>NC_135265.1:32891537-34239395 GCF_051311805.1 Agelaius phoeniceus
ACAAGTTTGTGAGTGTTATCTTACCTGCCAAATCCACAGATGAGTTCTTCATCTGCCCTAAGGTTCCCACATTAACCCTCAGAAAGTATTTTTTACATTCAGACATTCAAATAAGTTTTTAACAAGGAGTAAAAATTTTATGAGTCTTAAATGAACACAGGCTAATACTTCTTAACATAATCCAGAATAAACTATCACTGAAATGGCATTTTAATCTTCATGTGATGTTATTCTAGCTTTTAGCATCAACAACTCAACATTAATTCTTACTGTCATAAAAAAAAACCAGATTTTTTTCTAAGGCCGTTGGGCAATTGTGTGAGTAACATAATACTGTTTATAATTGGTTATTTTAGATGAATGTACACAGCCTTGTTCCAAAGGAGGTGCCTCAGTTGTAGGTCTCCTGAGGATGACTCACACATTGTTTCCTTGAAGGCATCCTCTTCCAGACAGCATTTGGAGTGGAAAAATATGATTTGTTTAAAAATATATATACACAACTGTCATTTATATCATATATATTTATATCATTTATATTTGTGTTTATAATATGTACAACTATTGTTGAGGCATAGAGGCTGTGAGGTCGTTTAAGCAATGGTAGAATTCAACATGACTATGAAGACAGTTTTGTCATTTCCTCTTTTGTTGCTATTCAAAAATTTACATTTGTGCCCTGCTAAGAGCTTTCGTTATATGAGACCAATCTTTTCTTCTCCTTTTTTTGGTCTGTGAACAAGAAGTAGTTAATTGACTTATTCAAGTAGAAGGGCCTGAGGAATACCCCTTGTTCACCCTGGGAAATCTGTAAAAAGTTGTGAATTGGAACTGCTAATGCCAACTTTTCTGTTTTCCAGCCCTTCCTTGGTAGGTGAGATGGCATAAACTTTGCTCAACTGTTAGTGTTACACTCCTTTTCTGTACCTCAGTTTAGCTGTGGGTAAAGCTCACAGAGACAATCTCAGATAAACCCAGTCCTTGGTGTCACTCTTCCTACATTGCCCTGTATGTTCCTATAGAAAAAAAAAAATATATACTAAGTTATAAATTTATGTTGCAAATAGACACACTTAAAGAGTTCATTTACAGATTTTTACTGGCAGGTCAGATAATGTTTATTATTTGGCTGAAAATAGATCTGAACTGATGGAACCCTTGTGGTGGAAGACTGATGTTCTCTGTAGCACAAGACAGCAGTTTTACCCATGGGTTTGCACTTTGGCACAAACAGTTCCACCACTGTCTGATCCAGTTTCCAGCATGGAGGTTAACCTACTGAGAGCTTAGACAAGTTCAGACACTTAAGCACATACTGCCTGAATTCCCCTACTTAGCAAGAGGATTATTAACACTGAGAGCCATCCCCAAGAGGGGCTATTTAGGTGTAAATAATCTTTCCTGCTAGGTTTCTCCTAAGAAAAGACTAGTTCTCAAAAGGAGAGCACAGCTCTTGGTAGGGACTGGGGTTGTTAGAACATGCTGAAGGGCAGAACATGCTGGAAGAAGACATGGCAATATCCTATTTTATGTTGTCTCTTTGAGGTTATGGTATTTTAAACTCACTAAAAAGAATGTATGTTTCAGTGTTTATCAAACTGATGCCCAAGAACTTAAAGCAATAAAATCAAGAAGGTCACTTTTTTTTAATTAATTCCCCTGTACATTTAGGGGTTTTTTTCCTGTGCTTTTTGTGACCTTGTTACAAAAATCTCCCTTGCTAGGGTTGCTGCTTTTCCCTCTCATGGGCAAGGAAGTCCAGGCCATTTTGCAGTATCCAGAAATGCAGGTTCAGGCTCTGCAGTCCCAGCCCCTGGCAAGCTCCCATGCATCATAGAGAGCAGGAGTCCGTGCTACAGAGAGACAGAAAAACTAACCCCAAATCCTCATACTTCACAAGAGGGCTTGCTATGTTCAGCTGCTCTACTGCTATGTTGGTACAACCCTTGCTACAGTAGTTACTGAACTGGCTTTAGGACACATCAAATATTGGTTTTTCCCTTGACAAAGGGACAAAGAAGTGGGCTAGCTTAGAAGCATTACAAACAGCCCAAGTATTTACTGTTCTTCAGAGCAGAAAATCTAGATGAAGGAAAAGGTCTGGAATTTGGTTCCAAGTGACACCAAAGGCCAGGAAATACATTTATTTCCAGGAGATGTTAATGACTTTGTGTAACACCTCTTGTGGCAGAATTACCCACTGGCTGGGGTCAGACAAACAGCAATTCAGGGAATCCTCTGCTTTCCGTGCCTTGTTTATTTTATCTGTTCCTGAAAGGAGATTGTTTCCAGAGTTTTCATTTGTCACAGTTACTGCCTTTGGCTGGCTCTGGCGATAAATCATCCCACAATAATCTAAAATGGAAATGCTGGCATGGAAGAGGACAGCTGCCTGACAGAAGGCACGTCCCATCCTGGCTGCCAGGCCAAAGCAGCCCAGCACATCCCCAGCCTGACCAGTGAAGCACAGAGCAGCTCTATTACTACAGCAGTACAAATAAACACCATTCAATTCAGCTGGGGAGAATGCAGGAGGCACACTTTCAAAACCAAACAGGTCTCACTGGAAGAACTTCCCTCATCCAAGCTGTTGGAGCTGTGAGGACCCAGGCAGGCTTCAGAGCCCTGACCACCTTGGCCCAGGACTCCTGCTGGCTGCCCAGGGACTGCAGCTCCTTGTCACCCTTGAGCCAAGAATGACACAAGAACAGACAAGAGACCCAAATGCAAGAGGAGAAAAGAAGGCTTTGTTACAAAAGATTCTTCAGTTTATATGAATACATTCCACTTGATTAGCTAGTTAATAAAAAACATACTTCTCACACACCATCCTTGAGAAGAACGGGAAAACAAGGTGGAAAACCACCACCTGCAGATTGTTTGTACTAACAAGGTATCGCATTCCTACAACTCCCTAAAATTCTCACAAGCCACTGTGAGAAACAATTGTCATTTCTCTCTCCCTGACCAGACTGGCATCCACAGCTCCTCTGATGGCCTCAGGATCATTGGCTGCTCCTGTCACAGCCCTGGCTCTGCTCAGATGTGGGGGAAGGCACCCTGCCCAAGGAGGCATTCACGTGTCAGGATGGGGTCTCCTCCACTGCTGGCTCCCTCCTGGGGCAGCCCTGCTCTTCCTGCTCCCTGGCACAAATGTGCTGCTTTCAGATAAGCATTACTTGCTTGGGTGAACAAGCAGCAAAAATTACACAGAAAACACTGCAGCTACACAGAGTGAAAAGTGCCAGTTGTGGCTTCAATTGTGAATTATTTCATGGTCCAAGTTTTCAAATTAATCTTAATTTTAAGACCTTAATCTTTAATGCAAAAAGGGGAAAAAAAGCCCACACCTACCTTACATCATGAATGAACAAATAAACTATAAATCCATTTTGGTCTCTCTTCTCTTTGCCTGTAAAGTTTAATACAACTGATGCATCTGTCAGAACAGAAAATTTGGGATGCCAGGCATTATTGTAGGCCACAGTTCACATCATGGTAAGAAAACAAGAGTTTTCCTTTCATTAGCACTGAAGGCACAAGTCTAAAACTTGAGAGAAAGAAAAAAGGGAAGAATTTTATTAAAAAAAAGAGAAATAAAGCCATGTGAAAATGGTACTTGGGTTCTAGAAACAAGTAGTGAGAAAGCCTCCATTCAAAACATTAAAACAACTCTCCAAGGAAAGAAATCGTGACCTCTGGTAAACTGTAGATGAAAGAGTACCTTGGAAATACTTCAAACATGAAGAAACTGTTCAGACTAAATTCCCCTTGTGCTCTGGCACAGCTTGGTGGGACAAGACATCCTTGCTCAATAGAGGCCACTGGCACCCAGTAAGACCAAGCTCCTGGGAAGACCAGCAGTTAAGAATGAACTGGTCAGAACTGGAATATTGATTTCAGGCAGTCTGAATTCTCCCACTGCTCATGGGAGTACAAGGAAATAAACCTTTGATCTTCTTAACGTACACAGTAAGGCTCCCTGGCTAATGTGGTGATAAGCTCATTTTCTCCTTGAAGTTTATGTCTCTTGTAAGCATCAGTGCTAAGACTTGTCCTGGCACTCCTTCTGGCATAACACAGTTTAAATTCCTTTATGTAGCTGGATGGAAAAAAAAAAAGACTGCTCTGGAATAAAAAGAGAACAGCCCTGAGGTTGCTTTTGTAAAAAAAAAATAAGTATCTGGGATGGGCTAAGATTAAAAGAATAAGAAACATTGCAATTTGGGAAATATCTTGCCACTGTGTTAGAAATATTCCTGAGACTCTCATGCAGTTCACTTCAAAAAGTTAAACCTTCTGACAATCCCTAATTTAATACTGTCTCTAACAAGTGTCTATTTTTTTCTTTGATGTCCTATTTCCACTAATCCAGTAAAGTCTCATCTGAGCATTTGTCATTGATATTTTTGCTCTCTGCTGTGACAAGTTAGTTTGTATTTCTCTAATCCACTGAATACAAATCGATGCCAAACTGAAAAGAACTGGTTTTAAAAGCAGTGTCTGCTAAATTCATAATTTGGGCCTCATCTGGGCAATCTTTCTTTCATGCCACATATGCCAGCTCCTCTTCATGCACTGAATGAAGCCTGTTACCCATCCCAAGTCCCAGGTTTCAGTTTGGTTTCACTCTTCACCGGGGCTGCTGGCTGTGCCCGTGACAGCAGCGCTGCTCGTACCCGGGGGTCAGCCACGCCAGGGGAGCTGAGCGCACCCCACCTGCCACCAGAGCTGACCACAGGCATCTGAGGCTGGCACTGCTGCCAGAAATAAGATCATAGCACTGCTAAGTGCCACATCAGAATGAAATCTTTCAGAGAGCACCACTGTGCTTTCTGATGCAAGGTGACTTGGCATGGGAAGAGGGATTCCTCCTGATCTCTGTGAGAAGAGTGCAGGGTTCTCTTGGCAGCTTTCCTTTCAGGGCAAAAGTGGGACTGCAAGTTGGTATGAGATATTCTCTCTATGCAGCACAACCCTGCCATCCTCACTCACATTCCTACTAGGACCCACAATTTTCATCTTCTCAAATCTTTCCCATCTTCTCAAACACATACACTTTGCCCACAAAAGGCAGAGGCACTACAGGCAAGACAATGGGAAAGGAAAGGAGAGGCCTTGAAGCAGTGCTGCTTCATCTGAATGAAGAAAAGGCAATTGGAGATGGGTTACTAACCACAGGCTCAAGGGAGAAGACACAAAACTGCAACAATGACAGATGAATTCACAGTGTGCCTGCAGATTCCATACAAAGTCCATATCATTATGACATAATTGATGTCCAGGTGTCAGAAAGATAAATTACTTGTGGGTAGAATTGCCTTGTTAAAGTTTAGAGCTTGAGATGCTTTAATGATCTCAGACCTAGGGGGAGGTTAACAAAGCCTGAGGGAGAAGGATTCACCACTGATAATGGGCACAAAGAATGCAGAATTTACAGGCCACTAGGACATTTGTCAGAACCCCCAAGATAAGGGAGAAACTAACAAAACCAACTCAGCAACTGTGCTGAAATCAGCTCTGACTGGGTAAAAGGTCATTTCAGCAGGAGGAGATCTGCCCCCACTGACCCAAGATACCCACAAACCAAAAGAAATGGAAAACTGGGCATGCAGACTAATTAGCATGAGAAGTGAGGGAAGTCTTAACCATAAAAGAAGGAACACTAATTAATAAAAGAATGAGATAACTTGTAGCCAATGAATGCTAATTCCTTCATTTGCTAAAATGTATAAATAGCGAAAAGTTTTCCTAATCCTAGTGCTGGCTTTGGGGATTTCCCACCCAGCACCCCTTTCTGCACAGAAGTGTCACTAAATTGACTCTCTGTATGGACTGGCCTCTTGCACAATGGGTGAAAGAACTTGTTTTGGTGACATTATAAGATATCTCATGTATTCACATTCAGAACTTCTACATCTTGTCTTACTTTGTGAATCAGAAAAAAAAACCAAGGCACAGGTGAACTGTTACTATTTAGAAACAGTATATAACAAATTATGAATGTCCAGATTATTAATGCCAAAGTAACTGAGTCTGCCAAAGCCTTCCTCCTGCCCAAAGAAGCACATGCACCCCTGAGAGAAAAGGATGCTGTAAATATCCTAACTTTCACTCCCAGGCTAGCATAAAGAGCTGAATACATTACCCTGTGTCATTCTGGGCCTGTACTGCAAAGCCAGGACTTGCTAATCTTTTCATTTCAGTACAATATGTTTATTAATTACTTCAGCTTCTTGATGGAAAGATCTCTACCACAAGTATGTATTAGAGACTATTATATTAAACAAGCAATGTTTACTAAACATTTCAGGATATCTATCTATCTTGTACCACTCTGTTTAGCAGCATTAGTTGATGGCTTAAAATGTAATTTGATATGTTTTTGAAATCACAATGGATATGATATTGTTTGTGTTGGGCCAATGGTTTTCCCATCATGAGCATTAGAAGATAATCCTTTTCTATTTTTTATTTTAACATCAGTTTGTGAATTGAGGGATAAAATACCATTAAACTATTAGTGTTTGTAGAGTGCATTGAGAATACCAATGTGATATTCTCAATAGAAGAGACATGGTACATTACAACACTTTCATTTGTATTAAATCTGCTACAAACTTCCTAATCATTTGGATAATTTCAATTTAATTTCTCAGCATTCACAAGAAGCTAACTCTTCTTTCCAGTTCTTACCTCAAAATTTTGAGTAAGAGTTTTCTGTCCCTGAGATTACTGTCCTTGTATTTTCTGCCATCCCTCAAAGATGGTGATTTCTTGGTGTTCAAATCTAGTACCAGTACATATTTGGAAGCTTTTCCATTGTGACATGTTCTTCTTGTATTTGTTTAATTACACATGGCAGTGCATGTTTGCATATGCATCCCAGCATAAAATGGACATGAGGAGGCCACAAAGTTGGTAAGAGGACTGGAGCACTTCCGCTATGAAGTCAGGCTGAGAAAGTTGGAGCTGTTCAGCCTAGAGAAGAGAAGGTTACGTGGAGATCTCATAGCAACCTTCCAGTACCTGAACAGGGCTTACAGGGAAGCCAGAGAGGCACTCTCCATCAGGAACTGTGGTGATAAGACAAAGAATAATGAGGAGAAACTGAAAGAGGGAAAACTTAGGCTAGGTACTAGGAATAAATTCCTTACTGTGACAGTGGTGAGATATTGAACAGGTCTCCCACAGAAATTGTGGATGCCCCAAGCCCCAACCCTGGCAGTGCTCAAGGCCAGGTTGGATGGGGCTCTGAGCACTCTGATGTAGTGGAAGATGTCAGGATTAGATGATTTTTAAGATCCTTCCAACCCAAGCCATTCTATGGTTCTATGTACACACAATAGCTGGCTTTCATCGGAAAAGTGGGTAGCATCTTATCTCATATAAGATGACATTTAACCCTGAAAGCATTTCAATTTAAAGTAAATCTAGAACTTTCTCACACAGCATGCCAACTTCTTATTGGTAAGGCAACTGCTTCCACCTGCCTTGGTGTGAAAAATGCATATTTTATGATTGGCTTTTTGTAAATATTAAAATGAATATTATATGTGCTATGTTAGAAAGTTGTGCTGTATTAATTTCCTTAAGTAGTGTGTTAAATATAGTTTTAGGTTATAAAATAACGTTAAAATAGAAACTATGCTATGTAATATACTTTTTTTAAAAGAGAGCAATGAGGTACTTGCACCAGATAGCACCCACAGGACACCTAAATCTTTCTGAGAAAGAGAATTTATTGCTCTCTTATCAGGAGAAACAAACTTCTTCCTGTCTTGCTCAGCCCTGAAGATGCCATCAGGATTATGAGGAAGAATCTGACACTGCCCAGACAGAATCCTGTGTTTGAATGGAATTTATGCATCATGTATGAGGTGTATGAATATGCAACAGACTGTTGCTTTTAAGGGTTAATCCTCTGTTAACGGGTGTCCTTTTTCAGGCTTATTTTGCCCAGAAAGAGGCACCCAGACTGTCCGTAACTCTTTGTTTCTATTGTCTCATATTGTCCTAATCTCAATTAGTTCAATTTTTTATTACTCTAATGATATTACTATTTTTAGAACCATTTTATTACTAATAAACTTTTAAAATTCTAAAATCAAGTGATTGCCATTTTTCACATTTGGTATGCTCTGCTCCTGGCTCAAAATTCCTTTCGGGGCAGGTGGCCCTTGCTGTTCTCTCACAAATTCTCCACCTTGTACTGTGGTCTGTAGTAGTGAAAACTTCATGAAAGAAACTGGCTCTGTGGTATGCCATCCTTTAGGGAGTACAGAAGTTCCCCACATCCCAGGGTACCCTCATTGCCAAGTCCCACTGAAGCTGCTTGCAGAATTCAGGTGTGGCCGACCCCTCATGTGAGCCTGATGCGGGCATGTACATCACGCCAGCTGCCTGCCTGTGTTACAGGCAGCTCCCTGAATATCTCCTGTGCCCTGATGCCGATCCTCAGGTCAGTAATGCTGCCCACCCCAGGCACAGAGCAGTGCAAAGGGAGCTGCCACACCGAGTGCTGGCAGGGCCTGGAAGAGCTCGTGTTGTTTCTCAGTGGAAAAGGAATCAGCAGTAAATTCTGTGCTTCTTCCCCAGGGAAAGGAGGAGCAGACCTCTCATTTTATCTTTCCTCACCACAGCTGGTGTCAGCAAAGGGTCCGACCTTGGGAGCAACAAGCTGAACTCCTTAACTTGGCCAGCTAACCTTCCTGAGCATGGCAGTGCACTCAGGACCCAGCACAGATATTTATCCTCCCAGCACAGCTATTTCTGTGCATGCCACTGAAAAAGCAGGCATCTTATGATTACCTTCAAGATGAAATTAAAACTCTATATGTAAACTCTTTGTAAAGAGTTTACATATGTGTTTGTAAACTAGATGTAAACCGTGAAATCTGAAAATGGCCAGAAGTACATTCCTAGTTTTCTCTTTTTTTTACTGTTATATGATAAAATCTGGAAAGACAAGTGATAGCTGTGTCAGTTTTGTTTATTTCAACAAAGCAAAGGTCAAACGCATTGAAATTTTTACAGCTTCCATGTAGTAGTAATTGTTAGATGGCAGAACCACAGAATATCAAAGTCTATTTTTTTAAATCTTACCATATGGGACATGATATCAGGAACGAAGTGACTTTGTTTTTATTAATAAAAATTCATTTTATTACTAGGGGAGCCTCATGTTATTTCCTTAGGAATCTCTCTCCCTTCAAGTCATGGCATTAAGCTGTTCAACGCCTTGTTATCCGTGGAATTAAAATTCAGAACATGACACGAATGCACGAACAGCAAACTCACACTAAAACCCTGCTTTGGCTGTCACTATCCTATTCAAAAAACGAGAATCAAAGCACCAAACATTTTGGCATTATTTCTGGGAGCGGGGTGGCTGCGGCTGTCAGGACAAAGATGTTTTCTTCTGGATCACGTTTGTTTCCTTAGCCAGTCCACGTGAGACCGGGACACAGATGGCCAAGCTGGGACGAGATTCCTCCAGCGGGAGCTGCAGGAACCATTGCTCGGGGCAGAGGCAGCCCCTCCGCCCCTCGGGCAGGGCAGCCCGGTGCACGGCAGGGTGTCCAGGGGCACGGCCAGACCCGGGAGCTCCGGGCGCGCCCTTCCCGGACCGGGATGGCAGCTCCCGGGAAGGAGCTCCGGCCCCGCCCCCCCGGGCCGCACGGCCCCGCCCCCAGCCCCGCCCCCGGGGCACGCCCCAGAGAGGGCGTGTGCTCCCGGCAAAGCCACGCCCCCCAGTGCCGCGCCCCTCGGGCCGCCGCGCACGCGCCCTCCACGTGTCGCTGCCGAGCCCCTCCCCACTCTTTGTTTACCCCGCGTGGGGCCGCGCGCCGGCCGATGGCGTCAGCGCGCCCGGCGCCGCCCCCAGGCCGCGTCCGCTCCGGGAGCCGCCCGCGCCCCTCGGTGTGCCCGGCCCGCCCCGGTGCCGAGCGCCGGCACGGCGCTGTTCGCTGCCCGGCTGCCGGCGGGCGCATGTTCCCGGGCGGGGTCGGCGCGCCGGCGGTGAGCGCGGGCGAGCATGGCCGCGCCCGGGTCGGAGAAGAGCAGCAAGAAGAAGACGGAGAAGAAGCTCGCCGCCCGCGAGGAGGCGAAGCTGCTCGCCTCCTTCATGGGCGTCATGAACGCCATGCGCAAGCAGGTACGGGAGGCGCCGGCCGGGGCCGGCAGCCCGCGGGGTCCGTGCTGCCCTGAGGGCCGGTCCCGAGGGTTTCCCGTCCCTTGGGCCCGACTGCGGGGGAGCCCAGCGGAGCCGGCACCGCCGGTGCCCCGGGCCTCCGGAGCCGCACGGCGGGCGTGCCGAGCTCCGGTTTGTGTGCGCCGGCCCCGTGTGGGTGCTGCCGGCAGAAGACGCCGTGGATCTGTTTTTGCTTGCGGGCGGTCGGGCAGGATGAGGCTGTGGTTGATGGATGGCCCAGTGTCTCCAGCTCTGGAGCATTCACGGAGACCGTTTCGGACCGAACCCCGAGGGCAGTGGGAAGGCGCTGCTGCTGGATTTTTGACCAGAAACTCTTCTCTGAACAAATTGACTGTGTACCCTGTGAACAGTGAAACTGCAGCGGGAGGAGAGGGAAGAGTAGAACCATGGTTTGGTTTCACAGATGGCATTTTTGTCTCGGATACCCCTGGCCATCGCACTAGGAATCCGTGGCAGTGTAGGAGTTTGGTGGCTTCATCCGGCCTCAAATTGTGAAACTCTTGCCTGATCAGCTTCCATGGTCAATATTTTAATAGTATTAAAGGTGACGCCTCTGTTTACCAATAGAGCAAGAGTGGTAACCAAAATCACAATCATGCAAGTGCATTTCAGTTGAGCCGTCCAAACTGAAATAAATACTAATATTCAATTATTTTTTTATAAAAGACATTGAACTAATGGTAGAAGAGCAGAAGGATGATACATGTAACTTCTTGCATATGAAGAAATCTTTCTTCTCAGAGAAGGATCTAGATTGGTTGTAGAACTTTGTTTAAAACTGTGATATGCAGCCAGAGTTAAAGCTGACTCTAAACCCAGACCATGTAGGGGTTTCACACTTGGCACTGTCATGTGTTGGATCTTCTAGGGTTTAGTTGCTTGTCCTCCAGTGTTAGTCTTGCCAGAGGCTCAGCCCATCTTTTAATGCTGTCTGCACCACCAGTCTGGGTCCTGACCTCACAAGTATTGGTGTTGGTTCTGCTTTTCTCTGGCACTTCAGCCCTGTTCTTCTCTCAGTAATAGACAGTCAGTTATGTTGCCTGCATAAACCATTTCATGCAACTGAGCTCTTATGTATGAAAAACTATTTTTTTTTCAGTGACTTCAGGTATTAAAGACTTAAGGCCTGTGATCTATGCTTTTTATGTAGGCTTTGTTTCTGATCTGAAAGTGTAAACATATTCCAAGGTGTGGCTGAATTCATAACTTGGTTCCTCAGTGTTTAGTTCATACCTCTGCCATTGTTTAAAAGGACATGCCAGATGCTCTTATGATTTGTGAGTAGATAAAGGAAATATTGCCCTCCTGTGGATATATGTGCAGTCCCCAGCACAGAATTTCACAGTGCTTCACCATGTCCCTGTTCCAGTGTGTGGTGCCACGTTGTTCTGTGTACGTGCCTCATCTTGCAGTGCGGTGGAGTGCCAGCTCTCATGTAGCTATGAGCCACTCCAGACAAGGAGTGAGAGGGTCAGGATTAAGTGCTGTGAAGTTTGTGTGTACTTCTGATTCAGATTCCAGAATCTGTTATGCTCAGGGAGTATCAGCTCTGAGTTTTGCCTGCAGACTTCTCATCTGACCTCAGATGAGCTTTATATATCCCATACAGTGCTGACCGGTCCAGAAATTTTTGCAGATTTCATGAAACTCATGCTTCTTTTATGAGTTGTTTGGAAGAGGAGCTCAAGTATTGCTGAGGGAGTAATACTTGAGGTGTGGTTATACAGGATAAATTTGTGAGTCAGCAGTAGCCAGAGGAAAACACACTAGTTTCAGCTCATTAGTTGTGCTAAAGTTGCAAGAGGATTTGTAGTCAGTTCTTTCCTCTTGTATTTTGGTAAGTCAAGAGCTATGCTGTAGTTACAAAACCTGAATATGAGTTAAAATATCCTGATGGAAGTGTCAAGGTGCACATGCAGCTCTAGATATTTAGCTTGTTAGTTAATCCTGTAGGAATCTGGGCCAATGGGAACTTACAGCTCATTTTAAGGAGGCTGCTTTTTGTGTGAGCTGGGATGAAGAGGAATCCTCCATCAGTAAGGGAGTTCAGAGTAAACTGTGGGCATACCTGCACTCAGTACAGGTGAGATGTTGGGGCCAGGTGCGTTTAGTGCTGGGAGGACTTGATGCTTGTCTCCAGCATTGATGACCCACATCTCTGTGGGTTTCCAGAGCTATTGGACAGCGTGTGCAGAAATCATTTGTTGCAACATTGGAGCTCAATGGAGGTCAGCCAAGAATGAAGTCATTGGGAATGAAGCTGGGATAGAGCTGCAAGGTGTTGCTGAACCTGTAATTTAGAAGGTGAAGTGCCTTGCAGAAGCTGACACTGGGATGTGTCCTTTGGTTAACACCAGTCACCTGTTGCATCATGGAGGTGACCCTGTGACAACAGTGGGTCCTTCTGGAAAGAAGTGCAGCAATCCTCAGAAGAGCAGTAGTTGAAATGGAACCATCACACCCAGAAACCTCCCAGGGAAAGAAGTTAAAATGGTGCTCTGTTTGGGTTGGCAAATGCACCAGAGCAGCCTCAGAGCATCTGAGGTGTTTCAAATGCTGAGCTGAGGCATTTAAAATGTCTTAGAAATGCCGTGTGGAGCTCAAGCAACAGCTGCAAGTCTTGGCAAAGCTTGGCCACAGGATTTTATGGTATCTTGTACTGCTAGTTTCCAATGCTTGTTTTGAACCAGAAGTGTTAGAAATTTCAGCTTTTAAAGGATTTCCTCTGAAGCTTTTCTGGAATGGTCTCTTTTTTTATTGTTGTTTCAATCATAAATGGTTTAAAACTACAAAGGAAGCTATGTGTCACCCCCATCTAACTTCCATTTCGATAATATTTTTGAAAGTATTGTTTATATTTTGTCCAGTATGTGCTTTTGAATGTCCTGTAAAAAAAAAAAAAACAGGCATGTTTAAAGGAATTGTAAATGTGGGTTATCAGCCCTAGATAATATTGTCTCCATGTGGAAAACTTGCAGTTCTAAGCAAGTATATATTTCCCACAGTGGAAATATTCTTTCCTGGGGCTGGCCTTGGGATGGGTGTATGTAGATGTTTTTGAGAGCAGTTCCATGAACTTAAGGTAATAGTCCAAAATTATTTCCTATTTTTGAGGAAGCAGTGCTGCTCAGCTTTTCTTTTTTAGTAGATAGTTATAATTAACTGTCGTATGATATGCATTTATTACACTCAATGTGTTCTTAGAAGAGATAGCATTTCAGAATCTGTTAAAATCATGTGTTTTTACCCCAGTTCCCCCCGACAGCTTTTATAAGTTCTGTTGCTTTCCCTTCTCTTTCTGGAGCATGACAGGTCACATGTAGGGGAGAAACTAGCTGCCTACATATAAACAGCAACAAATGAGAAACAGCTAAGGTTTTGTTTGTTTGCTCATGAGGTATGACCAGTCAAACCCTTCCACATAAATGGTATTTTTGGATAAATTTTCTTTAAAATGCTCCATTGAGTGCTTTAAACTCATTCATCACTTTGACTCCTGTTGGGAAATAGGATGGCAGTCTGCAGATATGAGGTTCTTGTGAATTGTTTTGAAAATCAGCGGCAGAGTAGAGGAGAACCACTGGTAGATGAAAGCAGTGCAATATAAATGCAGCCCCTACCAGATGCTGCAGAGCTACATTATTGTAGGCTGATGTAAAAGCTACAGGAAATACTTTGATCAGAGTTCATATTATTTGTGACCATCCTGTACAAATTCATGGGTAAACTCATGTTTGCTAGTTCTCCAGGCTACTGAACTTTGACTTCCAGAAAATCTTTTTATCACATCATGCTCTTGAGTTGTGTGTGTTACAAAAGGTAATGAATTTCCATAAGCTGTTTTTAAAGAAATATTGTTGAAATATTTTCAAAAATGCTGATTTTTGTCTTTTTTTCCCTTCTGATTCAGAAAACTCTTTGTGATGTCATTCTTATGGTTCAAGAAAGAAAGATTCCAGCTCACCGTGTTGTGCTTGCTTCAGCCAGTCATTTTTTTAACTTGATGTTTACTAGTAAGTCTTTTGAAAATTGATTAATTTTAAACTTTCATTATGATATCCTGTTATATTTGTGTCTGTCAACCTGTTTATCTTATGGAAGTAATTAATTTGAGGGATAAGTGTAAGTGAAGATATCTCATTTTGTCTCCTTCCATTCATCTCTGTTCACCCCTCCCCTCATTTTTCCTTCAACTCTTTTGATCAAGTCAAGTGTTACTTCATATAGAAGCTCTCTTAATTAATAACTGGGACCTATACACTGTGTTAGTTTATCTCCCTTCCTTAACCTGAAAATTGGGAAATTTTTTGTCCCATTACAGAATTTGTCTGCCATCGGGCATTTCTGCATATAAATTGGGATATCAGAGATTAGAGACATGGTTTAGTGGCTGGAGTGGGTGATCTTAGAGATCTTTTCCAACCTTCATGTGATTACCTTAACTCAGTGATTCTGTAATTCTTTCATTTACGCTCTCTTTAAAACTTCAGTCATGTAGTATCTTATCTTTTCTATGCTTTACCCATGAATTGTAAAATTATTCTAAAATCAAAGTTGAGTGGAAGTAAAATAACCATTCATTCTCATGCTCCTTGAATGGAATTGCCCATCTGTGGGCAAACCTAGTGCTGTGTCTGGATGTGGGGAGCTTGGAGCTGTCTCCATTGTTATCAGCTTGAATGTGGAAATGGCTTTTGACAGTGGTAATGCTAACATGGCAGTCTGGCTGCAGTCAACAATGTCTAGGACTTTTCTACTTAACACAGTTTATCATAATTTAGATAATACAAGGATGTACTCACACCAGTTATCTTGTTTGTTCCACTGCCTCCTTTCCTGACTTGCATTAGCAATCCTGGGAAAACAGCAATCAACTCTGAGCAGTTTTTGGGAGGTTACCACTTTGAATAATTGCTTTATTTTCTACTGTTTGCAAAACATACAATAACTAGAGTGAGTTCTTGATTAAAAGCTTGTCTTTTAATCTGTTTGCAGCAAATATGATTGAATCAAAGTCCTTTGAAGTGGAGCTAAAAGATGCAGAGCCTGACATTATTGAACAGCTCGTGGAGTTCGCTTATACTGCAAGGTAGTTTTGTTATTTAAAGCTCACGCTTTTCTAGGAAGCCTGCCAATTTTAAATGATAAAAACTTTATATCATGTTTTTGTGATTCATCAGTTTTGTTACAATTGAAATTCTTTCCTTTGTTTAAAGCCTGATGTGACTAGACCTTCTATCCTTATTCCCTCTTCCTTTTTCTTTAACCAGTAGGAAGCTCTACAGACTAAAGGAAATGGTATTTGTCTCCAGAAAGCAATTCAAAGCACTTCAAGCTTTTGACTTCAGTGCTGGAGTCAAATGATGTTTCCCATGGTTCTGTAATTCAGGTCCTTATTGATGTCAGCAGGGTCTCTCTTTGTGGCCCTAGTAGCTATGGCACAGAACCATTTCCAGGAAGGTATACCTTCATCTCAAAACAGGCAGGGTGGATAACTCCTCTGTGAAAGTGTTTTCCCCCGTCTTAGCTTGTCCATGTATTTGGGGGGTTTTTGTGGGTCTTTTTTCTCTTCCAGCCCCTCCCCCCACCCAAGCAGAGCTCTTGCAGATGGCTAGGATTGAAAACAGTACTTAATCAGCTTTAATCCAGCCTATGGATGGCAGGCCTTTCATCTAATGGGGTTAACTCTCATTAGGGAGGCTTTCTCCTTTCTTTTGAGAGCAATCTTCTTGTATAGGCCATCAGTGGTAAGAGACAGTCTGTGTCAACAGCCCACCCCAGCCACATGTTTGCCTGCCCTGATAGCCAAGCCCTAGATACACTGTGGCTTCCATAAGTTCTCCTGAAACACTGCCAAACTGGTGGTTCTGCTTATGCACTTTGGGCAAATCAGACACACCAGTCCTGACAGAGTTTAAACAGATTTTGCTGATACCTGTTTGGAAGTTGAAAATAGTCATTAAAAAGGTTCTGGATTTGGGTTTTTTTAACCTTTTGTGAAAGTGGTTAATCACACAATTCATAGCAATAGTATAGGACTGCAGAGGACCTGTGTTAAAGTCTTATTCTTCAGATCCCAGGACTGATTATTCTTTGCCCTGCCTGGGTGAAGTAGACCAAACAAAAGCAGTTTGGAAAAATCATGAAGGATGTGTCCTTAGACTGTATGTGAAAGATTCTTGAGTAAATAGGAGGGAAATAATTTTGCCATTTATGTGAATTTGTGTAAGTTTTTTATTGCTGCAACTTAGGTCATTTCAGTGATGCTAATTTTACACCTTCTGTTTTGCAGAATCTCAGTTAACAGCAATAATGTCCAGTCTTTACTAGATGCAGCAAACCAGTATCAGATTGAGCCTGTGAAAAAAATGTGTGTGGACTTTTTAAAAGAACAAGTTGATGCTTCCAATTGTCTTGGTAAGAGAGATAGACTTAAATTTGCTGTATATTTTCTAACTTTGCTGTATTGTTGTCTGTGGATAGCCATAATATTTGGCTAAATCCAGGCATGTAGAAATAATTTTTCTCTGAATCTGAACTGTTGCCCCTTGCCACAGGGTCTGCTTACTGTGCAAGGTAAGCCCCAGCCTGGCAGGATGCTGGGGCTTCTTGTTTGTTAGAGAACTGCATGTGTTCAGTGAGGTGGAGCTTTCAGTTGTTATTGTACTTGCAAACAGAATTTTACATATTTGTAACTTCTCCAAAACTAGCATATCTTTTACAAGTATAAACAGAGGAAGTTTAGGCTACTTTTGGTTTTATTCACTTTTTATTTTGACTGAAAACAATGAATGTTATCTGGGCAGGTTTAATACCATGTTCTGTAGCTCTAATGTGGACTCAGTGTTACAGAAAATGTAAACAACAAATAGAACTAAATACTTCTACATGCTTAAGATTTGGTGCACTTTATATAATCAGAAATTTAGGAGAAACTTTTTTCTGTGTTTTTTATTGTCATTGTTAGGTACTCTCCTAGTAACATCTCAATCATATTACAGATGTTTATAGCAGCAATAGAAATGTTTTGCAAAGTATATCTGACTTACAGTGACTCAGCTGGCACTTCAGTGCAGCACAGCTGTGGCTCTGAAATAACTGCTGGAAGAAAGGCATTACCTAAGGAAAACACCACTTGGCTTTGAGGCATATTTCTGCCCTGTGGCTTCTGTTAGGTGAAAAAAATTAATTATGGTCTCTAACACTTGCATACTTTGTTGCTAATTTATTGCAAAAAGATTGAATCAATTTTTCCTTATGGCATTGTTTTTTAATTGGAACATGTTTTGTGCAGACTCATAAGCAAGTACACAGTGCCTTTTTAAAAAAAGTATTTGAAAGAAACCATGCCTTAATGCGAATCTTGAAATTTTGTCATATAGGTAGATTTTATCCTTCTGCTTTGCATTTTACTACTCTGAGCAGCTCAGACTAATTGCAACTCATATGTTAGTGAGTTGCTCCTACTCCACTTGCCATTTCCTCTGTGAGAAGAAAGACCTGTGGCATGATGAGAAGTTGCTGCTGAAAAGCTCCGTGCTTACATGGTTTTTAAGGGCAAAATTGGCAGTGGTGCTTCTCAGCTGCTATTGCTGTTTATACCTTTATGCCAACCTTCTGTCTTTCCAGCAACATCAGCTTGACTTTGTGTTAGTCTGCAGCTGACTGTGCTACATGTACAGAAAAATCCCAGTTCACCATGGCTCTTGAAGGAAACTGGGCTTGGTTGGTGACTGATGGTGCCTGAGCAGGTCAGGAGAGGTTGTAAAACATGGATCCAGTTTTTCAAGCTGTTCTGGTTAGACATGGTTAGAGTGGCTTGGCTCAGGCTTGGTTAAGGTGCTGTTGTCTGCTTTGTATTTGGGAAAGAAACAGTGAGGAAATAGTGCTGGAGAGACAGTTAATACAGCAAGTGTTACAGGTGTGACTCTCCAGTTCAGTTCAGTAGGGATAGGGATCAGCAGCTTGCCCCTGTCTTAGTTTGCCTTGAATTGCAGATGAGTTATGATAGCATGTGTTTTAATGGGGGTAAAAAAGGCATGGTAATAAATATTAAACTGGAATTTGAAGTATCACTGAAATTACAGTAATTGTATTCTATTTTCATATATTAAAGGTAATTGCAGTTCAAGTTTAAAAGGGTTTTTTTTAATTTTCCTTCATAGGCATAAGTGTGCTAGCAGAATGCCTAGACTGCCCAGAGCTGAAAGCCACTGCAGATGACTTCATTCATCAGCATTTCACTGAGGTTTACAAGACAGATGAGTTTCTCCAGCTTGATGTTAAACGTGTGACACATCTCCTGAACCAAGATACATTGACAGTGAGGGCAGAAGACCAGGTGAGATCCCTGTTTCATAGCAGCTAAAAGCATTGAGCTTAACTATCTTTTTTTAATCAAGAACTGGCTTCAGGTATTCAAGTATCTCACTTACTGATGTTCTTAGAGGATATGATGCACATAGTGCTTGCTAAATTGCGGAGTAAAAGGTGCATCCTAACTTGGTCAAAACCAAATATTAATAAATGTTCACATTTCAAGTGTAGTTTATAGATGTGTTGTTTCAGCAAAGTTGGAAGAAAGAAGTCAGAGAGGGAATAAACAGTTCCCTTTGTCAAGATAGGTGTAGGGCTGCTGATTCAATAGTACATGAGCTAAATTGTTTGGTTTGTAGTGGTTGCTTCTAGATTGGGATTTATGTGCTTTTGGTGAACCAAAGTGGACCACTTCAAAGTGGTGAGCAAACTGCACCTTAATGGATGCACATTTCTACCTGAGTATGGCCTAGCCTGTTCCAGAGAGGAGTTTTGTGATGGAGAAATTTATATGTACACAAGCCTGGGGAACTGGGGGGCTTGGAAGTAAGATGAGTTAGACACTGAAAGCTACACGCATTGGCAGTGGTGGATTGCTGGAAGACCATTATTTAGGGACTGGACATAAAGTTTAGGTGGCTGAAAGGAGCCTGGAGTTCACTCAGTTAAAATCTGTAACCTGTAGTAGAAATCACATCCACAGCCATCCCATTTGGAATGCTTGATTCAGCTTAGAGCACAGCCCTGAATTATTATTTTCCATGATTTTGTTCTCCCTACTGCAGGAAAATAGGAAGCATATAGGTATCTACACTGCAGCCCAGACAGATGGTTGTAGGCTGTTGTAGCAGTTGAGTGGTATTTGTAGCTGCTGGGCACTTGTAGCTTCTTAGTCAAAGCTGTTGAAAACAAACTGAATCTTACCTTTGTAGCTCTGCTGTTCAGGTGCTGGAATTAGGTAATTTAAGTTTGTGTGGGTATGGCACCATGAGTTGACTCATACCTTTGAAGTGCAGCAGAGGGATGTTATAGTTGAGATGGTGTGGATATTCTGCTGACTGTGAAATTTCCATTGACATTGACCTCCAACAGGGAGAAGAATTGATTGGAAGCATTAAGGTTTAGTTTTTTGTCTTCATCACTGTATGGTGATGTAACTTATGAAGATAGGAATTAGTATGTCAGGCAATAGAATATGGTAGTTGGTTTGTTACAGGTATAAATATGAATAGTGTCACAGTTCAGCATTCTTGCTGAGTGCTGGGAAAAGTTCAGATCATGGGGTAACATTCTCAGAGCTGGAAGTGTTGTTTGGCTTGCAACCAAAATGGCACTTATGATTTACATTCTTGAAGTTCCATTGGTAGGGTAGGAGGGCATGCTTTAACCTGGCAGCAGTGGTAGAAATGTTATGTATTCAGCATGGCAGCATTAAAATTCCTTTAGGAAACTGGTAGTGTGCAGTAGGAAACTACAGAAGTTTGACAGTTGCACTACAGGAATCATATTTCGCAGGACTACTGGTAGAAAGTTGACATTATACTCCAACTTTTCTTTTGGTGTGAAGCATAGTTACATTTAGCAAAAAGGGAAGGTAGCATTAAGTACTGCCTGTCTTACACAATGTTCCTGTTCAAGTCATTCTGTTGAATTTCCTTAGCTGATGGAATTGAGCCTTTAATTGTTTTCTTTGCTCTCCCACATTCCCTGGTAATTTTGCAGAGTTACAGCTGGGCTGGGCTGGTAGTCCTGAATAATTCTTCCATGCAATGTCTTTCCATGTCGTATCTCAGTCACTCAGCATTAATTGCTGTGACCAGTTTCAGCTACAGGTGTAGGCACTGCCTGTGCTATTGCTTACAGTGAGGTTGTCCTGCCACTTCAGAGTCAGTGTTACTGAGTAAGCTTGCTGTGTCTGAGAGCAGCATGGAACTATCAGAATATACATGTAATCCTGGAGTATTTTTTTTTTTCTTCCAGACCCAGTGTCCAATTATAAATAGAGCAGATTTCTTGATTATCTTCCCTGTTCTACCTTCTCTGACCCCTAAAAATACCCATTATCTTTTCCTGTGAGAAGGAGAAAAAGAGGAGATGCTCTGGTAAATTTACAGTAGTTCGCAGATAAAAACCTTGATTTAAGTGGTCCCCTAAGACACAACAATAGCAATGTATTTGGATACCCAACAGGATGATTTATTCAGAGAACCAGTTTATCACCTCAGGAGACTGTATCAAGTAGAAGTTATTTCATTTCTGTGAAAGCATTACTGATATTATGGCACAGAACTTGAAGAGGATTAGATTTAACCTGGTACAGGATTTACCCACATAAATGTGAATTGCAGATTCATGTTTTCCATTTGGAGGGAAAAAAGTTAAACAGCAGAAGTAGTAGATTTTTAAAGTTTGTAGATGAGATTCATTCAGTGCTTGTGCATTTGTTTTACTTGTCTGAGCATTGTCTTTTTTGGGCTTGGTTGATTTTTGTTGTATGGTTTTTTTTGGGTTTTTTTCGAAAGATAGCAATGGGATCCCCAGATAATGAAATGCTAGTATAGGTTAACCTCCAGCAGGTATTAGAATCAATTCATAGCACTAAAGTTCTGTTACTTGTCATGCTTTATGGTGATGTACCTTATCTCTTTCTCTGCTTGTCTCTTGTTGAAGGTTTATGATGCAGCAGTCAGATGGCTGAAGTATGACGAGCCGAATCGCCAGCCCTACATGGTTGATATTCTTGCTAAAGTCCGATTTCCTCTAATATCAAAGAACTTCTTAAGTAAAACTGTTCAGGCTGAACCACTTATTCAGGATAACCCAGAATGCCTTAAAATGGTGATCAGTAAGTTGACCTCTAGCTGAAATCTTTGATGCTCTATATATAATTTTAAAAATGCTTTGAAAAATTTTGAAAATTGTTTGCTTTAAGATGCTCTAACATTTTCACATTAAATTCATCTGTGTTCCCTCTAGGATGCTGTGTTTAGTTGAAGTTGGATTAGCAGATTATTATGTAAATAAAACTCATCTTATATAACAGTGTGACTTTCATTTGTTTTCTCCTAGCAAATGGCATGAACTCCATGAGAAGTAATGGAATGGGGATTTTGTCAGTGACTCCTTAGGGTAACTGAAAGTTAGTCTGCCTTTTGACAGGCTTGTAACTTCAATATTTTTCATGTTTGTGTGTGCATTAATAAAAGAAATATGTGAACATTTTGAATATTTTAAAGCTTTCCTAAGCAAATTAGAATTTTAGGTGTATGTTTTACTGGTTTTATCTATTAAATACTGACTGTTGATCCTACAATGATTGATCCTACATTTGCATTCTCAGGGTGCAGATGAAATAGGAAACAAGCTTCCCTTTTGTTTTTAGGTACCATTTGTAAAATTTTATCATGTAAGAAAGAAAAGCAATTTCAGTAGCAGTTAACCAATTGGCTTCAATTTAGTATAGATCTAAAAATCAGTACACAATTGTTTTCCTTCACTCAATGAACAGGATTTGAATTAACCTGTATGTTGGTAAGTATCTGCTGATATTTGACATCAGAGTCATACTTCTCGTGTGACGCCAAGTTGGGTACATTGTATAGGAAAGGATTTTTGTCTTCTGGTTTTAGTGGCTTGTAATGTCACCGGTATTTTTGCACTCTAAGAATGCTTTCTTTTGGGCTTGCTTCCTTTTGACTGTTTCAATGCAATAATCTTAATTGCTTGTTAATATTGGATAAATGAACTGATCAATCCATTGGTACATAACATGAGTCTGTATCTGTCCTGTTTTCACATGGAGCAGCCAATTTGGAATAGGGTGTAAATCTGGATATATGCTCCCACCCTCTCATGCTGCCATGCATTCTTCCATTTTGAATCAAAGCTGCATAGGTGTAATGTAGACACTTGATTTTCCCCATTTCCTTCCCTTCCATCTCTCCCCCATGCCTGCCTCTGAAAGCTCCCAATCCATGTGTGAGCTGCACTGGCTCTGCAGCTGTTGCTGTCTTCCTTGCAGGTGGGATGCGGTACCACCTCCTTTCCCCAGAAGACAGAGAAGAGTTGGTGGAAGGCACGCGGCCGAGAAGAAAAAAGCACGATTATCGCATTGCTTTGTTTGGAGGCTCTCAGCCCCAGTCCTGCAGATATTTTAACCCCAAGGTAATCGTTACCTCAGAATGCATTAAGATTCACTGCTTGTAATCTTACCTGTTTTCTTTGCTGGTGATATTAACTAAGACATAATGATCTACGAAATGGTCTTAGGAAGGAAGTATTCCCTCCCTCCTGGGTATACAATTGGAAGAATATGGTTAATTAAGTATTTTTAAGTCTATGTACCTAGATGTAATACTTTGTTTTGAATAGATTGATTGTGTTTGTTTCTTAGCAATATTAGATATGGAGAGCTGATCAATCTGTCTGAGTTGAGCATTGACTGGTATGTGTATTTCTCAGCTGCAAATAAACAGAAGGTCACTAAAGCATCACGTAATTGGTTAGGAATATATGAAAGTCTGTATGCATGTGCATGCATTTAGGTGTTTAGAGATTACTCAAAGCAGGTTTTTTAGCACATAATGATTTTACTGGCTTGTATGTTAGTGTAGAACCCAGTTTTTATTGGGGTTTTTTAGTGCCATTTATTATATATATGCAACCACTTCTAAATCCCAATGGTTCACAGTTTTGTTTGCTCTTAAGGGTATGTAAGGAGAAGAATGGAGAGCCAAGTATTGCATAAGTGGCAGACAGTGAGTTTTTACAACAAAAAAGCTTAGAGATGATAAATTTAGAGCAAGCAAGTTCTGCCTGAAATTTGTTCCCATGTTTCTTGAATAAAATCAAGTCACAGGAACGGTGTACATTTCAGCTATGCAGATTAAAGGATCTAAAAACATCAACTGCATGCAGAAGGATTACCCATACCCTGTTTTACCAGGCAACCACATACAGTAATACAGAACAAATTTGCCACATAAACATCAGGGCTCTCTTAAGTTATGAGATCCCATGCATGTAGTAATATTTTGTTGAAGAAATTCTGGTTCTAACTCAGCATATTAAATGCTTGTTAAAATTTCAAGCAGTTTTGTGTGCTGTGTGAACTTCATAGTCAATGTGAGCCCTGTCAAATCTAACTTTGAATGAATGAGCCTTTGGGATGTGTTTTGAACTTTTCTTTCACATTCCTTTTGTAAGATAAAATTCAAGCCACCTTCTCTGAGTACCACTTAAGTCTGGGGGTAAAATCCCCAAACCCACCAGCTTTGCTGACTTAGCTTGAGAGACACTTAATATGTATTCATTGGGAATTCAAAATTCTTAGCTAATGACTGCCTTTTTCTTTTATACACATACTCAAGATAAGCAGCACTTCAGCTGGGGGTAAGGAGGTGAGGGGTACAGAGCAGATAATTCTCTCCTTTCCAAAATCTAAGTTTGGCAAGCCTTTGATCAGGGCATTTGTAACTTTTCAAGCAGTTGCATGGTTTTGGCAAAGAAATCTGTTTTGTAGGTAAAGAGTAGTGTATTTGAAAGTCTACATAAAACATAGGATAAAAGATCTTTACCTTTCATAGACTGCTTGTCCAGGTATAACACCAAAAAATAACTGAATTTGGAAGAAATTTTGAAGAATTGCCTCTTAATCAAAACTTAACGGCCTTGCATGTGGGCTAAGGAGTGGGGGAAGAATGGGGCAGGGAAGGAAAATTTAAAAAGTGGGTAATTTGAGATCTTTATTCTAACAAGCATGTGTTCCTTTAATGTTTTCCTAGTGCTTATATGCTTCCTTGGGTACTCTTAGCTAGCCTGTCGTGTCTTGTTGAATAGCTTTTACTTCATTTCCAACTCTTAAGCTATTTAAAGGTTCTTTTCTGGATGTTTTGCTCTAATATTTGATTTTAATCTTTAAACTCTGACAATAGCTTATTAAATGCAACAAACCAAGGATCCAGAACCGCTGCTGAATTACCATTTAACTCACTTTAATTGGTCTCATCAAAGGATGATGGGAGGGTCACAGAACAGAGAATTAAGCTTATGTGTGTACTTTTGCAAGGTTAGGTCCTTAGGAAAAATCGGAATTTTGCTTGTCTGTTGAACTGGTTGAATAGTGACCCAGTCCCTCACTTCTGATATTAATCAAAATCAGAAATTTAATTGTTATATGTCACATAAACAATTCAAAACTGCGGTTATATCTTTCCTGAAAATATTTTCTTGGTTGTAGTATGGGTTTCCATAGCTGTTATATGATAAAACAAGTGCAAAAGTTTTAATTTTCATTGATTCCTTTGCACACAAAATTAGTCTCTAATGCTGATAGTGATTTCCTTGTTATTGGAAGGGTTCTTTAAATAAGACTGGATGATTGGATACTGTGTTTTATTTGTTGAGAATGTTAGCAGTATTATTTTAAGACTATATTTGCTCTTTGTTGCACTGTGACTGGTATTTCTATTGATACAAGTTCATCATCAAGAAAACAAAATGATGCAATGGGATAGATGCAGACGAGCATAACACTCATGGAGCAGTCTGGCACTAATTTGAGTAGACATACATGATTTCAGAGTACTACTAGAAATCCTAGATGTTCTATTAACAGTTGTGGGAAGCATTTTCTTGTTGAATTTTTCACAGAATTTAAAAAAACAAAATCCCCATATTGGGAATAAAATACTTATTGTTTTATTTTATGAATTCTCAGTACAGAATTTATATATGATTGAGATTTTGTGTCAGCAGTATGCTTATTCTTTTGAAATTACTATCTCTAGTGGCCAGAAATGGTTGGAAGTTTTAAATTCTCAGCAGTGCAAAATTCAACAATGGCAAATAAAAAAGTAACAGATGCCTGGCAGTGCTATTTCTTGATGATCAAGGGAACCAGCATACCTTTTATGAGGAGATAGAGGTGTAGTCAGTAAGCTGTTAGTGGGGAGGTTGTCCACAGTGGACCTGTCTGCTGGTTCTTATGACAAACTTGGAAGAGGAATCAATTGAAAATGAGGAAAAGTCTTAAACAAAAAAAGGTACTTTGTCACAGGGCCCATAATTGTGTGTGCCATTCTTGTCACAGGGTCTTGAGGCTCTCAGGAGTTCAGGAAGTTTTAATAAGTGATTCAATAAATTGATGAAAGAGAAAAGGTATAGCTTTTGGCTCTGGTGTCCTGCATTGCAACTTGATGAAAACAGAGATCAGCAGGGAAAGAGTCACCATGTACTTACCTTGGTCCATCTTTCCCTACTCAGTCCCTAAGAATGGAGACTTGCACTGCCCAGGGCTGTGTGGATCTTGACTGTGGTGTAAAGCAACACTTCTGCGTAGTTCTTAAATGTGTTCAATTCAAAAAGTGAAATAATTCTATGTGGTACGGACTAACTTCGAAGAGCATTGCAAGAGGATGACCTAAATTGCCTCCTGCTGAAAGAGGAGGATACTGCTGAGTATACTCAAGTTATGGCTTTTCATTTGATAAAGGTATGGATGAAATGGATACATGAACAGAAGCCATAAAAGTGGGTCAGGTCACTTCCCTTTAAAACAGGAAAGGAAAACAACGGGATATTTTGTAAAATTGCCAGAAGTTTGAGCTAGAAAGTATGTTGATCTTGCACAATGCACTGAGACATTTTCTTAAGATTTATGCAGCTATTTATTTTGCCATGCTGTAGTATGGCTTTCCTTTCTAGGATGCCCCAGGACCTGTTTCTCACCATAAAGGGCCACATGCAGCTGACAGCTCTTCTTGATATGGGGGATGCTACAAGAAAAGATTGTAAGATGTTCTGGACTATAACATGCTCTGCCTCTCTTTCTTTGAACCCCCATGTAGGAGTCGCTGTTCTTCCTCATTGACCAAGGTGTTTGAAGTATGTCCTTGCTAAGAAAATGTAACGATGTAACGTCTTGTGTGAACCATTACAGTGAAGGTCATTCAGCAGGTTGAGGTAGACCTTCTTGAGGTGGCACAGATAACAGTTAAGGTCCCATACTTTCCTGTTCAGTATAGGATTCAAGCTATGCTCTTGGAATATGTGAGATGCTATTACTCAAGAAGTGTTTCTTGTGCTGTATGCTATCCTGGTCTGCCATCAGTTGTTGAGTTTGGTGTTTTTAAGGCTTTGGGCATTACGCCTCATATTTGATACTTGCTGATTTTGCCAATCTATGCAAAATCAGTTTCTAGGCATCATGACTGCCAGTATTTGTGATGGAGCATTACCCTATTTCTCATGCTATCAACTGTGGATAGCTATAGAACGTTTGTGTTTTGTAAATTCTGTAAATAAGCTTCTAGTTGTCATGGTAATAAAGTATGTATCAGAGCTTTTTTACTGAGTTGCTTGTCAATTTGGATATTATCTTCTCCTTTTTCCATTGTCTTTGTTTGGTACATTCTGTATTTTATTATTTTTTAGAAATAATCTGTTACTATATGTAAGATGTCTTTTTCCATTGCTATAAAAGAAAATGCAATCCTACTTTATTGGTTACATGCATTGTTTCTAACATGATAGCAGCTGGAGGTCAATTGTGTTGGAAAAAACACCAAAACTGTTTTTCAGGGAAGCTGTACTGGGTGCACACAGGGAATGTGGAAATAGAATTTCTTAATGTCATGGTTCATTGCATCTAACTATGTCTGTTGTCTAAGAGAATTTTTCAAGAGTACGCCTGAGGAGTATTCTTCAATAAACAGTGTTCATGTTTGTTTTGAAAAGGAACTTAAAACTGACCATATCTAAATCTCTATGAAAAGCTCTGTTTGAAAACACTCACTGTACAGGTAAGTGTTATAATCTATTAGACATTACTTGTTCTTTGTAATGCAGGATTACAGCTGGACAGACATCCGATGTCCCTTTGAAAAGCGCAGGGATGCAGCTTGTGTCTTCTGGGACAACGTAGTTTATATTTTGGGTGGTTCCCAGCTCTTCCCTATAAAGCGAATGGACTGCTACAATGTGGTGAAGGATAGCTGGTATTCCAAGCTAGGACCTCCAACACCTCGAGATAGCCTTGCAGCCTGTGCTGCTGAGGGCAAAATTTATACATCTGGTGGTTCAGAAGTGGGTAAGACACTAAAAATCTTTAAAACAAACAAAAAAGCACAAAGAAAGATTAGCTGGAAAATTTTCTGGTTTTTTGCATGATTTTGTTGACAAGAAACTGCACGTTGCCATGTTAGCCTAATGAGTTTATTTTCCCATATTTAGGATTTTATCCTCCTTTGCCCAGTCCAACAACCTATTTCTGTTGTGTTTTGAAAATGGTTTCACTGAAATGAATACTATTTACATTAGTAAAAAGTATATTGCAGCTCTTAAAGAGTTAAAGGGATGAGATTGGATGGAGCTGTGAGCAACCTGATCTAGTGGAAGGTGTCCCTGTCCATGGCAGAGGGATTGGAAATAGATGATTTTTAAGGTTCCTTCCAACCCACACCATTCTATGATGATGTGATTCAATGAAATGTATTTTGGGAGTCCCACTCTTATCTTTCTTCTAGAAATCCACAGAATTCAGTGTAGTTTAAAATTTTCTGGAATGTGTGACCGGAGTAGCTGCATTTTGACAATGGCCTTTCTTTTATACAGCATATGTTGGGCCTAAGGCCATCTTTTAAAAGAGATGGGGGGGAAGTGGAAAAGAAATCTCTTACAATTACTGCTTTTGATGGTGAAATTGTACTTAGTCCTGGTAAAGGAATTTATCCAATTTTTTTGTCAAATGACAGAAGTTATCTTCTGTTATTTTTTTTAATCTGTTGGCTTGCTTCCACAAATGGAGAAATGATACCTTTAGATCATTTCAGCATAGTAAAGAAAAAAAAAAAGACCATTGGGATTTTTTTCTCTCTCCAAAAAGCCTAGAAGGTGACTTATGCTGTGGTGTTGCAGGAACATTTTATTTTGTCTGAACATGGCACATCATCAACAACCCAAAGGTTGAAATGCAGGCATGGTATAGCCATAAAAATAGTTACAGTAATAAAGCTGTGTTCTGGGGAATAAAAACAAATGAGAAAAATCCTAGAAGGAAGATCTTTTTCAGGTCTGCCTTGCTGCAGAGGGAAGTGAACATGGGAAAAAATTGTCATGATCAGTGCTTAACACTAATAAGTCACTTAATGGAGGTTGTAACATTTAGGCCATGTTTTCTGACCTCTAAAATATATTAAGAGGTCTAATGTAGCAGCAGAATAAGCAGTTCCCAGCTGCCACCTCGTGTGGTGAATGTGCAATAGCACCTTTCCTATTACTTGAAATAGGCTTAACTAAGGCCACATTGGGCAGCTTGGAACACTTCATCATCTCATAAATCTTCACAGTTTGCCACGTTTCAATTTATGGGGAATAACAGGAAAATTTTTTGATTGTACAGTATATTTTCTAATGCATGGTAAATAGTTAGTACAACTATAGTTGAAGTTTTAATGTAGCAGTTTTCTTTAGACTACACCCTCACATTACTGCACAGTTTCACTTTGCTTTCCATAAATATTTATCAAGACAGACTAGTAAAAACTAAACATAAATAATGGAGTTTAGTTTGCCTGTACTTTTTCTTCAGAATTTAGTGAATACTGAAATTGGAAAGGTCTGTCTCTCCTGGATCTAGTATTTTTGAATTTGAGGCAGGCAATTATGTTGAAATCATTAATCTGATAAAATGCTACAGTGTGTTTAGCTCTAAAGATATCTAAAATTTTCATGGTTTTTTCCATCAATTGAAGAGGTTGGATTATTGTACCAGTCCATTACAGACAACATGGCTCTTTTCCCCTTCTTGAATTGATGGGAGTCCTGTTCTATTTGCAACAACTAGCAGAGTTTGGATGCTGAAATACCAGATTCTTCCACTCTTGTTTCAGTGCAGGAGAAATACTTAACATTATACTGGAAATTAATGCTTCTACCTGTTTTTAAAAAAAAAAGGTCTGATGGATTTTCCATGGATGGGAATTTCTACAACTTCAAAGCAATAAGAATGTCTATATACATCAAAGAAAACATTTATTTATGTTAAATAAAGAAAAAATGTCCCACTCTATTCAGTTTGTGGTGATACTGAGAGTGACAGGGTGGGAGTGAACAAATGCACACTTTATAGGAGTGTGTTTATAGGAATCATGTTGGGTCTGGAAATATAGCATCCTGTTGAAGGTTCAAATCCTCAGCTGGTAGTAAGTCCTGCATATGTGACATGGCTAATTTTTATAAGTAGAAAGCCAAGGTAAAACAGGCACAAGAAAGGCACTTTTAACTGTTCTAGGTAAATATATTATTTGAAACAAAGGGAAGAAGGATGTGGTTCTGTTCTGAGAAAGTTGTATTCAGCCTTCCCTGCCTTGGTTATGATTCGGTCACTTACCTGAACACAAGTTTTGAGCCTCTTCATTAGAAAAATTGCTTTTGATTTCAGTAATAGTTTCCTTGGCTTTTGAGGGAAGAGTACACAAACCCTGCACCTCCAGGCAATAAGTATCTACCAGTCCTCAGGAGGAAAGTAAATTGGGCAGAGGTAGCTGTTTTGTGGTTGCTGATAATTCCAGGAGTATGTTATGACATAAGCCATCAAATTCCAAAGGCAGCAAGTATTCTGGGTATTGGACAAGTCACATTGCTTAGAGGAAAAAGACTCATGAACCTATAGTGAGTTTACAAAGCTGGTTTCATCTTCACATCTGAAAGTTCAATATATTTCCAAGTAGAAAGAGTAGCATGAGCTGATGACAATGGGATGGGTAATTTATATACATCTCTATTTAGTATTTATTCCCCTCCAAGAAAAAAAAAAAACTTACCTTTTTTCATGCTGTTTTTAAGCACAAATAGCAATTTTATGAACTTACTTGCATATTTTGGAACAAAAGAATCAAAATAATTGCAAGTATGTGCTTTCTGAATAATCCCAAGTTTAAAGCTGGTTAGTTCTACTTTTGGAGGTGGGAAAGCAGCTTTCCCTTTTCCACTAGCAAACAAAGCATCAATTTGATAATTGCTGTTAGACTCTTCTCTTGAAAGACAGCCATAAAGATTAATGCCACTTTGGTGGGTTTCTATTTTTTTAAGGCAATTCTGCACTGTATTTATTTGAATGCTATGACACGAGAACAGAGAGCTGGCACACAAAGCCCAGCATGCTGACTCAGCGCTGCAGCCATGGAATGGTGGAGGCCAATGGGCTCATTTATGTGTGCGGAGGCAGCCTGGGGAACAATGTTTCCGGAAGAGTCCTGAATTCCTGTGAAGTTTATGACCCAGCTACAGAAACGTAAGTGTTGTTTTGAGTCAGGTTGGCTTTAGTCACTTGTGTAAATGACTGAAGTATAGATGACTACAGGAAAAACTCTGGTAAGGAATTTTCCCTGAGTCAGCATTAAGAAATCAGTTCTTTGTAGTTCTACTTGAAAGATGTTTTTTCTTAAGCAGCTTTCTTCCATATTTTGTTTTCCTACTGATAGATTATACTTAGTTTTTATGAACCAGATGGTGATTTCTCCTTTTCTGTTTGATTTATTTTCCCCAGGTGGACTGAACTGTGTCCAATGATTGAAGCCAGAAAGAATCATGGGCTGGTGTTTGTAAAGGACAAAATATTTGCTGTGGGTGGACAAAATAGTTTAGGTACTTTCATTCTATTAATTCTCTATCTGGTCACACAAGGTTTCGTGGGGTTGTTTTTCTGGTTTGGAATGAATTTATTCCACTCTGTTCAGCTGCAAAGCTTTGAGCAGCACCATCAAACATGTCTTCTTGTTGTCACATCAGTGTTGCCTTCTTCTTTTCACCTCTCCACTTCATTGTTACCTTATTTTTTAAATTCTTGTACTCGTGATAGTCAAGTTCAGATATGCACCCCTACTGTAGCCCAGTTCTGAAGCAGTTAATATGGCTAAACCAGGCATCTGAGAAAATATTTTGTTTGTTTGTTTTTTATTTTGGGGGTTTTTTTTAGTTATTCATGATTTTAGCATTCTTTTGAGAGACAGGTAAAGGTGTAGCCACTATTTTAGAACTTTAGTCTAAAGACTTAAATCTATTCTGGTATTGTAAAATGGTGAAAATATGAGACCTCTTTTGACTGCTCTAGCTTTGAAATACGATTTGCTGTCATGGCCTGGTCAATTATGATCTGCCTGTCTTCTTGTCTTTTAAAACTAGAAGAATAAAACTTTACAAGAAGAATTGAATTTTAATTGCACAGGTTTTCTGAAATGCTTTTCAAAATGGAAAAATTCTTATTTATGAGGTTTTTGAACTCACTATTTACAGTAAGCGGAATTCTTGATTTCAGATGAATGCTGTTTTAGAATACAGCTTGATTTTTAATTGGCTACTGAAACTATTCTATCATGATTGATTCCCAAACATTTTATCAATCCATAATCTGCCATCTTGCAAAATATAAGTGTATTCACTGAATGCTCCTCTTAGAAGTGTTAAAAATTGTTTTTACTGTAGTAAAATGAGGAAGAGTTATGTCTGAGTTTAAAAATTCATATATGTTAATATGATAGATTTCTTAATCTGTCAGATCTAATAATTCAGTACTGGAAGTAAAAACTGAGATAAATAGGGACAGCAACAATGTTTGTAGCTATTGTTAAGTGTAACTACTAGCATATTTCCTGAATAAGCAAATCTTAGTCACAAAATATACTCTAACTTTTTGTTCCTTTGGCCCTTTTCAAAGGAACTTAGGCTTTTACACTTCAATGATTTTAGTATCATCATGACAAGAGACCTCCTCTATCAGTAAATTGCCAGTTTTAGTAAAAGTACCCATGAGCCCTCTAGAATGAATGCCACTGCTGTAGGGAAGTTTCAGGTAATTCCTGAGTTTTAGTCACTAGCCCCAAATTCATCAGAAATTTAGCACTGAAGGTTTTTCTCTTCATGAAGTAACATGTTTGAATCTGTAGAAACCATCTAGTGTGAATTTGTGAGAATACATCTTACTTTCTATCTCCTTTTCACTTTTCCCTTGTTTTGTATTTATACAAGGATAAGCTGCTAGTTTAGAAGCTGGGTTGTATTATCAGATTTGCTTTTTTAAGTGTAGGATTTTTGAAACCTTGAAAATAAAAACTTGAGTTTGCATGTTCTAGTGCAGTCCATACAGTGCAACATAATAAGCAGTTATCTATCTCATTGCTTTGTAGGTGGCCTTGATAATGTAGAATATTACGATATCAAGATGAATGAATGGAAGATGGTGTCTCCAATGCCGTGGAAAGGTGTAACAGTGAAGTGTGCTGCTGTGGGACCTATAGTCTATGTCCTGGCTGGTTTTCAGGGTGTTGGTCGCTTAGGGCACATTCTTGAATATAACACTGAAACAGACAAGTGGACAGCCAACTCCAAAGTCCGTGCTTTCCCAGTGACGAGTTGTTTAATCTGTGTTGTAGACACTTGTGGGGCAAATGAAGAAACTCTAGAGATCTGAAGACTGTAGGAGATGACAAAGCATTCTTCAAGGACTTGGGAAAAGATGGTTTTGGTGCTTTGCTTCCATGTTTTACTGAATCGTGTTAAATTTAGTAACAGGAAGAAATTGAGATGCAGTCTTCTAATTTGTATATACGGCATATTGTATAATGTGGATTTTGTCATGCCCATTTTCTTGTCTGTTTTAAAGAGATGGGGATGTGTTTTGAGAATCCACTTACCTAGGTGATATCACATGGCATCTTCCTTTAAAAGAACTGTAGGTGTGGCCTTGTCAAACAGAGACCCAATCCAAATATTTAGAATGCCTCTAAAGCATTTGATAAAGAAAAAAACTCTGGTTAAATGACATTTTACCAAGACCAGTTGCAGAGACACTTCCTTTAATGAAGGCGAGTAAATACAGCTTGACTCATGAGAAAGAGGAACAACAATATTTTCTCCTTCATACCTACCTGCAGAATTCTTACTGGGATGAAATGAAGACATTTTCTCAGGAAAGACCAGGGACTGCTGTCTAATAAAGATTCCCAATGTTTCAACAGCTCTCTAGATCATGATAGCTGCCCTCTTCCAGTGAGTTTCTTCCATCATTTGCATGACTGCTTATCAATTTTTTAAGGTTAGAGAGGCCATACATAAAAATTAGAGAAACACTGGTCTCTTTGGCATTTTGTGGAGCCTTACAGAAAGACTTTTTGATTTTATTTTTTTTAATTACACTGAGGTAGGGAATGGTGGGGCAAGTCGACGACAATTGTGCACTATAATTAGCAAGTTGGAAACTTGGAAAGAATTTTTAATCTATCTTCCCAGGCATCAGACTGTACATAGTGTAGATGCCAATCCATTAGCAAACACGGGAACAGGAATGAGAAAAAGCAAAGTCAATACGACAGATATATTGATTTTCTTCTTGAAAATGACTGTTTTTAAAATGGCATGAACCAAGTAATTAAAGATACTTTACAGAAGTCTTCAGAAGTTGCGCATGGTTATTCATCTCTGGTTTAGAAGCGCAGAGTTCTGTAAATGCTTCCAGCCCACATGATGGTAAATTTCTTCACGCAGCCTCAAAGTCCAGCCTCTCAAGCTTTGGGTGTCATCGACATTGTGTGCTTCTTCCCAGTTCTGGAAAACTATACAAATGACATCTGTCCTGCTCCTGTGCTAGTGTATTCATAGCTGCATTGTAGTTTTGTCACCTCTCTTCCAACTTGCTGATTTTTTCAGGTCTGTTTCTATGAGACTAGTGAGTTAACTTCAAAATTTGGTGCTTGCCTGCCTCTACCTCGCTTGGGCTGTGGATGTTTATTCTGTTTTAGTTCTGAAGTTCCTCCAGCTTCTCCTAAGTAAATCCTGGTTTTTCAAAGTCAGTACTTCTTTGTAGACTTGATCCTCGTTTCCTTCCTCATCCTGACAACTCTACCTGTACAGACAGGACTAGATGCACTCACGGCCTCCATTGTGGTTCCCTTCTTTATTCAGCAGTAAGTGAAGGGCGTGCGACTTTTTTTGTTTTCCCTTGCCTTTTCACTTCTGGCCACGAAACGTATTCCTGGTGTCTCCACTCCTTGATTCCGAGCGACTGGAATTCTGGAGGGAACTGTGTGCTCTTTAGACTGGACAGGCTCTTTTATCTGTTTTGCACCCGCTTTTAAACTCGCGGCCCCCGTTGTCGCCAGGGGTGAACAGTCCCCGGCAGCCTGGGCGGCGGCAGAGCGGGGCGGGCGCGCTCCTCCTTCGGCTCTGCGGGGCTCCGGCCGCCTCGGGCCCGGCGCCGGGAGGGGCATCCCCGCTCTGCGGGCACCCGCACCCCCGGCGCTCCGTGCCCGAGCGCGGCGGGACGGGCGGGACGCGGGCGGCTCCCGCACTGCCCCGGTGCCCGCCCCGTGCGGCCGCTGCCGGCGGGAGCCCCGGAGCAGAGCGGGCCGGGCGGGTCTCGGCTGGGGCTGTCGGCAGCAGCCTCTGCTTCGGCCCTCGCAGGATTGTGCTCTAAAGGACTGCGGGATGGGCCGTGGGAAAGCAGCCCGGGCATCTCTGCTGCCAGGAGCGGCTGCAGCAGCTGCGCGCTATTTCCATTCTCACCGGCTTCGGTGTGGGGCAGCTTTGGAAGGCGAGGGACTAAACGAAGAGCCGAAGGCAGCGGTTGTCTGTCTTTATTCCTGCTCAAAGAGCCGGCGTTTGCCAATTCATTTGGGGCGTTTACACCTCTGGAGTTTTGTAATGAATCTTTCGTGTCTCCCACTATAACTGTTTCAGGACAAGACAGTGTACCAAGGCCCCTGTCTTTGTAACTATGGAGGGTGGTTAGAAGTATTAATTGTTTTTTTGGAAGTTTTTGATTTTTCCTGTCCTTGCAGGCTTTTCAGATGTCTTCTTTCAGAAGAACTGCACCTGGAGTACTATGACAGCAAACTATAATTGGGAAATGTGTAAGCAGCTTAAAAATTATGAATCATGGGGACAGTCTTTGGGATAAGACTTGTTACCAATCTAGAGGTGACAACTCTTGACTTATCTCCCAACTCTAGGAGATGATCAGAATACCAAAATATCCTTCAATTCCTGTGCACCAAAGAGAATGCCAAAATAGCAGCTGGTCCATATGGTCTACCCTACCATCATCTTCTTGCCTGAGATCTCTGGCTCAGAATGTCAGATCTGATATTGCTCTTTATGTAGAGACATAAAAATTTGATATAAGGGCAACAGTAAGAGTATTTAAAGGAATCTTGTATTAATAACAAAAAATAAATCTTTTCCCATTGAAATGGAAGGAAAGAAAAATTCCTCTGTTGGATTAGTGAAGTTTCTTTTCTGATTCTAAATGTCTTTGTTGACAGACCACTTATTTTTCTTTTTTTTTTTAAGTCTTCCCCAATAATAAAAATATGCACTTTTTCCCACTCTTTTCAAATAGATGCTGTTGAACTGTTAGCAGAACAGTGGGAAAATTGGCTGATTCAGTGGAAAGCATTAAATGCAGTTGCAAAAGCAGCTTTTGGTAGGTGTTCACAAATGGCAACATATCTGTGCTTGATGTTATTTTTTAATGAAGTAATTTACACAGATGTTTATTATGGCTAAAAAGATTTCTGAGATGTGGCAATTGTGATGTGCAACCTGGCCTGTTCTCTGGACTCCTGAAATCAGTGAATTCCAGGTGCTATTATAAACCCCTTCAGTTAACTGAGGAAAAACGTGCATAGGGATGGTTCCATGGTGGCAAGGCAGCAGCTGGATCCCAGCTTTGGAATACTCTCATTGCAAGCCACATGAAAACAACCAGAGCTTAAGTTTGGCATCTGGCTGTGTACATGACCAGGAAGAGGCCAATCCCCACCACACCTTTTTTTTCCCATGTGCTGATGTTGACTCTTCCAAGAGAGGATCAGCAGAGTGGACCAGAATTCCCCTCCAGGACACCTTAGGATAAATGGAGCATTTGGCCAATGTCAGAATTGAGGGATAGGTGGGAGAGAAGCCTTTGCATACCATGTGAAGACAGAAGGACTCATTGGTCCTGGCAAGGTGACAAACACTTGTGAATGGACATGGGTTTGCAGAAAAAAATGCCTGAGTTCAAGCTTGTATGAAATAATCAGGGAGGCAGAGGAAGTGGCTCTCTGAGTGCAGGCTGCATGAAGTGCAGGGAAGGTTGAGTGATGTGGTCCCAGCCCTTGGTCTGTTCAGTGCTGGAGGTGGACAAGCAGGATTTGGGCTTTACCACAGGAGACAGTGACAGACACAGATGTGCTGAGGACAGGGAACAGAGTGAGTCAAAGCTGTGCCCTAAATACAGACCTGGAGCACAACCTGGAACTGTAGGAGGTGGGAATGAGAGCTCCCAGAGGGGATCAGATCATGGACTGACAGGCAAAAATTGATCAGTTGTTACAGATTTGCATTTCTGGAGGGTTTTACAGAGAAGAGCAAGTATGGCCTTAGAGCACTTAAAAAATGCAGTTGTGATGAGTGATCACTGTCCAGCTTGGTTGGAGTAGGGTTCAGTAGGACTGGGTAGCTCTGGTTTTGTTTCAACTAGCTACTGAGAGAGAGTTCCCTGTTTTGCAATCTAGTTTTCATGTATGTCTCTGGCATTTTTTCAGCTCTCTGCTTTCAAGGCCACAGGCACTCAAGCAGCACCTGCCTTTGGAATGGGAGGACAGCAAACCTCAGGCTTTGGGCTGTCAAGTAAGTTCCCATGCTAAGAGCCAAAACATTTACACATTTTTTGTCGTTTGCTGCTGCATCTTTGAAGTACAACACTGGTTTAGTATCCCTGGGGTACCAATTCTAATATTTTTTGTCAATTCTCTACTTGCAGGCTTTCCTGTGAGCAGCAGCAGCAGTTGCAGTGCCAGCAATTTCTCCTTTAAAGCCAGTTCCAGCCTCATCAGTTCAGCATCATCTGGGAGCAGCCCTGCTGCTGGGAGCTCTTCTGCTGCTGCAAATCCTCCTGCATTTGGGACAGCATCCTCTCCCAGCACACCCCAATCCGTCGGCTTTGGCAGCCCGGCCGCTCCGTCCGCAGCCTCCTTCTCCTTTAAAGCAGCTGCCCCGGCTGGTGCCTTTGGGACTTCTGGCTTCTCAGGCTTTGGCAGTGCTTCTGCTGGGAGCTCTGCAGGCACCACTCCAGCAGCCTTTGGAGCCTTTGGTGCCACCACAGCCCCTTCTGGCTCGGCCTCGAGCGGTGCTTTATTTGGGCAGAGCAGCAGTACCTCTGCACATCCTGTCACCTCAGCGTCTGCTGCAGCCACCAACTCCAGCCCTGCCTCAGACAAGTTATTCACTCCCAAGAGCGAACTGTCAGCTGAAGAGTGGCAACAGTTTGAAGCAAAGGAGTTCACAATTGGAAAGATTCCTCTGAAGCCACCACCAGTAGAACTTTTAAATGCTTTCGACCTTTTAAGTTTATTCTGAAATGTTGTTACTTTTTATTTCCTTTCTCAGTTCTCTTCTGCAGAAACAAATGCATAAGTAAAAACTTTTGAACATTATTTTGCGATGGACTTCTTACATCTGAAAGATGAACTGTTGAAACTAAAATAGAACATTTCCTTCTATATGCTGTCCTGTGAAATTCTGTACAAAGACTATATGAAAAATATGGTGTCAAAAGAAAGAATGTTTCAGTCAAATATTTAAAACCTACTCTTGTATCAATGTATTATCTCCAAATGTACAGTCCGTAGGACTGGCCACAAAAGCTTTTTTCCCCATTGCCCCAACAATTGGTATCGTAAATTTTTTGGTGAGCCCTTACTGATAGTTATTACTGAATGTGTGCCTTTGCTGTCTATCTAGAATCTGTTGTTTTATTCCCCAACTTTACTGAAACTAGATGATCTGTGAGTTATGCCTCTATAATTTCCTCCAGTCCCCTTCACTAATTATCAAAATCCTCCAACATCCTAATGTTTACATCTTTAAGTTGACCCTTCCTGTCCACAAAAGGCACATGGATTCAGGTCAAAAGGAGGGGCCATTTCAGAGCCCACACCCCCTGCCTATCCTTTTGCCTTCTCTAACACCATTCTCCTCTCATCCACATTAAAATGCGTTCAATATAGCCTACATATCCCACCAATTAGGGCTGTGAGTCAGCATGATAGTTTCCAAAAGCTGATACATTCCTTCAGGATTCTCTCATTATGAACCAACAGATCATTTCCAATTCAAAAAATCAAAAGTAGTACAAGGAACATGTCCAGAAAAAAAATGGCTGATGCTCTGACCCCACTGCTTGTCTGTGCTCTATATTTTGAGCTGTATCCTCTTTATCCATCTCCACCCTGCTGTTTTAGGGGTGTGGAATGAAGGGAACTAACATTTGCACATAAAACCTTATCCCCTTTTCCAACATCCACTGTAAAATAATATCAATCTGCAATGACACATTTTGCCCATACTCCAGTTTATAAAGTGGCCACTTGTGATGTCAATATCTCTTCATTTTATCTTTAGTGACTGGATCTCCCCTAAACACATTCCAGCTTTTGGGGATGCATCCTAGATGCTATGGGGAAGAATTGGGGATTGGCATGTTCCCATCATTTAATTTAATAACATTCAAGTTATGCAATTCCTTTACCCTTAGGTCCAGACCTTCAGTAGTTACACGACCCGTCGCCCTGACTGATTACACTGATAAACATCCACCATTTGAAAGACTGGTGCACCTACCAATCCAAGAATTCTATTCCCCTTTTTGCACTTACTTGGGTCTCTCTGCAGCATTGCACCTTGAGACTGGAGAAGTGATGGAGTCCATGGTCAGCTGGTCAGTACATGCTGAAGTCCTGTCTCATCCAATTCTCCATTGCCAGAGGAAGCAAGATGGTCTAGTCAAGGCTTTTGGCCATCCCACCTGGACACCCAGAACTCCCAAATATGGATTCCACTGGGTGCAAGACGCAGATTCGCACGCAGAGTAGAGTTCATAGAATATCCTGACTTGGAAGTGACCCACAAGGATCATCAAGTTCAACTCCTGGCCTTGCACAGGACCATCCCCAAGAGTCACACCATGTGCCTGAGCTCTGTCAGGTTGGTGCTGTGATGATTTCCCTGGGGAGCTTTCTCCAGCACCCAGCCAGCCTCTGGGTGAAGAACCTTTCTCTAATACCCAACCTAAACCTTCCCTGACGCAACTTCAGGCCATTCCCTCAGGTCCTGTCACTGGTCAGTGGTGAGAAGAGATCAGTGCCTGCCCCTCTACTTCCTGAGAAGTTGTAGACTGGAACTCAGTCTCATCTTCTCCAGGCTGAACAAACCAAGTGCCCTCAGTTGGTCCTCATACAGTTTCCCCTCAAGGCCCTTCTTGATCTTCACTGCCCTCTTTTGGATGCTGTCTACCAGCTTTATATCCTTCTTATATTGAGGTGCTCAAAACTGCCCCCAGGATTTGAGATGAAGCCACCCCAGTACAGAGCCAAGCAGGACAATCCCTCCCTTGCCTGGCTGGTGATGCCATGCCTGATGCACAGAGATCTTGGTTACATGGCTGTGCACATGGGTAGTGAATCCCTAAATGTAGCACAGCCTCTGTGTGCCAGCCAGCCACTTTTATACACTTCAAACAGCAACAGCTCAACATCTCAAGCTATGCTGTACCTACAGTGAGAGGACTAGAGAAAATGGCTTTAGCCTAAGACAGGGAGATTCAGGTTAGATATTAGAAAAAAGTTTTTCACTGTTAGGGTGGTCAGACATTGGAATAGGTTGCCCAGGGAGGTGGTGGAGTCACTGTTGCAATACGTGGTATGATTTTCCTAAGAAAGGATGTTGTTTAATGCCTGATCTTTATATACTTTCAAACCTAATCAACAAGAAGGGAGATTTAATCCCTGAAACAGATAGCAGCTGGCAAGCTCTAAATGTGCTCATGTGTTAGAAAAACAAATTACTTGTAGGTAGAATTACCTTGTTAGGGTTCAGGGTTGGACATGCTTCAGTCATCTCAGCCCTGGGTGAGGTTAACAAAGCTTGGGAAGAAGGAGTTACCACTGATAATGGACACAAAGAATGCAGAATTTACATCCCACAGGAATATTTGTCAGAACCCTCAAGATAAGGAAGAAAAGAATAAAACCAACTCAACAACTCTGCTGAAACCAGCTCTGACTCGGTAAAAGGTAATTCCAGCAGAGGGATCTGTGACCAGCAGCTCGTAGACCACCAACCCAAGAAACCCATAGGCCCACAAGAAGAGAAAGACTGAGCATGTGGACTAATTGACATGAGAAGTGAGAGAACAATTAACCAATAGAAGATAGAATACAAATTAGTAAGAGCTGTGTAACTTGTAGCCAATGAATGCAAATTCGTTTGCTAAAATGTATAAATAGAAAAAGTTTTGATAGTTGGTGTGCCTGATTTGTGGAGTACCATCTAGCACCCGGGCTTGTGCAACTGTGAAATAAAGAGTCTTTCAAATGCATAATTATTGGCTTCTCACTGGGTAATTAATCCAATTTTTGCAGACATCACCATCCCTGGGGGTGTTTAAGCGGTGCCTGGATCTGCCGGGTGATGTGGTTTAGTGGATTGCAGTGGTAGGGATAGGTTGGTGGTTGGACTGGGTGATCCTGAAGGTCCCTTCCGATGATTCTGTAGCCATGGGCTATACATCCCTTAGTCTCCCCCGAAAGATACAGCACAGAAGCGCTTTACCGCGTAGGCTGTGTGGAGCTTATGTGAGACAGGGGCAGTCACAGCCGAGGGGCGGCTATTTTACTGTGTCCGCGACTGCAGGTTTGCACAGCACAAATCAAATCCGCATTTGTTTTTATCAGCAGCTTGTTACCGCGCTATCCCTAGCTCTGACGGGATGCATGTGCCGGCCTATTCCCGCCTCTCGCCGGCCCTGCCCGGTGCCGAGCCCAGCCCGGCCCCACCCGCGGGCCCGCCCGGCGCCCGCCCAGCGCGTCAGAGCCGCGCGACGGCGGGGCGGCCATGGGCGTCTGCCAGTTCTTCCTGCGCGGCTACTGCCGCTTCGGGGAGCGCTGCTGGAACGAGCACCCCCGCGGCGCCGCCGGCCGCCCCGGGCCGCCCCCGGCCCACGGTACCCGCTCCGCGCCGCGACGGGGCGGGAGGGCGGGGGGACGCGGGGCTGCCCGCCCCGGGCGCCGCTCCGGAGCAGAGCGGGCCGGACGGGTGTCGGCAGCAGCCTCTGGCTCGGCACTCGCCGAGCTGAGCTCTGACGGAGGGTCTGGAGCACAGGTCCTGTGAGGAGCGGCCGAGGGTGCTGGGGGTGTTTAGCCTGGAGAAAAGGAGACTTGGGGGCGGCTTATCGCTTCCTACAAGCGCCTGACAGGAGGCTGTGGGCAGGGGGAGGTCGGTCTCTTCTCCCAGCCCACCAGGAGACACAGCCGTGAGCTGCACCAGGGAGGGTTGGGCAGTCACAGGAAGCGTGAGGAAACATTGGAATGGACTGCCCAGGGAGGTGGTGCAGTCACTGTCCCTGGAGGTGCTTAAGGAAAGACTGGATGTGGCACTTGTGCCATGGTCTTGTTGACACGGTGCTGTTTGGTCGGAGGTCTGTTTGGTCAAGATGCTGTTTGGTTGAACTCGATAATTGATCTTGCGATTCTGTGACTGCGGGATGTGCCACAAGGCAGTGGGAAAACAGCTTGGAAAAGTCTGTTCTCACGAGCAGCGAGCAAGTTTCCAGCAGCTGTGTGATGTACCCAGTGAAGGCTGTTTCTATTCTCATCTGCTCTGGGTGTTTGGGAGCTTTGGGAAGGAAAAGGGCACGACAGAGAGCTGAGGGCTGCAGTGATGGCATGGCAGGAACTCACTGCAGGCACTTGTCCTTATTCCTGCTGGAAGGAGGGTCGGGGTTTGCCTCTAACAACACAGGTGTGTCTGAGGTCTCAAAATGAAAAGCAGGAGCTCCCTGTGCTGGAGCAGAGCCCCTGCTGGAGCTACAGAGGCATGAACCCCTAACATAAATTTATGGTGTGTTCAATTTAATCTTTTTCTGCTGGGGTAGTTACTTCATGAAACAACCTAAGCAAAACTGAGCCAGTGTCTTTCTGCAGTGCCATGAGTTCTTGGCACAGTGATGTAGTTGAAGGTGTCTCTGCTCATTAAGGCACAGGGGAGATGGAACTAGATGACTTTTAAAGGAGCCTTCCAACCCAAACTGTTCCCTTTGAGAAGCAGGACTTGAGAACTACCCTGGGTAACTCACTAGTTAAGCTGACTTAATAATGAGGTTAACTTATTAGGAAAAAACTATGTTTTAATTTCAAACTTTTTATTGTCACTGTAAGACTAGTTATACTTACAGTTTTTGCTGATGTTGATTCATGTCTTAATGATTTAAAATATCTGTTGTTTGCTTTTCTGTTTGTTTGTTTTAATTGGCAGGTACTAGAGGAGGAGGAGGAGGATGGGGTACCTCTAACCAGAGATACAGTAATGTTATCCAGCCATCTTCCTTCAAGTCTGATACGTGGGGTGGCAGCAGAGATCACGGAAGAGGATTCTTTGGCTCCTCGGACTTTGGATCGTCAGGAGGCAGCAGCAGAAATGCAGACTTTTCACAGAACAGGTTCTCTGCCCTAGCCAGCAGTCAGAGTGTTGCTGATGGCTCTAAAGATGAAGAGGAGAGACTTCTGTAAGTTACACTCCTGTCTTACTGGAAGCATTTAGAATGAGCAGGTTGAAAGCTCACTGACTTCCTAGAGATAATGCAGAGGACAGGATCCTGAGGAGAAAGCTGGGACATGGGAAGAAACATAGAGAACATCACTTCATTTGGGTCTCTGGAATGATGCTGGCATGGGGAGGAAGTGATCCTTGTTTGGCACCTGGGCTGGGCAGACAGTCAACTGTGATATTAGTAATATGGTGTGGTATTTAAGTTGTAATCAGGAGGATAAGAAAGGAAACAGATTCCAGTGCTTGAAAATAAGAAATCAAAGCCCCTTTAAGCAAATGAATTATTTTACTTTGTTTTTTGTCACTTAAGACAACAAATCTTTCTGCCAACAGCAAAACTATTGGTTTCATAGAGGTCTATGTTACAGTCAGCTACAAGTTACCAGCAGCTGCAGGCAGGTACTGAGAAGCAGCAGTGTGATTTCCCAAAGAAGCAAGGCTTTGGAAACATTTTCCATTACTTTTTTTGAGATTGCCTTAAGAAAACAGTTGGTTTTCATGGTAGCAGGTTTTTGACTCTAAATTTGGATTCAAACCAATTGTTTGAATTGGTTGTTACTGGCAGTTTTTGTTTGACCATGCAATTTCACCTTCATCTGTGATTTTGTTTTGTTAGTGAATGTGTAGTGAAAGACATGGAAATTTGGGAATCATCTGGACAATGGATACTTTCATGTTACTCACCAATGAAAGAAAAGCCGAATGTCTCAGGTAGGTAACGTTTTCTGTTGAGGATGTTTCTGTGACTTGCAACATTGTTGTACCTCTGAGCAACCATTTGCCAGGTGATGATTGGCCTTGTGATACAACAGAAAAGAATATTAGTGGATGGCAAATTCAGTTTGGACTTTCACACCTCTGACACTCTGTAATAAATCTTTTTTTTGTCTCTGTCTATAGCTCTCTTAAGAGAGACAATGTATCAAGGTGCATGTCCTCATAACTGTAGAGGGCAATTGGAAGTATCAGTCTCTTTTCTTGGAAGTTTTTGACTCTTCCTGTCCTTGCAGGCTTTTCAGATGTCTCGCCAGAAGAGCTGCGTGTGGAGTATTATGACAGCAGAGCAAACAATATCATTGGGAATTATGTAAGTATTTATAAAATGTTGGCTGGTGTGGACACTCTTGGGACAGGACTTGTTACTGTTCTTCAGGTGGCAACTCTTGATTCATTTATCTCCAACTCTAGGAAATTGTCAGAATGCCAAAATATTCTTCAATTCCTGTGCATCAAAGCAAATGCAAAAACTGCTGTTAGACACTCCTTGACTGAATCATGTCCCTGCTCCTGTGTGTTATTTGTAGAAGTTACTTGAATCCTGTTTCAGAAGTTTAATGCCTTATACACTATTAGGCAGTTTGATTGTTATAGGTGGTTATTTGGTGCTTTAAATAGAACTTGACCTTGTTCTTTTACATAGCTCATACCTTTGTTGCAGGGAATTAATAATGAAAATAGCAGATACTTATTTTCTAGAAACAGATATGTATATACTCATTGGGAAGAAATGCATATGTTTTTATATAAAACATCTCTCAGTGTGTATGTATCATTCCTCCCTTGTAGTCCTTTCAATACCAAGGAAGCTAACAGTTTATTGTTGGGCCAGGAAAGAAATTAGGCTGTTGGACAGCTGCAAGTACAAATTAATTCAAACTACATTGCACTCTTTCCTCTTCTTGGTTCTGTGTTACAGAACGAATTGCCCTTGTGACCATTCTTGCTTCATAGGTTTAGATTTACCAGAATCACATTTGTAGAGACAGGAGACACATAATTTTTTTAAATTTCAATTAAAATAATAAACTAAAATAATAATAAATAACAAATAATAAACAATCTGCTCTCCATGGCTATTTAAATAAATAAATAGTGATCTCATGTAAGCAGTAAATGGGTTTTCCTAACTCTCAGTGTATAGATGATAACTGTATGATACAGTTCTCTTAAAAATGTTTAAGTACGTCATGTCTTTTCCATGTTTCTATTCTTAAACTGGGCCAAAATCTGAATTTTCCAGTTGTACAGGAGCAGATACCAAGCAACATGATCTTCCAGCATGTGACTAGACACAAAAGAATTATTAATGTTTGTGGTGTAAGACTCTCTTGAAAAATGAAGGAATTTGTCTACAAAAAGATTACTCAATTTTTGCAGGCATTTGTGACACTAGGTCTTTTACTTGTTTAGGTTTTAGAGAAAATTCAATTAGGCCAGGCATCAAATTAGGTGTGTTGCTAAACTTAAGTATAAATGTAGGAAATACACATTTGGAATTCCTGAAAGGTTGTTTGAAAACTTTTTAGTTTTTGCTTAGTACTAAATCACAGTTATCAAGACACAGACACCATTTATTGCTGCACTGTTCTGTGCAGTTATCTGATGGATCACACTCAGGAGGCTGATTTAAATTAGGGAAGGTAATTTCATCAAAAGTAACTATTTTAGGATGATACAATGGAACTGTTCTGAATTACAGTGGTTTGAAAGTGGGTATTTTTTTTCTGCAAATATGGAAGAAGCTAAGGTAAATCTTAGGACTTCAGTCTAGTGAGTGAGTGCATAAGTGGAAAGGCCAGATTGTAGAATCTGTTCTCATATATATAAAACTTACATATCTTGTTTTGTGTCATTTTCCCCCCCAGCATCTAATTCAGAAAAAAAGTAGAACTTGGATTTGAAAAGTCCCAGAACTCGTCTGAATGTTACTCCTATTTAAAGTAAAAGGGTTGATTTAAGGACAATAGTAAGAGATTTTAAAGGAATTCTCTGTTAAAAACAAAGACATCAGCTCCTCACGTTGAAGTTTCAAGAAAGAAAATATTTTATTGGGTTACTGAAATTTCTCTTCTAATTCTAGATATCTTTTTTCCCTTCAGTTGCCAGATGACTCTTTTGTTTTTAAGTCTTAAAACCATGCTTTTATTTACCCCTTTTCAGATAGATGCTGTTCAAAATTTAGCAATACAATGGAAGAATCGGCTACTTCAGTTGAAAGGTTTAAATGCATCCACAAAAGCATCTTTGGTAAGTATTCACAAATGGCAACATGTCTCTCTGCCTGATGTCATTTTTAATGAAGTAATTTACACAGATGATTATTATGGCTAAAAAGAGATTTCTGAGATGTGGCAATTGTGATGTGCAACCTGGCCTATTCTCTGGACTCCTGAAATCGGTGAATTCCAGGTGCTATTATAAACCCCTTCAGTTAACTGAGGAAAAACATGCATAGGGATGGTTCCATGGTAGCAAGGCAGCAGCTGGATCCCAGCTTTGGAATACTCTCATTGCAAGCCACATGAAAACAACCAGAGCTTAAGTTTGGCATCTGGCTGTGTACATGACCAGGAAGAGGCCAATCCCCACCACACCTTTTTTTCCCATGTGCTTATGTTGACTCTTCCAAGAGAGGATCAGCAGAGTGGACCAGAATTCCCCTCCAGGACACCTTAGGATAAATGGAGCATTTGGCCAATGTCAGAATTGAGGGATAGGTGGGAGAGAAGCCTTTGGATACCATGTGAAGACAGAAGGACTCATTGGTCCTGGCAAGGTGACAAACACTTGTGAATGGAGATGGGTTTGCAGAAGCAAATGCCTGAGCTCAAGCTCGTATGAAATAATCAGGGAGGCAGAGGAAGTGGCCCTCTTTGAGTGCAGGCTGCATGAAGTGCAGGGAAGGTTGAGTGATGTGGTCCCAGCCCTTGGTCTGTTCAGTGCTGAAGGTGGACAAGCAGGATTTGGGCTTTACCACAGGAGACAGTGACAGACACAGATGTGCTGGGGACAGGGAACAGAGTGAGTCAAAGCTGTGCCCTAAATACAGACCTGGAGCACAACCTGGAACTGTAGGAGGTGGGAATGAGAGCTCCCAGAGGGGATCAGGTCGTGGACTGACAGGCAAAAATTGATCAGTTGTTACAGATTTGCATTTCTGGAGGGTTTTACAGAGAAGAGCAGGTATGGCCTTAGAGCACTTAAAAACTGCAGTTGTGCGGAGTGATCACTGTCCAGCATGGTTGGAGTAGGGTTCAGTAGGAGTGGGCAGCTCTGGTTTTGTTTCAACTAGCTACTGAGAGAGAGTTCCCTGTTTTGGAATCTAGTTTTCATGTATGTCTCTGGAATTTTTTCAGCTCTCTGCTTTCAAGGCCACAGGCACTCAAGCAGCACCTGCCTTTGGAATGGGAGGACAGCAAACCTCAGGCTTTGGGCTGTCAAGTAAGTTCCCATGCTAAGAGCCAAAACATTTACACATTTTCTGTAGTTTGCTGCTGCATCTTTGAAGTACAACACTGGTTTTAGTATCCCTGGGGTACCAATTCTAATATTTTTTGTCAATTCTCTACTTGCAGGCTTTCCTGTGAGCAGCAGCAGCAGTACCAGTGCCAGCAATTTCTCCTTTAAAGCCAGTTCCAGCCTCATCAGTTCAGCTTCATCTGGGAGCAGCCCTGCTGCTGGGAGCTCTGCTGCTGCTGCAAATCCTCCTGCATTTGGGACAGCATCCTCTCCCAGCACACCCCAATCCGTCGGCTTTGGCAGCCCGGCCGCTCCGTCCGCAGCCTCCTTCTCCTTTAAAGCAGCTGCCCCGGCTGGTGCCTTTGGGACTTCTGGCTTCTCAGGCTTTGGCAGTGCTTCTGCTGGGAGCTCTGCAGGCACCACTCCAGCAGCCTTTGGAGCCTTTGGTGCCACCACAGCCCCTTCTGGCTCGGCCTCGAGCGGTGCTTTATTTGGGCAGAGCAGCAGTACCTCTGCACATCCTGTCACCTCAGCGTCTGCTGCAGCCACCAACTCCAGCCCTGCCTCAGACAAGTTATTCACTCCCAAGAGCGAACTGTCAGCTGAAGAGTGGCAACAGTTTGAAGCAAAGGAGTTCACAATTGGAAAGATTCCTCTGAAGCCACCACCAGTAGAACTTTTAAATGCTTTCGACCTTTTAAGTTTATTCAGAAGCAACATGTTTTGAAATGAAGTAAAATGCTACTTTTAACTTTTGTTTCATCTCTCAAGTCTCTTGCAGGAATAAAATTACAAATATAAACATGTGGACTTTGTATTTTATAGTTTATTGGTTATTTTGGGACAGGCTTTTTACATCTGAGAAATGAACTGTTGAAAATAAAATGGAGTATTTCCTTCTATTTGTTGTCCTGTGAAATTCTGGGGAAACACTGTCTATAAAAATGTTGTGTCAAAGAAACATTGCTTCAGTCGTGTATTCACAGCCTACTGTGAATGGAACCCTAGAAAGACACATGCAGTTACAGTGCTTGTTGTTGGACAGCCTTTTCTTACCCCTCTTCAAATTGTTTGTGCAGTGTTGGAGGGCTGTGTGTCGAGAGAGAGGGATGGCTCCTGTGTGGTCTGTGCCACACTTCACTTTTCTGTCCCCTGGGAGCCAGTTCCTGTGCCAGTTGACACAATTCAGCTGTTTTTAGTAGTTTCACCTGGGTCACCAAGCCTGCAGGAATGTCATATATAGCCCTGAAAGCATTCATCCTGCAGAAGGAGCTTGTGGGTTCTTGTTTTGGTGCCTCTTAGCTGAGACTTTGCAAGCAATAGCAAAACTGCCTTTCTGTGAATGATGTCAGGTTCTCAAAACTTGATGGGTGCATATACTAACGTTACCTCTCCTGAAGTTATGATGTTAAGGGATCAGTTTTGTTGCCAAGACGCTCTAAAGCAGGAGTCAGGAGTCTTCCAGAGGATAACCTAGACTCAGGAAAGAACACTTGCTCTTGAGCAGGCCTTCCCCTTAGTAGTCAATAATTGTCAGAGCTCATCTTTAAGAGGAAAGCAAAAGTTTACTTCAGGATACACATAACTAAACCAGTGGTTTCTTAAACACTTGTAGATAACATTTCAGTTCTCAGTATGGACCTCGTGGTCCTACATAAAAGTTCACCTGTGTTGTATGTCCCACCACAGGTCCATCAGAGACTGGCTTGCTGAAAGAGTGGGAATGAGTGGAGCAGCACCTAGAATGGCAGGCTGGGGGCAGACCCCAGCAGCCTCCGTGGAGATCCAGGTTCCTCAGTGTGTGCTCAGTGTGGATGTGGCAGAAATTGCAGGCGTTGCATGTCTCAGCAGCCTATTGCTGCTCAACTGCTCTAGGAGCTTCCCAGGCTTCAAAGGGAGCATGTGCTGTTTTAAATGGAAGTATTTTGCTTTTTAAAAAAAAAAAAATTGTAAGGCCATAAAAATGTGGATATTCTCCTGCACACACCCAAACAGTATTGGCTAGATGTTCTCAAGCATCCTTCTAACACATGGAGACCTAGAGGAAGAAGGGAATTTTTAAGTGTTAGGTCATATTGCCATTAATAAACAAAGATTAGGTGAGGTATTCCTAATTCTGACAGCAAAAAATAAAAAAGTTTGATCAAACGTGGTTTTTAAAATCATCTCCTCACCCTTAAAATTTTTTAAAAATTACTGTTACAGATGTACTAGGATTTGGTGTTTTCACAAATGGGCTTCTGAAAAGATGGCAGGGAGCAGTTTGATACGACTTACCTGGCAAAAGGCAAGCTGCAGAAGTAGGGATAAGGATAGGACAGAAGAGAAGGGAATAATATTACTCTAGGGGGCTCACTAAACTGCAGAAAATAGGCAACCATTTATTAGACCAAAGAAATCTATCCCAATATTTGCTCTGTGTATATTTTTTTTCTGTTTGTCCTTTTCTGCTTTTGGTATACTTCTTATCAAAGTTGGTTGCAAGCACAAAGGAGGCTAAATAATACCTTCTATTAGCTACAATTCTTTCACTTTTTTAACTCCTTCTTTTTCCAACTGTTTTTTTTTTTGTTGTTTGTTTGTTTGTTTGGTATATGCCTGCTCCCCAGAAAGTGATAATATTGTGGTCTGGCATATAAAAAACATATATAGGGTGGCAGCAAACTCACAGATGTCACTTACTGTATTTTGATTTAGAACAGGAACCATGAGGTGAGTGTCCAAGCAAAGATGTGCAATGTCCCCTGATTAGCTGAACATCTTGGTCTGTGAAATAGGCTGGAGCATTCAAGCTCCATGTGATATTTTCAAGTACTTCCCTTAATTTGAAATAACAGGATTTATGAGTCACTGAAATTCCTGCAGTGTGGTACAAACAACTAATTTGAAGAACGAAGTTTTGGTTTTCAAGATTTCCTGGATTAATCCCCAGCCAGCAGCACTTTAGGCTGGCTGTATACAGGAGAAAAACTCTCTGCTGCCCCAGCTGAGGAAGCAACCCAGCACCTAACAAATGGAATTTTCTCTGCCCTTTTTCCTCACATACTAGCAGCATTGGCAGATCTCAAAATGTGATTTAGCATCTAAGAAGGAAAAGAAACCTGTGAAGCTCAGAAAGCATTACAAAAAATTAGGTCTTAAAAATGAAAGATCACAGTAGCCCCATGCTCTGTAGTTTCACAATGTGCAGCAGCAAGTGGCAGGGTAGCCTTACACTGAGTGAGGGAAGATGGACTGCAAATAATCAGTTGAGTGGATTTGAGCCTCAGAGAACAAGCTAGGGCACCCACAACAATAAATTAACAACGACCAGAAGGCTGAGGAAAGAAGAGTTTTCATAAATGTGCCTGGGGAGGGAAAGGAATATGAAAATCCTATTAATACGGGAACACCGAATTGAGATGGATAAGACTGAAACAGTGGAAATCTATTTAAAAAGTACTTGAAATGAGGAATGGTTGAAAATCAATAAGGATGTCATGCAGTAGCTGATGAAAACAAGTAAGAAAATATTTGTGAAATGTGAGCTTACTGCAGCATAGTGGGAGTGCAGATAATTTGCTGTACAGGTCAGTAAGGGAATCAGATAATGGACTTGCTACAGTTTTGGTAAGTGATATCACTCAGAAAAGTGGCAGAGCACCAGGGATTTGCTAGCAGACTGAGGAAAAAAAAACATACCTCAGTGAGCAAAGGTACTCCATTTGCTGACAGTTACAAATAATTTGAGGAGATTGCAAAGACAGATCAACTGGCTTTTAGTAAGGCATTTGATACAAGCATTTAGGAGGTTTCAGAGGCTGATTAGGGTTAGTGATTAATCAGAAACATCTATGAGTGAATGCTTTTGTTTCTAGTCCACCTCCCATGTCCTAATGTAGAAGATAGAGAGATGTTTACCTGAGCAACAGTGGGGGGAAAAAACCACAAATTCTATTTAGACAATTTGTCTAAATTGATATCAATTTAAGTAGCTATCTAATTATATTTGATCCAATATAAGCCTAATGGAAGCTGAAGGAAAAGTCTGGACTACTAGTGTTCAGAGAGTGGGAGCAAACTGTAGAGTAGAAAGGTGCTGACAGTGAGTGAGATCTGAAGCCATGCTGGTTCAGATCAGGAAAATGTAGTTTGAGCTGTAGGAATCTCCTATAGCTACAGTAATGCTGTGCTTAGCTCTGAGCCTGCAACTGCCAGAGAGCTGCAAGATGAGTAGAAGGAGATTCAGGGTGCAAGCAAAACCATTGGAAATGAGAATTTAGGAGGGAATTGAGAGCTGAATATTTACTGCTTGGTGAAAGCAGAGGCTGCAACATGCAATGACTGTCACTTTGAAAGGGTGCTCTCTCAGGAAGGAGGACTATTCTAGTAACCAGAATATTGTGCTACTTTCACAGACTTGTCTTAGACAGGAAGTTTCCCACCTGGAAAAGTCCTGTTCTACACCTCTGTTAAGTTTTTGGTTGGCCAAGCCAACCAAAACATGAGAACCAAGTCCCTGCTTGTCAGGACGAACAGCGCGTGTCCTCAGGGATGCAGCAGTCAGCAAAAGTAGATTTGATCAGTTCCTTTGAACCAAACTACACCAATGCTTTCACAGAGAGTGACAGGGTTGCAACACTGAGCATTTGGGGCAGGGAGCTCTATGTGCCTGCCACCTGTCCTGGGAATGATTCAGGGTGCTGGCCATAAAGAGGGAACCTCTCTCCACTGAGTTGAAAGAGGCAGGTTAACTCTCTAACCCTGGGAGTGAATATGCCTCTTGGTCTTGAAACTCTCACTTGCCTTGAAACTCTCACTTGCCTTGAAACTCTCACTTGCAATTGCCTGGTTCTCCTGTTAAGAATAGCTAAGTAAAAAACCACAGTTGTTCTTAGCAGCTCAGCCTTAGGCAATATGCTTATTTAATCTCCAGCACTCTAGCAAATTTTCAGTATCACGCAACAGGATCCTTGGTGGGACTTACTCCCTTGCAAAAAAAACAAAGCCAGATCCTAAATGGAGGGAAGAAGAGCAAGAAGAGCAAGACTTAAATGTCAGTAGGCTGATGCACATTTTTGTTCAGGTACATGGATTGCTTTGTCTTTCCTCCACAGCCGGTAGGATTTGTTCTTACCATGTACATGAGGGACATAAGAAACAAGTTCTATGCCTTTCCCCTTCCAGCAAGCAGCTCTGCTACGTTCCTAATTGCATGGCAGTCATCAGAAATGCAATCTGGTGGTTTGAAAGTACCTGCAGCAATTATATCCTGTTCCACCTGAATTTCTATTTTGTTGTGGCAGTGAGTTCTTAGCAAATTAAATGCATTCTAGGCAACATCAAGGAAGAACATTCTGTTCTTCAATGGAGCCTTATCTTTGCAAGTCACATGAAATATTCCCATTGCATATGCCCTACAAACTAACTAGATTAGATCTAATTATACCAAATAAACCAACCCTCCTGTGTGAATCAAACAAGCAACATTTGCATGTGTGCATGTAAAACCATGTCACTTCACATTTAAGAGGAGACTGAGGTACAGTTTTGATCTCTGAGAGCTTTTCCATCAGAGAAAAGGCTACTCAGTGCTGTGATGGTTTTCTGACGAGCATCTGTGCATCTCTGGCTTTTGATGCACTTCAGTATTAAAGCACTCTTTATAGGCACATTAAATTTTGTTATTACAGTTTACTCGTGCAACTGTGGCTTCTCTTGAAGTATCTGCAATGATTAAATGGAACTAAAAGAATATAAAACTGAAATAAAACTGTATAACCATGGGTTGCATTAAAAAAAAAACAACCCAAAAATAAAAGGCTGTTATCACTTACTGATCCGGTATGATAAATAGACAATAGATGAGGTGGAGAAGAACCTTCTGTATTCAGGATACATGAACTCTTTGGAGCAGAAGAGAGCCTTCAGCATTCTCCCATAGCCTTGTTCAGGAGCTCCCATGGGCTGGGGGCCAACAGGCCCTTGCAAAGTGAAACACTGCTTGAACTTCACCCCAGGAGCTTGGCAGAGCCTAAAAGAGAGCCCCAGCCTGCAGGCAGACCTGCCTGACTTGAGATAAGGCCTTTTCAAATTTTACTGCAGATCCTTCTGCCTGGAGTCTGCTTCAGACATCTCTGTCTCTGTCTAACCTACCTGACTTGCTGGAGACTGATTTCTTTACTCCCTGCCCCATGTGCCTCCCAATCCTCCAAGCTCTTGCCCACAAGGTCCCCTGTATTTGCACACCTGGAGTAGTGACTTCCTCAGCCTCCCTGGGCAGGTTCTGCAGAGGGAAATGGCCACCAGGAACCCTCCTCTGCACAAGTCTCTGCCTCCACCTGAGCCTGTGGGGGAACTCCCATGAGTCTCCCATACTGGGGCAGGGTGCTCATGATTTGGGACACCTCCAAGCCAGCCCAAGCAGCCAGGCAGGGCTGGACAGCACCCTGGGTGCTGATACAGCTCCAGCATGACCTGCCTTTCCAGCTGGTGCTGTTTCAAGGTTCTGTCCCATCAGTGCCCTTTGCTCACATATTCAAACTCCCTATCACATGGCATTTCCAGCAAAATGAGTCCCACTTAACCTCTGATCATGCTCTATAACCACTGGTGAACTCCTCCTGCCTGTTCTTCCCTGACAGCTGTCTCTGCCTGCCCCTCTCAGGAGTAGTACATGTAGAAACTCAAGGGTGCTAAAACTCCCCCCTGACCCTCACAGGACAGCGCTTCTGCTTCTCCAGGCACTTGTCTGAAACACATCTAAAGGTTTCTTTCCTCCCAAAGAACACTGTTGCAGGGATGTACCTTCCTTCTGCCTTGTCCTCTAGTCCCCCACCCCTTCAGTGCCCTGGGGACAGAGGGGGCATCATATTTTGTCATCCATCAGGTGTGCAACCCAGGAAAGGAGGAGACACCTCTGGGCTCCACACAGGAATGACTGTAGTCTGACTGCAAACAGCTGCTTGTTTGTGTCTGATAACAATCAAATTAACTTTCTCCTATTTTTCCCTTCTGAGCATTGCTGTACAGATGAGGAAAAGACAGGACACAAAATAGGGCACAAAATACTCAGGCAAGTTTGCTGAAATTTATTATACGGGTAAAAAACCCAGACACCCTAACTTTGGGTTATATGGCTGAAACACATGCCCATCCTCCTTTTCACAGCAAAGCTTCAGAGCAGCACCTATCAAAGAGCACACATGATACAAGCAACACAAGCAATCTAAGTCAATTCTTGCAGAAGGAAATACATATGGCTGCCAGTAATAGGTCCATACTGAAGTAACCAAGGTATGTTGGACACCTGATGACATATAAGGCTGTCCTGTCTGTTGAAAAAAACCAAGGATCTCTCTGACCTTTTCTTATGTATTTATCTACCTTGTTTTGGAAAAACATTGGATAACATTAAAGATACTAGCAGAGCCTCTCAATATTACAGACAGCATTGAAGAACAAACAAATAAATGCACAAAAACCCCTGTGATCACAGCTGAAATAAACTGGTTCTGGCAGCAAACTTCTACTTAAGTGGTCACTGGACAGATTCCATCCTTACAATGATCTATTTTGAGAGGGTTTATTCTTCCAACAATAACAGAAACAGTCACGAACAGAGGGAGTCCTATAAAGTAACTAAAGAGTACATGAGAACAATATGTGATTTTTTTTGTTGTTGTTGTTTTAAAAAAACTGTTAGAGTGTGTGTGATTGAAATTTATAGCTGTGCATCCAAAATAATTTACTTAGAAGTCTGTATCTATTGCAGTACTTGGTGTAGAGGAAGAGGAAATAAATTGCATTTTCCAGCATTCCTACCTCTGATGCTGGGCCTGTGATGATTCACACAGCCCTGGAGGTCAGCCAGGGGACTCAGAAGCCACAAAGCCCCAGTGCACACTGTGCATCTCCTGTGCTCTGCTCAGCTCTCACAGGCCCTCAGTGTGGACTCATCCTTAGAGAAGATGCCCCAGGGTTGTGGTGCTGGCTGTTGTCCATCTGAAAAACTCCCCATGAATGCAGGACTCCCAAATACCAGTTTTAGTCTCTGACATAGAGCACAGGAGCCAGGAAACTGCTGAGGTCCAATCCATTATGCTTTCTGATTTATATCCAAATTACTCAACTTTAGCAGGTTTCCTAAAAAATTACATAGTTTTGATCATACCATCTGATCCTTTGTCTGTGGTTCCCTCTGCACCAGTCTTTTTTTTAACCCCACAGCAAATTTTCAGGAAATTAATTTTCAAAGATGACCATATTCTCATAGCTATAGTAAGAATTGGCAAGGAAGGAAAAGCAGGCTAAACTCAGCTGCTATGAATGCTGTTAGCAACTGGCTGGCTGATCAGCACACATGGAAATCTGGTATCTAGAGTAGTTCACCAGACTTTTGCCTCATTGAGGTATTAAAGAGGACAAAGGGCACCAAACTATAGGAAACTAGGTTTCCTACACACATTCTGTGGCTCAAAACCATCTTGTTTCAAGTATCAAAGGAAGATTCTTCTATGTTCAAACATGAAGTTAACCAAGGAGCAAGGTGCTATGTAAGTTCAGATGTAAAAGAACCAAAGCTCATGACTTCACCGTGGGAAATGCCAATTTGCTGCCAGTTTCATACTTAATGGAAATCAATGAAATTATCCATGATCCAAGAGCTTTACAGATGGACCTCAAGTGTCCTTTCTCAGGATTCCTAGGATCCTGCCCTTGTAGAACTTTCCAGCCTCCCAGAACTTAGGAGAAAAACAGAATCATTGCAGAAGAGCTTCTATGATGGAACAGAAACCATGAATGATCTTTCACTTAAATGAAACTGGAAATAACAATCTGATTAAAATAAAACAATTGTTATGGCATTTTTTGCCTTCTGATCAGTTTCTAGAAATAATTGTGCACTAACCCATTAGGGTATCACTAACCTTTTATCCTGTCATATGACACAATATATTAATTTTCTTGCTCTTTCATTTGGCAGAGAATGGCATTTCTGCCAAAGCATATGAAATTTTTCAAGACATTTCACATATCCTGATTATTTTGAAGAAACATCTGGCTCAGTTCAGCTGAGGAAATTTGCATATTCATTCATCTTCTAATCTTAAATGTAACTTACACCAAAAGACTTAAGGTACAGGAGAGTGCAATTGAAACTGAACAAGTCCAGAAAATAAGAGATGTTTTTCCCTCACACACAGCAGGCTGAAGAAGCCCCAACAGCCAATGGCTGCCTCTGTTCAAACTGGAGAGACTTGTCCATGCATCAGTATATGGAGCCTCCTTTATGCCACAGGGCAACCATGGCCCCCTGAAAAGGATCCAAAACACTCAAGGCAACCCAAGTGTGAGTAAGAATATTTAAACTCACCAGTAAACTGAAGCTTGGGCAGACTCCAGAGCATGGCTCAGATGGGCTTTTCGTAGGAAACACCACTGAACAGTAGTCACAAGTCCTCTAGCATGATGCAGCTTCTGCCTGTTTATATTCCATCATCTCCAGATAGGAATTTAGTTATCGTACAAGGCTTGATAGAACTTTTGAAATAGTCAGGCAAGACTTCACCCATTCAAGTGTAAGAGAAAGAAAAGAGCACAAAAGCAGCAAATCAAGCCTTCATCCTTCTTGTATCACTTCTGGAATACCTTCACTGCCAGGGGACAGAACCTCCTTCCTGCCTGCTTCAGCTGTGACCCATTATAGCCTGAGAGGGTAAAAGAAAGGAAGCAGGTGTTGAGAAGGCCCTTACAATGATAATGATGAAAGGATGACCCAAGGAAGTTTGCTTGGGTCCCCAGCAGGGAGGGGATTTCATCTCTAAGCACCTTCTTCTCTGTGTCCTGGCTCAGCAAAGCATTGCCCTAACCATCCAAAAAAGGTGCAACCACACTGCCTGTTCTCATTCTGTGCTGCCACTCTCTCCCTACCCCAGGTGCTGTTATTGGACAAACTGGAACCCACCAAAGAGTCCCTGCTGACCCTGTGGCTACCAGAAGAGCTTGGGTTGATACAGGAGCCCCCTTTGCTCCCAATTAATGAATCATGCAGATAATAGGAAAGGGCTAGGTTGGCTTGCATTTGTCCAGGACACCGCAGCTGGCGCGGTGGAAGACTGGCTGAGCCAAGGTGGTACTGCAGAACCACAGGAGCACATGGAAATGCTCCTGCAGTTCTGCTGCTTGCCTGCCTGGATGGCCACTACATGGTCATGAAATGCTTAGCACAAAGCAGGGATAGCTGATTATGCCTGCTAAATACTGCTGTGGTTCCTGCACTAAGTGGCTCTATTAGCAAGTTCGTTTTGCCAGTTCTTAATTGCAGTGAAACTTGGGAAGATAAAAACATCAAAGGAATCCTTTTAGCTAACCAGATAAGTCTTGTCTTTATTCCTATGACCTTTTAAAATTTCTCACCCTATTCAATTTGAAAACCTGCTGTAGGCTGTTAGAATTTAAATAAATATACACTTATTTGGAGACTTTAAAGGTAAATGAAAAGTTACATATACTGGACAAAATTGCTTCTTTTTAATGGTTTGCAGGTACATAAGAAATAGAATTAAATAGCCTTCTGGTTGCCCAAATTGTCCATTATAATCCCCCTGGCCAGTAATTTTCTTAACTGAATTTTAAAGCTCTCATAAAGATTGTGATGTATCTTGAAGATGTATCTGCCTGCTCTCAGCCCTATCTCTACAAATTATTATTAGCAAAAAAACTGTGCCCATCAACTTTCTCTACACAAACTTCTGCAAAAGCATTAAAGGACTGACTTAAACACCAAAGGAGCTGGGATTCAGAAAGGAGCTTAACCAAAGGGGACTGAAAGGCTCTAAACTGAGGCCTACCAAAAGAACCCATCCAATAAGAATCCAATGACTAAGAATGGAGTGTCTTTTAAATTCCCTGCTTAGTTTTAGTCTATATTTGCTCTTATTTAAATAATGAATAGTTTTCATTTATGTTCTAACCAGAATTAGCTCCTAAGAGCCAAAGCCTTTCTTATCATGGGTACTTGTTTTAACTGAAGTCATCTCAAAGCTCTGGATGACTTGGTGGTCCCCAGCCAACAGGAAATCACCTTTCCTCTTTTGTAAATAACCTGAAACTTTTCTTTTCAATTTAAAAATAGTATCCATTACAAATAGATTTTGTGAGAGAGTTCTGCATAATTGAAAACACATGCAAAGCATTCAAATACCACAGGAATGAAAACTATAAATATGTTGTAGATCAATACAGGACAGAGTTTGCACATCCCTCTGCTTTCAGTGCAGAGCTGTGATGAAGAGCTAGCTCTGTAATGTGAACAAAAATTTCAGGGAGATTGCCTTTTCTGGAGATTTGGACTTCTAACTGTATGAACAGACTATGTTGAAACTTTCCAACAAATGTCACCTGAAGTCCAAAGCATGTCACTATGGAACAGCTTAAATGTCCTCCCTGTGCCTTTCAGCACAATCAAATAATGTCCTTAAGCCCTACTACATTTGACTTCAAAAATGTCATAAGGCTCCTTAACTTTTATTTAAAGTTGCTGTAGCTCTAAAAGTCTTGAAGAGCTGGCACAAAATCCCTAATTAAATATTTTGTGATTTTCATACAGTTTTCTACACAATTTAGCTAGCCAGAAACATTTTAGTGCTTAAACAAAGGAGGAGGTGTCAGTGTGAGATGAACCCCAGGCAGAGATTGTATTAGCTCCTGGGAAGACCATGCTGGCTTATCCAGAGGGAAGGGGAGCTGGTTCTTGATGCTTTGCTGGGCTGCTAAACATAATGCCACTTTCAGTCACTTTCTTTCAGAATCTTCCCATTTCATATGAACTGAAGAAATAAATCCAAGTTGCCTTCAAATGTGTTCAATCACTGCAAGCACATGTCCTTAAGAGAGCATCAGGGGTGCTGGGGGAGTGTAGGGGGTCAGAAATACACTGCCAGTGCTCAGCACAGTGGGCAGAGCCTTGAGGGTGGTTATTGCTAAGTACAGGTACAGCTGCATGGAACTTTGCATATTGGTATACTTGCAGAGCTCGTTTTGTTTAAAGTGTTACTAACCCTCCCTTCATCTGATTTCCCTCCCTCACTTGTAGAATTATTAATACATTTTTTACTCAAAGACTAAAGTTGTAAAGGAGTCTCCTTCTTCATATTCATGCATCTTTTTCACAGCTGCAGAAGATGTTTGGAACACTCCACTTCATTGTGCTTTCCCTCTCAGTTTGCACGGCTGAGATGAAGAAGATGATGAAGAACCCTTGTCTTGCAGATACTGCAAAGCAGCCTCAGACAGAATTGTTGTTTTTAACATTTTTTCTGAAAGTTCTCTCTCCCTTCTGTCCTCAGTCACAGAGGGCAGAATATATTCTGGAATTGGCCCTGAGAATTTATTCTGAAGCTTTCTACCACACTCCAGTTAGACAGGAAGATTTTCATTATAACTCACTTCTGTGCTAAGTGTGAAGAACAAGCGAAAAATGAAAGCAAACAAACTGATCTCACTGTTCTGATAGCTCATCTGCAGTTTGACAAGAAAATTTTGAGATGTCTTGTCAATTAAAGACATCTACCAGAACCCCGAGCTGGATTTCTCCTGAGGAATTGGTGAAAACCACACCCATGCAAAACACTGAGCCCATGTGGCTGCTGCTGCCAGTGCTCCAGCCTGGGGCTGTGGTGCCTCAGCAATGCTCTGTGCACAGAACCACACATTCAGCTGGAAAGGACCTTTAAGATCCCAGTGTTAACCCAATGTTAACCCAGCACTGCCAAGGCCACTTCTCACCCCACTGCCAAGTGACAACATCACCACAGCAATGTCACCCAATGGCAATGTCACTGTGGGGTTCATTTCCTCATTTTCACTCATCAGTGACCTTCAGCTGAGCTTTTCTACTTGGAAGATGATGCCTAAAAATATAAACATTTGTATGCTCAAAGTAAAAGTATAGGGTCACAGAAGAGGAAGGGAATATAAATGTGTATCTGGGTGAAATCCAGTAATTTGGCTGGCCAAAACAGGTAAACAGCTTCATCATTTGCTCCTGGTTTCAGACTTTTGAATTTCATCCTAGACAAATAAACAGCCTGAAAAGGTAAAGAAACTCCAACTTCCCATTATTGTCTAAAAAACCAAATATAGCCATTTGGGTTATATATTAAATTTCTTTACTTTTGTCAACATCTCAACTAAATTTCTTGATTTCTTCTTGATTTGAATAAAATTCAAACACAAGGAAAGGTATTAGTAATTAATTAGTCTTCTCTCAGCACTCATCTGATGTAGTTTTTATTTGTTACCAGAACATCCACAAGAGTTGAACTGATAAAAAAATTTCTCAGTGAAGAATTATTTATAACTTGAATTTCCTTGGCCTCTAGGTCTTAGCAAAACCTGATTTTCCTTGTTTTTATTTCTCATTCTACAACACACCATTCGATTACTAGTTTTTCTTGCCAAAAGTTCTTTTGCATTATGTAATAATAGAAGTGGGTACTCTGAAATGTAGCAGAACAAACAATTTGTAACTAAGAGATCAAATAATATCTATTTTCATTTAATAATTTTGTTATTAATTCATAAAAACTTATGTTTTGCCTTCATCCAAATACCACTCACTATAAGAGCAGCATGAAAGTCAATATATACATACTGAATAGTCTATATATATTTAATATATATAGTTAATATATAGAGGTTTGCATGTACAACCCATTTTCCTCCTTTTCACTTATGCTTCTCTTTACTTTCTTTTCTTTGGGTCTATTCCATTTTTTAGACTTTGATGTCAGACACAGCACAGGACTAAATTCAGACTATGCATATTGGATATAATAACGTTTACTGAGAGGAATGGTAACAACCACACATTGGATCTGAATTTTTTAAATAACTTTTTTCACCTTCTGTCCATGAGCAGCAGAACTGAACCATTTGCAGTGTGAACTATTTGCAGTGAAGCCTCTTGTGCTGGGCACCAAAAGCTTTCCCTTCCTCCCAGAGCACTGCATGCAGCAATGCTCTGAGCAACCAGCTGCAATCAAGCAGCGTGGCTGAGGAAAGATTTGTGGAGCTATTTTGTTCTTTTTGGGGAGACAGCTTAAATTATAGATCTAAGAAGCAGATTTTTCTATTACAGGACGCACACACATTTTCTGTAATGATTTTAATCATGTTATACAGTGTTTCCCATGCTGGGCTCATAGCTCTGGTGGCCAGTGCAGTCTACATGCTAGACAGATTTTACCCTCACTATTTCACTTAAGCCAGGGATTGCAAGTAGGCTGCTGTATTAAATCAATTTTTTGGTTCTCACAGGGGAACACAGTAAAGCAATGTTAGATTTTCCAGTATTGGCAAAGGAAGCTGAAATAAAATAACCATATTCCAATGCAGATTTAAAACAGAACCAGTGCAAATTTACTGCTCCTATTGCAGAGAATATGAGTAAAGGACATGGGTGTTCATTTAAGATGAACTCGGAAGACTAACTCCTACACATTTAATATATATCCCTGCCCACATGTGATCACAACTTTTAAAGATTATTATGTAATGCATTTGGGAGCAGGGCATTAAAAATACACCTTTGTCCCAGTCAAGCAGCAGTTCCTGCTGACATTTCTGCAAGCAGGAGCCCCTCCAGCTGTGGGGCAGGGTGGTAACCCCTGATTTGGGGCTGCAGGAGCCTGAGTGTCCCCCCTGCCCTGCCCTGCCAGCAGAACATCAGGGCCTGACCCTGCCACCTGTTACTCTGCAGCAGCTGAAGATGAGTGGAGGTGGTGATGGAGGAGTGGCAAGGGGCAAATAATGGCACAGCTCCTGCTGTGCTCCCTGGTTAACCCATGGCCTGGCAAGCTGTGGCCACGCTGTGCAAATGGCAGCAGGAAACTTGGGAAACCCAACCCAAACCAAAGCCTGCATGAGCTCTTTCCTTCTGTTTCCCCCCAGACCCCCAGTGGGTCCTCCTCAGTGCTGTCAGCTACAGAAGGTGGATCCAGGTGGATTTAAGTTCTAAGGTGACGGCAACACCTCACTGGGAGTACAACAGCTCCACTTGCTCAGTTTGCCTTCCTTTTATGCCATAAATATCAGTGTCTAAGTGGGGCATTTAGATATAGGCTGGTTGCTTTGTAATATATTTTTTTTTCTCCTCTCTCCATTGCCTGTATATTCACTGCTTGCTCTAGCCTCCAAGGAAGAGGTTACTCTCTGAATTACTGCTATGAGTCAGTGGGAATACAGTCCAAAAAATGCAGCATTTTGCCCATTTTTCTGATGTTAACACATTAAAGAGTATGTTACACTAAAGTTCAGCTGCCAGCATTTTCATTACTTCTGACTTCTATTTCAGGGAAGTGCTGAGGTTATTTCTTAAGCAGTCCAGGCAATTTCACTGGGCCATAAAACAACTGAGCTTCTGTGGTGAACTCTTATCCCTCACCCATAATAAATGAAACAGCATATACAGGGAGCAAGGTGCAACTGAGTATGTTCAGTTTACTTTATTTCTTAGAAAAGCTTTAAAGGAGCTTTTGCTGTGAGACTACTTCTCCTTCAGTGTCCTCCCACCAAGGAGTCTACAGAATAGATGTTCTTGTTAAGTATATTCTCTTTGATAGGTCACTTTTTTGGCTGGGGTTTGCTGGTTTGATTGTTTCTGGATAACTTTTTTTTAAAGAAATTTTTATCTTCTTCCTAGCCAAAATATCAATTAATGTTTTTAGAGAAAACAGAACTTTTCAGCAAAAATTTGCTCTTTTGAGCTGAATGATACAAAAATCAATCTTTTAACACCCCTCTGAGGAACAAGGAAGCCTGAATCAATTTCATTAAAATATGATGAAAAAATATGGGTCTTGTGCAGCCATGATCATGTGCTTTCACTGCAATTATCCACTCTTCTGATTGGAAGAGGTCTGTGCCTCCATGAACCATGGTGACGATAAAATACATCATTAACAATTCATTAAATCAATATGAGAAAAGTAGCAGAGTAAAACCAATGTCCAGATTGTAAATTAACTCTGGCAGATGCAAAACTGGAAGTGGGTCAGCTGAAGTGCCCATACAACAGGCCAGAAGCTTACAGGGACTTTGGAAGACCATGGGCTAGCACAGCAGAGCCCTGGCACTGCCAGGAGAGCTGCACCTCCACCTTGCACTGTCATCATAGGGAAAAAAAGCCCCACAACAAACCTATCCAGAGGTAATAAATAAACTTACTTCCTTTACATACCTTTAAAAAAGGTGTGTGCTGCAAGTATGGTCAGTATCTGTTACTGTGCTTTGTCTTCAACTGCTGGTCACCTGCAGCCCTGCCGTGGGCAGGGAAGACAAGTCCACCTGTGAGGATGAATGGGCCAGGGCACTCTGTGGGTCTGTGTCTCGAAGCTGAGCTCTTGTGAGGATTTGCAAGTGCTGCAGTTGATTTTTTGGGCTCCCCTTCCTTCCCCACAAGCTGTTTTCATGAGGCATTTTGGGCCACTGTCACACACATGGCTATGACTGAGCGGGGAGTTTAGCATTTGTAGGGAGGGACCAAAAAAAGCAGAGAGTGGCAGGCTCATTCGAGCCTTCCTCAAGAGCAAATCTGGCCAAAAATTATTTGTATCACAAAAAAAGTGCTACATCTTTCATGGTGCAACTTGAGGCCATTTCTCATTATCCTGTTGGCTGTCACCTGGAAGAAGAGACTGAACAGCCCCTGCTACAACCTCCTCTCAAGTGGTTGTAGAGAGAGATAAGGTCACGCCTGGGCCTTATCTCATGCTGTAGTCAAATGCCAAGTTTGGAAAATTGTCTTTTAAAAAGTCTTTAAAATTGGAAACAATTTTAGATTGGATATTAGGAAAAATTTCTCCACAGCATGGGTTGTCAAGCATTGGAACAGGCTGCCCAGGAAGGGATGGAGTCCCATCCCTGGAGGTGTTTAATAGATGTGTAGATGTGTCTCTTAGGGAGTGGTTTAGTGGCAGTGCTGGGTTAACACTTGGACTCAATGATCTTAAAGTTCTTCTCCAACCTAAACCACTCTGTGATTCCACGACCAACCCCAACACAGGAATTTGAGAAATGTATGACTGCAGGAAACACCTTCCCATAAAAGAATGGCAAAATGCACAGCTTAGCTACTACAAAGACAAAAAATAAAGGTGCTGGAATTACTAAAAGCCCGTTTGATCAGTCGGAAGGGTTAAATAATTTTTCAGTGATAAACTGAGATAGTTGATACTAGAAACTGATCAGGAGCTTTTTTTTCCCCTTCCTGGTACAAGAAGAACTGCAGCCTGCTAAGGCAGCTTTGTTTACATGTTTGGTTCAATCAGCTGATGCCCACTGTCCCGTGTGAAGCAAGGCACAGATCATTTCTTCCCAGGAAAAGAATTTGTCAAGCCCTAAGCAGAGTTCCCTTGAGAGATCACTGGTAATGGCAGACAACATTTACCTAAATGTACCAGGCTGCCAAACCAAGATTGCCCTGTTTTCCTTTACTTTCTTGGCCAAAAGCCAAGTTCATACTTCAAAACCCTTTTTTTTTTCTTTCCTTTCTTTTTTTTTTTTCCTTTGCACTTCTTTTTTTTTTCTTTTATTTTTTGTTAAAGTTCCTGTGAGCAGCAATAAACAGTTCCTGTGTTGGTGCTGCGTTGATGGCGGTGTGATAGCAGGGTGAGCATGCCAGCTCTGTCAGTCTAGACATGCAGGTACACATGATGTGTTCACACCCTGTCATCTGACAGCCTTCAGGTAGCAGAGATGTGTATCTCCTCAATGAGATTTAATAACTGAGCTGCTAAAGCTGTGAAGTACCAAGCACTTCCTGCCCACGCACTTCTTTGTCAGATGAAGCCCTAAATCTCCCTGAATGTGTGTTTCTTTGCTGGGAGAATGCTTAGGATATATTTCAAACCTTTTCTTCTTTATAGCTGCCTGATTCAATTCACTTGTTTAAATTGCAAAGCTGTTTCTCAGAGACCAAGAATAATAATGTAGAAATTATAAAGGTAATTTAAGATCTGATGAGGATCCACAGGTTTCAAGCAATCCTTCAGTGTTCCAGACACTCATTTTCAGACACAGTCAGCTATGGCTAGAACACCCAGAGAAGTCAGCTCAGTTTTCAGATGGTCCCTTCAGTCTTGACTTATCCCATTTTTCTTAGCTTTTTATTCTTTTCACTTCCTTTACACTTCTGTTCCCCCTAGCTCTTTCTTCCCTTCTCCTCTCCTCTTGTGAATGTTGGCTGCAACCACACCAGAAATGGACCCAAATATTTTCTGTGTCAGCCCTGCAGGAATGTGTAATCTAAGGCCCAAGAGCAGAGGAGGAAGAATGTGAAGGACTGGAATGTCACAGTAAAGCCACCTTTTAGTTATTACCCCAGCCCTGGTGGGTTTGGATTCCTCTAACCACAGGCCTGATCCTCAGTGCCTCTGAAGTCTATTTACAACATGTTTAATAATTTCTACCAGCTGGTTCTTATTCAGACTGTCACTCAAAATTTATGTAACAATTTCATGTATCAAATAACATGGCAAAAAACTCCATCGTAACCAACTTTATTGTTTTTAGGCTGATAAATTTTTGGTTTTAATTAACAGGCATTTATTGTCAGCAGTTTTCCTCTGGAGGTTCTCAAAACCCTCTTGGGAATGAGCATTCAAACTTCCTTTCTCCCCGGCAGACTTTGGATCAGGCTCCCAGTGCTGAACCACAGTGTTTGAAGGTCACTTTTCACTTCTAGGATCAACAACCTGGAAACAAAGGAGTGCAAATAAAGTTAATGTCCCACATGGTTTAAAAAATAATTGTGAATGCCTTCGAAACCTGACATTTCAACTGGGAATGGAGCTGATTGAATAACAACAAAAAAAAGCAACAATCACATGAGGACGCTGCAGTCATATGATTTTTTTTTGCACAGTCAGTCACAGCTTTGACTTGGATTTATGCTCCCCCTTGTTTCTGTCAGATAATGAGGGCTCAGTTTAAACAAGCCTGTAGCCCTAAGGCTGTTGCTGTCACCCTTCTCCTTGGCTGGCAGCAGCAGGGAGGGTTAGCTCCAGCCAGGAGGATGCTGAAGCATGGATTCTAAATATGCAACACCCACAGGACTGGACATCAGAGCCTGCACTAGTGAGAGAAATGCTGGCTAGGGTGCTCTGGGTAGTGGTAATAACTTACACAGTTAACAGAAAACACCAGAAAAATAGAAGAAATGACAAAAAAAAACGTTGTCAGAGTTCTAAAATCCCTTTCCATTGGGCAATGTCATCATTCTGTTGACAGTGCCTTGGAATGATGGACTTCCACCTGCCCTGCCCAAAATAAAAATGGTTTACTGCTGCCCCGCTCACTGGTTTCTGGCCAGCTGGTGTCACGCTTACAAGTGCTGTTCTTTGGGACCACTGAAACTGCTACTCAATTCTCTCTTGAGGACCATACTTGGCTCTAATGCCTTGCCATCTTACCAAAGCTCGTTCTTTGTGCAAACAACAGCAAGAAACTTCACAAGGCTGCCAGGCCTTCAGTGAAAATCAGCTGCTGCACTGCCTGTAGAAGAACAGCTGGGCTGGGAAGGCCCATTGAACCTGAATTTGAACCACCAGCTGCAGTGTTTGCCAATCTACACTGCCCCTCTTGAGCCACTGGTTATACCTCATTGTTAGGCTGGCAGCAAAGTCTATTTTTTTGTTTATTGCTACAATGCAGAAGTTTATACAATCAGTTGTCTGTGTGAGGGTCACGGCACCTTGGGATCCAGATATTGTGGCCATCAGCACACAGGGGCTGTGATGGCACCTCTAGCCATTGGATGGGCATGTACCCACTAAATGTTTAAGTAACATTTTCCTTAACAATCAACTCTGATCAGGACCCAATCAAGAGATGTGTTGGAATTGGCCATTTTCCACTCCACAGTTTAGAGTTGTTGCCCAGCACAGGAGATGAGCCATGTGGTTAAGGAGCGATGGGTTCATCAAATGCAGTGAGCTGTGGCAGTAACACTTGCAAGTCAGGCTGGGGCAAGAGTTAATTTGGATTCCTAATTTAAAAACAAATTAAGTACAAAAATTGATCACAGCGCAAAACTAGTATAAAAATGCCTCTGAGGTGAATGGTGTGGCTCCAAACAGGTCTCTCAGTAATCCCAGGGAACGCTGAAAGCAAACGGAGTGAGTCATAAGCACATGAGCCGAAAGAAGCTGAAGACAAAATCATGCATCCCTGCTTAATTCCATCACATGATGAGTCCCGGGGCCCTTCATTTAACCGGAGAGCGGAGCGGCGGGGCAGCTTCACTCTCACCTCCCGCTGGGCCCGGACAGTCTCGGTGCGCAGCTCTCGGCAGGACCCGGCCCTCTGGAGCCATGGGCGCTGCTCGCCCCCTCGGAACGCCGCTGCTGCTGCTGCTGCTGGCCCAGGGGCTGCTCTGCGCTGCCGCCACACGTGAGTGCTTCCCCTGCCCCGCATGCCTGGCCCGGAGTGCTCCATGTGCCCAGCCAGCCCAGGAAAAGCGGCTGCTCCCGGCACCTGCGCTGGGTGGCTGCTGGAGCCCTGGCCGGCGCCCAGGAGGCGACAGCCGGTCCCACTGCAGGGTGGCCTGGCTCGGGATACGAGAGCTGCCTGAGCTGGAGAAGGGTGCTGAGAACTGCTCGGTAATCTGTTCCCTGGGCTCCACAGGTACATGGAGCTGGCTGGAGCTAAAGCTCGGCTCCTGGCAGCAAGTTCTTAGCGATGCTTCCCCAGTTCGAGCATGGCTAAAACAGCAGATGCAGAATGGACTTTGCACAGTTGGCTTGGCTCAGCTGTGCCTGGGAGAGGCCAGGTTAGGAACTATGCTCCCCACTGGGGCACTTGGACCTGTGGATCACAAACCTCAAGGAGCCCAGCCAAGGAATTAGATCTGCAAGCCACAGTGGGCAGGGAGTGGGCTGATCCGCTTCTTTCCGGGCTCCCAGTTTGACTCAAGTCTTAGGATGACTGAGCTCAGGGCTGGGAATGTAGAAATGGGATTTTAAGCTCAAATTCCAGAATGTACAGTATGAAAATTGAAAACCTTAAAAGATGAAGTCCATCTGAGCATTCATCTAGCCTTGTACCTGCCTCCAATGGAGAATAGTACTGGATGTATAATGTGCAGGTCAGGACACTTTCCCAGTTTTTGATGATTTATAGCATTTATAGAATTGCCTCTGTCAGATGCAGAGTCATTGTATTTAACAGTTTTTACTAGACTTTTTCCATCTGTTCATGCATTTTGGGTTTTCATTGCAACACGTGTAAATTTTTGGGACAAACTACATCCTGCCGGCAAAAAACTTCACACCTTAATTGTACCTTATGTGAAGTAGTACCTTTCATGTTCTTAGAACCTGTAACCTGCTGGTTTCATTTGATCCCCCTTAACTTTTGTTCCTTCAGCTTCTTTCTCCATGCTGTTCATGGTTCTGTTTTTATATTCTCCCCTGTCACCTCTTCCCCAGGCTTCAAGACACAGTCTATACAGCTCTTCCTCATATGGAAACAATTCTATCCCTTTGTAGCGTCCTCACCACCTCTCCCTGTATTTTTTCAGTTCTTTTATAGTGATTGAGCTGCAGAGAACAGAGCATACAGTACTCAAGACATGGCATTATAAAATGCTGTAATGATGTTCCCATCTTTGTTCTCTATCTAGCCTTTTCCCAGGTTTTCAACTACCAATGAGTACTGCATTCAAAACTGCAAAGCTGAAAGATCCCATTTCTGAGTTAAGAGCTAGTTTAGAGCCCCTTATTCTCAATGTAAGGTTACATTTAATGCTGTTGAATTTCATACAGTTTTATTCTTGAGTCATCTAATTTCATACAGTCCTTCCCTCTATTACTTTAATGCACAGTTCTCAGCAGATTAAAGAACTTTGCTGTTACCTGTTTTCCAGATTATGAACATTTAAATTATTTTTACAATGGAGAAAACTGGGCACTTATTCATAACTTTTTTTTTTAATATCCTAACCAATCATTTACTCATGTGAAATCAATCCCTCATTCTTATCCCACGGTAACTCAATTGCTTTATGTTCCTTTAGCAAGGGACCTCATCAAGTGCTGTCTGGAGCTCAGGCAGACTGTAACAAGCAGGTCAGCCTTGTTCCCATGCTCTCTGTCTCCCTTGCAAAACTCAGAATATGTTTGTGAGCAATGCACTCCTTTTATGGCAAATCATATTAATGCACTGTACCTACTTGCTCTGTTCTTCACTGCTGTTCCTACCAGCTTCTCCAACTTGAGCCCCAAAGGGTTTTTTTAATCCTCTAAATCTTCCCTGGAAGTGTTTTTAAAAACTGTCATCACATTTGCCAATTTTTGTTTCTCAGTCACTGAAGCAGTGTTAAGCAAGATGTTACATGCTATGGTTAATAGCTCATTTATTTCACTCTTGAATAACTTCCATACTTGGGCCATCCTATCTAGACAACTTTGTCATTTTGTTGATTTGTTCTATAATTGGGTTTTATGTGCCAACACTTCATTTTGAGAGATGTTCTCTGTCATTTAAAAAAAATCTGTCACAGAAACTCCCTATGTTCTTCCTTTGTGAATGAAAATATAAACCAGCTGACCTATTTGACTTTTGTGCTACTCCTTTACCTTCCCTGAATGCTTTTTTTGCATCTGCATCATCTTTTGGCCCCATGCATCCTGGAAAACTTTCCAATTTATTTTATATCTGGTGAAAAAAAGATTAATTTGTAGTTTTTATGTTTTTTCAAGTTGCTCCTCAAATTCTTTTTTGTCCTGCTTTATTATGTTTTTATACATAACTTTAGAAAGTTTATGTTACAGTCTGGTGCCATTCCATCACCTTTTGACTTCTAATACACTTTTATCCTCTTTAGCCGGGTCATCTTTCTATTTCTGCTGTCCTAACATTGGCTCTCATTCTCTCTTTCATGGCTAATACACTTTCACAGGAAATACTGAACTTGTCTCTGCTATGTTTTTCACCAAAATGAAAGCCAGAATGAGAAAGAAGAAAGTAATCAAAGTATAAGATCTCTTCCCCTACGATCACCTCACCAAAACTATTACAGGAATCTGTTCCTTGGAGCATAACATTACTCTGTCTATTTTGAACTGAATTGCTCTAATTTTGGTTATGACCAACATCTGTTCTTGAGTGGTTTTCATTGTTAAAAAAGAAATACATTAAAGCTTTTTGTTCCTTTAAATTCACCAACTGAAAATCTTCAGTTCCATGTGTTAGAGAAACCAGTGCAGAAGTCTTTACTCATCTGAAAAACCATCTTTGTCTTGTCCTGAAGCTTGTGAAATGTTTTATATTTGACTGAAATAAACAAAGCACATCAGAGAGGCAAAGAAATACCTAAGCAGCTTGTGATTTAGAAACAGTAAAAACAGCTATTACTGGACTAGAAAATGAATTCTGAATTCAAGGATTGTTAATGAAAACACAAAATTAAAAGCATTTATAAAATTATAAGTGCTCCAGCTGTTTTTGATAAATTGAACATTTGGGAAAAAAACAATGATTGAAAAGTTTTGATCTGACAAAATCAAAACATTTTTATTCATGAAATAATTTTTACAGAAAATCAAGGAGAATGGGAAAAATAAATTACAAGAATTATTAGCCATTTACTTTTGAATGATACATTAATTTAATGATACCCAAATTTTAATTGAACTTGCTAAGCCTTTGTGAAGTACTTTTATAGTTGCTAATTTGTTTTTTTCCTGAGCAAAATTTCTGAACAACAACATTACCAAACTCTCCTTCTGACCAAGACTCAAAACAATACAGCATGTGATACAGGTCATTAAGTAAATACCAGTCATAATGTTATGCTTGCTCACATCAAAAAATATTAAATCTGCAGGAAAGACTTGATTCAAGTGATTTAAGTGAGACTGCAGGGAGTTCCTGGAGGGCAAAAGTCTGTGGGAGATTGTGTCTCTGAGTGCAAAATCTGTTATTTTCCTCAAACCCTTCAGTCCTCAAGAGTGGGGAGAGAGCTACCAGCATCAGCTCAGAGTGGGGATGGGACTGGCCAAGGGATGTTCTTCCTGCCCAGCAGAAATATCACTGGGCAATAAAACACCAAGAGAAAGCAGCTCCTGGCTCTTCTTCTGAGCTGTTTCTCTGATTCTCTCTTGCAGTAAAATTAGGAGCCACCCACCTGTAAAGACCGTGCTTGAACTGGCTACACCTGCTCTGTGTCTTTTCCGAAGCTTGGAAAAATTCCAATACAACCAGTTAGGTTACAGCATACAGGGCAGTTCTTGCCCTTCTTACAGGTCTCTGCATTTTCTTTGAAGTCATCCAGAACTTTTTTGCACTAGGGTATAAATCTAAGTGTAAATCTGCATCAGCTGTACCTTTACAATAAAGCCATGGAAAGCACAAATTCTAACTCCCTTACTATAGTGACAGAATGGCACACCCAGCAGTTACCTTACCTGATTAACATGGCAGAGCTCTTTAAAGCCTCCAGGCTTCCATGGAACTATGCCCATGAGCCCTCTTATTAACATATTTTTATGGCATCCTACAGTGGCCAACGTGTTCCTACAGGTTACTTGGATATTTACGTTGCTTTCCACTATGTGTCCTTTGTGACAGAAAGAGGGATCCTAGAAGCCTGGGAAAAGTTTGAGCCCATCATTTGTAGTAATATGAGAAGAAAGAGGTTATTGAAGTTATTTAATATTGGAGCCATTTCTAAATAAAAGGCATGAAGCTAATATGTTATTGTTGTTATATTATAAACACATTGAATTTACTATTCAGCTCTGAATTTCCTTTTCTGGAAATACCAGCTTCTGTTATAATTGATTCCACCCCTCCCACCCAAACCACCAGCCAACTCACCAAAGGAGCTGCACTGGGTCAAAACTAATTCCTGGCACAACTTCCACTAGAGCACAACTCAGACACAGAATGAATTTATCCCATTAGCCTTTTACTTGTAGATTTATTACCAGGCAAAGCAGTCAGAAATCAAGCAACCTCTGTGCAGGGAGCCTGACTGTTGCAGGGTTATGTAAACTCTTGCAAACCATTGCTCTGATATGGTCAAAACATTGTAAACATTTTTATTCTTTGTCTGGGAAGTTTGCAATACTGCAAGTAGAAAAATATGTCAGTCTGACAATGGTGGAATTGTCTTTGTGTTGATTATAGTTGATAAGTGTTTATAGCTGCAATGATAAAATTCCATCATTTTCTACTGGTGGAAAGTTTTCTACCAGTACATGATTAAAGTTCAGCACAAGAGTAATGTTTTTATAGAGTAGTAGGGAAAATTGCATTACATTAACACTGATGTTTGATTTTCTCTCTAGGGTTTCAAGATGTGTTGAACCATGGAAGCACTTCTCCTGTGACATCCTACAAGAAGCTACAAGGCTGGTCTAGTGATCAAAATAAATGGGATGAAAAACTTTATCCTTTCTGGGAAGAAGGAGATCCCAGATGGAAGGACTGCTGGAAAGGTGATAGCACATACACATTTCAAAGACACTTGAAAAACTGTAGTGGCCACAAAATCCACCACGGTGCAGAGTGCAGGTGCTACAGTGCATTTTCATAGGGGCAATATCCACTGCTGCACAGAATGGCGAGTTAGAGAGGATTGGGTTTGATACCATCCCCAGTGGGCTGTCTGAGGAAACAGAACAGTGAGTTATTTCATAAAATGCTTTCCCATTATGACTAATCTCAGGCAGACATTAATACTTACCAAGAAGTACTGATGGTCAGGGCTCCAGCACAATCCATTATGAGAAACATGCTCTGGAGGACAGGCAGCTTCAACTCTTACCTCAGTAGGGCACGTGGGCTTCAGACCGACAGCTTCAGCAAACACCGTGTCTGTTGTCACCTGCTCTGAGCTGAGGGCCAATGACTATCCCTGGGGAGAAACACAAATTTTCTCCTTTGAGATACATTGACCTCCCACAGGCAGAAAATTTTCTTCTTAATTCTAGGAAGAAAATTAATGGCAGATGAGTAAGTGATCTGGGGGGATATGCTGAGTCGCTCTGATTGTTTGAAGTTGGGGTTTTGGTAAGAGCACAAATGACTTAGGAGCACGAAAGCCCTTAGAAACAGCATAACCAAGAAAGCATTTCTGCTGTAAATGGTGCAAGTTGATGGCAGCTTCTGCTGCAATGCATCTTTCACTGCAGCAAGACTAATTTTCTTTTTTCAGGTGGAAGGGTGACAGCCAAACTGGACAGTGACAGCCCAGCACTGGTAGGATCCAACGTGAGCTTTGTGGTGACTCTCCAGTTTCCCAAGTGCCAGACAGAAGATAATGATGGCAACATTGTATACAGGAGAAACTGTACCCAGGGTAGGTAATGGCAATTTCCCTGCACCAGGCTCACACCTGCTTGTGCTGCTGTGAGTGTGTCACTGAGCTCTGAAAGCACCACAGGCACACCCAATGAACAGCAGCCGTGCCGATTTAACTGATAACTGATAACTGATAACTGATAAGTGATAACTGATAACTGATAACACTTAGCTGTGCATGCCCAGCCTGTGCCACACCAGTTTTTTCCTAAGAAGATCGCTGTGGTATTTTTCATGCTCTGCCCTACTCCAGATACCCTGACCAGGTAATTTGAGACTGACCATAGTTATAAACTTGCCTTCCCAAAGCAGTCACATAATCTGACTTCCCAACAGAACTGTTACTTCTTTTTAGCTCAGGTACTATGTTGCACAGTTACACTGTTTTCTTTTAAAATTATAAAGCTGTCAAATTATAAAATTGAGGTTTTGTTTTTTTTCAATTATGAATTGTAGAATTCAGTTACCATATCTACACAAAAAAAGTAAATCTCACACTTCCACATTTTAGGAATTAAAAAATTAATAAATAAGTATCTAAAAATCAAGCAATATGTTCCTCAGAAAATCACCCTTTTTCATCTTATTAACTACTACATAGAGAAAAAAGCCTATCATAATTCCAGTGTTTTAAGCTGCTGGATCTAGAGCAACACATGCTGTAGTACCTTTCATTCTCTGAATGCATAAATGTTCAACAAATTATTTTACTGATCAAAGTAATTTTTATTTCATATCAGCAAGTTTTTTGTCAGCCTAGGTTGCAGTTAACTATCTAATATTTCGTTAGCAGCTTATATCCATATTCTACTTAATATCTGCTGTGCTGTTTGGGGGAGGAAACTTCCCATTTACTATTCAGAAAATGACAGAAATTCATGTCTAAGTTATTTCAAGGTGCCATAGAAAACTTTTCTGACAAAACAAAGTCACTTCCTCACAGACCTTTCACAGCCACTCTTTGTACTTACAATTTTAGATTCTGTCTGCCGAGTATTTAGGTAGCTCCGTTACCCTCAACAGTAGCATCCTGTCAACAGCAGGTTTTTGGGCAAGCACTTCTAAACTGTGTCTGGCCCATGAGACAGTAAAGTTTTTTTTAAACTTCTTAGTAAAATAGCACCAAGACAGAACTATTTTGTGTTTACATTAAAAACCAAACAAAGCACAACTTCAGGAAAAAAGAATTAAGGTCAGTCTAAAAATACCCCACTTCACCTGTTGTTTAAATGCAGCCACTGCTATAATCTGCAGTGCTTGCCTCCTGTTTCTGGCTCTCTGCACACCTCTCAGTTGACCAGAACATGTCCTACTTCTATCCTTAGATCCTCCAGCTTCCATGGATCAGCAAGTCTATGTCTACAACTGGACTGAATGGACTGACAGCTGTGGCTGGGAAAACTGCACAAGCAACCACAGCCACAACGTATTCCCAGATGGACGTCCTTTCCCTCATCACCCAGGCTGGAGGAGAAGGAACTTTGTCTATGTGTTTCACACTTTTGGTTAGTACTGCAACACATGCCTTGGCTGGGGTGATGCTGCAAACCTTATATTCCCTTTGTACACAACTCATTTGTCAAGCATGTTTTACTAAAAGCGCTTTTAAAATGATTCCACACTCTTGAGTGGAAATACTGAATTAATTCCCCACTTTTCCAGAGAGGCCATCAGTTGTTTGGTTTAGAAATTGTGGATTACCAGAAGATTCTCTTTAAATCTGCATTCACAATACTACCACAATACAGTGGTAGCACTGAAGAAAATTAATTTCTTTTCAGTACTACTCAAGATCTTTTTCTAGGAAAACAGAGAGTCTGAGCAGGTCAGTCAGACAATTTATTGACAGCTCACTGCCACTTAAGACTTTTAGATTTAAGAGAGAACACAGTGCTGTGTATCACCAGTTTAACAGTGCAGCACTTCTTGTCCCTAGGGAGGCGAGAACTGCCACTGGCTGTTCTGCTGCTCTGGTCACAGATGCTGATTTTCAATGTTTCCTGCTCCTGAGTGTGTAATGGTTGGGCTATTCCTGCCATTGGCTACATACTAAATCTTAGTGCCTTCAGTTCTCCTGGCTAAATCAGTACTATTGTCAGTATGAGTATGAGTAATAGTAATAATAATAATATTCCAAATTTTATGCAGAAGTGATATTATTTATGAACCTCAGTCAGCTGTTAAAAAGACAAATAATTGAATATATAAAAATGGTTCTAGAGTATGAAGCAAGAGGTATTGTATCTTCTGGCTACACTGAAAGCAAACACAAAATCACTTAAAATGCCTCATACCACCCACTACATAATCCTAATTACTTAATGTAATGTAACTGCTTTGGAAAGATGTAGATGTCGTGGCAATTTTTACTTGGATTAGTAAAACTGGGGACATCTTTTTGACAGCTCTGAAAAACCAGAATTTACGTGAGTAAACACACTGTAAAAGTATCCAGTCCTTCGAAATCACCTGTCAGATTATTGAAAGACATTTCTAAACTATTAATTTTGATTTTGACAATCTAAGATTCTCAGAGACTTTGCCTCTCATGAACCAACTTGTGGTGAGGCTGAGGGGAAAAATGTTAAGTTCACGTTCTGTTTCAGGTCAGTATTACCAAACAACGGGACGATCTTCAGCCAAGTTTTCAGTGAACACAGCAAATATCACCCTTGGTGAACACGGGATGGCAGTGTCCATTTACAGGAGAGGGCACTCGGGATTTGTTCCGGTTGCAAGAGCAAAAACCACCTACTCAGTGACAGGTGAGTGTGCTGGAACTGGCTGTGGTCATATGCTGAGGGTGCTCTTTGCTTAGCTGTTAAAAAATTCAGCACAAGCATCATCTGGCATGGAAAGAAGACATTGGCCTGAGAAAGGTTTTTAGCAAGAAAGTGGAATCTCTGGTAAATTGCCTTGAGTAGCTTAAGTAACCTTTTTGCCTAGCTCAGTAGTGACCCCTCCACTTTTCAATGGAAAACGATTTACAAGAGATAATGCAATCTTCCACAGATGTCTGTGATTCCTCACTTGTTCCCATATTTTTCTGGCTGTTTCCTACTGACATTCATTCCTTAGGTCATAAATCAAATTAAAGTACACACCTGTGTTAAAGATACCATGTTTGCATCCCACATTCTGGCTGTTACTGTTCAAGGGCTTTGGAACTGTTTATTGTTTGCAGCCAGGTATTTCTGCTTTATTTATTTACCTCTTTTTTCCCTCCTCCAGACAAAATTCCAGTAATTGTGAGTATGTTCCAAAAACATGACCGCAACATCTCAGACTCCATTTTCATCAAAGACTCACCAATTACATTTGATGTGAAGATCCATGATCCCAGCTACTATCTGAATAATTCTGCCATCTCCTACAAGTGGAACTTTGGAGATGGAAGTGGCTTATTTGTAGCCACTGGTTCTAGTACATCTCACACCTACACTCTGCAAGGAAACTTCACTTTGAATTTAACTGTCCAAGCCATTATACCTGTACCTTGCAGGCCAGTACCACCCACTGCACCACCGCCCACCTCAGTAGGTAAGCACTTATCAAACAGCACTGGCATTAGGAGCTATGATAAAACTTTATAATCTGATGTTTGAAGTTAATATCTTTAGTAGTTTTACTGTCATCATGAAAGAGCTGTGAGCCTCTGGAAACCCTCTATAAAATTGGCTTAGAGACAGAATCAATAAGCATTAACTCTTCTAGGATTCTGTGGTAGGGATCACTTACACATTTAACTCCTTATGCATCCAGTTCTACCACCACACTTACAGCATACAAAGGTCTTCAGATGAACATAAATAAGTTTGTATTATCTTTGCTACACTTGGTCAGGAGATTCTAGCCTTGTCTACTCAGGGTCATCTTCTGTAAATTTCAAGTGAGAAAAAGGAATTTCAGGACACTCTACAGCAAGCTCCTTCCTGGATTGCATTAACTTCCATCCAAAATTAAATGAGATTGGATTGAACTAGAAAAACCTAGTCATATTCAAAAATATGGGATTTCCACATGGCATTAACCCAGAACAGCTTTTCCACTTTAAATTTATTGACTAACATATTTCAGAATAACTTTCACTATGTTCAGCATTGGTTTATCATCTCAGAGGGTTTTAAGAGGGCCTGCAGTTTCAGCCATAATAATACTACTGTGAAACGGTAAATGTGGCTATATTTTTCAAATTTCATATTTTTAATATGTGCTCTTACCAAAATATGGAGTGAGAATGAAAAATTTAAGGAAAGATATAATTTTCACCACTTCCCCTCTTCATTTTTCCACTAGCTGTAACGTAGAGCAGTGGGAAAATACCAGCTTTTAAAAAAGCATTTTAAATGTTTTATTGGTCTTTGGATTTTTTATATAATTGATTTGGGGATTTTAAAGAAGTATTTAATTGTGTTACACCTTGTAGTCTCCCTTTTACTTCACAGTGATGGGTGACTAGCCAGGTGGCTTTTGGAGTGAGTGAGGCTCCCCAGACCACTCTGGGGTTCTAAAGCTGGGCACATGTGCTTTCTTTAGCCATGAGCTCATTACACAGATACATACATGACTGCACAGCTGCAAGCCAAAGCCACTGACACCTATGGAATGCAGGAACAGCTGGAACATGTGGCTGTGTGCAGAACACCCCAAAGCAGAGCTTGGTCTAAAGTTGTTGCATCTCTATCTCTTCTGCCTCGAACAGCTACAACCGGAGCATCTTCTGATTCTGACTCTCTTCCCACTGTGGAGTCAGTGGAGGACAATCCTGATGGAGGCTGCCATATTTACAGAAATGGATACTATGGAAGTAGTATTGCTGTTGTGGGTAAGGATGTGTGTCAACACCTGAACAGAGGAATGATCTTAACAATGAACAACAATGCACGGTAGAAATAATGTTTATTTAGACACGTTTTTATCAATTACATGAGATCCACAAAAAGATCCTTCTCATGGACATAGCTGAGAGTTTTAGGGATTAATATGCAGACATGTAACTGGCTGACTTTGGTTTCTGCCTGCACTCTGCCAGGGGCTAGTTGCAGAGGTTGTGACCCCTTGCTTTCAGGCACGTGAGGCTGGACCTTGGTCTGGATCTCCGCTGATGGCTGACCCCATGTGCTGGTGGGGACGTGCATTGTGTCACTCCTTTCTCTGTCACCAGCTTCTGAACATGCCACAGCAGGAGCCCATGGGCTGGGGAGGAGGTTTACCTAAGGCTGAACTGGCCTTTGAATGCAGAGAAGTCTCATGTACTGGGAAGTGATTTAGTAAAATAAGGAAGTAAATTACAATAATGAGGGGGGAAAAAGGGAGACCAGAAAGGAGCAGCCTCACAGGGAAAAGCACTGGAAATTTTCTCAGCTTTCAAAGCCTTCAAGAGGAGTGCTAAGGGAGGGAGGAGGTTATGAAAAACAAGACCTGAACTGAGCATCAGCCAAACACTCGAGGTTCAGTACACATAGACTTCAAAGCTTGTCATGTGTCCTACAGTTGATGTGTGTTTCCTCTCCCAGAGGGAATCCTCGAGGTAAATATTATTCAGATGACAAGCATCCAGATGACAGAAAGTCAAGCTGAAAACTCACTGGTTGACTTTGTTGTTACCTGCCAAGGGAGGTAAGTGTGTGAATGAAGCTGTCAGTCTTCCCTGTTTAAAACTAATTAGGTGCTGGAATGCTATATGCACTTAGATGCAGATGTATGAACAAAATTTGGGAACTGCAGTGTTTCTATGTCTTGATGGGAACTAAAGATAATGCAAGTCTCATTTTTAAACTATGCCAACAGAGGCTACTGCCAGGGACTTAGGATTCAGAGCAAAATCCAGTCTCAGTAAAAATAAGGAACTGATTGTGGGGAAAAAAACAATTTACAGTCTCTTGGCCAAGACAAGTTTTCAGCACTTACAGTAAAGCGGGAAGCAGTTTACTGAAATTGTAAGGAAACCCTTTCTTTTTGGCCATGAGTTTTTGACTTTTGGAGTAAATGGGTGAGTCCAAGAAACTTCTTGGATGCAAAAACATTGGACTAAAATTCCTAGGTCTTAGAAGGACTAAGAGGTGGATTAAGAAGTACAAGAAACACCGTGGTAATACAAGTGGAATACAGTTAACCTCTCTTAAGGGAGTATTTTCTTTTCCAGCATATGATACTACTGAAAAGAATTTGCATTCCTTTCTTTAAGATGTGTATTAAGTGTATTTAACGTCAGGGACTTTATAAGTTGATTTGATGCAGCTAATCCTGTGATCACCATAAAATGTTAAATGATAAGAAAAAAAGCAGATAATTATACACATTGTATACCAGCATTCTATATAAAATCCACATGTACATATATAAATGTATAGGTATGCAAAAAATACATATAGTATTAATAAAATACACTTAAATCACTACAGTGCCACTGATTTCAACGGGCACCAGCATAAACCTGGTGCACCAGTGCAATGTGTCTGTGAACTGGGCTAAGTGGGCTGGCAGGACTCCACAGGTGCAATGAGCTCTCTCTTCCCATGCCAGTCTCCCCACAGATGTCTGCACTGTGGTTTCTGACCCCACGTGCCAGGTGTCCAAGAGCATGGTGTGTGACCCCGTCGTCGTCACGGATGAGTGTTTACTCACCATCAGGAGAGCTTTTGAGGAACCCGGGACCTACTGCATAAACATCACCCTGGGTGATGACACAAGCCAAGCCCTTGCCAGTGCCCTGATCTCTGTAAATGGAGGTGAGTCCACAAAGAGCAGACGTGGGTTGTTGGTGAAAAGCTTCTCCCTGTGGTCATTTCCCTGCAGGGGGAGAGAACACAGGAATACATAGAGAAGTTCTTGTTATGCCTGGAAGCCTCAGCTGAGACTGCACCAGTTTGTCTAAGAGTCCATGCAAAGATAAAATGATGATTATTTCCCTGGGGGAATTTTAGCTGTTAGACCTTAGTCTGACTTCTGTTTACAGTCCAATGAGTACAGTAATTACACAAACTATTCAGTATCACAGAATATGAACAGTTCTTAAGTCATAATGTAATTTTCCACAGAAAAATGTTGGGCAAAAAAGCAGGTGGGGAACATGCCAGCCAATCCACTCCACACATGGAGAGACAGCAGAAAGAGAGGGGAATTCAGCTCAAGAAATCAAAGTCTGCAGCACAGTTGGCTGCCCTGGGACCTCTTTACTGGCCATGGGCCTCAACATGGTTTCTATTTGTACATGAGGATAAGATGAATTATGTTCTGGAATGATCTGTGTTACATCCAGTGACTACAGAGTCTGCCCAGATTTCCAAACCGTTTCCAAACTATTTCCAAAAAGGAGCTTTACCTTTGGCTGGATAAGTATCACTGTGTCTAGCTCATAGCTATCAAAGCAGACTTGACAGAACCAGCTATTAAACTCAGCCTCAGTCAGAAGTCTAAAGGATAGTGCTGCCTCTCTGCTCCCACTTCATTGCCCTCCTGACTTCCTATTACAGTGTCCTAGTGACTCTTCTGAACTCTCTAATTACTATCATCCAAACAACTGAGCCTTTGCAGTCATTTTCCATAGCATTTTTTGATGGTTTGATTTAATCTAGATGTAAGTTTATCTGTACTGAAATCAGTTCATTATGAATAAGGCACAATGCCTGACCTCTAAGTGCATTCTGGTTCCTAAAGGTGAAACTAAGCATGCAGAAGGGTTCTTCTCAACTGTATTCACAGACACTAGCTTTAGCCCAGTAAGACTGGTCTGTCTAAGTTTCCTCCAGAGGGCAAAGCTGACTTAAACTTTGGGGCTTCTGCCATATTCAAAGCAGAATTAGGATCTAAGAGAGGTTGCTGCTTTAAGTCACCTTCTGGATGAGTCTATCTAATTTTGTCAAAGTTATCCTATAGTCAGTGTAAACATTCCTCCAGCATAACAAATGGCAAGGATCAAATTAGCTTCACCTTGTGGGGTGCCAACAGGGCCTTTCATTCCTCTCCATGCTGCAAGGGTATCAGTGTGTCTGAGGAGCAGAGCTCATATGAGGAAACTGGCAAAGCACAACTCACACTCTGGTGGAATGAAGAATTACATGGATTAGGATGTGAAAGCACCACCTCCTGCCAGTCACTGACCTCCAATGCTTAGCACTTTAGAATTACTAACTGTGCTTCAATTCATACAGCAATAAGTAAAAATGGCATCTTCTTTGGAAAGTCCATCTCACTGTAAAATAGAGGCTAACTTTTAATCAATCTACTTTCTGAACTACAGGAGCATCATCTGGAACAACAGAAGGTGTCTTCATCTTCCTTGGCTTGTTGGCAGTGTTTGCTACCATTGGGGCATTTGTCCTTTACAAGTAAGTTGCTAGTTTCTGTGATTAAAAACAGTTCAAAGAACTGTCAAAATATTATTTAAATTAACTAACTGAACAATTTAAATTTGCTTTAGCTACATTTTTGTTTACTTACTATTGCAGCTCACAATTATTCTGGCAAATATTCAAGAAAACAAGATTACTGGTTTAGGCCACAAAACCATTGGCAATTATGCAGATGTTAAGGACTTTCAGAAAAAAAATTGGGCACATTCTGTGCCCATTAGCACAAACAGTAATACTAGCAGGCCTGAGTACTTCATCTAAGCAGAAAGCAAACTCAAACTGCATGATGTGATTTATATATGCAGTGAAACCAAACAAATTCTTCATTAAATAATTGATTAATAAATTCTTTGGGGGCAAAGGTGCTGAGCATGCAGGCCAGTAGTTAAGAGAAGAACATGTTGCTGCATTATTAGTTAGGAAGTTTCTCATGAGACTTTGGAAGTTTCTCTTTTGAGACTGCCAGAAGACTCCTGAGTCAAGTGTGTGCTCACCCTTCCCAGTGAGTGGTGAGAAACACACACTTCCATGGAGCAGCAGTTCTCCAGCTCTCCTTTCTGCCTAACCAGGCCCTGTCACCACTACTGACCTATGGCTGCCAGACATTGAATGCAATTGAACAGGGGAGGAGGAGAGGGAATGCGTGATGAGCACATGATCAGTGCTTTCATGCACTGGTCACATGCTAAATGTGCACCCTCCTTTAGAAGTCTTCCAGCAACTAACTGTTCACATTCCTTGCAGGAGATACAAGCAATACAAGCCTATTGAGAGGAGTGCAGAACAAACACAGAAGCAGGAGGGATTTACTGCTTACTTCAGCACTTTCAAAGCCATTTTCTTCCCTAATAGCACTGAGAGAAATCCTCTGCTGAAGAGTAAACCCGGCATTGTTTAAACCTTTAGTGTAACACTGACTATTAGATTAAGTACAGCCCTTGTATCTGAACTGTACTTTAATGGGGTTTTCTTCTTGTTGTAAAAAAACCCCAGGGAGTAAGGTGAAAGCACATGTAGACAGGCTGGTAACTTTTGGGGCTTGGTGCAATTAGCAACATTAAAGTAGTCTTTTGTAGAAAAACGAAGTAGTTTTAAGCACTTGCTGTTCTTGCTTGTGATGTAGGATACACTCTTCTGAATTACTAATACCCCCCACCCCCACACACTTATCTGGCTTTTCTTATTTCTAGGTTAACAATGTGCAAAATTAATCACATCCATAATCTGGAAGGGGGGGAGGGAGAAGAGGTAAATTAAAAAAAAAAAAAAAAGACAAAAACCCCTACCAACCAACGAACTTGTAAACACTTAGCTTTTATTGCTGCTCAGAGCCTTAGCAGGATTCATGTCTTTGCTGTAAAGAGAGACATGGGGGGCAGGCACGTGTTATGTCTGTGGAATGAAACGTGCCATGGCCTATTCCCAGGCATTCCCAGGCTTTGGCACTGAGCTGCTGCCACTGTTGCACTGCTCAGGAGGTCCTAGCACAGACTGGCCCCAGGCCAGCCAGCTCCCCACCAAGCAAACCCCAGATTCTGGGAACCACCAGAGGCACAGCTCCCACTGTGAGCTTGGCAGCAGCCACCCTGTTTTCCAGGGTTCAATAGCATGGGTGCAGCTCATTAAATGCCAGCTGGCCTCAGGGCCAGAAAACAGGGCTGGACACACTTAGCTTCCCACTGGACATGGCTACCAGTGCATGAGCCTCGCTATAAACTAGACCACAGACAGCCAGGGAACAAGATGAGGCCCGTTGGCTTGGCTCTCTCTGTTCAAACTTTGAGTTCCATGTAAAATTCTGAGTTGCAACTGCTGATGTTTCCTTTGCCTCCTTTGCTTCCACTGGTCTTGAGACACTGGACTGGCACCACTGCTCCCAAGGGGGCAGATATGATCTATGCCCAATGAAGGGTCAGCAGAAGAAGGGATCTAGCACAAAGTAGCAGCATTCAACTGCCTTTTCCTCTTCTCTTTTCCTTTCTGTCTTTCCTGCTGTAAAGAGACATTAATTTCTGCTTGCTCCTCCATCCCTCTGACCACTAAATCAAATAAATGAAAACCCCAAGATAACTAAAACACTCTGCTCCAGTTTCTGCTTTTACATGATGCACCTTAGAAAATGTAAATTTACGCAAAATCCATGTGCCTTCAATTGTTCACTCTAGCTGCAATTCTGTTAAAAGAACTTGTTCTGAGGCCTTCCACAAGTGATCTGGCCTCACAGCCACACATGCTCATCACTCAGCATCATGGCATTTCACAAACTGCTGAAGGCTGGCTCACTGCATGATGAGAAAAGGAGAGCATCTTATTTGCAGAAAGGGAAGAGGTTGCTAAAAAGGTTCATGGAGATGAGCAAACAGACCAAAAATTCTTTATAGCTCATGTTTCAAAAACCTCCTTTGTTGTTAGCAAAGGTTATAGCCAAAATGGAGGCTGGGCAAATGACCTTACATAATCCATTTCTAAACACTGAATTCTTTGAAGATCTGTATTTCAATATAATTAGCTTATTTAACATGTCTTGAAATATCTCTGATACATTCTGTTTTCTGTTCCTGTGGCAATACATAATTATAAATATAATTATAAACATAATTATAAAAAAAACATAATTATAAACTTTCCTAGTGTTTTAGCAGATCTTCAAAATGCTTATCATTTGTAATCTGAATCTAGTCTTCACTGCCCTTTCCCAGTGTGCACAGACACTTTTCAATGACTTAAGGACATTTTAAAAAAATGCAGATTCCAATATACCTGCGAGATTAATTCTTTAGCTCTAAAATTCAACAGCCCCTTTTCTTCTTTTGTTTCCAGGTTCTCCCATTATTTTAATTCTTTTGTGGCTATTTCAGTTATATTATTAAAAGCAGTGTATTTGCTATTGTTCCATCTTCCTCATATGTAACACCCTATTGTCTAAGAACTAGCATCTCAAATTATTTTCTGACTTAAACAGGAAACACATTTTCTGCAAAAAATTACTGTTTAGGTGTGTGCTCTGTTATTAGTCAGGCAGGACTGTAATTTGTATTTGTTGCTCTAGCTTGAGGCAGGACAGGGGTTTAGTGGAAAGCTTAAGATGACCTGTAATGAAGCATGAAAACATAAAATCTGTCACAGCTCAGGATCAGTGAAGATGCAGGCTACCACCTGGGCTACATGCAGAAAACTTCTTGTTTCTGCAAAATGCTGCATCTACAGGACATCTTAAGACATGTTAAGCTTTTGCATAGAAAACTGCTTTCAGGCATTTGTTAAGAACTTTTTTATACTTTAACGTAAGTATTAGGAATATCTTGCACTGTCTCCCTTTAAGTGCCATGTCAGAATACTACATTTTTATATTACCATTTTGCCTTTTCAGCTGTAACTTCTATTTCTTACATCTTTACTTTTATACAATGGAATTTAACTGCTGCACTGACAAATAAACCATGTAATGATTTTAAAGAGTTCGCTGCTTTGTCTCAGAACGACAAACTGCAAGATAAGCAACTCATCAGAGTTGCCCAATTATTGATCAAAAGAGTGTCTACCTCCATAAAACACGGGATCTGCCTTACCCTCAGCCCACACCTGGCTCTACCATAGGTTATCAAGCTGATTTTGCAGTCTCCCTTCAAGTGTACTTAGAGAAATGGCCCCACAAACCTGAGAAGCAAGGAGACTTTAACACCCAGATGACACAATTTCAGAACAGATCAGGATACAAATGAGCTTCATGTCCTTCAAAGGCAAGAACAGCTGACAAACAACAGATTTATGAATGTCAGCAAATGTTACAAGACAGGTTTCAGGCATTCCCTTTGGAGAAATAACATCAAGAATGACATCAAAGATAAATGTACATTGTCTTCATAGAAAGAACATCCTTTCAAACATGTCTTCAAGAGAAACAGAAACATCAGTTGGGTAGCAAGTTTGTTAAGAATGACTTTAAAAATTGAGCTGTTATTTCAAACCACTTATTTTGTTCCTCCCCTCCTTTTTTTCTTGAATATTTTTTATGGCACACAATTAAGGCTCATCACTTGTGGCATTTTTTTCTTACCAAAAGTATTCTTAAGATGAAACCAACACTAAAAAACACCAGTCTCTGAAGGAATTGTAGAGGAATGAAGAAAACTTTGCAAGAGCCATCCAGCCACTGTGCCTTATTAGTACAATCACTTCCAGCTTCATGCAGCATAGTCAAATTTTCTTTAATGATAAAGCTTTTATCACTACAGGTCTTTATAATTCACACTGAATTCCATAATCCCAGAATTGTCAGATTGGAAGGGACCTCTGGAGATCATCTAGCCCAGCCAAGGCAGGGTGACCTACAGCAAATGACACGGGAGTGTGTCCAGAGAGGGAGACTCCACAACCTCCCTGCCCACCCTGTTCCAGGGCTCTGCCACCCTCAATGTAGAGAAGTTCTTCCTCATGTTTAGGTGAAAGTTCTTGAAACTTTTATGTTATGGCCACTGCTCCTTGCCCTCTTGCTGGGCACCACCAGAAGGAGTCTGGCACCATCCATGACTATGTCTTTTAAACCTTAATATTTGATCATCATACTTGGTGAGAGTGGGAAAAACATTCTGAATGGCAATTCTCTTATTTTAGTGTCCCTTTAAACTCCAGGATTTCCAGGGGAAGGAGGTGGAGGGATATGTTTCACCCACATTAAATACAAATGCTTAAAGTCCATAATTTCTCAGCCCCTTGACAACTTTCTCCATAGCAAACCAAGCATTGCAAGACTACCAGCCTGTGCCCATTAACACCATGCACGAATTACACAAACAGAAAACACATTCCACAGGAAAATCATGTTAGTTTCAAACAAGGTGCAGTTTTTTAGGCAAAACTGTAGCCTATGAAAGGGGGCAAAAGGCTTGAGCTGGCATACGTGGTTTAGGCGTATGTGGAAGAGCCCATGTACTGTACCTGCCCTTTCCAGCTGCCCAACAACCCAGCAGAGTGGTGTTTACAGAGCAGGAATGATCTTTCCTCTCAAATCCAGACATGTCAAACCATCTTTAAAACTGACGCTTCTTCCACTGCCCTCTGGCCCACGTTCCCAAGCCGTGGTACCAATCAGCACCCTCAGGACGTATCCCCAGGTTAACCTGCAGCTGTGTTCTGGCTCCACAATGCCACAGGCCAGACGCAGCTGGAAACCCAACAGGTCAGCTGCACCCGGCTGGGAGGACAAGGGAGACCACAAGGCTGAGGAGCAACAGAACGGGCGGGAATGGCTTCAAATTGAACCATAGTAGGTTTAGATATCAGGAAAAATTTCTGTGTGGGTGGTGAGGCACTGAAACGGGTTGCTCAGAGAAGTTGCGGATGCCTCATCCCTGGGAAGTGCTCAAGGCCGGGTTGGATGATGCTCTGAGCCACCAAGGTGTCCTTGCCTACAGCAGGCAAGTTGGAACTGGACGACCTTTAAGGTCCTTTCCAACGCAAGCCTTTCTATGGCTCTGTGACCCTGTGCGAGCCCGCCCCACCGCCCATCCCCGGAGCCAGCGGCTGGCCGGGCGGAGGAGCCACGGGCCCAGCGGGGCCTCCCAGCACCGCCCAGGGGCCGGCGCCGCGCGCGCGCCGCAGCCCGACCGGCAGCCGGCTGCACCAATCAGGAGAGGGGGCGGCCCCGGCGCCGGCCAATGGCGAAGAGCCGTGCCGGTAGGGGCGGGGCGCGGGCCGGCATGTGGCGGGCGCTGGCGGGAGCGCGGCGGTTGCTGCGGCCGCTTGGGGCTGCGGCCAGGGGCGCCCCGCGGGCGGAGCCGCCACCACCCCGGGCCCCGCCGGGTCGGGGCTGCGCGGCGGCGGGAGGCGGAGCCGGGCCCGGGGCGCTGGGGGCGGCGGAGCAGCGCCAGCCGGCAGGTAGGGCCCAGCCCGGGGCCGCGCTGCGGAGGTGCCCAGCGGGACCTTGAGCGGAGTGTGCCGCCTCTTGGAGAAGGGGCACACGTGGAATCGCGCCTGCAGCTGCGGAGGAGCCTCGCCGTGCCCAGTGCCGTGGGACCGGCCGGGGCCGCGGGCTCGGGGTCACGGCACTGGCACCGGGCCGGCACGGCCTCCGTAGCGCTGCTGGGAAGCGAGGAAGCGAGGCCGTGTGCAGGGAGCCCGGGTGCCGGTCCGGGTGTGTGTGAGGGATCCGTGCCGTGCCCGTCGGTAACAGCCTCGGGACAGGGACAGGCCTGGTGTGCGCGGGGCTGGGCTGCGGCTGTGGCTGTTCCGCACAGCTCCTCTAGCCTGGATCTCACCGAGACGAGCAGTGCCTGGTGATTTTCATCCATCCGTTCTCCAGGCAGGCTCTGGAGGCTTCTCAGGTGGCTACCAGGCAAATATTTGACTTCTGTAACCGCTGCGTCTGGAGGATCTGTGGCCACTGCTGGTTTTCAACATGTGTGACCACAGCAAAAAGTTGAAAGAGTGCCCTGAGGTGAAAGCCTTATATTTACAGAGATCTGATCCAACTTCTTATCCCCATTCATGCATATAATTGTAGCTATTGTTCCTTTGTTTGGCTTTTTCTTCATATTGGAAAATATAAAGCTTGGCTTTGTGCTGGTGCTCAGTCTTTGCTAATGTTCATTTTATAGTGGCAGACTAGCACTGCTGACAGATTCAAATTATGCCTAACGTGTGCATACAAGTTGCATCTACGTAATTAGGACAAATTAGAAATAAACTTTTTTCATGGTGTGAACAGAACATAGTTTCACTGATTTACTGTTTTGTAAGCTGGCTTCCTTAAACTGTTGAAGGACTAAAGCTTCCTCTACAATATCATAATGCTCTGCACCAGATCAGGCTAGGGAAAAAGAAAAAAAAGTGGCCTTACTCTGCCTGCAGATAAAAAAATGTCTTCACTCTGCATCATGTCAGCTCCATTTTTGAAATACTGGTTTCTTCTGCTTAAGATTCTAGAACAGTTTAATCACAATGTATTATCACAGATTGTTGAAAACCATTGTTCTGAAATATTTTCAGTTTTACCTGTTGTTTTAATAATGTCTGAGTCCTTAGGTTTAATTCATCTGCATTGACAAGTGAATGATAGTATTGGCTTTTAAATAGCAACAAGAAGAAATAAGTAAGTTAGCAAAAACCAAAGTTTCATTTGGGTGACTGTTACATCTAGTGATAGTTTTGTTTACTGGAAGAGTGCTTCCTTCTCCGCTTTGGTGGCTGTAAAAGTGATTTTAAAAAATCTGCAGTTCATGTTGCATTGTCAGTATCAAACCAAACTCAGAGTGAGTGACTAGCTTAGGCTAAAATTCAGTTAATTGTTATTTTATGGCTCTAAATGGTTTATTTTTGCAATTAAAAAGAAAATTTGCCACTGTACTATTTTTGTATTTGCTCCAGATACTGTTCTTCCAAAGTTCAACATTGACTTGGCTGTAGCACTGCTGAGGCAGGAAAATGCTAAAGACATCTGTGTCATCCAGCTATCTCCAGAACTAAAATACTGTGATTATTTTATAATTGTGAGCGGATTTTCAACACGGCATCTTCATGCAATGGCAAATTACATGCTGAAAATGGTAAGACCATAGTTCTTGCTGCTCTCTCTGAGTTTTGGGAATGGGTTTAAGTGTTGTGAAGGGAATTTCCCCAGGATTGTATGTGTAGGGGTGTACCAGGTAAGATTAAACTGATGGCATTATGTAATTTAGAATACATCTAGGAAGTAACTGGGTTTTTTCCTTTAGCAGTACTACACAAAATAAAGGTATTATGTTTTAGAAACAGACCTCTCTGTGTGTGGAACACTGAGGACATCACAGTTGGGTGGCTAGAACATGAATGATGTGAGATGGTGATGATGACTTGTGTCTGCCTCTGTTTTTGTCCAGCAAGCACCATTCCTATTCCCAGTCATTCAAAAGAGCTGTTCTCAAACCTCAATCCTTAAAATTTCCACTTTCTCAGATATATTGTAAGGCTGAAAAAAAAGTTGGCCTCTTAAGAGGCACAGGATCAGCTCATGAGCTTTAAGCAAACTGGTAGTTAATGGTCCCCCTGCTGTGCATGTGCTGCAGGAGAGGAGAGGCAGCAGCAGCCATCCTTGCTCAGAAATCCTCTGCTGTTTGCCTTTGGAAGATAGAGAACTTTGCAGCAAGGGAATGGAGGTGAGAATAAAATTGCTGGTCGAGCTTAGAGACAAGGGTGAAACTCAGGAGGGAGAAACTTTCTTGCCTGAGAAGAACCATACAGCTGTTAGAAAGCACAGCATGAGGAATATGACCAGCCCCATCAGTCAGCTGTCTGTATTTAGCCTGGAGTTTGCCTTCTCACCACCCACTCTATTTCCCTTCCTGACCCTGTTTTTCCTTTTACTCTTGGTTTTACTCTCTTCCTTCCAATCCCACTGGTTGCAGCTGTGAGACTCATGGGGGAAAGGAGAGTGGGAGAGATGGTTTAGCTTTTCAGGGCCTTTCTGAGCAGGTATGGGGAGTTTCTTGTGTTCTCTGCAGGAACTGGCTCATCTTTGCAAACCAAAATTTTGCCTTAAGCTGGAAGTTGCATTAATGTGATTTGAGTATGCAAAATCAGAGTGCTTAGTATGTACTCTATTGCTTGTATAACTTGCTAGTCTTAGCAGTTTTTCATTTCCCCCAGACTGGGAGAGATCAGTGGGTACCACCTGCCCAGCAAAAACTTGGCTGGGCTTCATGGCTGCACCCTCTGGTGGCTGTAAAAGCAGCAATTTTGCAAGGGCAGAGCCTCTTGGGAGGCATCGTGTCCTCCTGGGCATCCTGAGAAACTGGGAAGCCTGGTCAAGTACTTGGGGGTGGCTGAGTTCATCTCACACTGGAAATTTTACAGGTAAAAAGTAGCTGAAGCTTAAGAGGTAAAGCAGAGCAAGTGCTCCAGAGTGCTGCCAGGCATTTGGCAAGCTTTACTACCATTCCTAAACCCTTATGATTTACTCACAGTAAAGCAAAGAGGAGCTCAGGTGTAGCGTGAGATCTTCCTGTTCTGCTTCCAGAAGCTTGTGAATGGCAAAGGCCCACATCCCCATCTGGTTTCATGTCAGAGGAAGAAGCTAAGGCTTGACTGTATTGTAACTGTACACCTTACACAGCTCTAAAGATAAGGCTTGGAAACTTGTACCAGGAATCAGCTTTTGCAACCTGATGATAGGTGATGGCAGTTCACACTGGGCTTTTTAGCATTTTGAGCAGACTGTTGGAGTCTTTTGAAGATGCCTCACAAGCCATCTTAAAGAAAGGAAGGTAGAAATGGTTCTGAATTGACATTTTGAAAGTTTTCCATGCTGGTTTGCAAACTAGCATCATTACCCAGCAGCTAACATTGTGTGGAACAACAATGAACAGCTGCATTTTGTGCTCATTGCATTCCCAGTCAAGTGAGGCTCATTTGCCAGCCAGCCATGCTGGTACATGTTGGTTTGTGTTCTGTCTTCCATGGCAGAATGGACTTCTGGGGCCATTTCTATTGATACTCCAGTAGAGGAGCAAGTAGGTTATGGCCAGATCTGAAAGTAACCATACTTCAGCCTTGAGCTGTCAGATTTCTCCAGCTCTGGTGGGTGTTTGGGTTCTTCATGTACTGCATGGGGAGAACTGAGCCTCTCAAGCTGGCACCTACAGAAGGCCCCACAGAGAACTGCATGCTTTTCCTGACTGACCTTGTGCAGCCCTGCTTTGAGCTGCCCCCTCCCCTGACCCAGTAATGGAAAGACAGTATTTAGTATTCATCTTGATAAAAGATACCTACAAAATCCTTGGACAATGGTATGGGAATCCAGAGCATTAGGATTTCAGATTTAAGAAATCTGTATGTATTTTCCAGTAGTGCAAATGTATATTAGCCTTTTTCTTTTTGTGCAGACTCCAGGACCAGCATGAAGCAATCTAACCCATTTAAGCTTTAAAACAACTCAGCAAAATCAAGCTTCTCTGTTAAGTTTGAGTGCTTTTTAAATAAATGTAAAAGACTTAGTTTTCTGCCATTCCTTTTTTTTTCCTCAGTACAAGCATCTCAAAGAAGAAGGTGGTCCTCATACTCAGATTGAAGGAAAAGAGACAGATGACTGGCTGTGCATTGATTTTGGTAAATATTTGTGAATCTGAGAAAAACAAAGTTCTGCATGAGCTCTTTGTTGACAGAAGCATCTCACCATGAACCCTGGTTGCTGTGGAAAGTTCACAGTTCTCTGCTGTTTGGGAATTCCAATTGTTGGTTGAACTCACTGAGATAATAAATGATTTTCCATTAAATATCTTTGGCATTGAGGAAAAAACAGTAACTACTCTTCAGTGGCTAAAACAGGTCCTAATAAATTGAAGGTAACAATAGTGGGGAAAAAAAAGCTACTTCAGTCAGTTTCCTGAGGTTTCTGTAATCCATGTTTGGGTAAATGGGAGCTCATTGTACACTGCCTTACTGGTGAACTATTGAACAGACTTTTTCACTGTCCAGATCATACCATCACATGGGGTAAAGCCTCAGTCCTAAGACACTGAGTTTAATTCTTTATTCTACAAGTGTGAAACTCTACACAAATACAAAAGACTACATTCAAAAAGCAGTTCTCCTTCACTGCTACTTTTAGAATCTCACCCCCTGGCTTGGTGTTTTGACCTAAAAGATTAAAACTTCACTTACAGATGAGTGAGGAGCACTCTAGCCGCTGATGTTAAGCCTTGGCTACCTTATGATAATAATTATTGAGGGTAATAACTGAAACTCAATTGGAATTCAGGGGAATAACTGCAGAAGAGTGCATTAGACAAACACTGGAATTAACATTCTCTGCTGTTCGCACAGAATTAATGAAAGCAGAAAAACTTAGTACATCAAAGTCTGAACCTATTTCATTGTAAAAACCACCTGAAAAGTGTGAGCAACACACCTAGAAAAAATTACTTTGGCTTTAGCAGAATGCTGACAATACAAGAAAGCTTAAAATCTGTCTGTCACCTTGGGGGACTCTTTGACTGAAATTCCTTTTGTATTTCTTCTGTCCCATAGAAGTCATAATTTCTTTGGTTTGGAGTCTTGTGATAATGTCTTATTTTAAAGTATTGTGTCTCATATCTTGACTGGAGTTTTTTGAAAGACTGACAAATTTCTAACACTGAGAAACTGGAAGCAGCAGCTTAGGAAAGGACTTTTATCAGCTGCCATGTTGTATCTAGCCAGAAAGGGGGTGGAGGGCTTGAACTCTGCTCAGCTGAAGGTGTAGCAGTGCTTTACTGTTCTCTTTAATTCATTATGAATTTCTGTTCTGTGCAGGTAACATAGTGGTTCATTTCATGCTGCCAGAGACACGAGAAGTTTATGAACTGGAGAAGCTGTGGACTCTTGGTCCCTATGATGACCAGTTAGCACAGATGATTCCACAGTCCCTGCCAAAGGACTTCATGTTTGGACTGACTCCCAACAGCAGTGATCATCTTGAGACAAGAACTTAAAGCAGCTACTGCGTGGAAGGAGGACAAGTGTGCCTGAGTCATACAGTCTTGAGAGCTGAGTAGTCAGCACAGTTGATCAGTACAAAACAGTGATTTTACTGGGTATGCCCAGGTAGAGTTCTGAGCAAGCTAAAGTGATCAGAATCATAGAATCATTAAGATTGCAAAAAACCCTCAAGATAAGAGTCCAACCATGAAATGTCAAAGGAATCCTATCAGAGCTTCCCAGGGGAGCCATTGGCTTAGTGGAGTTTGCAGTGAGAGGAGCAGGGCAAAGACAGCTGCTTAAGCTGGAACTTATGCTCAGCCTCTAGAGTAATTGTTTTTCTAATATCTTTGAAAGACACCCTGTAGTGGCAGTGCAAAACAGACTGGAGTGCTGCAAGGAAAAACTGAAATACTACAGTTGAGATGACACTTCTTGTGTTAAGCCATTTGCTTCTGGTCACAATAAAGCAAGTCGTGGTCTGAAGGGGGGGACAGAAAACAGATTGGTGTTAGTAAGAACATAAAAGCCAAGAGCAACAGTGACAAATAAATGTGCTTTGAGTTATCAGAACAGTAAATAAGTTTTCCAGCCAAGGCAAACCTGGTTTTAATAATAAAAAAGCCCCAAACTGAAATGCTTCAATTACTTGTTTTCATGTGAGAGGATTCAGCTCATCCTTCATGTGCAGTTGACTCCTCTCTTAGCTTTCCTCTCACCTGCTTTCTGAAAAGGGGCACTGAGACAATACACTATGGCAGTGAAAACCTTCAGCTCTTTGAAGTGGGAATGGACTGTTCAGCAGTTTCAGAAGTCACTGTTCAGTGTTCTTAGCATGACTGATGCATGGTCTGATAACCAGTTAAAGAACTTCAAGGTGGTAACCAATTTGTCTGTATAAGACAACTTGCTTTTCTGTACTACAGGGCAGGAGTGTTACCACTGGATTAGGATCTCTTTCTCTTGGGGAAGTTTGCTCTGCCATGTCTCAGAAAGCAGAAACAGGAGATCTTCAGGGTAATGACCTTTTCTCCTCATAACCCACAAATTACTGCAAGCCCAGTCTGTATCTCTGCCCTGCACAGCAGCCTCTGTTCATAAGGCTCAAAGTGAGCCTGGTCTTTGTGCTCACTTTGTGTAGCTGTGTTGTTCAGGAGGAAGTGTGTTTGTTTAAAAGAATCCAAACAAACCAACACCCACTTCTCCCTCTATTTCAGGTCATGTTTTCTTGCTGTGTCTAACCTCCATTTTTAATGAATGATTGCCTCCAAGTTCACCTGCTCTTTGATACAAGGCAGCAGATGGGTCTGCAATGAAGGGTATTTGTTAAGTGTAGTTAAACCATGCAGGTAAAACATCTTTGCCCACAAAACGAATATGTTGTTGGGAAATATAACTGCAGAGAAAGGTTTTTAAAATGCTTTGTGACACTTTTTGAAAGTAATCACATGGGAGAAAGATAACCTTGGCTGTCTTACAGCCTGATGGGCTCTAAATCAGGCATTTCCTCCTAGGAGGGATGCGTAGGAGTAACTTCAACTCAGTCATTCCCTGAAACATTTCCCTTTTACTGCTATTGTGGATAAGTTATATCTGCTGAATAGAGGTAGGTGCAGCAAACATTACACCATCATATGAACCCACATTTAGTAACCAGAACCAGGTACAGTATCCTGTCTGAAAGAGAAGTAACAAAAGGAGTACCCAGAAAAGAACAGCTGTGTGAACAGGCTAAGACTCTTAGAGGTGAAGCAGGTTACTAGTCTAAAAGACAAGACAAAAAAAAACAAGAGAAAAGAACCCAGTAAAATAAACAAATATAGCTGACTTAACTGGCAAAGGGTAATGTGAAAAGAATGTGAAAAGAAGTTCTGTGAACATCTACTGGTTGCTATTAAACAATCAGAACTGCCAGCCTAGGGAAAGAACTTGGTCCTCATCCATTTAAAATAACCATTTCTAATCTCTGGTGAGTTGCTGCTCCAACCACGTTACCTGCCATCCTTGGTGAGACTATGGCCTGATAGTCCCAGAGGCTGGGAGGTAGGAATTGACCCAGTCTGTGTGATCAGTACTGTGCAACACTAAAGCCCTTTTGGAAAAAAGACATTTGGGAGTTACTTCATGTGGATAAATCAGGTGATTTCTGGGTAAAATAAAAATACCAAACAATTTGTGCAAAGAGTGTGTAGATTTAGCATTTAGTCCTTCTGGATAGGTACATGTAAGGTTTGGCTCTGTGAAGGATCCCTTGACAAGATGAACAGGAGAAACCATTAAGTGAAACTTTTGTCATAATTTCTCTGATTTCTTGCACTGCATCTGAGTAACTTCATTTTCAAGCAGTGTTTGTGTCCATCACTTGAGCTAACATCTCTGTTAGCATTCAAGCTGGGCTCTTTCTCAACAGTTTCTCATGTTGGTCTAAGAATCCTCCACATCACCCATATCAAGCCCAGGCTGTCTTGCACAGCACACATGCTCTGTTTAATAGAAAAGAGCGCATGCCTTGGAAATTGCAGCTTAAGAGTAAAAGCTCTGGAAGGTTAGAAGCAACTAAGAGTGTTATGATAAAGCAAATGCTTAAAACAGTCAGAGGGTGAGCTGTCACAAATGCACCAGCAGTACAAAGCAAGGCTTGCCTTTTTATGCAGCTCAAGTGACAGACTGCTGTTTCTGAGAAGAAAGCTTGATATTGACATGGAGAAATGAGCTTAGGGTGCCCTGTGAAATGCAATACTCTATGCAGTGCCTTCTACAGACATAATTTCTTCAATTCCTTCTTTCTGCTGGTTGGTCCCAGGAAATGAGCTGTGAAGTAGGAAGGTGAATGAGTTGGGAAAACAAGTTGGGCTTCCCAGTTCTCTTTGAAAAGATACGGTATTGTGTAATTCATGATGCTCTTTCATTCCCCAACTCATCCCTCTCATGTAAGCATTCAGGTGAACATCTGGTCTCCTTTTACTCCAAATAATGTTAACAAGGATCTAAATGGAGAGGTGATACACCTCACTGGCAAGTGGTGTGTTTGGGTGGTCAGGGTAGGGGTGAGAGATTGCCAGCACACTTGTTTGTTGGCTGTGTGACTGATTCTGCCTGTCCAAGCTTCTAGGGCCACATTGATGACAAAGCTTCATCACTCCAAGACCACCACCGTAAAGACTGGGTAAAAAGTGCCTCCCCTCTCCCCCACCACCCCCTCCCAAAAAAAATTACTGCATTTCTAATCTCATGTTTGTCCTGACAGTCAGGAGTGTCAAGTCCACATTCCTTCCACAGCAAATGAGCCCAAGTGAATGGTGCACAGCAAACCATGAAGCATGGGTTGTCCTACAGACTTTTTGGCATTCTTAGATGGGAAGGGGGAGATTCATTACAAGCCACAGAAGTCAAAGCTTCTTTTGGGAAGTGCAGACATTGTAACCTGGCTGTCCTAGCAGCTGTGGAATGAATACCTGTAGGTTACTGCTCATCCTTATCCAGTTATTATGGAAAGAAAACCAACTTGATCAAAGCACCGCAAGTACTCGGGATGGTCTGTCCCTATGCCTCAATAATTTAAAAAAACACCACACAACTTTATCTGATGATAGGAGTTAAACTCTTTATTCCATTCAGAGGCATCTGGCAAGTAGAGCTGCATTGGGGGGCACATTACAGATGAAAAATGATCCATACTTTCTGGATATTGAAATCATTTACAGTATTTACTTTCTAGCTATTCCCAAATACTCCAAATTACCAAGTCTCAATTGAAAAGAAAAACATGAGATACCATATTAAGTCTAGAAATTTAAGAGAGATGACAGTATTTAAATCAGCAGATGTAAATGCAGCGCCTATCTGTAAAGTAATTTTTAATGGAAAATAATGAAGTCAAATCCTTCTCAAATGTTAAGAAAGGAACATCCGACTGACTTAAGCCTCAACAAAAATTAAAATGCTATGTACTTTCCATACTTCAGTAATTTTAAATTCATTGTAAGAAAAAAAATTATCCTAAAGGCTAGATGAAGGTCACTGTCAAAAAAGGAAAAGAAACTCATTTTTCTTTGCTAAAACTACAACATAAGTTTGTGGTTTTTAAACCAATTAGTAAAGAAGAGATGCAGGAAAAACACTTCAGACCATTTTCAAAATTATCTAATCTGTACAACAATGATCTTTGGGAAAATTATCTAGTCTATGTAGTAATGCCTCTATTTCAACATGAACCTAAGAGGTAGATAACAAAATGATGAAACAAATGTTTTTGCTCGCTGTGCCCCTCAAATCAGTGCAGCATGGTGATTCTGATCATCTCATGCACAAAAACATCACAAAAAAAGGTTCAGAGGTAATAGCATGGCTCTGTCGACCACACACACACAGGCGCGCACGCGCACACACACACACAGCAGTCTTTATGCACCATGTGTTGCCACATTTTTTTTTTTCTTAAACTGAGGTAGACTGAAGTTTATTGTAGAAACTTGAATGTGTCACTATTACCACAATCATCATTCAAATTACATTTGGAAATTTAAAAATTTGGTAACTTTCCTGTTATCCCTGCCTTTTGACATTTTTTTTTTGTTCTCCTCTAATGGTTGGTTGCAGAACGTGCATAAATCCTGCTGCATCTATTATAAGCCAGGCTAGAGAGGTTGTTGTTTTGTTTGTTTTTTTTTTCTTGTAATCATTTTCAAAACCTTCAAAGTGGCTTAGTGTGGCCCATAACAGCGGCTGGATATGTAAACTTAGCCTTTCATTATCTTTCAATGTGATCAAACACTGTTTGACCTTCCCCCATCGTGGTAACTGAAAGCAGTATGATGTGATCTGCAGACAGCAGAGACCCTCCTGGCCTCAAAAAAATGCTCCAGCAGATCAAGTGTTCTATCAAACTGAAGATGAAGCTTGCTCTTTGAACAAAATGGCAAAGTCCAAATGGGCTGCAAATGGTTAAATGTAGCATTATTAGGTAGTGATGGTCAAAGGCACAAAGGGTTCATGCATTCAATCAAGTAGCACAAAAAAAAAAATTCAGCCTCTTGCAGCCTTCTAAATTTTTCCCCCAACCCCAGCCTCTTGCCATCACTTCCTTGTCCTGTTCCCAAAAAAGTACCGTCACAAACTTTTTCATCCCATCTTAAAAGAAAACTAAACGGCATTGCTGCTATCAGAATGTTGGCATCATTCACTATCTTTTGAACATTCATTGAATTTTTTTTTAAACAAATGATGGTGTTGAAGCCCTCAGGAAATCTGAGGCTGTGTTTTTTTTACCCACCTTACTCCCATCAGCCAGCAGCTAGAAGTGCTCTACTATATTTTTCCCCGATAAGTCTGTAGTACTCCTGGCTGGTGGCTGATCAAATTTTAATTTTTTTTAAAAAAATAAAATGCTCAAGAACTATTAGCTTTATAAAGTATACAAAATACCAAAAAAAAAAAGCAAAAAAGGAACAATTTCTCATTGAGGTACTAAATGCCTGAGGTAGTTTAGTAAAATGCATATTTATCTTTTTATGCCCTGGCCAACACCATTCAACACTTCCCTTAGGTTATTCATGGCAGTGTTATGTAAAAATGCAACCAAATTATTTTTAAAAAATGCCACTTGTTTCAACATTGGGACTAACACTTAAACTCTTGTCAATACCCTTGCTCTAACCCTAGCCCACCCGCAATCCCACCCTCCAAATGTGTTTATTCTTTTACAACTGGACCTATAAGAGCAATGCCTTTTCTTTTTTTTTGTTGGTTTTTTCTTTTCTTTTTTTTTTTAACCAGTGAACTCAGAAGAGAAAGCTTCATTAAACCAAGTTCTAAAGTTGTTGGGGAATAATAAGAACAATAAAAAAGACTAACGAGTTTATGTTAAATTGTGAGAATAGAACAAAAGGGAAGTGAAGGGGTCCTTATTTTAAAGCTGGGTTTCAAAAGTTTGAGAGAGCCTAAAGAATACATTCTCAGAGACAGCGTTCAACGGTTGCCTGGTCCTCGAACAGGTGATTGGCTTGGTGGATCTTCTGCATAAAACTTCAACAGGTGCTCACCACCTGTCTCTCTGTCACACAGTCTGTCTTTGGTCTGGCATCTGTCTCTGATGGGCCATTTCCTAAACCTTTATTTCCGTCTTGGCTGAGGCTGTCCGCTTTGCAATGTTTTTTGCTGTTGCTGCTGCCTTCTTACCTGAGCCAGTATTTCCTGAATTTTTCTCTGAGCAAGCTGAAGGACACAAAGAAGAAGAAACAACCCATCATGATGCCATGCTGCAGTGACTGCTGTTTACAACCAACAAGAGATGCTACTGGGATTAGGAAAATCTGGAATGACTAGATTTCTAGTACTGACTAGATTACTTGTTAATTAAAATGCACTTGAGATTAATCATGATGTACAGCCTAAATTTATTTTTTCTTCTCTTTTCGACCTACCACAACTACTTGCATGGTCATTTTTCTCATCTGTAGTATATAAAGCATGAGAATAGGTAGATGACTACCAATGTTGAGATTATTGAAGCTACAGCCTTAATTTTACTTCTCTGGAAATACAAATGCTTTATAAGAACCACTGTTGCAATAAAGAAGGTACAATTTTTTTATACACTAGGGTAACCAGAAGGTCAGACTTACAGGACTTCCCAGCCCCCTCATCTCCTTTCTAAACTACAAGTCACCTGCAGCAAAGTATCAAAAGGAATGAGTCTGAGTTAAATGAAGGAAGGAATCTTGTGATTCTTTTCTTTATGATATTATATCAACAGATTGGGCAACGTGGATGAATTACATATCTGGGTGTGTTCTTTCCAGATACTATGGTATGGCTTGTGTCTCTGTTCCTTCTGAATTTCAGCCCAATCACAACTTGGGTTTTCTTTTGCTTTCAGCAAAGTTTTAGCAGCGCCAGAGCCTGCATAAATTGACAGAAGAATTTAAGGAGACTGTTTTGCATATGTGAACGTGCAGTATTGTTATAAATCGCTCTCACAGGCACGAGGAAAGTTTATTGCAGCAAGACAACCAGAGGAGCCTGGCAAGCACTGCTTTCTGTATCCTGAGCAAAAGACTTCCATCCCTTGGCTCCTGCACATGGCTATAAAAGAAAGACCATGGAAACATCAAGGCAAATACAGAAAATCATTGCAATCCTCCTACCTGGCATGCATAGAAGTGACCAGTTATTTTCACAACCACCTGATCATTTTCATCAGGTGTCTGGTCACGAGGGACTACAACTTCTGCACTTGTCAAGTTTTGAAGCTCATTTACCTATAAACAAATAGTAGAAGTCAGAAAACTTTAAACTAACAAATTATATGGTTTATTATACAACCACCAAGCCTCAAAGACACCAACCATTGAAACATCATCCTCTAAGCTACATTTTTTTAAACCCCTCACTAACAGAAAGCATCTTTATGCAGCAGTGTGCACTCTGCAAGCTGAGCCTCTTGTGTCTCTTAACATAAATTAGCACCAAGTCCTCTGGGTTTGTAGAAGTGTTTTAAAGACTAAATACAACACACAGAAGGTGTTAAATACATGACTTTAAAAAAGCAAATAGATGCCACAGTATTTACAGTTGAGTTTAAAAGTGTAAGGTCAGAAAAATCATACAATATAGGGAAGAAAAATGCCAGAGTATTTACACATTTTTCCTTCAAAAACCTATACAATATAGAGAACTTCAGACTGAGCAGGTGGGAAATTTTATTTGTTGAAATTATTTTCAGCAGCTTGTCAGGCTTCCATCATGTTAAGTAGAGGGAAGGTTAGAGTCTTTGTCTCATTAAAACTAATTTTATTTCAGAAATGCTTATCATTGTGTAATTAAAGTTTTAGATGAGCAGCTTCTCAGACATGTTTGTCCTTAAACCTCTTGCCACTGCAAGTAATGGAAGAGGCCACACTGCCTCTTGACACTTGACCTAAAGACCCTGTTGCACCCAGGATGGACACCCAAGACTAAACCAAGTCTTTGCAAATATCATCTAGCTCCTGACTTAACACCATATGAAAATACCTGAGCACCAGCAGAGCACCAGCGCCTTTTTAGGATTGAAAAATCTCAGTGATGTTATTTTATAAAACAAACTGAGCCTAAGAAATGCCATCAATTTAATTGAAACAAAGATAGGTACACTTTTTTTGGTAATATTGAGGTCTGAACATGTTTTAAATTCCTACCACTTATTTAGAAATTAAATAAATCATTCTAAGATCGGCTTCAACTCCACAGCAGAAGAAAGGAAAAATGTAACAAGTACAGCTAAGAAAACAGCTCCTGCTTTAATGTAACATCAAAGAATTAGTTTAGCTAAAAGTTTAAGCTTTATGTGTATATACACACTGAATATGAAACATAACTGAGCAACATTAAGGGTTTTATTGCAGCTACTTACTGTTTTGCCTCCTTTACCAATAACTCTACCAGCAGCATAGGATGGCACTTTTATATGAGCCTCAAGTTTCACTTCTTCTTTAGGTCCAAAGAAATTTTCTTCTTTAAGTTTTCCATAGATTCTCCCTTGAGCCTGCAAAATTGCTTTTAGTTAGAGAATGTTCTTCTTGGAATCTAGCTAACATCAAGAAATTCCACAGAAAGGTGAATTCTTAGAACATAATCCTGATAAAGTGTTTTCCCTAATAAATACACAACTTTTCTAAAAGAAGTCTTTGTACCAAGCTAGGAAGTACCAGTGTCCATCTTCTTAGATTGTTTGACAAACCAGGGAACCACGCAGCAATTTAACAGAGATCATTATTATTATTATGCTTTTCAGTAGAAATATTGCTTTTAAAAGAAACTACCACATTTCTGTAGAGGTAAAGAGTGGTGGAGAGAAGAACTGTAAAGCAGAACAACAATCCCAAATTTTTTATTACACCCAGAAGCACAAAATGCAACTAATTGATTCAGAAACCCATTCTTTTAAGATGCTAAACTAAAAAAGCCACAACACCCCCAACAAGTCATGGTCTAAAGACTCCAATTGAAGCAAAGAGCTTGCTTTTACAATCCATTACAACATATTGTTTAAAAATAAATAAATTTGCACTTGCTCAAATTTCCAAAGTAAAGAAACAAACTGCCCAAATCTAAATAGTTCCATGGGAACGGTATTATTCCAACCAACACACAGTTCCTTTTTCTGGGAAGCACACAAGTACCAGATAGCAAGAAGAATGTCCACTGAGAGTAAGGTTGTAGATTTGCTGATTTTTAAGCACATTCATTTCCTTATTCACAGACATTTTCAGTGAATTTGTGGGAAATGGTAACCAAATCTTCTACTCTTTGGCTGTTGGATGCTTCAAATGAACATACATTACTGCTGAATTATAAAGAAAGATGGGATGTGGATTTCTTTAAAAAAAAAAAGAATGTAGATGGTCTTCCAACATCTCCAGTCTTTCAGTTCTTGAGAAGGTCTTTAGGAAAGGAAACATCCTAACTGGGCTGCAAGCCCCTGCACAGTAAAATGGTGGCTGAAATGTGTTGTCTACCCTAAATTCCCCTTCACTTTCATATATCCCAGATCCAAGGCAGGACAGCCATGCATGAGCTGTGGTGTTGCAGGGATGCCAGAGCTCTAGGGAGCACTGCAGCAGAGGCTCTGAACAGTGCCCTGCTCCCTTCCCATTGCCTTGCTAACAGCTGGCCCTGCACACTGCAACATCCCCAGGCTGCAGCAGCACAGGAGGAAAGGGATGCAGCCACTGCAGCTACCAGGGACAGGAATCACAGAGAGCAGAGCACAATGGAGCAAGGACAGGATGCCTAAGTCACAGGCTCTGGGATAACACAGCCTCTCCCAGAGCTCATTACTCATCTGAGCAGCAGCTATTCCCTCTCCAAGTTGCTGAGCACCAGTTTACATTCTTGGTACCCCAACAACCACTGTCCCAGGAGAGGAGACCCTTCTTAATCAGAGCTTAAGGAGAGCACTAATGAAGTGTGGACCTGGCCCTAAGGCCAGCTTCAGGTTAACAGTAGTGATCAAAGGAAGGACTGAGCTCTGCATCTGCCCATCCCAGCCAAGAGGGCATTGCTCACAGAGAAGCTAAAAGACTACAAGGTCTGGAGCTGAATAAAGCCCCAAGGGATAATCCCTTTCCTTCATAAGACCAGCACTGCCCAGGAGCATTGACTGTGCTACTACACTGATGCACCTTTGCAAGCAGAGCTTAAGTGTAAAGTAGGGACTGATTGATGTGATGTTAAACTATATATGAGGTGCAGAAAAGGGACACTTTCCTCCTTGCAGGAGTCAGGTTGGAGAGAAGAGCTTCCAGAAGAAACCTGTGGGACTCCCAGTTTGTCTTGGGGAGGAAACCTGAGGACAAGCCTTTGCCTACAAGAAAAGTCAGGATAAGGGATGCCCAAATTTCCTTTGGCATGCTACTCCTTGAGGGTAAATCCACTGATATCTGATCAGTATCTGACCTTTTCCTGATCCCAAACCATAAGAGTACATGTGGCCAAGCCCACAAGCACACAGAAAATATCAAGGACACAGAGCTTCCTAGTCATGCTTTGCCTTCAATGCCATCTCAAGTGCATATGGTAACAGAGCAACAATCCCAAATGCATCTAAGTTTGTAATTACCACTGCAAAATACCTGCCCTGATAATTTTCCAAAAATCCTAAAGGCATTAATGAAACTGATATCCCTGAAGTTTGTGCACCTCCTTCTTGCAAGATGTCCTGAAGCAAAAATACAAAGTCAAAAATGAGAACAGGCAAGAAAACTATGCCAGGATACAAATTCTCAAGTGACTTTCTACATGCTCCAGGCCACATCTGTGATGATGCCAGGCTGCTGCACTGAGCTGCCTGCACCACTCCTAGCACAGTCAACTCCTTTTGGGGTAACTAGATTTATCCCTTGACATTTAAGGCAAAAGGCCACTCTGGAACTTAATTTGAACACAGATGGGATAATCAGGTTGAGTATCTCCTTGTAGTTGCAGTGGAAATACAATTAGAAATGTTGTATTTATCTGTAGAGCTACCCAAAAAGCATTTTCCATTTAGCACAAAACAGCAACCTGGGAAGACTCAATTTCATCTTGTCAGCTTTGTAATTTCAATTAAGCACACAAAACTGTTGCACATACCAAGACAGATTAAAAGACTCAACTCAAAGGTGCTTGTAGGTAGAAGAGACATTTAGGAGTGTAATATGGCCATATTTTTATGCTAGACTTGATTCTTATTTACATGAAACACACATGAGTTTTCAGGTGACCAGAATGTGGCCTCTAATAGTACTGTATTACTCATATTCCTATGACACCTTCCAGCGGAAGGAAAGCAAAACTCAAGTATTTACTAAAATTCTGAATAAAGTGTGCTTGGAACCAAGAGCTTAGTTTTTCAATACTGTCCCTTAGGCTCCAAAGGCCACTACATACTGACAAGTTTTTATATGTTGTACCTTGAACTGAGCTTCTGGAGGTCCAGTGATGATAACCATTCTCAGCTTAGCATCTGGTCCTTCAGCAGGGGCAATCTGGAATAGATAAACATAGCTATTGGTAGCTGTCTTTTGAAGGAATAGTTTAAAGCCACCTCCTCCCCATTTCAGTCTCACATTCTGTTCAGGAGTGAAAAATTATTCGTTACAGCAGCAGCAGCATCACACTTCAGTCATGACGGGTTTGTTCTCTTTAAAGTGCATTAATTAGCTGTAATGAAATATGGAGAAACTGGCTAAACCACCATGAGCAAATTTACTTCTGAAAATTAAAGACACAGCTACTCATCCACACATGACAGAATCCCACACGGCATTTTCATGTGGCTATGAGTGATGTAAGACATGTAGCCTTCAAAAAGACAAATCTGGTTAATAAACTGAGATTCTCATCCCTACCCACTAGCTTGAATAGTCTTTCTAACAAGTTTTGCTCATTAGCAAAAGCTCTCATCCATTCCCCTGAGAACAGAAGATCACTTTACTGTTGTAACTAATCAGATCCAAAACATTCCTCTATACCGGACAATGTGTGACCCAAATAAAAATTAAGCTCCACCAGAGCTGAGACAGAGATGCCTGTAGGGTCTTTAGCAGTTCATGTCACCACAACAGTAAGATTTCTGTGGGTGTTTTTCTCAGACTCCAGTGGCATTGAATAATTCAAGCTAGCCTCTGACATTCCGAATGAATCTTTTGTTTATCACAACTGACATTTCCATTGTTGCATCTAGTATTACATAGCTGCTGTTGAATGAGCAATATATTAAACACTACAGAATTTCATCTCAGCTGTTGGCATAGGGATGTTATTCATATTTAACAGCTGTAGTTTATTTCAGACAAATTACCAGTCACCAGGCATCATTTTCACTAAAGAATTTTGCTAAGGAAAGTTTGTAACATTATTCATATTGTACCCTAAGATGGAGAAGGCATTACATACTAGTTATCTGGTTTGCATATCTATTTTTCATTATTTATGAATTCCAATTGGATAGATCTAAAAATACACATTAATTTTACAGCAGTACATTTATATGGCATGACGCTGTAAGAACAAGCACAGACTAAATCCATTCATTCTTTGGAAAAAGTATTTTAGAGGAGCAAAATTTCAGGGCACATTTCATTTAGAGACAGCTGACTGAACAGAGCTCAGCCTGACAATTGTCATTTGTGTAAAGTGGACAGGTTTGTCTCTCAGTCACCTCTAGTTTTCTTAACAAACACCAGCACCTTCATTAAAATTTTAGGAAAAATATTTTCCATCAAGCCTTAATTACATCCTATGTGTGTCTAAATGTTCTGGAACATATCTTGCTTTGATTTTATCCTAGAATATTCTGTTTCTCAGAAGCTGGGGTAAAACACGGCTGAGCGCTGCTAAAGAAACATATACCAACTAACATTTCAATGTCTGAAGGGATAATCTAAGACAATTCTGTGTTAATTTTCTCTGTCTGCCTTTGGAAAAAGTAGTTATATACATACAAATAGTATACAAGTGGAGAATTTAACTTCTGAGATTAAACAACTTTTTCTAACCAGAAAACAATCTTTTATATGCCAAAAGCCACAAACTGACAACTTTGTACACCCAAACCCAGCTTTCCTCAGGAAGGGCTGCTCTGCAAGGCATTTATAAGCAAGGAGATGACAATTGTTCACAGCAGGTCTCAGCAGCACAGGGTGGGCAACAGACACCTCAAATCTCTTTTGCTGGCTCTTTTGCTGAATAATTGAGTCTGGAGTCCCACACTGAGCCCGCATTGCCAAGCGGTGACCCCCAGCACTGGGACATCACCTGAGCTCAGCAAGAGCCATCCATGTTCACCTCTGAGGTGACAGCCTGGACACTGCAGCCTCATAGAGAACCCCAGTGCATCTGCAGTTTAGTCTTACATCGTGGGTTATGAGTTTCACCAGATCTACAGAGCTCAGCATGAGCACAGAGGAGATGCAGGAGGATGTAAAAGGCTTTCAGCTTTTTGTAAAAGCTACAGCACAACTCAAAACAAGCATTATGCACAGACTTACTTCCTCCACAAAGTATGGTTACTGCAGTTTGGCAAGTTAGAAGTTACTCAGGCAGCACTTCTTCAAACTCTTAGCTAAAAGCACAGATTCCTTGATTCACAATTTATTATTTTGTTCCAAAGTTATGACAGAGAGCAAGTTAAAGTGGTCCCATTTCAACATGAGGGAAGCTTAGAAGTTTTGAATAATTTACCAGTTGTCATATTTAATACTTCCACAGAGAAGCAAGCCTGGTGTTTGTTCTGCCATTGATCTGCCAGATTACAGGTTAAGTTGCATTATTTTAATAGATAAGTACACATGCAGCATCCCAATTTTGCAAGTATATCCTAAATCTGTGTACTTTTGTTAAGATTTTATCATGTTTTCACAAAAAACCATCTTTACTTTATTCCTACTGAAGGAACAAAAGACCAGAGCTTGAGAAAACTTTTATCTGAATTTAAATTAAGACAGAAATGTTAAATGCATGGGGTAGAGGGGTGCCAGCCAGTAGAGGAAGCCTGAGGCCGCTGTTAGCCAGATGCATGAGAAATACTGGAAATTCCCTTTCCACTAAACTCTCTTCCAAGGACCAACTGAAGAACTAGTTTGGACGGGTTCTTGGAGGTCCAGGTTGTTTCACATTTCTCTCTCCACCTAGCAGTACCTTCTTAAACCACTGCTTAAACTTTAGCTACAAGCTGCAGGAATGGAGAGGGGAAGAGGAAATACATGTGATGCATCACAGCCCCATGCAGGACAGATTTGATAAAGAAATATTGACACCTCTCACTTTCTCCTGTTTAATTTTTCCCCTAAAAATATGGTTATTAGTGCTCAAATGATATGAACTATCTGGGTAGTATAACTATTTAACATTCTGCCCAAAAAAGGATGGAGTTGGGAATGTGTCATTGGCTGACTGGCCAGTAAACAGATCAGCACTAGGCAAACCCCACACAAGACTCATTCATCAGGGTTCCCCAATTATTTTGCTCTCTATACTTAGATGAACACCTTCCAAGCCAAGCTCAGCTTCACCAAATTCAACTCAGCATAGCCAGCTCCTGCCCTGTGCCCCAGACTTTTGGCAGATCCCTGTCATAGCACTCACTAAACACATCACTCCATTGAAACAAAAATAAAGAGGGCTGAGAAAAAACCATTTGTTTTATCTGTGCAGTAAAATGTCCATCTAACAGCATACTAAAGCTACACACTGTACTTTAAATGCACTGTACTCTAAGATTTTTTTAAATTTAGGCCAAAACATTATCTTTACTGTATAAAACAGCAGAAAATATTATTTGTAAGAAAAATGTGCTCAAGCATTTAGAAAAGATACAAGGTTAAAAGGGCATTAGTGCCCAAAAGCCAGGGCCTTCCTATGACTGCAACTGGCACTAACTCCTGTAGACAGCCAAGAACGATTTCACCAAATTGACTGAAACTCAAGCTTCTGTTAGAGGTCAGCCTCTGCAGACCATCCTTTTCTTAGCTACACTGAGGTGGTCAATACACAAACAGCTGGATGTTAAACCTTATAACAAGAAGGTAAATGTGGTATTTGAGGACTGACTGGCCCCAGCAGCTTGGAGCAGCACATGGGTGAAGTTACAACACCACCAATTCCGCACGGAGCCGTTTGAGCTTGACAGCCCAGACCAATCCATCTGGCACAGACCAGGGGCAGCTACGAGAGTAGGGACTTCAACTGGGCTGCTGTGTTTAGAAGGGGAATTTACCCCACCAATTTTCACTTTACCTAAAGCAAGGAGAAAGCCTTTAAGCACTGCATCATCAAGGCACAAGTCTGTTTCTAAGACCACCAAAGTAGTTTTCTTTGCAGCTTATATTTCACACCTCAGGAGACGTCTGAAAACATGCTTCTAATTATCTTGTCTCAGGGAAGATTAAAAGATGATTTATAAACAAATGTACTATTTATCACATCATATTCTAAGCAAGGAGTGGGGGAGGATGTTCAGGAAAGCACGGCTTGTGCAAACTTGCTGAAAGTGTCACGTAGAATAGGCAGAAAGTTATAGCTGGTGTAATAATACCTTAATAGATGCGCCTGCAAAACGAGAAAGTTGTTTGATGTGCTGTCCCTGCTTGCCAATAATAGCTCCAACTGCCAAGGCTGGGATGAACAGATGAACAGTTTCAGACTCGGGCTGTTGCTGTGGGGAAGAAGGAAAAATGCAGTGAATGTTTTTGAACATTATGAATCAGACTGACAGGAAAATGGGTACAGAACAGGCATGCATGGAAATGAGGGGGAAATAAGATTTCCCCCTGTGATGTCTGAGTATTAAGGGTCTGGCTTTTTTTGGGAATCACAAAATCCACAGAACAAGAAAACCAGTTTGAGCCAAAAGAGGATTCTTTCATCTTGTATAAAATACTCACAATTTTAATGCATAGAACTTTAAAAAGCAATTGAGGAGCTGCTTCTTTGTGAGGCTTTCACTCTTACCTGTAGCTGTCTGGATTCTCTTCCACGTGCAAGACCCTGCAGATGAGGCTACTACAAGCAGAAAGAGGCTACTACAATCTGAGCAGGCAAACTCTTTCTAGTTTCCCAGTTATATTTTTAATTTTAGATTGTGCTGAGAGCAGTACAAAAAGCCTCAGAGTTACATATATGCTACAATTTCCTTTGTGTGGGAGTGATCTGGAATGATAGCCAGCTTGAAATCTGCCAGTGATTCCTCCTGTGTAACATTATGCAACAGTTGGAGCCCTGGCAGCATTCCTCACACAGGCTAGTAAATTAAACACCGTGTTTCTGAAAAGTGAGAGGACCCCAGCATTGCACCCACTGGATATCAGGCATCACTGCATCTTCCTATTGCTTCCAAGCAGACACCCCAGCTGGAGAGCATGACACAACGCTCGAGATCCTCTCTGCATGCTGTGCAGCAATGATCAAACTGCAGGGGTGCATCTGCCACAGTAACTCACAGCTCTGTTAGCAGCCCCAAAGAGCCTGTCTCAGAGGAAGGGAGCACCCTCTAGTACACACCATGCTACTGGACCATTGATCCATCCACTTCCATCAGGGCTAAAAAACCCTAAAAAGCATTTCACACAAGCCTCTCTTTGAACTAGGAGGTATTTAAGACACTACACACCTCTCCTCCTAAAAGTTTTTCTTCCTCTGTGTACCCCTCTCATATTTTTGACATTTTTTTTCTCATCCTCACTCAGACGAGCCAACATGCCCTTTTTGTGCAAAGGTATTTTGAGACAATGCAGACAATCTTTCTCCTTGCTTTTTCAGTGCCCACCATGCACTGAGCACCAGCAAGCAGAGCACATGGGACCAAGCAAGCTCATTGAGCTTTGCTCAGCTGTATATTTTAATAGGGGTACAGGCACATAGAGAAGCTCACCTAAACAGCTTTTTCTATGATATTTTCAGAAAAAGCCCCACACTGCTATATGCAACACAAAGCAAAAAGCAGATGCAATCCTAAAAACAACACCCCCAGCTTACTTTTAAATTTCAGTTACTCCTTTCAAGGTTAAGTCTTTCAAGGCAAAGTCCCACTGCATTAGCCATAAACAAATCTGAACAAAATGCTCATTTCCAAGTTTTACCACTTCATTTTCAGTAAACACAAGTCAACTGTAACCTCAGGGGATACAAATTCCAGGCACAGCTCCACGTACCAGGTGAAGAAACCCCAAAATAGGATATTGGGAACAGAAACACTTGAGGCAATTGCAGCAGTTGCCCAGTTTACCCTGTGTTTTCACACATACAAGGCGTTAGGATTCAGAGGCATTTCATGCTGGTTTGAATCCACATGGATGCAGCCCTCCACTCCCAGCCTCCCCACTGCCTTGCATGCTTTGAGGCCAGCAGCTTTGCAGATCCAGCTGGTTTTTAAGGCAGGCAGGCAGTAAGTCCCTGACCCAAATAACCAGAGCAACACACAAGTGGCAGTCTGTGACCAAGGGAGGAAGTAACAACAAGAGAGAGAGAAATAATGGGAAAAAGTGGGAGCACCTCTTTTAATCTGCCTACAGATCAATTTAAAATGATCTCAAAACTACACCCTAAAACTACATATTTGTAATGAAAGATACAGTCACTTCAGTATATATGTTAAACCAGTTTCCAGAAGATTACTCATATTCTCCTCCTATTATTACAAACATCCTGAGTGTTGTCATAGTAAGTTCTTTTACATGTTCACTGTGAATCCAGCAAGATTTTCAGCAATTTGGAAATGCTACTTGTAGGTACTCACTTGATCTTAGCACTGCAAAAAGCTATTTCTAAATGGTTGCAAGTTCATGAAGCATTTGGGTTTTTCCAGTTTTGTTGCAATGACCCACTACACTGGGTGTAGAGGCAACCCCTCCTTCCAATCCTGACAGCTTATCCACCCCCTTGCTTGCTCCTCTCTTCTTGACCCCTACATTCAATTGTCCACATGTGCTCCAGCTCCTGCAAGAATCCACTGCTGAAGTTTTCCTTTCACATGCTTCTCCAGCCAGCCTCTTCAGCTGATTACTACAGCACTGCAGCGAAGCAAACGTGGAACTTGACTTGGTTTTCAAGAATTTACACAGCTTCTACCTAAACCCACCTCCAGACACATTTCTGTACCATAGAAACAAATCAAACTACATTATTTTTGTTTGCATATATTTCCTGCCTTCCCTCTGTTGCCCATCTGCCTGCTGAGCAGTTTTCCCCTCTCCTTCCCAAAGCTTGATTTCAAGCCACTTTCTTGGCTGGATTCAATCCACCACTGAAATTCCTTTTTGCTGCCTCACCCTCAAACACAAAACATGGGCAGCAAAGGCAACAGAAGACAGAAGATGTACATGTGCCTTTCTAACTGTACAATCACCTCACTGTAGCACCTTCCTCATAGTTTTGACTTTTTGATACATTTCAACTCATTTTTTCCCAAAGGATTTTTTAAAAGTGAGTTACTGATGTTCTTTAATACTAAACTTGCATTTTGGTGTAATAGTGTTACTTGTTTAAGGAATAGTGGAGAATCTGTTGATATTCAGTTGTTCATAAATTGGAATTTTTTTAATTCTTGTCTGGGGTACCACATTGGCATGTACATATAACCAAATTCATCTCCAGTATAACATCACACAAGACTTAGAGAAATTATGTTATACACACTGATTTTTAACCACTCAAAAACCATACTCCTCATTCTTTTTTTCTTCTGGCAGAAATCAAGTCTAACTATAAGGCTTTTGAGAGTATCACAACACCAAGTTCAAATTGCTATTTGTCCATCTCCTTACCCACAATAATTTTTAAATCCTTTTGTATTTACTGGAAACCTAGCCTGCAAAAGAAACACATCAAACATAATGCAATGACTACACCACCCATCAATCTTACAGATGCTTCTGGGGATCTCAGGATGGAAGAAAATCAGCTATAATTTAATCTTACCCATGCCATGCCACATAAGTCATAGAGCTTTCCAGGAACTCCTAACATGAGTTATATCAGAAATAGATTCCTAGACCTTAAACATATGTTAGAAGCACTAAATTTAGGGAACTGATTTCCCACTCTGTGAAATCTGAGCTTCAACGTTCACTCCCTTATAGCCAAGTCTGCTTAAATATATACTTAAAATTTAAAAGCCAAAATATGTATGTGTATATATTTTTTGACAAGAGTAAGGTCTCCTGGACAATTTTCTCTTCTTCCCCATTCAGTTTATTTTCTCCCCCTACATAAGAAAATATTTTTTTCAAAGTTAGCCCAGCCCTGGGAACTGACAGAAATGCAGAAAGAAAATCTTTTAGAGTAGCAACCTAGGTTCACCAAGATTTATAGTCCATCCATCCACCCTAATTTGCAAGTAGCCATCTGCAGTGTCTGTGATGCACAGACCACCTCTTCTGCCTCAGCAATATTTGTAGTATGGGCTCATGGCTAGTCCACCCAAATAAAAGAAGTTTGTCTTGTGTAGCTGTGGCACACAGACCACTGAGATATTCACTTCAATGGAGAATCTAGGTTGTTTTGGGGTTCTGTGTTTTTTTTCCAGGGGTTTTGTGTTTTAAGAGAAGAGCTCTGGAAACCAAGATACAAGAAACAGATTCTTCAAAAGCATGGTGACCAGAAACAATTAGTTCAGTTCATAAATAGCTGAAAATACTTGCTTTGTTTCTGCAAAAATCAGTCTGCTTTAGTCACAAAACAGGGTTGATAAGGAATTTTTGTCTATATCCAGCACACTGAACTAATGAAAACAATTTTAAATGCTGGTTTTGTTCATTAATTGGATTCCAATTTCCATCCAAATGTTGCCTGATGAAAATCAGAAGTTAAAGTTAATCAAGCAAATAAGAAAAGCACCATTCATCATTTTTTAACAGAAAAAGGAAAATATACCCAAAGCAAATGGCAAATTGCATACTTGTATAAATAGAAAGAGATATTCAGTGTAAGCAAAGGCACAGACTACTCTAAGGCTTTCAGAAAGGTAACTAAAGTACAAATATAAAATTTGATAAGTCAACTTAAATCAGATTTCCTGCTTGCTCATTTAAATCATGATTGAAAATGGTGATCTAACACAGAGATGGAAATTAATCTACCCCACTGGATGACACTAAGCAACTGCTGCAGCTCACTATTAGCACTGACTTTTTACACTAACACAGCTCTTTCCTGGAGCAGCTTGGATACACCTCCTTCCATACCTCCTGCAAGTCCCTGAGCTCCAGCCATCTGTCCCTAGCCCAACAGTCCATACCAACTATTTATCATCTTCTTTTAATATTTCCCTTTCAAATTCCCACCATCACCATCCAAGACAAACTCATCTGTTGGTAAATCATGTAACCCCTGGCTGCTTCCCCACTACACTGGGCTCACCTGGAGCCCCTGCACTGCATGTAGCTTCAGGATTATCCCATTCACTCCAGCCAGACCCTGCAGCTCCACGGGAGATTTTTCCTTCTGCTGCCAACCCTACCACATTAACTCTTAGGAAACTGGCTTAGCACAGCCATCATTTCCTGGTTTCCAGAGTTTCAGCAGGAGTGAGGTTCTTCCTCTCCTTGGGATATTGCCACTAGTCCTTCAGCATGAGGGCTACTGCTGCACACCAGAGCTAGAAGCTGAGGAGTCCCAGCCAAGAAAATTTGCAGATTCACTCCTCTTTCTGCAATTCTTGCCTGCAGGGTTAGAAAGATTTGTAGAGACCATCTGCCCTTAGGATAAGGTTGCTATAACTTTTCTCTGCCAACTCCTGGTGCATCAATCCTACAAACTGCAGAAAGCCACAGGGAGGAGAGCTTTTCCCTTACCTGTTAGATTGTCAGAAGGAAAAGCATTGCTCCTCATCTCACACTTGGGTAACAGAGCCATAGCACAGCCAGGCAAGAATGAAAACTCAGAAAAAGTAAGCTATGACCCTCCAGAGTAGAGGGTGGTAGGTAAAAAGCAGGTCCCAAGCCACTACAGCTGGGGGAATGGACATCCTATTTGAAAAAATGGCATTTGAAAAACAAAACAAAGGACAACAGAGAACAACAAATAATACACAGAAAAGCCAACAGAGGTTTGTCTCCTCACTTCTTCCCCAAGACGACCCCTCCTCTCATGATTTTGGCTGATGATGCTGCTAGGTCAGTCCACAGCTCCCTCAGTCAGCATGAGTCAGGGCTCATAAGGGGGTATGTTTGTTATTTATGTCCCTCAAGTTAATTTGAGCATTAATCTCAGTCTTTTTCTGCAAGCCTGCCAACAGTACAAAATTTTTTCCAGTCATGTGCGTAAGTGTCTCCATAGACCCCTTGCTCCATCAAATGCATGTGGTTGGTAAATCCTTGGCAACATTTGGGATAAGGCTGTAAATCTTTTAAAATATTGTACCCACTGAAGTAAATAGACTTTTAAGCCAGACATGAATGGGAGAAGAATCAGATTTTTCCTGGTTTCTAAGCTTGTTATGTTTCGTGTTGCAAATTAATTACCTTAGCACGAGACATTTATTTAAGTCAGAGTCATGTTATCCATTTTAAGTCAGCATCAGGATTTTTAGTTATGAAGGAAATAATTAAGAACTGGTTTAAGACTGCATGGAGCTACCATTTAGCCTAGTAAGATACTGGTTTTGGTTTGGTTTTTTTTTGTTTTTTTTTTTACATAGTAAACAAATCCACTTGGCAGAAGTAAATTAATACAGACAGTAAGTGACTGCATTAAAAAGTTCCTTTTTTGCCTTTCTACCCCCTTCCCAAAAACCATGATTACCAAGACAAGGCAGATTTGCAGACAGATCATTCAGTCTTCAGAATACCCTGAGTTTGTCAGGAAGTGAGGTATCGTATTATTCAAACCCTGTACCAGATCCAAAGCCAAAATTTAAACCACGTTTTTGCAATTTACTGTGAGGAATTATCCTGGCCCACAGCTATATTAAATGCTCTTATTTATTCAGTAATGAAAACTTGCAGCAAGGGGAAATGAACATTTAGCCAAGTATCCTTGAAGACATTCTAGTTGGATTCAATGCAATGATAAGAAAGAAGCTTGAGATGATGGTGAAAGAAATCCTAGAATATTCATTTTGCAATACTAGCGCTAAAACTTTAAGCCTTCATTGGAAACAGAGGGTCATTAAGGAAAAAAAAGTTTTAGCAGATAGGTCTAACATGATCCACAGTTTCACAACATCCTTGCAGATACCTTGTGGCACCATCTTGTACAATCACTGAGCTGAAGTGCTGCTGCCAACACAAATCAACAAACTGCAGCCTGAACTACCTGCACCCTCCAAGCTTTTTAGGTCTACTTCAAACAGATTTAGGTCCATGCTGAGAGTCTAAAGCTTTCTGCCATATTCACTGCCTGAAAAGCCAGGATCGCCCTCAGAAGAATTCTGCACTGATGAATTCAGTCAGTTGAGCAGTAGCGAAACAATTTAAAAGAAGCAATGTGTATTTTTCACTTTGATTTGCACATTAAAGCATTGCTCATATTGCCATGCATGAACTGCCCAGCCACCATCCAGCCAGCCAAGGTTTCACCTTCCCATGAACTCCAGGTGAATCCAAGATGCTCCCCTTTAGTGTAAATGCTGCATTGTGTGAGAAACACTCATGTCCCTAGATGAACCAAGGGCATGACCCTTTCTAGGACATGCAGCCCATGGAAAGGCCATGCAGCTCTACCTCTTTCCCCCTACAATCAGCCCCAGAGATTATGTGTGAGTGTCCTCTGTCCATCTAGCTGAGCTGGTCCTCTCCTCTTGGTTGAAAATCTAAGTATGACCCACCCTGTCTGCATTCCCATTTTGGGGACTACCACAGTGGTTCTTACACAGTGGTCAGTACCTTAAGTGAGATGCCACTGGAATAATTTCACTTAGTACTACTCATTCCACTTCTTGGCTCTCAAATTTAGTACTTTTCATCACAATCATCTCTGAACAGGGAATCTTCTTGGACTACTAGAAGTCACTAAAAGAACCACACATAGAAGTTTTCCCAACATGACAGCCTAGCTAGCAACAAAGGAGTACAAATCACAGAAGCAGAGAAGGAACATTTTCTGGCAGGCTGGTTATAAGGCATTTTACAAGCAGGAACTGGTTTGACATATTTCTGAACATGGCATGAACTTTTTGTTTTTGCAAAATCTGACTGGCCACAATGCCAAAAAAAGCAATCTGCCACCTTTTATTCAGAACAGACAGCCAAAATCAGAAATCAACATAAGGAACAGATTGTGAAACTATGTAAGAGGAATTTTGCTGGTCATTCACAAGCAGCAAGCATAGGTATTCAGTGTTGCAACACTGAATATGACCACCAAAAAGTATATATATAAAAACACTTCCACTTCAAAAATCATAGCTGTGACACAGCATTCACATGGGTACTCAAAATCCATAGAAGTTGCCCATGAAATCAATGGCTTTGGAAGAAGCAGGTACTCATCAGCTCTGGTTTATAAAGGCACTGCTCTCAGATTCCATGGCAGCTGCCAGAAAAACAGGTTGTGTAAACACAAAGATCACTTATTTCTCCATCATGTTTAACAAACAAACCAGAGATGGAGCCAGATACAACAGAATGTGGACTTGACCTACTTTTGTTTCTGGCCTGAAGGAGCTCAGTACACCCTAGTAACAAAATATTTGGCACCTTAAGGAATTAAATTACCCATTCAGTTTAACATTGAGAAGGTTTGGAGCCTGGTACTTAGGGCTTGAGAGTCTGAGATGCTCAAGGGGAACCCCAATTAAATCTTCCCAAAAGAATCTAAAAGCAGGGAACCAACACAAATTCTAATTCTCGTGTTCCAAGAGAATATCTACATATTCTACATACTACATATTATACATACTACAAATATCTCTACAAGTACTCAAACCTGCAGCAAAGAAGAAACCATTTTTATTTTAAAAAGCATGGATGACTATTGTGATGCTATTTGCATTATGACAACCTGAGAACTGTAAAAGTTCTCAGAAGCTATTAAGAATAACTGGAGGCTTCAACACCTCAAAAACCTACCTACTGACTTGCCAGATCTTTGTACATCATCTGGTGCCAATTGCATTTTCCTTCCCTCATTGAGGGGTTGGTCCATCTCCAGAGGCAGAATAGTCTGACTGCTCTGGACACATATCCCTGACAGCACAGCATGGCAGAAGCAGAAGACTTTCAACACAGTGGGAAGACCAACCATTTTCTCCGCAGAGCAAAACAAGCCCACAATGTTACGAACCAAGAAGTAAATTTTTTAGTTGTCAAAATATGCCTCATTAATGAATGTAAGAAATTCAGCATCAGTAAAGATGTATTTCAAGGCACTGAGGCTGCAATCTTCAAAAGGACTCTAATTAGCAGGTAGATTTTTTCAGACAGTGCTGTTGTCCTACAGTGCCCTCCTCAAGATTGCATGTGCTGCACATGTATGGTTCTAATTTCACCAATGTAAAATCATTTTGTAAAAACACTGACAAATGCTTCTTCATCCCCCAAAACCACATCCTCTTTTGGCTGCAGGACAGCTTCTCAAAAGTCATCTACTGCTTAACAAGCTGGGCAAATTAGGGCAAAGCAACTTGCAACTACACACATCATAGATGTACAGACATTGCTGCCTCTGGGTAGATCAGACATAACAGTTGCACAAGCTAATCCTATCAAACCCAGACATCCAAAGGAGCCCAACTTCACCAAGTAAGAGTCAAAGTACCTGGAAACATAGGACAGTTTTTCCTCTTCCTTGTTTTTCTCATCTATGCTCAGGGCATCAAATGAAGGCCCTCAATGGAGCAATTTTTCATTTTAAATTACTTTTCTTTCCTGCCAAAAGCACAATACAGTTATTTCTTCTCTTACTTCTATTCAATATAGAAGATGTCTTCTTTACTATTATTATTTAAGAAAATGACTGGAGAATAAAGAAGGAATCTTTCTCTTGACCACAACATCTTCTAAGGAGAAAGTTTTCCATTGGCATGTTCCTCACCTGCAACAAAAACTTCAAGAGATGGCAAAAGAGAATAAAGGAAAGCAACCTATCAGCCTAACTGTACAAGGCTTTTTTTTTGTAATCAGAAACGGTGGTTTGATTTCTTGGTTTTGTTTACGGTATGAAACATCATCTTTGTTTTTGTTGGGTTTTTTTAAATTTTCCTGTTCCTCCCTTTCTCTTCCTAGAAGCCCACATGCATATCACATAAAAGTTCACTGTGAGGCTAAAGTAAAGGTTTGAAAGAGTGCTTTTTTTTTGAAGGCAGAGCTTCAAGAAGCCACAACAGGTGTCCAAAAAGGCCAGCAGAGAAAGCAGTCCCACTGCAAGCAGAGGAGCATCTCTTCACTCTAGCCAAGTTTCACAGGACAGAAGTTCATGTATCTCTTCCATGACCTTACAGAAGAAGAGGAACAGCTGGTGTGAACTTCTCTTACGGAGAAAAGCTCTCTACTTCTCACCTTACTTTATGTTTGAGTTTACCTGCCATGAGACAGAATTAATTCTACTACCCTGTTTCAGGGCATTTAAGGGCAGGATGAGGTCTCCACAGGTTATCCCTTCTTCCCCCATGCCCTTGGGATGCCCAATTTCAGATCCAGAGGCTGCAAAAGAAATGCAGTTGGATGTAAAATTAAACATGCAAAGTTCCAATTATAAAAGGAAGGGCGCAACCCACTTAACCCAAGTAGGTGGGCCAGGTGTATTAATTGCATGACTGTACACAGTTGGATTTTAAGATAAGGATTTCTTGTTTGTTTGGAGCTTTAAAACCTTCAGCGTTGCATGAGAACAAAATTCTATTCTTGAGAGACAAGTATGTGCATATTCTCCCCACAGTTCAGAAGACAGAAGCAACAACTCCATCAAAACAGCTTTGAGCAGTACAACACTACATCTGAAGCAGTTTGGCTGGGATACTTGTTAAAAGTACTTTTTTTTTTTGGTGGCAACATATCTTCTGGAAAACATAAGCATGGGTGATATTCCCTTTTGCAGAACCTGACTCTCCTCCTCATAGAAATCCCAGCATTTTGTGCAGGTGCTCAGGTCACAACATTTGTTACAAGTGACAGTGGGCAGACCAACAAAGCTCTTGGCAATCATGTCAGAGCTGCAACACACACAAGCATTTAAGTGCACAGCTAAGGAGGAAGATTTAAGGATAAACAGAAAGTGGTGGTTTTTCCAGGTCCAAAAGCAGCTGGACAAGACATTGAGTACAAATAGGCACAGAAAGGCTAATGGTCCTTAATATGGTCACACAAGGGCACAGATCAGTCAAAAAAAAGACCATTAGCTTGATCATATCACCAGGATAATAAGAGGAAAATCATACCCATTTGACAGCAAAAAGAATTTTTAGCTCTTAATACTTTTAACTGAGACAATTAAGTCCTGCTTTTTCCTCAAACTATAAAACATTTCAACAATTCTCACATGTTCTGATTTGTTTGTATTTTAGGAGTCCAGGAAAAAACCAAACAGATCTTGGATTTTTGCAAGAAGAGAGAAGAACATTCAAGAACTGAAGCACAATATGCAATTCCATTGCATCCCTTTTCAGCAACTGCACAAAATGAGTGCTTTGAACAGGCAAACAGAACTTGAACTCTGCAAATAAACTATACAATTTCAATATCAAGGATTGTTGCTAGCAATAGGTGAAAATACAAGAAAATGGATGGTTAGCCTGCACTTTTGTGGTAATCAGACACTGTTAGCCACATGCAAAGGCCATGTGCCCGTGTGTGTGTTTGTATCTGCCTTCCTGAGGAGGCTCCACTGCCAGGACAAAGAGTAAAAGCAGCACCCAGATTATTACTGAGACACAATCTGCATCTTGTTAGATTAACTTAGCTGAGGCTTTGGTGCTGTACATCACAGTTAACCATCATGGAATAAGGTCTCTGGGTCACATGGAAATCATTCTCCTGAATGTGACCCAGTCCAGGGAACTAAATGCAAACTAGTGTTTGATAACATCACCATTTCCTAAGTTTGTGATACCAGAGTGTGCCTGAAGCAGCTGGAGAACAATGTTTATGCTCTTGTCAAATGTCTTAAAGGTTTGCATGAAGAGGGATAGGATGAAGCATCACACACATGTTAGCACAGCCAAACCTATTTAACTATTCAGCCCCAAGCTCCTGAAGTTGTAGATTCCAAGTACAGAATGTTTTAGGAACACTTGGCTCCAGCTGTGTGTATGAGCACTCAGAACTGTTGCTAAGCCCTGGCACTGTTACAAAATCCTAGATGTGTCTATGCAGGTTTTCCTCTTTATACCCGTGTTAAAAAAGCAGCAGGAGGAATGTGACAGATAATTGTTTCAATAATTAAGATGACACTTCAGTTTCTTTGGGAACAAGTCCTACATAAGGTCACAGCTGCACCTTGTCACTTGAAAGTAGTTTATATGAACCATCAGCTCCATATGGAAACTGTGCTGCAAATGCCCAAACTCACCCACCTAATGCTTCTGACCCAAGGGAGAGCCCCAGCCAAGTCCATCCCCACAATAAGGTGAAGAAAAGGTCCATACACAGATATTACAAAAAGAGCTTCAAACCCACCCTCAGACACATCACAGGGGTGTCCCAAGACTCACTATATGGCTTTAAGCACAGACTTCAGACACTTGGATGCCAAGAGGCCCCTGTGCTGGTGCAGCTGAAACTGCTGGGGAGCACACCTTGCAGGAGACAGGGAAGAGCCAGCCCTGAGCAGAAGCCAAAACTTGCACTACACACAAATAAGCAGGGCAGCAGCAGGATATACTTCTTTACACCCTGATGCCAACAGTGTTTTCAGAAAGGATTTCCACTTGCCTGAAAGGGATATCCTCAATATCCACTAATCCCTGCTCCCAAGCATAAAAGGACATGCACTGAAAATGAGGTAAAGGGACTTGGGTTGTCCAAAAGCTTTTGTCAAAATAAGGAACTTAGTAACAAATAGCTCATAGGTAAATGGACATAAAGTCTCCCTGGGAGTTCTTAATTTTTCTTTCAGGACCTTCTTTCCCCAAAGCCTCTGTTAGATACACAGATTTCATTTTACTTTTTAAATCCCTCATGAGTTCTCCTAGATCTCCCCCTGTGGTTACCTTCAGCCTTTCAAAATAAATCAATTTCTCCTTCAAAATATAGCCAGACTTTTTTCTCTTTCTATTTGTGAATGCCCCAATAACCAATTTAATCAGTGTGTGAAAACTGTTCTGCTAGGGGAAAAATTAGAGGAGAGTAAAGCTCAAAAGTTACAGAAAATTAATTCATACACAAGTAAGACTTAAAAGTCTTCAAAATGGAAACTAATGCATCCATTAAAGGAATAGACTCATGCTTTTTCTCATTTTCTCTCCTCAGAGAGCAACAAGCACTCCAAGTAATTTGAGGGGCTGACTCACCTGAAGCCCACAGAACCACCTGCTCTTTTCCAAATACCAACACATTTAAGTACAAACAGGTGAGATAATTCCCTTTGTTCGTACATTTGCTTTAGAAGCCCTTAGTATCTGCCTCAGGGGCTGTATCAGTACCACCCCCAATCTCCACAAAATCTGAGTTCATCTCCCAGTCTGTGAGTTTATCCCTTCTTTCTGCATGTTAGCTTGTCACACACCTAGACTGCATGGAATGAGAGCCATTTCAGAGGAATGAGCACAAACAGAAGCAAGAGAGTTCAGACAGTGGTCTGAACTTCCAGCTGCACAGCTTCTACACAATGACAATTGTTTCTTGATGCTTTTTTTTCCAGATGTTGCCATTGTCCTGTTTCCAAAAACCTGGATACTGCCAGAGGTCTTAGCAGGCCAAAAAAGGTGCATTTGGGGGGTAAAGGTGCACTAGCAACAGAGGGACAGACAGGAGTAACCACCAAATTCAGCACTGTTTAGGTGCATATTTAAAGCAAAAGGAACCACAACGGGGGGGAAAGTGGGAAAGAAATGAAAATACACCAAGTGATGAACAGAACTGTGGGCTTACAATATGAATCTCAAGAATAGCAAAATAGTCTGCAAATCTGGAGTAAAAAGATAGGAAAAGCCACACTTTTAATTACCAATATAGAAAGTTATACACTTTTAACAAACCACATCTAGTATCTCTTAAGAAAAAAACTGAGGCAATTCATTACCAGAGATGGCATTTTCTATAATACAGTGAAGCAGAAACTTGTATTGTTTAGTTTAGTCTGCCAATCTAATTGAAGTGCAGAATGACTGTGAGCAAGAGAACGTGTTTGTCATAAATGGAGGCTCTGCTATTGACAGTAAAATACCTGAGTATAAACATATTTCTATTGTAGCTTTCATTGAAGCACACTTTTCTGATAAAGCCACTATTATACTCAATATACTTTATAATACATTCATAACACCAAACTTGTTGATTCTTACAAACAATGTTACAAGAGAGGAATTTTTCCTGCTCCTTACACTGACTCTCTCTTGGTTTCTTCCTCTGGGAAAAATATTTAGACCACAACTACCCTTTAGTACAACAGAGCTTGAGTTATTTGATGAAGTTTAATGTTGTGCTGCATTTTCACTTTTCTAGTTCATGAAGAGTCTCAGACTTAGCTCTCTAGATGTCACTGTTGGGCAAAGAAGGGGACCAAGTCAAACAGCAGAGTTTGTAAAATTCTGCCATCTGTTTCTTAAGAGACTTGTTAGAATTGTTTAGAAAATTCACCTTGCATTTAGTGGCTAACAACCACCAGCACAGAAACAGAAAAGAGTTGAAAAACACCACCTTCTCCTTGTAATGAGGTTGTCTTTTCTTGAAAGCAAAACACCATCTCAGCTCCAGACAGACTCTGGAGGTTTCTGGTGCAACGAATCACCTTCTGCTCCATAGCAAAATTCTTCATTTATGCTTACTAATCAGCACAGAATTTGAGTAAGATTCTATTAAACTTTTTCATATATTTTTAGAGAGCAAAATGGCAAGTAAATCACAGCTTTCTGGAGATTGATCCATGCAATTTACATACTAGATATTTAGCAGTATTGCATTTCAACATGGCATTTATAAAACTGTTACATTCAAACAAACACTTTAGCTACACATAGATCCCCACTTCATGACAAGAGATAATTTCTTTTCCTTCCATACCACAAGGAGTAAAATTGCATACTAGCATTATTAATTGCCAATTCCAGCAATTTTGAAATGCTATTTTATGTGAAAGTTATTTCTGCAATAATTAAAATTCTATATAAAATAAAATCTAACACTTTTCTAAGCAGCACTATTTTCCAGTTTCACTGAGCATTTCACTAGAAAAGCAACTAATGCCTGCTCCCAACTGCAGCCACATGAAATACTTTTCAGTGTGCAAGCAGGAAGACAGACAACATTTAGAAAAATGACAGAACACAGCTAGCAAAACACCCTTCCAGATTTTCTGGGGAAAAAGGCAAAAAAATGCAGCATTGCAGAGATTAGTATCACCATCCACTAACCATCCAAAATCAGAGCTTCCCTTACCCCAAAAGGTGGATATGAAGCAGCAGCAGCAGCAGAGGCAACACTCACTGCGGGAGGTGGTATTCCTGAAGAAGAAGGTGGGAACAGACCCAAGGCATTCAGATTTAATCCAGGAATTAAATGTGCTTGAAGCTGCAATGGGAGAAGGGTTAAGATTTAGAGTCCTGGTTATTAACTCTAATAAAATCCTAGTTGGCATATGCTATTCACATTTTGGGATGTTGTTTTAAAAGAAAGTCATTTCCATTACCCAAAGGACTCTCATTCAAACCTGTTTCCCAGACACATATACAGACCTATAACATCAAAAACACATAGTAGGAAAGGCAGATGGGCATCACTTGCTACAACTTAGTCATCAAAACACATTTCAAATTTTACAGCAAGATGTTCAGATAATAGTACTATTTACTTTCAGAGTGAACAAATTTATCAGAAAAACAATAGTTTTGTCCTTATACAAAAAAGAGAGCCCTGTAGAAACAGAGAAAGATCATGAACAAAGCCCTGCTTTTCTTACACTGGAGGAACATGTATGTGACACTATCACCCCATCCTCACTCCCTTGCAAAAGATGAAGTGAGATACCTCCAGCAATTGCTGGCAAAGGATCAACTATAAAGTTACATGTCCCTTGCTTGACCACATCTGAGAAAAAGTGACATCATCACGTGGTAGGAAGCATTTGTTGTCTGATACAAAACTTGTCAGCACCCCTTTCACTTTTCCAGATTATTACTCGAAAACATGAACATGCTTTAGAAGTATTTCAGCTAGAGAGACAGATGCTATCTCAGGCCATTAAGATAAGTCAATCACAAGACACCAAAAAACCTCAAAACTTCACCACCTCAGAAACTACCTGAATAATCACTACAAACTAAACTCAAAACCTATACAGTAACAGAGGTAGTTTTTTGACTTTCCATACCTTTGTCAAATAGCAATACAGTCTCTAACTCACCCCATGTTCCTGCTTGTTATATGAAACAAAAATGCACCACTATTGAATACTTTATTCCTCATGAGTACCTCATGCATTGCAATTTGCTTCGTGTGGGGGACGCAGGGGAAAAGTGGGAAGAATATTCACTTGGTAGGACAAGCATGAATAACAGACATTTCTAGAAAAAGTCAGGACTACTGTAAACTGAAAAAATATTTCCATTCTAACTCTAGACCATAAGATTTGGATACACATGCAGACACAATGCATTTCCTAACTATCAAAAATCTCAATAATTTCTCAATATGCATAAGTAATACTTTGGCAAACTAATGAGGTATGTTGTTTTCATTATATAATCACCAATCATCTTCAAATTGCTAAATGCCTTTATCATCTATATCAAGGAAAAAGCCTTAATAAGATCTTCTTAAAAGAAATAATTAAAAACAGGAGGGATCTTTCTTCCACACATTATTATGCTATTTATGTGATGAGACTGAATCACTTCTTTAAAAGAACATGCAAGCCAGAGCACATAAGCTACAACAGCACAAACACACCTTGCTTCAGGTTCTTGCAACAAGAAAAAAGTTAAATGCTCATTCATTTCCTCAATCTAAACAAAGTTCTCAGTTCCCCCACTCAAAAATAAACCAGAAAAAGCTTCCATTAAAATAGCACACATAAATAACAAAAATGCTTGCCCACACTCCTACAAATAAATGAGGCAACAGAGAGGTTGCAACAGAAAATTCTGATGTGGTATTAGGAAAAAAAAATCATCATGAGAGCAGTGAGACAGGGCAGAGGCTGCCCAGAGACACTCCTCTGGGTTTTCTATCCATGGAAATGTTAAGGAGAAAAGTCCCTACACAACCTGGTTTAACTTTGAAGTGTGGCCTGCATTGAGCAAACCCACCGCTGGGCCAGGCAGCCTCCAGGGGTCCCTCACACCCAAAATCCTTCTGTGGTTTTAGTCCCAGAAAGAACCCACACCCTAAGGAAACTCACATTCATAGCAGCAATATCATTTTCATAGGACTCCCTGATTTTCTTCATGATTTCTTCCTCAGCCTTGGCACAAGTTTCAATACTGCCTTTAACTGTAATGGTCCTTTCCGGATTATAGAGTGTCAAGTCCTGCAATCTGCAAATGACACAGAAGCACAGTTAATTAGCAAACAGAGAAGATAATCCAGATTTATCATTTGAGTGCAACAACATCCAAGCATGTTGAGTTTGCCCTCCAAAGACTGTAGTATCAATTCATAACAGGGTTCAAACACAGTCCTCAGATAATCTGGGGAAACTGTGTCCTCATGGGAAACACAACAAAACCCTCACAGCAAGGTTTGGCACGGGGTGGCTGGGACATTCTTGGGTGCTGCACAAAACAGAGCCAGCACACTGTGCATGAGCACACAGAGCTGCTGCAGGGCAGTGCAGCCGTGTCCCACCTCACACCAGCACTACCAACAGGGACAGGGCTTCAGACACTCATCTTAGACACCCCAGAAATGCACCATGAAAACATTCTTTCCTTGAAAACTACACTGTATTCCTTAAGGAAACTGGAGAAAAGCCCAGCCTCAGTAAAACTGCAAGAGAGCCTCCAAACTCTCAAAATGAGGAAAAGAAAAGCTGTGTGCAAGTCAGCATTTGCTGCTCAACACTAGTAACTCCTCAGGGAAAATGAAGGGGCGACAGCATTAAACCAGTGCTCTATTTGGCAACAGATGCAAACCTACTGTGGTAACATGGATTAAACACACTGGGAAGCCATGGCATGGCCATGCACTGAGAAAAGGTAGAGGGGTGCAGACAAAGTCCAGAGCAGGATGCAGAGTGAGGAAGCCCATGGCAGGAAGGGGAGAGGAAGCAGCACAGGCCTTGCCTTCCTGCACAGCAGGCAGCATGGCAGCCTGCACAGCTCCCCAAGCAGTGGCAGGCACAGAACACATCCACTCAGCAGTCCTTGACTCTCCAGTGCATGAGCACTCAAGTACTGCCCCAGGAAGGAAAATGTTGGGAAACATCCCAGAGAAGAGAGGAAGCACTTTCCCAAACCAGCTGCCTTTAAATTTATGGACAAGCTTACCAAAAAAGCCTGAATGAAGAGATCATGAGAAAGACTAATTAGAAATAGCAAAATCAATGGGCATATATGCTCTCGTTTTTGTATTGATTACACCAGATGACTTCAGAGGGCTATTTTAGGCATAGTATGACAAATACAATCTTGAGGCCAAGATTTTAATGCAAATAAACCTTTAACTCACTAAATTAAAAAATACTCTGTAGCTATTTATAGACAATGTGTTATTTGTGTCATCATCAATAAAGACAAGTGGATTCCATGGAATAAAGACCATTTTTTCATGTAGTCTGTACACATTTTTTCCCCTTTTAACATTAATAGTCTGTGTACTGTTTGCAGACAAAATGTTTATGCAAACACATTCAAGAGAGCATGCTGGCCTTACAAAATCTATTCTTGAAGCACACTTATTTAGGTGCTTTTTCTCTATTTGTTTATTTTCCTCAGACTAATTCCATAAACACTCACACACCTTTAAGGAAGGCCTCAGGTGCTTTCATCTAAATTTGCTTTCCTCTTTTTGAAGAGCCACATTTACTCGCAGCTTCCTTGTCCTCATTTATTTCCTGCACTACTTTTTTGTCTCCTGCATGTATTCACACCTCTTCATACATCTTCATGTGTCTTCCAAACCTTTTCCCTTTCCTACAGCCTGTAAGCCTAATTCTCACCCTTCCTGGCTAAAACCAAATCCAGGATGCCTTCAAATGCTTGGAAGTTCATGCCAGAGCATTCATTATTCAGAACAGGAGGTTCTCTGAAGATATTACTCCAGGGTAAAACTACTATTGACTGCCAAGCTTCTACAGAGATGTTAATCTAATCAGTGATTTACAGATTTCCAGTAAAGGTGAAAACTCCTGTTTAATCTCAGCTAAATTTGAACAGGCCTTGGTTACCCTCACAAACTCAGACCAAAAGCCATTACTTTGCAGCAGACTAGCCAATGTATTGTAATTTGGCTGTTAGTGGTCAAGAGGGACAGAACTGCTACTAAAGATACCCTTTTCAGAATTCATTTGCTCTATTTTCTTTCCTTCTAGTCCAAAAATTTAATATATCGTGGAAACTAAAACATCACTAATTTCACTCATTTTCACACATAGCTCAGAACTGATCTAGACTTATAGTTTCAAACACTCATCATTACATATGGTATAATATGTTAAAAACAACTGACACTTAAAATATAGTCTAACACAGGCTCCACATAGCCTATGTTATTTTTAGGCTTGCTCTTGACTGAGTTTACAATGAAGACTCACTGTTTACATAAAATTTAACTGAGCTTAAGTAAGAGTTTAATCCATATGATGGAAAGGCCTCTGAAGGGCTGTTATCCCAGCCTTCAGCACACAGAATATTTTTCTAAGAACTCTGTACCTGAATGGCCCACAGCAGCACTGCTGCCATTTGACATGTCACCAAAAACTTACGGTGATATTGTGATTTTAGTATCTGTGTCCTGCTCAATTTTCTTCAGGTTTCTTCCTTCTTTGCCAATAAGTCGGCCGACAAAGTTGTTGTGTGCCAGTATCTTCAAGGGAATTTCTTCTGTACTGTAATGGAATTTATACCTAGTGAGACTTTTGGAGACCAAAGTACAAGCTTTTATACATGTTATGGATTAATTTAATTTTCATAGAAATATCCACAACTCCCATTCACATGTTTTCACTGGGTGCAGAATAAGTCCAGGTGCAATAGGCTTTCCAGCACCATCATCTATAGCTTAATTGCAATTGCAACGTGCCTTCAACTAAATAAAGCTCAGACTGAAGTAACCAGAGCTGTTGGGAGGGAAGAAATAGATCTTAAAGCTTTTAGTGAGGGCTCACAACTTGTTGTGCTTGCTCAAACTAAAAGCTATCAGTTGCTCAAGAAACTTCCATATTTGCTCCAATTCACCTCAAAATCACAGCCAGACAACAACTGAAATCACAGAAGCATGCTGGGGCTAATTAAGCAAGTAAACTGTCCTGTAAGGTAAAATATCTCAGTACCTTTACCTACTTAGATATGGATAACAGCAAATATTCACTTGTTAACAGCTTTAAAGACTATGTCTTTAAATGGAGCTAGTGAGAATTCAAAACTTTTAATGCTTCCACAATGAAATGCTTTTTACTCACAATTTAGTATCTTGAGCTTCCTTTTGCATGATCTCCATAATAATTTTACAAGCTGTTGAGCAGCCTTCAGGAGTTGAGTGGATGGTAATTGGTTTCTCAGCAGCACCTGCATTCTCTTTACGATGAATATCAATTCTTGAAAGAAAGAAAAACACTAACTGTAACCACACGCTCTATGGTAAGCCTTGTGTATTTCCAACTGTTGTAAAACTAACTTATTTTGAGCTAACAGTGACTATATATATTAGTAGTTTAACTTTGAAAAGCTAACGACTACTTAAGCCTATCCTAAATACAAATTTATGTGTTATGAAGAGCCTCTCCTATCCTGATTTTACCAGCTAAAACCCCACCTTCGTGGACACTGGAATCTCCTGTTCTTGGTAAACTCCCATCAAGATGTTCAGGGGAGTTGATAGACAGACAATGTGGCAAACCCCTGAAGACAACAACATCTCATCGAGCTTTCCCAGTGCCCCATTCTCCAGCCCCACTGCTCCACTTACAATGACTGTGCAGCTGCAGGACAGTCAGGCTTTGTCCCATCTCATTTTAAATACCTCAGCAGCAGAGTTTCCCAGCACTCCTCTGCTAGCAAGTAGCAGGGTAGTACTTTGCATCCATCCACAAGATGAATTTCTTACACTTTTCCGGCCTGATTTTGTCCTGATATTACCTTTACCCTCTACCACCCTGGAACTACTAGCCTTGTTCTACAACAGGTTTATGTAGCTCTAAGAATTTAACAAAAATTAGTTATGACCTGCATAAAGACAATGCCTTGGATATTACTTTTCCCTGCCAATAACTGCAGTTCACGTATTCTTTCCACCTCTGCTTTTTGTTTTTGCCCCTCTTCCACATGTAACAGCTGTTTTCTAACTAAAACAACCATGCTGCTTTCAAGAAGCCCCTCTATTTTTGCAATTCTTTCAAGTGTTGAAAACTCATTTGGTTTCACAATGCAGCATTTTCCAAGAAACCCATCTTGGCAATCCTTGGTGGAAATGAAAGTAGATGAAATTTTCTTTTTTTAATCCCCAAACCAGTGAAAACATCATTCTCAAAGTCACGTATCTGTAAAGTTAGCAACCTGCAATTATTTCTGTTCTACCCACCCTTCTTCTAGACATAAAACTTTCCTTATGCCAATCTTCCAGGATTTTTATAGTCCAAGAATTAGATGTTTTATATATCACCTGAAAAGTTGGTTACCCATAGAAAAATTACAACCAAGTCTTGTCAGGACACCACAAATCTCTTACACCTGTGTTGTTAAACATGCTAAATAGTCTCCTGGGCTACATTGTGCTAATGAGAGGTTGGAGGGAGCATCATGATAATCCTGGGTTTGGGGAGGGGGGTAAGCCTGTTTGTAGGAGGTTGGGGTGCAATTAGAGAGGAGTCCCTTATCCTCATTAACTACTCTCAAAACTGAGGCTCCTGCCCATCCTCATTCCCCTCACACACAGCTCATTCCCAGGTCCTGCCTGCTGCAACTACAGAACTAGGGGCTCCTACAGTGGGCTGCTGAAGGCAGCATTTCAATTCTCTGCTTTTAGGGGCATCCTGGAAAAATTCTTGGAATAAGAACCCCACCTCCCTCTGCATCTGTGCTGAGCTCTTCCTTGTGGGTAGGATTTAACACACACTGGAAACAATCTCTTCTTCCAGCGTCTCTAGACCCCAGTGCTCTAAGCTTCTTAGGTCACTTAGCAGCTTGCTTTTTGCCTCCTGTGCATTTCCTTAATCTATGTTTTGGTGTGGTCTGCAACTTGATAGCAACAAATGTATTTTCTAGAAACAGAGGGGGAAGCAGTGAAGGGAGATAAAAAGGTTCTTTGTTTAGGGCTTTTTCCCCCACATCTTTTGACAATATTTACAAATCCTAAAAATGCCATAATCAAACTAAAACTAGAATAAACACTTGAAGTACACTTGGGTACATCACTACACTGACTATATGTCCTCCAGAACAACATATTACAGCTCTTTCAGTTTCACTTTTTGTGCCAGAACCATATTAGTACATCTGTAAGCAAAATTCTCCAACAGAGTACCATCCTGCTAGCATTTCTCTTTTAAAGAGGAATAAAGTCAGATAGCATTGAACACGCATCAAGGACAGAATCCAGTCCTTAAATAAATATTGCAAAATATTTCCTGTTCTCTGTTATCTTCGTTTGCTCTCTGACCATGCAGGTTAGTAATGAAGTTTTACAAACTCCTCTTTACACAAACAACGATGATGCAACATTAAAGCTATTAATCAGTTTCGTAAAATGACTTACTTGGACTGTGTCTGCTTGGTAATATTTCTGATTGTTGCTCCTTCTTTCCCAATGATGGCTCCTACAAACTGTGTGGGAACCAGCATCCGTAGCGGAACGTCCGACTGTGGTTTCTGCCGAGTGGTTGCGCCGGGTGACCCTTGCCTGGGAGGACCCCTCTGGCCAAATCCACGTCTTCCCTGGGGATGTTGTTGCGGAGGTTGCTGGGCTGCCATCTCATCAGGGATGTATGCAACTTTCAAGGAATAGTTTTCAAGCTGAAATCCGTTCAGTTTTTCTATTGCTCTGTTTATTTGGAAAGGGGAGGAGAGAGGAGATTAAAAAAAGCCTCACAAGCACACGCAGGGCCTTATGAAATGACAAATTATCCAGATGTAGACTTCTGTCCTTTCTAACTCATGTGGTGAAACTAAAAACACATTCCAAGATGAAAAGTTACATTTTAAATTCTTCAGCCAAGATTTTGATTACACAAAGCCACCGTATTAAGAACTACAAGTTAGCTCTTGCTTGTCCTGGGCTTCTTTGCACTTTAAAGATTTTGCTGGTCCAACCCTATCATCAAAACCTCACAGGAGACAGAGCTTATACACTCAAAAGCATTCTTTTGCCTGATTTAATTTAAATCAATTTCCCAAATAGAATTAAAGCTGCACCAGAGGGAAAACTTTTTAGCTGCTATCACAGCACCTTCATTAGGGTTTTTGCCAGCACAGCTATTTGGCTGGAACTTTCACAATAACTGATATAGCTGTGACAGGAATGAAAAAACAAGTTTTTATGAAAGAAGAGAGCACCTTCACATCAGCAGGAAAGGAAGCACTCAAAGCCAGTCAATGGCATCTGAAACGCCCCTTAGACACAACATCTTGCAACTTCCTAATTAGTCATGTTGTTGGTAGGTGTAAAGTTAACAAGGAAATCAAAGCCCCATGTCTATGTTAAACTCCCCCATGAAAGCAAAGTTGTTAGAAGAGATTTAAAATGTTGTTTCAATTTCTCTTCTTCTTTCAGTAAAGCATTGCAGAGGGATACTGCCCAAATGTACCCAACCCTCTCTCACTGTGGTCCCTCATGCTGAAAACCTCCTGGTCACTCAGCATTCCCTCTGCTCTGTCCTTCTTCCTAACCAAGGACAAGTCTGCAGGTGCTCTTGGGTCTCCTCTTCACAGGAGGAACACAGCTCAACTCAAAAATGACAGATTTACAGAAAGTAGAATACGTTCCGCTCACAAACAGATTAGAGTTAATAAGACTAAATATCTAGCAAACAGTAGGAGTAACTAAGCTACATGCAACACATTGGTAAACCAGTGGAATAAAATAAACACATTTGCCCCAAAAACACATTTCAAGTTTTACTACAGTAAACATTACTATTCAGATTATCAGTAATATACTGATCACTGAAATATGCACTGATATGGGGTAGTTTCTAAATGCTTAACTATAATATTGGACCAAAGATTACTGACAGATTTTCCTTAAAACCAAAATTTAAATTAAAGGCTGTAGTGGGAGGGAGGGAGTCTCCATCTTTTATTAAAGAGCTCACCAATATTTTCATTATAAAGCTCCAACAACTGTATGCTCTGGAGGAAGGCCTCTGAATTCAGAAACTTAACCCAGCCCCTCCATTCATGCACATTTGCAGGACACTACTGCTAGTTTACCAAACATTAGCTTTAGCAACACTTTTATGTCTGCCTCTACTACAGAGATAAAAGATGATGATAGCCAATTGCCTACATTTTCAAGGCCAGCAAGTGAAAAATACTATTTGTCTCCTGGGTGTCCCATTTCACAGTCTGGGTCACAAGCAGCTGTTGAAGCCCTGTTAAGAAGTGGTACTTGGATACCAATGATGACAGGTCCCTCATCTCCCAGGGGTTGAGCCAGTATCCTCAAAATACTTCAGTCTGGCAGTAAAGAGCTTATGAAAAATAAGTAATTTGTGTCTTTGGAACAATGTTTAATAAGGGCTGATAATAAATAAGGCCCAAGGCAATGCCAATGAACAAAGAAAGTAAAATATTGAATAACTGATCACTGTTCATTAAATACTTCCGTTAACCAAATGAGACACAGGTCCTTTGGGAATTGCCAGGAGTGTAATTACTCCCATAATAGAGGAATCCTTTAGAGCAAGTGGCAAACGAGCTGGATTAAAATTTGGTGAGGTTATTTCAAAGCAGACATTTTTAATCTTTTACTCCATGGACTTTGAAGAGCATTTTACTACACAATAAAACACATTTAGAAAACAGGAAGAGCAGTGAGCAGACTAGTGAACTTGTGTTTCTATGGATTTGTCTCAATTTTTAATTTCTGCATAGATTTCCAATGTCCGAAAGACATTCCACTGAAGTCTCTCTCTCTTTCTGGACATCCTACTTGGAAAAGGGGTCTGAGACCTTTCCTTTTCATACACCCTGAACACACTAATTTCTTGTTGGTTGCAAATATGTATGGCCTCTGTTTCTAGGCTGAGTTTCACTGAAGTCAACCAGAAACCTGAATTTCTACCGTGAAGGGAAACTGCACTGCCAGACCATCCAGTTGCACAAGCCCTGTTTCTTTTGGAATCAAACATCAAGATGCTGGAGAGATGAACACCAACAATTTTGCAAATGTGCTGATAGGCTCCAGATTAACGTCCATCCCAGCTCATTTCCCTCCACACATTTATTTGACAAGTTCAGGCATTGCTTCTTTCCCAAAATGCGTCAGCCTCCTCTGGCTTTAAAACAGCTTTGACCAGAATCCCAGCATTAACCCAAAACCTGACAGTAAATCAGTACAACAGGCTTCTCACTCTTCCTTAGAAGTGGTTGGGAAAGGAAAGCCTAGGCTTATTGTTTGCAACCAGGCTTCATACCTATCATGCTTTCACAAAAAACACTTTACAGCAACAACTGTGTATATATACACACACATTCATATACACATATGTGTGCACCATACTTTTCCTAGAAAGAAGGTTGGAATTTTTCTTCTTAATAACAATTTATAAATTGCTAAATGGTTCCATATGTCTATAAGTACCTTAAATTCAAAGCAAACTGAGAAAAGTTCGTTTGCCATTGTGGAAAATTAATTATGTCAGCAGTGAACAATCTCTGGCCACCAAAGCCATATGATGACATGGAAAAACAACACACTTATTCAACCCTGTGAGTCACTGAGTTCTCCATATTTTACAGCCTGACTTGTTTTATAATTTACTTGTTCAAATGATGGGAAGTCAGAAGAAGAATCAGTAATTAAATACTGATCTCTCAAGCCTTTTGTGGAACTGATATTTCCTGGGTACGTGGTTCCATACTCTATATTGAGTTGGGTACACACACTGGAATGCCAAGATAACTGATTTGCAGTGGATGTAGCACATACACTGTTCTAGTGCATTTCTTACAGAGAAAAAACCCAGCTTTTGAGAGGTCCCTTTGGGTTGTTGATTCTGGCCTTCACATTGCAATATTTGACAATTTTCACTAGACTTTTAAAGTACTGTCATACACTTTTCTTCAGCTCTTCTGGACTAATATTTATCAATTTTGTGGCACTAAACATAGGGCTAGAATTAGGCAATGTCATGATTCAGCAGCTCTTCAGCACCATAACAAGCTCAGTTTTAGAGGCATTTAGGCACTGCGTTGGGGGCTGGAGAGACAGATATGGAAGAGGACCCAGGAAGAGACAAGTGGTTAAGAACTGTCTTCTAGATGGATGCAAAATTGCTGTAGAACAGCATCTAGGACAGCACTTGCTGTCAGGAGAGCCAGCCTTGCTCTCAGGGGAGGTCTGAGCCTCAGCTAAAAGCAGGTGACCAGCTCTTCACAGCACTAGGGGCATCTGTTTCAGGCAAAGCTATTGTCATTGCTGCACTCCACCAAACACAGGTTACACCAAGCTCCTTCTGTAAAGCACATGCTCCTCTCACTAACTGACCACCTGGAGAGCTCCAGAACACAGCAACACCACCTCTGTCCTCCCACAGAGACCTCTGCCTTCCCAAGTGCTGAGGGCTCTCCTTCCACGAGCACAAGTTAATAAAGGCCATGCAGACTACCTCTGTCAGGGAGCACTGCTAAAACAACCCACAAACCACCTTTTACACAGAGGCTAAAAGCCTAAAGAGTCACCCAGTGAGGACAAAGATGGAGAAAGAATTCAGGTACCTGCCCCATTAGGAGGTGCCCTCCTCCCTGAAGTCATTGTTTAAAATTTATATTTAGTAGAAACAGAAAATGTTTCCATTTCACCTACCAGCAAGAGCTGGTACACAGAAATCTCTTAGCATAGCTCTGAATTTTTTAATAAAATGAATTCATTAAAAGACTGCAGCAACTACTGTCTATGCACTGATAAGATGGATAGCAGCCTGGCTCATGTTCATGTGACACCTGCTCAGAACCAAGAGTTCCTACACAAAAATGAAACCTTTAAACAAGTATTCTGTAAATTAGTCACCTGAGTTTTTCCCATCAAAATGCCATCTCACCACTGTCCTCTCATGAGTTCCTTACAAGAGGGTGCTTGCCCAGCCTTCTCCCTTTCGATGCTAGTGGAATTTAAACATCCTAGATAAATTATTACAGTAAAAGCATCAAGTCTTGTGCTGGAAATCATTCTTCCACTGATAGCATGATGACACTAAGCAATAGAAGGAGAACACATCTCACTCCCACATGAGGCTTTTACATACACCACTTTTCTTTTGTCATCCCTGAACAGATACAATTGCATATGAAAAGACATATACGGCAAATTTTCTTTAGCATAATTTTTTTTTTCATTAAATAAAAATATGGGTTTCACCAGTACTTCTGAAAACAAGGCCAAAATGAAACCTAAGCTTTTAATACACCACTGAATTTTCAGTTTTATCATTCCTATGGCAACATCAGCCCTGACCCACAATAGCATGTGAAAGTATTAGTTATGCAAACCCTCATTTATTCAAGGATACATATTGTGCACACACACACAGATGTGTTTTTCATTGAAAGGGTAATAAAAAATTTTTTACAATTATTCTGATTAAGAGGTGATCACAAGTGGACTTTCAAAATCCTGGGTAGAACTAAATCTTGTAGCATGTACTAGACTCCTACACACTAGAATCTTTGGGGGAGGAAAAGGGAGGGTGGTATAACTTTTGAAGACAGCAGCCATAATTTAGGTGGCAGCATGTCACAAGGACACAGTCAGCATGTCCTGCTGGCTGCAGCCAGGGATTGATATTGGGAATAAGGGGGATTTGTCTTTTGGCAAGCATGTCCCAGGCTGCCTCAGCACCTGCATGCAACTGCTTGGGTTGTGCAGGGTGAACCACAGGCTCCAGGCCCTGTCCCTCACCCTCTCCTTTCTTTCAAATATTCCACAACCCACTACAACATTCAATCATTACCTATGCCACTAACAAAGCAGTACACATGCTTTGTGAATCCCTCTTCAGTTTCTGGGAAGGAGAGCAGCAGAGGAAGTTTGAGAGCTCAAACAAATCTCTCCTCCTCCCAAGTGTTTGCAGGAGAGGAGAGGAGAGGAGGGATGTGGTGTCAGACCTGGTAGTGCCAGCCTTCTCTTTGCTACTCTCAGTGCTAGAGAGCAAAAGGTGGCTCTGCAAGGCCCACACATTGCTCTGCACATCCCTCCACAATGCTCCTGGGCTGCCAAAAAGTACCTGATCTGCCATGCTGGCTCCCTTGCTCTGGGGTCACAGAAGCAGCATCCTGCTTTTTCTGACGAGACAGGCTGTGCCTCTCCAGCTAGGAAAGGGGCACCACCACAACATGTCAAAGACACAGACCACCTCTGTCCCAGCTAGAAATCAGGAACTGTGCACATCTCAGATTTTGGGTGCTGTCTGTTCTAAGATTTTTTTCTCAAAAAGACTGCAGCAATCTTCAGTGTTTTCATTTTCCAAGTTAATTTTGGATGCAGACCTGAATTGAACATGCCACAACTGTAGTACCAGCCTAGAGGAAAAAACCTCTGCCACAACTACTTAGATTTGCAAGACAGAAGGCAGCTTAGTTTCCCAGCTGGGTGGAACCACTAGTTTTATTCAAAAGTACTGTCCTCCAAGCAATGCATACCACACTTGCTTAGAACTGCTTATCAAAAGTATCTCCAGATTGTGTTACAGCACCCTCACCTCACACTGCCAGTACACACTCCAAGAGTCATGGCAATGCCATACAGATATCCAGCAGGGAAGTAGCCAACTTTGCATGTTCTGTCAGCCAACACTACTGTGAGGTTAGTGTGTGCATTGCAAAAGTACAGTTGAGGAGCAGTTAGAACTAGGGACCCACTGTATGTGGCAGCATTGAAATCTTCATGTCATGGTGTTTGATCCAAAAGCCATGGCAAAGCACCATTTACCCTAAAGAGCTGAATTCCAAACTACAAAGCTTGTTACCAGCTGCTGACTCTTTGCAGCCCTAAACAGCTTTTGATAAAGTCAGTTCTTGTTACTGCATGTCCTTCATAGGATGACCAGCACTGCCTTTATCAGCTATCAGCACTTGCACACTGCTCCCTCTCCACTGACACTGCCATCCCCCACAGCCAGTTCCAAGCAGCAGAGCTAGGTCAGATCTGGGAAAACCATTTCACTGAAATAGTCACTGTGGAAAACCCCCAGACATGCAGGTCCTGTAGTGAGCCTTCATTCCAATCCCTCACAGGTTTTTTTCCCTAAAATTACCTTGATCTAGAGACTTCTCCTAGGGGTTTCTGAGCAGTTGCAAGGTCACCTCCCAAACTCAGACAATCTGAGCTAATATTTTTTGTACATAATATGGACTCATCTGCTTAGAAAATCTGTGTCATGTGAAACCATTCACAAATGCAAATCAATGCTCTTCCACTTTCCCTACCTGTTCAAAGGAACCAAACTGCCATCATTCAACCTGCATTGCTTCAGCTCCCCTACAACACCCATACTGCATGCCAATTTGCCTGCTTCAAACTCAACAGGTTCTCAGTTAGTGTCACATGGTTTCTTATGAAAAAGAAAAAATTATCATCTTAGACACCTCTTCAGAGTCTTTGCTTATCCCAGCTTTTCCTTGGGATTGACCCTAAAATTTAGCACCTAAAGTTGGGGAAGAAACTGTTGTTTTCATCTTCAGAAGGGAGTGCACAAGTCCAGGAACCCACATCACAGATGACAGCTCAAAAAAATATATTATACTTCTTTCCATGGTATTTTTAGTACTTCCTTATATTTTCAAAGGAGAAACTGGCACACGTAGTATCAATCTGTAACACTGCACCACGAGTTTCTTCAGAACTAGAAATACAGCCTTTCTTAATTGCTATGCAGCAGAATCAAAAGCAACAGAAGAACCTGAAGAACTTGTTAGAACAATTCAGGTTCTGGGAAAAGTTAAACAGTGAATTTAAGGAAAACATCGTTTCCTTTGGCTCCAGCATACACAGGAGATACCACTGACACAAGTTTCCCATCACATTTGTTTATAATACATTTACAAGTAACCTAATGCTTTGAAAGATTAAATACATGTGTTGCATTCAAGTTACGCACAGATGATAATTACTTAATTATATGTACAAATATTATTTCATTTGTAATTTTATATTAATGCATACCATAAGCACACTCTGCATCTTAACTGCTGGCTTTAGTTTGCCACAAGGTGGCAGAAATTTCAAAGTTAAAATAGATCGTGGTAGGCTATTCCATGAGTTTGGTTTTGTTTGACCTGCTATGACTAGAAAGAGAGGAAGTAAGTTTATGTCACCAGGTTAAAACTTAAGAACCACACAAGTCCTTTTTTTGTGGTAGAGAAGCAAAATTAGTGTTACAGAGAGTACATCAGAGTGCTACATCATACAGATTTTAAAAGGAAAAGTATGCACAAACAATGATTGAGCAAAACATTAAAAAATGTTTAATATCTAGATTAAAAGTTGTCAATCACTGAAGATATAGGCAAGCATAAAGTAGGTGGCCTAAATTTCAAAAATACCAAATAAATTATTTTAGGTATGCATATTATGCCTTTTTTGTGTTGGAAGCAGCATTAAATTTTCTAACAAAAAAGTCCTGTATTCTGGTTAGCAGCTACATTTTTTTCCCCTGTTATTTTTGCTATGATTGTTTGTTAAGAAACAGACACAAAACAATGAACACTGCAAGAGGGCATTACTAAAACATGACCAAAAAAAATCATTAAACAGTAACTCCTATCCTCTCCAACTGGCAAATTAACTTCCTGCTCTCCCCAATGAAGTAAATTTCTTCAATTTTCCCATTTTTTAAAATTAATTTACTTTTTATAAAAATGAAAGAAAAGCTGATTGAAAAAATGTTAATTAAGGTGAATTACACTAGACTTTCTTAAAATTCAAGCCTTAATTTATTGTTAAAATGGTGACGTGATCAGAAGCAAAGTCTCATGTAAAGTCACAACAACATGAACTCCAAAATGTTCATGTTCAAAGGTGACAGAAACAACTAAAAAAGGTACTTACTGTCTAGCCTGGTCCTTATTGCCATATGTTACATTTACAACTGCAGTCTCCGTGTCAGTGTTCACTAGAAAGGAAAATGCAACAAAAGGAGGGTAAGTTCAGTGTGCATTCACTTCCCACTACAAATTTAAAAGCAAATTGAGAGTAGAAACAGTACCTTGCTCACAGTTCTCCACAGTTCCATACTGAGCTAACAAACTATCCAGCACCTACAAGAAGCAAAAGAAATTACAGATTTAAATTTCAAAGCAGATTAACAAAACAAAAAAGCCTCTAAAAACCACCAGAATCTTTTAAATTATTGTAGGAGAATATAGGTCATTTAAGACAGCCATTCCAATAAAGAAGAAATTATTCTAGGAAGAACAAGCATATATTGCTTTTTTTCTCTCTCATGTCAGAAAATCAGCATTTAAAATTTCATTAATGTGAAAATACAAAGTATAACTTCAGGAAGGCGCACTGCATTGTATATTCCAAACCTTGAAAATAAACCTTCAAGTCACCTGTTCTCAGAGTGGGTTTAAGCAGAGGCTGAAAGAATTAGAGAACATATATATCTAACTTTGTCCCTCTTTGGAGTTATTGGGGTTTTTCCTCCCAACACACTTAGGTTGTACGTAAAAGTGTTGTTCTCCTCCTTAGTGGGGAATTGTCTGTGTGGAGAAGGTAACAAGAATAACCAGCACATAAAGAGCTGTTTCACAATTATTTTGACAGATTTCTCAAAGATCACCATGCCAGAGGAACCACTCACAACAGTATCTTCACCATTATTTGAAAGTCACAATTAATTTTTCCTTCAGTAGAAAGCTAGGAAGAAACAGGTAAATGTATGTGACAAGGGGCAAAAGAAATCTAAATTAAGTAGTTGTATTTTGCATAGTTTTATTCTTGTCAAATGGAGGATGAAGAAGGGGAAAATACACAAGCTTTGGGGAAAAATCAGGGTGTCAGAGTATTCCAGTAAAAGCATTAACACACCCACAGTTGTACCACATCTAAAATTCACATGGTATAGAGTTTATTTTCTTCCTGGTGAGAAATAATGTTGCAGAAAATGGTGACTCAGGCAGTAACTAGCACAGACATAAGTGCAACAGCATTGTGGTGTATTGCGTCCTAACATTTCGTCTCAATTTTAATTGATGCTGGAAAAGTTCACAATTTACACCAAGTAGTGAAAAAGTAAGCTTGCACTCCCTTCTGTAACCAAAATGACATTTCTTCAGCTAATCTCTTAAGGGGAAATGTAAGTTAGAAAGGGAGGAAACCCCTTAGGGAAAGGAAGAAAACAAGGAAGCAAAGATAAAGTGGGCATAAAAAAGCATCTGTGCCACTTCCCTTTGCTATAACCAGCAATCCAGTGTGCACAAACCCCCAGTCCCTGAAAATGTAAAACTGTAAAATTCAGACTACATCTTCATGAGATTACAATTCCTAAATTATAATCTATCAATCTACCACATACTTTTACTACAACTGTATTTTATACACCAAACCCAAAGACAAATTATATCAGCGCAATTTCCACTCTTTACCACCTACTAAAGTTTAAACTGCACAGAGATGTTTCAAAGATGTAACATTTCAAACCAAGTATTTAAAAGGCAATTCAGTGCTCACCAAGTTTGAGCAATGCATTGCTGCTTCTAACTGCAGAATTTCCCCATCCTTCTTGTAGAGACTCTAGTAAGTTTTCTTGGCAAGAGTTTTGTTTTCATAGACAAGTTGTTAATTGTCCTCTCATTCTACAAGTACAGATTAGCCTAGTCTGAGAGTTTCCCTTTTCAATCCCCTAAAAAATAATTTTTCTGCGGCTCCTCGGATCTGACAATTAGAATCTAAGTGAATGTTTGCGCTGAAATTTGCTAAATATTACTGAAGCAGAGATGCTCCAGGGGATTAAAATAAATTAAAAGTCTCTGGAAGATCCTTTTAAGACAATTAAAACACTGGCACAGATGAGTGGGAGAGTTGTGAGGTCTTGCAGGTCTGCAGCTGTACCTCACAGAAGCCAAGAGAGCCACAGCATGAGATTAGAGGAAAACCACCTTCCGCAGACTGCTTAAGGGATCCACTGAAACCAGTGGGTGAACAGAATCCCAGGTGGGGTCGGGGATTTAAAACAAGAAAAGCAAAGCTTTTCCTGGCTTAGAGATCCTTTCTGAGATGTTCAGCTGAAATAAGATACCAAAGAGTTCATTAGTCTGATAAAGCAATTCCTTTGTCCCTACAGTATGCCAACACCTGTGCTGCTCTACACCGCAGACCGTGCCACAACATGAGCAAGTGTGCTTAGCTGTGATTATGTTTGAACTGTGCAGACCACCACTCATGGCCACTCTGCCCCCAAAGCTGCATCATTTCAAAACAGAATTTCATTTTCATCCTTATTCATACAGGCAAAGAGCAGTGCTAGAATACCGTATGTACCACAACAGTTTGTTTGGTAATAATCAATATTTTGTAAGGTATTTCTATATTAAATTTATATTCTGGACTAGGCATACCCTTATATTGCACATATTAAAGTCACCCACCATCTTCACTAATAAAATAAATGCTTTAAAGCTGAATCCACACAACTTTTAAAAGATTTTCTCTAAAAAGTACTTTCATCATGTTTGTGACCAGACATCAGAAACTTCTGACCACACTGTCCCTTGCATCTGCTCCCAGGAGCCCAAGAACCCAAAGGCTGCTTTGCTGTTAATGCTGAGGAGCAGCCTAGAATGGCACATACAGCATCACACCCCTCTCCAGCAAGAGTTCTCCACTTATGCTACTCCTTAATCCTCTTCTGATCCATTTCAGTCAGAGACAGTGTCCATCTGGGCTTTAATCCAAGTGATTTGGGTTCCCATGTTTTTAAAAGAGTTGCTTTACTGAACAGATTTATGAGAAGTTTCCTCAAAGGATTGAAGCTTGCTTTAACCAAATTGAGAAACAATCCTCTTTGGTCAAAGACACTTATTCTCTATGGCACTGTCTTCAGGAGAAACTTGAATTTTCATCACCATCAGCCTCATGCAGCAGGACTTTAAGTGTGATCAACACTGCAGAGGTAGCCTTTTAACTAAAAATGCACTAGCACAAAAGTTTCAGCAGCAGTTGGGGTATGTGTGAGTGAGTGTGAGGAGCAAGCTTCATGGGTGAGAACACTTTTAACTGAACCAGCTGATCCAATTGGGAAAAGTCATTGCAGTCATATTCAAAGCCAGATCCTCTCTTGTAACTCACTTTCAAAACACAGAACTCAATTCCTGCACGTGTTTCTTGCTTTACTGCAGCAGTCAGTTTCTATTCACATCTTTCATTTCTTCATTTGTCTCTCACTATCTTTTCCCTCTCCCCAAATTTTTCTCTCTAGCCCAAAGCCCATAGTTCTGCTGCAAAACAAACATGTTTTGTTTGAGCTGCTCTTCCGTAACACTCTTCGTGTACAGCCTTGTTGGGCAATCAGAACAAAATTCAAAGCCAAGTTGGTGGTGCAGCAGCAATTCTGATGAGCAGCTGAAAAGTTTATTTGTACAAATATTTAATCTAAGCTAGAAAAAAAAAGGTCTTTCCTTTTCTTGAGCTCTCCTTCTAGCAGTTGTCTAAATTGGGTCTCCTGCTCTTGTTATAGCACAGATGTCTCTCTCACAAAAAGCTGCAGTCTTATACTGTGGACTTTCATTCATCAGGCTCTAAAAGCCAATTCTGACTTCATTATAAACAGCATTACCCTACACCAAGCCCCACAAATCAAGGCTGCTTTGCATGGAAAAAAAAGGAAGGAAACATTACTCTTCAGTGAAACCGAGAGCTTGATGCACACGTTAAAATACCGCAGCTCTCGTACAGATTTCACAGGTTTAGAAGTAGCACTTTTGAACAAATCAGAGCAGTTTTCTGCACTTTCAGAACAGACTATTTTATACACATCATCTCATAGTGCTGTAGGACTTCTGCTGTACACTGTAAGGAAATTAGTCTGAAGACATCTGGTCTGTAAGCACAGTTATCCATACAGTTTCTCTTTCACACATGCACTTCGCGACAGGAACGTCACAGTGGTGCCGGAGAACCTGAAGTTATTTTCTCCTCTCATGTAGACCAAATCCATTAGACCACCACCACCCCCTTGTTTCCATGACTCCTGTGTCATGTTGACAAGGAATTAAAATTAGACATCACAACCAAAATCATAAATAGCAGAGGCTAAAAGAGAGAGAAGTATTAGGGCAATTCAGTTGAAAAACCACATAGAAATGTTTGGCTGCAAAGACTTTGAATGTACAATGTGATTTAACAAATAAACAACTTTGATTTAATGGAGGGGGGGTGTGAAGGAAAACAAAAGAGCCAGGTAAGGAAAGGAGGATGTGGGTAGGTAAAGAGCAGTGCTGATATCACAAATACTGAGATACTGAGCCTGGCTGAACCAAGAATGCCAGCTGCATACTTTCTTGATATACCTAAGTCCACAAAAAAAAAAAAAAAATCACAAAAAACCCTCATAAAAACATAAAACCAACCAAACAAACAAAAACAAAAAACCACCACAAAACAACAACAAAAAAATCACCATAATGCCATTTTCCATTAATTATATTAATTGAGCCTAACTATGATGTGGTCCCCACCAGGCCCTGGTGTACTAGAATTTGCAGTACAGCAGGAGCAGACCTGGCATCTTGTGACTTGGAGGTGTGATATTACCTTGGCAGAGGTGCTGCTCCTCTCACAGCCACATCAGCTGCCAACAACAGACCATGGCAAAAAGGCTCCTCAAAGCACCTTCCATTTGGCGTTATTTTTGGTTGGTAGAAAAAAAACAATATTCCCAACAAGGATCCCAGCTAGCATGGCTTTAGAAGGAAAATTAAACTGAAGAAGACCCTAATAAATTCCTGAGGGTTATTTTTGAAAGGTGTAACTTGGATAACACTGCATTGCCTGAATGGACACTCTGGTGGACAGGTGAACTCAGCTCCAGGTCACCCAGGGCATCTCCCAGCCTGGGCAGCCTCTCTGCATCCCCTCCACACCCCACACATAGCAACTTTGCCCATTTTCACCAAAAAGGTCAGAGGATGCTGGTTCCTTGTAAAGGCAAAGAGCATGGACATGGAATACCCAATTCAGTCTGCCAGGACACAGTTATTTTTCCAAAGCCTCGTGAAGGCATTTGAATAGGCAAAGCCAGTCTGCAATGGCTCAATGCGCTGCAGCGTGTGGTGATGGTGTTTTTCATCTTGTAGGCCCTCCAAAACCCAGTTTACTGTCTCATGAAACCATGACCATAGTCTGGAAGAATCAGAAAAATAAGCCTGGAAGCTGCTGAAGTCATTGTTTGCACACACCAGAAAGGCAGCGCCTGAAAACAATAACTCTGGCTTATTTACCACATCCCATACAAACCCTGGAGTGAATTCTTCTCCTGGGAACTTACAGTTACATCCAAATGTTCAAAACTAATAATAAGTTTACCCTATAATACAATTCTGTTTAGGTGGCATTACCAGGGTTTTAAGAATGTAATGCTGAACCACAGAGAACAAAGACAAAATTGTCAAAGGAATTACTAATTGAGTGACCAATTTGGACACCAAGGGCTTGATTTTCCATAGTGCTCAGCACGTCTGTGTGTTCAAAGGGCAGCTTCAATGCCACTTCTGGTAGTAAGGGGAACACGGCACTTCTGCAGGAAGGACCTCAGGCTCATCACAAGACAAGCTGGAGGCACTGTTAGCAACTAATAGCAACTTCTGCTTAGGGAGGGTAGCCCAGCACCAGAGACCAGAACGTGCAGGATTCAGTTTGCCATGGCAACAAATTCAATTCCCCCTAACCAAAAGGGTTTGTCTTCCTCAAAGCCCTCGACTTGCTACCAAATTAAGAAAGTGTGTGGTGAATAACTGGGTCACAGCTCTCATGGACTGCTCATCTCCACTGCACAGGCTGGACTTGTTGGTGACAGCAGAGCCACCCTCTGGCCCCAGCCAATGTCCCTCCCTACAGGGCTAAGAGCAAACACCAGGTCCCCATTTACCTTGCTGTCACTGTAGGACTTCTGAAATGCTCAATTAAAAGGAATAAGGAGGTAAGGGATGTTGTGGACTATTTCAATTTCAGTGTTTTGAATTAAGCAAAACATAGAAGGCAACTGAAAATAGGTCTCAGGTAGAGCATCATGTGCAACTGTGAGTACAACTATTATACCTAACTCCACATACCACATGTGTTTAAGTATTTCCAGATAATACTGCTGGGCCATTTAAATTGTTATATATATATATACACACACACACAACCCCTGTATATTAAAAAAGGAAAAGGAAAGAGAGGGCTAGGTGCTTTAAAACCACACTAATATGAAATAACATTTAAAAGTACCTGCCTTGAATCTGCTAAGTCAGAAATTGCTTAAAGTATAATTACTATGATTTACCAATAGAAGGTTGGTTTCTAAAAAAAAATAGGAATCCAAGAAGTATAAGCAACATGATAAATCATTACAGATAACATCAGTATCAAAACTCCCTCCCTCTCCTTTTTTCTAAAAAAATAACTCATACAATAGGAAAATTCACTGAGAGACTATTCTAATAAAGCTCTGAAAATAGAAGAAATTTCAAAAGAAATTTTCGGGCTACAAGATTATCCCAGGTGCTGAACACAGCACACAAAAATTCTCATGTGCTTTCATGTTCCCACATTACACCCTAAGCTGGAAATAGTCTCTTTAATGTCTGATAAGGAAGAAAGATTAGTGTACATTATGCTAAAGATGCATGAGATGGAAAAAGAAAAATCTTAGTATCAAGGCTGACAAATGGCATTAAATGGTCTGCAAGGCTAAAAAAAGTACTTGAGACATGTTTAAGAGAAAAGCAAAAAACTCACTTATTAGATGCATGGGTGGCCTCCTTCACAAAGAGATTAAAGGGAGCAGGATAACTCAGTTTGGAAAGGAGTGAGAGGGAATATGATACAGGTATTATGAAATAACGAATCATGTAGAGATGGCCAAATTGGCAGCTTGTATTCACCCTTCATCTAAATTAAATGAAAACAAGTTTGAAAACACAGAGAATAAGTATTTATGCAATATTATCTGAATACAATTAAGCACCTCACAATATCTGCTACAATACTTAATTAATCTCCCCTCTCTTCACACTAAAGGTGTAACTTCAAGAGCAGTTTCAGATAACGCTGGAGTTTATGAACCAGGTTACCACTAATGCTAATGCTCTTGATTCAGGACCCATCCCTATTTCCAGAAAATTAAAAAGCACTGTCACACTGATTGGTCCTTAAAGGCAGGAGCTGCTGGTTTATGGAGCTAATCCCCATTCCCAGTAGCTCCTTGTGGGCACTGTTGGGGCCCCCTCCTCCTCGGGCAGACGGGCTACCAGGACATTTCTGCAGCTCGGCGTGAGAGAGGGATCACATGCCGGGCTGGCAGATGGGGGTTGTGAAACGTAGTAGGATGCAGCAGCAATGCTAGCTCATGTTCATCTGCCTCCTCTCCAACTGGGGAGGCCAGCTTAAGTAGAAACACTCTCCACTACTTCTACGATGTCATTTGGAGTTTGCCAAAGGGAAAGGAAAAAAAGTTTTAAAAGCATTACTATACACTGAACACTCATTACCCAACTCTGATTAAATGATAGACTACACAAAAGCAAGGGAACCAGCAAATCTTAAAGGAATGTTTGGAAAAGACACTGGGATAAAGGATGATTTTTCTGCTTTACTCACGGGGCTATACCAAGATACAGTCGGTGCCTTATTGGCAGTTTTGACACTTTCCTGTGGAGGCACCAAGCACTGGTCTCCATCAGGAGGGCTGTGGCTCAGCCTGGCAGTGCAAGCTGCCATGTCCTGCTCTAGGCCATGAAAACTAGAACAGAAACACCTATGTTTTTTCCTGTCCCCATCAACCTTTCAGTCCTCTCAATTTTGCTACCTCCATGTCATTACAGAAAATGTGTTCTTTTTAATTGCGAGCTTTATCAAGGAAAATTGTATTTCTCCTATACACTTTATTCTCTTTTGTCTGTGTGTGCAAAAATAGCACTTTTAAAAGCTATTTTCTGTATCTATTTAAAAGTCTTGATGCCACTTCATTACTGCTCTACAAGGCTGGTGCTAGCCTGATATTTTTAGTTTCAGCACAATAATAGTTTGTGCATTCAAAAAATGCCTTCTGTAAAGCTGGAATCCTGCAATTATAACAAATATCTGTCAGACTAAAAAAAAAAAAATCAATTTTCAAATAATCTTTTGGAACCTATCAACAATTACAAATTCCAAGAAATCTCTCCACAAGGGCACAGGCATAATTTCAAGAAGAGGCCACATGTATGAAAAGTGTTCCCTCTGGTACAGATATGACTGTGCTTTGTAGAAACAGAGCCAAGCCAGAGCTTGATACCAGGGAAACCTTTCCTGGGAAGGTTGTCCTATATTTTAAGAATTTTTGCTAAGGTCTGCTTGCAACTATCCAAAAACGATAGAGGGAATCACAGAGGAAAATCCTGTAAATGGATTTAGTTCACAGATTAATGCAGATAAAAAGGTAGTATATTATAACTCAGATGGAAATCACGTCTGAGACATTCCCTCTATTGTGCACAAGATGCAAAATGACAAGCTTTCAGGAAAAAGATAAGTCCTTAACAACCACTTCATGAATATCTTGAATCTCTTTATAACCAGGAAAAACTATAAAAAGATTGAAGCATTTTTCTGGAGCTCTAAGATTGCCCTTCTCCCTTTTTGAAATGGTCATCCATAGGATGCATGCCGTGCCTTCGGCTTCCCAGCAGATCTACTGAGGACAGCGCTGCTGTGGACCAGAGGTGTAGGTTTGGCCTCTAAGCAATGAGGCTCTGACAGACAAGGGACTGCTGAAGGGAGGGAGCTGTTATTTGCATTTACAGAAGCTTCCAGGCACAAGGGTGCTGGATATCCTCGTCCAAAACTTTCCCTGAAGCCATCAGTGCACACCATGTACTTCACTTCCCTAGATAGGCTGGCATGACCAAACTCCTGCCCCTGAGTGCAGACCATCAGTAGCTGTCCTGTAACTCACAGGGCAGCCCAGTTACCCAAGCAGTTGTAACTACTATGCCTGAAATTACACAAGTCAATCCCCACAGCTAGAGAAGACTTTTTCCCTTTTTTTTTTAACCCACCTCTCCTAGTTTGTGTGGCTGTTTCCAGGGAAAGGGGAGGAAAGAGGGCAACCTTACCTAGTCCCCACTGTGAGGGCTGGGCACTGGAAAAAAAGTGGATAGGAGTTGCAGGCAAGACTCAAGAACTGAAGCCTGGGATCAAACAGAAGCAAAAATTATATACACTTTATAATGTGGAGTGATCCTGGTGGAACAAGTACACCACCTTCAAGTGCTTGAGTTACTGAGCTGCAAAACTGAATTGAAATAAAATCCACAGTAAAGGTTTCCACAGTGCTAACACAGAGATGAAAACTTTGCAAACAACAACAATTACATGCTGCCAAAGCCTTCAGACTCCAAAAACATGAACCTTGGAGCGAAGGGGAAACATGGGGTTTTTGAGTGCAGAAAATTTCTCTAATAAAACATGCAATCTAGTGGCTACCTAATCACTCAGTCATCAAAATTAAAGTGTTCATATTTTAAACACTCAAAACCAAGTTACTAAATCCCCCTTAAAGTTAAAGAAATATTATAATGAAATTCTGTTGAACACAAATTTACCAAAATCTGTGAGATTTTCCAGTTTACCTTAAAGAATCCTGGAATTAAGGCAAACTCATGCACTAATCTGACAGGTAAGGTTTAAGAGGATGTTTACAAATAGCCACAAATTTTTGAATGCAATTATCTAAACTAGAAATTAAGATTTCAAGAGATGCTCTATGTTAATACCATTTGACCTATATGTAGTAAAACAAAACAATTCAGAGTGTGAATGCTGAATATTAGCTGACAGCTTATGAACTGTGAATTACTTTTAAGAGTCAGTTTTGAAGGAGCAGTCAAATGAAAAGTAAGATCACTGGAACAATTCAAGTGAAAGGGCCACAATTAAATGAGTTAATTATAGCTAGGGTGTAAGAGTGATCTTCACTTCCATCTACTTGCATTCAGGGCCTTCTACAAAGCAGTGAGCTTTCCATTTGCAGAATGTATTCAGTCCCCAGCAAGCTCTCAAATGTTGAAGCTTATTGTTCAACCACATTATTAATAGAATTAGAATGTTTTCTCTAATTTTAAAGGGAAAACAAAAGAAATGCAATCACAATGAGGCAAGTTTACACTGTTGCACTCACTCTGCAGTAATTATTACTCTGTACTTGTACAGATCTGAAAAAACCTACCCTCACTCCTTACAAGCATTGGGATTAATAGAGGAAAAGGGGAATATTAAATAATGTGGATGATATAAGGTTTTGAGGTGTTTGCTGTTCTTTTATTCAGCAGAGTTGTCCTTTGCAAAAGTCATCCTTGAGCAAGGATCTGAGCAGTTTGGTTACACCAGACTAGACTGATACACTTGGTCTTAAGAAAAACCCATCAACACAAACCTGCTGTTTTCCAGAAGCCTGGACTCAGTTTTGATGCAAGCTCCTTCTTATGCTCTGAACAGGCACTGCAAATATTTGAATAAGTGGCCCAAGTTGTGTTTCATTGCTGCTCCATAAGTAGCTGCACAAGCCATCCTCTGCTCAAAGTACTGTAACTCTCTACAGCAATGTTTCCCTGAACATTAATAAAAACAATCTGTAGCAGTAAAATTTAAGAGTAAAGGTGAAGAATACTGCACAGCATGGAGAAGTTGTATGCCATTTACCACTTTCACATTTACTGTACAACAAACTATGTTCCCTTGTCAAAACAACTCCTCCTTAAAAAAACTTTAAATTTAAATTTTTTGACATTTAAAAAGCCAGCACTGTTTAAAATAAGGGAAGTAGGAGTGTAAATCCCAGTATACGCCTGTATGAATGCACACTTCATTCTGATTTTTCACTGATTCATAGCTAAATACTCAGCTCAACAGAAGGGGAATAAGATTTTTAGGCACTGAGGGAAAGAGTACTTCAGTGCTTTGCTCTTGACATGGAAAGAAAGAGGAGGCGGTGTAAGAGGAACTAAGAAATCTTGGTTATTCGCCTGTTGAATATTTAGGGAGCCACAGATCTTGAAATCCTTGCTCATGGCATCTGGATAAGAATGAACATTCTATTCAGAGCTAAGGATAGCAAGAAGATGCAGAGAGCAGTAGTAGAAGACTGCTAGAACAGGGGAAAGCTTTATTTTGAAGCATTAGAGGCATGCATGAGCTCAGCAGCTGTGCATGACAAGCAGCACCAAACCAGGGTAGCCCAGAGAGCCTGCAGGTGTAGCCAAGGGCTGCCTGGACAGCAAAATGCAGAGCAGGCAGCTGAAGGAAGTGTAGCCTAGCTGGGAGGCTGGATGGACACCAGGACCAGTGGCCAGGCATTGCCAGGTCTCCTGGGGATGGAACAGTGAGGCAGCAGTGGTGGGGAGGGACTTCTGAGGGAACTTGATCTGTGCCTGGTAGGAAAGGACATTGATGAAGTCTCCATCTATTGTGGAAGCAGTAAGTTCTAGAGGTGCTTGCAAAATGAGGGGCATAATGAAAGCCATCCAAAAAAATCTCAACAGTAGCATTTAGGGACAAGCTGCATCATAACCAGGACAGGGAAGAGAGCAAATAGGAAGATCAGGATCCCAGGTCAGAGGCCACACAAGAGCAGCTTACCAGTGCAAGGGAACAAAGGATGAACAAAAACAAGAAGGATGGAGAAACACAGTAGAAGCCTTAGAAGTCGCCTAATACACACTCCCTTACAACCCCATATCCTTACACATACCACATTCCCTGATGCTTGGTTTCAGGGAGATAGAAATAGCTCAGCACGCTTAAACAGTCTTATATCAGAAGCCATGAAGCTAGAAAACACAAGACAACACTGACAACACAATTTTCATCACCCAGATACTTGAAAGCAAGGGAGCAGGATGGAGAATCAGAAGCATGTCAGACAAGACCCTGTAATAAACACAGCAGAGCTGTGCTCAGCACCAAGGTACTCTGAGATGGTCTTCATACATGAGTCAACTGAATAAAGGTGGGCCTGGTTGCACATATTCTGCTATAAAGAAAGGTTCTTAAATTATGAGCAAAGACCACAAGACACAGAGCACAGCATCCCAGAGGAGATGAGAAATATTTAAATGCCAAGAAAATAAATGCAAAAGCCCAAACCACCCTCTTCCCCTGTGAAACTAGAAGCAAACTTCCCAATAAGCAACGAGAATGTGTCAAACTCTAAAAAAAGTCATGGACATTGAATGTGGAGAACAGGCTTCTGCACCAGCACAGCTCCTGGAAGCACTACAAGCAGTGCCTTTCTGCTGACTTACTGCTCCAAACTGCACGGCAGGAGAAGCTGAGGACATCACAGGGTTTCTTTACTTTAAAAAGAGAAAATGCTCCATGCATTGGAGACCCTTTACCGACATTTAATATCTTCGACTTTAAATGAATATGAGAGTTTCAGGCTAACAGGCTGCCATATTGTCCCCTCCAGGACATCACAACATCCCTGGCAGCAGGGCTGACAACACTTCAGGAGCTGCTGCCAGGCACAGAGGCAAGCTTAGAAACCTGAACACCCTTGGCTAGAATTTAAAGTCTAAACACTCTGTACCACCCCAAAAATACATGCAAGCATTTGGCCATTCTGCCACATAGCAACAGTAAAATCACTTTTCCCTCTGCTTATTTGGGAGCATGGTTAACTTTCAAATCAGCACAAATAGTAAGCTCAGTTATGGCAGAAAAAATTATGGGATGGGGCAACATGGCCGAATATGCTGCAGCAGCCTGTGGAAAGCAATACCCCATGAGGTCTGGCAGCAGATCAAGAGCAGTCACTTCAGTTGCTTTTCAGACCATATAGCTTTGTGAAATTATTTCGGTAATATTCAGCCTTCTAAAAACCTCTCCATGGAAAGTGGTCTTTTCCAGTCCCTTATTGTTGAGCTCTTACCCACCAGTGCACAATGTGCTACTGTAGTTGTTCTGGCTACCATGCCAGCAGCACAGTAGTGGTACATGCTGCTGAACCAATGAGACCAGCCCAGAACACAAGGAATGTCTCCCTTTCCAGCCTCCTCTTTAATTTTAGTGCACACATGGCTCTGCTGCCAGGGCAGGCCATGCCAGGCAGATATTTGATTTGTAAACAGACACTCCAACATGCTCATCTTTGCTGCAGGCTCCAACTTATCTGCTGGTATTCCCAACTAGCATGCAGGAAAATTTCTGCATGCAACCTTATCTGCAATAGTGAACTTTCACAAGAAAAAGGCAGATAGTTCAATACATGTTGATGACCATATTAGTTTTTCCTTGAAGAAGTGAGGGAAAACCCAAACCAGACTTTCCTCTCGTCACCCTCCAGCCCAGTTCTGGGGTGTTCAGGAACAAAAAGCATAATTAAGGCAGACACACTTTGCCTCTGCACACTACAACATGCACAGGGTGTGCCCTCTTTGTGGTTAATGAAGGCTCTCATGCCTTCCAATATGATAAAGGAATCACCTCAGGGTTAACGCTCTGGAATATGAATAGATGGTGACAAAGAGCCATGCAAGCTTCATTCCTTGCATTGTCTCCCACCAGGACAATGCAGGGCACTCCTTAACCTCTATCAGCAGTGGCCATCACAGAACAGCTCCTAAAGCACACACCAGGCGCTATCACAGACAGACTTAACTCTGAGAAATCACCTTGGATCCTCCTTTTTCTGGCAGCCATTTCAATACTCAGTCTTAGGTATCCAATTTCAGTCAACTGGTGTCTTCTAAGGTTAAATTTTGGTTCATTTAATGTTCATTTCTGCATGCTCAGAGTTAACAAGACAGTTAACTTGATATTTTTTTCCTTGACCCTTTCAGAAGAATCCTCACAAGAATGGACTTCTAGATGAGAAAATGACCAGGCCTTCTGGACTGATGGACCAACTGCTCCACTCAATCTTCTCCTTGAAGTCATCTCAATGCTAACTTATAGTGCCTTTTTTAATGGGTTTTTTCCTTCCAGGACTCTTGACAAAAACTAGAGGACAAAATTTCCCCTCAGTACATTTATAAGAACAGGGCATTGTATGTGAAGGGATCTAACATGAGACAACCAGGCAGTGGGCTTTCCAGGGGAAATCAAAAATCACTTACTCCTCTTTTCCTCCATCTCACCCCTATCTATTTTGGTTTTTTAAAGCAGAAACATTACCTCTGTAAGTTGTTTTCTTCCCAATATCTAGCTAACAGAGAAATTCTGATGTGACAGTGATACAGAACCTAAGTCTCTGAACAACAATGCCTGTATGAGATGATGTTTCTTACTCTTTTGGCTGCATTAAAACTCCTGTTAAAATCTTCAGTGCTTGTGGTATTTTTATATCTTCAGACAAGAAATGAGGAAATAACTCAAGAGATCTCTGTCCAAATTCTGGGAAAAGGAAGTCTGATTTATCTACACTCTTGACTACATCTGTGACTACATGTTACATAAATACTTGGTATAATTTTTTAAAAAGCTAACAAATACCATTACCCACTTCCTCTCATCTGTTTCTTGTTAAGGTACAGGTAACACCTTCAGCTGGCTTTTCATCACAGGAGAAATGCTAAAAGCAAGCTTTAACAAGAAAAACATGAAGCTAGTAAAGATACTTGTCATATTAACCATGTTAGTACATTCTCCTAATATTGTAATATTGTTCTCCTAGAAACCTCTTAGAAAAACATTCAAATGAGTTTTGGCAGTTGGCAGATGTAAGTCTAAGCAAATCTATCCTTGGGATAACTTAAATTTGCTCACAGAAGTGGTCCAGCCCCCCATTTCTCTCCACACTCCTGCTCAGGTCTTCACTGCCACTGCTACAGATGTGGATGGCAGCTGCTTGTGCTTCAATGCATGCAGCTGACTATATATTTTCTAGAAGTTGAAGTAGTGTCCTTCTACTGTGTACAAATGCATATCCACACACACAACATGCTGTACATATTCATTCATACCCCTCCCACTTGCAGGGTAGCAGGACTCAGCGTGGAGAAGCAAGCTGACTTCAGGCATAAAAACACAGGTTGTGGGATGTGCTCACAGCACACACATCTCAAAGAACTCTGCACAGCATTAGCATAGCATGAATATTGGTCACTTCACTCACAACTGGCTCATTTTAAAAAGTGACATCTCAAAGTCTGGTAGGACATATAGAATACTGTTTACTGGATTCAGCATCTTGTCATAGCATTGTGTTTATTATTATAAACACAGTTCAAGTGGCCTCCTAAAGGTATTCATAGCTAAATATTCCTCAGGGAAAACATAAAAAACATGACTAGAACTCACATCAGCAGCTGAGAGCAGGCCTACCAGGGACAGTTTTAGAACAGCAAAAATTACTAATTTAGGAAAAGCTGCACAGCAGCTGTACGGTACACTGTACACTTCATGCACATCTTTTTGTAAGACAGAAACCCTGTACTCTGAGACCTGAATACTGTACACTGGACATGTACACACCCTCTACTTGTGAGCCCTTATCTCAATATTGTGATGTTTTCCCCATTCACACCATTAAGAAGAGGACAATGCCAACATGGACACACACAAAGCTGCGTGCACAGAATATTGGCTTCAAGTCAAATGCTTTCACTGGCCTTCAGTATCTGCTGAAGTCCAGTCAACCCAAGCACCAGTGGCCATGTCACAGTAGGACTGCAGCTGAGGACCAAATCTAGACTTTGCCCTATGACAACTGCAGCTACCTGGTGTCAGAACCAAGACCAGTGTGATACATTAGGCTGAAGTTGGTTTTGGCTTTTGGTGGGGCTCCCAAATTCTGTAAACAGCTATATGAAACACCATCACTAGAGCTATTCAAGGTCTAAACAGCAGGTCATTTCACCCGGCATAAGGCACAATCATCTACACCTCAGTGATTTCTAGTCAACCTCTGAATCTGTACAGTTGGAGTATGGATGAATTTTAGACTCTCACTACTCCAGATATCCTTCCCATATCAAGACTTATTAAGACTTCTACCATTTCACAACAGGTACTGAAACATTTCATGCACACAAACACTTTTATCTTCATGAAAGGCAGTAGAAAGACTTAATGCCCTTAGGTCTTTTTTGGTCAGGTTTTACTTCTCCTGCTGGAGATACCCGGAGTTGTCCACATACATCTTACAATGACATACACAGAGCAAACCCCAGAGAGACACTTGGGTAAAGAGACTAACAAGACAGAAGTAGCAGAGAGGAGGATGTTCATCTCAAAGAAGGTGGCGGTGTGAAGTAAAGGGAAATATCTACAGCCATTCCACTCACAGTGGGAAAATGTCATCTGTTAAAACTCTTGTCTCTACAAATATAATTTGATACATCAGTAACTGGCATAGACTAAGCCTGTATTCATCAAATCCTTGAATAAATTTCATTTTTAAATCATCCAAGATACTCTAGAAAATGAATGCTTAGATTCTGCACTTCATCATTCTCTATTGCTTCAGAAACAGTACCAAGGTGTTTGCAAGCTCCTTAGTTTTGTTCTCAGTTTGAGCCAACTATGAAGTGCAAGTTATGCAGCATTAAAAGACAGAAATGGGATCATAAAGCAAAACATCATTTGTTAATATAAATCTGTACATGAGCGCATAGGCACTAAACATTATCATCCATCTTTCATACAGTTCACATACTGGGGGAGCAAATAAGTACAGCTGTGTAAACACATTTGCCCTTTAAATACAAAATATATAAGGAAAAAAGCAGTATTACAAGGATTTGTTTTTTCTTCCCTTTAGTTTTTCATAATCTACTTTCTATTGTGTTCTTAAATGGAAATTAAAAGCATGGTACAAGTATCAAATAGGTGTGCAGTGATTTGAAGAAAAAGAGAAAACAAAGCTCTAGAGCTGGTGGATGCTAAGGGTACATGAAGCTGATTGCAGCTCTAAATAGAAAAGACAGCAAAGGTTTGGTTTAGGGATTTGAAGGCTGGTATTTTTTACATATGATCTTTGCCTTAAAAAAAAGCCTCTAAATATGGCAGTGGAAGCCAACCATGAAAAGCAGTGAGAGTAGTGCAGAACAAGTGACAACACAAGAACTCCTTACCAATCACAGCAGTGCCATGAACACAACAGGCCACAACCTGAGTTTGTAACAGAGGTGCATCAAGATGCTATAGCACAAACTACAAAATCTCTTAATTCTTAGCCATCATCAGCTTTGGGAAATAAAATTCTTAATAAATTTCCTTTAAGAGGTTTGAGGAAACACAATTCCAGCTTCAAAGCTCTGAAAAGGTTTAAGTGCAATATGTAAGTACACATCAGCAGCACATGAGCCCCAAGAAGTGCTGTGAGCATACCAGGCAGGAAACCATCTGTATGCCTGTCCTTCATTTGTTACACCACGAAGAAAGAGCAGCCATGGGTCACCCTAAACCTTTCAATAAGAGCTCATTTTCTAACCATTAAAGAGAAGGCAAATGGTTCAAGTTCTGGAGTTACCAACTGCAAGCTCAACTAGAACCATAATTACAAAATTCCAAGTGGTAAATTATGTATGGAGAGGCTGAAATATTCTGGGTTTTTGTGTAAAATACAATCACCTCTTTGCACTGGCCAATAATAATAAAAACGGAATAAATGCTCCATTGTATATACCTCTAAACTACCCCATGCAAGTATATGTTGTGCTGTTGCAGTGGTTCCAAACCACCAATCAGCTCCAAAAAAACGCTCAGTTTTCTAACTTGGATGTCAAAACTTAAATTCCATAATCCAGAACAAGCCAACTAGCAGAAGAGCCCAGCACCCCTGCCCTTCCCAGCAGAGACAGCAAATATTCTAGACCCTCAAAAGTGTGTCCAATCTTACTTATTTAGCTTTAGAAAAATCAAACCCTCGCAATGAGTATATTGGGGTTTATTTTTTTCCCAGTGTCAGCTGCTAAGTAAAGAAAGCGGCACAGTTCTCTACCGGGCATCACCAAGAAGAATTGTATCTGTGCAAACTTTAAACATGCAGGCAACTCTACAAACACTACAAGCACTCACACACAGCTCCAAATCTAATAATGAGCAGGCAGTTGTAAATCTGGTAGGAAGCAGACCCCGCGAGGATAGGGCCATCTGTGTAAGGACTGCGAGGCACGGCAGGCACTGCTGAGGCGTGTCCTCCCTCATCACAAACACCAGCACAAAACCATGCATGTCAAGCACATGCCTGCTTACAACAATAACCTCCCAAGAAAAGCTCAAAAGACTGCAGAGCTGGCCACACGACCGTGCAGTTCAGCCCCTCGCAGCTGTGTGAGGTATCGTGGAAATGAGCTCATGGCCTGCAGTGCTCCTTCCTGTCGAGGAGGCTGCACTCCCAGCACACGTGAGCACATCCAGAGCCCGGGGCTTCCATGCAGGAACGCCTGGGAGTGGCTGCAGCAGGCAGAGCTGCCCTTTGCACTGCACCTCCAAGCATGTGAGCAGCAAGAACAGAGAGCCTGACTTGTAACCAAGAGAGAGGAGCCAGATGTGCACCTGCAGCTTCACCAGCAGCAGCCCATGTTCTCCTGCACCACCAAGAGCCATTGCAGATGGCGACAATAGGGTGAGAGGCTGGAGAGGGTGGCTGGTCACAAATCTCACAAACTGAGACCGGGCACTGCTTACAACCACTCCACCAAGGGTGTCAACCTGTTGGATGCCAACAGAGGAAGTCCCTTCATGCTTAGAATTTTTTTTAAGCTGTGTTTCTTCTCCTTTTAGATTGTTGCTTATGAGCTGTGAAAGACTTCAGTGAATTATATATTTTCATGCATCATGAGTCACATTCCACCCCTTTTCTTTGTCCCAACCATACACCATTTCTGCGACTGATTCAAAAATGCAGGGACATGCATTTCTCTCATACAACAGGGTTTTCAGAATTATTCATGATTTAGAAATGCACAGCTTAATTTGTACTGCTTTACAGCCTGGTCTGTGTCTTTTAATGCCGTGTAACTTGTTCTTTATAGTGGCTCAAGCTGGGAAAGAAACTAAGCGCAGCTTGCAAACTCCTCAGTTCTGCTTCTAAAGCAATAGAGAATGATGAAGTACAGAGACTAAACATTCATTTTCTCAAGGATCTCAGATTATTTTAAAGTGAAAGTCACTCAAGAGTTTCATGGGTGTAAGTGCCAAGGAATTCCATGCAATACTAAGTGTTGCTATAAGGCAGGATATGGTGCAAGCCCTAAGAGCTATTCTGTTTGAAAGGGCAATCATTTTGGCATAAGCCAAATTATGTTTGCAGAGCCAAGGCTCCCTGCAAATGCTGCTTCCAGCACTGAACTTCTAAGTCTTCCCTCTACCTGGCTAGTCATCAGGTTTTTCCCCACAGCACTGGTCACTCTCCACGTGCCACCTCTTGAAAAAACACACAAACTGCTCTGAAGGCATCTGCAGCACAGAGCCCTCCAAAGCCCACAAAACATGACCTCCAATGAACAGCTGAAAGGCTTGCAGTCATACCAGCTACAAGAGAAAGGCCTGAGGGAAGTCCTGAGCCTGTGGATGTATATGAGGAAGTGGAGAGAGAGGACACAGGGAATTGCTCCACCTAGAGCAGCAGATCTGCTGAGTTGTAAGCTGGCTACAACCACACCAAGAGAACAGGAGGCTGGTTAACAAGGCCATGTGAGGAAGCCATGAGATAGACCTCTGCTGTCTCATCAGCACCAACCTAGCAAAGCAAAACCCTGCCCTACCAAAATCAGTGCTTGCTCACATCTCCTACACTTCCACAGCCTGTCCCTGGCCCACAGATGCCGCTTGCTCAGGCAGCCCCACTCCCCACATTTCCGCTGCTGCAGAATTTTCAGGGCTGCCAGACCAACATATTTCCACTGAAGGGCTGGGGTGTGAACAGAGTCCTTGCTCACACAGCAACCACCCCCAGTGCTGTCCCCTGCTCAGAGCCTGCTTTACCTGTGCCTCCTCACACCACTGCCACACCACATGGCACAGGCACACTGGGAGGACGGTCTGGGGCAAACCCACACATTTCTTTTGGGCAGCAGATAAAGACAGACTATTGTATGCTCTTACTGTAAAGGTAAAGCAGGGGGCAAAGGAAGCAGGGAAGGAAGGAAGCTACATTAAGCTTTCGGTTAGTTAAAATAAATCTCTCTTCCCCTCCCCTTCCCCCTGGCCTCACATACCCAGCTCTAAACATCCCCCTTCCCACTCCCAGCACACAGAGCTGTCTCTCAGGATCAGGCTCCAAATGCAGGCTTTGTGCTTCAACCAGGCTGTGCTCTGAGGAATTGCTTCCTGAATGACCAGAGGGAAACACCACATGGTGTCACAGCTCACAGGTCCAAAGCACAAGTTTTGTGGAACACATCTGAGGGAAGTACAGCAACCTTCGCATGGTGCACCCAGTGTCACGCCAGTAAAACAGCATGAAGTGCTTTCAGGAGCTTAACTAGTTCAGCTTTTTTGGAAGAAAATGTAACAAAAGCACAGTCAAAAATAGACCAGCTTTGGCTAATATAACTGATTATTCTTTTAACAAGGTCTCAACCACATCTGAAGTGGTTTCAGTAACGGTGACAACAACCAGGACAAAAGACAGCAATATGACTTCACAAGTGAAACAAGTGCTTAAAATACTCAATAAAGCACAAATATCATAAAGGGCACAGATACCTTAAACAAGCCAAAACCCACTTCTCTCTTTCAGTGACATTATAAAAAGTTACTGAAAGCATTACAGATATGCTGCCCAACCTTGCTTCGTGCACAGAAGAAATAAAATCGGAAGTTCTATGTATTAGATTAGGACACAAAAAAACCAACCCCAGAACACCTCTTGAGTGAAAATGTGCCTGTTCAAATGATTGCTTAAATAAGGGAGTGACTCTTTAGACAGCTAGGAAGCCTGCGAGTTTGTAGCAATGTCAAACTGCCCTATTTTTAGCATTGTGTGTCAAGGGCACATGCCTAGAAAGCGCTTTCACTGCTTCAGCAGTTTACAGGAAAAACAAGGTAGACCGGCACATGCTTATTTACAGACAGATGAGCCCAAATCTTGTGTGTGAATAACCACATGGGACTGCTTCAGTTTTACAGGGTGACTCACCAGGGCAGCATCAGGGCTCCTGACACAGCCCCAGAGCTCAGCGCTAGCAGAAGGAAATGGCTGCACAGCACTCAAAAATCCTGAAGCAGCAGAGGGGCTGGGCAGTAAACTGAAAGCTAATGGACTACATTAATGTCTTTCAAGTGAAAAGAAAGTTTTTCAGATAGGCAAGAATGATAAAGGGTCTGCCAAAAAAAAAAAAGTGAACTGTTGTTTAAGACCTTACATTACCCACTGGTTTTCTATTTTAGGTTCTACATATGACTAACTTTCAAACTTTTCAGTACCTCTAGCATCAGCTGTTCAAAAAAACCCCCAGAAAAATGTTTCACCGCTGGATGAAAGCTTGTACAGCCATCTAAAGGAAGCAAGAAGCCTTAACCCTGATCACCATTTCTACTGTTATTCAATACTTCCAAAACTCTAACACAGTGTGTAACACCATAAAGTGATGCTTTACCAGGTAGCTCTCATTTTTTAATAGGAAAAATTATCAAACAACAAAGGTTTTCCAATACATATAACACTTGACCCTGTGCTTTCAATTAACACTTATATACCTGCTACTGTCTCTAGCCACTGTCACAGACAAGTGTGCTGCATTTTCCACTATCAAGTGTCCTTTATCTAAAATCTCAGCTGGGTCATTTCAAGCAAATTCTTTACTGGCAGACTCACTGAGCACCTTTACACTTAGCTAATAAGCTTTGCAGTGAGGAAGACAACAAGGACTAAAATATGCACAATTCCAGAAAACTGAATATAAACTCCTTCGTTCTCCACTGTGGTGGCATGGGGGCACCACAAGAGCTGAGCTTAGGTCATCTACAAGCAATTAAACAAGTTTTTGGTCAGCAGCAGAGTCAGATCTCCAAATCTTCACCAGCTGTGTCAGAATGCTAGCACAGCCATGTGTAAACGAACAGAACAAATATGAAGCACTGCATTGCCTGAAAACATGGCAATATCCAAATAAAATAAGATATTAATAGGACAAATGTATGTGCAAGACAAGCAGCATTCTACATAAGGTTACAGAAGGGTTTCTGTACCCAAGAGTTTTATCCCAAGTTATGTGCATGCCTATGCCACCAAAAAACCTTACAACTTGGTACGTGGTCCGCAGCATCCTCAACAGGTTTGCAAAAAACAGAAATACTAGAGCAAGTTCTAATTAACAGCCCATGGTATGCTCTGCTCATTCTGAATACAAACATGAAAATTAGCTGCCACATGCTCTCCAGAGTTCTAGTGGAAGAAGCCATTCAGCTGTTACAGGACTGAAGTCAGAAACTGGAAGAAAAACAACCTAGGTCAGTTTACTTGAGTTTTGTAATTGTGTAGAAAAATCTCCACAGCTATGCTGACTTCAACACCCATTTTCACTAGCTTGAGAAACTACCTTAAGTTCTGTTTAAGAAAAGTTAGCAGAACTTTCATGAGTATCTTCTTTTCAAGCTCTCATCGACAATGAAACACTTAAGTGCTGTGTGCTGACCAGCATGGTCCACAGACTACAGACACTTCAACAGCAAGCACACGTGACAGCTACACCCAGTGCTATCCATACAGAGCTCAGGACAGAAGACAAGGTCAACTAGCAAACAGGTCAAAGGCAGGAGCAGATGGCACAAGATGTGGTCAGACATTGCTCTGAAGGGTTAACAGAATGGCAGTGTTGCTTTGGCCTTGGCTGCTGTGACTGATGTGCAAACTGTGCTGTTCTTAGGACAGTAAATAAGGACAGCAGGGACCACTGTAAAGTTCCTGTTGCCAGCAAAGCAAGAAAACAAATACAACTTGGGACTGGGGGGAATGAGGGGGAGGAACAGAGTGGAGAGATATTTGCATCTCTTTTTGGCTGCATTAGTAAATAAGGTGTTGAGAAACAGAGATTCCACTAATTTTCCATAGGAACAGATGTTTGGTTAAAGCTACCTCACTTTCAACACTTGCTCATAGAGAATACATCACACAAAACATGCTGCTAAAAAAATAAGGGAAAACCGAATTAAACAAAAGACAGTTCCAAGTTACTGCATTGGGATAAGCAAAGTAGGACTTGGACCTAATCCCCATATTGCAGCTTCTCTCCTAAATATGATCATACTCCTGTGCTATACTCAGGTGATCTGTGTAAACCACAAGTGACATTTTCACAAACTAGCCCAGCACCACTGCTTTGTGAGCATCCACATTGCTGAAGTTTAGAGAGCTCAGCTCTAAAGATTTGTGGACTGTCTACTGCTGAAAAATCACCCAGCTAAACCCTACAGCCCAGGGCTGAAGGGTGCAGATAATCTGCCCTCCAAGCCCAAGCAATTACTAACTGGGTTGCTGCATGTTGACCTCAAAACCTTGATCTCAGGTATGGCATGTGGCTACCTTTGTCCTTCCCCCACTCTCCCTGTCATGCAAAGCACAAATTGTGTCACTCCAGGCCACCTTTAACCCTCAGTTCCAGCCAAAGTCTGCCTGCACCACCAGCCCTCCAGAGCTTTGACCCTCTGGGACTGCCTCATCCAAACAGGGTTTGGGATCCAAACTGGTCAGTCAGTGCAGCACTCTGTTCGGAAGGGACCAGGGAGAACAGGTGAGACTCAGGGAAGAGAAGCAGCAGCAAAGTGGAAAAGCATCAGAAAAGTAAAAGAAAAAAAAAAGGAAAGAAAGGGGAAATAGGTAAATAACCACATAAATCTAAAGGCATCTAGGTATGCTCAGGGTTGTTTTTTACCACTTTGTCTCAAACTATCAAGTAAAATTCTCCATTCTGAAATAATTTGCCTTAAATGAAAGCAAATACTGTTTTGAAAACACTGTCTTAATATAAAATGCATCAACCTTTCACTGGCATTTGTTAAAACTGTATCACACCAAGTGTCCACCAAGTCAATAGCTTGCTTAAAAATCATAGGTCAGTGTTTCTAATCTAACAGCAGTAACATACTACAGTGTTATTCAAGGCAACTGTTCTATTTTAAAACTTCAGTTAATAATTCTAACTCTTCATTGGAAGTGTTCTGAAAGTGTGGTTGCCTTTTTTTTTTTCTTTCAGATGAGCAGAGGGTCTGACAGAAGGTTCATCCAAAATCATGTACATCTTTTAGATAATGGAAAAGAACTATGGATTTCAAGACCTGATTATACACACATGAAGAGGCAAGGCTGAGAAAAGCAGACTGGTTTAGAACCTCCCACGAGTCACTGAATTTGGAGTTCCCATTACTTTAAGCCCAGACTATCTTTAGAATTAAGTTCTGCTAATTGGAAGATGTAAAAGCAACAATATTACTAAGAGACACATTGCTCAAGTGCAGAACACACCTCGATGAGTTGTTTTTGCTGCAACTCCATGCATAGACAAGTTTTTGTAGTAAAACAGACAGGAAATGACACTTCTTTGAAATTTAAATACATTACTTTTTTATCAGTGTAACTTAGTTCTTATATTTATGCACATTTTAGGAGGCATGCATACTGTTCTTAAGTCCAATACTCTCAGTAAAGTGCTAAATAAAACAGAGTGATTTATATAATAAATCATAAAAATAAGCCTTGCTCTGAAGAACTAGAATATAAGAAAAGATACAGAGCTTTAAGTCTTCTAAAACTTAATGACTGTGAATTTTTTTCTTAAGATTACTACCAGTGTTCAAGAAGAGGAATTTTCTTGCATATAATGGAATTGGCTAGCCAGAACCACTGAGGTGGCACACTCCAAAAAAAGTTAGAATTACACTGGGTTTTCATCATAACTTCAATACAGTAGGAGGACATGATCTGGTACTGTAACAAGTATCAAAATTTACCATCATTTTTAACATCACCTTCATTGTAGCCCTTCTTTAAAGCTATACCTTTAGTTAGCTTTCCTGGCAGCAACATTTCCCAGTTTGTTGCCACTGTATTAAAGGAAAAACCAAAACCAGAGAGGTGGGCAATCACAGTTGCACTGTAGAGAACTCTTAGGATTCCACTGAAAGTAACTCCCAAAATAACTTTAAAAAGAAAACCAAACCACACACACACATAAAAATAGCTCTCACACAAACAACCATGTTTCATTTTTACTATACTTTTAAACCATTAATGAGTCATCACTTAAATCACTAGCTATGTTTATAGAACTATTCACACAGTAAACTAGAATTCATAAAATGAAACTGTATACATTTCATATAACATCTTTTTTTCTCCATTAAACTAATTAGAGACACAGGAATTCACTGATTTGCAGGAGGGGGTGTTGATTTTTTTTTTTTTTTTAGTTTAGCATTTTGAAGTGTATTTACCACAGAAGTTGTGTTTCACCTCATGGCAAAAGCTCAATGTCTCCTACTTACTTAGCCTACACAAAATTTTCCTCTTTACCAGAAGGGTTTTCCACCAAAAATGAGACCAAGAAAGATTGTGGTGTAGCTGAACAACATAAAATGCAATTAGTGGTAAAGTCTTTGTAGGTTGTGTCATTTCATATTCTTTCCGTGCCTTCATGGGGCAGCGAAGGCTTCGTTAGAACACACTCCAAGCAAAGACTGACTCCTGCAACCACTGCCCACTTTGATTAGTCTTAATCTTAGTGGAAGCTCAGCAGTTTTCTCTGATTGCTTGTTTGAGGGACCAGCAATTTGCGCAATGTTTATTTTGGGCCGTCACTGAGGGAGGGGTGCAGCCAAACAGGCACTGTCCCAAGCCAGATCACACGGAACCCGGCTCTCGCACTCGAGGAACATCTCAGCCTCAGCCAAACCCAGGAGCCCGCCTGTGCCGGGAAGGGCTGTGCTCCACAGCACCCACCCAGGGGACTCCTGCGAGACAGAAACTGCCTCTCCACGCCCTGGCAAGCCCCAGCAGCTGGAGCACAGCCCAGAGAAAGCAGGAGGGGTGGGTGGTGGGGACAAACTTTGTCACTGGTAACCAAGTGAGGAGCTCAGATGTCCCCCAAGTACTGTAAGAAGCACCTGTGCAACACAAAGTGGACTCATCATGAACAAGGGGGAACATGTACAATACACTTCAGGAATATTTAAAAAAACCTTTATTCCTCCCCTAAACCAAACTAGAAAATCAAAATGAGAAATACCTTTACTTATGGTGGACTTCCATCCACACAAACCCCGATTTCACTAAATCAGTGAAATACTCAGGATGCACGTTAAAGAGCAAGTGCCCTGCTCACTCACATGCCTCTGATGATCCCAAAACAGACTTAAATGTGGAGCATACCACTTCCAGTGCAAGTGATATGCATCATGGTACCTGCATCCAACAGAGTCAGTATCACCCTGTGGGTTTTGTATTTTGGGTGATAGCACATGTTCAGTGTTCTCACATTACTCAGTGAAGAGTTTGATGAAGTAGCTCTTAGAAATAAGAAACAAATTTAACATTCAGATATATTCCAAAGTTATTCTGTATATCTTATGTCACAAGAAAACAGAATGGAAGAAGCTATGCCTTTTAGTTTTCCACATTTCTCTCTAATCTTCCGTTTTCTTGCTTCCTGGAGTAAAGACCTTCTCACTGATAGATTGTGAAAGGCTAGGCTGATTAATAAATTTGACAGATACACAACAGAGGATACAACAGCTACAATAGCATGGGACTGCAGGAAAGAGCAAAGACCATGTTAATGACCCCCTTATGACTGCAGCTGGAGTCAAGCAGCAGGATTTCCTTAGACAGCATTGACACATCTGGATCGCTCTCCAAGGGAAATGAAAAGCAACGCTTCTACAAGATATTCTGCCAGGTATGCCAAAGCTACAAAAGCTTGCAGGAGGCAATAATGATATGAATTGAAGTGATAGCAAAAATAAAGGAGAAGTTAATGCACCCTGGCACAATAGTTACCTCCGTTTCAGGTGACCATCATACCTTGGCAAGGAAAGACACAAATATCACATAAGAATGATCACTAGAAATTGATACAATCAGATGATAGGTAGTTAAGCAACACAAGCAGTGAGGTGAAAAAAGCAGTTTCATCAACTCAACAAGATATGGGAGATCTTAAAAAGTGTGGACAAGCCAAGTGTTATTCAGACATTTTTGAACAGAAAATCAGTGTGCAGAACAGCTAACTAATACCTTTAGAGCTTGGTTCCACAAGTGGTTTGCAGAACAGCATAATCCACAATCAGTTCTGTATGAAACATTTGCTGTGCTGATAATATTTTTCTTTCCCAAATTCAATGAATATTCTTCTAAGCCTCTAGCAGACTATGACTTGACAGCCAATGGATAGGGAAGCTTTTAGAAGCTCTAAGCTTACTTATGGTCATTTCTCTCCTCTTCTTCATTTGGCAGATTTTTGCATTCATAATGACTATGAACAACTGAAGGAAGCTGAGTATTCTATGGTTTGTATCTTTATACACAAGATAACCACAACATAAAATCTCTACCTTAGGATCTTGTGTGCATCTGATACACAGGATCAAAGGTGCAAAGATTCCTGTTATGGGCTACCACAGAATATGAAGGCTTTATATTAGGAATACCTCCTTGAGCTAGCACAACATAAAACTTCCTTGCAGTTCTTGTTATACAGATTTTTTTTTTAATTTAGAAAAATAATTCCAGTTTTCCTTAAAATTAAATAGAAGCAGACATTTTAGACAGTATTCATAGAAAGCATCCATGAAGCTGCAAGCGGTGAAGTAATCTATTAGCTCTAAAGTAATGTTTGCCACATCACCCACCAGGTATTTCTTATGCCTACAAACAACTATAGTGTTTCTACAATTTTAATTTTCTCACTAGAACAAGAAAAAACAAAGGAATCTGAAAACCTACTTATTTTGGTGAAAGAAATACTCAGAATTCTATAATTCCAACTACTTATTCCTCATACTCCCCAAAAAGAATAGGTTTAAGATTTGCCACCCCTTCACTTTGGGCTTCTTCAAGCACTGCTGGAATGCTAATAATCTCTGTATCCTCCAAATTTTGGCTATCAAATTATTTGGAAAGAACAACATCTTCAGCCCCAGGACAACACAAAAACTGGGAAAAAATCCACACACTCAAGAGTTCAAGCTCATAAAAGACCTTCTCCATACCAATGTAACCAGGCACTGGTCCCTGCAAGGAGGATAAGATGCCCTCTGTCCCCACCCTGTTCTGATCTTTGAGGGAAGCAAAAGGCCCAGGAAAGCTGTGTGACCTACAAATCCCAGCAGGCCCTCTAGCACCCATGGAATACAGCAAAAGGATGTTACCATGCAGCTGCTGTGGTTAGAGAGCATGGAGGACCAGGAGGGGGGAGACAAGAAAATAAAAACAACTTCCTCCAACAGTTTGTTGAAATGAAAGAAAAAGGGAATTGCAGAGCACTCTTATGTGCCAAACAGGACAGGACCCTTGGCTCACAGGCTAGGAGTCTCCTTTTGGGGCAGTAAGTCTCCAGGTATGAAGCCTCACCCAATAGTTTGCAAGGCTATAAAGCCATTGGGTAAACTGCCTGCTGAAAAAACACACCCCAGTGTGCACCAGGATGGCTCACAGCACCTACACTTCTCTGCTAACACCAGCATCAGAAAGGTTACCAAGCAGGTAAGATAACAGAAGCTTATTTTTTAGCTCACTTTCTGCTCAACCCAGAGAAAGAAACCAAACTGGTGAAAAGCAAATACTTTGCAAGGAGGAAAATGGGGACTTCAAATGAGAGAATAATTCATGGAGAACCACAGTGGGTTTTTTTTCAGGTAAAGTTATGAAAATGCTTATTAGCAGGTTTTAAATACAAACTGAGAAAGGGTTGGGTTTGGGGTTGTTGTTGGATTATTTGGGTTTTGTTTTTTAACTTTTCTTCTTCACAGACAAAAATTGGGATTCAGCTCATGGTAAAATTTTCCTTTGCTGATTTATAGAAATACCCCATAAATGTTCATCTGGCATCAGCCTAACAGTCTGGGAAGATCTATTTAAAAGCATTTTTTAAAGTTTAAGTAACTGTGCATGAGATGTTAGAACTCAGCTAGAGACTTTAATTTTCAATCTTTTTATAATCTACATTTTTCTTTTGCCAAGTATAAGATGTCAAAAAGAAAAGCAGAACTAATATTCAATATCTATAATTAACTTCCTAGACACAAATTGAATGTGATGATATCAGTGTCCTGAAACCTAGTATTCAAATGATCCCTCACTTGATTATAAATTTACCATTGCCTGAATGAGAGAAAACTCTAGTGAAAGGAAGTGTGTACCTTTATCTACCCTAATTAGATGACAAAAGATAAACACTCTTGAGAAGTATTTCTTTCTCCACATTTTCAAAAAAAAATCTTCAAACTCTTAAGTTCTACAACAAAGAAGCTTTTGCCATGATCCAAAGAAGTGACAGTGAACCAAGCCAACATGCTGCAGAAGTCAGTAGGGTTTTTCAGGGGCTTCCCCCCACACACAGATCTCTCTAGCAGAAAAGGTCAGCAGTACCCACTCTTATGCTTTAGACATTAGCTTTGTCATTATTCATTGAAAATTTCCCATTCAGACTGAAGGCAACTTTTTCTCTTACTTGCAAAATGGAAATTTCTCCTGTCCCAATCACATGAACTTGGTTAGATATAAGAAGGCAGGAGAGATCATATTTTCTACCACATACAGAGTAGAAAATAGTTGAAGTTCTGCTGGAACAGCTGTTGATCATTTCTGGTTGTACTTACTTCCACTAAAACTAGAAATCTAAAGAGAAAATCTGTCAAACACCACTTTACCATGAAGATTTTTCATTCCACTAGTTACAGGGCAGTCTACAACCTGCTTACTTCTCAAATATGACCCTTTTTTTGAGTCAATACAGAAAACAGCAGATTACTTGACTTCCACTCCACCTTTTCACACAACCTGTACCACCTGCTTCTCTGAAAGGGGCAAACTCTGCTTCAAGTCAGAATCTCTCTTGTCTTTTCACTTACGTATTTGATCCAGTGGTGTTCATGTTTATTAAAAATATTTCTAAAGGCCTTAAACCCTGCAGAGTTCCATGTCTGTGACTGCATGAGCAGGGTAGTGCATGTGGGGACCCTTTCTGGTGCCAAGCACTGCAAGAGATGGGCTTCAGGAGCAGCAGCAGGGATCTCCAACACACACTCCTGTGCTCCGCCACCACAAACCTGCAGCCCCTCAGCCCAGCACAAGCACCTCCTGCCCTGCAGAATCCTGGGGTCAGCTCCAAGCAGCTTTGCATCAGCAGCCTGGCATTGCCAGGATCAGATTTTCAAGTTTGCCATCACCCCAGCACAGCAAAGGCCATAAGACCAAACAGACCCGATGAGTTTGCTCTTTAATCTCAAGGTCAGCAGGTCTCCCCTGCATTTGGGAAGCTCCCATCAGCTACTAAAACAGCTGGTTTCATTGCATCAAAAATGCAAGCAAAAGACAGCATTGTACCTTCCTTGCCAAGCAGAAAGACATCCTACAAGTTACATGTAGGAGGCAATGCTTTTAATCCCACAAAGCTCAGAAGATAATGCCAGCAGAAGAATTGGGAGCAATGCAGGTCAATGTAATCCCAACTGCAACTCTAACACCCCTTACACATTGCAGTCTCAATGACCCATGCCTTGCTCACCTCTGTGAGGTGCATTTCTTCACTGTCAAAACTATGGAGAAATTAACAGCCACTCCACGGAAACATGAACAATGGAACGCAAGGGTGGCCACAAAACAGGTTGGTTATGGCAAATTAGCTGGAACTGTTGACATGCACAGTCTCAGAAAATCAAGTATTCCTACTGCAAGAACAAAATAAGTTGTTCCTGTCTTTGCTTTGCAGACAGTAACACTCCAAAAGGATGGAGGAGGTGATTGCCTGCAGACTTTAAACAGGAAGGCACACAGGGCAGTTGCAAGCACATCAATGCCTCATGCATCCTAGGGAAGCTGCAAGATCACTTTGACAAGCTGAAACAAAGTATTGCATACCTTATATCTATTTTGGAAACAAACCCATACTTCCACGTTGAAGCAAGTTAAGATATTTCATTAGTTAGGTGAGGACACCACTTTGAGAGTTCTCCCATTTGTTTTGCAAAGGCAGAAGTTCCTTTTAGAACATATGGCCACCCAAGAGAGTCAGCAGCACGTGCATTTCCATAGGGTCCAGAGGCACCACGAGACATTGGCTTAGACTGGAAGCTGACATGCAGCAAAGTGGTGGAAGTCATGGGCACTTGTCTCTAGCATCAGTAAGCATCACCTCTTTTCTTCCTCACAGCTGCTGAGCTGGCAAAAGCTTATGATATCTTCTGATATATTTCATAGTCCTTCCACCCTCCTCCTAGATCCCAGAATGAATTCCACAGCCAGTGAGCTCAGATACCTGAAGGCTGGCTTTAGAGTGTACACTACATATCCAAAGTGTTCATACCTTTTGTACAGCCACCTGCATCTGCTAAAGGTGTTCAGAGTCCATCACAATTCACAGAAGATTTCATAGCTGGGAGAGTCCCAATCACTGATCTATCATGAATCCCCTCTGCACACTCCCACTGCAGTCCCAGACACAAAGCCAAGTTTTCAAGTATTCCCACCACTGTGCTGATTCTTCTACTACGTGTTTGAAAAAAATGGGATGTCACCAGGAACAGATTACCTCCTGTTTTGGTATGAAACCCAAACTGCCAATGGATTACACACGTGCTAATTACAGAACATTATCAAGAGGCCAAAATTAAATGGCACCAAGTAAGTCTATAAGGTTGCAGTCACTAAAGTACTTAAGTCATCCCTGTTTTAGGTTGCTTGTGACAGCAACCTAAAACAGTGACCATTAGGGTTGCAATAACCAATACCTGCAAATCAAAGTTAGGGATAATGAGCTGATCCCACACTGCCTGTGAGAATGCTGCAGGTCCACATGAGTCCTGTACCCCAAAAGAAGAAACAAAACTATTCCTGTAGTTGGGATGTAATACACATCCCTTAACTGTAAGCTTGCATGGTGATTCCCGTAAATTTCTATGGATTTGGACAGAAAAGCAGAGATAAAAGAAAACAACATGCCAAGAAAACGAAAAAAGTGCTGAGAAGGTAGGATGTAAGATTTGCCCAGGCCAAAACCTTGCTGAATCTCCACAATGACACTAGCACACACTAATGGGCAGAGATTAACTACCACATCCAAAAGGGCAACAGCTGCTATATGCAATCATGGAGGCTACAGGGTTCATTATAAATCCAATGCAAAGGGCTGAGCAACACCTTCCTAGAACCACTGGCACATCATTATAAACCCTCCACTTCAAAGTACATAGCTGAGGTTGGCCTCCTAGCTGCTGCTCATACTGGGTAACTATAAGTTCAGTAAAGGAACTCTGTGAGCAAATAAGTGAAATTGTTGCATGAACAGCTATCTACTACTCACATAACAGCAGCCTGATTTTATTACTAAGAGCAACAAAAAAAAAAACACAGCACCCAATAAAAGGTGTTGATTTGGATTCATTTCTTATACATGCATTCAATCCCCTATTAGGTTTTATAACAAAGCAGCTGTTTGCAAGGATAGTTTTAATCTGCCTTCCCTTCCCCCAGCAAGTTAATGGTGGGCTACAGTTTTCAGAGTGATTTCCTGTTTGCATTATATTCTAAAAATCCTGCTCATTTGCTTCACTAAAAGGCATGTGCTTGGAAGTGGTTTTGATGGCTTTTAGTCACATCCCCCCTTTTTGATTGCCACAGCACTCAATGTCTGAAAATAAGGGAGCTATTTCAAGTTACATTCCCTTCCCTCCCTGCCCACATGTTCTTGGCTACCAATTTGGGGCACAGGATCACAGGGAGCTTTGGGTTTTAGAATAACACAAAATTAACAGACCTTTACCTCTCTTCCCCCTGCTCAGCAGATTTGGCTCTGTTGGTGTTCACCTACATCTTAGGGACCTCCTATTTATTCTTCATGTCCTCACTGCAAGTTTTGAAGGCCTCAGCCCAGCAGGTAGTACCCAAACCACCCAGCTCCTGGAATGAGCACTAGCTGCTGGATGAAATGGCATCGTGCAGCTGCAGGTTGGGTTGGTATCTCTTGCCTTCCTGTAAGACTGTGACATTTTCCTGTGCTTGATACAACAGCTCCACTGCTTGCCTCAGTTGTAGGTTTCCCTTCTTTTCTGCAGGAGATTCTGCAGCTGAGCTCACTTTCTTCCCCTATCCCCCTCATCCAAGAAATAACTCAAGATTTTCCTGTAGCACTGGATGAAAGCAAATAGGAGCTGCAAGAAGGGACAAAGATGGGGCCTCAGTCTTGAATGGTCAAGTTCAAGGCTACAACCAAAACTGACTGTGGGAGGGAGCATAGATCCAGCAGTGTACTTGTACAAGCAGCAATGAAGTAGGTTTGTGGCAGGAGCAGCCCCACAACAGATTTGGTCATTGGAGAGATAGCCCAAGATCCAGTTTTACTCGGCTAGCAGACGAGACAAAAATCCCACATGCCTAAGCACAACTATGAGCAGAAATGTTCTGACTACCATTGCATTACAGCATCAATAGGACTGGAACTAGCCAGACCCTTGGAAATAATCACATTTTGTTTCCCTCCCCCCACAAACGAGTCAGTTGCATAAAGTTAGGTCACCATGTGGTACACATATGATTCAAATATAACATTTCCTGGCAACCAGCAGCGTGCCCAGAGGAGGATCTGCACTACTGACTGATAATGTCAATTTTTGCCACGGCCATCATAAAAAAGAAAAGTCTGCTAATCTCTCGAGATATAAGAAGCAAGCCTCATTCCACTTACTAGCTTTCCACAGGTTTTACTGCAGGCTTTTATCTGTTGGTTAGTTTGGGGGGGAAGGGGTTTGTTGTTATTTAAAGGGGCAAAGCCTAACACATACACAGAGGTGTCTGACAGCAACTACCTTCACAAAGTGAAACAACCTAAAATGAATAATACACAGATTTCATTTCCCAATTCCAAATCAATAAAAAATTCCAAGAATGGACAAAGATAATCAAAGAATGGGAAACAGCTTCCAAAAACAGCTAAGCAGGCTCTACCTCTTCATCATGAAAAAAAGGGCTGAGGAATAAAGGCCATTAAAACAGTAAGGAAAATAGAAAAGGAGAAAAAGTTAACAGAGGTATTTCTATTCACTCTTCCTTCCAATACAGGAGCTGGGAGATAGGTGGAAGTTCAAAGCATGTGAAATGGGATGGTTCTTCCTTCAACATGCCCTAAGAATCCACTTCACTGCAGGGTATTGTGGATGTCAGGAGTTTGCATGGTTCAACAACATGCTTGCCAGAAACTCTAGGTTAACTTCTCAAATACAAGCTCACTGGTTTTAGGTCAGTAGGTTTCAGGGCTGCAAAATGCCAAAAGCCAGTAGAAAGCTCTGGTGAACTATCTCTGTGTCCTTGCCCTTATTGCTGTACCCCTCCAATGGCACAGCAAACATGGGTTACATGACTGTACATTAACCTCCCTTCTGACCTAGTGTTGCTGATTTCCTGGTCTTTATACATAAACTGAGTAGAATGGATTAAGAATCATGGAGGCCACTTGAAATTAAGATTTTTCTATTCCTTTGGCTTCCTCTGTGAACAAGAGCTCAAAGTTTCTTGTACTATTGCCTGAGGAACAACTCTTCTATACATTTCCTCCAATTCTCTTTCAAATTATACAATAGGTAAGTCTGAAGCAACAATCCCTGCTAGTGGCCTCTTCTTTCAAGGCAGGTAACTGAAATTAGTTCAGAACTTACCTAAGAGGGGGGCAGAAATAACTATTTTCTTAATCACATCAATTTTTCAACATTTGAAGGGTCTTTTGGTTTATAAAAGCATGTAGCTTTACCAGCAGCTTCACACATGCCAATAGAAAAGGTATGGATGTCTAATTTCAGAAGTTTTTGGGCTGCACTCTCAGCATCTAAAACCAGCACCTCAGCAGAAGACTTAACACCAGTAGGAACTACTGGTTCCTTATTTGACAGAGAGAGAACTAAGTGAGTAAGATTTGAATATAAGGCAGCATGAATAATTAATTAGGAGACAGTACATTTCCATGAGAAAGACAAAGAAAACTATGTCAATAGCTTTGACAGGGATAAGTACATTTTTCTTATTAAAAAAGTATATTACTTTGTGGACCAAAAACATACTTTGGGACTTTTGCTATGAGGTTGCAAGCTATAATTTTCACCAAGCAGTTCCTTGGCAGTTTGGGGTTTATGCTGTTGGAGTACCAGTGGCAAAGATCATGTGATTACCTGTGAAATGCAGCTCTTCCCAGCACTGTGGTGGTGCTACTCACTTGATTTCCAGGCTGCCTCACTTAAGGGTAGTTTGAATAATGGCTTAATTTATTATTGTGTTTAAGGAAATTTATCCAACAGTGGCATACAACATCCAAGATCTATCTGCAGAGCTGCAACACCATTCCCAGACAGGTTTCCCTGCTCTATATACATGTGATAGGCTTGCAGAAGTTCTACATCCAGCCCAAGTTCCAGTAATGATGCTGTACTGAGTAACATTAGGGCTCAGAGCATGGCACCCTACCTGGCCACTTCCTACCTGGAGGGGAGAAACAAGTGTCTGTGACCTGGCAGCAGAGGAGGTCAAAAACATCCTGCATTAACAAGAACACAGGCAATGGATGGAGTAAACTTAATGAATACTGAGTAAAAGGGGATAACCACTCACAGGAAAAAACTTCATCCAGTTTTGGGACCTCCAGTACAAGACACCCATGGAGAACCTGGAAAGAATTTAGTGAAGGGCCACCAAGGTGACTGGAGACTGGAACACCTCTCCAGTCAAGGAAAAGCTGAGGAAAATGGGCATGTTGAGCCCAAAAATGGACAGCTTTGGGGAGAGCAGCCTGCCCCAGAGGTCACTGAGAAGACAGACCCAAGCTCTCCACAGCAGTGGAGGGTGGGAGAGCAGGAGACACCAGGTTCAAGCTGGCACAACAGATGTCCTCACCAGGTACAAGGAAAATAATTCTCACCAACAGGATAATTAATCCTTTGAACTGGTCACCCAGAGAGGTTGCAGGAACTGCATTTCTAGAGATCTCCTAGAGGGGACAAATCCTTAAGCAACATGGCTTGAATTCAATACAGAGTGCTGATTTGAGCAGAAAGGTGGGCTGTAGACCTCCTGAGACCCCTTTCAACCTGAATGGCTTTGTAATTCTCAGAACAAACATGTCACAATGCTGGATAAAGGGGTTGCATCATGATTAAAGTGACTCCCCAAGTAGAAATTATTGCTAAGGAGTGCAACACCTTTACAACTGAGTCCTTGAACAAAGGTCTTCACTGACACCTTTCTAGAACTGCAAACAAAAAGGAAGGATTGGTGGCTGGTTTCCCAAAAAGTTTTGAACCAAGAAAATTTTGTATGTCTGTTAAGATTTCTCAAGGTTTGGGGTCACTGTTAGTGACAGGGTAAACAAATAACTATTATTCTAGGCTTGTGAGTGACACATTGCTTTAACAGTGCCAAGCAACCCTATGGTGACAATGCCAAAATTCTTGCACACTAACAGCTGGTTTAGGTATTAGAACACTTCTGAAAAGTTAAAAGATTACAAGTTGCCATTTCCTTTATCACAGAAGACTAAAAACCAGTAGTGAGAGCAGACTTTCTCATCTGAGTCACAGGACAATGGAGCAAATTCTGATGGGGGGAGAGTTTTTGGTCAAACAGTTGCACTGAAACATTTCTTCCTTTTTCTATACCCTTCACTTGGCTATTTCTAGCATTGAATTCTGAAAGGGAAGTAAGACTAGTAAGAACAGGCTACAAAAGCAGTCTCAAAAGACAAATATTATCCACATTAGCTGGAATTTAACACTTAAAACTCACCAGTTTTCTGTGTTTTGACAATTAGAGCCCATCACAACCAAAAGCAGTTTAAACTCCTAAAACAGATATGTAGACAACTCACTGAGTCACAAAGTTGTGTGGCCCAGCTTAAAAGTCTCAGGTCCAAGTGGAAGCTTTTCTCCAGTCCTTGTCCTCTCCACAGCATCTCACAAACCTTGCTCCAAAGTCACTGCAACTTACTACTCATCTGGCTGAAGATCATGGTCAAAAAGCTGTGACACCTCAAGGCACAGTTTAAAACTTGCTCAGCCAAATCAACTTGCGTCTGCCATATGAGTCCTGTGGCTTCCTGAACATCCACCCAACTCCACATTTCCTGCAGCACAGCCCAAAATCTTCTACTTCCTCCTCTTTTGGCTTAATTACCTGGGCCACCTGGAGTAAGAAGAGCAACTTGCACACCCTCTGAATTAGGTCAGTCAAGCAGCTCTGAGCCCATGAGTCTTCTGATTTCTCTGAAGCAGGGTTTTAACATTATGTCTAGTTCCTCTGGTTGGAAGATCACCTTCCCTGTCTTCTAGGTGCTTAGTGCAACAGAGCCCTGACCTCACCTTTAACTTCCTTACTCACTACTTAAGCTACTACAAGTTTCCTAGAGAAACCTTTGTGTTAACTAATGCAATGTGACTTTTCTAAGCCTACAACTGTAATAGAAGAACAACAAAATACCTTCATTAGGGACTTCTAGGACATTAACCTTACAGAGGGGCATATGTTTGAGGAAAGTATCACTATCAGCTGGTTTTAGTAGGACTCTGATTTAAATAAAAAAATGTTGTAGCCCAAATCTCAAAGAAAATTAGCTTTCCTCACTGGATTTTTCCCCTTGTTAATAACAATTGTATGACAATTATCAGCAGTGCTGTAACCAACACATCTGTATGAATAAATCAACCTAAGTGAGAAGTATGCTAATTGCATATTTATCCCAGGACCTCCACTCCCTCACTGTATTTTAAACACCTGCAAGTGGTGTTGATTACCTCACATATACCTGTAAATATCACCTTCTACAATTAAGCCAGGCATTTAAAATCCCAACATAAGCCACTATGGTATCTGAAGTGAAAACTGGGTGGTCTGCCATGGTCATTTTCATGTATCAGATTGCCTCACCTGCAGCCAAGTCCAGCCAGATAATGGGAAATATATGTGGATCAGAAAAAGCAGTTAATTCAGAGTGTGTGTCCCAGGTCAGATAAGAAAGGAAAGATGATCACCCTCTCTTTTCTTCTTGTCAGAGGAGAAGCAAAGGCTGCTCCCCTGGGTATAGATCCAAGCCCAGGAGGAAGCAGTGCCTTTCTGAGGATCTGCACTGCCCCAGAAGCTACTCTGCCCTCTATCCTATAGTCAGGAATCAAATGAAGCATGTGATCGAGATTCAAATTTTGTTTGATGTACATAATTCTTGATAAATACCTCCAGTTTCTCATTCTAAGAGAATCCATCAGGGAAAGGAAGGGAATCTCCCTTCCAAAGGCTTTTGACACTCCCCCATACAACAAGCTCATAAGGCAAGCACTGACAACAGTACAACAGCAGGTGAGAGGCTGACCTTGGCATCCCTGTCAGGTAACAGCCATTACCAGCCCACTGTCAAACTAAAAGGCTCAGTTTCACAGGGTTTGCAGGGAATACACCATCCAGTGTTATACCAGGTTTCTGCTCACTAAATTTGAAGATGGCACAAAGCTGAAATGGAGTGACAATATACCTGGTGCCAAGAGCTCAAAGCAATCCTAAACTACAGAAATTACTCTGGAGAAGCTTCATGGGACATTCCCAGGTAAGAGACTTCACAACAATCAATAGTCTAGAAATAAGAGTCTTGAGAAGAAGTTGAAAGAACTTAAACTCCCTCCTTAACCCTCCCAAAGCATCATAGATTTTCCAATATGCAAAAGACTGCTGCAGAGAGCAGAATAACATGTTCTCCATTCACCTGCTGAGTAGGACAAGTAGCAATTGACAAGAAATACAGCTTAGTGCCTGATGTAGCACACTGTTTTCTGTTTCCTTCTCAAAGATCCCTACCAGAGATTCCCAGACCTAGCAGGCAGCAGCAGATTTGTGCATGCTTAGCTTTCTGCTAGCGTTTTTATAGCTAAACATTATTTTTATAGCACTACATCAAGTCAGGATTCTTAGAGGAAGCTTGAGGTGAGACCCTACTTTGATATATTGTATACATCTTTAGTGTTGAGTCACCCTGCTTCTAGAGTTCTTCTCATTTTACTTACAGCTCATTCCTGCATCTCCCATTTACATCTTGGTTTTATGAGAAATATCTGCTTTGTATAATCATAACTTACTCTTAATTGCTATAATTTAATTGGTTTTCTTTTCCTAAAATACACAAGATCCCCACCTGTCCTCTTCATACCCTGCATCTTAAGGCACAGCTCATGATGATTAGTTTCTACACTGCATCTCTGAAGAGATGCAGTGACCCCACAGAGCTTAGCTGCTTTATTCAAAGCAGCAATACAAGCTACTACAGATCCTCAGGACAGTTACTCGGTGCACTGTAAGGCTTACAAACATTTGCCCAGTGAGAATCAGTCTCTATTCTTTTAGTGATACTCAAAGTCATCTTACAAAATATGCAGATAGGTTTGAGACATCTCCACCTTCCTCGCACGGTCGGAAATCTCGAAGTGGAACCCGGACTCACTTTGCAGCTCTAGAAATCCTTCTCCATTACTACTTCTGCTTGAGGAATCTGAAACATTGGAGGTCTCAACATAACTATGAGACTTCATTTTTCATTTCCATGAAAAAGTGAGGAAAAGCAAATCCTCTTTAGTAACATTCTTTTGCTTTCGGAAGAGCTAAATCAGACCTTCCTTCCCACACATTTCTGTCCCCGAAAGCAACCTGCAAGTCTCACAGCAAAGCTAGGAATACACATTCACAGCATTTTTCCTGCTTTCTTTGCTCACTCAACAGGTTCACACTTCACAGGCTCGGCTTTTAGTCTACCTTTTTTGTTACCAAGTTCATCAACACTATCTGTTTATCTGCTCCATCCAAACCGATAAGGAAATAAGCCCACAGAAGATAAGTGGGAACTCTTCAACAGCTACCTTCCTGCTGAGCCAGCAAGTGCCATTTCTGGCACCATCTGTGTCCTGAAAGTCTGTTCTCTAGTGTTTTATTCACTAAACATGGAAAAAATATTTGGAGAGAAAATCTCTCGAAGCATCTTCTACACCCGTAGATGTTAGTTTTAAAATGTTTTAAAAGAAAGATAAAAGGAGTTGGCATTGTGCAGCTCCTTCTCAGAACTCTGCTTGAATCCCCATTGCATTACACCAGAAACAAACTCTAGGTAGTTCAGTTTTAAATCACCATACCTCTATATTTCCCCTTTCAGAGGGCCTATAATTTTGTCTTGCAAATACACCTCCAGTGCCAAATACATACAAGCTAAGAGAGAGAGTACTTGCCATTACAAATTAGGAGTCAAATCAGCTACAGACTGCAGTTCAGGAAAGACTAAAAAGAGATCTATTTACTTTTCTGCAGCAACAACAGAGCCAGGGTACTTGTTTCCAATGAGTAAGAGATAAGACTGGTATATGTGGAGAATAGGAAACAAGGGTTTTCCAAATCCTTCACTGGTCATGATTCTTAGCATCAGTCAGGGTTCTCTATTTCAAAAATGAGGACAAAAAAGGGGAAGAGTACTACCACTACATATTACACTGCTACTACCCACCTATTACCACTAAAAGTGATGTACTGTTTGACAGTTTGCTTCACAAAACAGACTTTGCAACAAGATAAAAGGACTTATTTAAACAATAAGATCTGATCATGCATGAGTTCTCCAAATTACAAATTATGGATACAATAACCTCTATAGGCAAATTATGTGTAAGCAACAGAAAAGGAAGATTATGCATGCAGAAGTCATGATGCTTCTATGGAACCAGTCACTGATCCAGAATCCTCAGAGACAGCCCAGTGAGGGTAGGGGCAAGATGCAAGTGAACTCATGGATGAGTAGAAACTTGACCCTGGCTAATCCTTTATCAATCCAGACCCCAACTACAGTCTAAGGCAATTTCTACATTTTCTTAGCTCATACAGAGATGCTGTCTTCCCTCCACCTCCAGTTTCTCCTATCTGGGCAAGGAGTACAAGAGTACCCAACCCACACATACAGAAACCTACAGAACCTTGCCAAAAATCTTGTGAAGTTCAAATTAATTACCAGACACGTTTTGTAAAAACTTAACCTTGAATGACTTGGAATAAATTAGAATTTTATCTTTTACAGCTGCACTTTTCAAGTGAGCTCTTCAGGATAGCAACCTTACGGTTTTGCTTCAAAGTAGTAACTCAGCAGATTATAGCAGTTCATTATCTGCCCTTTTCTCCACCACTTAGCTCTGAATATGGTCTAAAAGGGTTATCTTACCTTTTTTGCTTATACCATGATGGTCTGATAAGTGCATAGTGAGGTCTTACATAACACAGAGGAAACAAGCCCAATTGCTATGGCTGCTTTAAGAGTAATATTTTAATCAGTAATGGCAACCTACATGAAGGAGAACACTAGTTGGAATACTTTTGTCAAAAGGGACACTCAGAAAAGCAAATAGCTACTCTGAATTTCAAGACTTCATTCCTGACAAGTCCTGCTAATAAATGCCTGTTACTCTGTGGCCATTTATACTCACTGTTTCCCAATCTATATGGAATAACTGTGGAACAAGTGTCTTACCATGAGTTCTCAGGGCACACAGTTACATTCAGGGGGAAGTCAAAATTTCCTTATCACTAAATGATTTCTCTCTTCTCTTCTACTAATGGCACTAAATTTTACTAGATAGACATGCATATCTCTTAGAAAGATAAGAGGGTACACCAGTGGAATGGTTTCTAGGTTTTCACTAGAAACAGATTTACTTCAACATTTCACTAATCTCAAAAGCCAGCTTCTACCTACATGGAGAACAAAGGACCTATATCAACAGTGGGGCACCTTCTTCCGGTGATGGATCTCAAAACCTTCTCAGTTCAAATGAACCTTCAATATTCCCTGAAAAATTTTCTGGTCTTGGAAACCAGGAGGCAAAACTCATTTGTGGTGCTCAGAAGTGGGAGCTGCTACCAAACTCTGTTTCAGATGAGCTGTGTTTAAGAATGTTATAGATGCCTTCCTTACAAGAGGGCCCTGTGGGTGTTTTGTTACGAGCCAAGAGCCATCCCTGTGCACAGAGGTCCTCACTGGTCCCAGTCCCACATGGCCCAAGGCATACAGGGACCACTGTGTGCACCTTGGCAGCACAGACATGAATCACTGAACCAGAGGCAAGCACACTGGCTTCTAGGGACACTCCCATGGGCTTTTTATAAAGAGCTTGTTTTAATAAAGAAAAAAAAAATGAAAACAAGATAGTTACTAAAGCTTTTGCAAAGAATGGCACCAGATCCTTTGGAATAATGGCTATACCAGGGGTAAAACAGTTCACAGGAACATTAATCTGCTGTTCTTTTCACATATCCTGTGTCACAGTAAAAGGAAAGGTGTTGCAGAGTACAAAGTGTGTTTTGTATTTCAATCTGGAACATACATGAGGGCTGGACTAACTAACCTAACTAACTAACCTAAAGACCTCTTTCATCAGTTGTTTTGCTCTGGTTTTAGGATTTCACACCTATTAGAAATCAGTCTTGATTCAAGCAATTAACAAAGGGGTGATGAGGCAAGCGAATTGGCACAGAGGGACTATAAAACACAATCTAAGTAAAATCACTCCAGCTGCTACACATGCACACTCACATACCATCCACTCAGAAAGTATTCTGCAAGAACATTGCTTCAATATAAATACCTCTCTGAACACACACATTTCTACTCTCCCCACTAAGAAAGGCTTGTTTTAAGGGGGAATCATCAAAAACCTTCTTACAGAGTTCAAAGGAAGTTTTTTCAAGGATTTTAACACCAAAAAAAAGATACCAGAACCCAAGGTAAACTGACATAGGACAATTCTCTGATGAGTTAAATCACCAGTCACTGTACTTTATCAGCACTGTTTTAAGGACAGACAAAGCTTACCTGCTTGAGTGCAGAGGTGCCAGACCACCAGCATTTACAAAGAAAAGCTTTAGGGAGTTACTGGACAAACTGGACTTGCCAGGCAACTCTGGTGTTGCAGGAGAATGCAAAAAAGTATTGTAGAAACTTTTGGGTCTATAAATTCTGTGCTCAAAAGGTCAGGTCTGTAAAAATAACTTTAGAGCATGTAGGCAATGCTGAGATGATTTTAACAGGGACAATTTTGACTCTTCCTTAGGAACTTTAGGAAGACATAGTGTTTTTAAAAAGATGGGCAGAGAAAATGCCTGTCTGAGACCAGATGTCACTACAGAAACTGCAACAACAGAGAAGAGGGATCATTTAAGTCAGAAATCAAATGGGAAACAGGGTAGATACCCATAATATACAAGCAGTATCAGCTACATGTGTAAGGAGTCATGAGCAGGTAGAAGCATTTTTAAGTACTCTGCTCAACAGCACTTCTGTTAAACATCTGTTTATTCACATCTCTGAGTTGTATGCCTCTGCTCTGATACTTACTATTCCTACACAAAATCCTCAGAGGAATTTTGTACCAAAAAATAACTTAATTTTCAAATTAGTCAGCCTCAACCATCTCTATTACTATGCTTCCCAGAAGTTTGACATAAAAAAAGCAGTTATGAAATTGGAATAAGAGATATCAAGTGGATACTGTTAAGCTGAGGAGCATGCAAGGCTTGGGAGGTGCAGAGGAAAAGCTCAATGGACAGCTGGCACCAGAAAGGCAGGCGGGAGCAGTGAGAGGTGTGTGATACCTGACAGAGACCCTGTGGGGGACAGCCTTGGTTCAACAGACCAGTGCCTCCATTTCCCTTCAAAGCTAGGAGGCAATCAGGCAGTGCAAACAAAGAAGTAGCTGCAGATGGAAAGTCAGATGAAGGCAACAGACCAAGCCCGCTGGAGAACAATGCCACCGGAGCTTTATCCCCAAAAACCACCACCCTTCTCAATTCCCTCAGGCAGGAGGATGACTTAACACTAACAAAACATGAAAAAATATTTTAGACATATACAAGGCAGAAAAACAGTAAAGAAAACTTATTTATCTGTTCTCACAGTTGGCAATCTACTGCAAAAATTAGAACACTATTTGTGGAGTGTAAATAGCAAGTACATATTATACTGGTGAGAGCCAATAATCAGAATACTGTGAACAAAAAATTTGCCATAATGCCACCAATACAGAGGAGCTAGGAAAATAAAAGCCCCCCAAAAAACCCACACCCAAAGAAGGACCAGAACTAAATTTCTGCTTCTGTAAAAGTTTTTGACCAAGTATTTAAATAAGAACTTTTATTAAGTTTGCTGAACTCATACACCAAACACCAGCAAGGTCCAAAATGGACGAGCTTTCAGTCTAAGAGAGTGACTGCATCAGGAAGTCAGCATTCACCAAGGAATCCATTTCAACATTTTTTATGGTTAACTTGGAAAACAGAAATGAAGGCAGTTATCTGAATTGCTTAGAAGGCTCTATTGTTCCCTCTTCCAAAGGATTTTTCCCCAGAACAGAATGGGTGGTGTGTGCAAAGCAAGTGAAAGGTGGGGGAAGGGGAAAAGTCCTGTGGATAAAGAGAGAAACAGAAGCATAGTTTTTAAGCAAAAATAAATTTTTTTTTTAAGTAACTTCCTACCTCCCACTGCAAGTGAGGCGGGATATTCCTGATCTGAAGCTTCCGACTCCTGCAGATAAATTAAAGAAAATAGTTTTAAAAAAAACCCAGAGAAAACATTATTGCAAGATAGATTATACATAGCAGTGTCATACATTTTAGCATCTGTCATACTAAAAGGGGCAAAACCAAATGCAGAATTCAAAAAAACCAACAGATCGCCGAGGGGGGAATGTCAGGTCAAAACCATTTCAAGTCCAAAGAACTGTTACAGAAATACTTGTTACACATTTGACAGCTGTTACATTTCATGAAGCCTCCACTTTTCCTGAAGAGTATTTCTATTTTAGCTTTAAGGCCTTCAGTATCTAATTCTCTGTTATAAATGGGTGCTATGATCCCATGTATTTGTACTGGGTTCTCCTTTACAGACTAAGAGTTTTTTGTTGTTATTTTGTTTTTCATAATTCAACAAGACAATACATCACAATGTTACAATCCTTCAAGGTAAGAAATATAAATTAGAATAAATACATTAGTTTAATATTAAGCTTTTCACTAATCTAATGATGGACCATTTTCTAATATTTACAGGATTAACATTCTTCATCCCTTATTAGGAAGAAAGGACAAGAATCAGTAAATTTATTGTATCTTCACCCCAAATTTACATCAGTTTTCACTTATCTACTAAACAAAACATTCACTTTGAAGTGCTGCTGCAAAGCCAGTGTGCTGGCTGCCTTCACAGCCAAGTCCTTTGTCTTCTCCCTTCCCCCAAAGTGAGAGAACAAATAAATGCCAGAGATGCCACAAACCCCTTGGGATTTACAAGAATGTGTAGATTAACACAGTTTCGGCTAGGCTCAGGTATGTTGAGCGAGTAGGGTCAGACTGACCATCCTGGGGAGCTCTGGGGGAGGGAGAGGGGACAAGAGAGAGCAGTCAAGACTTCAAAAGTCTCAACTGCATTTTGGTACACCAAAGCAGCTAAAATAAGCGTCTTGTGTTCAAACACTTAGTTCTACCTCACAAATTAATTGCTTTTAATAATGGCCTCTCTCAGAAAAAAAATGATTAACATTTTAAGGATTTTTTTAATAACAGTTAAATTTATACAAGCCAGTGAAGTCTTCAAGCAAAACAAGTTTTAGAGATGTTCCTGTCTAGCAATAAAATCAAAAGCTTTCCTTTTCGCCCCCAAATCCTTTTAAAATACACTCCTTTCCCTAACACCACCACCTACCCAGGCCTGCAGAGAGTGTTTTACATCTTAAAATGCTCTTCCCCACAGCATTTGTTCAAGGCACAAGCAGAGGTTACAGCACAAAGCCACTTGCCCAAACTGCTCCTCCTGTGGAGGTGTCATCCCCAACACTACAGCAACCATGGATCAAGCAACAAACATGATTTGGCCAGAAAACAGAATCAGGCCTTAGTTTTGTAGCATTTCTCAGCTGTTTTCACTCCCTCTCAAGCAAGTAGGAGCAGATTTCAGCATTTGATCATATAAATAGGCAGGGAAGGGAGAACGAAAACCCAAACCACACACAACCCTGTTAAGGTTTCATTTTCAGTAAAGCAGGGAAAGTCAGGAACTGCTTCACTGTAATAGAGAGAGCAGAAAATTTCCTTGAAGCCTGCAAAGTTTCCCTCAGACCACCATCTCAGCTAGTGATACTGCTGCAAAACAGTCACCCTAAAGTAGTGGTACACTGCTCTGAAACATCGAAATTATCTCACAGGGCAACCTGGAACTTGGAATTAGGGTCCTGAGGTAGAACATAAAAGGGGATGTTCATACAACATTAAAAATACTGGGCAATTTTAATACAGCAAAACCCCAAACCACAAAATTGGCAGCCAATACACTATTCAATGTGCTTCAAACCTTGTTGTGCCATTACTCTCAGACTGGTAGATTCAAATTAAAATTCATGAGTTTCATAGCAAGGAGCACCATGCACAGAAGGATCCAAGCCCAACAGCCCCCATACCAATGGCAGGGCTCACCCCAGCCCCACACCCAAGTTTGGCCACCAATGCTCCCACTGAACAGGGAACATCCACTGGTGAGAAGGGGGCTGGAGGGGAGGAAATCCTTTCCAGAAATACCTTTACAAGTTTAACAAAACTACCACCTCACATCTCATTTCAGAAGGAAATCCTTCTGAAAATATTTTCTACTGCTCAACACCCGAAAGATGGGCCCAAAAAATGCGATCTGTGCTTTTAATCATCTAATGCTGAGGACTAGCACAAGGTTTGGCACTGGGCTTTTTCCTTCCCCTTGTGGTTTCAAGGGACTGAAAAAGTTTGATACAATTTAAAACTTTAGCCAGCCAACATTTGTAGTGCAGAAATAACTTGAACATTCTGAAAAAGAGAAGGAAAGGAGACAAGCAAGGAAGAAATACCACCTTAAAATTACTAGTTCCCCTGCCACATTCACAAACAGCAAAAGAAAATGGCAAGCTAAGTACAAAACAGGTACAGTCCTGTTGTGCACCTCAATTTATGGCAATAGTGAGACACCTATTGTACAAAACTGAAAGGTCACTTCAAAAGTACAGGAATAGCTATAAACACACCATTTAATTTGTAGCTATTTGTACCTTCATCAGTTTCTTGGCTGCAAGTAATTTTAACTTGTCACCTAGTGCACAAGTTTGAAATCTGGTGTTTACTGATGCATGTGAATTTTTTTTTCATTATTTCTGTATCACAATTAGCCATGGAGAAAAAATATAATTGAATAAAGCTCTGCATGGCTGAGAGAGGAATCACACAGAAGCATCATAAGAGATCATGGTCACACTTGAGATTTTGCCATTTCATTTGCTATTAGCCCCTCTCTAAGAAGTCCTAGTCTATTCCTTAAGAGTGCCTACAAGTCCACCAAGCTTGTACCTCTACACACAGGAAGGAGAGCTAGAAAGGACGGAGCTGTCTTTGTGCTCGCAGGAGCAGCAGCGAGCAGAGAGCTCCCATCTCCCACGTGGAGCCAGGAGGTGCGGATGCAGCTCCCGCCCGGAGATCGCTCCTCCCGCTTTCTCCCGGGCACGGCAGCACGAGGGATGCGAGAGATCCCGCAGGCACTCGCTCTGCTGCTCGCCTGCGAGCCCGCAGACAAACCGGCTCTCAAACTCCTCGGGAAAAATCCCAAACGGAATGCAAAAGCGTAGCTGAGGGTAAGGGGCGAAGCTGGCAAATCCTGGCTGCATTTTACGGAGCAGCAGCTGCTTCCACGAGGATGCGAGGAAGCGTTCTGACTTCTGCAAGCACTCTTTTGCACAGGGTCAGAAGCCCACACAATAGGTGGGGAAAGGAAAAAGTATAGAGTATCTTCCTGGAAAAACACTCCCATTTCAGGCAGTTAGCTCTTCCAGGATGCTTTCCATCTTCCGCATGACCCTGTTTTCTTCAGCAAAGTAGAAATATACAAAGATCCTATAGCTTTTTTATCCCAGGCAGCAGAACCCTACAGAGGGTTTTGTTATATTCTGCTTTGAAATCATCTCAAGTTTTGTTACTTTATGACTACTTGCACTCACACCAAGTGGGTAAAACAAACACCAGTCCTTTCTCATCCCATGAAGCTATTTTATTACACTAGTTTCATTTAATATTTAGCCCATCTAGTCTGAAATTCTTAGCAAAACCCTGCCAGCACCTCCCATCAATGTGACTCACGTAAGCCTTGTGTATGCACTTTTTCCAGTTTAAGCAGATTTCTTAATTCATTTCTCCCATTCTAAATAGGCATTGCAAATAGATGTCAACCGAAAAAAAAAAAGTCTGGGCAAATTAGGTTTGTGCTCTGTATAATACTAAGGTTTTGGAACACTACTTATGTTCACAGCATGTGAACAGGTATTCCCACTCATTTCTCTTTTTCAAAGATACCTAATAAAAAGTGTTTTGGGTAAGAAGAGACTTCTCTGGTTTCTGTACAAGGTTACTCCATAAGCAATTGTTTGGCAATAATTTACTTCCCTTAAGAGGATTGCAAACATTCTGACTCTTCTTTTCAGATACTATCCAGGTAAGAGAATTCAGTTACTTTAAGCCACTGCTGAAAACCATTTGCCAACATGTTTCTCCTGGAGCTTTGCATTTGGGGGACACAAATATCTCTGCAACAGTGAAAGCAAGTAAAACAAGCAGCCACCACTGTGCCCCTTCACCAGGCAAAATCAGCATATTTGTGCTACACGTGTGCACAGAGACGGAAAGGGCAAAGTGCCATAAAGATGGATAATTTACTAAAAGCCATTTTAGTGATCTCTGAAGGGGTCACCTCTCTTACATCAATACACAGAACAAACATGCACAGGGACACTCAGTGCTCCCAGCCCACAAGAACCCTCCACACATATGAAACAATACTAAATATGTCTTAGGAAGAGGGTGGTGGGAGAAAGAAAAAGCTGAAATTGTGGCTTTTCTTCTTCACTTTTACATATACCCTTTCATTCTCTCTCTGCCCTCAATATATACACGAGGATTTTTTCCTTCAATAGATCAAGTTCCCCTTAAGTTAAAAGGGTAACAAAATTATCTGGTTTTGCATCCCTGTATTAAGTCTCACTGTACACTTTCACTAAGACAATCTCACTCTATATTTTATAGGACACTTAGCGAAGGCAAATCACATCAGATTGCACCTCCACACAGGGGAAAATAATTTTAAATAAGAGAAGATAAACAATTATAAAGCAAAGAACAATAAAGTATCATGCTTTTGCTCACAGTCCCTTTTTTTTTGTATCTCATAGATGTGTGAAAATTTTACAGAGGGAAACAAATTTCAGAGGGAAACAAATGCAAGTATCAAAGTGACTGCACTTCCACACGGTTGTACCTACACTCTCACCAGACCCATTCTCACCATCCTCCCTCCCCCCAGAGACATGCTGCCTCCTACTCCTCGATTCCCATTTCTTGACAATAACACCACTTAATAGTCTCTTATTTCAGCAGCCATACGAACTACACACAACATTAATGCCTTAGACCCACAGAGCACAAATATACTCCTTTTAAACAAGAGCCTATGGAAAAAGACTTAAACGTGTTTGAAAGCAGATCAAGTGAACATTGACAATCTTAGACCATTCAACTGTTTGAACTCAATACCTATGGGATAGAAAGCAAATGGTCTACCTTTGCCACTCTTAAGAGCATGCAAAGAGCAAATGCTTGTTCATTTCCTGTGTTCTAGGTCTGTAACCATGCTGGTTACCTGGAACAAGTCTTGCCACAGGTGCAGAGTGTGCCAATACCCACAGCACCAAGTGCTGGCACCCCCAGTGCTGCCTCCCAGCTTGTGGTGCCCCAGCTCTGACAGCTACACGTGATGCCACTGCAAACCCACTCACCAAAACAACCCCTCTTGTCCCTGAGCTCCAAAGAATGGCAGGAAGACAAAAATTGTCAGTTCTCAGCCTTACTTCACTGACAACCCAAACTGAACATAGACAGCTGGAGATGAAATGTTAAAAAAACACCACACAGCAAAAAACCTTCTATGGAATGTGGGTAACGCCATACGGTAAGAAATGAGTTCTGTATGAAAAGTCCTGATAGGAACAGCCATAGAAACAAAGTTAGCAACTCTTCTAGCCAAATGGAAAACTGCTGATAATCAACTGGATTTATAGGGAAAGGGAAGAGGTGTCTTACTGTTTACTCTGCAGCCAGCAAAATAAAAACAGGCAGGGAAAATCCCACACAAAAGCTACCCCCACACAGAGTACATTAGTTTCTCCCCCTCAGGTTGCTTCAAGTAGCTGATGCTTGGGCACAACAGAGTGAATCAGTGTTTTTAACACTCTTCTAGTGGGAAGAAAGGAAAAAAAAGGCAGCCAAGTTTACAGGACAAAATAAATAATCCTTAACTCTCAATTCAGATCAGTGTGGCTGGGGGGAAAAGCAGTAGTTTTCTAGTTACAGGGTGTGGGAGGGGGAATTGTCATTATTTTCTTTATGGTAAATGGAAGTAATGACACAGACTGAGCCACTGGAGTGGCTTGTCCTGCAAGAAGTGCTGCAGTCTCTGCCTGCTCCACTCTTCACACTGAAATTTCTTGGACTTAAGCAATCTTTTCACTCTAAATTGTTCACATTTCATTCCTGAAAGTACCTCACAAACAGCAGTAAGTCCATTCAAATAAAGCTTATTGAATGGACATTCTAAGCCATCTTTATCTATAAAATTTTGTATGCATATACTCATGCAGTTAGATATCTCAACGTGTTTTTTCCTAAAAAGTAGTTCTGACTAATACAAAACCAAATGATCACACTTCCTATCTAAAATGAAGGTACTCTGAATTTCTTTCCAAAACAAACTCAGGTTCAGTTAACTGATAAACAGAGGTGTTTATATCACTTATATTAAAAGGTATTTAATTTCTAGTATATATTACAAGGCACCCTGATGGCACCATTACTACATTTTTTCAAAGCAAGCTGTTAGCTTGTGAAACAGCCAGCTCATCTTCAACTTACCTAGCAGAAGAAAGGAGAAGTGTTTCAAATACTGACTTGTTAAGAAACATCACCACTTTTTATTTCTAAACACTGATCTGGTCAGCACAATACTTGAAGAGGAAATGTTATTGCTCCAGTTTCAGACCAAATTCAGCAATTCAAGCAGACAAAACTTGGCTAAGCCACAGGGAAACTGCAGCAATACTTCTCTTTGTGTTGACTTATTTAATCCCAGACCCAGATTTAAAAGCAGTCTATACTACTGCACAGAATAAGGATTTTCCATAAAATTTAGACAAAGAAAGTTTTTTCCCAAAGCTCATGCAAGACATAATAGTTGGCTTCTAACTACACTTTTCCCCTTTCATCTTGCACGTACAGCCCAGCAAAGCGGCCGCTTCGGAGAGGTGCATTATCTCAGCCTTCAGAATGAAAATATGACTCTTGGATTACCTCACAGATCCCTCTGTGCTGATGATCAAATTTCCTACCACTGCCTGCAAAACACGGGGTTTGTTTACTACCTCTGCCTGGGGCCAGCCGTCAGAAAGCCGCGCACGGGGCCAGCGGGGCCAGCACAGCTCCGCACCCAAAGCCTCCAGCCCACCCAGCTGCCCTCTCCTTGCACGAGTAACTTGGGCACTCTGCAAGAACCTGCAGCTTTGTGAACGAGCTGTTAGCTCCACAAGTGCAGCCAGAAGATTTACGTGGGCACATCCAAGTCACATCGTGCAAAGCAGGCACATCCAGCAGCGTAAGCCCAGATGCAATTCCTGTGTTTGGTGTGGATTACCTGGATGGTAGGCTCTCACCTGCTATCATCTGCTTTTGGATTTTAGCCCAACAATTCTTCACATCACTAATTAAACTAAAAGCTTATATTCATTATTTGTGAATGCCCTTGAGCAGACCATAAAGGCATTTTAAAAAGAAAATTCTGAAGATTCTGCCATTGCCATATTAACACAATTTCTCATTAAAAAGAAAAAAACTTTCATTTTTCAAGTGTTGTTAACAGAAAAGGCTGTTAAGATTTTTTTTTTTTTTTTTAGTAAAGAATTAAACACTGCTTTAAATCTAATGGGAAGTTTTAGTGCCCTTCAGAAAAATGGCTTTTTTCATCTTTGTGGCTTGTGACGTTTATGGTTGGATTGGTTTTCTTTGGTTCCTCCCCCTCTTTTTGGGGTGGGGTAGGGTGTATGTTGTTTTTTCTAAATGCCACATTCTCTCTTTCCCTCTTCCTCTGAGCAGGGGTCTCTATTCCTTAAACAACTCTACTATGGAGCTGATTTTGATGACCAAACTTTTTCAAGCTATGGTCACTTGTCATTTATTCTCTCACCACACAACTAACTTGCAGCTATAACTGGGATGTAGATAAACGTGAAAACACTCATGAGGTGCACAAAGGATTGAAAATAATCACCTTTAAAAGCAAAAGGACTTCTAAGCATGCATAAATATTTTGTTTACTTAATATCCTTAATGGAACACTGCACTCAGCTTTTTCTTTTCTTCTCCCCACCCCTTGTTTTCTTCAGCCACCAAAATAGCCAAAGGCCTCTTCTCTCCCATCACCTGTTTTCCTAGTGCCCACAGGGCCCTGCCACTTGGAGCAGTCACTAGTTCCATTATGAACCAGCTAAGAAAATCTACATCAGCTGTAAGAAGCAGCCCCAGACCGAAATTTGTATCATGTTCCCCTGCAGCATGTGGCCACACAAGGGGCTAGGGAGCAGTAGGTTACAAAAAAAAAATTCTTCTCTTTTCTCTTTTTTTTTTGTAATTTCCAGTGAATTCAGCTCCCTTTAAAGAACCCAAGCAGCAAAAAGGAAGGGTGAAGGATACTTCAGAGTCATTTCTGAAGCAAAAAAAGGTACCAGACTGCAATAATCAAAACACCAACAAGATACTTTGTTCTAAGTAGCTGCTGGATAAAGCCTTGCAGTGTTTTTATTTTGCACCTCTTCCCTACTACCATCTCTTACTTGGCAAGAGTTTGCAAACCAGTAAGAAATCCAATGGAAATAAGTAACACATAGCACATACTATGTAAAATTTTGGCAACTTTTTTTTGGTACGGGAGGTATGGCACCAGATTAGATCTCATCTAACAATAACTCAGTGATTCACCCTTCTCAGACTGAAATATCCAAATAAAATTAGCAGCACTCGTAGACAAATTCAGTAGCCACCATGCTGCTGAGACCAACTGCTCAACCACGAGCCTGTGTGTGCAGAGAACATCGGAAATGCTTCCCAGATTCCTGACACCACAGTGATAGACAGGGAGCACAACCTATTTTGGTCTCCTACAGGTCACACTTCAGTGAAACTACAGTTGTTCGTACTCAATTTGAGTTCACTGTACGCTCCAGATTAAACAAATTCAGTTGTGGGAGGGGAGGGAGTGGAGGGGAAACAAAATAGCAAGAGTTGCTCTCCTATGCACTTACAACATTTAATTGCAAGACCTCTTTTACACAGTCTCAGCATTTGCTACTTTTTCTTTTTTTTTTTTTTTTGCTATCAAATATCAGATTTAAAACACTCAGGATGAGAACAAGCTATTTCTCAGAACTCAAACTGAGCATGACATTAGGGTAGTTGAGGGACTCATCCCACTTCACCACCACCTCGCTGTTTCACCCCACACGTGCAGTTTTTAAAGAAAAGCCTCTTCGCTGCCTCTCTCAGGCTACTCCACAAAAACTGACACAAATTAATGTCCAATTCCTAAAAAAGGATCTCAGTAAACAAAGATTTCTGCTGGGTCTAGAAAATGGAAACACAAACAGTCATGTTGCTGAAAACACCATCTAATTTCAAAAAGCTTACCAGCTATATCTAGAATAAAACCAGACTAAGAAAATATTTCTCTTTAAGTGTATATGTGAACTTCAGCTACCATACTGGCTCCCTGACATTTTCAAGTCTCTTCCACAATAAAAAAGGATAGAACCAAGGGCAAGCTACTTCATTTAGGCGACTGTATATATGATAACATCTAAAAATATTAATAGTCCTAGTTGCTTAAAAGAACAAAATACACCAAAAGTAAAATGAACAAATGCATAGAGCAAATCAACACTTCCAAATGTACAGCCACAGATTTCAGGCTCTTTCCAGTGTTTAGAGCCACTCAAAGTATCTAGAGGTGTGTGTGCACATGCACACATGGCTTTCCCTCTGCATCTGCACTGACTGAAGCTTCCATTTTTACTACTGGTTTTCAGAAATATATATATTAATCAACATCACAAGAGGACAGCTTAGACTGATATGATAATTGAGCATTTGAAAGATACTATGCTCATCATCTGATGTTCCAGCAAAACCTAAAAATGACCTGCAGGTAATTTGCTCACATGACAAAACTTTTTTTTTTTGTTAAATTAAAAATAATTTCTACCTTTCAATCTCAAGACAAATCAAGAAAATTTTTAAATTGCTGGAAAGACAAACTTTCTTTTAAATCTTCTAGAGGACACTAACAGGAGAAAAAGTAGAATACTCCACCAGTTTTACATAGAAACATCTAGCTTATTGTACATTTCCCATTATCTTTAAAATAAGTAAGTTCTTCTATCTCAACAGCTTCAGTACAATAAGCCTTATTAACACAAGTTTAGGACAAACTTTTAAAGTATAAATTGATGCATGCTGTAGCCAAGAGTGCACAGACACCAGTTCTCACTTTGATGCTCTAGCCATCATTTCCCTAGTACACCTTGTTGAACTAATGGAATAGCAGCAAGAAGAGCACTCAAGTGCTGTCCCTTACTAATGGCAATTCCACGTGGCCTTAAACTGATTAAGTGACCTAAATCAGATGAGATATAACACCTTCACCAGAGGAGTGCTAGAACCCTTAGGGTTTGCACTATCACCACCAAGCAGCTTCCCTTCTTTTCGCTTGCCCTGGCAAAACCCAAAAATCATCAAAAGTGACCATTCTGCTGTTTGACTCGTCATTTTTATGCTGACTATCAATAGATGCAGAAATTTCTTTCCTAAATGACATTGTTTCCTCTATATTTCTGTTACTTCTTAATTCTCTTATTTGTTACTTGCAAAGAGAAACAAATTTGGTGTATGGTTTTCAAACACTATTTTCACTTTTTTAGTAATTTTCTCCTCTACAAATTCAATGCTATTCACTTGCACAAAAATTTTGTGGAGAGAAGAGCACCAAATGAAATTATTTCATAGCTGTACTTCCAGAAAAATGTAACATGTTATTTAGAAGACCTGCACAGTCTCCCAAAGAAGAATTTTATACCCTTTTTATACCCTTGAAGAATAGAATGTGCCATCCTTCAGCTGGTACATAGAACTAAAGAGACACACCTTGCACACATAAACAATATTTTATACATTAAGGTGTGATCTAAAGACTGGTTACTGAAAAAAAATTAGCTCTCTAGCTGACATATTTTAAGTGAATTTATGCAGTAATAACCATGCAATTTTTTTTTTTTTTTTGAGCAATAGGTTTGGTCAGGGTAAGTATATCTACACTAGTAAATCCTCATGCACAGTAAATAATTTGTACTGCCATAGTTAAAGCATCACAGATTGTGTGTAAAGAGTCCTTTGCAATATTTTACATTGACTTAATAGAAATGCTGTTAATTATATCTTGCATTAAACTTCATTTTTAAGAATTACCAAAACAATCTTCTGTGCTTTTGTCATAGCAGCTTTGATTAGTGCACACAGGCTTACACAGTATAATATATGAAAGCAATCCCTGAGCTTTCATACCAGGGCTTGATTAAAGCCTTAGAGTATCATTTCATTCTGTTCAACTGGAAAAGTCAACAACTAAAATTCAATTGTTCACTGACTTTAAATTATGCAACATTTCAATTCTACAATTTCTTTCAAAGGGAAGTTATTCTGAAAAATTGTTTGTATATAAGAGGTGTGAGTGTATTTTCTTTAGCAACCTTTACAATTAATATAAAGTAATTTTCTCCACATTAGTAATGCTATTAAAAAATCTACCCTGACTTTAGGTAGTGATATATAGAGCAATTATAGGATAATGCAATCACCTTATAAATAATTTTTTTTTAATTTCTACAGAAAACAGGATATAGCATCAGGTTTTGAGGATGAATTTCACAGACAGCACTGACTTTTTCACAGTCATTGTAGATTTGAATACACTGCAATGACCAGAGAACAAAAAAATAGAGTTTACATTTCTGCACTGGAAAGTACACTCTTTACATAGCATTTAACATTGACATTGTTTTAGTTCACTTCACATTAAACTAAGCAAAATTGTAATTTTTGATTAGTTACTCTTAAAGAAGAGAAAAGGCTTATATCATGCTACAGCTAACCAGTTAAATCATAATTTATAAGTTAATCATCATTAATGTTAAGATTATTTACATTTAGTAATCTGCAGTTTTCAAAGACGTGGCATTTTGCTGGGTATTTAAATTAAGATTATGAACAAAGTTCATATGAACAAAGATGATAATTTTGACCACATTTAATAAATTATTTAGCAGATAATTAGTTTGACTTTAGTTTGTATACAGATGTGCAAGCTTATTATCACACAAGACAGTAATTACTATCTTATTTTTACAATCATATGGCACTGATTCATAAACAGAGATACCCAAATTAGGTGGTACTTGCCCCCACAAACAGATTGTGTTGCTTTTACCTGAGAGCACAGTTTATCATAGTTTAAATACATCTCTCAAAGCTTCTAAATTCAGCCTTTCTACCTGGATATAGATATACCCAGGCAACTGAGGATTTAAGAACATTTTTTTAAAGACCTGGAGAAGGTTAAAATAGCAAAAAAATAAAAATAAAGCTTAAGGAAGACTGTGGTGTTGTAAGGTATTTAACCACAGATATAAGTCATCCTTCTTTGGAGGTTACTAACCACTTTTTGCTAACACTACTGCTTGTGCATCTTCTTTACTCCCCACCATCATCTCCCCAAAATTCAGCTTATTTCAAATGATGCTGGCACCAGCTTCATGCCTAGAGCTGGACTATGCAATGAGACAAAATTACCAGTACCAACCAGAACCGAATACCAAAAACCCCAAAGCAAAGCAATCACTGCCTCCCCCTCCAAACCTCAAAGACATGCTTCAATACTTCACAGCCACATACACATTATACAGAGAGCAAGGGAAGTTCACAGGGATGAACGGTAGAGGGAAAAGAGATCAGGGCACCTCATCAGCCCCCCAAACCAGGCCAACCTCTCCTTATCTCGCCCCAGTCTCAACAGATAAGTGACACACCACAGCCACCTCCAGAAAACTATCACTGCTCTAATGCCATTTGTTCCCCTAGAATTTGCAGGCTTCCATCGTGGTAAAACATGGTTAAGTTTTGGACAGACTTTTCCATGCTTTGCCCTTTTTTTTCCTGTTACTGCCCTTTTCTCCCAAAAGTACCACCCAAAGTGATACATCCAGTGACACAAGTGAGAACTCTGTTAAAGAGAGGCTTTCTGAAACACAAAATCACATGTGATTTCCACCAGCAGTGGAAATCTAGCTTAAAAAGTTAATCTTAACTTCAACTTTGATTTGAAAAACCATTTTTTGAAGTGTTCCAGCACAAAACACAGCACTGCTGTACAGCGGGAGGCTGAAATAACCACGCATGCAGCGCTGGATCTGAACAGAAGTCTCAGTTTCACGTTAAGATGCTGAGCTTAGCGTGTGCAAAACCAGTAACAGTCATTCTGGGTGAACTCTGTGGATCAGGTGACGTGAGCCCAAGGGCCAGGAAGAAAAGCAATATGCATAAGCTCATTATTTGCCACAGAGGCAGGCAAAACCCAACCACTGAATGAAGTTCTGTGATTTTAGCGAAGCTAGTCAAACACAAAGGTAGAGCAATCCTTATAATTTCAAGACTTCAGTTAATGACAAGTCTTCAAACTGTTTTCCCAAGACTACTTTCAAGAAAAAATTGGTAGCTTCAACTATAAATAGGTTAAACACAATTCTGCTCGTGCTTTGAGTTCAATTGAACAACTATCATAAAGCCCAGTTGTACAAAGGGCGTGTACACCACTTTTATCTGGAGCTTATCATACTATGTTAAATGCAGAATTTGGGACATATTTACATGTCAACAATCACTTCTTGTTAAAACTAGCCAGTGCAAAAGAATGGGTAGAAATCACATGATTTATAAAAATCTTCTCTCAAGTGCATGACAGGAAAAAAAAAAAATTCTGAATAGAGGTATATAAAAAAATACATTCTAAATAAATACAATAAGCAGCAACCCTGAGCAAGGCATCAAATAGAACAGGAACTCACCATTTGCTATTAGGACTCAGACCACCACTGAGGAAAAAAATCCTAGAATTTAATAAAAAAATATCCTCAACTTTTTGACAATTACAGCAATGTGGTGTGTTTGGTTGCTTTAGGGAGTGGATTTTTTAAAGTATTTTAGCAGAATAAGCATTCTGATGGATCTTCAAATGAACTAGTATTAGCAGGACAAGAACAATTTTACACCACTCCTACTGAGTTCCAGAATTCAACTCTGAAAAGAAATTAAACTCTGAAAAGTAATGACTACACGGTATTTAAAAAAAAAAAAAAACAGCAGTAAGAGCTGTCCATTTCTCAATTAATTCTCATCCTATGTTAAAAGTTTCTGTGCATGTAGAAAATTCATACAACCAGGTAACAAACAAGTGCTGAGATAGTGCAGCACTTCTCTCAGGTCAGTAGTAGTGCCTCCTGATCAGCAATGGCATTTTTTAACACTTTTGGTTAGCATAACACCAAGTTAGGCTGCTGCCCACCACCACCTAGAACTCCTTTAAATAATTGAGCTCATATTAACACAAACCTGACCCAGTGAGGGCTCCTGCTGCTGATCAGCCCCAGCACCCACTGAGATCAATACTGCTAAAAGACACTCAGCATCCAACCCCTCTGGCTTGGCCCTGGTGAACAGCTCCCTCTGTACACCAGAGCAATGGTTTGCCATGAAGAAAGATGTGCTTCATTCAGGAATCCTGTTGCCTTGGTAGGAAAGACCCCTGTGCTCTCTACAGCACAGAAGTACATAACTCTAACCAACTAGCAGCTCAGTGGCAAGGGGAGCCTGTGTGAGCTGGTGTGCAGTTTGCAAAGTCATTTGAAAAATTACTTCTAAATTAGCTGCAATAGTCCAAGATAGACAATTTTTTCCCTAGCCATTACCTGCATAAGTTTGCCACCAAACTTTCACCAGAAAATCATTTGAAGCAGGTATATCAGAATTAATATTTAAAAAGGATATTATAAATCTAATTATAAATAAAATCTATAGTCATAGATTAAACTACTACCTAAATTCCTCAAGCATCCCATAAATTATGTTTTCCAAGCACTGTCCTAAAGAGACTCTTCTTTGGAATTTCTATTTTAGATGTAGGAGGAAAAATTGAACTATTCTTCCATGATAACCAGGAAGCCACCATAGCAGAGAATTTCCCCAATGCTTATAAACCAAATAATCCACTCTATCACCAGAATTAAATTTCTGGATTATCTGTTCTGTAACTGCTTTAAAACTACTGTTTAAAAAAAAAATCCAAACAAACAACTGGTGTCTTTTGCCTTTGCTAGATATATGCATTTTCCCTATCAAAGCTAGAGACATTTTGTCACCTCTGTTTCCCAGGAGTCCCCCTGCTGCACACTGGGGGTTCAGGATTCCCTCTGACGGCAGGGGAGAGGGGGCAGAGAGCATGCAGGAGCAGGATCTAGGGTAAAAGTTGTGTGGAGCACCTGCACAGCACAACTCACCCGGGGCAGGGATTCCCCCAGCCCTGCCCTTGCTCACAGCCTGCCCTCCTGCCCTGATGGTTCCTAGAAAATTAGAACCCGACCTTGATCAATGCATGCTAGATATTTAATGAATAATTCCAAATCCAAGCCCAACAAGGTTTTTACTCCATCTCTGACTGCTCTTTTATATGAAATTTCAGGAAAATAAGTAACTGCAAATCCAACTAATAACTTAAGCTTATTATTTTTTCCAACAGAAATTTTTGTTCACACACACTAGAGTTCCCTTTATTGGGAATTCTGATTTCTGCGCTACAATTTTTAATGCTCCATTAAGGTGAAGTGAGCTCCATTTTTGAGGGAAAACATATAGAGCATGTACATTTAACATTTAAAAATTAGAAAACAATTTACCAAAACAATAAAACACTTCTACTTTCAAAGAGGAAAAATGTATTAGACACATGGTGTAGACTACATATTTTAAAATAACATTCCTAAAGTTCAGCTGAGCATGAAAGTTAATCTTTCAAAAGTGAACATTCAGCTCCAGTTGTGTTCAAGGGTATTGGTACTAGGAAAAAAAAAAAAAAAAGAAAACCAAAAAAACTCCCAACCTTACTATTTTTATAAATTCTCTAGATATTTTTAGCTGGTCCCTTCTTAAACTGCAAATTATTTTATGGTAATACAATCTTTTAAAATGCATATGTGGCTATATATATACACACACACACACAAGAGACACACATATACATACACATTCTCTTAGAAACTACTGATTGGTGAGAAATAATGCAGAGGCTACAGCCACAAGATAATCAAGACACCAAAAAATTTAAAATGGAGTAAAGCCTTTCCCAGCTGAAGGTCCTCTATTTCAAGGCGGTTTCTTCTCTGTACTTAGTCCCATACCCAAGAAGAGTCAGATCCCTCTTTGACTCATTATTTAAGATCTTACCCAAATTTTAACTTAATTAAAAGCACAGAACACTTCATTTTGCATGTGAGTGGCAGTTTTCCATTCATGCAGCCCCGCAAAAGGACAGTTTGAGCAGATGCTGATTCCCCTGCACCATGAAGAGGCAGGCTATAGGGGAAGCACATGGCTGCTGGGGCTGTGCTGAACAGGAGACATTTTATACTATAGGTTCCTCTCGTGCCAGCTGTCACAGTAATACAAGTCAGCAAAATAACAATTAACATTATAATTTTTCATTTTGAAATTTCGATGCACTGGCAGAAAAAAAATTGGAAAACCATCTTTTTTGGCACCACTCTTTTACTGCCTTTACACATACAGTATTTTAAGGTTTACTAGGGTCAATTAATATTGACTAATATGCACTTCATTTGCTAAGTATCCCATGGCATATATCAAGATTTTCTTCTCTGTTAAATATATCCATCTTTGAAAACACACTCACAAACCAATATTGCAGATCTGGAAAGAAGCAAAACCAGGAGATAATACAGAATTACAATTTTTTGATACCTACCACAAAAACACAGGAGCTCTTGCTCCCACAGAGAAATTTTTCAAAGCCAAATCACATATTCCAGTTGATGACAAGAAACAACCATCACTGAAGTATCCAGATGGACAGACATGCCCAGAGAGGCTGGGTAGCACCAGCAAGCACTGGGCTAACTGGTCTCCCCAGCATACCCCCAACACAGAAACACAGGGAGGTTTTGGATGGCACATCCAAGATATTTTCTTCATTTGTACAGCAGAGGTAACACTCACCCAGCAAAGATGCAGGGTGAAAAGGAATTCAAGTGCCTACATTTGACATGCCCAGGAAAAAAAATAAAGGAAAAAGTATGGAAGCCTGAGACTAAAACTATAAAATAATGCTCAAGTATTTGATTCCATCATGATTCTAGACAAAATAAGGGAAAGTTATGGTTTTATCTTAGCTTTCAACAGAAATTAGCATATAACTTTACGTAATTCTATATTCTCCATCATTAGAGATGAAGAATGGACTCACGTGGAGATAGACATTTTGCATAGGAAAATAAAAGTACATTAAAATACAATGGTCTTGAAACACTCTAAAACTACATAAAGCACCTTGATTTTGCTAAATGTATCAAACCCATTCAAACTTTCTAATCCATCCCCCTCTATATACAAAGCATGAAGTTGTCATCCATACTTCTTAGATTTTAGAACATTCCGTTTTTGCAGGTGCTCTCTATCCATTTACTGATTCTGAATAACCAAATTCCAATAATAAATTTTACTCTTTAATGACAAGAAAAAAAGGTTCTAGATCAATGTTGTCTTGTGCCTATCTCACTGGGCTCATGTAAGGATGAACTCATCAGAAGAAAAAGTGTGTTTAGCTGTGGTCCATGCCACTATGTATTTTTTACCAAAATCCCAGGACAATAAAATACTAAAAGATTAGATGACACTAAGGAGAGGAACAAGTTTAAGGAGTAAAGAATCTTTTTTGTGAGGTTCCCTGAAGGACTAGCCCTGTCCATGGCTAAGTATTAGGTGTATTTTAATTCTGTCTGGGTCCCTCTCTCAGAGGCGTTATGGGAGCATCACAGTTTCTGTTAGGTAGGTAAATCTTAGGCCATTTAAAAATGTTCAGGTCAAAACTAAGCATTTGAAGTCCACCCAGTAGCTAGCCAGAAGCCATAAAAGGACTCCAGCACTGTAGAGTCCTATGCTCTGCACTTAAAAGAGTGACTGAAATGAACACAGCCCCATTTTATAAAAATGCCACCTTCAAGGTCTCAAAAATGTGGAAAATGTTATTACCCCATGCTTAAAGTGAAAAAAAGGGAGAAATAATAAAAAAAATCTTAAACATTTCCTGATCATATTTTTACTACCCTTGCATTACACTTCCAAAATGTTATTTTTTATTCCACTCCTTTAAAATTTACCATATCTATGCACAATTTAAAGTCCACTACAAGTATATTTCTCAGGGTACCTTCTGTAAAGGGAAGTTAGCAAAACAAGAACAGGACCAACCTTTCAGGACACACATTTACAGCTGTGTTTCATGTGTTCCAGCTGATTTTTAAAAACTACAGCAAGAAGGGATTTTTTCTTAATTAATGATCAAACAGCATGAGGAACTATTAAAATTAAATTTCCCACAATGTAAGAGTTAACACAGTTAGTGAGGATTATCTAGTTTTTTCATAAGAACTCATTGTCTGTATAGGAATAGTCACAACTGGTGTTTCCACTCTAGTTGTAAAATTTCAAAGATTAAAACCAAAAAAAAATCTGTTCACATCTGCAAAAACAAATTTTGAAACAGAATAAAAACTTTAAGTCACTATGTGAAGTTTTGGCCCTGCACTTTCAAAAACGCTAAGTTTGCACACAGAAAAGAGAGCAGATACAGCTAAGAAATGGCGTATTTTCTAACATGTCTTCTTTGAGCATATTTCTACCTACTTGATATTTACAGAAGCAAAACTAAAAATCAATGCCACTAATTATTTTTTTAATAACTGTGACCATTGCAGGCACCATGCATACTTTAGCCTCACAAAACCATTTCCCACCTTCTTGTGCACATGGAACACAAACCCTCATTACACTGAAACTAAGCAACACAATCCAGTTCTCATCTAATGGTCACTCCTGGAACACAGGTGGCTGCAAGGGGGACTTGGGGCCTGTTTTCCTCAAATCAGCCTTTGGACACCTCAGCATCAGAGGTGAAGCCCAGCTGGCAGGCCATTGCTCCCCCCAAAGAGCAGCATTACCTGTAGGGTGCAGCTCTGTTACCCACTTCTCCTGCTCCCTTCCCAAACAAATCCCCCAGAAGAGACACAGGGAATTTATTTTCTCAACAATGAGCCCTCGAGGTGGGGAAAAAAAAATTAACCTTCCAACTGGAAAAGCACATCATCATTAGCACAACTGAGGTGTTTGTGGGCATTTGAGGTACCTGAGGGCCCCAGGAGCAGGCAGAGCGGGTCAGGTCTGGGTGGAAAGCCCACCTGGACATGGAAGCCAGGCCGGGAGGCTGCGCCAAGCACATCCCCAGGTGCCCAGAGTCAGCGCCTGCCCTCCCCCCTCATTACGCACAAGTGACATCAGGGCCATTTGAATAATCAGATTGCAGCCTACATCGCCTTGTGAGATACCAGCTGCTCCTGGGCTGCGCCGAGGCCGTGCCCAAAGCCTCGCACCACAAGTTCCACGTAGGCCATGGGCAGCCACCACCCTCCTGCCGCTTCCTCGGGAGAAAACTCAGCTGAGCGTGGATGTGACTAACGGTGCCCTGCCTTCCCTCGCAGTCAAAATCATTACAATGCCTCCTCCAACTTTTGCATAAAGTGACCTAAACCCTTAAATATTGCAATAGCCTTCTTCCACACCAAGGGGTCTGAATGCAGAAATGCTGCATTCCTTTGGCATTCTCTCGAGATTTCAGGAGTAAGTCAGGAATCTACTCCTGAGCTTATTAAATGCTTTGCACCTCCCCCAAAGTAATTCCCCACCCTTCCATCAAGAAAACCTTGACCAGGTCTCTTTTTTCAACCACAGCATATCTCCTGGTCTGTTTTTTAAATACTTCCAGGGAAGTGGTGGGGGGGGAGGAAAGCCACACACCGGCTCTCTCCTTGCTTCCTTCCACAGCAGGTAGGAAGGCAATTTTGCAAACCTGGGTGTGCCCACTTCAAATCAGAAGATCCAGCAAAGGCTGGAATGCAGTGACTACTGGGCCCAAGAATTTCGCCCTGAATAGCAAGCCAGGCACACTCCATGTCTTCCAGATTCAGCTCAACTTTATGGCAGCCCTAGCTGACACCACCTCTTGACCTTCCTTTATGTGACAAGGATATGGATTACCAAACCCTTACCCTTTCCTCCTGTGCACCTCAGCTGGCTCTGGAGAAAGATACCCACAAACTACCTTTGTGAGTGATAATCTACACACCCTGGTAAAAAAAAATTTAAAAACAAAACAACAGAAACCCCCATAGAAATCGTGCTAAGGAGGCTGTGAGGAGGGGAGCTAGGAGTCTCCATGAGGCAGCCTCAAAGCAGCAGAGGTCAATACAATGTATTGAATAATTTTGTTGCACTACAAAACAACTTTTGCTCTTGAGAAGCAGTCATTTGACCAAACTATTAATTGTACTCTCATGCTGAAAGACAGACTTGACCCATCCACGTTTTTGGTTTTTTTTTAAATGGCGTCGCTTCTCCAGCCATATCTCTCCAGCCCGCTGGAGAGCACAGGGCCCTTTGGAAAGCACTTCCCGGCCTTCCAGCGTGCAAACACACGGGGTGGGCCTGGCCAGCAACACCCCCCACCACACCCCAGCTGCTCCTACACCTTGCCCTGCTGCAAAAAGATACAAGGACTTCACATGAGTTACTTTGAAACCACCTTAACCTCTTTCACCAACAATACTCAACATTTGAAACTGCACTTTTACATGTAACTACCAACTCCAAATATGCGCCCACTAAGCAATGTTTAGGAAAACAAGGAAAAAAGCCTCCAATTTTCTGACATCCTCCTTCCCCCCCCCAAAAAAAAAAAAAATTAGACATTTATAAAAGGAACAAGAGAGTCACTATTACATATGGAGGCCACTGAATGAATTTTAAGTGGCTCTCTATATTAGATTTGGGGAGAGGGGGAGCAGAAACAAAGGGGAAGGAAGTACAGTCATGAGAAATACAATTTAATTTTCTGTTAAACAGTAGTATAAATCTGAACTATATCTAATGCATTCCAACAAGATAATGCACGGTGAAACAGTGTTTTAACAAATAAGGGCTTTGAGTGAAGCAACGTGGGTATGCTGATACAATTACATCGGCAATTTTTTCAATATGCCTATATGCAGGCAACACATGCCTAGAAAAGTGCTTGAAGCTCAGTGCAGAATTCTTTTCAACAAGTTACAGACAGATAAATGTTTCTGATAATTGCTAATTCACAAATAGGACACGGTACCCAATACAAAGAATGGACTTTTACACCATCTCAGCTGGCAGCTGAAAGAACTGAAAAATACTTTTAAACGCATTAAACAATGATTTAAAAACAAAACAAAAAAAGTTGGGGAAGCACCAGTGATTTTATATTTACTGTTATATGAGTGTAATGAATTTATTTTCAAAAGCATAAATAGAATGCTCTTTGTGCAAGCTTAAGATTAACAAGCATAACAGTAGATTTATTAGACTAATAGGAAATCATCAATTTTTAGATGTCCCATGGAATTTTCTTCTTAAATCTAAAAGTATATTCCATCTACAACAGTATTTTTCTATACAAAATCTATTAAATGCAGGCTACTGTAATTCAATACTATATGCATTGCATATTAAAGGAGAAAAAGCACATACACCGTATTCATTTTCAGTGAAAAGTATCAAATAAATACAACCATAAAGAGTCACATGCAATGAATTTGTCCAGAGAGGGGTTCCCCCTTCCCTTAACTAGAGCAAAAAACCTCCATACTTTCTCAAAGTGAAGCTTTCTTCTAACACTAAACAGATGATCAAACTTCTGATTCTCAAAATACCATGATACAGTGCCTATCGAGACAGATAAACCATCTTCTCCAATCAACTACCTTAAAAAGACTGCAATTTTAAAAATAATCCTGAAATAGTAGAAGTCCCTTGTAATAAAGTTTCACAGACATACTTCCCAGATTGAATAATGGAGTTCAGGAACAAGCACGTGGAAAGTTTGATCTATTTTTTTTTTTTACTCTCTAGTGCATGCCAGGTTTTCTATCATATAAATATTTGTGAAAGAAGCAAGCTGAATTGCTATAGGCAGCATAAAAATACTACTGCTTTATTCCAAATATTGCTTCTTTACATGAGGCCCAACAAAATTACTGCCTTGCAAAAATTAAACGTATGTTTAGAAATTAAGGATGCATAAATCCTGTCCTTACTGGGAAGGAGTCCTCCTCCTGCTGCTTCTATAGTCCAGCTCAAAATAGCGATGATAAAATCCTCTCAAATACAGATGAGACTTCTACTATGGGCCTGTAAAATGCTGCAGATTCCAACATGGCAGGATCAAAAAAAATATAACCACCAGTATATTTACAAGGTGCTTTTTGTTGCTGAAGCAGAGCTCACGTGCTTGCCCGTTATACAGTGCACAACACCACATTTCATTTCCTGCTAGCACACAGATTTTAACTCCTCTCACGGAACTTTAAATTTTAAAAATCTACACGATCATTTGCCATCAGACCACAATAATTTGCTTCTCCCATAGAAAGGTGCTTTTTCAAAAAAAAAAAAAAAATTGTACCACTGCTGCCTGGCCAAGACACTATATTATAAATACATGGGGTGATTCTAGAAAACCTCTCGGACTGCACTGAGTGCACGCCTGTGGGTTTAAGAAAGCGGTCCATTTATCTACAGGGAAGAGAAACACAAACCTAAGCATTTTTCAAATTGCTTCTCACTGGATAACTAAGGGCAAGGGGCGGTGCGGGGAGGGGGGGGGGGGGCTGGGGGGGGTGTGGATAAAAATAAATTACCTTTGTCTTTTCGGGACCGAATGTTCAACTTCTATGAGTTTCCCATGCAGCTCCACTTTACCTGCCGAGATAAACAGAAAGGGGAAAATATTCGAGCGCGGCTGTGCGTCCCCGTCTCCAGGAGCGGGCTCGCAGGGGTGCGAAGCAGGAAACGGGAGCGCAACACGTTAGCCCATTCATCGGCAGCCGGGGCAGCGGCGGCGGAGCGCGGCCGCGGCGCCCGCCAAGGCGGCACTCCCGGCGCCCGGGGCCGCGCCGCTGCCGCGGGGGAGCCGCGCTGCCCTCGGCGGGGCCCCTTCCCCGCCCCGCGCTGCGAACAGCCCGCGAAGCGTCGTGTGCGGGAGCCGCGCTCGGCCCCGTCTCGGGGAGGGGGAGCGGCGGCTCCGCCACCCCCCGCGCCGCCAACTTCGGGCGATTTTCTGCGCGGAAGCGGGCGGGAAGGGAGGCGCGGAGCGCAGCCCGAACCCGTCGCCTCCGAAGCAGCCTCTCCCGGCAGACCTGAGCCCATCTCCTCCGAGGCAGCCTCTCTCGGCAGACCTCCGCAAAGCCGCTTCACGCGAAAATAATTTATTTTTTTTTTTAAGCACACAAAAACAGGATGTCGGGCCGGGAGCCGGCGCTGCTGGAGGCGGTGATGGGTGCGTGAGAGCAGCGAAGAGAAACCGAAATAAATAGCATAGCAGAGCAGGGCAGCGCGGGGCGGGGGGGCGGGCAGGGCTGCCCCCTCCCAAGTTTGGAGCAATTCGGCGGCTCGCCCCCAGCCCCGCGGCCTAAGGCGAGCCGAAAGGAGCCTCAGCCCGCTCCGGGGGGAGGCGGCCCCAGCGAGGGGCTGCGGGGGAGTCCAGCTGTGCCCGGGGGGTGTGTGCAGCGCTGCCCCGCGCAGGGCTCCGCGCCCGCAGCCCGCCTCCGCCTCACTGCACTCACCGCCCCCCACCCCCCCCAATGCAGCGGGGGCCCCCGGGCGGGCAGGGCTGGCCGTGGGGCTTGGAAAAACATGGGAACCGCCGCGCCGCGGGTCCCTGGGCCCAGGCTCCCGCCCCTCCCCGGCCACTCCCGGGGGGCCGCCGCCGCGTAAGCCCCGCGCAAAGGCTCCAGGGGAAGGCCGGGCGGCTCCGGCCGCGCTCGGAAAAAACAGTTCCCATCTCACCTGAGGGCGGAGGGAACGGGAACCCCCCCCCTCCGGTCCCCCCCCCCACCGAGCAGCGGCGCGGCCCAGGCCGGCGCTGCAGCCGCTCCGCGGCCGCGGAAGAGCTCGAGAGGCGGGAGCCGTCGGGGCTGCGGAGAGAGGGCGGGGGTGGTGGAAGGGGCCGCTCACCTGAAAGTGCCTCGATGGCCTTCATGGCCCAGCTCTCGTCGGGGCAGTCCACGAAGGCGTACCCCGTCTTCACCAGGAACTGGCCCGAGAAGGGTATCTTGGAGTCCTTAAAGAGACTTTCCAGGTCGAGAGGGCTGACGTTCTCGCCGAGGTTGCCGATGTAGAGCTTGTTCATCTTCCTGGCGGCTCGGGGAGGCGCGCACCGCGGGCTGCAACCCTCGTCTTGCGAGAGGAGGTGGGGAGGAAGGGGGAAATAAAACAAAATGCGATGGAGGAAGGAGAGAGCGAGAGAGAGAGACAGGGAGAGGGAAAAAAAAAATCAGATCTGCAGCTTGTGTCCCTCCCTCTCTCTCTCGAGGGGTAGAAAAAAAAAAAAAAAGGAGAAAAAAAAAAAAGAAAAAAAAAAAAGCGTGGCCAAACGGGAGTCCTAAGTGCCTGCCGTGCTACCCGGGCGCATGGGGGGCACGGGGGAAACACCCAGCGCCGGGGCCGCGGATGGCGGGCTGAGAAGAGGAAAAGGAGGAGGGGAGGGGAAAAAAAAACTACTTTTTTTGTCTTGCCCCCAAGCCCCTTTGGCAGCAGCAGGCGGACTATGAAAATGTCACACTACGTGCATGCAGGCGCCGCCTCTCCGTATTAAAAAAAAAAAAAAAAAAAAAAAAAAAAAAGAGAGAGAGAGAGAAGGGGAGGGGGGAGGGAAGGACGGAGAGAGAGAAAAAAATTACTTGAATATTCCGGCTTTTTGAATGAGCCACGTGTTCAAACTACAAATCAACTTCTCACGTGAGGAATCCCAGCTCTTCAATTAGCGAGTGGATGGGGCGCACACACACTCACGGAGGAGGAGGAGGAGGATGGCTGGGGTGAAGGACGGGGAGAGGGGTGGGGGGAGGCTGGACAGGACAGGACAAGTTTAGAGAGGGCCGGAGGGCGGGGGAAATGGAAACCGGAGTTGGGTGGGCTCCGGTCTGCGCCGCCTCTGCCCTTCCGCGGGGGGAGTTCGCTCTGCGCGCCCCCTCCGCCCAAAAACGGCTGGGCGGCCGCACCTCCCCCCGTGTGAGCGGGGTGTGATCCCGGGGAGGGAGGGGAAAAGGCACCGCAATGCCCGCCCCCCCGTCCCGCTCCTCCCCCGCCGTGCCAGGCGGTGGGGATTATTCATCGGGGTCGTGCCTGGGCGATCCCGCTCCCCGGCAGTATGGGCTGGGGGGAGGAGGAAAAGGGCGAGGAAAAAGAGGGGGTGCGATGGCGGGGGGAGGCGGCCGGCGAGAGAGCGGGATCCGCTCCCGCGCAGCGCCGCCGCGGCTGCGTGCTGGGGGGCTGCGGGCGGGGGCGGGGGGTCCCTCCAGCCCCGGAGGAGCCCCATATGGTAATGATCCCGCATTACTCGCGGTGCCCCTTGCGCTGCTGAGCCTTACGGAAAGGAGAAAGAGGGGGAGAGGGAAAAGAAAAAAAAAAAAAAAAAAGACAAAGGGGTGGAGGAGAGTTGGGGGATGATGAAGAAGAGAGTCCTGGGGCGAGGGAGCTGCCCGGCCCGGGGAGGGGCGGGGGGGCCGCGCTCCCTTCCCATCTGGGCAATGGTGGACGGCGTGGGGGGAAACGCGAAGGCACCGTTGCCCTCGGCTGGTAACGGCACACAAAGGGATTTGGCGACCCCCCCCCTTTTCCTCCCCCCCTCCCCCTGCCCGGTCTAAGGAACCATTCATAATTCTCCACATTCGTACAGATACAATGGTGGGCTTGTGGGGGAGGGGTTTGGGGGTGTGGAGCCTTTCCAGTGCAAACAAAACGTTGCCTGAAGATGAAGAAAGGATACGGAAATGAAAGCCAGCACTGTGTTTAATATAGCGATCTAGTAGGTTTTGTTTAATAATTCAACGCACTTTAGCCGAAGGTTTCATTTATTCCGTGGTAGGCTTCTTGTGGTACGTTTTAATAGGTATATCCATGGAAAATGGTTAAATACTTTTATTAGTGAGCAGTGACTGGATTTCCACATGTCCTGTAGCATGTCTGGAAATCTCTGGTAAAGAGGAACGCTTCCTAGCTTTGTGCCTAACTTCTAATAAGTACACAATTAAAGAGGGGTGGTTTAAATCTCCTTGGAAGCCGCGCAGGGGTCAGGCTTTTGTTACGCACGCTGCGGCCGCCGCAGCTCGGCGATGGTGGTGGTGGTGGTACCCAGCGCTCAGGGGGTGAGTCAGCCGCTGAAGATTTCTCTTGTGGGGGTATGATGATGCAAGGAGACATGGCTCACCATGAGGCTGGAGCCCCAGACCATTGTGAAATCGTCAGGGGCTGGGGGAATGCTGCAGTAAGTTGGAAACACGGCCCTTTTGTTGTGCGCATCCAAGCAGTTGGTTGACCAAAACCCTAATATTTGTAATTTCAACCCATTGTTTAATCTCAGGGTTATTTTAATGAACTTTTAATTGTCAGGTTGTGATTGAGGAAATCGAGTGTTTTGTGTTTCACTAATCAGAATTTAATCACAACTTCCATTTTGTAGGAAATTAGCAAATAATTATCTTGGGGATAGAGAGAATTTTTTTTTTCCTAAGGATTTAAACTGTTTATGACTTTTTGATGTTGCATGTAGAATTCTTTCCTAAATGAATTTGTATTTCATAACCCCACTCTCTATAGTCTGCTTAAAATAAATAATTGCTTATCTAAGTTAAAAACAGCCCCCTCCAAACAGCTGAATTCTTAGTTAAACTTGTGAAAGGAATTAGTCACTGTTCCTGCAGATTAATTGCATTCTTTATAAATTTGATTTGTACTGTATCTATAAGGCAGGCTGCATGTGCTCATTTCTACATGGTTGGTGTATAGCATTATCTGGTACTTCCTCTTAAATTGCTAAACAGGGTGCATATATTTCTTTTAATATTCTGGTCTGAAAATGTGTTTAGTTAGGAGATTTCTTTAAGAAATGAAGATTGAATGTTCATGATAACACTATGCATCAGTTGTCCAACAACACCATAAACCGCTTTGTAATCAGATGGTTGGGGGGAAAAAATCCCCTTACTTATTAGCAATCCCCCCTCTTTTTTTTTTTCTTTTTTTTTTAATATTCTGAAAACCTCTTGCTAATAAGCTGAAATATTTTCTGTAAATCTAAATAATGTATAGCTTTGTTTGTTAAGAAGTGTGGGCTGGTTAGTGGTTTCAAGAGTAATTCCAAATCTTGAATGCCAAAAAAGGCAATTCAACAACAAAAATTTGTTCTTGTTGCCTGACAAATCTCCACTTCCCTGCACAAATGAATATGGTTCAGACCAGTTGGGCACCCTCAAATGTTAACGTTATTGAGAACATAGCTTTAAAATTTGAGATGTATTTTATTTTGGCAGTCACAAATCAAATGTGTGAGCACACAACAGAGCATTCCCGCATCTTAATGTATTTTTTTTATTTACTTCTGTAAGAAAAGGCATTATTAAAAAAATTAAATTTTTTTCTATATTTCATTGGTTTGTGTTTATTTCCCACAGAAGCCAAGAAGAAGTTGAAATACTTACATAAATATTGCACACAAGGAAGCACAGCCAATCTTTAATTAGCAAGGGCTTTTACGACATTCTGCCGTTTAGAATTAAAACTCAACCATGTGCTTCTCCCCACCTCCGGGTGAGAATCCAAGGGCCTCCGCCGTGTCCGTCCCCCCCTTCTCGCACGGCCAGGGGCGGGCAGGGCGCTCCCTCTCTGCCCCCTCCCGAGGCCCGAGCCCCCCCGCTCCGCCGGGCTCGGCGCACGGTGGGTGGGTAGCACGTCGGACCGCCCGCAGCCCAAATATTTCCCATTAAATTTCTTTTTTTGGGCTGGGCTGGGTTTTGGTTTCGTGGGGATTTTTTGGACTGCGGCCGCCCGCGGAACGCTCCGCGTGGGCCGGGGCACGATGGGCAGCGGGGGCCGGGCGGGCGGCGCGGGGCGCGGCGGCGGCGGGCGCTCCCCGCGGGCTCCGGGCGGCCGCCGCCACGACGGCGGGGACGCCGCGCCCCTGCCTCCGCCACGGCGGCGCGGGCGCGGAGCCGCCGGTCCTCGCGGGGCGGACACCCGCGCCGACGGGACGGGATGGGACAACCGCGCTGACCCGCCCGGCCCGGCCCTGCCGCACCCCCTGCCTCCTCCGTCCGTCCGTCCGTCCGGCCCCCTGCCCGCCCTCGCCTCGCCGCCATCCCGGGGGCGCGCAGCCCCCGCGGGCGGCCATAGCCGCTCGTAGTAAAGCGGCGCGGCGGCGCCGCCTCCCATTGGCTGCGCCCTGCGCCTACCAGCGCCGCCCGCCGCCGCGGCGCGGCCGCCCATTGGCTCCCGCGCCGGCCCCCGGGGCGCGTGGCGCGAAAGCGGAGGCGGGGGCGGCGGGGGCGGGGAGGGGAGCGCGGAGCGGAGCAGACGAGACGGGCGGGGGGCGCGGCGCCACCGGCCGGGGCAGGGCAGGGCCGGGAGGGGACGGGAGAGCCAGCCCGCTCCCGCCCTCCTTCCCTCCCGGCGGCGGCCCGCGGCTTTGTAAGGCGGTAAGTGGGTGCCACGCCGCAGAGGTGCCGGTTCCGGGGGCCGCCCCGCCACCGCCGCGCCGGGAGGGCCGGCGAACAAAGGAGCGGCGGCGCGCGGCTTCGCACGGGCACGGGCAGCGCGGCCGGCGCCGCGGGATGCTCGCTCCGGGAGCCGCGGGACGCTCGCTCCGGGAGCGGCGCGGCGGCCCCGGCCTGGGGTGGCGGCCCCGGAGCGATCCGCGGCGGTCCCGGAGCGATCCGCGCTGGCGGGCGTGGAACGCCGCTCCCGGGGTCCCGCCGCCCTTCCCAGCACCGCCAGCCCGCCCGGGCGGCTCGTGGAGGCGGCGACGGCTCGGTGCCGGCGGCTGGCTCCGCTGCCGGGGCTGGTAGCAGTTCCGTTCGGCTCGGCTCGGCTCCCCCGACAGCGGGGAGGCGGCCGGGGCCGGCCGGGGCTCGGCGCAGCGCCTGCGGGAGCACCGGGGTCCGTCCCGCTCCGCTCCGGCTTGGAAGTTTTGATCGTAAAATGCTACAAAACTCGATGAATCGGCAACGGAGAGCGCGGCGGTGCCGGCGTGGAATGAAACAAATAAACCGCACGATGCATCGGAAGTTTTAGAGCTTGAGATAAAACAATGTAGCCAGCTCTGTTCGAGTTTCTTTCCAATAAAAAAGAATTACAAAGAGGTTAGCTGTCTGTGCTCTTTTGCTGACCGGAAAGTTGCAGGAGTTCTTGATTTTGTAATGCAAAGTGATCACAGTGTTACTGCAGTAAAATAATACAAAAAATTTCTAAATAAGTAGTCCGGTATGTGAAAGGTGGTGACTGTGGCTTAGAACGAATCTCTACATGCTGATTTGAAAGTAAGTAATTTTTTTTCCCATTTTGTCCAGGGATCTCTTTATTCAAGTACTGAATGCTCGATGTATCTTGTTTTCATCTTTCAAACATATCTTTGCAAACAGATCTTGTAAAATAAAAATCTGATCACCTACATTTTGATTACATGAAAATAATTAACAGTCTTTACATATATATTATATATAATACATAAACTTTTCATCAGTGTTCACTTCACTTGGCACAGCTGGATTTAAAATGGGATTTTCAAAGGAGAGCTTAACTATATTTCGGGTCGATATCTGAAATCTGAGATCTTTGCAATTGTGTTGGAAGGAGCACGTAGAAAAAATAGAAATATATCATATATATTACAGCCAGACAAAATCAGAACTTTATTTGATCAAGTGACAGGAATAATTGCCAATATGGCTTCCTCTAGCTAAAGAATATTTTGTGTGGCTTTTACAAGGAGTGAAGAACTGAAAATGAAGACACTATTTAAGAAGTAAAAGTGTTTCTCACGAGTGAAGTGTGTTTTAACTTGTTTCAGATGGGGTTTTGTTCTGGTTTGGTTTTCTTACAATTTAGAGAAATCAGAATATATTTCTTGTTTGCTCCTCCTTTCATCAAGGAGATCTTTTGCCAAGAGGAAAAAAATATCAAGTAAGGGAGTAAAATGGGGCAGCAACCCAAGCATGAAATCCCTTTGGCGAGAACAATGAGACCCTCCTCTCCAGAATCTGTTTTGCCTTACTGGTATGATAACGGTGTTTTCAGCTAACATTTTCATAGATCTGTTGTGAATTCAGCCCCAGGACCTTCCATATCTTAAAATTATAGGGAAGGAGTGTTAAATTTGCTCTTTAATACCTGGTATTGGTTAGATTTTGGTGGCCAGATTTCCTTCCAAGTAGCCATTATTTTTTAATAAGGATATATCCCTCCCTTTCTCTAAAAAACGCTAGTGTAGCGTTGGCCTTTGAAGACACTCTGCAACAATTTGCTTTTAATATTTTAAAATAACTTAATTTTGATACAAATTAGTTATTTTGTTATATTTAGGCAAAAATTTAATATGGTAGCTGCTGAAGTTTCATACTTTACTTTTTTTTTGTTTTGTTTTAATTTGTTTTAATAACTTAAAATACCTTTGTTCTGTTGCTGGATCCAGTTCAGGCAATCGTTTGGTCTTTTACAAATTTTGTCAGGAATAAGCATTCCAATTTCAATGTAACATTCATGAAAAGAGCTGTTTAAATTGGCCATTAATATGTATATCCTTTGAAGAATGTGGTCATGAATGTTTGTATTTAAAGTGTGTTTTCCCACTACAATATCTGTTCTGTCATTTGCTATGTATTATTTTTCTCAAGATCAGAAACCATCCTAATGTTAATTATAGTCATGTTTTTGTTTCCGGTCTGTTTCTTAAGAAGACTGAATATTTGGTTCTGTGAATTATGGATTATATGGCAATTTAAAAGTACCTGTGAAACTGAAGGCTGAGCTTGTGGGATTGTTGGCCCCTCCTGCAGACATTAGTGCTTAGATATGAATGATTTCGTTAGGTCATTTCAGTAATTGTTTATCTGGTCTAAAATAAATTAGGTTCAGTCTTTTGTGTTTCTCATGAAAGCTACATCATAGAATTATTTCCTTTGCAATGGATTACCTTAATATATTGTACATGGTTTTGGTATTAAATGCTAGGGAACTTGGATTGCAAGAGATCTGTTTGGGTAGGTATTGTCACTATAATAAAATGGCTGGCACAATCTTTTTATGTAAGGAAATCTCCATATTTCCCCCCCCAAGTTGTGGTTTTCTACAGCTAAATGGTCAATGAAGCTTGACTGTATTATTTCTAAAACATTTTGTGTAGAGTCTAGTCATTTCCCAGAGTAAGGTGAAGTAACTAAAAGTTCCACCAAGAAAAGTATTTAAGTAGTGGAAGAGAGACCTGTAAAACAAAAATGCCCTGCAACCCCATAAGGCAAAAGCTGTGAAAATAAATAGAAGCCTTAGTCTGATAAAATTAAACTGCATACATATAGCATTAGTTTCATGCTAATTAATTCCTGTTTTAAAGCTCAATTTACATCTCAATTGAGCAATCCTTGATACAACTGGAGGCACACAAACATATCTTAGACTAAGTAGTTGTTTCTACAAATTTCAGATTCAACTTTTTCTTCTAGAAATGTTTTTGGTTTCTTTAAAATTTTGCAACAGTAAACAGTTTATCTGAGCTTTTAAACGCTCCTAAAATACTACTCAAACCAAAGTTAGAAAATCAAGTAGGAAAACATGAAAAAAGTGATTTATTTAGGTAAACCCAAGCCTGCAAGGCTAGTTTGAGGCTGTTTTTTGCAAGCCTGTTTTGAGTCCATTGTTTGAACGTATAGTCATGCTGTAGGAGTGGGGCTGAGCTCACAGAATGCACACTAACAAAGTACCGTAATGGGGTCACAGAGGCCAGAGAAAAAATTCAGCTTTCTTGCATCAGACCTGTGATAAAGCCCCAGCCTGTATGTAAACACTGAAACATTCTCACAGGCAACAGCTAGAGGCAAGGCTAATACCTGCCTTATTTGCCTTAAGTTAACAATGTAAAAAAATATAGTCAAAGCTGCATTACCAAAGAAATGACAAAATGTGTTTCTTTTCTTTCTTTGGGTGGAAAAAAATGCCAATTGCATGCTTCAATCTACTTTCTTACATTGAATGATGGCTGCAGGAAAATTCAAAAGTGTTTGTGCCCTTTTGTTTTAGTCATGTGTGGATTTCTAATGTTAATATTCAATGCTGAAATGCTAATTTTGAGCTGAAATATGGTTCTAGTCAAAATATGATCTTAATTTCTTTCAAAACAAAAAATTCCAAATATCTGTTTTATTATCAATGAAACATAGGTATAAAGTAAATTAATTGAATTTGGTGTTCAAATTGCTTAAGTAAACCCTGAAATTTACACAATTTTATTTAAATTTCCTGCAGCTTTGACAAATTCGTAAAATTAGAGCTTTCTCTCCTGGAGTTGAAATAAAAATAATCAAAATAATTAAATCACTGTTTGTAAAAAGATAATAATACATGGGGATGCTTCACATCAGTCATATAATCTAATTATTCGATTAAATATAACTTTTTAATTTTAATTACACCCCTTTAATACTGCCTTGAGATTTAAGAGTCTTAAAACTCACCCAGGAACTGCTAGTTTTGGAAGCTCAGGTTTTTAGCAAGTTGTGGTTATTTACTTAGAGGAGAAGTGTGGGCAGGGGGAGGTGAGCAGTGGGAGTAAGGAGACAAGAGCGTTTCCTGGCTCCACCAAGGCAAAGGCCAACAGGTGCCCCCTCAGCTCCTTGGGAAATCTCTCCCTGACCTGGCTAAAGGTTACACTCCTGAGCTGCAAAGGGGATTTTCAGTTGCTGGCTTTTGAAGAAAAAGAACAAACCAGATCAGCTTTCTGGATGCAAAAGCTGTCAACCTAATTAATGGTTTTCCCTGTGTCCTGTAAATAACTTTCAGAGGTTCAAAACAAACTTCAAAGTAGTTCATGGGTGTATTCCAATGAGAAGCAGCAAAATGTCAAGTTTCAAAGTTTAGTTGTCTTAATAATTAGAAAAGAGAGAACAACCCTTTCTTTTCCCATAGAAAAATAAAGTTTACCCCATACATATTTCCAGACAGCTTAGAAACTCATTTGAGCAAAAAGAAGAAAAAAAAAAAAAACAAAACCTTGGCAAACTGTAGCCTGAGAGAATATTTTGTTTTATCTATAAATTATGACTGAAAAAAATGAGTGAAAAAGATATGAGATTTTCATACCTGAAACCCCTACAAGAACCCTATTGTACAGACAGCCACTGTTTCCATCTGCTGCAGATAAAGTTGCAATTGATTTAGTTTTAGTCTTGTACAAAATGTTGGGTGTTTTTTTGTTGGTTTGGGTTGTTTTCTTTCACGTTGGACATCTTGTTGCAAACCTATAGCATGAGACATATCTGTGCAGGCATAGTCTCATCCTAAAGCCTCTGTGGAGCCTGGGGAAAACAAGCCAGGACATGCTTTGCAGTTCTGAAGTTGTAGGTCAAGCAGCAGAAAGCTCTGAACACCTTTGAGTTCTGGTTATCAAATGACTATTTCTGGTTGTAAACATCATGCTTGAAAAACTCATATTAAAATTTTAAAAACATACACACAATCAAGAAACTTTTTTTCAAAACTGCCGAATTTCTAAGCTAATAATCCTATAATTTTGTTTTGTATCTGCATTATGCTGCAGAAGGATATAATTTTTCTTCTGTACTAATGTTCTTGCTAAAATGTTAATTTTCTAATTTTTTTAACAAATGCATTTTCTAATAAGTTAATTTTTTTAAGATTTTGTAATGTCCAAACCAACTTAATTGATTATATCTTTATTATTTTTAATTATTTGCTTTTTATACACTTTAGGGATAAAAACAATTTAAAGTCCTGAAAAGGTATATCCTAGATTAGGAAATAACATTTTTAAAAAATCAAGAAATACCAAAAACATATTAAAATAAAAACGGTGTTTTGTTGTTTTGGTGTGAAAGGTGAAGTCTTCCTTGCAGTTAAATACTGAACACAACACTTAGTTTTTCCAGGGTATCTATTATTTTCCATAACTCTTTTTGTACATGACCCCTGAAATAAATTGGGAATAAGCTTTAGATATGTGAAAACACTACACCCCTGACTGCATTAGAAATCCCTGTCAATGACTAACCAAGTAACAGATGAAAACCTTTCCTTGTCTTGGAATGGGGACCTGCACTATGGTTAGTTGCTATTTTAAACTCTGATCTAGGTGTAACTGAACTAAACAGAAAACAACACTGAGAGAGAATATTTTAACACAATTTTTAAAACTCATTTCAGCTCTAGCCAATGTTGTCTCCTAACAATAAGGAGTTGTCCTAAAATAAGAATGGGTTCCTTTCTAGCAAAATTTTTCTTTGAAGAAGCTCAACAGTTCTCAAGGAAAAAACTCAACAGGGTAGTGTGGTGAGAAATATCCTGGAGGGAAGTGGTGGGGCTGCCTTGACTGCAGCCATCAAGTCCTAAAGGAAAAGCAGAGCAATAGTGGCCAGTGGAGCTCATTTGCATCACAGATGAAATGCTGCCTTTTCTTTGACACATCCTAACACACTTGCATGTGGGCATAGAGAACTGTCCTTTGGGAATGGGGGAAATTGTAATTTTTCCACTCATCATGTAGTATTTCTTCCAACAGGACGCCCATGCCCCACCAAAGGAGTCAAATCCACACTGGTGTTGTGGGTACTAGGTGCCTCCAGATACGCCATTTTCATTTCAAAATGTAATTTTTTTTCTATTCCTGGTTTACTTAGGAATTCCCTGATTGGATGCTAGGTAGAAACATGCACTACTTGCTGAAACCCAACAGATTTAGTGTCATTTACAGGATCAGAAAATAGGTTCTGCAAACACATGGCCAAACAAAGAGATAATGTAAGGACAGCAGCAGAAGTTGGGGTTACATGGACACTGTCCCCTTACAGCTGAGTGCTTGAATAGAAAACTCTGGGGTGCATCGAGCTCACCTACGTCCAGTGGAGCACAGACAGCAAGGACACTGTGATGTACCCAAAACACGAATGGGGAGGCTCAAAAAATTAAAGATGCCCTCCCCTCTGTTTTTTTCCTTTGCAAGAGTTGCTGCCTAACGATTAAATGAGGAGCCTGTCAAGGCGCGGAGGACAGGCTCATCTGGGAGTGGAGCAGGGAGGGCGGACATCTGTCTGAGCAAGGGGCTGGGGCTGGGGCTGGGCTGAGGCACGGAGGAGGCAGGGCTGAGGCAGCCGGTGCCGGGGCTTGACGCCGCTCTGCGCTCCTCGGGAATGCGGGAGCGGTGGGTGGGCACCAGCGGAGAGCGGGTGATGGCTTCGGGGCGTCGGGCTCACCTCCCGGCTCCCTTCCCTCCGACAGCCGCTTCCGTCGGATGCTCGCTGCTTTGGGTGGGGTTCGCGCACCGCAGGGACGCGGGAGGCTCGGCCCGCGGGATGGATGCGCTGGGGAAGCCCCGGCCGCCCCCGCCGCCCGCAGCCCGGCCCCGCTCGGCCGGGGAGCGCGGGGCGCGCCCGCACCGAACCGGGAGCCCCGCTTCAAACCCGGGCGGTGCGGCCGCGGGCGGCCCGGGGCCGCCTCCGCCCGAGGGGCAGCGGCGGGAGCGGCGGCACCGGGAGCCCCCCGGGAGGCGCCGGCGCGGCCCCCGCCGCCTCTCCTTGCCCGCTGCCGGCCGCCGCTCTCCCAGCCCCCCTCGCCCGGCCCGTGTTCCTTCACACCCGCAGAAATCCCTCCCCAGCCCCGGCCGCCCCCGCCCCCAGCCCCTGCCCGCGCCGGGGTCGCGGAGTGCCGGCAGATTGCGGCGGGGGGCCCCCGGCTGGAAAAGGGCCGGGAGGGCAGCAGCCACTGGAGGACAAGCACGCGGTGCCTTCTGGAAGATGCTCCTTTGCAGTAGCCACAAAAGACCAGGGATAAAGACAACAGAGATCCCGGTTTCCAAGCAGTGGGAAAAGGGAAGACACCAATATTTTCCTTTGCGCTGACCTCGAGAAAGATGCCCCAACCTCACTGCCAAGGAAAAGCCAAACCACCCCAAAATGTTTGAGCATGTGCGGGCTTTTACATTAACAATTCACACTTGGCTCTATACATATTTAAATGGGGACATTATTAAGCTTGCGCCTATTCAGACATATGCCCCTAGCAGGGATGCTGGCTCCTCACATTTTCTTTGTGGTGTTGAAGATAGTGGAGACAGAAGAAGAGTGTGTACATGTGTGGTTCCCAAGAAAGTGGATTTCACATCCCTGCATAGATAAAACACACCATTCTGATCGCAGAAAGACTAATGTCCTAGGCAATGATTTTCAGAATGTTTCCCTTTCTGCCAGCAAAAGCCAAAGGGAAAAGGGTAGCAAGCTCTAAGCCAGAGAGCAAGTCACCCTGTGGGAGCTGTATCCCACAAACAGACGCAATTCAGCCCTACCAGGGTACCAGCACACTCCCTGCAGACCTGTTCAGAACCTCTTATTTTAATGTAATACAGCCCTATCCTTCCTGGTGCCTTCACATTCTCATTTTCAGGGCAACAGGATCCTTGCTGTTCAACAGAGGCAGCTAGTTGTGAAGTTGGATGTGTATTTACACAGGAAAAGCGTGACAAACCTCTGGTGCTGCTTATTTTCCGACTCGGTCTCTACTCTTCATTGCCCGACTTGTAGCCATGCCTTTTCTGATTTGTCTGTGTTTCTTTTCCACCTCTTCCTTCCCTTTACAACTCTTGACCTTAATATTCCACCCAATTTTCTTTCCCCAGCTGTTATTCTCTGTCTCCCTGTCTCTCTACCTGCCTCCCTCCCCTGTTCTCCTTATTGAACAGTATTTGGTGCCTCTATCCCTCTGGAAGCCCATTTAGGCAATGAGCTATGGAATGATGTACTCCTCTTGTAGGTTTCCCCATTTGCAGGGTTCCCACTTGCCTCTGAGAACAGATTTGGTGAGTGTCAGGTTTGCTGGAGCTTTACTGCTGCTTTAGGGAATCCCTGTGAGTTCCAGCTGGGTTTTGTATCTGACAACTCTATTTTGGTGAGTGATCTCCCACGAGTAGGACTTTGGTGGTGGAAGTATCTCACCAGACATATGGGTGGGGCAGCTGTGGCCTCGGGAAGCTGCTGCTGGTGGAAATGCTGGGGTCAGCATGCTCTGAAGCTCAGGCAGACACTGGCTACAGCAGAGGCAGTTCCTGCCAAGAAATTGGCACTGTGCTGGAGAAGAAGCAGTGCAGACCCTGAGCTGAGAGGAGGAAGTTAAAAGCAGATGAGATCTTTGTGGGTTTGCAGTAACCGATGTCTGACAGGAAGAGCAAACTCATGCCAGCATAAAGGAAAGCAAAAAAGGATCAGAGTGGTAGTCAAAAATCCATATTATTCACTCAGTGACTAAAGACTTGTCTAACTCTAGAAGAAAAACAGTTTATTAGCTCAAAGAAGAGAAATAAAACTCCTTTAGTAGCTCATTCTGAAACTGAAGTTTTGCTTCTTTATTAATGACTTTTAAGACATTCACCTTTTCCTTCCTGCAAATCTCTCTGCTGTTTATGTAATTTTACAAGTTCCATGGTTATTGATTTAAATGTTAATAGTTTGTACTCAGCAATATACCATACAAATGGATTCATCACAAATCAACTTTCTGTAATAAGAACCTTCACTGCAGCTGGAAGTGAGGAGGCGACAGTGTTGCAGAGAGATGAGGTAACAGAGAGGGATTGGCAGAAGGGAAAGTCTTAGCACTGGTTGCAGAAAGTGGATAAAACACAAAGCTCCAGGTAGTGTCATCCACTGCCAGAAGTGACTTCTTGGACAAGCATAATTTCTTCTTCATTTTCATCTTCATCTTGCTCAGTCCCACTCTTCTCCACAGGCAGAAATCACAAAATTTCCACAGCCACCTGCTCCAAAGTGTGTTTGTCCCATGGTGTGTCCCAGAATGTCCTCTTTCCACAAATTGTTTCTCTCCAAATTCTTGATTCCCTTCCCTTCCCTTCCCTTCCCTTCCCTTCCCTTCCCTTCCCTTCCCTTCCCTCTGTAACTTCCTGAGCAATTTCTGAATTTTCCAGTTTGCACTTCTGTCCTCAGCCTTGTACCTTGTTTCCCCCTCTCCTTACCCACATTCCAGTGTGGTTTAGCAAAGCAACAGGAAATTCCTTCCTTATACCTCCTTTCTCTCTTCACTTCTGGTGCATTCATTATTCCTGTTGCTGAAGATCACAAAATGCCATTTAGCTTTTGCCACAAACCCAAATGAGTGGCAAATCCTTCCTATCTCTCTCTTACACACGACAGTTTTCTCCTTCCATCTTTGCCAAGGAGGAACTGTACTTTGATTATAAAAGTGATGCTGATTTAGGTAACACTTTGTCTTGTTAGAGGGGAAGACCACCTTCCCAGCACAGGAAGAGAATCAAAGCTGAGCCTTTCCTGATTAAGCCTGATCCAATGCACCTGGTGAATTTTGGAAATTCTTGGGTACCTCGTCAGAGTTCTACTCACATTCCTCCTGATTAGTAGAAGATTATGGGAAGTTTTTGCATGGATATCACCATCAAGAAAGTAAGCTGGCAGCACGTTTCAATGAGCCGTTGTCATGCTGATATTTAAGAAGCTAACTCATAAAATTATCACTATTGCCATGGAGGCTCATCTTTCTTACTCCAAACAAGTTAGAAATCATAGAATCAGAGAATCATAAAATATCCTGAGTTGGAAGGGACCCACAAGGATCAACAAATCCAACTTTTAGAAAGGAGAGTGTGACAAAAAGACCTTGACAGTGTTTGGAGCTGTCAGAGTTTTTGGGGCTGCTTCTTCCCTGGGGCTGTTATTAATTAGGGACTCAACACTGGTCGGTGCTGACTTTCAGCAGCAAGCGGGTCAAGCAGCTGCTCAGATACATTCAGTTGCCTGTGACGTGCCTTCAGTAAAGGCAGTGAGACAGCACAGTGTAGTCACAGTGGAACTAATGAGCTAAAAGTAGAAAGCAGGAGGGGACAAGAGCAGGTGGCTTTAGCAGGCGGGAAAAGGAAGGTTTATATTTCCACATGCCGCAGAGGATGGTTTTAGCTATCTGGGTAGGTATTCAAGTGGAAATCCTCTCTGCTGCTAGCCAGGCTCAGCAAGAGATGAGCAGAGATGCTGCTCTTAGACCCTGGTTACCTCCCCATATCCATTTCACCAGTCCCAATGGGGTGAATGGGTGCTGAATCCCAGAACTGAATACATCGACAGCTGCTCGTGGTTCAACCAGAGACGATAGCAACTCCCTTCCTTGGATTTGCTAAGCTTCCCTATGGGTGTGCTGCAACAGAGGCAGCAGCTGCAATTTACTTTTTCCTTGAGAAGTTGTAGAAGGAATGAATTTCATCTTTGGGACATGGACTTTGCCAGAGACAGCCATAATTTATCACCTGCAGCCTCAGGACGACACGCTGGGCTGGCTCAGAGGCTCGTGCTGGTGGGGGACACGGCTCCTCCCTTGGCACTGAGAGGCTGGGCAAGCTGGGAGGGCAGGGGGGAAGGCAGATGCTCCTCCTGGGTGAGACAGGGATCACTGTGACACACACCACAGGTGCTGGGGGGTTGTGACTGTAGGTCTGTCCCAGGCAAACAGGAAGCCCATCAGGAACCATGAGCTTTCTGCTGCGCTTCCAGGGATGTTTTTCCCCATGCTCTCTCCTCTGTGTGCTTTACAGGACAAGTAGGGAAGGGGTAAGAAATCAGGTGATGCAGAAAAATTCATCCAGACAAATCCCCAAAAGAGAGCAAGCTCTTATAGAAGCTCAAGAGGTTTTTATAGTGTCCCTGTGATAAGCACAGCTTCGCTGTCCATCAAACACCTTAATAACTTGGTGCTTGTGAGACATCCCAGTTCCACCTCTGGAACCACTGTTCCTGTCAGAGTGCATGGGCTAAAGGGTGCATCCTGTATTCAAATCACCTTCAAGCAACAAGTGTTTCCAAACTTGTGAAGGTTGCAAGGGTACCTTCACAGCACTCAACAGCTAGAGCACTCCTGAGGCACTTTTCTACTTCTTCAGCCTTCTGCCTAAAGATTAACACAGGGAATGGTTTTGTTAATGTAAAAATACATGGCTATCCAAATGAATGACCTCAAATGCTTGGAGTGTCGGAGGTTTTGCTTAACTTCACATACCCAGTGGCTGAACCAGGTGCAGAAGCTGAGGCAAAACTGTCCCAACTCAGGAGACAGTGCAGAGGTGGGAAGCCACCAGACCTGCTCTGTTTATTCTCTGCTAATGCAGCCCAGCTCATCCTCAGGGCAGTACAGACCATCTGCATGGAGAGACAGAGTGACACTGTCTCAAAGGGGATATTTGGTCATTTGGGTTGCTTACTTTAGAGGGTAACACCTGTGAGACCTTGCAAGCTTGCAGTTTAAAAATGGTATTCAGTGCTTTTTCAGGGCAGAGGAGGGAAAAGCAGATGAGTCTCTACGAGTGATTAGTCCAGGCAGTGTGGACATGGAACCAAGCATTGTCATTTGGAAGGTTACTACGCTCTATATAAATAAAATCTGTCTGTTGAGGATGACTAAACTTCACTTGTTCTGTTTAAAAATAAGAACATAAATAAACATTACAATGTTTTGCCATTGTTCCCAGTGTATTGCTCTAGCGAGTCAGAAGAAGCTGCAGTTTTCTCCAGGAAACAAGTGGTGGAGTGGATACATTCCTGCTCCCATCCTCCTCTTCCCCATCCTGCTCTTCCTCCTGCTTTTTCATTCTATCTCCTCTGTTTCAGCAGACTAACAGTTGCCACAGGAATTGAAGAATCTGCACCTATTCCAGGACAAAGGGACTTGCCATTAAAACGTCCTTAAAAGCCAGCTATTACCAGAAGTTCTGGTCAAGAAAAAGAGATGAGGATGTGTTTTAAAAGATCAGAGAGGTTGGATCCAGGCTGAAGCAGATTTTGGTCCTATTCAGAGAAGCAAAAGCTGAGGTCTTGCACCTGGTGACACAAGGAGCTGCTCCCCAATCACTTTTGCTGTCTCCTGGCAGGAAGGAAGAGTCCTGATTTCTATAGATTGTGAGTGGGTTTCTGACCACAGGGGAGGGGAAAGGAGTAACTGTTTTTCTCCTTGTGCCAAAGTGGAGCAATAAGAAAAATTTTTGAGTGACTTATATCCCCAAGGGTAGGACATGAGAGTTCATGTATTTCTGTCAATAACCTAGCTCTCACCTCCAGCCTTACTGCAGGAGTCTTCTTCATGGCATTGCCTGCAGATCTGCCCCCTTCAGATCTCTGTGGTGCCTATCTCATTAAACAACACCTTTCTCTGACAGTGGCTTTCTTCCCCTGCTAAGCTCCAAAGCTGAGATGTTAAATCTCTCCACCTCCTCAAAGATACATTTCTGCATGGGAACCCCAATGTTCTGAGGCAGGTTAGTGCAAAACCATCAGCTCTTCTACTCATTCCTCCATGGAGTTTGAGCTCAAGATCCCTTGCAGAGGGATAGGTCCATGCTTAGAAAACAAAGGTTTTGCTTTTTGGTAAGTTTTGGTTTGCTCATTTTGCTGCAAATCTTAGCTAAGTTTTCATTTGATTGGTTCCCCCATACTTCCCCCACTGTGAATACTCCAGCCCTATTATCTACTTAATTCTCATTATATTTGCTTACTTGCCCCTCTTATGCATTAGACATCTCTTGCCCACTTTCTCCTTTCCTATGCAGCTTGCAATACCCCAGAAAGTCAGACACTAGTGGCCACAACAAGAATGGGAAAAACTGAGAACTGTAAAATGTTCACTTGTGAAAAAATGTTTTGAAGATGCTAAAGGAAGAAGTAAGCAAGTGATCTGCCCACTGTGGGGAGTTAATTTAAAAAACAGGCATATACTTTATAGGTCTAGCAATTTCCCAGCTACCTGCTTCTACTAGTTAATTAAACTGATTTATGCTATTCTTAGTCAAAGAATAGCAACAGTCCCAAAAAAAAAAAGACAAAGAAGCAAGCAGATGTTGCTTTTGCATCTCTGGTTATGCAGTTCCAACAGACAATGAAGATTTCCTCTCAGTGAGTAGCTGGAAATCCACTATTCCCCAGAGAAGTTGTTTCTTTTCACAGTTTGGAAACTCAGGTAAAACAATTTCATACAAAGTTTTTCCAGTTTAAGGCTTTAATAGATTCTAGCATAGATTCCAGCCAGGTACCAGACTCTTGACTCTTCTTGTCTCTCCCCTCAGGATTTCAGGAGTGCTGTGTGAGCAGTATTTAAGCTGGCTGTGTTAGCACACAGGGTTGGAGCAGACACCTCTGTGTTTGTGCTTTTGGGCACAGCTGGGATGCACACAGGCACGGAGAGCCAGCAGCACCTTGCTCACCTCGAGGTACACTGGGTGCCAAACTCTCACCCAGGGTTTCACCTGGACACAGCTCAGAGGGGCAGTGCCCGGCTGGGGGGTCCAAGCCCCCGTTGTGGCTGAGCACTGTGCAGGCTTTCCTGGAGCCACTGCTGTGCTGTAGCATGGCTGGGGCGTGGATGAAGGCTCCGCTGAGGCTTCCTCACTGGTGCAACACAGAAATATCTTTCTCAAACTGAAAAGACAAGGTTGGAGGCATGGCAAGGCAGGGGTTAAGCACAGATGGAAGGGGGCAGAAGCAGACATAGATTCTCTTTCTCTGTACTCCCCTGACAGAGATGGGCACCAGGGACCCTCATGAGGACAAAATTAACTTTTTTATTCATTAATTTCTGGACTCCTCTGGCCATTTAAAAAGAAATCAAAATGTGGAACACTAGTAGCACCTTCTTCCCAAAGGATTCAAACAATGGGGGCCACAATTCCAACTTTCTAAATACTTCTGCTTCCACAGCCCAAACACAATACCAGTTACTTCCAATCCTACCTGCTCAGACAGCCACTGGAGCAGCTGGCTTGCAGCACAGCGTGGTTGGTGGATTTGGAAGCTGCCCTGGAGCAGGTGATGGAGCTGCTGAGTCTCTGATTAAGTACATTTCTCTCCCTCTTCACCTGGGACTGGCAGGGCAAAGGATGGGGAATCCCCAAGGTGCTCCTGGCTGGCATCAGTCAGTGCTCAGCTGCAGGAGGTCTTCCAGCTTCAACCCCCAGTTTTGGCAGCAGTGAAATGGGAGAATATTTTGGCAGCAGAGAAATGTTTTGTCTTTCCTAGGGCTGGGGCTGGGTAGAGGAGCCCCCAGGTTTTGCCCACAGCAGTCCCCCAGATTTCAGAGTGGGGAACAGCTGCAGCCCAGGGACCCCTGTTTGACAGTGGGGAGCTGGGGGCTTGTCAGTAGGGGAGAGTGAGCCAAAATCCACTTGGCTGCTACTGGTGGGAGGTTTAGGCTGTGTGGTCAGCCTCTGGACCGGGCTGTACAGCTGCTTTTTGATTAAACCAGGGATGACCACTGTCCTGAGTGACTCTGATTTCTATGGTTAATATCTCAGGTTTCTCTGGCTTTGAAGACCTAAATTAACTCTGTGGTACAATCAAAGATGTGCTAAACTGCAGAAGTTCAGGGGAATATTAAAACGTCGATTCTGTAATATTTTTAAAATGTCTTGGTGTTTGAGGCTGTGTTTCCAGCTGCTCTGCAATGTGCAGCTTGCAGGCACTGCATGGGTGCTCAGCAAGGAGGGGCCTCCCCACCAGCACTGGGCTGGGGACATCATGGGTGGGGTGGGATAAGCATAGACTGAGACATGGAGCTCAACCCCTTCCTCAAACTGAGGAAAGCTCTCTGTTCCTTCATCATCTGAATCCACATGAGAAAGAAACCTCTTGGTTTTTTACTTCCAGAACTAGATCCTCTGAAAACTCATCTCCTGTGACACCTACTTGGGATCAGACAGCCCAGTCCTGTGCATGAGGCCACTCATTAAGGCTGTCCCTGTGCATGAGGCCACTCTTACATGTTCTGCATCTGTCAGTACTAGCTTAGACTTTATAAACTTATTTTTTGATTATATCACGTTGTTTAATCATCTTTCACAGATCCTCTTGCAAATCGCCCACCATCTTCCAAAGCTGGAACAGACAAAATAAAAAACATTAGAAGAAGAGCATTTATTAACTTCATATATGGAGAACTGAGAGCAGATCTCTCCAAGGTTACCCATGTACCCATCCAGTTCTCCTACATTCCCACCACATCACGTGACTCAATCCCAGTATGAATTCTCCTTTCCAGGGAATATTTTCAGATACGTTAATATTTAGTCCAGCTGTTAACTTCCATAAGGTTTTGTCTTTTTATATTTTGAAGATTTGTTGTTCCTAACTCCTTTCTATGAAATTCAACAGGGTGAGTTGCTGCATGGGTTCCCTTCTAGCCTCCAGGAGATAGAAATTAAACACACTGTATATAAAACAGTCTGGAAATCTAGACTTCAATAGAATGTTTACCTTTAAAACATTAAAAACCCTGCTCTTTATGTTCTACTCTGGGTGTGAGCCCAGCACTGGGGATTTTTGGGGTTTTTGTGAAGTTTTGCCCTTGCTACCTTTTCTCTTGAGTGCCAGCAGTGGATGTGGTGGTATCACACAGACCCTTGGCAGAGCCAGCTGCACTGGAGGGGCATTCAGGCTGCACAGCAACAGCCGTGATCATTTGTGCTACTGTCACTGCTCAAGCAGAAGATTTGGCATCAACCACTTTAAATATTACTTATATTTGTTGTAAACACCTAAAAGACACTTGGACACAAGCAAGAATCTGGTCTTCAGCTTGGCAAATAACCCTGCTCTACCTGCTCTAAAGAGGCAGCAGGTCTGCTAGATGTTCCTTTGGACATGGCCCAGTGGGATGAAGCTGGCATCTTCCCTGATTAGATGTCTGCTGACACACGAAGAAGAAAGGCTTTGGAATGTGAAATGCAGGTTAGGACCTGTTATCTCTGCTTTTTTTCCTCTCTCTGCCAAGGAGAACAGAGCATTCAGCACACTTTCCTGTGCTCCACACCTTGCAGTGGGGAGAGAGCAAGAGGTGCTGAGCAGCAACCCCGCACCTGGCTGGGGGCAGCAGCTGGGGAAGTCAGTGTTTGTCTAATGGGAAACTCGACTGCTTGGAATTAGCCTTCCTCTAAAGTGAATTCATTGCTCTGAAGGCAGAAAAATATTCATGTCTCCTAGAACTATAAATTGTCAGACTGAAGTTGTGTTTGATGCACTGTTAAAATCTTTGGGGCTTGGGGTGGTTTTTTGTTGTGGGGGTGGGGATAATTGTTTTGGGGGATTTTTGAGTTTGGGTTTTGGGGTTTTTTGTGTGTTTGTGGGGTTTTGGAGGGGTTTTTTTGTTTTGTTTTTGTTTTTTTTTTTAATTTGGTTGGTTGGTTTTGGGTTTTTTGTTGTTGTTGTTTTGTTTTGTTTTGTTTTTTTTAAGAAAACAGTTCCTGAGCATCTACCACACAAAACTGTTAAAGATACAACAGAGAAATCCAAATTAGCAGCTCTGCCTGGAAGTGATGATCATCAACCAGATAGAATTCAGCTGTAAAATAACTACAAATTTGACATCTGGGATTTTTCAGTGTGAAAGAGATCACCTTTTTGTTCCCTAGATGATACTCCTCTCTGCCCAATCCTGCACTGAATCCAGTGGCCTGGAGAAAGGGGAAAGCTGACATCTAGATCAAGGAGGAGACAAGAAATAGGAGCCCTAGGAAAGCATGTTAGACTGTGAAAGGTGAGAAGCAGTAGACAGCTGCTGGCTGGCAAAGTCCTCCATTCTGTTGCCATCCTACCACAGTTCAGATCACACCAAAATATCCCAGCAGTGCACGTGAGAGTCATCAACCAGTCGAATGTTCCCTGGTGAAGGCAGTCTGTGTGTTTATTGTGAGATTAGATGCTAGACAATATTTGTAATGATGTGTGTTGTTAGTGTAGTGGAATCATGTATCATCAACAGTGATTTAGTAATCAATGCTCCATAGCTCCTCTCTCCTGCACTGCTGTGGGAGTTAGGCATCTGCTTCCACAGAACCTGTAAAAAACAGTAGAGCCACTGCAAATTATTAAATCCCAATGTCATATAGGATATGATACCCTACCCATCAGCTACCTTTAGCCATCCATCAGGTTCTCTTTATTATCTCCATGACTTTTACAGAATTTCTACCATGAGACAAAGAGGGCCATCTTAAAATTGTTGAGGTAGTGCTGCAAATACACATCTCCCTCATACCCTTGGATCCACAAACCAAACTGGCAAAAGGCTGGCTACTTAACATGCTGAGAACAGGAGCAAAAATGGAACAGTAAAAGAGTAAAAGGGGTCTGGGCAGCCCATGGTTCCTCCGTCTAGAGAGCTGCAACACTGCACTCCACACAGAACTGATTCACTGTTCTACCCCAGTTAGTTTATAGATTTTATTTATTTATTTTAAAGCAAATATAAAGGTCTATACAAGCCTCTATGATACACCTGAAAGCTACTTGAGGAGTTCTCTGTCTGTACTTTCCTTTGGGGTAAATCCTGAAAGACAAAGAAGCATAGTGGAAGATTACATTGTGCTTGCGCTGCTTACCACTGCTGCTATAATCCAAGTATTATGGGACTGGTTCAGCATGAGAAAATTGAGCCTGGGAGTTTTGGCAGATTCTAAATTACTGAACTTGAGATGCTGTGCACAGACTGCATCCTTGCCCTAATGCAGTACTGGAAGAAGAATGAGGATGGATCACAGATCAGAACTGGTGGAACTGTTACATCAATATTGGCTCTTGGTAACCACAGCTCTCCATTCTCGATCCCTAACGTATCAGATACCTTCACAGTTGGAAGTCTCCACCTAAAACAAAGGAAAAAAAGAGAAAAAGGGAGTACAGAGAAACAACTACATTTTAAGCTTAAAAAATAATCTTACACAGGAAGCACCACTGGCCTTTTGCACAGTGGGACAATTATTTGCATCATAGTATTTGCACATAGACTTAAAGAAAGGTTTGCAGACCATTGTTGACAAAGATCTTCTTTCATGTTTTGCCAAAACAATTTAGTTGTTATTTGAATGTGAAAGAGATCTACCATTAGATATCAAAAATGTAGCCTCAGTTGCTACCACAAAGGTTAAGAAATCATTCTGTATAAGGTGGTCTCTCACTTCCTCAGGAAATTCAACAGACCCACTGAAGTGGCTTGTAGCCTTTCCAAGGCCATTAGTGTATCTTCCAGTTTTAATGAATGTTTTAACTTCTGTATCTAAAACAAGAGAAGGAAAAGTATTAGGCTTTATTTGTTCCAGTTTAATACTTCAAACTGAGATAGTGTGATGCTGGCATTTTTTGTGCTCTCTGGACATACTGACCTACTTAAGGCAAACTGTTTTCTACCCTTACTTGATCAAAGTGTTGTATTTACAAATACAAGTGTATGAAAGACAGAAAAACATTCCTCTGCTGAACCTAACAGTCCCTACCTGTCTGTGTACGGATGCAGTGCTACCTGAAAGATTTGATGCAGAAGTAAAACGCCAGCAAATAAGAAATTGTCTACAGACACTGAAGGTGAGGTGGCTTAGGTGCATTTTTGTTCTCCTTTATGCTGCTGTTTAAAGGCAAGGGCAGTGATTGTGAGAATGAGGGAAATTCATTCACATCATTTGCCCAGCCAAAAAACCAAATTGCTTTTGGTAGAAAGCAATAGAAAATGTTTATCCCAGATTGTTTTTCTTCTCTGGTTATTCACATTAGCTCTAGAGGACTGCAGCAGCTAAGTGGACTGACAGTAAAGGGTGGCAGTGGTGCAAAGTCTGCCTGACCAGTTGTTACTTTGTGAAGCCATGCAAAAGAAGGTGCTTTCCCAAAAAGCATGCTCAAGCTGCCTGGGCCTCACCATTTCCACATCATGCAGCACCACAGTCAAATGCTTTGCTGAGTACTGCAATACCATGTCTTGATGTCATTACAGATTTGAGGTATAGTTACACAGGACAAATGGCTAACCAACAGTCTTAATAAACTTCCTCTCATGTGCATTGTCTTTATGCACACACCCCCTCTTGGAAGGTATTCTGTCTCCACATGTAAATCAGTATGTCTCCTAACTGTTGCCATCGGGTGCAAATTTTCCATTACATGCACAGCCTCGGACCAGCCTGGGTAGCAGCTGTTGTGAACTTCTTGTGGCCACTTCCTGGAAGCATTTGGGAACAGGACATATTTAAGAGCAAGTGTTATCTTGCATTCTCTAGACTACGCCTAGAATTGAAGCTATACATAAACCTAGATAAACGTCAGGTTTTTCTAAAGTCAGTATTTAAATATTCCCTGCAGCTCATCTGAACTTCAGCTTCTTGTGTCCGAGCACACTGTAACATCAAGTTTTTTTACTTAGGTTGACTTCTTGTCACTCTGTTGTAAAAATGTAGCATTTGTTCAGAGTTCTGACTACTCTAACAATTCACCTAGAAGTACAAAAATGTCTAGAGAAAACTGTGTATGTTTCAGTAGCTGTGTTTGCAGAAACAGTTAAAATTACTTTGGCTAATTAATTTCATACACAGAACCTGGATTGTTAAAGAAACGGTGTTCCTAAATCCATTCACAACAAAGCAGAGATGAGACTCCCATTCCTGGGGAGAATGCAAGCCACAAAAGTTAAAAAAAACCCTGCTAACCCAGAGATCTCTGCCCAAGTGATCTCAGTTAAAAAACCCCAACCAACCAACAAACCAACCAACCAAAAAAGCCTCACCCACAAATGAGGAAACAGCTGCAAATGACCCTTTCCTTTTCAGGACTGCCAGTTTTAGAGATGGCCAATTAAGTCCAGCAATTATTCATACATTTCAGACATTTACAAGTATGTCCAGGACAGCAGGAATTACCACTTTCACCTGTTCTTCAAGTGGACTGCCTTACATCACTGAACATGAAGCACAAAATGAACCATGTAATACAATGCTGCTCCCACTGATAACTTTATATGGACTTGTGCTAAGTAGGATGTTAAGTCGACAGATCTATCTGTTGGAAGCAACAATCTCCAAGCTCAGTATTGCAACCCTCCTTCAGCTTCCAGGCAACATATGTGCTGAGCTGCTCCCTGGCTGGCAAAACTTCTCAAGCCTGGACAATTACAGGCCACAAATGCCATACACTGCAGAAAGTAGTCGCCTGTCACTCTCACTTCCTGTTATCCTAATTCCCTGAGCCCAAATGCCTCCCTCAACACACACTGCAGCTACTGCCCATGCTTTTGCATCAGGATTCCTCACTGCTTCTGCACACTGCTTTCCATAATCCACACAGAATGATCCAGACTGGAAAAGACCTCTGAGATCAAGTCCAACCTTTGACCAATCACCACCTTGGCACTGAGTGCCACATTGGAACACAACACCTTCAGGGATGGTGACTCCACCACCTCCCTGGGCAGGGAATCCATTCCAAAGTATAACCCTTTCTGTCAAGAGATCAGAATGCCTGACCTGAATCTCCAGAGGCACAGCTTGAGGCCATGGTCCTCTTGATGTATCACTTATAGCCTGGAACAGGAGACCAACCCCCAGTTCTCTACAGCCTCATTCAGGCACTTGTAGAGTGATGCAGTCACCCCTGAGCCTTCTTTTCTCCAGGCTAAACCCCCTCAGCTCCCTCTGACACTCCACACAGGATTTGTGCTCCAGACCCCTCCCCTGCTCTGTTGCCCTTCTCTGAACACACTCCAGCACCTCAATGTCTTTCTTGAAGTCACAAGCCCAAAACTGGACGCAAGATTTGAGGTGTGGCTCTCCAGTGCTGAGTAGAGCAGATCAATCACTGGTAAATCTTGCTGGCCACACTGTCCTTGATCCAAGCCAGGCTGCTGCTGGCCTTCTTGGCCACCTGGGCTCACTCCTGGCTCACTCTCAGCCAGCTTGTGGACCAGCATCCCCAGGTCCTTTTCTGCCGGGCAGCTTTCCAGCCACTCTGCCCCCAGCCTGTAGCACTGTCTGGGGCTGCTGTGACCCAACTGCAGGACTTGACACTTAAGCTTACTGAACCTCAGCCCATTGATCCAGCCTGTCCAGATCCCCCTGCAGAACCTTCCTACCCTCCTCCTGCAGATCAGTGCTCCCACCGATTTTGCCATCATCCAAATCACTGATGAAGATATGGAAAGGAGTGGCCCTGGAGAACCTCTTGAGACTGGCCAATAGCTGGATGTGGCACCATTCCCCTCCACCCTCTGGGGCCAGATACCCAGACTGTTTTTTTATTCAGTGAAGAGTGCACCAGTCCAAACCATAGGACTACCAGCTTTTCCAGGAGAATGCCATATGCCATGGGAGACAGTATCTATCAAAGGCCTTGCTGCAGTCCAGGTAGACAAGATCCACAGCCTTTCCCTCTCCCACTCAGCGGGTCACTGGGTCATAGGATGAGATCAGGTTAGTCAGGCGGGACTTGCCTTTCCTAAACCCATGCCTGCAGGGCCTGATCCCTCAGTTGTCCTGTATGTGTGATGGCACTCAAGATAGCTGCTCCACAACCATCCTGGGCACCAAGGTCAGACCAATAGGCCTGTAAGCTCCCTGGATCCTCCTTGCAGTCCTTGTGCCTGGGTGTCACACTGGACAACTCACTGTTTCTGCACACTGCTTTCCATGTTTTGGAAGAACAAAACCAAAATTAAATATACCAATAGTTCTTGAGATGTTGGGACTTTGGTTTACAAAGAAAAATTTTCTTAACATTTCCTAATTTGCCTGGATCACCAATTAATACAGGTTAATTCATCAGAGTTGAAAGATTTGGCTTCAGTGTTTCAGCCACTCTGCTTTCAATTTACTAAGAATTTCCAACTGAAATTTATGGTAAGACATCATGGATTCAAAGGTATTGAGCAATAACCAGTTAGAACTTGTTTTGTCACCAATTTTTCTGGCATATTCTAACAAACTTTAAAGATGTGTGCTGGTGTTTCTTTTAACTACTTGTTAATAGTTCCTGGCACCAACACAGAAACAGCTAATGCAATTACATTTCATAGACTTACCCTCTTCAAATCATGATAAACTCTTTTGATGGCCTTCCCTGACAATCAGGATGAAAATTTGCTGCAAGGGCTTTGTGGTTGTATTCCTTTTGCTGTGGCAATATCAACATTCAACCAGCCACTTGCCAGAAAACTAAACAAAGTCAACAGGGTTTCTTTTATTCCACCATCTCACCACAACTCCAGCAAGTGACAAGGATGGCACAAGAGAAAGCTGGACTACCCATCCAGGTTAGCCATCCCAAATAACCACATACTGATTCTCAGGGAAGACAAGGCTCCTGAAAAGACAGGTAAAAGCTGACTTTATCAACTACACCCCAGTATCAAGTACTGTTTAATCTACCTTCCAAAGTGATACAAGACGCAGAATGAGAGACAAGAAACCACATTATCAGTGGACTTAACTTTTATTGGGGGGAAAAAAAAGGTTTACACATAGCTGTAGGTTTTTCCATCCATACTTCCAAAGGTTCAAAAAGGACTGGAAACAAAACTTGCTCCATCATTATTTCAATACCAAAAAGTTGGCCATTTTTTCTTTCATGAACAGCAAATTATATAACTAATTGCTATGTTCAATAAATATTTTTCTCTTGCACCAATTAAAAGGAAATATTCAATGAAGTACCACAAAGACCCCAGGAATTTAACAATTTTAATTTCAACTGTTATCCACTGTGTAGCAATCCAGAAACTTTTTTCTATAAAACACACAGCCTTAATTTTGAGTGTACAAGGATCTATTCTCCCAGTCAGTCAAATACCAAACTCTGATCTAGCTCAAATAGTCTACTTTCAAAGCAACTACTTGACAAAAAAAAAAAAATTAAAAATCCTCTGGTTCATGACTATCTAAGCAAATTTATCATTACAGAAAAGACTCAAAAGTCATTACTTGTTTATCAAAGTAATAGGTAAACATTTTAACAGAAAGATTAACAAGTTACTTGGAAATGCAGGTTTATGTTAAAGTATCTGAGTGTGTATACTACATATGACATGCAAGCTTTAAAAATATCAATGCTCTCTTCTGATTAGTCAGGAGTCCAACTGTTTTAGAAATAAAATAGGAATGACTTCCAAAATGTATCAGCACTTTGGGGTTTTCTATCTTTTTGCTCAAGATGTTTTACTACACAAAAACTACAACAATTACAATATTTAAGAGTATTACAATAAGAAGGGGTGGAAAATAGGAATACTTCAACTGAAAATATGTATATTCTAAATGAACCAAAGACTTGTGAAAGAGCTGGAAGGAGGACAAGAAAGGGAAGATGGAAGGGAAAGCAGTAGGGAAGCTAAAGATCTGAACTTTGTATTTAAAAATCAAGTCCTCAACTGTAACTCTTCTGATCTTCAGTAGCGCCCTGGAAAAAACAAAAGATGACACAATTACTAATTACACAATCATAAACTAACTGTACACATTATCTCAACTTAACTGTGCCCAGCTTTTTTTGCTTTCACATTCAGAATTCCCATTGATCAATTCATATAACAAAAAACATCCAGATCTTGTTTATTCACTTGTATTTACTTACTTGGACTATAGGAACGGGATCTTGATCGCGATCGGTATCGACTATAATAAGGCGATGGTGATCGTCTCCTTTAAAGGAAATTAAAAAAGAAACCAAACAACATCCATTATGAAAGGAGCCTTATTCACATCACTTCTACAGAACAGAACCACTTCCTTAGCACTGAAAGACTTGGCCTGCATGAATGATTTCTGCTTTATTTGGCTGTGACTTATGGTTATTTAACAAATGCTTTTATATTTCTCTATTTGATGTGTTTAAACTCTAGGATATTCCCAGACAAAGAATTTAATAAACTCTCGCTAGCATTACAAACACATAAAGTGCTTTTCCAGATGCCTACAATTCTTGTTGAACAACATTCTCTGAAACCAGATAACTTTCAAAACAGCAAGATGGTTATGAAATGTCAAGCATTAAAAATCCCATCTACAAATAATCCCTTTTTAAACAGCAGTGTGTATCAGCTGTCCCTGGTTCTATATACAGCATAGAAAAATCAGTTCCCTTTTTATCTGTCCACTCAATTCCTGGGATACATGCTCTACACCTCCTTAGCACAGCAAAATTAACCCCTCACCCAACAGTAAAACCAAATTACATAAACACTGAAGATTCTGACTACTTCAGTCCCATAAAACCTAAGGGAATGAGGCTCTAACACATAACAGACATGTATGCAGAATATTGCTACAAACTGAGTATGTTTTGTCATCTAACTTTCCAACAAATCCACTGTTACAGAAATGAAATAAAGATAAGGTACCTGTATCTGTAGTCATATTCTTCATATCTGTCGTACCCTCTGTCATACCCCCTATCATAGTATGAGTCCCGACGACGACCCGCTCCACCGCCACCACCTCCTCCACTGCTATTAGGGGAAAAGAAAAAACAAAAACAAAACCCCCTTCATATATCTAGTCTTCATCTTGAGTTAAATTATTAGAGAGATAAATATAAATTATTTAAAATATTTTTTAAGTGGTCTTGTAGTAAATCAGACACTTAAGACTGTATCACAAAAATATACAGACAAAGTAGTAAAATAAAAACACGTTCCAAATCTCCCAGAAAAACGAAGGATTTGATGCTAATTCCCATCAAAATCAAAGGCAAATGGGCACTTTAGAATTTCAGCAGGCTAAGGATACATTAATTGATCATGCTGGATATTATTTTTTATTAACAGATCCTTCAATATTTCTACAAATCAAGATACAATAAACAACAGTAGGATTTGAGAGTGTATGTTAGTAATTTCTTCAACCAGAATCTAGCCTTCAGTTTAAATCCACTGAACTCACTGTGTTGGCCTGCCCATGTAGATGCCTGGGGTGGGTGTATGTGCTCTTTTGGTGATTGAATAATCCACTCGAATCCTCCTGCCATCCAGCTCCATTCCATTTGCATGCTCCATTGCCTGCAGGAGAGACAAGAACAGGGATGTGACATCTGCAACCTACTATGGAAGGCTATGTACAAACACATTATTTTCCAGCAGAAAAACAAGCCCGGAACTTGTCTTGTTTAGACTGGTTACTAGTGCCCCACTGTGGCGACTGGCTCATCTCTTGTCCCCATGCCTGTGTGCTGGTGGTGTTACAGGACTACACTGGGGGGCCGAACTAATGCGACTCTCAATCCTTCTTAAGGGAGCACAGGCTAACCACTAACACAGTCACTCTCCCTAGACTTTATCTTCTACCCATGTGAAAGGCAAACTGAAAGCCAAACCAGCTTTTTTCTGAAAGCTGCATCTTTCCTACCGCCGCCTCTGCCCCAGAGGGGACGGGCGGATTCAAAAGCTGTGCAAAACAGTGGCTTCCTGTAGGGTGCATATGGCCGGATTACTGCTCGTCGGCTGCCATTTCATGCTCTCCCAGCCTCCTGCCATCTCCCTTACAAGGACCTACTTCAGCAGAGCTTAGTAAAATGGCGGGTTCAGCCTACATGGATACCTAATTACAACCTTCCTCCCCACTCCCTCTCACAATAGCAGCTCGCTTAAGTGATACACACAAGGCTCTGCGCTCAGACGCCCGTGCCTTCAGAACTGCCCGCAGCCCCTGCACGCACTCGCTGGGTGTTCCAGCCCCAGCTCCTCCACTCTGAGAATCAATACAATGGCCTTTCACAAACTCAAACCATCAAAGTAAGTTATTCAAAGGAGCACAGTGAACTTTTGAGACTTATATCCATGCAAAAATAACCTAAAAACCAAAACCCCAACAAATCCACAACAATTAATTTTAAAAGCTAATGATGGACTTGAAAGGATTTTTTTAAAATTTGCTTTTTGAATTTTAATAGCTTTTGTTATCTGCTATAGAATTCCTGAAATACCAATACACACCACTTACTTCTCAACACTAAGCATAGCACTTAGTCCAATACACATTATTTTAATTTTTCACGTCTGGAGAAGAGACACTGTTACAATCTTGAGTTAAAGAACATAACCACTTTGCTATTTTTTTTATCTACAAAAAACAAGACACAACCTCAAAACATGAAGGTGGCTCTAAACAGAGAACTTTTTTCTTCTTTTTAATAATGAAACATTTATTCAAAAATCTCAACTCTAACAAGAGCCTCACTGAACTTACATACAAATTGTAAAGGAGATACAGAAATCTGATATCCATATGATTTAACTGCTGTGTCCAAACTGGAGGTGACTGATGATCAATGATGTATTTATTGAGAGAGAGTTTGTATTTTAGTAATGCTGTTTGTGTCCATACTATATCGCCACCTAGTGATTTGTGTTCCCGTACAAAACTAACTACATTTAGCCAACTGCAAGGCACAGCAAAGAGCATTTCAAGTCTTTCAATATACACTCAGGTATATTTTGTGACTAAAACACATTCCTCAGCTTTAGTCTTCTAGCCTTAACAGTTTTTTTTCCCACAAGGATGATATAAATGAAAATAAATCTGTGCGTGCATCCTAGGAAAGTATGTGTGCACAAGCCTAACAATGAAGGCTGCAAATATCTGGCTGAAAAATTACCTTCGTGATGAAACACATCTTTCTGGAAATGCAGCAAGTTAAATTGTAAGAAATTTTCTGCAGCATGGCATTTTCAAGCCCAGTTAACAATTTCCAGAATAATAAGCTTAGCTGACAAGAAGCCACCTCAAATCCAGAACATCTGGCATATTTGTCTTATTTAGTTAAGCCAACAAACACCTCTTCCAGAGGAAGAATTCTTTGACAGAGGGAGCAGTATAAAGAAGACCAACATACCAGCAAGAGAAATGAAGAATTAATTTTGAGAGCTGGCTGTTTGTTTTAGAAATACCAGGAAATGTGTTACATTTCAGTGTATAAAGATCATGGTTACCAGACTGCACAGAACTCCCAACACCCTGGCCATAATTTCTAATGTCCTACCAAATATTAAAACATTTTCCTTTTACAGTTCTCAGCAATAATTGCCAATTAAAATTTTTTTAAATAGAGAAAATCTTTAATAGATAGACAAAAACAATAAAGCCTCTTATAGTGCTGACTGCATCCTCAAACAGGAAAGCCAAAACCTACAATTAATAGTATGGATCACTCATATTCAGTAATTAGCAACTGGAAATTGCTTCTAAAGAGAAGATTCTCTGCACCACTCTTAACTGCACACCTCAGGTCTCTGAAGTGAAGTACTTACGCTGACATTATTAGGCAAGGACTGCTGGAGGATGACAAAAAGCCCTCTCTGAAAAACTGTGTTCATGTAACTGATACAACAGTATTTATTTTGTATGAAGGCTGTAAAAATATCTAAGTGATCCTAATCACTGCCACTTCTGTGCTTTATTGAAAGTTAAAGTAGTGTACAAAAAAGTTTTGGGTTTCACAAAATTTTCTTACTGCCAGTCATATTCAAAACAGATTTCACTTTCCTTTTCTCTATGGTTTTGAGTGTGCATGACTGCGTCTTGAGAATATTTCAGTGTCAAAGAGAAAAAATTGCATATTCTCTCTAAAAATGCCAGATTCTCAAATGCTGTTTAATAAATTCTCAAATACTGGTTAAGATGATGAAATGAAACTTTAAAAAGAAAAAAATCAAATAATATTGGTTTTTAAGACACACAATACCCTCTTAGGAGTCTTTAAACAGTCAACAATCTATTTTTATTACAACCTAGATTATTTTCCAAATATCTGAATGTCATTAAAAGACTTGCATGCCTTTTGCAAGAGGACAGTAAGCAAGAACACAGCATTCCTATAAACATATAATAAAAATTCTAGTAGCAAATTCTATGAAAAACTTGATTTTTGTAGGCTAGAATATACACCTGTATGTCTGCAGTCAGAACACAGAACTAGGACTGGGAATGGCATAGGTTTAATCTTGGATCACATTTTTAAAGTTTTGGAATTTTAAACCTTCAGCAGACTATCCATAATAAGAAAACTGATTATCTATAAGGTGTTAGTTTGACCAAATGAGCAGTTCCAGAACTACAGTATCATCTCCAGTGGCTCAAAAAAGTCAGAAAGCAATAAATTTAAGAAAGATTTCAAAGTCATTTGATATTTAATGCAATATATAATGTTTTCTACATGTATGACCAATTAGGTAGATAGAGTAAAACAAGTTTGGAAACACAACTTTTAATTAAATGCGCAAAACTTACATGGGTGGCTGGTATTAGTTAATCAAGAATTCACTAAAAAAAATTAAAGACTTCCAGTCTGGATAACTATTTCAATAACTTTCAATCACTAAAAAGTTAACAACATACAGACTGAATATGCTTAAATAGTCAAACACAAGCAGTTTATATTGTGACTTATTTTGAAAATACGTTCTCACAACTTAAAAATAAGTACACAAGGTACTGCCTTTTCTTTTCCTCGCTGTCATTTTGGGGGTTTCTTTGTCTGTTTTTTACTCGAAGTTCTTGTCTACTGCATTTAATGACACTGAAAAAAAATCATCTCCACTCCATCACAGCTACAGCAAGGGATGAAAGACACAATGGATTAGATTCCCCCCTCCAGTAATTGATTACTCATTCAGTTCTGGATTTACTGAGAACAACTGAAAAAAATTCTGGAAAAAAAAACCTGATGGAATTAACAAAGAAACTTATCTTTTTACACTTGCTGCAGTCCACCAAGTTCAATCCAAGTGTCCATTTCACTTTCAAACAACATTCAATTTACATTCTCTAGTTTGAGATTTCAATGATAACTTTTAAACATATAAAATTATGAGCTTCAGCATTGATGGATTCAATGTATTATCTTTAAAGCATACTTTAGAGCTTCAAGTATTAGCAACTTCATGGTATTTCAGAGTCTCCAGAAGTCTGTAACTTGTAATTCCAAACATCTGATACCTTCTAGTGCTCTTTTCTGGTATATGAAGGGTTGTTTTTGATACCATGAACAATACTTAAACCATTTCTTCAACAACTCATGTGAGTTTTGTTCAATAACATTGGTTCTAAGCTAGTCTGCTTGCATCACACATTTTATGTTTTTCAAGTTGAACTGATAAACTCCATTATTATTCTGGTTTTTGGCAACTGAAAGATGTTACTGATTTGTGTTGATTGTTAATGAACAGCACTTCAGAAAATGGTTCTGGAAAGATGCTCAAAACTTTTTGAAGAACATCTAACTAGCATTAGAAAATTCCATATTGCCAACAGCTGCTGTAGCTGATGCTTCTTAGATGAGTTCCTCCTACAGACAGTACATTCATAGTAGCCTCAGTTTAAACAACTAACACTTCACAGTCTGAGCTACTGAAAAGCTGGTTTAGCAGCATATGACATCCCTGGTAACTGTAGTAAGAACCACGTCCCTAGAACAGCCAGCACTTTTCACTCATGATTTTCTCAACTTACTGTTAAGACCCTGACACAATTCCTCCTCCATCAACCTAATTTTTTTCTCATCCTAGTACACAGAAGTTAGTAATCCTCTTAAACACAGGAGAAAAGTCCTTATGTGATGGGCAGATAAATATCCTCTATAATTTAGTGAAAACATTGCAAAACAATATTACAACACTGGCTGCATGCCAGTGTTGCCAATACTGAAGACTACGTAAGAGAGTGTGAGAAACAAGTCTTGAACAGATGTTTACAGATATTGCCCTTTGCCTGTTGCACACGCAAAGGACTTGCACATTCTGAGGACTTGGAAAAGGGTGGCCAAGACAAGACGCTGCACCACCTAAGGCAAAAAAGTAATACCAAATATTTTTTAAAAAACAAAAACTTCTTGAAATAAAATAACTTTACAATAAATTAAACCCACTATATACCCATTCTAAAAACAGGCACATAATGACAGCTTTTCAAACAGGCTTTGAACAAGCTGACAGACAAGAACATTGGCACAGCAAATCCTCAGGTTCCCATACAATCATTAGACATTCATCAGTTGTTTCCTAGACATCCATCAGTCCTTGACATTTACTGTCTGCTATCACACTTTGAACTAAAGACAGTGTCCACGAGCACCTTCAATATGGATCAAAACCTAAATCCAGTTGAGTGTTATTTTGCAAACACTATACCACTGCAATAAAAGACATCTGATGGAAAAGGAACCTTCTGTCTGATCATGAAGTTTCATCTTAACCTTGGCAGAGTTTCAAACAGAATAGAACATATTCTACAAGAAATCTCCTGGACTGGAGACATGCTTTGAAAACTTCTCAGTCCTGTTGTAGTGGAATGTCTAAAGCTACTGTGATGCTTTGGCAGTTTCTCTGTGTAGTAGTTATCAAAAGCTAAGCTACTGTTCCTCTTTATAACCAAGATGCTCATGAACAGCTAACAACAAGGCTGTTATGGCCTGATAATCTGAAATTCTGAAATTTTAAAACTGTTTAGGTAAAAATACACTTTAAAACCGTCCCTTCTGTATTTTTAGGACACTGAGAAGTATCACCTTTAAGAAATGCTATTTTACATTGTCTTTGGAGTTCCAAAACATTGATCTAGTTGACAACTTAAAATGTCTTTACCACCATATGGCCACTGCATAACTTGGTTTCAGAATCACGACTCACAGCAACACTAACTAGTTCAATAACTGATCCAGTTTGTAAACGTGGTAGGATGACAAAGATCCTGAGGGATTTTTAGCTGCACGAGAATCCATGCACAACTGACAGTAATTAAGTTGTGAAAGCTTAAACATAACTACTCACAATTAATTTGATGTAAAATTTTAGTATTACCTGTATTTCAGAGCAGGTCTGCTGAGAAGCTTCCCTATGCTAGCCTTCCCGAAGGGCAATAGTAGAGACTATGAAAAATCCAACTTTTTCCCTAGAGTTCTACTCTCATTTAATCCATCTATCTTTATATGGGGTTGTAATTTAGTTCAATATATAATCTCTTTATTTAGATGTTTTGGATGTTGAAGGTTTGGGATTCTGGTTATGGTTTTTGGTTGGTTGGAGTTTTTAAAATTATTATTAAGAGGAGTTAGTTATTCAGAACAGAAGTAATTCAAGTGCCATTGCTTTTAGTCTGGAAAGTTGAGTATGCATATCTTCCAAACACAGAATGCTACATTTCTTTCAGTGTTCTTCTACAGGGCCTGCTGCAAAATTTCACACCTACAGCTATCTAGCTATATGTCTGTATGTACCTACATTTATATATCTTCCCTTTTTCTACACCAGCTGCCACTTATTGCCATCTTCAAATCTGTCCTCAAGGCTCATGAACTAAGTCAAATAAACAAGTTTTGCTTCTGTCCTTCTTGCCAAAATATTTCAGTTATTTAAATTCCAGGTGTTGGGAGAGTTTGCATCCTTTCCCCCTTTTCAGGCACCAACCCGTTGGAGAAAAGAAAAATGGGTTTAATTACATTCCAAATTATTTTGGTACCTGCTTAAGGCCCTAATCTTTACTTCTGTATTTCTGAATGGAAGTAACATCTCTTATTGTTTTCCTTTGCATTCCAGCTTCATAGCATCTGCCAAAACAGCTTTGTGCTAAACAAATTACTTCATGCTATCTACACAGAACATTTTAAGAAACGCATGGTACCACGCATGACCATTGCCCGTGGCAACCAGGGAAAAAACCTACCTCTAAGGACATATGAAGCTTTAAAAAAAAAAAAAAAAGAAAGAGAAAAAAAGCTGTACCAGCAGACAAGACTGGTACATGGATGTGCCAAGGAATACTGTGCAAATATTTCAGATGCAAGATGTTTTACAAAACAGCCACTTTTTCAAAATCCCAACAAATTCAGTGTGCAAAGAAATACAAGTCTAGAAGTTAGAACAGAGCAGGCCATTAAAGACAGATGGATATACAGCTATCCATCCCATTAATCTCTCTACCAACCTCTCCACCAACCTCTCCAATTGAGACTGCAGGAGAATATAGAAGGGACACTAAAGGAAGTTTTGTGTCCTTTTACTTACCTCTATAACTTGCAACAAGCACACATATATAAATCTACAAGACTACTCTTCCCATAAACTGATTCTGGATCATACCAGAAGTCAAACACAAGAACTTAGTTCAATCAAGTAATCCAAATACAAGTTTTTTTTTCATTTAAATATCATCAAGTAGCAGCAGCATTCTTATTTTTCAGCTTCTGATAGGTTCCAGAGCAGTCATCCTCCCTGCCTTCAATACTAAATGATCTATAAAGAGAGGAGTCGTATTTAGTATCTCCTTATAAATAAAACCTGGCAAATGCACACAGAATCAAACAGCACATCTGCCCAAACCTATTAATCCATAAACAAGATGAAGTCTGTCCCAAAGAAAGAGATGCACACAACACAGACTTAAAGTAGTTTTTAGAGGGTGTCTTTACTTTTAATAGCAACTTTATCTACAAATTTCAGTAAACGTGGTAAACTTCATGGTATCATTATAAGGGTAAAAAAAACTTAATGTAAATTGTGGTGGATCATAACACAGGCTGCTGTTCATATTCTTTAATTCTTTCCTTACAGATCTATTATACTAACAACTCAGTCTAGCTATTAACAGCTATCTGTTAAACAACAAGGAAAGCAATTGACCAAGCTTGGTACAAATCAAGACAAACCCCACTGTTTTTCAAATGCCTAAAAGGAGAAAATACACAAGGAATCACCAGAATTTTCATTTAGAAAACAACTTAAAACTTTAACTTCCAAAATGTCTCAAAAATACTTTAGATATAGAAGCCTTAAAGATTTATTTGCATTTTGAAGTAACGGATTAAAATCAAAGTCCAGAGCTCATTGGTGATTTAATACAGACAGCTTATGCTCAATATCTGCCCATGCCCCTGAACTCAAATGCTTCATTTGTTTAGAACTGCCACATCGCTTGAACAAAGCATTTAAAATTAATCTCAGTGTGAGAATCTGCTAGTGAATACACACTCAAAAACTTGTTGTCTTTTTTTACAGACAGTTAATGAAGATAATGCATAAAGAGCACACCTGAAAAAAGTATCAAAGCATGCATTTACCTCTTTAGAGTCATCAATTCTCTCAAAATAAACAAAAGCAAATCCTCTTGATCGTCCAGTCCGCTGATCATAAACCACATTGACACCAGTCAGAGGTCCGTAACGGGAGAAGACTTCACGTAAATCTCTCTCAGTAGTGTACAAACTGAGACCAAACACTCCAAGACAGGTATTAGGATCTGGATTAGCCTGGTAACACAAATGTTCAACTCCAATTAGTTTTTGTTTCTAAAAAATTATTAAAATTTGAATATTCTTATATCAAAAATTATCAATTATAAAAAATTTAATCTGAAGAAAACTAAACAGGTAATACACAGTTTAACACATTAACAGTTATCATTCTAATTGTAAGATGGTTTCAAAAAGCAACTACTTTCAATGGTTTTAATTTTAGAAAAAAGACCAAGACAAGTTTCTCATGTTGGTAAAAAACAGTTAATAAAATTTATCATTCTGATATACAGAAAAGCTACAGAACAAGAGGAACCCATGTTATTAGTATTTAATATTTAAACTACCAAGGGGCAGACACCACACACAAATCTGTGCTGCAGACAGGTCGGCCAGCCTGAACTCCCACCTTCAGCCCTTTTGCATGGTCATCACAGGCACTAGGAGTGCACGCTGCCTCCAGCTGCCCACAATACATGTGAGCACTTGAGCTCCTAAGCACAGGCAACTGAACTATAATCTAGCTCCTACTGAAACTTCCTCCACCTCAGCATTTCCTACCCAATATACTGAAAGTCAATATTTACACTTGTAAGTTAAATCTTTCCACTTGTAAACTGGATGAAAGGCACCTGATTCTTTCATCTAGAGAGCAACAAGTGTTGAAGGCCAGTTCTGTGAAACTGTAATCCAAAAGCATGCATATTTCTTTAGCACAAAACTCTTCACTCCCTATCATGATGTGGGATACTTAAAAAAATTTCACTTCATCTAGACAAAGTCAAATATGTACTAGTACAAGGTACAAGTTCTCTTTTAGGTTCAAAATTTCTTTACATGCCAGAGAATTTGTATCTAACGCCAAATCCTCTGTAAGATTATTTTGATCAAAATCTTTTTCAGTTTTTCAGTTAGGTGTCTGGCACCTGTACTACTAGATGCAGCAATTTAAAACACCAGCAACAAGCACAGAGATTTATTGTTTCTGCCAAAATAACAACTGGAAGCTGACACAACTGAAAGTTGTATTTCAGTAAGTCATCTATGAATTATAATTTATGCCTCAGTGCCTGCTTTTCAGCCTGATTCAAAGACTGAAAAGGTTTAGATCTTCTGTCATATTTTTTTCAGCACATTTGCTCAGGAACCTATTGTGAAAATAAGATGCCTGCACTATTCATATATGTGAAGTTCCTTTCTTTCCATTTGTCAAAGTTCAAACTTCTGTTTTAAGATGTGAATATTCTGCAATTCCACACTATAGCTAAAGAGCACAAGACCTGGCCGTTTGTAACTCCAAAGTTTTAATTATGCACATCAAGATATGTATTTTTTACTCCATATTTCAATGGCACTGGCAACTATACTAATTTTATTACTAAAATCCTGTAAGTATAATGAAATCTGTCATTTAATTAATTGTTCAGGTAAATTCCTCCCCACATCCATACTTCTTGCATGTTTTTAACACCCCTCTCACACTTAAACCCCATGAATTTTTCCAAGGCAAGAGAATACTGAGATCAGTCTGCAGACCCTAAGTGCCAAGTGACAACTACATCACCACTGGAAGGCCTAAACTGATTGTGGAGGACTAAAGGGCAACTTCTGTATTCGGTTTTTGTACCGCCTCCCATCAACCCAGTATGCAAGCTCTCTCTACAAGAAAAGAAGTGGCAAAATTGCTTTCCAATTTTCAATCCCAACCATTCTGCTGTTACAAAGAATGACACAAGGAGAAATCTCAGAATGACAGGATTAGTATTTTAGATTTTGGTTGGTGTAGCTATACTTCCTCCTGCTCATACAGAAACACGTCTCATCTATATTTTGAAAGACTTACTGTGCCTCCTTTCCACAAATGTAAATTTTTCTAGTCTACTATAAAGATTTACTTATTACCTAATAACACAAGGCATTACTTCAAGGTAAATCAAATGAAACAATCAGAAGCCTAAAATCACAGGCAATCAACATATGCTCTATAAGCAAATAAACACTTGGGAATTTCCTTCTATGGATCCCTATGTCAATCTTATCAATACTTTCAGGTTGCCAGCATACACAGATGTGGTCTCATTTTTGTAAAGGTTATATACTTTTTTAACAACCAAAGAAAAGAATCAGAACAGCTCAACTTCTAGAGCTGACTGAAGCCAAATGTCACCCTACCTGCACATACTGACTTGCAATAGAATGTTTTTCAATTAAATTCTACAACTTCCCTGCCAGTTAGTTGCAGGCCCAAGAAGTAAGCGCTCAGCTGTAAGGACAGAGATTGCTCCACACATAACCCCCACTACCATCCAATCCCTGCATCCTCCAGTGACAAACCAGCAGGTCAAACTCAGCCTGCAGGTAACGTGGACTACACTGATGCAAGCAGCAATTGTTTTGTCGATACTCAGCCTTTTTGAACATGACATACTCTGCTGCCAGTGTGCCTTCTCCTGTTGGACATTGGCGAATGACTGCGGCTCCTGCGCCGACGGTATTCTGGTGTGTATGATCTGCTTCGAGAGCGTCTCCTATGGGAATGAGAATGGGATCTGGAACGAGTGTAACGTCTGTGCGAATGTCTTCTGGACCTGGATCTTCGACAAAGAGAAAGCCTTCAGTCAGGGCAAATGCATTTGGCCATCATTTATTGAACTCTAAACAGTACATTTTCTAGAGAAAAATCTTTTTTTAGATGGTGTCTACAATATTAAACCCATTAAGCTTTTTCTACCTTGCACACCTAAAGATTGCATGGATCTCTAATAACCTGCTCAGTAGCACCATTTTTAACTCTTTGAGAGTAATTCTGGCATACACTGAGGATTATATTCACAACAGCTTTCAGGAATTTCAGAGTTTAAACTTACATCAGCTTGGCTGCTTATCTAACTAACAACTGCATAGTGGCACAGAAATTAGATATGCCACACTGTAAAGTACTGTTTTGACTGAAAAATTGAAATACCTGGCAGGACCACACTGCTGCAATATCTACAAGTAAAGTTTGTCTAGGCATGAAAATTATTCCAGACCAAAAAAAAAGCAAACCCCAAACACCTGCTCTAATCCTCAAACACTTTGCAAATGTCTTGCTGATAATAAGGTAGGTAATCACCTGGCTAAACACTGCAAGAAGAGAAACTGTAACATTAGTTGAACTTTGGCAATTCAGAGCACAGCAACTCTTTCAGTTGCTCTGGCATAAAGTGTATAAATAGAGAAGATGTATTACTGATCTCTCCCAAGAACTGGGAAGGAGAGACAATGTAAGACTATTCCTCTTTCCCCTCTAGTCCTACAAATGCTGTTTTCTGGTTTCTCTCGTGGTTGTTAAAGAAAGATTCAGTAGCTCTCCCCATTTTCATCAATATGTTGCTAAAAGGGAATAGAGAAGATAGGTAGTATAAACCAGGTAATATTTATGGCATATTTAGAGAAAAAAGCCTAAGACATTTCTCTTCTGATCCATGCAAGCTCCATCAGACCTGAAAGCTATAAAGCTTTACCTCCACACATCCATACTTGGGGTAGAGAAGGACAGAGAAGACACGTGCAGCATTGAAAAATGAATTTAAATCTTAAAACTCTCATAAATTAAGACCACACACAAATTAAGACATAGTTTTTGATTATATTTTTAAAGACTCCAATGAAAGAATGTCAAGAACATTCACAAACACTGTTTTCCAGTATTTCCAACAGTTAGACAGCTTACTCTTTTTATGTAAGAGTAAAAAGAGTAGGTGTCAGGTGTCACTTAACTTTTTTTTTGCCCCCTAAAGGACAGGTCTACACAAGAACTCCCCCATAAACAATTTCAGGAGAAGGAAACAGCTTCACAAAATTGAAATGCAATCCATTCTCTACCTTCTGGAAGAGAGAAACCTACATATTTCAGCTGTGATTTCTACATGATTACTTATAATTATAGTATTTTCTCTATTCGTACCCATGAAATCAATTTCCAACTTTATCCACTTGTATGAGCACAAACAGGCAAATTAACATATCCCTGTTAATACATCCCAAAGAGTTCGTATTTTCTACAACAGGGGAAAAGAAACTTCACCAACCTACCAAAATAACAGCAGTAACACTGAGCTGACATGCATAACTTTGTGAACATACCTTGATTTTGATCTTGACCTAGAGTGCGATTCAGAATGTTTGGAAGCCCTCGATGGACTGCGAGATCCTGACCTGCTCTCTGATTTTACACGAGCAGGACTCCCAGCTGGAGATTTTGACTGGGAGCGAGACTCCTAACAAAAAAGACAGTATTAAAAATGGTATTGGTTGTGTAAATGCCTAACTCCTAACATTTACAGTACAGTAATTCTATTATATTGATTGCTCCTGAAAAACAAATGGTTAGGCAATACCCTCCAAAACAAATTTCGTTTTGCTAACCCACTGTTAATATTGTATGCTTGCCTCAAATAGGTCCCTGCTTGAACCAGATCACCAATTCTCTATTAACTAAGTAATCATGCAAATTCATCTACAACTTGATCATACAGACACTGGAACATAAACCATACATTTACTTAACCTAGGACCCATTCATTCTTCCAGATTCTTTTAATTCTACTTCACTCTTGCTTTCTACTTTTCTTCATTCTTCATTGAGTTTTTCATTTTTCATACTTCGTGTATTCTTCCCCAATTCAAACAATTCATTATAGCCTTAAAAAAATATTCAAGTGCTTCTATCTGACCAATCTTCTGTTCAATTTTTTCCCCCATTCAATTTTAATTTTCTGATCTTTAATACTTTTCATTAGCCTTCTTTTATCTTGATTTATCTTCCACATTCTTGGAAAAAACTCTTCAATTTCTTCACGAACATTAACCTTAATGGAAAAAGAACATTTAGTATATTTAAGCACGTGGGGATTATAAAACTCTGCTGGAGTTCAGATGTTATCTACCAAATTGAAAAGCCAGCAGGTAAAGTGCAAGAAACTATTTTATAAAACAACTTTTTAAAAAAATTATCTTTAAAACTGTATAAGTGTCTATGTTCTAACAATAAGCTTACTGAGTTCTCAGTGTTTTACTGTATTTGCAAAGCTACCCTCCTCCCCTCTGAGATTTTTTTTCTAAGACACATAGATACACTAAAAACTAATTAGCACAAATATATTGAAGTGTTGATATCAGTGATTCCCCCCCCTAAAATAATAACTATGTGCTTCTCAGTATTAAATATCCCAAATTATACTCCTACAGATTACTAAGACATTCAATTCAACAGAATGGCCAAAGATTTCCAGTCAAAACCTATCTATGCACATACTTACTCACAAAATACATGCATATAGGTATAAGCAACATAAATTATTATTCTTCCTACTTTTTCTTCCTCATTGTTATCCTGTTTTCCTTATATAATCCATATAAACTAAGATGTAGAACCGTATAGTTAAAGCAATGCAATAGAAGTAAAAACAGGAGGGGTTTTTTTCTTGCATGGTAAGGCACACAAGAGAAAAACTAGGAAAACAAGCAAACAAAGAGCAGGTTAGGATTTCCTCACATTTTATAGTGCACAGCATTTCTAGGGAGCTTAGCTATAAAAACCCCTACAGAACAGTATGCTATATACATTTGTAACTTCACAAAATACTTAATGAAAAATGCATACCAAGATCCCCTCCCACGGGTGTTACATTTCATGTTTATTTGCATGATTTCTCCATCTGACTGTCTTCACAATTTTTTCTCTTTCTTACTCTACCTATGTCCAGATTTGCAGTTTCTTTTGCAGTTAAAATTCTTCACTACCTTGGGCTGGAGTTCTTTATCAAAGATGCTGTCTTCGTATTTCCAGACAGTAAATTCACCAGAAATAGAACCTGAGAAGCTCCTTACTAACAACTATTGCAGCCACACTATCACTCCCCTTTACCTCAATAAAAAGGACAAAGGACTCATGGAGAATGTCACCTACTAGGATGATAGGCCTGCCAAACTTTAATAATGAAGGCCAAATTCAAAGCTTGGCTGTGAACAGTGGACCATATAACCCTTATGAAGATGGCTATGTACTGAGCTAACGACAGGACTTCACTGAAATAAATTATGTACATGCCTTTAAATATTACCAAATTTGGTAGCTTAACATTTGGAATTCACTGTTTGCAATAAACAAAAATTTCTCTTATAACCACTAATATTATCTTTTTATCACCTCGCCTCTTTGTACTCTTCAATGTCTGACAGCCTCTTAAATTCTTCTCTTTATAACTCATCACTTGCAACAACTGCCAATTTCTCTGGGAACTATTTGTATTTTTCTCCCTAGTAAAAATGATCAGTAATAAGGAAAAACATTCAAAGTTACATCAGATTTAGAAAACACCCTTCAATAAAAAAAGACAAAGAATTCACCCTCCTTCATAAGGATACTGCATTTTCCATACTTTTTACATCTGAAAGATCAATTCTTGAACGAGAACTCTGGAAACTTGAACAAAGGCAACCCCCATCCCATCCCCGGATCCTGCACAATCTAGAAGTGCTGGGAGGTGCCAAAAGTACCATGGACACAATTGCTCAAGTCAGCTTAGTGTTCTTAGCTATTCAACTGAAGCATCTTACAATACCACCCACAGAGTCTTTAATAATATCAGCTATGACACCAAATCTATATAAAGTTGACAAAAGCAAATATTACATAATTTCATATAGGTTAAGGCCTTTTGGAAGTATCTATTTAAAACCCTTATGGGCTGTATTCACAAATATACAACTTGAAATCTGCAATGACAGAGGGAACCATGTAAATTCTCAGAGATTTTGAACTTCCTCAACCAAGTAACTGTGGATATAAGCTGCAGCTGAAGAGACATTACCTGATAGCAGTTGCACACTGTCACTGGGAAGCAATTACATCTCATCTTCTAATGCAACATAGTTCACCTAGTTACAACTCCTACAATGCTTCTAAAGGAGACTAAGAGAATCACAATAACCTGCAAAAGTTTAAGGACTTAAGGATGATTCTGAGAAAGTGCCTAGTAATATTTATATCAGCAAAACTACAGGCAGGGATTAAGGGATTCAGAGCTTCGAGGAATCACAAAGAGAGATTTTAAAGAATTTTTCTTCTCTACTTACCACTATAATTAAACAATTAGCAAGCTGTATATTAGTCTACATCACAGACCAACCCAATTGTTCTTCATGAACCACTTATATCCATTCTGCAATACATATGACAAAAGTACTCAACGCTCTTAGTATGTCATCTTTAACATAAGAAAGCAGACAACTCTATTACCCTAATGCACTAAAATACCTCAATTTTGTACCAGTCTTAAAGCAGCCTATGCATTCTCATCTTAGCTCTGTTATTACCACAGAAACTAAATATTGTGTAGGAGAGAAAAGACTAAAATTGCACTTTGGATCGTCAGCACCACTTTCTTATCTTTCTGTTCTAAAGATCCTTAGTCATTCAAGGGCCACAGATGAGACTCAGTGTAAACTCAGCTCCTCATCCCACCAGCCTCCTACAGACAGTACCTATCTTAATGCCTTGGGCTTCGTTATGCAGCTGTCCAGTCACTACTTTCACCCTTGCAAACTTGTAGGCAGATAATTCACTATCCCCATGTCAAACTATCTAAATTTGCTGCCACTAGAGTCTGCAGGAAAAGAAACAGAACTTCATCATATTCTTCAGATCAGACTTCCCTTTCAAAATAAACCCTGCATCTGCCAATAACACTTTTCCAGGAAACATCTCTCCCCAAAACACCAAAAAACCCACCCACACAAAAAAACCCAAACACCCTCCCCCCTGCAAAAAGTAATTACAAAAAACCGAACTCAGTTGTAACAGTGTGCTTCCTCAGAGTAAGATGTAGTGGTTTCCTCAAATACACACCAGGAAATGGGACTAATGATTCACCAAGAATTGGAACTTGGAGCCAAAATTGTAGACAAACACAAAAATAAAAAAAAAAATTGCAGATTCAGTTACTGATTCTCTGGATAAAATACACAGCTAGAAGCACGTAAAGAAAGTACTGAGGAGTATTTTTAATCCTTGTTACCTTCCTTCATTCCCAGAAGTAACAAACCAAAGTGACATAGAAAGGATTTCTCCTCCACCCTCACTACTCCATGATCATACAAACCCAGACACTGAGCAACTACCAACAGCTTTAGATGATCCATCTGAGCCAGGCATCAGTCAGTCCACGTACTTCATCCATAATGATAAAACTGTTTAACTGATCAAAAAGTTCTATCTACCACTTAAATCCCTTGCATTTTTCAAAAGAAATCCTACTTTCCAATGCAATTACTGTTTTAAAAGCATTTAAACGCTTTTATGCAGAGAATTACAGAAGTCTTGAAGAAGTTTTCTTTCCATTTTCCACCCAACAAAAGAAGGTATGATAAAGAACATGGGGGGGGGATCCACAACAAACAAAACAAACAAGTGACCAACCAACCAACCAACACCTTTATCAAACCAACCAAACAAAACAATCACATGTTCTTTCACACTACTCTTCTGTCCTGAACTTGTCATGCCTTACCCTAACTCTCACCTTACAATTTCAGAGTATGACTGAAAGGCTATCAAAATTTAGAGTGAGATGCTAACTAAAAATCATGACCTAAGTTTAAACTAAGCTTTCTATAGCAAAGCATGGGAAATGAAAAAAAACCCCAAAATATTAAATCCCACAGAAATATCAGGTGAAATTCATTTGACCTGGAGTGAAAAAAAAAGACAGGACAAGTGGTCAAGCAATACCATTTCCAAAAAATCTTGTTAAAAACTCCTACCCAAACTAAAAAAATAAATGCAGTCAAACTCTATTAAAAGGGGACAAAAAAATATAAGCAGTCAAAAAAGAAACATGAATTTAGCAGCAGCCCACATACACCGGATAAAACTGTTAAGCTATTGACATCTCATTTATGAGGACAAGATTATATTTTGGCAGGAATCTACCAACCTTCCTTGAAGCTCAAAAGAGAAGTTAAATCCTTTTTGCTTCATACTGTGATCTGTCACTATACTAAAAAAATGGATCCCTTAATTAGCTGATCTTCTATGACTATGACAATAGTACACATAATAAGCTTCTGTATAAAAAGCATCTTTTAAGTTGTTACCTAGAAGACATGGATATTTTAAAAGTTACTAACATAAGCAAACTTTATGTATTTTGCAATGATCCCACGTATGAAAAGAAAGAAAAGGCTTCAGCAATAAACTTTTTGAAATTACAAGCTCATCTTCTCACTGAGGCTTGAAAATCACCTCTTCAGGGAGGGTTCTGTAGTCATTCCTCTACCAGACACGGAAGACAGCAAAAAGAACGTGTTCAAAAGGAGCAGTTTTCCCAGCTGGCAAGGTCCAGAACAATGCAAAATTTATTAAGCTTGATTAAAACAATAAAAATTAAAAATCAGACTTCCAGAAGAAAAGCTCTCACACATTGTCATTAGACACTGCAGGGTGATCACAGCACTCTCCAAGGGAATGCAGAACCCCTGCATTAGCAGTCCATTGTGCTTGTGTTTGAAAAGGTGTGGGAAGCAACATTCCTGCCTTTCCATAGAGGTGGCAGACTGCCACTGCAGGAGAGGTGTAATACAATAGCTAAGCAAGCCCTTGGGGTTTTTTTTTGCCAAAGAAATAATCTCAAAGTTGATCAGTTCGGTAATTCCACATAGGTATCTAAGTATTTTGCATCCAAACTTTATGAAGCAAACATAAGGCACTTTCACAGCTAAACTAACCCAAAAGCCACTTGTGTACCTATGAAATTTGCATATTCCCTTCAACAGGATGGGTCACGTGCAAAATCCTGCATTTCTTGAAGTGTTTTATTAGATTATACTATTTATTCTACTATAAGATACTGCATACAGCAGGACCATTAGAATGAAGACAATCAATACAGAGTTGTAAAATGGAATTTTACCTTTGTTCTGATAAAAGGTTTTGCCTATTTAGACAAACAACACTGGTAGAATATACTGGTAGAAAACTACTAAACTGTTAAGACTACAGAAATTAAATGTTACCAGAAGCTCAACAGAAACAACTGATCAAAGTTTCAAGTGGTGCTACTGAAGTGCAGGTTTGTTCAGACTCCCTTCTGTTCAGTGCTCTGGGAAACATCTAAAGTTGCATCAAGGATTGAACACCAAATAAAAAATAATAAAATAACAAAAATTAATAAAAAATAATAAAAAATAACAAAAATATGAAAGGAAGTAAGAGTTGCCTGCCATCTGACAGAAATAAAAGATTAAAAAAGCCTCATTTGTCTAATCTGTTTACAAAAAACATTCAATGGTGATAAAATACTTTGATGTTTCCAAAGCCAAGTCACTGGATAAGAAATACAATTTAAAATTTTTTTAATTCCTAATGTCCACAAACTTAGCTCTAGCACGTCCACTGTATTTTTAATTCCTCTGTAAATTTCTTTCTATTAAATCACCTTTCTTGAGGAGGGGGTTTTCTTCTGTTCAACCAGCCACATTCTTAATAAAGAACTTGCTTGAAACAAAGTTGAATTTGCTTGAAACAAGTTGAAACAAAATGACACAAAACCAGAGCAGATGTTGATTAGTCTGAGCATATTTGATAAATATGAACTTAAAAAAAAGTCAATAAAGGAGTGAGTTCAAGAAGGAAAAGCTCTACAATGATTTCACACACAATACTTTAGAAATGGAAGTTTTAAAGAGTGCAAACTAAGCAATTTCATTGAAAGGTATTTCCATAACTATTAATAGCCTATTCAGATAAGTTAATATGAATTTAAAATCATAAATTAGAGGCAAAGCACATACAGTATCTTACTGTCGATAAAATTAGCATTTAAAACAATTCTGCTAATACTCAACTTTCACTGAAGTGCTTTTGGGACAACATCCATATACACAGATGAAATATAAAAGACCTTAAACTAAACTTAAAACAGCCTTACTCTTTCGGCATTCAGTTTTTAAAAGCTCATCACACTAATTAGCACTTAAACTGACAGGGGGTGGAAGAATTGAAAGGGTACTCAGAATTCTTATTCGTGCCAAATTCCATGAAAACAGGTTCTTTACAAACTTTCTTCCAGTTTCTGCAGTTCTTTCTCTCAATGAAAACTTCTGCTTTGCTCTCAGTGCTCAGTGCCTGGATGTAGCAAACTGAAGCATCAGGACATTCAGTGTCTGACAGAGTTGGGAATAGCAGACTAAACATTACAGCCTCAAAGTTATATGTGCTTAATTTTATGCCTGTGAGCACTTCCAATGGAAACGAAAAATAAAGCATTACTCTGAAATAGAATTCCTTATTTCAAGAATGTTAGTACCATCACAACAAAGCAGTATTACTGAAGAAAAAAAAATAAAAAGGCTTACAAAAGTTCTTCAGTAGAACTACAAAACTCCCAACTAGAAATCAATCAAGTACCTGCCATTACGCTCAGTTATGCCTTACTGATTGAGAATTTTCAGTGTAGGGAGCAAAAACAAACGAAGTTTTCCAAATGAAGACTCAACACAGTCAGCAGTTCTTGCCAACAGGTAAATTTTCCATCACAAAAAAAAAAAAAAAAAAAAAAACAAACAGCCCAAAAACTGATAAGCAGAAGTCACAGAAACTGCTACTGTAGGACTTTTCAGACTTCATGTTCTCTCAAAACATTTTAATTCTACATCTGGGAGGAGGTGATGTGCAGAAATGCTGAAAGTACAGAGCTATCATAGCTTTGTAACAAAAACAACAGTCCCATCAAAGAGCCCAATACCGATGTTCTGACAATTAACCTAACACAATTTCTTCCCTAACAATAACCCACACTGGGAATACAGACAAGAAAATAATCCTTAAAGATACAAATCTTGACTGTAAAATGGGAGATTACCATCATCTTGAAAAAGAGAAAAAAAAAAAACCAAGCACGCTCACTGCTCAAGTTTCTGAAACTTAGCTGTTACCCCTTCAAAGATCTGTTTATTTACCCCAATACTGCTTAGCTACACAGCCACCTTTTGTCCAAGCAATCAACACAAGGCAAGGTTTTGTTTACCTCACCGAGGAAGCAGCAGCAGTTATTGCATAGCTGGGTAAAGAACTTGCAGCCTATGGATTTTTTTTTAATCACCACAAAAATGGCAACAATAGTAATGCAAAAATAATTTGTGGAAGGTAATGCCGTTCTTTCAAGATTTTATTGCTTGTTTCCCCAGACAGTAGCTATATATGTAACTGCAAGGCTGCTGTCACTGGATCATCAGAGAGAGTTACCAAGAGGATGCTCAGGTGTTCTTCTAAAGAATCTCTCAAAAGAACAAACAAAAAGAAAACCTCTGCAAAATTAAAAAAAAAAAAAGTAAATTGTGATGGAGGAGCAGACATTTCGTTCCTGTTTCAAGCAGCTTCTAATTCCTGCTCGATCATCACTTAAAAAAACCCAAAAAACAAAACCACAAAAACACTGAAAATGGTAGGGACCTGTCACACGTGTACATGAAAACCCGCAGCCATCAGAGGGAAGACATAGGCCTAACGAGGTTACAAAGCCACAGCAGCTCGTTCGAAGCCTTCAGCTTCACGATCGATGACTTTCAATGGTTTAATAACGACGGCCGGGCCTCCCCAGTGGCGGGAGGGGGCCCGGCCCGAGGCAGCTCCCGAGCCAGGAGATACCGCTCACCTCGCACAAAAGGACGCGCGCGGGGTCCCTCCTCTTTCGGGCGGGAGGAGGCCTCGGCGGCCCGGCCGGGGGCGCGGGAACGGGCAGGACAGCGACCCCCAGGCCCGGCGGCAACCAGGCGGCTCGGGACCGCGGGATGGGAACAGAGCAGCGTGGAGGAACCCCGGGGCTCCAGCAGCACTGTCTGCACAGGATCAGCCTGCGCTGGCTGGGCAGGGGCCGGCCCGCAGCACCGGGACCCGGCGCCCGCAGCCCGCCGGGGCGATGGGAGCAGGGAGCGTGTGAGGAGAGACGCGGGCAGCAGAGAGGGACGCGGGCCGTCACCCACGGCCCAGGCAAGCCTCGGGCGCCCGAAGGAGCCATTTTAGAGCCAAGCTGCGCTGCCCCCACCCCCGCTAGGCCCGAGGACGCCGAGTGCCGCCACCCACCGCCCCCGGGTCCGATCCCCCCCGCGACACGGCCCGCGCAGGGGAGGCCACTCACCCTCCCCTCGAAGTTGTTCTCCTCCACGTCGCTCATGTCGGCAGAGTCCTGGCCAAGGGGCTGGGGCGAAAGGGGGACGCTAGTCCCGATTAGCAACAACACCCACGGCCGCTGTTATCGCCACCGTTACCGCTATTGCCGCTATTACCAGCACTACCACCACAGCCACCTCCCGCCCGCGCCTCCCGCACCGCCGCAAAATGGCGCCGCCGCGGCCGCTCCGTCTGCGCCCGGCACCGCGCTCGGGGCGGGGCCGCGCCCGCCCCTCACAAAGGAGGCGACGGGCGCTGCGGGGAGACCCGCCGCGCATGCGCGCTCCGCCGGCGCGGGAGCGAGCGTGGTGTCCCGCAGCCCCGCCCCGCCCCGGCCCGCCAGGTGAGCGGGTGTTGCTGCAGAAATGTGGAATTTGTAAAAAAATGTTCTTAAGAAAGGATGTTCTTTGATCTCTGATATTTGTGAGCTTTCAAGCCTAATGAGTAAGAAGGGGGATTTAATCCCTGAGACAGGCAGCTGTCAAGCAAGCACTGAGTGATGTCCCGGCGTTAAAAAGACAAATTAGCTGTCGGTAGAATTGCCTTGTCAAGGTTCAGGGCTGGATATGTTTCAGTGATATCCGACCTAGGAGGAGGCTAATAAAACCTGGGAAGAAGGAGTTACCACTGATAGTGGACACAAAGAATTCACGGGCCACAAGAACATACGGCAGAACTCCCAAGATAAGGAAGAAACTGCCCAAGACAACTTGGCGACTGTGCGGAAGCAGCTGTGACTGGGTAGAACGTAATTCCGGCAGGGGGAGATGTGGGACCGACTCACGGACCACCGACTCAAGAGAAGAGAAGGACTGAGCATGCGGGCTCATTAGCATGAGAAGCGAGAGAATAATTAACCAATAGAAGATGGAATGCTAATTAGTAAGAGAAGGAGGTAACTTGTAGTCGATGACCATTAGCGCTTTTGTTGCTAAAATGTATGATAGAGAGAAGTTTTGGGAGTCGTCGTGAAGGCTTTGTGGATTTCTCACCCAGCACCGCTCTCTGCGCAGAGCTGTCAATAAATCAAATACCTCGACTCTGTGTGCGGACTGGCCTCTTGCACACCGGCTGAAAGGAACTTATTTTGGGACAACGCGGGCAGCCCCGCACCCCTCCTGCCACTCCACGCACAAATGCCTCCTCCTCTCTGCTACGAGGACTGCTCCTTCACGCCATGAAAATGATCACCCTGCTCCTGTGTCCTCTTATCTTCCACCTCCCCCAGCACGTTCTCCGGGGTTCTGCTCCCGCGGTGCAAGGAAGAACACTTATATGAATGTGTTTATGCGACCATATGAATTTGTGTGGGTCTGTGTCATCAGGGATGTTGTGTAATGGCAAGAGGATATTTAATATGCAAGGCTAGGGGGCTACTTTTGTTGTACACACATGGAGGTAAAGTCACAGGATCCAGTCTTGCGTGCTTCTACGAAACAAAGGGCTAAATTTTGACTTGCAATCATGAGACTTGCATTTTAACCATGGTTTTATTAAAAGCGATATCCTTTCTGCTCAGTAACCTCAGAAAGGTTTCCCTGATCCTGTATCCTGTACAGTTTTGGTGCTTCCTCCTCCAGCATGCACCAATAGCTACAGCAGCTGATACCTTGCAGGCATTTGAGACCAGGTATGCAGTTCTTTAAGTAGAAAATGTCCCAAGATGATGACACAGCTAAACTTGCTCTGTCAGTGCAGGAAAGCACTGGGTTCCCAACAGGTGCTTTGTCCCAGTGGAGACATCACATGAACATTGGTAGCCAGTGGTCACCACAGCTTGAGGCTTTAACAGAGCCTTGACACGCACTCTTCTTTACAGGAATGGTTCTGCCTCTTCCTGCCTGGACCATAAATGGTGTTGGTTGTTTTGTGCTTCTGTTGTAAATGGAAGGCTGGAACTGTATATGCCAACCCTTGCTCTTTTTCCTTGGTGATTCAGAAGCAAATAATCAACTGAAGAGTAAATTATCTCACAATGGAAAAGAAGGCAATATTGAAGAAAAGTCTTCCTTGTCATCTAGGTCTGCAAAATATTTAATTTTGGGTAAAAGTTTCTTGCACGTCACTTACTTAAAAAGTTTCAGTCAATTCCTTAGTTAGTTCCTGTTCAATTACAAATAAATTTTCATTCCTAGGAGGTTGGCCTGAGTTTTAGCCTCTGCTGATGTAAAAAACAGATCTGAATCCATGTCATAATCTGTCTTTTATAGCAGCCCTACTCCGTTCAGCTCTGGTACATAGATTTGTTCATCTCCCTTTTCAACTGTAACTTTATTAGTAAAGTACTTATTCTACTGCAAGATCACATACTGTTCTGGCATATTCTGATCCTGTCTGATGTTGCCTATATTCTAACTACAGAGACAAAAAGGAATGAGCGTGAAGGACATGCCTAAATTGTGAGCTGAAAATACTAATTGGTTTTCTGCCATGGAATGGATCACAAAAAAAATGGAATATGAAGGACCCACTGAAAATACATAATGGTTACACTAAAAAAAAACAAAACCAAAACCAAGCAGAGGAGAGAGGAAAAGGTCAGGAGAATAGAGGACAGGAATACAATTTTTGTTAACATATACATGTATGAGATCTAGCTACAATCCACATTGTGATTTAGTTCCTGAGGGTTAGACTAGACCTGATGCACACATTCAAGACATTTGCATTATTCCAGCAGAATTTTTTCATTCCTGTTATCCTAAAATGTTCTGGCAATTAAACCTAAAATAAAAATTGCAGTTGCTGATACAAATACCTATTTTTCAACAGTCTAATAAATTTTACATTTTAAATTAAAAACTACATGCTGCCTTCACATTTTTTTCCTGTAACTTATCTGCCTTCATTGTTCTTTACAGTGACTTCACTCTACAATTACTTCACCTGTAGTTTCCTGGACCATAAAGGCAATTATTATTTTATATTATATTTCAGCTTTCACTATTTATTAGTAAGACTCCAAGGTTGGTCTGGGTCTTTGGGAACATCTCTCCTATATGGAAGATGGTTTGAACACAGAAAGCATCTAGAGATGGCCTAAAGGATACTCTAACATGACATAATTACATGTTCTTCAAGCATGCCTTATAGAGGTTTTCCAAAAAATATTAATACACTGGTTTAATACAGTGTTAGCTTTAATGCAGTAGTAAATATAGAATATTCATGATTTTGGAAAAAAATATGCTTTGGGGGGAAAGATAGACCCAGATCAGGCCCATTCCCTAAAGGGAAAGGGTAAAAACAACTGGTAAGGGGTCAGGAAGAGGGAAAAATAGTTGCAGTAAAGCAAGTATAAAGTTGCATGTGTTCTTATCTGCAAATACAGATTATAGGATTAACTAGTTAAGCCAGAAGGCAGAAACTATGCTAATCTCAGAGCATATTGATTAGTGTGCTGTTCTCTAGCCATTACCATTTAGCAGTTTAAACATATTATGAGAGGAAATTCTTAACTCATATTTGAAAAGGACAGAGCAATAGCTATGCAAATTAAATTCAAAAGGACCGTCTACAGATAATGATTGGCAGGAGAGGAATGAAATAACATTGCAGCAGCAACCTAGTTCTGGTGAGGTTTTTTTATTTATTATTATTTTGACAAATAATACAGGACACTGTAACATACCTGCAATCCTGGGCTTTTATCTACCCTTTGAAATGATACCAAGAGGTGTTATTACCCACAAATATGAGAACTATATAAACACTTTTGAGGTTTGATTTTCATATGCCACTGAAAAGAAACACTGTGCTTGATATTGTTTTGTCATATAGTTTTTATCACATATCTCAGATTCATCAGCTGACATAGCATCTGCCAAGAGTTTTGTCTGTATACTTAGGTCTAGGCCCCTCTGATGTATCATTATCCCTTTTTCTAGAACAGTATCGCATTTAAACGCTGATTTTTCCTGCATTTAACCCGTGCAGAATATGCAGGTTAAAAAGCAGGGAGAAGCCATGTGGCCTCTGACGCACGGTGAAGGGATGGAGATAAGGTGACCAACAGGTGCTTCTGAATGTTATCAACTCCACAGCTGTCCAACGTGTTCTTTACTTTGCCCTTACGTTCACCTTTCCTTAACTGCTAGCAGCTTCCTTTGAACAGCACCTTGCAGGAAGAGCCTGGGGTGACTCTCTAGCACAGTCCTTCAGTCACAATGAATTTTATTTAGATGATTATCACGGTGAGCGCGGGAGGCAGGGGAGAGGTTTATGTACCACGCCAGCCACGAACAATCAGAGAACCCTTAGGGTTGGAATAGACCTCTGGAGATGCCCTAGTCCAGGCCGCTGCCATGGGCAGGGTCACCTAGAGCAGGTGACACAGGAATGCGTTTTGAATGTCTCCAGGGCCGGAGACTCCATGACCTCCCTTTGCAGCCTGTTCCAGTGCTTTACCACCCTCATGTTGAGGCGGAACTTGTTTTAGTTCACGGCCTTTGCTCGCCGTCGTGTCGCGGGGCACCACCCTCCTGGCCAATAACTCGCCAACAGTTGAGATATTTAAAAGCACTGATGAGCCCCCTCTCAGTTTTCTCCACACTAAACATGCCCAGCCCCCGTTCCGCAGCCCGGGGCACGGACGAGGACAAACTCCCCGTAGAGCCGCGGGGCGCGGAGCCCGCCCCCTCACGCCTCTGCCGCCGCTCCCTCCCACCGCTGGGGGGCGCCCGCAGTGCCGGGCGGGAGGGGGAGCGCGTGCTGCGGCGGGGGCGGGGCTTGGGGCGCGCGGCGCGGGCGGAAGCGGCGCGCGGGCGCGGGCCGGGAGGAGGTGGCTGAGGCGGAGGCAGCGAGCGGAGGTAGCGCGGGGCGGCCGGCGGGGGGCGCTGCGCGGGGGGTGGCGCGGAGGGGGCGCCCCGGCCCCGGCAGAGCCCCAGAAGAGCCGCGCACAGGGCCGGGGCGGCGGGACTGTGTGTGGGGGAGGCCCACCCGCCCGTGTGTGTTTTGTGTTTTCCCGGGGGAAGGGCTGGGGGTGGCCGCAGGCTCGGGCGGGACCGGGATGGCGCAGGGCGGCTGCGGCTCTCCCGCACTCGCGGGTGCGCACCGCGCCTGAGCGGCCGCCTCGGTCCGCCCCTCCTTCGGGAGCTGCGGGACGGGCTCGGCTTCCTTCGGGCTTCCTGCGCGGCTCTCGGGGCGGTGAGCTGTGCCTGGGCGCTCCGTGTCCCAGGGCTGTGATGCAGTGTCCTTGGGTGGGCAGGAAGCGGCGGAGCACACGAGGGTTTGCTGGTTTCCTTCGCCGCCCTTAGCAGCGGTCTTCAGGCTTAAGCTGTGGCTGCAGTGACTCTGCAAGATCGATGCCTTCTGCTCTAAGGACATAACTTCCAGAGAGGTAAAGCATGTTAGAGTGATGTGATGGAACTCACGGGAAGGAAGAAAAAAGTCATATTCAGGCAAAGGCAGGATCCTTTCCAATGTCAGGTTAAGTGATCTTCCGGCACTAGCAAGTCTGCGTAAAAAACCCCAAAACAAACGGGTAAATATTCCACTGAAATTGCTCTCGTTGGTAATATTGAAGAAATAGGAAAAAGTAATACTGAATGAAGGCTGCAAAATTTGAAACATTCAGTTTTAGGAGGTTATAATATATGGAATTTTTTGACGGTAAGAGTTGCAGAACAGTGCTTCCTTCTTACAATATAAGAAAATTGGTTTTATTTGTAATATCTGATGATGTTTTGACTGCACTTACCTTCGATTTTGGTAAACATGTATAACGTACTATTATCTCTACCTTATTTCGGTAGCTCTGTTCATCATTCATTATTAATAAACTCTCTTTTCGGTTCCCTAACCTAACATGGTAGCATCCTGTAAATTTTCTTTCATGTCTCTTGTCATCTAAAAGATACTGACAACTAGAGTGCAGTGTAATTTCTGTGTTTGTGTGCCACAAAACAAGCATAGATAATTTCTGTTTATGCGATGACATGATGTGGGGTTTCCTTAGAACAGTTCAGATTGGGTTAACTAGTTCTTTTTGGTTGCTGTTTTGGGGGCTTTTTTTGTACTTCCCCAAGTGGGTGAACTGGGGGCAGATGGATGTGTTTTTTCACTGTGAAAAGTGATCTTTGTAAGAATTGCAACTTTTTATTTTAAGAGAGCCCTGAGAATGTGAACATGATGTACATCCTTGTGTGCATGTGTTTTGTCCTGACTGTAACATAGTATTAATTTTGGAATAAATGTAATGAATCCCTGCTTTACTCTTATGAGACTATCATAGAAAGGAGACAATATGAAGATGATATTAGACTGTGAGTAGAGTAGTGCTACAAGCAGTGTGATTGCAGTTTTAGACCAAATGTAGAAATTTATTGTTATCTTTGTTCCTGTTTTGACTGCAGATACCCATGTGTATAAAGCCTAAGTTATTCTGAGCTCTTTTTGGTATTTTAGGTGTTAAAATCTGTAGCTGTTTAATAGGTACTTGAGAGCTCCAGAGTATTAAGCAATTATGCTGGAATTCCTTTGGTCCTTTTCCTAAAGATTTTTACAGTTGGAAATAAAGGTACTTCCTTTCCTCCTCCTCCTCTTCGCCCCCCACAGCTTTTTCTTTTTAAAGCTTTTGTAGTATCTGCTTTTAGAGACTCCTTTTGGCTGTTACCTCCTTGAAGGAGGCATTGGTATCAGCTAATCACAAATTGTGATGTATCCTGGGGGACTGGATGTCATTTAGCTGCTAAAAGTAAGATATTTCCCCTGGAGTTCATGATCACTTGTACCTTTTCTGAGAATAGTAAAGGGGAGTAGTTCTTGTATCTTGCCTAAACTGTAAGTAGGATAAATGCATGCTGTCAGCTAAAATTGTCAGCTGTGTAGTCAACGTATCTGAAGACTAGTAAGTGTAAAAAATAGCCATTTTCCAGTAGCTGTCAAAAATCTGTGAGGCTCAGTCACTCAAATGAATCTGTTTTTCCTGGTACAAGTTTACTGATAAAATGTACTTCACATGCTATTTGTTTATTAGCAACCTCTTTCACCTGTGATTTATAATTTGTGCCATTTTATGAGCTGAGTTTTCTCTACTGAACATTATTAATAACAGCCTCTTATATTTTCTTCTATGGTTTACTAAAAAAACTTTATGAACTTTACAGAAAATAGGTATATTAGCATTTGGGTATGTAATTTAGAAGATTAATTTTGGATTGCTCAGAACTGAATGGGTACTTTGCCCATGTGAAATAGGGCCTGAACTAGAGGCATAGACAAGGGAATGTAAAACTTATTCCCAGAAATTGGTTTCTTCAGTAATACTAAAGAAATAGGAGGCTACCATGCTATAAATAATCCAGTTAAATTTCTAGGTACCTTAATGTTAAGAATAAAGTATTTTGCAGTGCACACCACTGAGGTGTTACTGTTAACTAATGTCTGTCACAATTCATTGCTATGCTACATTGAGCTGCAAGTCAATCCAGAAGTAAGATTGTAGAAGAAAAGATATAGAAGAAATCACTTGTCTTTAATATTTCCTCCAGTGTTATTTTTCTGAAATATTCACCTGGGTCAGTCTTCTGGGAAGGAGCATGAATCCAAAACCTTGTCTGTATTGCAGCTTTGTCATAGAAACATAATTTTGGTGGACAAATTCATAGGCAGTTTGAATTGCACAGGTTCCTTGAAAGAAAATCAGGCAAGTTAAATTCTCCCCAGTGGAACAAGTGCTTTTTTTGTTGCCGTTCTACAGGAATAGTGTTTGTGTGGTGCCCTGTGTGTGCATGTGTGAGCAGTGGCAATCTCTCCCCCACTGCAGCTGTCACTTTGTTAGCTGTCTCCCCCCTCCCCTCTTTGCTTTTTTTTAATGACACCTGCCTTCCTTTCAGGTCTCTTTAAAATGTTCAGTGAAAATCCCTCTCTTACCAGCAACGTACATGCATCATCTTGTAGGCTTGGGCCTCTGTAAAACTAGTCAAAATTAGCTAAACATCTCAGGAGGAAGTTTTGGAGTCTCGGAGGCTTTGGAAAGAGTGATACAAGGACAGCTGTGAAATTCCACAAGGGAGTACTATGGGGTACTTGTCGTAGCCTGCAATTAATAAATCGTGGCAGTGTTACTGGGAAGAGAGAAGCCAAGGAAGTGCCTTGTGCTCTGTCATAAGTGACTCTTCTCAAGGAGCAAGGGTCCTACAGTGACCTGAATGGTGGCAGAAAAACATGAAGAGAAAATAGAGAAAAGTATGCCAGGGAAAATTAAGGTGAGATTTTTTTTTTAAATTTTTTTTTCACTATTATTATTTTTAAAAATCTGATACAGAGATGTAGAAATGTTTTGGGGCCCAGATGGGCCCAGTGGGAGGAGGGCAAGTTCAGCAAGTGTAGCATACTGTCCCTATTGATGTACTGTCCCTATTGATATCTGCTTGCTTTAATTTTCTTGCCAAGCCATTTCCCCTCTCAAAATCTTGAATGTTGGCTGACTGCCCACAGGCAAGGAACAAAGAATTTCTGTTTTTAAATGGTTGGTTTATTTTAGAAGCATTCAGTTGCAGTATTAGGCAAAATAAAGGGGGAAGGTGTTGAAAAAAAAAGATACTTTAAGGTACTTTAAAAGACTTCTTAGACACAATGCAAAATGAAAATAATTATTGGTAGAAAGTGTGAAACAAAAGCAATTAAAATAGGAATGCATACATTTAAATAGAAACAGCTTTCCAGTATTTCTAAAATACTGACAAAAGGTGGTCTTATGTTTGGGCTCTCAGATAATTTTATACCAGAACCATGTAAGCTTGCTGTGTGGGTTTTCAAGTCGAAAGCAGTATGTTTGTGCTCTCAACTTAAAGTTCATCTATGAGACAGATTGGTGCTGTTCTTAGAAGCCTGTAGGAGGTAAAACCTTTCCTGGTGTAAGATGTGTTTAAGGTAGTCCCAGCAGCTCGTCAGCAGCAGCACTGTGTCTGCTTGATGAGCTGTGACTTTTGTTGGCCCATATTTCCTTTGGCTGTGTTGAGAGACAGGAACTGTTAGGAACACACAAGATTTTTCTTCTTTCTTTGTAGAAGAGTAGGTATTTTTGGTAGTTACCCATTTTTGCTATTCCCTTAAACTTCATGTTTCTTTCACTTGGAATATCCATTAAAGATGTTCTCTAAGAGGCAGCTAGCAATAAGGCAAAAGGGTTTTTTTTTGTTTTGGGTTTTTGGTTTTGTTTTTTTTTTTTAGTGTGCCAAGGTACTTGCAAGTCTTGGGCATGTAGAAGCAGGGAATGGAAGAACACATGCTGTAGGAGAAGCTATAAAGATAGATGTCCTGGAAAAGACACCAAGGCAGACTCCTTTGGCAGCATGCTCTGAATGTGGTATAGAACTGCTAAAACCTACAGCCCAGCAGCCTTCATAGCGATAGGGCAGCCTTTTTTTGCTCAGAACTATGCCTTCTTACCTGTCCTTAAGATAGCAGCATGTTTTATAGTATTGATATTTTCACGTGTGTCTAGCAGCAATTAATATAAATGGTTGCTTCTATCTACTCATCTGTGATGCAGTCTGGAAAAACCCTTGAGTTTCATCAGTTTTGGTGGGCTGTGTTATGTCAGGCACTGCTGATGTTTTGTCAGTACAGATCCTCATTTCCCTCTCTGCTGTGATATTTTTCTGTTGACCAAATTTTACAGCAGCAATAATAGGAATACTTGAAGTGTGGAGAGTAAATTTTATCAAAAGACAGCTAAATGTGGTTTCACTTGTCTGGGAACTGGCATTGCTGTTAATGGTTGGTTCCAAGTGGAATATCCTGCTCTTTTATGGCACTGTGCAGCTGTCTGAGTGAACCTGATTAATGAACCTGGGAACCAAAGGACAGTCACCAGTATGGGTGTGCCAGTACAGGACAGTAGTCTCACTGGCCTCTTCTCGAGAGCTCCTGTACTCATGAAAATATGAGGAATGTGGTTCTTCCTTACACACCAGTTGTAATCAGAGCTCTGTGTAAACACTTCACTTCTCTGGGCACCTCTTTGCCAGCTGCACCTCACGTAGATTTTTCATCTGCTGCCAAAGCAACAACCATCTAAGACTGCAGATTACCAGAATACAAACATCATTTTTGGCATTCCAAAAAGTCTCAGCATGTGAGCTCCTGGGCTTCTAGGGGCTTATTTCATTGTCTCAGTCTTTTACAATTAATTGTGTATTTTCTGTACTGTTCCACTGTATGTCAGTCATTCTTTAGACTTCCCATTTGCATTGCTTCACAGAAATGACTGAGGGTTTTCCAAATAACATAGAACCAGCCTGTCTGCTCTCAGAATGGTCAGCACAATTGATTCCTGTCAGCTGAGTGATGCTCAAAGTTTTCTGTTGGAAAATTAGAAAATAAAATACTTTGGAGGTCACAGAGATAAATGGGCCCAAAGGTGCACTCTGTAAATAGATGCAAAAAAGGGGAAAATAATAGAATGGAGTTTGATGCTACTGTGGAAATTTTTTTCCTGGTATTCTGTAATACCCAGTGATTCTTGTCTTCCTGAAATGTTTGTTGGCTATTGCAATGAGGTATCACTCTGCATATTTAGAGGCAGTTTTTTGTTTACTGATACAGTACCCTCTCTGTACTGAGGGATGTTTGTTGCCATGAATTTAATAGTAATTTCTTGTACAGATGTAATTTTACTATGGTAATTTAAAATTGTTAACAATTTCATAAACGTTTTGTACATCCACTGAGACGGTAATAAATTCCAATTTTGTACTGTATAATTATTTTATAGTTGTTATTAATGTCAGCTTTTATTTTTACTGTCCTGATTTCTATCTGCTGTCTGCTCTATTGCAAGATTTTTTCCACTTACTCTTTAATTGGATGTATGCCTCAAGGACTGTGTATGGCTTTTTTTTTAAGCTCTTATCACTTATTTTTATGCAGTTTATCTGGTTGCAAAACCAGGCCTGCTCTTGAATGCACAGTGTCATGTTGTTGTTTATCATAGTTTGAAAGTGAGGAACTGATAAATATTGTGGTAGTAAGTAATAGATGGAATAAAATTCCCACTTATCAGACCCACCTTCCTAATATATGAGTGCATTAGAGACTAGGTCTCTAGAGTATCACTGAGGAACTACTGCCTTAGTATTTGAGGTTCTGTCTTGCAAAATATATGACCAAAGAGGTGACTTTATTGGACTGTATCTTAACGATATTATTTTCATTGCATTTTTCTTGGCGTTATTCTTAAAAGTATTTTTTCATCTTTGAATCAAGTGGGTTTCTCTCAGCCTTTGGTTTTCTGTATTCTTTGCATCTACAAACTGCTTATTAATAACAACCAAAAATACCTGATGGACCTGCTGCTTTCTTTTTCCTCTTACAAATAATTACCATCATCTGTCCTGTACATTTTTCAAAACTAGAAGGTACACAAATCATCTCTGCAGGATAGGTTTAAATTTGCCCTGCAATCATTTCTAGTGGTTTAGGAAGGCTGGAGTCTCTTGGGCAGGCTAGAAAAATGCTGATGAATATGTGCCAGTCTTTCATGGGCCGATGGACTGGCAGAAGTGGCAGTGCTGTAAGGTGACATAAGCTTTTAAGGATTTAGGTATGCCTTGTTTTCCTGATAACCTGAGGTTGTTTCAGAGCATGTACAAGGCATTCCTTTGCATTATAGACTGTTTAATTTTTGTGTTGTATGTTAATATAATCTCTTGGTTTTTCTGGGAATGAATTTTTCTGGGTTTTCTGGGAAAGAGGAAGACTTCGCAACAAGTTTAAGAAGGATGTTTTGTAAGTATGGGCTAGTTTCCATGGAGAAGGGTCAGCATTCAAACTGGAGTCTGATGCTAGTTAAGTAGTAGTTAAGTATAACTTTGCTGTATTATGGAACATATAATGCATTTTCTGGAGCTCTTTTTTTATCTTTGCTCCTTTTGTTTTGTGCAGTCAATAATATAATTTATATATGACTGATTTTGAAATACAGGTATACAGGATAGAGACATGATTTTATGTTGGAGTGGATGAGTGCCTAATTCATTGTTTTGTTGCCAGATGAATGTCAGTGTTGTGGTACCACTGGATAAAGTTGTATCCACATTGGTAGGTTTTTGGCAGTACTTTTCTTAGACAATCAAGAGTGAAGAAAGCCAAGCTGTTTATATGTCTGTGAAAGGCAGACCTAGTGTCAGATCCTCATTCAGGAATTGGTTGTAGCTCCAAGTTCTAATGTTGCTCCTGGTTTGGGCTTGCAACTTTCAGAATAATTAATATATGCATGCTGATTTAAAGTGCTATGCTGATTAAAGTACTTTGGGAAACTGGCACTTGAATCAGTTACTTTAGGCTGCTAATGGAAAGGATTATCTGGAAGACATTCTTTTCTTCATGGATTCTAGGATTTCCATTTTGCCTGCAGTTAACTCAGGGGTTTTATTTGATTTGGGTCTGTTTTGTTTTGGGATTTTGTTTCTTTTCTTTCCCTCCTCAGATTTTCAAATTTTGTTCTGGTTGTACTGCTTCATCTTCATGGTTGTCTGCCTTTTGTCTCGGTCTCTGTGATTAGAAATGGTAGGAATTGCAGCAAAGTGTGGCTCTCATGCATCCTTTTTCCCGTTGCTCTCTGCAGTGCTTTGCCTTTGCCACAAAAGTCCCTCAGCTGTGGTTGGAAGAGTGGTATGCCAGCATTTCTAACCAGGATAAATCAGTGTGAAAAAGGAAGTCTCAGCTTCCTTTTTTTCCTGCTCAGGGAGGATTTCCAACTCAGCATATTTTGTGCTTTGAGAGAATAAGGGAGAATAAAGATCACAAAGTACACTTACTTTCTATCATGTGTGCTGTTATCTTTTGTAATACTACCTCTAAATTACTGAAAACAGAGGTCCATTCTGAGCCCAAGTTTTGTTGAAACTATAATATTCTTGTAGAGAAGTGCTGACCCTTCAGGGCAACAAGAGGTACAAGAATATCCCAGCCCATCCATCTTAATGTGCTTTTTCCTTCTTAATATGTGCTCTGATACTCTTTTTTTTCCTACTTCCAAATCATTTGGGCATAAGCTTACTTTTTTAATTTATTTTTTTTTAACCCCAAGAGTGTTGCAGGGAGTGTCTTATGAGTCACTACAAGTGCGTGCACTTCAGGGGGAAAGAGGAGACCAGATCTCCAGAACTTTGAGATTACACTGCAATTCATGAAGAGGGAATGGCCTTTAAAAAATGTGTAGGAAAAGTGGCAAGTACAAATAGTCCCCTTCATTTTGGTAAACCTTGCTCAGAGTTCCTTTGCCTCGTGTCAGTATATGACTGTTATGCAATTTCCCAGCAGGTGAAGTCCTTAATTTCCATTAGTTTCGGTAGTCAGCGTGTGCACTGTGAATCAGATATGCATGGCGATGGCCCAGTCTGCAATTCCTGCTGCTGCTTGGCAGGAGTTTATTCAATCTGTTCCTCTTGGCTAGACCGCTTATCCTGGCTTGTGGTCTTATTTACAGTGTGATGGCAGAGTTATTTCTACTCCAAAGGACTGTAGTGATACTGTCTAAATGCTTCAGGATGAGATATGGCTGGAGATCTGTGGAGAGGTGAACTCAATTTACGTTTTGCAAGAGCTATCTGTTCTTTTCACTGTTTCTTTTTTTTGTTTGTTTTGTTATTTTTTTTTTTTTTAATAGAAGTAGTAGAGACTGTTGGGAATGGGGTTTGAAACTTATGGTGTCTTCTTGAGAGATACTGTTTGGTCTTCTGAGCCATCACATGAAGACTCTTCTCCTCGACCTCATAATGTTTTCCATAATTTTTCATACTGTTCAGAGATTATATAGATACATAATGATGTGGGTGCAGTTATTAATTAAAGTCTGAGTGCAGAGCCATGGATTTGGCAAAGAGCTAGGGAAAAGAAATTTTGGTTAGTGCATGTTAGGGAAGATCTGTTTCAGGAAATCTTAAGCCACACAGTTCCAGATATTCATGCTATGGAATGTAAATTTTTATTATTTTCCCCCTTATTTTATGTACTTAAGACAAATTAGTATCTTAAAACCAGTTTTAGGGGGATTAAGGACATTCCTTGAACAAAGTATGTCCCACTGCATTTACAGTGGTGTCATTGTCATATTTTCTGAAAAATCCCTTCACCAGGATTTCTTCTCCTGGGAAGCTGAGAAACCTCAGAGAAAAAGGAAAAGAATAGTATCTCATTTGCTTCTCCCTGTTTAGCTGCTTTGGAATGTGGTTGGAGATTGTTTATACAACATGTGAATTGTTTTTACTTAATGACCAATCACCATCTGTGTTGGGATTCTGGAAGCAGTCATGAGTTTTTAGTTAGTATCTTGTTAAGCCTTCTGTATATATATCCTTTCTCTATTCTTTAGTATAGTTTTAGTATAGTAGTCTTTAATATAATATAGTAACATAATAAATAAGCCTTCTAAGAACATGGAGTCAGATTCGTCTTTCCTCCCCACGACAGGGGACCCTGAAAATACCACACAGTGAGAGTTCAAATTACTGCATGTTGGCTGTCTGTCCTTATGCACAGTCAGACCCCACAGTGGAGGGTCAGCTGTTCCTCATTCAGTGACTTGGGGTTGCCACTTGCACTGGTGCACCCAGCAGTCAGTTTATGTACTGGCAGTGGCTGCCATATGGCATTTCACACACAACTGGTTGTTACTTTACAGCAGCTTTGTTGTCCAAGTCCCAATGTCGCCTCTGCCTTGGGTTAATCATTTTCAGAATAATTTAGATATGCATGTTGATTTTAGAGCACTTGAAAATTTTGCCACTTGAATCAGGCATGCTGGCTGGCCTGCTGAGAGGATTATGTGAAGAGTGAAGGGTAGGGACAAGCAGCGCTGAGGCCCTGCTGGCAGTGCCACTTGTGTTGGCACAGGGGCGATGGAACTGGTCAGTGCAGGGGATGAAAAGTGCCATGGAGGCAGAGGTAGGGTTGGATGAGAGCTCAGCAGCACAAGAAACTTGGTCTCAATATTCTAATACAAACCGAGGTGTAAGTGCCACTATAGAAAGTCTGGTGAGGAACTCTATTACATGTGTAATTTCAGTCCAGAAAGTACTTGTGTCAGGTAGTACATGGGGAAGAACTGGGAATAGTGAGGAAAAATGTAACTATTGTGTAAAATGAGTAGCTTTATCTGGATGATGTTAAATAATAGAAATCCTCTTTTAAGAAAGTATTGAATAATTGGAGTAGTGTCAGAGATGGATGAAAGATGAGAAATATGAGGTATGCACATGGAAAGGGTCTAAAAATGTGGGATCTGTTTGAGGCGTAAAAATTAGCAAGAGGATGATGCCCTGTGCATGTACATATGCAATGAATCTGGAACATCTGTTGTTACTGTCTTATAACACAAGAAGATGGAGATGCTCAGTGAGATTCTTACCAAGCTTTCTTTTAAAAGTATTTTTAAGTCAGTTACTGGGCATTCAAGTGCATGCATTCGTAATAAAATGGAGAGTAATTCTATGTTCTTCCCTAACAATTCCTTGAAGTTAGGTTTGAAAATGTAGTTCTGTTTTAAAAGCATGTAGCTTGAAGCCTTTGATTGGTAAAGTAAATGAAGATATCTTCACTTTTTGTTTAAATCTTTTTTTTTCTCCCAGTACAGATATCCCTGAAGATGTGTGGCTCAAACTGCTTCAAACTGTCTGAACATTTGTTATTTAACTGATGAAGCTTTCCTACCATTTGCTTTCTTCCTGAAGCCTTCATCTATTGAAGGATCAGAATTGGGTACTATGGTAAGACATGTTTTTAAGTTGAAGTAAAATGCTGAAGTGCAATGTGCCAATTTGTTTTGGTTTTATCTCTTTATTTAATAATAAGACACCACAACAAATAAAAAATCTTAATGGTATACAGAGCCAGGAGAGGAAGCTTTGAACTAGCTAACCAACCAAAAAACATCATTCCATATGTTGTCTGTTCACACTTGTGCTGTACTTGAAAGTGAAGAACAAGAATCAAGTGAATCATTTCACAAGATCTTGTGTCTAGATGTATGTGTATAACTCAAACAGTATTGTACAGAAATGTTATACAGGTCTCTTCTAGATACTGCATCTTTTTTCAAATGCATTTGAGTTTAATTTCAGTTTAAATTACAATATTTAAAATACTTGTGGTGCTTTGTGGAAGCACAGAAGTTTTGATTTTTGGAGGATAAAAATCGGTAAAAATAGGAAGAGGAAACCCTGTAAATAACAGGTGAGAAGGAAATATAACTGAACCTCTAAGCAGATAAAAAAACTTGTTTGCTAGATGATGCAATAATACCATATTTTGAAGCTGATATTTGTTCTTGATCTCAACAACTGTAGCAGTTTTGAATAACCAAGTGGTACTTTACAAATTTCAGGAATCAAGACCAGCTAAAACATGAGAAGATATATTCAAGATGATCCAGCCAGAAGATCTTTCATTTCATAGAAATATTATTTTTGTTTAATATGTAATGTAATTTAGACAAAGCCAAATTCAGTTACTTTTCATGAAATTAGGACGCGCCTGTGGCCTTCATCAGAAATGTTTCTAACATTTTCAAGAAAAAATATGTCCCAGAAACTGAGTATGTTTTTACTAGTCTTTGGAATCATCTGGGGTTTGATGTTGCTGCGCTACACTTTTCAGTATCCAAGACGCCAAAGCAGTGCTGAGTTGCGTGGACAGATACTAGATCTCAGTAAAAGATATGTCAAAGCACTGGCAGAAGAAAATAAAAACCTGATGAATGGTGGTGGTGGAGCCTCTATGTCAGGATATGGTAAGAGGAAAAAAGCCATACTAGTTACTTGAATATATTCTTTTTCTGAAAACTGTAAAGTTATACTACTTAAAAAAAAAAAGAGAATTTATATGCTCTTCAGCAGGAAAAAAACCTCTCTGTATTAACTGATTTGATTTTAGTTTATTCAACAAAGTTGAAGATTAAGATGAGTTGCAAAATCAAGCTTAATACATGAAAGTTTTGCTTTCCAGGATATTTTTTAGATCTCTTCTGGTACACGACTACAGTTACTTACAGAAGTAACAGCACATTTGACTTTTTCTGAATCTTCAGCTATTGAGGAATAAGCAGGTGCTTGATAAAAGGGACAAAGTTTTATATTAAGTCACTTCAACATTCAAGATTCTTCTAGTACCTCATTGCTAACTTCCTGCTTTTATTTCTTGGATTTTCTTCTCCTTAAAAAAGCAATGAAAAAGCAAGATACTAGTTGAGTCTGCAGTCTGGAGACTGCAAGGCAATTATGAATTTGGCAGAATCTCTCCTTGTTTTAGAAGTAGCCATAAGAGACAACGTCCCTTGTCTTGTGAGCTGTAATAATTGGTGCATCATATCTCTGATTTGCCTGTCTTGTGAATTTGTACCAAACTTGGTAAATAGGTTGCCAGTATTTACTATCTTCTGAAATATTGAAAAGATAACTAAAATTGTTTATTTTTAAAAATAGTATCTCAAAAGATGTATAGTAACTTCGATCCCCTTAAGATTTGCTTAAATGGCTCTGCCTTTTGTAGGATGCCCTTTGCAGGCCTTTGGTAAGAGTGCAAGCAGCAAAAATGTGTCTGAAGTCTTTTTGCTGCTGCTAAGGAAGAAGGAAGAAAGTCTGTGATGACAAGAAGTGCAGGAACAACCCAAGAGGAATAGGAGACTAAAAAGTGTTTAAACCATTAATCCTTTCATTCTTAAAATTAATTTTTATCACAGTAAGAGACTGCCTTCTCTTTTCTTCCCTGTTTTCTCCTCCCATCTTTTTTTTTGTCATCAAGAACTTTGTTCCTTTACTCATGTACTGCAGCTTTCTCCTGCTCTATAAGTCTTACAGCATATTTCCAGATGAGACTTGTCTTCTGTGGTTTTGTCTGGAGTTTAATATGAACTTAAGTCATCTCTTAATCCATCTGCTGATCATCAGAATTAAAACTTGACAATTCCCTCCCTCAGATTGCTGAGCATAAAATGATACTACGAAGTACATGACCCACCCCCTCTGTTATTGACAGCAGACCCTGCTCTGGCTCTCTGGCTTGAATTGTTTAGCAATTTTTTTAAAAATTTTTTTCAAAGTTAACATTGCTAAATAAGAACTAGTTAATTTTAGAGGGAAGTACTTATTTTTTTGAAATTTAATTTACTACTAATTTTTTATCTGTTTTACTCCTGTTTTTTCACTTTGATGCCTGTGATCTTTCTCCCCAATCTTTCTGCTTAGTTAACTGATTAGAGGGCAGCAGATAGAGACAGAGTTTGTAGATTTCTTCATGTGTAAGGGGAATCTTAACAGCTTGTAAAACCTGGTAAGTTTGTTAATGTTTTTCAAATCTGAAGGAAGATGGCGATTGGCAACAGCAGAAATAGGTTTTTTTTTTATTGAAAGATGTTACTGTTTTTTTGTTCCAGATCATGAGAATTTTTTTACCATCTTTTCTCTTATTTTTCAGTCAATAAAGATGTAAATAGATTTTTTTAACCCTTGCTTTATAGCTTATGTAAGAAGCAGTAAGATACCTTTTAATAACAGCTTTTCTGTGGGCTAAATCTGTCATTTATGGGAAAGCTATTAGCTATGTTTTTTATGGTGGAAAGTATTTAGATATATTCTCTTGCATCCAAGGCTAAAAGATGACATAGCTGAGTATTCCAATGCTGTTGTCAGGATGAAATTTGAAATAATACATTTGAATAGCCACTTGGCTGCCTCAAAGTTCCCTGTTATAATGGTATCTCCCTTCCCTAAAATAACAAAGGAGTGTTATTAAAGAAAATTCAAGCAGCTGTTTACTTCTTAATCAATCTGCACTCCTTTCCAAAAAGTATGCTAGGGAGAATAGCAAGTCTTAAGATGTGAATGTGTTGAAATGGCAGTTCTTTTCCACACAGAGTAAATAACAGGCTGTAATTTGTTTTTTCCATTATCTTCAGCTGATCTTAAGAGAACAATTGCTGTTCTTCTGGATGACATCTTACAACGTCTGGTGAAACTGGAAAACAAGGTTGATTACATCGTTGTGAATGGCTCAGCAACAAACACCACTAATGGAACGAACCACCAGGTGCCAGTGACTGCAAACAAACGTGCAAAGCCAGCAAGCAACATCAGATAGCAAACAGGCCCACTTTGTGTTGCTGCACCATTGATGGATAATATTTAAGATAAGCTTTTTGTCTCTGGCTAGGGCAAAGCAGTAGTTGACTCTAAAGCAAGCATAAACTATTGTATTCTACAACATGCTTGGATCTGTGTAGGCCTAACGTGCTTAGGTTCTCAGAGCATTATTTCATTGCCTTTGAGCAGTGCTTCTGAAGTGATGTTTGTTGTCTCTAAAGATATTTTGATATGATTTGATGTAGTAGGCCATTGGATAATAACAATACATGGAAAGCAATGGGAAACTTATAGGTAGATTTCTAAATATATTTATTTAAGTATGAATATAACATATCTTTTGGATAGGTGAGCAATATTGTAGTTTATTCATTTTTTGTGGTCTGCATTAAGCCAAGGTAACTGAGGAAAATGTGTTGCTAAACAGATGTTAGAAGATGTGTACACTTAAAATATTTTCTTACTTATTTACTAAAACAATATTAAATTGAGGATAGCGTTGGTGGTAATATTTTAAAATTGTGACCCAAAGAATGTCTTTATTTGCACTATCTGTCAGAATAGTTAAAGAGAAGTTACTGTATATTTAAGAAAATTTATTATAATAGGATAACATTCTAGGTAGTAACACTGTCCAGGTTTATCTTTATGCCAGGGATAGGGCAGTTAGATTATGAAAAGCAAATCATCATCTGTGATATCTTAGATGATTATTTCTTTAAAAGATATTTAAGTGTATGTACTTTGTAATTGCAGATAAAATTATTTAAGTGATGGAAATAAGTTTTGAATATGTGAATATAGTTTATTTTTATTCATTTTTGTTTGTTTTAACATTTTGATGCCTTGCAGTTTGTGTTTAGTATAGCACATCATCTCCCTGAATTGCTTTCTTGATCAGAAGGAAAAGCAAAGAAGGGAATCAAGGCATCTCTGCATTTAACAGGGGTATGTGTACTAAGGGTGTCTAATCATGGAATAGTTGAGAGCCAAGGTAATGTTTGCCTTACGTCTAAGTCAGCCTTACAGCAAAGTGAATTGCATGCAGTGTTGGGTGCACTGTATCTCAAATGTTACTGAAATCATATTGAAGTGCCACTGAACCTGTTTTTTAAACTGTACTGAATGTGTGGGGGGGACAGAATGTTCAGGGACTTTTGCCAAAAGTGTCCTGTAAGTGAGGTTTTGGGGATGAGTAAAACCAGAGGCACTGGGTGATATACAGGCAAAGTTGTGTTTTTTTCCTTTCTTCTGTTTCCCTGCTTATATTCTTGATGGTTATAAAGGAAAATACAATTGCAATCTTAATTAGTACTTAGTATCCAGATGATTTTTTTTTGTCACATTGTGTGTAAACATGTACTCACTTCAATGCCGAAAGAGTAAAATAAATTTTTAATTGTACTTGTAAATGTTCCTGGGTTTGTTTGTTTGTAATTAAATGGTCTTGTCATTCTTGCTACATGTCCTCTATCAGTTTCTGGATTGGATAATTGTACATCTCTGAGCTGTAGTAGTGTTCTTTCTGGTATTCTTCCTTCTTAGTCACTGACTTCTTCTGCTCTTGAAATTCTAATGCCCTGAAACTTTCCTCAGGTTAGAGGTGAGGGGAGAAAGAATTGAAAATAAAAGAACTGATTTAGATCTTTAATGGCAAAGACTTTACTGTTTAACCTAAGAGTAAAGAAGATCTGTGCAGAACTTCTTTTGAACCTGCAGATTGACAGTGTGAAGATGATAGAAAGATAGATAGATAGAAAGATAGATAGATAGATTGATTTTTATATCCATCTGTCTGGTTTATTTCCTAGATACTTGCTTGTTACAAACTGAAACCTTTGTGCTATAAACACATAGTTCTTTTCAGAGTGGCAAAACTAAACTTCAGGTGTGCAGACTAAGGTAAAAAAGGGTAAGGAAGGGATAAAGGGAGGGTCTCAGCTGACTTTCCTGTTAACAGTAGTAAGAAAACATCTGCATGTTCTAGCTTGCAGCCTCCTGTATAGGACACGTGAGAGGTGTGGCAGCCCTACCAAGGTGGGAGGCCTTGTAAAGAACCCAAGGGCTTGTGAAGAAAGCCTACAGAAAGCCTACAACTTACCCCAGGTCCAAAATGCTTCATAGTATCACAGCTTTTGGTTGTGTTGCCAAGCATATTTTTTCTCTCTGAGTAATATTTAAGTTGTATTTCTGCTTCAATTTTTTATGATGCAGCTGTGTATTTCCCCATTTCAGATGACATCACAAAACCTCCCAAAGTGACCTCATTCAAGTCTTGTGTGTATGGAATCTCCTTATGGTTGGTTCTTAGGCTGGATGGGGTTTGGGATATTATTTCCTTTTCTTTCTTCTTCTATTCTTTAGAAGGCAGAAGGACATATAACCTCTCTTATATAAACAACTGCTGATTTGGGGACAGGGGGGTGTTTTTGTTTTGTTCTTAAAATCTTTTGGTAAATTAGGGGACTTGAATTTTCCCAGCTGTAATTTTCCTCATGGGTGTTTATCAGCTGATTTCACTAGGTAATTGGCAGTACTTCTGTGCCTCTAAGTGATTGCTTAATGTAGGTAGCAAAAAATGACAAGGTTCACTTCCAAACAAAAGTTCTAATGAAGAAAAATGGAAAGAGAAGGGAATATATTGATTGCTGTCTAAATAGACAGAAATAGCCCAGGTCTCAATACAGCCCTTGAGTTCTATAACTAAGTACCTGGCAGGCAAAAATCTTGGGGAAATTGTCTTTATTCGCTCGCTTATTCGCTTCTGTTGCTTTTCTCATCTAAATAAATAGTTTTGAATCTCTGCCTAGTAATCTTAATGTAATGAAGATATCCAAGCATTTTTCACAATTGTGTGTGAAGAAGAAGAAGTGCTGAGCATTTCCACATTAAAGAACTTTTGAGATGAATGGATGGACAGACACTCCTCTGAAACACACCGATACAACTCTTAACAAGCTGCCTATGCACTGTTGAGATCACGGAAGTTTGCTGATCTGTTTTAAATGAAATAATTTTAAAAATACAGAAACATGGCTGAGGATGTACAGGTTCTTGTGTTTAGTGTTGTGAAACATCAGTATCCTTGGCAGCCAGTATTATGCATTACATATTGCACAGTTGTCTGTTTTTCCAAGTGACTGCTAAATCCTTTTTTAATAACACAGTAATTTAAAGAAGCTGACTAGATAGATCTGAATTTTAATTTAAAATATTTGCTAATTCAGAGGTTTCCAAACCACATCATGTTTGTGATGTGTGCAAGTTGCTTTAGCAACTAAGCTCCTCCTTTGCAGGTACATGTTTTGGGGCTGTTTGCTGCTCTCAGCCTTTATTCATGGGAATGCAGAAGCAGAGTAAGTTTGGGTACCTCTATCAAGAAGTTATTTAGAAAAATGATTGCATAAAATTTAACATTCTAGTTTATTATATTTTCTTGAAAACCTTTTAGTTCCCCAAAATACACTGACGAATTGAATTAGCTGAATGTCTAAAATATTCTTATGTAAAATTCATGTGGTATTTTTAAAGGTGATATGTAAATTAACAATTAATCCAAATATGATCCTCCTTACCTAGCAAGTGTGCTCTTTTATAATTTTGTACTTTACAAAACAAAGAGTCTGCTATTTTGGGGTTCAATTTAGTGTATCTGATAGCATGCCACCTTCAAAGGCAAGAACAAAATGGGAGACTTCCCTTTACAGCAGCCAAAAAGTGAATTGGACTTCTGCTATGTTTTTCATGTGTGACTGGTACTGAATGGGTATTTCACTAATCTCAGTTTGTAAGGAATCATGCACACAGGCATTTGAAAATATCCTTTAGGTTATTAAAAGGAAGTCAAATTAAAAAAAAAAAAATCACATTACATACATTCATGGTGCTCTTAAGCACCAGTGGCATCACATGCTGCTGAATTATCTTATCTCTAAGTGATCTTAATTACTACAACTTTCCTAACTGTATTTGTCAGTACCTCCAGCAAAAACTTTCATTATTAATTGATCCTTGCTTCCACATGAACTTCCACATTCCCTGTAGCATTCATCAACTTATTGTCAGTTGGTGTCTAATCGCGTTCTGGTTTTCTAAAAGCAAAACTGAAGGAAAATATGTTAACATTTTTAAGTCCTGTAAACTAGGTTTAATAATACACAAGCTAATTTTTATTGTAGCATAGTATATGGTCATGGTTAGAAGTTTATAAAAGCGAGTGCTGCTTGCATTTACTTTTAAGTATATTGGGATATTGATAGCACATGTGGAGGGAGGAAACAATTTGATGGAAACTCTTTCTGTTATGCTTTATGCCTCTTAAATTCTTCTTGCTTTCAGAAGAGCTAGTCAGATAGTCATTGACCAGATCCATAGAAATAGAATGACTGACTACTACTTCAGAATGATGACTTGAGGTTTAAAATATTAAAACAGGTTTTTCCTAAATTAATTATTTTTGCATTAGTGAAGTGGCTATCTTCAATTTATAGATGTTTCACTGAGAATAATTTTAAGCACTTGTCAAATTTGTAAGGGCTTAAAAAATTTAAAGGGTCACACGTTTTATTGTTAACAGAGGGTGTTGAGAGAGACTGTCAACACCCTGTGAAGCATTAAGCTGTTGCCTTTGATGTGTAAGCAGCACCTTAGGTCTCACAGAGCTGTACTGTAAGTATGTGTCCATATGTTCAACCCACTTTGATGTGTTCAGAGATCTTGGGCCAGCAGTATCCGTATGCTACATCACAACTCCAGGAGGTAAAACATGCCATCTGGATTCCTGGTCCTTTTACTTACCTTGTGTCATGGCATCTTCATGGTAGCAGAAAGCCTTCTTCTTCTTCTTTTTTTTTTTTTTTTCCCTGCTATTCAAAATTATTTGGTAGTTTACAAAAAAAAAAAATCTGTTTTGAGCAATCTTTAATGAATTTTATTTTGGCTATTAACAATCTCCCAAAGGGATGAGAGACAGGAATGGGTTTTCTATATTCAAAATGTATTCCAATACTCATGCTATGACAGTAAAAAGAGTGTTTGAGATACCTTTATTAGCTAAGAACACCATTTCTGGGTTACAAAAGTACCTTTTATATCTGTAAAAGGTTACAAAGTACCTTTTATATCCCAAGTAAGTCTACTGGTAAGTCTACTGATCTAGATTTGGATCCAAGCAGATCTTGTGAGAGTCTTATTAGCACTGGGTGCTAATAAACTGAACACTGTCTGTATTGCAAAACTCTTGCTGCGATGAAATCCAGGGAAAAAATCCTCTATTTTTTTAATGGGAAGTAGTTCATAAGACAGATGCCTCACAAAAAATGACTTGATTTCCTACTCTCAATAAGTTCTCCCTGGCTGTTCATGCATAAACACTGACATGAGTGACATATAGACTAACATTTGTACCCTTCACTGAAAGCTGCTTTAGTATGAAACCTGGTTCTTCTCTCTAAACCCAAGCTGTATTTCAGGGGACTGTTTTTAACAAAGATCTTGCACAGATGAGGCACATCAACCCATGACACAGGAGCTCTGCTCATTCTGTGTGAACCAGGCTTGCCAGAGCTCTTGCCCCCACCCCCACACCTCCCCCTTTATTGGCAGGGCTGGGATCTCTGGCACCAGCAAAATGTGCATACAGATAAGGTATCTCAGAGATCTTCTGTTTTGTGCAGCTCCTGTGGAGCAATGTGTTCCTCAGTATGTTCAAACTCTGTCTGCAGAGCTTCTAATCCTGCTTTCAAGGTCCCCTTTCCCCCATCTGTTTCTTTTTTGATGTTTTGGTCAGGAAAAAATTTCTCTTCCCTGATTTTCCCTGACAATACAGGGGTTTTTTGTGTGATTTTATTGTCTTCCACTACTTGAAGATATATTGAGGGCAGTGAGGACTTGCTCCCTTATCTTCCTGCCTTTGAGGGTGATCTTTGTGTTCAGATCTCAGTGGGACAGAATGTGTATGTTGTGTTGCAGTGCTGCCTGCTCTGCTGAAATTTCTTATACATGTGGCATAGCCACAGGACAAATGCGCAGACCATATGCCCTATCACCTTATTTGGATACTGAGAGTGTCCCTGTTGTTTCATCTCCTTCTGGGGGATGTTTTAGCCAAACATCGCCATGGTCCTTGTGACATTCCTCTTCACCACCTTCTGCTGCATTGCTGGTGGCTTGCCCAGTTCAAAACTATGTGGAGATTTCCCTGAATTGCTGTATCTTTTTTTTTCTTTTCTTTTTCCTTTTTTTTTTTTTTTTAATTTTTTTTCCTCCAGGGAAGTATCATTGTATGGTATGGAAAAAGCCTTTCCTCTTGGATCTCAATTTGGCAGTCTGAAGGCTCATAGCTTATGCTAGCAGGCAGAGCACAATTTAAATACCAATTTCCTAAAGCTTGGTTAAGGAAAACGTACTATATATTTTTTTTTCACATATTTGATCACTTTGTGGCCAGTCTGTTTGTATCAAGGGGAAGCAGTCAATTTACACAGAGAGTGCAGTGTCAGAAATAGCAGCCTGTGGTGGATTCACTAAAAACACATTGGAGGAGTTGTTCCAATATGGTTACATTGATTGTGGCATATGGAGAGGAATTGGGACTTGCAGGTTGCCAGTCTAAGAACCATCTTTGGTTAGGAATATTTCCAAATTTGGCCTCCTGTAGTCTTGAACTACGAGCCAAACATATTTTCTAATGGAACATACATTTTATTTTGTAAAGGAAGAGGAATTGGTGACCAGCCAAAAGTAGCCCTCACCTACCCACCAGAAAAGTGGGGTCTAAACAGAGGCAGAGGGCAACGTGGGTGCAGGGCAGGCGCTGGGAGGGCTTGGGTGCTGTGCTGGGTGGCACCCAAGACTGTGGGTGCCCTTCTGAGGCACGGCACTGGTGGGTGTGTGCAGCTGTGCCCTGGCACTGCTGCTCCGGGGGTGTGTCTATCCCAAGGGGCACAGGGAGCGACTGCCTTCCCAGAGAGTCTGTGCACACCACGCGTGTCCTGTGCTTGATATCGAGCCCCTCAAGATTTGAATCAAACTTTGCAATTTTTTTCAGTGTTGATCAATAGCCATAGCTGGACAGTTATGGTTGAGCAATTGCATTGTGAAAGTTGTATGCTTGGCTAATTTCTTGGCTAATTTTTTGTTTTAAGGAAAAGAGAAGACAGTTCCAAAATGAATGGACTGTCTGGATGAGAGCCACCAGGAGTGAAGCCAGCAGAACTGAGCAGTGACTGCGGGAAAGGGAATTCCAGCTGTGGGCAATCACGACCACCAGCTCAAAACAGACCCCAGACTCAAAAGGGCAGAACTGTGCCCGTGTACTAATTAGCATGACAAGCGAGAGGTATGACTAGCAAACAGGGGGCTGAATACTAATTAGTAGAAAAATTGCGCAATTTGTAGCCAATGAATGCCGATGCCTTTGTTAAAAACGTAATAAACAGTGTAAAGTTTTTTATGGCCTAGCCTTTTGTGGGTTGCCACCTAGCTACCTGCTTTGCGCATGAAACAAAGCCGCACCTCGCCCCGCTGCGCGCCTGGTAAGGACAACACCCCGGCCGGGACAACACCCGGGGCGGGGCTGGCCGTGCCTGTGGGGCTGGCCGTGCCCGTGGGGCTGGCCGTGCTCTCGGGGCTGGCCGTGCCCACGGGGCTGGCCGTGCCCTTGGGGCTGGCCGTGGCCTCGAGGCTGGCCGTGCCCACGGAGCTGGCCGTGCTCTCGGGGCTGGCCGTGCCCTCGAGGCTGGCCGTGCCTGTGGGGCTGGTCGTGCCTGTGGGGCTGGCCGTGCCTGTGGGGCTGGCCGTGCCCTGTGGGGCTGGCCGTGCCCTCGGGGCTGCTGTGCTCTCGGGGCTGGCCGTGTCCTCGGGGCTGGCCGTGCCCTCGGGGCTGGCCGTGCCCACGGGGCTGGCCGTGCTGTCGGGGCTGGCCGTGCCTGTGGGGCTGGCCGTGCCTGTGGGGCTGGCCGTGCTGTCGGGGCTGGCCATGCCCTTGGGGCTAGCCGTGCTCTCTGGACTGGCCGTGCCCTCGGGGCTGGCCGTGCTCTCGGGGCTGGCTGTGCTCTCGGGGCTGGCCGTGTCTGTGGGGCTGGCCGTGTCTGTGGGGCTGGCCGTGCTCTCGGGGCTGGCCGTGCCCTCGGGGCTGGCCGTGCTCTCGGGCCCACACACGCCTCCCGCATCCGCCCGTTCCTCAGCCGCCCGTGCGGAGCGTGCTGCGGCCAGCCGCCCGCCTGCGCCCGCCTCCCCTCCGCTACCTCCGGGTGCCTCCCGCCTGTTCCCCGCCTTCCCCCGCCTGTCCCCTTCCGTCCCCCACCTCTCTCCTGCCTGTCCCCCGCCTTTCCTCCGCCTGTACCCCGCCTTTGCCCCGCCTGTCCCCGCTGCCTCCCGCCTGCCGCTCTCCGTGCGCGGGCCGGGCCCTGCCCGTTGCCAGCCCCGTGTCCCGGGCGGCCCGGCGGGCATGGAGCGGCTGCAGGTGGATGCGCAGGCCCTGCAGGAGTACGCGGAGTACCGGCGGTGAGCGCACAGGGGCGGCGCGCTGGGGTCGCCGGGGCGGGGGACGGGCGTTTCCAGCCGTGTCGCATCCCCTGCAGCCGGCCCGGCATTCCTCCCGGAGGCATGCCCGCCTCTGAATTGGCTGCTTCGGGCTGTGCGGCGGCTTCGTGGAGCCGCATGCACCGCCCGCCCTTCGCTGTCGCGGCCGGAGGTGCCGTGGCTGGTGTGCCCCGGTGAGGACGCGCTGCAAGCCGTGGCTGTCAGCGGTGAAGTCACGCATCGTCCCTCGCATCCAGGGCGGCGTGAGATGTGCTGTGAGAGGCCATCTGGCCTACCAGTGGCATCCCTGCCCACGGCAGGGGCGCTGGCATTAGGTGGTCTTTAAAGTCCCGTCCAATTCAAGCCATTACTTGATAATCTGCCAGCCGTACTGCTCTTTCAGAGTACAAGGAATTCTGTGCATCGTAAATTCCAAGTTTTGCATTGTATAAATCCCTTACACTGCTGCATGTCTTTGCTAGTCTTGTCAGGGCTTCTCTCGAAAGGCTGAACAAAAATAAACACAGTCGTTGTGCTGAGATGAGATCTTAATTTAGTTTAGGAAAACCTTGAGTAAAACACCGGAGGAAGGCACAGTGGTGTTTCTTACATAAGATGTGCAGTGATTCAGTGGGTGTTGGCTGGGTTGACATGCGAATGATAGCGTTCTGTTGGCACATTATTCTGGTGCTGTATACTGCTGGCAGTGCACAAATCCACAGAATATTTGACAAAGAATCACTCGTTTAGCATATTTTAGCATATCCAATAAATAATAACTGAAATATTTACAGACATTAATAAAATCACTTTTAGCATAGGTAAGTGCTGCAGTTAAGTCTCAATTGTATTTTACACATTTTATTTTTTGTCCTTAATTAATTCCATAAATGCAGAATTTGGATGCTGCTCAGGAGTTCCAGCTATTCAGTGACCTTGAATTTGACCATAGTGATAGCTTAATCGAGTGCTACAGCCCCCACTAACTTCAGCTACAGAAAACAACATAGTCTCTTGCAAATCAGAAGACAACTTGGATGTGATGTTTGTTGCTTTGATGGCAGTGGGGTTCCCTGCTTGCAGCTGAATACTTAGACTAGACCAAGATTAATCTCCTGATACAAATTTGCAGTACAGTCAGGTGTAGATAGGTGAAGTGACTTGCCAGAGGTCAGCCAAGAAGTCTGAGGCAGAGCTGGCTGGTTACATGACCCTTGATTCTCATTCCTTTTTTTTTTTCCCCAAAAGAACCCCTGGTAGTTTGCTGTGTTAATTTTTTCCTTCTCTCTTAGAACTGGTTTTCAGTCCATCAGAGCAAATTTTTAAAAAGAGTATTATTCAAAAAATTATTCTCTAAAAATTAGCTGCAGTTTTGTTAAATTATTAGAAGAGTAATATGAAATACAGGATTTGTTTTGCATTTACAGATAAAGTTCTGTTATATACTTAAAAAAATGAGAAATCTACTTTTATTGTCTTCATTTTCTTATGGCTTTTTTTATGCCATGTATACAGAATTGTAGGTGATGATGATGGAGGAAAGCTCTTTACTCCTGAGCAATATGAAGAGTACAAAAGAAAAGTGTTACCAGCTCGGCTGCAGAACAGGTTGTATGTGAGCTGGAGATCACCAACTGGCATGGACTGTAAGCTTGTGGGACCAGAGACACTGTGCTTTTGCACCCACCGGTGGGTAGCTTCCCTCCTTTCACACTTCAGTGTTCTCAAAAATCAGGGAAATGTGAAGTATTCCCAGACACATTAAAGTAGCACATTGGCAAGTTTATTTAAGGTTTAAGGGTTGAGAAAACTAGGTTTTAAATAGTAACAACTGTTTGTAAATGCAAATGTCAATATATTTTTGAGAACAAAATGGTTTTGTAGTCTCAAGAAATGCAGCTGCAAGGCATGAGTTAACGTAGATCTGATTGATTCTGGTAGTGCTCTCAAAGTGAAACATAAGGATATGTGGTATTTATGTAATGAATAGATGTAAGACCACCTGCTAATATGCATTTAATTGAATTTTCACAATTAAGAGTAAATTACTCTTGAATTAAAAAAAAGTAAATACTCACAATTAAGAGTAAAAAGCACAATTAAAGCTACTTCAAAACAAAACTTGTGAAGTGAATAGTAAGCTTTTCAGGTAGTTATCTGATAAATACTAACAAAGCTATAAAAGTAATTACTTTTCCTGTTTTAGGTATAAACAACACAAAACAGACTACGAGGTGCTTCCCAAGGAGCGGCCCATCAGTGTGCCTTGCAGAGTGAAGGGCTGCCCGTGCCAGTCCTACCGCTTTGTGCCCCTGAACGGCACCCAGCCCGTGCGCTGCCGCTGCAAACACTTCGCTGACCAGCACAGCGCAGCGCCCGGCTTTCCCTGCAACTCCTGTAAGTCACCGCTGCGGCATTCCTCGCCAGGAGACTCAGCAGGAACAGCGCCTGAGGGATCTGTGCTCTGCCCAGGGTGTTGGGTGTGCGCTGCCCTTGTCTCTGTTAGGAAAATTAATCCACAAACACCAGAGGTTTATGTCCAAAAAGGAGACAGAGGAGACAGAGGAGTCCTTTTTTGGCTTTATTCGAATAAAGGGAGAGGCCATGGGGCATTTCCCTGGGATCTCTCAAATTTTTGGAGGATGCAGCCTCCTTTTTATCCTAATTTCCCAGCCGCATTTCCCTTCTCTCTTTCCCAATTGGCTGAGGTACTTGAGAGGTACAGACTTCCTGGAACACCTGATACCGAAGATTTCCCTCTAATGTAAAACCCTCACTTTTAATTTTTAATTCTTACGCAATTTAGAGGTTTTTCTTCCCCATTGTTTCTTTCACCTTTCAATGTCTAATTTCCTTTATCAGCAAACATAAAGTTTATTTGTAAAAGCAAATATCTTTTTCCATTCATCAATCAGTGGAATTCTTCCCATTGTTTCTTTATCTCCCAGTGCTAGTTTTATCTACCAGCAGATCCACAGCTTGTTTGTAAAGACAAATCCTCTATTCCTCTTCTAACCAATGTGTGTTTTCATCCTCGAGAAAGGATGAAAAGTGGGAAGGAAGACATCACCTTTTGCACAGGAGGGTTTAGAACAACATCCTTAGTTTTGCCACGTCCTGTGAAGGAGTTTAAATCTCTGAATGCTTCTGGTCCTTATGGAGACAGGTGCCTGAAGTTAGACAGTATGAAAGCACCCTGTTTGCAGTTTGTCACTTCCAGCTGCATGCACGTGCCTTTTCGACCTGAACTTGGTAGTTTGGGAGAGAAAAGTGTTGGTCTCCATTCCTCTATTGCCTAGCTGACTAGAACATTCATATATTTTTATGTCTTTTCTCAAGTCAACAGGAAGTAGTATTCTGTTCCCAAATAATTCTATTGCAAGCACTCTAACGAAGTAGTTCATGGCCGTAGAAATTGTGGGTCTAAAAATGCAAATGGAATGGAGTTTCAGCAAGATCTTAGAGAAGGGATGAAGAAGAAGCTTTTTGCTGCAGTTGTTTGAGGTTAATATTTTGAAACAACAGTAATTATTAACCACAGGAAATAAATAATGCATAAAGATCTTTTAGTTTGAAACCTCAAATTACGTAAGATGAAGATTTTTTTTTTTGCTGGAGTTCTGCACTGTTATTAAATTTCTTTCATGGAATGTCTCTATTTTGTACAGAAAAAAAGTGTAAACAGATTTTGCTGGCTGAGAATCCTATACCACAGAATAAACCATAAAATGTCTACATGACAGCCTTTCAAGAATTTGCACAAAGTAATGTGAAAATCTTAGATGTGCAGCTGGATAATTCAGACTGAATCCATAGAACACAGTGTTTTCAATATTAATATATATAATGCCCTATGCTTAGTGTTTCTCAGAAATACCAGACACATCTGAGGGCTTCACAGATTTCACAGTGAAGTGCCAAGAATTGCTTCTATTTTGGAATTTTTTTGTTTTAATGTAATGGTATTAGTCTTGTCCAGTGTTGATAAATCTAAGATGAAGGATAAGTTATAATTGAAAAATTTAACTGCTTGTTGCTCTGCATATGCTGCATATACTGTATTCTGTGTCTAAACATAGAGTTCTGTTACTGAGGAGTGCCCAAAATAATATTAAAAAACCTTTAACATTTTCAAGAATGTGATCAACATATTATGAAAGTTCCACAAAGCTCCACAAAATGAACTGTGAGCTGGGACAAGGGTGATTTGTATAATGAAACATTTGCAACATCACTTCCTCATTTTCTTGGTCACATCATTGCTCCAGAGGGGCTTTGATGACAGTTTTAGATGTAGCTAGGGCAGACAGGTCACTTTACTCTGTTTCAGAATGTCACATAACATTTGTATAACTATTTCAATTCCATCCTGTGGCTGTGGAAGCTTAAAAAACCCTGAAAGTCAGTCTAATGATACTCCTGTGTAGAACCCATTTTGTTGCTTCCACAGTCTCTATTTTCTCTATTCCACAGTCTCTGAGAAAATTTCGCTAATTTTAAAAGATATTTAAATTGTGATTTGTGTAATAAATTGTGATATAAAGTTTCTTCACCCTGCAACATTGATATGTGCTATACATCTTTGGAGGGAATGCTGCCAAAATGCTGGCAGATTGTCGGCTTTACCCAGTGTCAGAACTTTTTGTTTGTTGTAAGTGGATGGAGAGGCATGTTGCTAATGACAATGAGCACAAGTTGCAACATAGGAAATGCAGTTAGATATCAGAAAAGAAATTTCTGATCCAGTATTGGTCCAGGCTGCTCAGAGAGGTGGAATCTCCATCCTCAGAGGTGCTTGAAACTTGGCTCAGGAAGATCCTGTGACTGGATAGCCCTCATGATCTAATCCCAGGAGTCATCCTTTCTCTTTTATACAGCCTTTTCATACAGCTGGATGCTTAAATCCCATCACCATCTCACTCATTTATTTGTTTCTCAGGTTCCAAGTGTTCAGGCTTTCATAGCTGCTTTACCTGTGCCTGTGGTCAGCCAGCATACGCTCACGAAACAGTTGTGGAAACCAAGGAGGAGCGCTTAGCCCAAGGAAAGCCCATGGGGCAGGATGTTCCTTACGCTGCCATGGGAGGACTGACTGGTTTTAGCTCTCTAGCAGAAGGCTACATGAGGCTTGATGACAGTGGAATAGGTATGTGCAGCTGAAATTTTAATTCTACACCTAAGTTTTGAAAAGTACTAAATCAAAATAGAGTTTCAAAGTCTGAAGACAAGTTGGATGAATAGGAGTAGAACTGCAGAAAGACTGTTCCTTTCAGATGTCTTCAAGGTTTTAAGGGATCACATTGTCCTACTCACTGTAGTGAGTTGAGAAAAAAACTATTTTTCAACAATTCTGATGTTCAATCCAGTTGTTTCTTCTTGAAATGCAGCATATCCTTTAGAGAGAACCTGTAACTTCTAATTCTTCCTGTAACCTAGTACTTCCATGTTCTATTTATGTTAGTCCTTTAGCCTAATACTGCCCAGGTATTTTTTTAGTTATATATTCACAGCATTTTTGTTTCCAAACTCAAAGGTTAATAGCTGTTCAGCATGAAAAATAAGAGGTAGAATTGGTAGAACTTTTTAACAGACATGTTAGTTGGTCTTGATACTTTTTCTGCTCTGTAATTTTGTGTTATTTAGTAATCCACATGTTTTGTCCTGAAATACTGTTTTATCTATTATTGCCACATACCCATTATTTATTTTTTAAATTCTGAACTGGATTCCCGGATTTTTCTGAAGTTTAGAAACTAAAACATTACTGTAGTAATTGAAGAAACAAAGCTTTTCAATGCCTTTGAAGCCATCCTTGTAATGCTTTTGTTAACTCCAGTTTATGGGGTCTGCACTGATAGTTGTAGATATGAATCTGTAACCTTGTTCTGACCCCAGCATGTGTATTAGGATTGTATCTCCTGGAGTTAATTATTGTTTCCATTCACCTTATTTTCTGACAGGTGCTCCCTCTGCTGAACTTTTAGAAGCCCCCATTACTAGCATGGATCATCCATTTCTAAAAGCATTTCAGGGACCTTCGAGTTCTGCTCAATCCATGCCACAAATAGCAGGTGATGTACAAATAGGATAATACTGTTATGTAAAAAGAACTTAATATATAATTAATTGATTTTATTAATTAATTGAAGGATGCTCAGGGCATTAAAATGAATATTGAAGCTTTGCTGTATGATAAGTTAGTACAATATTAATGTACTATTCAAATGCTTAGAATAACTTAACACTTGTTATTTTTGCTTGTGATGTGTGTTTTACCTGAAATTATTTTTTTCTTAGTGCTTGTTATATTTCCCATCAGTGGTGTCATGTATTCATTGGATCAGTTTTTAAAATTCTTAATTTCTCTTAGAAACTCATCACATCTGAATGGGTTGTACATATTCAGCACAATCCTGTGAAACTGTCTTGTGCCAGAAAGCTTTTTCTATGTGGGATTATGGATCACTTACACTTATTTTATGTCCCTGATTTAGTACAAAAATGTACCAATTAATATAACAGTTGAACTCCTTTAAAACAATTTATAGTAGGTGCAAGCCTGGATTAAAAAAGTTTCTCTTTGGTCTCAAATGCTGTGTTTTGTACTTGCCTATAAAGGCGAGTTCCCATTTTAAATTGGTTTTGCCGAATGTAAAACATAACTAACGGAACAACAAGTATCGTTAATAAAAAAAGGGTTTTGTTTTCTGTTTATGTTTTGTTTTTCAGGTAGTTCAAGTGCCACAGGGCAGGTTTCTCATGGAAAACAATCAGAAGCTGATGACATGGCTTACTTTGAAAAACGCTATCAAGAACGGGCAAGTTATTACATTTATTGCTTAATTTAAATGCACTTTCACAAGAGGATATCTAAACTCCATAAGTGTATGATTTAGGTGGCATAAAAATGCATTATATAATTCCTTCTCAATTCTTAACATAAATTTTAAAATACAGTTATGAGCTACTACAGGATTTCAGAGGTCAGTCATGTGTAGGATGGCATTTACCTTAACCAGGCAGATTTTAATTGAGGGTAACTCTCTATTACAGAAAACCAAAGCATTTTACTATGTGACAGAAAGAAACAACAATGCAGAGTCACAGAAACTCCCTTTGACATTTAGGACTAGGTGTTTGCTACCTCATTATAGAAGTTTATATATATATATTTTTTAATGACAGTCTGTGTAAGTTTGGCTAAATTTGGTCTGTCTTTCTTAGATGATCTGTATCACTCACTTAGAGGTGCCTCCTCCACCACACTATTTTTAGTTTAAATGCCCTGTGGTGTAGGTTATTCACATTAGCCCTGTAGCTCCACCATCTCAGCTGAAGTATGTCTCGACTGTTTATGAATTCTTTTGTAAAGCAATGTTGCATAATTAACTTGTAAAATCTAAACTGTTTTGCTATTTTGCTTGCTGGCTTGCAACAAGGTTTTGTTAAAGAGAAAGCTGTTCTAGCTTTGTGAAATTCAAAATAGTTTTCATTGCTTTGTAAATCATCAGAAAATATGGACAGATGTTGCAAATATTACATTGGTTCATAGAAAACATCAAATTCAAATTTCTTTGTTTCTTTTTTCCCCCGACATTTTATTTTCTTTGCAAAAGCTAGTAGAAATTTTTGATAAAAACCTCAAGCCTCCAAAGGGGGAAAGGTGATTTAAAATGCATTTTTGTGTAGACCAACAACATTTGCTTAGCAGTAAGTTAATTTGTAGACATCCCAATGAGGTCTTGTTTCCTTTTGGTATTTTTTTATGATGGGAAAAAGCATGTTAATTCTTTCTTTCTAGCATTTTAAATAGCAGTGTATGTGTTAGATGGGATGCAAAAGTCTCCATATCCCTTTTATATAATTGCTCTAAATATGATTTCATTCACTGATGTAGCAGTATTTGAGAAAAATCGTAGCTTCTAAAACCAACAGATGTATTTTTTTGGATAAATAGTCTTACTACGAAATGACAGAGTGAAATGTGTATGTGTTGATGAATTTTACAATGCTACAAGATCCTGTTGTGTAGAAAAAATCTTACAGGAGGAAGTCATAGCCTTGTGGGTCAGCAGGGAGGCTCTGAGATGAATGTTCAGCACCATTCCCGTGTGGTGTTATGTGTGCTGGTTCATCTAACTGTGTCTGTTAGACATCTGCAATAAAACTGCTCCACCTTTCATTGACATGGAGATAAACCCTGGCCGTTCCTGAGACACACTGGCCTTGAGGGATACCCAAATACCTGAGCTGCCATTACCAGAGATAAGGCAGCCTGCTTTCAGTAGGGGAGGAGCTGCAGCGCCATGGAAGTGCTCCTTTGTCTACTGGTGCAACGTGAGCAGTGCTGGCTTGGGATAATAATGTTGTGTACCTTTCTCCACTGCATGTAGCACCCTGGTAAATTTGTGACTGGATGTAGGAATTTAATGCTGCATTGTTAGCCGATTTGCAAACCAGTGTTTGAATCACTGCTTGTGTCTTTTTTTGTTACAGCTGAAAATGGAGAAGGCTGCTAAACGGAAAGAGAGGAATCCAGTGCCATCAAAGAAGGAATGAGATTAATTAATAAATATTTATTATTTGGTACATTGGTCATTATTGCATTGATTATTTTTCTCTGTGCCTACCTGCATATCTGTATTTATTAATTTATTTATTCTGTTGCTTTGTTCCTTTGCTGAAATTAATTTTTAATTATCTCATTGTAATAAAATTGGTTCTTTAATCAATGTGTTTCTAATCTCCAGAACTGTTACAAAGATATTTCTTTGAAAATGGAGAAGCATATTTAGAGAGTTGTAGGTCAGAGGGTTTAAGCTCTGAGAGAATAACCTTGTATTTAAGTATTAGGTTGTAGGAGGGCAAAGAAAAGATCTGTCTTAGACTTTTATTATACATTTTCTTTATTTGTGGAGTCCTTTAAACTCATCTTGGTTATGGATTTTATGTGGTGAGATTTGTTCTGTTAATATTGACATTTTAATATTTTCTTTAAATCTTTTTCCCCTTTCTGTTGATTTCATCTCCTTGACATAAAATTGAAACATACCCTTCTTCTCTCACACTTCTGTAGGCTCCGTTCTTGCCATCATATAAATATTTTTTTTTAAATATGATATTCTATAGACTTGCAAACCAACTTCCATGCTTATGAGCTACTTGAAGGGATCTTGCTTGTATACTTTATCCCAGATTTCTCTGTTGGTACTATTCTCCCAATTCTATTTGTCTGTTGCTGTCCATAACAATTATTACACTAAAATTCTGAAAACTTTAAGTAGCAATGGTATGTTACTTATAGCATGTAAAGCAATAATTGCATGCTGTTTGGTACAAACTTATTTATCCAAGAGATTCATCATGTCTAATCCAGCACAGACTGAATCACCTCAGGGAGATGTGCTTTTGTTTCCTTTGTGCATATTCACAGCTATGGCAACTTATGTTGTATGAAAGGTAGTACACAGGAAAATACAAAATTTAGTGAATGTGTGGTGGTTTAATTGAGCAAAGCAGCACAGCAAGAACTTGGTACAGAGTAACTGCCAGAGAGTGCAGCTTAGGAGGCAAAAGCAGAGCCTGGGTTAACAGATTGTGCTTTGAGAACAGAGAGGTGTAAGTCAGTTTGTTCTTAAAAATACCTGGAGGTGTCTCTTGGACTGGAGAGGAGACCTTACAGGAGGTGTGTGTACTGAGACTTTACAGCAAGAACAAAGCCTGCAAAGCTTTGTTTCCCATTGGAGAGAATGCCTCCATGTGCTTGATGGGCAAAGGAAAAGAGGTGAGTTTGAAGGCATTTACTGCAGGGCAACTTGGGTTTTGTTCAGATATCACCTGTGGTGTGAAGGTTCAGTTTTAAGAGTGCTTTTTTACCTTTAACTCTGACCTATACTGCCATTACTACAGATGCCAATCAGGGAGACTAATCTGTTATTTTAATTTAAATGCGTAATGCATCAAAGTCTCTAATTAATGTTTTAAAAGCACCTTTGCTGTTAAATTCTACAGTTACAAGCTGCTTTAGCCTAATAAATGAAAGTACTAATTTGGGCTCCCTCTTCTGGCCCTGGCAAGCAATCCATTCTACACGTCCTCTGCTTGGTCTTGAAAATAAATGGGGTTTTCAATAAATGTAATCACAAGAAATCAACAAATACAAATAACATTCATAAAGAAAAGTAAAAAAAAAAAAAAAAAAAAAAAAAACAAAACAGAAAAGAATTTTTCATTTTTCGAAGAGATTATTACAAACATAATAGTGCAAGTTTACTCTAGTTTCCCACTTATCCCTGTTACTATACCCATTGGGGAAGGCTTTTCTGGAAATGTCTATGTGTGTGTTGCAGAAGTCAGCTTTCTCACAGCAAAATATTGTTAAAGGGAGAGGTTACAAATAGAAAAACTTTTATTTTGTGTTCCTTTTGATACTGGGAGCATACATTCTAAGAAATAATTTACTGTTTTACATTTTGAGTTGACAATATTTGTCCGTTTTAAGTGTTAGCTCTGCCAAATTCAGACCTACTAAACTGTACTTTGATCATCAAAAACTGGTTTTATTAAAGTAATTTAAAAAATATTCTGTGCTTTAACTTATTTACTGTTTCCACTCTAAGGATATAAAAAGGTTACTACATTTATTTAGTGGTATTTCTTTTTAGTTGGAAAAGAGGTTGGATCATAAAAATATCAATGCCATTAAATACTGCTTAGGAGTTCTGACCACTTTTCACTCATGTTGATGATGTCCAAGCAAAAGAAACTTGCTTTCCTTACTAGAAGGCATGTTTTTGACTTCCTAGTACTTGCATACTACTTTTTTTTCCTGAAACTTTATAGGTATCTATACATGAAAAACCAGGTACAATATATCTCATAATGTTACTGACTGTGAAAACTGGACACTGATGTCATATCTTAAGTAAAATTTTAATTTATCCTAAAAAACCAAGAATTGTTTTGCAGGATCAATATTGCAACCTCCAATTCTTTTCAAAAAAATTTCTTTATACGTCTGTTAGAAAATAGGTTTTTTTTTAATTATAGAAGCAGAGAGCAAATTCCAGTACCTGTGCCATTAGCAGTGTTCATTAAATAAAGAGCTGGGTTTAACAGGTAATTGCTGATGGTTTCTTCTCCTGAGAGCAGCCATGAACTTTGAACAAAATATCATGGGACAGGTGAGTTACCAATTCATCTGTGTGATTTATTGGGTGGTTGTACATCTGTTGTTCAGCTGGAAGCATTAACTGTTTCTGAGCCTAATCCAAGGAGTCAGGCACAGGGAAAAGGGTTTCTTCTCATGCACATGAGCTCTCTAAGCTGTTAAACATAATTGCATAGACCCTGGGCAATGCTTAAGTATGTCTTATTTTTAAAATACCTGGCTTTCAAATCAGTATTTTGCCAGCATTATAACATTCCTTGAGTGCACAACAGCATTTTTTCCCTAGTTTGGATCATCCAGTGGAAAGGCTGAGATGTTCCTTGGCTGTTAGGATAGTGGACAGTGGTCAGTGATCCTACATGGAGAAAAAGGAGCTCCTCTCCATTCTGATCCTGTGTTTCTGATCCTAAATATAAACCCTGTCTGTCTGTCTGAGGTTCGGGAGCGAGGGGAATGCGATGTGTGAATTCACAACAGGGATGGCATCCGTGCAGTGACTTTGTCAAGTTGTCAGTGTCCTTGTAGCACGTTGTGCATATTAAATGACTGGCAGGTCTCAGGGCTGTATGTCCCTGAGCCTCTCTAGAAGGAGTTTATAGCCATGCAAGTGCTGGTAGTATTTGTTCTTAGCACAAATATAATTGAAAAAAACAGGTTTTCCAGTTTGGAAGACCCCACAGGTGTACCTGTTATGGTTTTTTTTTTTTTTTTGTAACTAAATATACTATTTTTGTCTAGAAGCCTACTCTTGCCTTGCAGCTTTTAGCAATCTCTCTTCTGGCAGAAGGAATCATGAGTTGCTTTACACTGATTTCAGCTCTGATTTTCCATTCACTGTACCCATGCTGTCTGGCATGGCTGGGCTCTGATCCCACAGGCTGCTTTAGTCACATCCCTAGGGAAGGACCCAGGCTCAGCCATAAACTGTCACCTGTGTGATGCTGTGTGACAAACAGAATGGGAACCTCACACAAAGTTTATTAGTTGAGTCATGCAGTGCAGAAAGGACCCCCTTGCTTTCTGAACTCCTCACAGAGGAACCTGGATGTGGTTGGATCCAATCTTAGCCCCAGACTGAGTCAACACTTTATGTCCAAAGGATTATCCAAGTGTAATTGAACCTCTGTACAACTTTGTCCTGCGAAATTAAGGATGGCAAAACAGATATATTTATATAAAATGTTTATTATGGTAATGATTAGACTAAAATATCTTAATCAGAATTATTTATTCCACAGGCAGAAGCTATAATTATTAGTATAGTCTAATTCTCTATTTTTAAGCAAAATTGAAGCAATTATGAGGAAGCTGGAAAAGCCATTAAATAAGTAGAGATTGATGTTACTGACTCATACCAACGACTGTAGGCAAATCTCTTTTGCTCAGCCTTGATGACCTTGAGGGGCATCCCCAACCCAAGAGAGGATCTCCACACACTCCAAGAAGGGGGATGTCAGAAGACCCTGCCATTAAAGATTGGGACTGATCAGTCAGAAGTCTCCAGCCAGCTGTGTCAGTCCAGCAGCTTTAGATAAGTTATCAGCAGTATCACTTTTCCCTTCTTTTATCAGGCACTTCACCAGGCCAGCTACATCTTCACCTCACTCTCAGGATGCTTAATTTTGGAGCTGATGAGTCAGTCTGCTTTCAGCATTATTCAACACCAAAAGCAGCACAGATAGCTTTGCAAATAGGGTGTTGTTCAAGTTGGTTTACCCCATTCCAGGCAGAGTATCCTGTTACACACTAGCTGAGCACATTCAAAATTATTTGATTCTACCTGAGGTGCTTAATCTTATCCTCCCTCTCCCAGCAAGTTTCTGTATACGTGAGAACAAAAGATAGCATTTTGTTTTGGAAAAAGAAAAATCTAATTCAGATTTCAGAATTTCAAGTACTGTTGTTCCCCTTCAAACTGAAATGAGTTATTCTTTTCTGTAATGTCAAAAAGAATTGTTCATCAAATGAATACATGATGAGTGAGAATCTGTTGCACAAATAAGTTCATAGCTATGCTTTTCTGAATATTTGGTAGGCCAAAAAATGAATAAATTGAGGGCTAAAATATTTGCTGTTGACTGAAGAATGCTGTGGGAGGCAGCTGGAGTCCTGCTGGGAGCGTATCTCCTGCCCTAAAAGCATCAATTTTTACATAGATGGGCAGGAGGATGTTGAAAGAGGAGAGTGAGAAAAAGTAAAAATACCCAAACAATGAATAGTTTTCTTTAATGTGAGGGTTGCAGCAGGGGGAGGGGAAAATCCAGAAGGAGAACCACAGGCTGCCTTTCCTCTGTGGTCTGCAGGTTAATTGGTGTGAGCATGTTGGTCAGAATCTGTGTGGCTTTGAGCCAACTGCAGGAGGCAAATGCTGCTTGTCTTGTCCCCAGTAGGAATTCGGGGAGGTGGATCAAACCTTACTCATTCTGCTTATGGAATAACTTTTTCTAATAAAGGGGGTTTTAGATTTAATATTCATAAGTAATTCTCCTTTGGGTTCTTATTCTGGCATTAGGACTCAGAGTGTTTTATTTAATACTGTAAGGTACAGAGTGTAGGAGTGTGCTTCTAAGGTTAACAAAATATTCAGTTGCACGGGTGTTCTCTTTCCAGCTCTGAACTCTGGATCTTTTCCTTGAATTACAGGTAGAATGTTGTCTACCAAAAGCCACATTTCTGGAATTGACCTTGTTTTACAATGGTTCAGATACTAAGTTATTCGAGGGGAAACTATGCTTCTCTCAGCCAACCTAAAACCCAAGTCTTCCATGTAAAGAGAATGAGGAGTATGCCCGAACTGCTGTCTCCTCTAATTTAGGATAGCAGATACATGCTAACGTTTGTGAGGAAGGATTGAAAAGTAAGATCTGCATAATGCTAGCTGGTAATTAAACTGTTAAAAATGTTCATTGCAAACTATTTCTCTGAGGTACATTACCTGTCCTGATCTGATTCATGAACTCTTGGAAGAAAATGAGAGCCGGCTTGCAAATGCACCTAAATTATGAAGACTGAAAGCTTAAGGTGGGGCATTACTTGTCTCAACAGCAGTGAGACTGTTTTGATTTAATTTTTGGCTGTTATAAGCCATCAAACACCTATGAAAAATGGCAGCTAATAACTTGTATGCTCTCTCCACACTTTGAATGTCAGGAGATGTAATGACTTCTTGGAATCAAATTGTGCGTTGACAAAAGCTTGTCCTCAGACTAACGCAGACTAAAACCAGTTTTTGGCAAACCTGGTTTTAGAAAGGTAAGTAGCTTGTATATGTGTGGAGTTTGTTCTTTATCTGGATGTAAAAGCTTTAATTCTATGCAACCACTTTTCAAGATGCTTGATCTTTCTGGAATTGACCTTGTTTTACAATGGTTCAGATACTAAGTTATTAGAGGGGAAACTATGCTTCTCTCAGCCAACCTAAAACCTAAGTCTTCCATGTAAAGAGAATGAGGAGTATGCCAGAACTTATGTTATGGGTTATATTCTCTTAAGTTCTCTTTAAGAACTGTTGGCTCTCCTAAAGAAAATGCTTATTTTGTGTGAGCAGTTTTGCTGCACTTCACACTTCATTGAAATTATGGAAACACTGTTTTGGGTTTTTTTAACACTCAGGAAATACTACAAGATTTATATAGTAATATATATAATGCTGAATATATATATATACACACACACACATATATATATATATATATATATATATATATATATATATATATACAGAATGCTGAATTCTCTTTCTTCGTCCAGTATACATGATGGGATTTCTTTAGCAAGAGAGCAAAGCTTTTTTAAGAAAACTGGTTCTTTGCTCCATCTCAAGAAGCAAAAAAAGATCTTTTAAAAACCTGTAATGTTGAATGTGCTGGACAAAGTACTCTTGAGAAGACAACAAGGACATATTTAATAGTTCTACGACAACATAAAAAGGATGATGGCAGATTTAGGTTTTGTATGTGAACTACTGGTGGTTTTGCCTATTGCAACTAAGTCAAAATCAAAAGATGTGTCTGAACTTTTTGTGTGTGTGGGTAAAGGACTTTCTACATTCTTCTTGGAAAAGGAAGGAAACAAAACCTGCACATTTATTTTGTGACTGACCTGTTCCTTTGTCATGTGTATTAAGATGTCACTGTCAATAAAATGTTGTAGCAAAACATTAAGGGAAAAGCTACGTGAGGCTGCTGTGTAATGTGCTGGTGTTTTTCTAGCCACAAAACTTTCTTTGATCTATTGTTTTTTGATTAGAGGATTATGTTTATGAAGCATTAGCATATATTTTATGAGACATAAGATATCAAATGCATTACTTTCTTTTTTTTCCCCATAATTCTGTCAGGATAATTACAGGAAAGTGTAGAAATAAGATCTGTATTCTATTCCACAAAAACCAGTTTGAGGTATACTTATATTTTCATAATGGCATTCTTTATGTTTTTAATTCCTAATTTCCTTAATTTCCAAATTTATGGTGACTGCTCTTCTGAAGACAGATATTGGCACAGCAAGAGATCAACAGTGAATAGGCAGGAACTGTTTTATTAAAGTTTTTAATTGTATGTCAGTTCTACATACAAAATGATAGTCATAAATTAATCTTTCTCTTTTTGAAACCTGCAATGTGAATGCATTTTAAAACAGTGAATAATGTGGGACACACATTCAAGTGACCTGTAATTTGAAAAAATTGTAAAGACTGGCAAACATGACATATTTACAAAGTGCTGTTTGTATCTCTTGATAAAGAGATTCATGAGAGATAGTTAATGTTGGTAAGAAATGTAATTTAATTTCAAAACTTCTGTCTGATGAAAATGGTAGGCTTTGTGTGACATGTCAGCACTGATGGAAATGACCTGAAAGAGCTGCTAATCAGCATTAGGAGACTGATACAGAGGGCTAGTAGTTCCTATTTAAAATGTTAATGTCTAGACAGGTCCTTTGGCATGGAAACATTAGATTATATTGCTGGTCATGAAGAAAGCCTTCTATATTGCTTCTTAATTGCAGCCTTTAGAGAAAAAAAGTTGCCAGCAGAGATCTATTCTGCTACCTAAAGTTTTGTCACTGAGTTTTTAGACAGATGCCAGTGTAAGAGATTTCTCTCAGTTCCTTCCTCTGAAGGGCATCTGGCCATAGTATGGAAGATTCTGACCTCTGCAGCATGCTTATATTCTGCTAGTTGTCAGTGCACATTTCTGCAGGAGGTTTGCATCATCTCCACTGATTTCTATGCTATCTCATTAAGCACTATCAGGTGACTGTGGAAAATTTCAAATTCTGAATAGACCAAACATGTTTAAAATTCCACCAAACTTGCAATGTCCAAGAGTTGATGAGAAGTACAGGCTCTGGGCACTGCAGATTTCAGCTGGTCTGAACTTAAACATGTGTGACCAGGTGAGTAACAAATTTTAAAGCATTTAGATGATAGGATGTGTAACAGATGCTTCCAAATAGCAGCACAGTGTTCCCCAGAGGAGTCTAACTGAAAGCAGGGCAGGCTGGGAAGGACTGTCTGATCTGTTGCCATGGGCATACTCTAGAAATTAAATGGTTTTGTCAAAAATGGTTCAGGCTGTGCTGGGGAAGTGATTTTTAGAGTATTATTTGCCTCAGGTCTATTTATGTCTGACCCAAGTTCTTTCTGGTGCTGAGGAAACAGCCAAGGAAACAACTTCTTCCCCTTCTGAGGGAAAAAACACCTCCCTTGGTCACAGAACCGAGATAGATTCAGGTGCACCTGTGAGCTGCTTGAATGCCTGGGTGCTGTGCAAACTTCTGGTTCCAAAGAGAGAATAGCAGGTGGGAGTAGGAGCCCTGTTGCCCCTGGCCAGCACTGAGCATGAAAGGCTCAGGAGCTGATGGCAACAGGACTTTAAAAAGCTTTGAGCCCTTCTGAGGTACACTGGTGACACTTGGACAAGGTCTGCTAGTGTCACTCTCCCTTTCTGGGACACCTTTCAATGCCTCTTCAGGGATGGGCACTGGCACTGCCCATGCTGCACTCGCCTGTGGCTGGGGAGCAGAGGCTGCCAGAGGAGGAGGCAGGAAGCTTCTGTCCAGGTTGCTCTGTCTATCCATCTATCATGTAGAAGGGGTTCCAAGAGTCCTTGTGCATGGCCTCATCCCTGTGGTCCTACTGATATTGCTAAATGTGATTACTTAAAACAGATGAAAATCTGTTGTCAGTTTCCTGGAGTGTTGTGTTTGCTTATTTTTTCTATTTTTTAAAACTTATTTTAAGAATTCTTAATTTTTATTAGTTATATTAATAATATATAATATATAATATTATATAATATATTATAATTAATAATAAATAATTCTTAGTTTTATTGCTTGAGGTTCCTTTTTATTTGCTTTCCCTGTGTAGCTTTCCAGACCAGATACATTCCACTCTTAGTTTTCTGCAAAACTAGTTTGTTTTCATATTGTATTTGCTGGGAATATCCTGATGAAGGTAGGAATGATGAATTTGACTCCATGTTTTCAGAAGGCTAATTTATTATTTTATAATACTATACTATAGGATACATAAAGGTTATTTACTCAATGTTAAAAAGATAATAATGAAAGCTCATGACTCTGGAAAGAGTCTGGACACAGCTTGGCACTGATTGGCCAAAGAGTCAAAACAACTCACACCAGAATTCAATCAGACAATCACCTTTGGGTAAACAATCTCCAAACACATTCCACATGAGCAAAACAGAGGAGGAGTAAATGAGATGAGAATTTTTTTCCTTTTTTCTGAGACTTCTCAGCTTCCCAGGAGAAAAATCGTGGGTGAAGGGATTTTTTCAGAGAATGTGAATGCTACATTTTCAGAAGTGGAAGGGTAATAAGAAGAAAAGCCTGTTAATAAAAGAATAATTTCTCACAGATATCCTGCAAAGGTCTTGGGTGCATTCCTCAGTCTTTCAAAACTTTTTTTTCTTTGATATTATGAAGAAACTGGTTGCTGCCAATTCTGGCCTTTCTCAATTTCTACATGAATAGTTTCAGTAAACACTCTGAGTTTTGCCAGCTCAGAATTTTACTGGAAACCGTAGCTATTTGGCCCAAAGTAAGGCAGTGGAATGTCACAGGACACTTGGTATGAGTGATCTGATCAGCTTAGTTGCTGGGATGGGAGTATATGAGAAGATGGGAGTGAGTAGCTAAAATATGAATTTTAATTCCTGTGTTTTCAGCAGCAGGCAGTACTGGTACTCAATGGGAAGAAAATACTTGTGGGTATGTGTGCAAGCTGTGGTGGTGGGAATTAGGACATTAATCTATAGGAAATGGTTCATTAGTAGTGTTGCTGCTTGGAGAGCTTGCTCTTCCTTGTTTGATTTCCAGGGACAGATTGATCTTATGTGTCTTAGTGCAAGATTTTGAAAAGAAGGAAGGGGTAGCAGCTTGTAAGTAGAGGAGAAGATACCAAAAAGCTTTGTTGAAAGTGAAGGTTGCAGGACATGAGACCTCTAAGCAGATTTCACAGTGTCTTTAATATCCATGTAATTTCCATAGGCTTGTCCTCGAGGCATCCCCTCTTCATTTATCTCTATTAAAAACTCACTGTACACAACCATGGATTGCAAAAGCATACTTGCCTACCAGGACAGACATATTATGGTGATGTAGTTGTGCTTATATGAAAGAAAGCCAGCTATCACAGTTTGAAGCAAGCTGTTAGGGGATAACGGGTTTCTCTGCAACTTGGAATTACATTGACAAGAGGTGCTGCTAAGTTGGCAGATACAGCTGTTGTCAGAAATCTTTTTTAAGAGACTTGTCCTGCAGTTGCTAGGATTGCCATGGCAACAGGCTGCTGAGGAAAATGCTTGTGGGTGGGAAAAAAACCGTACTTGGCATTCAGAAAGTTGAGATGGTGTAAGGAGTATAATGTTCTCCAAAAAAACTTGTTTAGGATTTGCTAATGTTCCATAATTTGAGCTTTTGCAACATGTTAATGAATCACCTGAGGGCACAGCCTTCCACATACCAGCAGAGTATCCAGTTCTGGTTTGAAGTCAGATAATTTAGGCAAGTCTGTGCTTTTAACAAATACTAATATGAAACGAGGTGCTCTTCAAAACAGTCTAAATTTATAGCAAAATGCCTCATACTGGATTATTTTGATACTTTGATCTGCCCCGTTTTTTGAGTTAGAGTTGTGAATCTGATTTTTTTAAAAGGAAGAGGGCTTTTGGGTTTTTGGCACACAGTGTTGACATACTTTTATGTATAAAGCTGCCCTGACTGGCCTGAGCAGGGAGCAGCCAGCAGATTTTCTGTCCCATGTCTGTATGTTTTGCACATCAGAGGCATTTTTGGGGTAGCATGCCCAGGAAGGAAACAAGCTAGGATGTCACCAAAGCCATGCAGGTGAGGATGGAGTTGATGAGGGCTGTAGTGCAGCTTTGGTAGTGTGCAGTATCTTCACAGTACTCAGAGACAGATTGCTTCACATCACTGCTTTTTGTTACAGAAACAACTTTTAGGGTAGAGATCCCAAACACCAACCCTAGAGTGCTTTGGCTTATTTAGTAGATGGGACATCTGAGCTACAATGGACCTTGAATTGTATTAGACCAATTGAATTGGTCTTGTATTATAAGATATTGTAAGATGGTTTTTGAATGAAAAAGAGTTTTGAGTTAGTGACTGGGAAAACAAAAGGAGTTTTCGGTAATTTTTTTCCCCTACACAGAGGAAAAACCAGATTTCTGTGTGTTTGGCTAAAAGTTCCTAAGCATCACATAATCACAGCAGTTGTGGAATTTTAGGGTATTTCCTTAACTGCTGCTTTATATAAAGGATGCTTTTGTTTCTGGCATTATCTGAGAAACACAGTACTCATTAATAGTTACTGATACGCATAAAAAGGCTGTGAATGGTTTTAAGTGTGATAAACAGTAGAAATATGAAGGGATTGTGTGAAAACATGTTATGTTTGCATGAATTCGGAAAAATGTTGTGCAAACAACAGATACAGAAGGAAAATCTGTCAGTGTGGAAATGCCTTTGACACCCCCAAACCTGAACTTGCATACAGCTGTTTCTTTTTCTTGCAGACTAAAATTAGTCATAACCAGCTTAGTTACTTGCTTAGCTTTTCCTAGAACATCTGTTTCTACATAAACCAGACTGTCATTGCATGGATCCTCCATCTACTGAAGATGCAATGTTTGTGCACTTCTGTGCAAAGGAAATTTCCACAGAACACAGCTAAGAAAAAATACTTGAAGTAAGGAAATGTAACATGCAGTCTGATGATTTTTTAAAAAGACTGCTTTCTACAAATTTTAGTTACTATTTTGTGCTGAATGCAAGTAAATGACTTTGAAAGAAAAGGTGGATATTCACTTAAAAGTGAGAAATTATTTGCTCACTGCTAAAAACACTGTGGTAGGCAATCATTTATTTTAGAAGGCTGATTTGTGGTGGCTTTGAGGAGTACTTAAAAAAAGCACCATCATAATACGATAGGTGCACATCTGAAAATACAGAGTTACTGAAAAACTTCTATTTTTTGTTTTGTTTGTTTGTTTGTTTTTCTGTTGGTATTCTTGGTTTTGTTTTTTTGTTTTATTATCATACAAGTGAGTCTGAAAGGCTATGACATTTAAAGACTGTTTCAATAACTAAAGAGGACTTTATAAAAACATCTTTGTGGAATGAGAGCAAGAGTTTTAAAATTTAGGTTGCCCCTTGAGGGATATAGCCTGATGTGATGTTTGGGCTTTTTTGGGTCAAGAATATTCCTTATTTTGTCTTAAGAATACTCCTTGTAGGAAGGTCAGGCTGGCTGTACACAGAGTGAGAGTTTTGCTGCACCATTTTGAGGTGTGGCAGTGACGGGAGTGAGGAGTTTAATGAGACCCTGGACATGGTCTCCCTGAATTAATGGGTAGGAATTTTCAGCCAGGGAAGAAGAAATTCCATATTTTTTTGAGACCTGCTAGCAAATGGGGAATAGTTGGAGAAATGCAGTACTGAAATGAGAGGAAGGAAATTAGCCATTAACCTTTTCAAAACTATTAAAGAAAATAAAATTATTCTCATTGGTTTGTATGTCTTTCTAGGCATTTTGTTAGTGTTTTGAGAGGGCCAGCTCTGTGTGTGTTTATCTCAAGTTTTCAGAAGTCTAAACTGTGGTCTGTGTGTTAGTAGCACTAGCTGGCTGTCGTGACTCTTGATGTATCTTTCCCTGGCTTTGTTGAAACACTGCTCCAAAAATGATAAATAATTCATAGAGAAGGAAGCATCTAAGAAAACTGTTGAAAGCTTTGAACAAACTCTACATACTTATATTGAAACAAAAATATGAAGTCTGGCTACTAGGGTGAAAGCATTGAAAAAAAAAACCAGGTATGTTTTTTTTCTAAAATAGGACTATAATCATTGCTTTGCTTATCTCTTGAAGCCATGCCTGCTTTTTTGTTTCTCAAAAGTTTCATTTTCTTAATTTTCTAAGAAAGATGCAGTGTTGCATGTATGGAGAGGGGAGTATTTCCCAAAAGCATGGCTGAAACCCGGTTTTCTTTTGGCAGCTCCTTTTGGAATTTGCACTATCCGCCTCTCAGTGCTTATCAGATGACTTTGGTTCCCTTCTGCCCCTTTACTGGAAGAGATTTCAATTCCATCTCCAAGGAAGATGCCCATTAGTAAAAGCACCTAGCTGCTAGAGGTAACTGGGTAGTTCCTTGGGTGTTTGTTCTGCTGTAAGAGATGTATCTCTTCGAGTAGCCCAAATTACTTCTCTAGTTTTAAAAGAAAAGACAAAAGTGCAGTGGGAAGAGATTTGATATAGAAGTGGCTTCAGCTCCTTTAAGAAGGAAAGTGTACATTGGTATATGTGTGTGTGAAAGAGGAGTTAAAGAACTACCAAGAGAGGAAATAGGACAAAAGGGAAATTAGGAGCAGGAGGGAATTGCCATGTGCAGCCTGGTCAATACTGAGGTGCCATGAGTGTATTTTTGGTCCTTCCACATTCCTTAAAAGAAAGAAAACAAAAACAATAAATGATTTAACAGCTGAATGAGACAAAATACTGCTGCTACCTTTTGAAAGAAACTAAATTATTAACATAGCAGGTGTTATCTGAAAATCTGTATGGTCAAGGGGCCTGAATAAAGTTAATTTTTAAACTATTTGAGTTGTAGAAAAAAAAAATCCTGGCAAAATGTTGTTTCCTCCTTACAACTTAGGCATCACACATAGGTACAGTTCTTTTGGGGAGCAGGTCTCACAAGCCATAAAAGTGGTTGCAGGAGTTTGTCTCACTGTTCTGTGTTCCTTGGAAAAATTACAGAAGACTTGGACAGAGAATGACTTAACTCAAAAAAGGATTGGACAGAGAGTGACTTGACTCTAAAACATTGGACAGAGAATGACTTAACTCAAAAAAGGATACAATTATGCAAACATGTGGTATATTGGAATTATTTTTGTCTTAAAAACCAGACTTTAACAGCTATTTACATACTTTTTTAGTTTTATATGAGTAGCTGGACAGCTTCAGCACTGCATGAAAACATCTGTCCTTTGCTGGATAGCATGAAAGGCTTTGCCACTTTCACCACAATTGATGCATTTGTGGAGTTTTACTTTTTGTGCGCGTTAAATCTCAACTTTTTGACACCCTTGCTTTTGTAAAGAAATGTAAGGAAATCAGAGCACGGTAGCTAAAAGGTTTCTGTCCTGAAATAGTTAAAAACCTCTTCAGCCGTGCAGCTTCAGTGCCCGTTTTCAAAAGCAGGATTGTCACCGCTCGGTGCGCGCTCCCTCCGGCGGGCTGGGAGCGCGCTGCTGCGGGAAGATGGGGTGGGATGGGGGGGAAGATGAGGGAGGATGGGCTGGTGCAATAATCCGTGGTTCTCTGGGCTTTGTATGGGTCCAATCCGGCTAGCTGGAACCCAAGCCCACACGGACCTGCATGGACTGAAGATAAAAGACGAGGAGCGCTCTTCCACCACGTGGGGACGAGTATCCTGTATATTGGCTTGGGATGGGACACTGCCATGTGGGGACGAGTATCCTGTTCATTGGCTTGGGATGGGACACTGCCATGTGGGGACGAGTATCCTGTTCATTGGCTTGGGATGGGACACTGCCACGTGGGGACGAGTATCCTGTTCATTGGCCTGGGATGGGACACTGCCACGTGGGGACAAGTATCCTGTTCATTGGCTTGGGATGGGACACTGCCAGGCGCAGCGACCGCCCAGATGGCAAAAGAGGCCAAACCCTTACCTGCAGTGGGGTTTTATCCCCAAAGGGAAAGGGGGCGGGGAAAGAGGACCGTGGCTAATGGGATAACACTGGGGAGGGGCGAGGGGAGGGGATCCATGGGGCAGACCACCAGGGGTGTAGAAAGGAGAGCATGGGGAGAAACCATGTGGTGAGGAAGGGGGAATAATCTACATGACATACCACCCTCAGTACAAAATTCCCGTTACCCAGGGCAGAACAACTACTAAATAAACTATTTAGTGCAATACAACAGGTTGGGATGGGGAGAAGCTGCGGGAGGATGGGTTTGGATGGGGAGAAGCTGCGGGAGGATGGGTTTGGATGGGGAGAAGCTGCGGGAGGATGGGTTTGGATGGGGGGAAGCTGCGGGAGGATGGGTTTGGATGGGGGGAAGCTGCGGAAGGATGGGTTTGGATGGGGGGAACTGCGGGAGGATGGGTTTGGATGGGGGGAAGCTGCCACCTAGCGCAACTTCTCTGGAGCCACAGAACTGAAGGAGCCCGCCTGCGCTTTTGTGCCACTATAAAGCTGTGATAAGGATGGGGCTGCGCTGCTTCTGGGAGCTTTTGATTCCCTGGTGTGCGGCAGGGGCCGTGGAAAGGAATGGGATGGCAGCTGTGCATCTGGGACAGTGACAGCAAATACGTTGTGGCTGTTTTCAAGTATAGCCTGAACCATTTTAAATGTGTTTGCTAAAGAAGCTTTGCTGTTTTATACCGAATTTAACAGCTTGTGAAGGGAAAATGTGAAAAACGCCTATCATTTATTTTAAAAATTTTAGAAGTTTAATAGTAATAAAAAGGTTATAAAAATAGTAATATAATTAGAGTAATAATAATTTGGACAATTTGGATTGAGACATATGAGACAATAGAAACAAAGAGTTATGGATATCCGGGTGCCTCTTTCTGGGCAACATAAGCCTGAAAAAGGACACCCGTTAACAGAGGATTAACCCTTAAAAGCAACAGCCTGTTGCATATTCATACACCTCATACATGATGCATAAATTCCATTCAAACACAGGATTCTGCCTGGGCAGTGTCAGCTTCTTCCTCATAATCCTGACGGCATCTTCCTGGCTGAGCAAGGCAGGAAGAAGTTTGTTTCTTCTGATAAGAGAGCAATAAATTCTCTTTCTCTGAAAGATTTAGGTGTCCTGTGGCTGCTATCTGGTGCGAGTACCTCATTCCTTTCTTAAAAAATATCTCACATACATAGTTTCTATTTTAACATTATGTTATAACCTAAGCTATATTTAACACACTACTTGAAAAAATTAATACAACACAACTTTCTAACATAACACATATAATATTCATTTTAATATTTGCGAAAAGCCAATCATAAAATATGCATTTTTCACAGAAAACATGTAGAGCATGGCATACATTTGATTGCTGTTGGAGAACAGAAATTATTTCTTTTGCTAAATCCCAATTTCAATGTTTAACTTGATAACATTGAGGTATGTGTTGATGAGCAGGTGCATTTTTAGTGTTGCATCCTGTGTGGGGGAGTATTGTGCAGAAGTATCTAGGTTGTGAGGCAGGGCTGTTTAGGGATTGACTTTCACAAACTTTACTGGTCCCACACGAAATAGCAGCAGTTGCAGCTTTCTGGAGATCACAGGGGTGAATGAGCTCAGTGGGGTCCATAAGCCATGTTCAACAACAGTCCCTGAGCAAAGCAAAGCTGCCTTGGAACTTGTTTTCACCCCATTGTCCAATTTGGTTTTGATTCCAGTTTGGTTTGGATTTGATTTGGGTTGGAGATAAAGGGAAAGAAAACTATTAATGTGGACCAGAGTTGGAACAGATTCAGTGTTGTGACTGGGGAGTCCCAAAGGCATTCATTTCACAGAAGAGATAGTTTCTTTGGTGCCATTCTGATGACAGTGTGTGAGAGGTGCTTTGGGATTTTTCTTTTGTTTTTCTTTTTTTTTGTGTTCCCAACCCCAGCAAGTAGCATTCTTCCATGATAAACAGAATGAAAAGTGCTTTTGTTCTTGAAGACTATTTGAGTGATGCACTAAATTGTTGAAATATTTGACAGTCTGGACATTGACACCTGTTTCAATTGTGAATAACAGTGAAGTCACGTCTGCATGATGCATCATGTCTTACACTGCCAGAATATTTGAAGTGCTGCTGAAATGAGCATTAATGCTTCTGGTAACTCCACATATATTTGTGTAGCCCTCTTGTTTCATGTTGACAATGTGTGGCCTCATGTGTGGCTTGCAAACTCTTTTTATTAAGGAACACCACAGCCCCTACCCCATCTCCTCATCCATTCTGACATTATTCCTGGTTGGTAAGCTAAGGTGCAAATGAATGATGATATGAAATATGACTTTTCAAGAACATGCCATTGTAAAAAATGAAAAGAAAAAACCCTGCTATCTGAAGTGGGGAAGTGATCATAGCAATCTCACAAATATTCTAAATGGGGAACAATGAAGAAGAGTAGGGTTCTGCTGAACCAGGTATCCCCCAGAGGGTCTGAGTGCTGCAAAGGCCATGCAAGTGCTAATGAGTGTGGAAGTGTAGAGCTCCCTGCAGAATTAATGCAGTTTTCAAGATGACTAAGTACCAGCTGGAAGCAGCCCATCTTCAGGCTCTTGTGGAACTTGTCCTAAGTGTTGTGAAATCTTTGGTAGGTGAAGGATACAGAACACAAGTTTTGCTGGCATCATGCTAGAGTTGTCCTGTTTTAATGCACAGTGTAGTGACTTAACTTTTTATTTTGCTGAAACTAATTTTTAAGGATCTTTTTTCTGTGTTGTACCATTCCACAGAATCTTGGCTGTGAAGAAATGAAGAGAACAGAAGAAATGTCCAAGATGCACACAGTAGAAGTACTCTGCCTGCCATACCCACTGAAACCATACTGACTGTAGGTAGACGAGCTAATATTTTTGATAGTGCAACCAAGTGTGATGATGTCACTGATTCTGTTTCCAGCTCAGTTAAAATGAAGTTCATGCAAATTCATTGTACAGGAAGCCCAGTGAGCCCCAACAGATGGATGAGATAGCTGGCTATTAAACTGAAGCAGACTGTTTAATTCTGCCTAATCTGTCAACCTAACTGTCAAAATTGGCTTTACTGAGTTAGATCTTGCTGTTCAGTTGCCTGAGCAATGTGCTCTTCCTTCAAGATCCCCGAGGTGCTGCTGCCCTCTCCCACTGCCACAAGCCTCACTTGTTTGGAAGCTCTTGGAGCTGAACATCTTGTCATGCCTTGGGGAAACCTGGTGCATGTCAAACAACTATCACAGGTGTGAGTAAACCAAATGAAGTTGGAGTGCAGAGTAAATGGCATTATTTCAGTTGTCATGGCCTGTGCTTTCTTAGTTGGTTTATGCTGGTTTAATTGTGTCTGTCCTGGATACTGTCCCAAAACCAAAGATGAGTGACTGGAACATTTGTTCTTAATGAAGTACTTGTAAAACTTATGTCTTGGAAACATAAGGAGATTGTCAGTGAGCTAGGATATCACTCGGACATGGTGTGTATGAAAATAACAAAGATAGTTCTTCTCGAGTGGAAAGGCTGACAAATAATTTCAAAACTAATAGAACTTGATGTAAATTGTGTCCAAAGAGGAATGTAGTGGTGCTGACCAATTTACCAACTCTCCTAGGAAATGTTGCTGAGAGGATGGCAACTTTACAGATAAAATAACAGGGGTAATTAGAAGTTCCCTTGATTGCAGCTCAGTAGGTACTCACACTAATAGAGTGTAATGTACATACTGACTTTTCAGACACTGTGGCTTGTTTAATGTGGATGTGTCTGCTAATTTGTGATTTTAATTTTGAAACATATTGGAGATTGTAGTGTATATATATATATATTTTTTTTTTTTGTGGTGGGAAGAATAAAAAAATATTCATGCTAATGTTTAAAAAAGGGGAACTATAAGGGGAACTATTCAGTTGCTCATTAAAATAAAAAAGTGGGGGAGGGTGAGATAATTTGAGCCATTGAAGGATGCAAGTTGATGCCAGAGCTAGCTTTAGCTATTCCATATACTGCAAAGTATCCCTTGCACTGAAGGGAGCCAAGACCTGCTCTTGTGGACTTTAATAAGCATTGCTATGGTTATCAGAAACAAGATGGGAAGCTGGCTTGGAAGGTGATATGACTGAGTCTGGTGGTTGATTGTGTGAGGTTGTTTGCATGGTGGTTTTTTTTTTTTAATAAATTTATTTTTGTAGTTTGAAAAGCCTTTAGCAATTTTAAAGGAATTTAATTCTACTGTTTGCTAGTGTAAAGAGCTTGCATCTTTGTAAAGCAGACTGTTAAAATGATGCCTGTGTACTTAATGCTCTGTGAAGTTATCTAATGGGCATTATCTCAGCCATTAAAGGTCTCATGCACACAAGTTGGAAGGAGATTTGTCCTGTGGCTCCCAAGCCATCTGTTGAGCTCCTGGATTTTCATGTAGTCATGTGTAGACTGTTAAATTTTCTCTAGTGCTTGAACTGGTATTGACCGGAGTTTGGTTGCCTGGTTGAATGTTCTGCTACACTAACTTTCTATTCCTCTAGTTTTTGAAGTAATATCCTGCAGAAATCTTGCATTGGGAAGTGTTCTTCATGAGATGGGATCCTTATTATTTTTCATGCAGTGTGCTACAGTATTTTTTTACAAAGTAGCTCTTGTCTTATGCAAGAAAAACAGAAGGAACCCTGTAACAAAAGTGTGTATTTTTGGTCAGCAGAGATGCCCAAAAGTGCAGGAGTGCCTATTAAATCTTTTCTGTTGTTGTTTCATATTTTTAAGTGTGGAATGAATAAATTGTGTTCACCTTCTATAGTAGAACTTAATGAAGTGTCTTTTGTTATCCAGCCCATTTAATGTCTGGATGAATTACAGCAACTGTTCAACTGCTAATCTAAGCTTTTAGAGAAGCATGTGCTACAACTTGGGGATTTACTTTTAGTTGGGGTTTGTCCATCTTGCAATTTCCAACCATTGGATCGCATTCTGCCCTGGTTTGTTACAGGTAAAAGGTTTCTAGTCAATCTTCTGTGGATACTTAAAAATTCCTGATGAAGTCCATTTCTAAGATTTCACTTGATAAACTAAATTTAGAACACTTCTGAACCTGTGTTTTAGCATACTTATTTTAAATGTATCTGCAGATATATTTATATTATATATTGCTTGTTGGTAGGAGATGTTAATTTGGTTGCTCATCAGCTCCATATGGAACTGGCAACTCTTGGTAACTCTTCTGTTGTGTCTTTTTGCCTCACTAATTTCCCCCCACTTTCCAAGAATTTCCCACCAGACTTTCCAAGATTTTGAGGCAAGTGTGTGTGTGTGTGTGTGGCAGGGAAAGCCACACATGTCGGGACACTGTTAGAGGTACTTCAATCATTTTACTTTTTATTTTTGGAGATGAATGTAGAAGGAAATAGCAAATCTTTACAGCAAGTCTGTAAAGCTGTACCTAGGTCTTCCATGTTCAAATATATTTTCCTATTTCTGTGGGCGTGTTGGATTAAGTCACAGTGAGAAGAATGTTGCAAGCCTGCTTCTGAGTATGGACTTTTAACTTCCTTCATCCATTTCAAAAGTTTTATTTTTGCTGAGTCTTATAGGTACCTTGTCTGATATGAAATATGGGGTACTTCTAAATAATCCTGCCAGTCATTCAAGGAAGCATTTTGGTTTTTGTTTCTAGAAAATTATCTTTAGTTTAATGACCTTTCTGCTGACAATCAGTAGGGAGTTCACAGGTCACCTGCTTTTCCCGCTAGAAGGCAAGAATTCCTTTTTATTCTAGAGAATTCTTTTCCAGCAAGAAACCTTTTGTAGTCTGACTTTGTGGATGTTTTTTTGGATGTATGGACAGGTGAATAATCCAAATTCTAAATTCTGTAATAGAATCAAAAACTGGAGGACAGCTAGGACATTTTAAGCTTTCAGTGGCAGTTAAGACTCCCACTGCTATCAGCAGTCATGCAGAAACTCTTCCTTTAGTTGTCTGATCATGTAGTCATGTTTTTACTCTGTGAAGCAAGGCAGTCAAGTCATAGGAGCAGAGGTTAAAAAAATTTGCTTTTTCACTAATTTCTCGTCAGGTGCGTATTGTGTTATGTGTAATTCACAAGGATTAATGCTTTTTTGGTATCAGTTTCTAAGTTATTTGGGTGAGAGTTTCTGACTTGCTTTTCCTTCTGCATAGGAAGGAACAGATGAATTGATTATCAGGTGAGATGAGCTGCAGCAGAATTTGTATTCAGCAGTGACAGAATTAATTTTGGACATGGATCAGCTGGCCCTCTCTGAGCGCTCAGAAACAGGTGGGGAAGTTGCTCTGATCAGTATTGATTTTGAAACACTGCGAACCTGTTGAGGGTATTTGCTCAATGTGGAACATTTTATAGTTGGAGACCTGGCAGCAGCAGATGAAGCTCTAGGTTACACTTCCAAGTGAAGCTATACACCTGTAGCTCTGAACAGAACTTTTGATCCTGGTCTCCTAGATGTTTTGTTTCCGGAGGGGAATTATTATCTAGATCCTGGATTTGAGCATTAGCTTTTCTTTCAAGGTACTGTGTTTGGTGACTGACAAGACTTCATCAAATGCAGAATATTTTTAAGTCAAATGTTAATGACAGAACCTGTAATTAAAAATTCAATGCAGTTATCCTGTGAATTGTGGTGCTGGGTTGGTTGGTTTGTTGGATTGTATGCTTCCCTACCAAGAGTCTCTTTTCCTCCCAGCCAACCCAACAACAGAAAGTAGGGATATAGATAGGGAAGTAGGCTCCATAGTGGCTCTAAGAACTTTTGCAGTGGACTTTGCCAATAAAAAAATTACTGGTCTTTACTATTAGAAATAATGAATTTTCTTCTTTTTTACTTCAGAAATATTACTGCTCCTAATTTTGACTGTGCAAATGTGTGTGGAGAGGGAAAATGTTATCAGTAGTTGGGCAGCTTGTCTGTATAAATTCCAGAGATTTATTCATCCACACATATATGAGATTGCATTCCTATGAATAATCACCAAGGTTACAGTCTGCACATAAGTTTGTGTAAGGTTGGAGCAGCAATAATGAATTGAAGCATTCAAATGTTCATGGAATTACTCAATTTCCAATGGATTCATTTTTCAATGCCATTAAAAAAAATGTGTGATACACTTATATTTTTTAAATGGTCTGATATACAGATTGGTGTCTAATTGGAAAAGATAGTGGATAGGTAGCATTTCATGGCTCTTTATTACTGGAGGCTCTGTGAGCATAACATCTGCTCCTTCAGATGGAGAAAAGTTGTGATGCGTTTTTTGTAGGTTTTTCTTCTGTTTTGGAGTTGGTTTGGGTATTTTTCTCTGTGTGAATGCTCAGATGTTATGCTGTGTAAGTCCACTAGGTGGTAGGCATTAAGCATCTTCCAGTTAATTGTACAGCAGAGAAACTTTAACAGTGTTTTGCAAATATTTGAAGGGGTACTGAAATACTGCTAGTAGGTCTGTTGATTGAATTTTGACTTAATAGGGTTTGATTGTCCTCTCTTCTGTTAGGAGCTGGAACCTGCTTCTGCATGCTCTTTCTTCATGCTGGTGAAATTGCTAGTGTTTTAGAGAACTGTGTTTATAGTATGAAAAGTAAATGGGAAGAAATAGGACATGACTTACAGGATTCTTTCTTCAAGGACAGTCTGGTGGAATACATGCAGACACTCCTCTGGTGTGACTAGTGCCATTATTTTTATAAACAGAGTGTGTGATATTGGATATTGAACTGTTACTGATCACTTCTCTCTGCTCTATTACCCACTTTGCCTGCTGTTAAATGGGCTGATTTTTTTCTCTCTCCTTCAGAGTGTTCCATTTGAACCTGGCTATTACCTTGCCCTGCCATTTTCTACCCATGTGTATCCTGGTGTATCGAATCCCAGCTATTAAGAAAATGCAAAGGAATTATTTAAATATTCTCCATAAATACAGCACAAACCTCTTCCTGGTACTTAGTTATAGGGAAGCATATTTGTGCAAAGCTCATGCCACTTGGCTCAGTTGAAAATTGCTGTTTAAACAGCTGATTGTATGGAATGAATGCTGCTCATTGTAGCAGCTCTCCTTATGAAAGCAGGTTTATAATTTTTATAAAATGCTGTTAATGCTGTTTGTTCTGTGTTGTTGTTGTGTTGTTGTGTTGGGTTTTTTTGGTTTTTTGTGTGGGTTTTTTTTTTTTTTTTTTTTTTTTTTGCCACTGTATTCAGTAATTACAAGGTGAGGAAATTCTTATTATTTTGGCCCCAATCTGAACTTTTGCTGTGGTGTTTCTGTAGTGCCAGTTCAGGTTGTGGCATCATCATGCATGGTTCTACAAAACTGGTAAAATTCACTTCCTCACCTCCACAATACCTGCAGCCCTCAGAAAGGGGGAGGCCACTGCTGTTCCAGCCCCTGGTGGTGGTGCCAACCATTTTACTTGGTGTTCTACCTGGTTGCTCTTACCTCTGCATTTCAAAGGTCAAAAGGCTTTACATTCAGAAGCATTCCTTGGCTGCTCACCTTGTCTCTCTTAATACAAATTCACTTTGTTTTCTGGTTCTGATTTTTTTTACTGAGTTTGAGTAGTTTATTTAAACTCATTATAAATTGAACTCTATTTGGCTCTTTATCCTGATGAGCAGGATCAAGTCCACTGGGAGAAGTAACAAGAATACAAATAACTTCTTAAGAACTGTCAAGCTTTTTGTAGTGTATTTCTCTTCCATGCTTTCAGTTTAAAAATTAGAGCCGATGATCTGTGTGAGATTCTTTTCTGTGTGAGATTCTTTTCTGCATTGCATTTTCCAGTAGACATACAGGCACTTGATCACATAAGAAAGTGGAATGTAAAATAAAGTAAAATATACTTCACTGGATACAGGAAGAGACTTTTGTAGTAAAAGTAGTTTTACACCAGTAGTTAGTGCTAACTTTTTCTGTGATAAATGAATCTTGATTTTAGTAGGTTATATGTGGTCACAGAATTCATCAGGTATGCAAACCTGGTTTTGTTTGATTCACTTGGCACACAGGAGCTGACAGCTTCTCTGGTGATGATGTATGGTCAAGATTCTGAAGCAGATGACTCAGGAGGTATTTCAACAGTTCTTTGAGTGGATGGGTGTTAAAACAAAGAAATTAATTTGTGTCAGAAATAATATGGACACAACTCTGCAAATTCTTGCTGACTGGTTCAGTGACATCTAAAAGGTATGAAGAGCAATCAATCTTTCCTGTTGGTGAAAATGATGAAATGTGACACTGTGTATCCACGCTTGTGAGGCATAGGCATTAGTAGGGACAACTGTTTGTGGCAGGGAGATTGTGCATATGAACAATGGCTCTAAATCTCAGTGTCTCAATACAGAGGGAAAGGTAATGCATTGAGGAATAGAGTGTTAATTTTCCTTTATTCTTGGTGTAGTGAGCTGGAGTTTATACAAAATACGTCCTCTCAAAAGCAAACAGAAATGCCAGTGTTTTTATGCATGTATAACTTTGGGTGTGCCCTTCCACCTTGGTTGTGTGACTGAAATGCTTTAATTAGTTCTTTCAAGCTGCCTTTGGAGAGGAAGATTTCAGATTTTAAAAGGTTCTAGCTCAAAAATGTTTCTTGATGAAGAATTACTTAAAGAGCAGCCAGTCTGACTGGAAGTGATGTAGGTACAGGCTGCAGACAAGTACATAATAGATTTTCTTTCTCATTGAAATACTGAGTGTGGAGAATTTATACAAATGAAGTGCACACCATTCTGCATTCTGATGCTCTGTCTCAGTCTGAGTTGTAGGAGGTTTGGAGCAATGAAATTGGCTGCAGGTTGTTTGTCTTAAAAGGAGATGGACGGTGCAAGTGGATTACCATTCATTGAGTTCTGCTTGTAAAGAAAGCATAAAGTAGGGAGGTAACTTAGAGACTTTCCCACTCCTGTGCTTAATATCTATGTTTTTTCTCTGTTTAGGACTCAATCTTCCTGGAAAGACTGTCAGCTGCTCCTTCTCCATTCCTGCAGGCCCAGCTCCCTCAGTCTCCTTCTTGTCACTATTACCCATAAATATTCTATTTGTGTCTGCACTGCCTCCCTGCCCGTGTGAGTTGTGCATAATCACAAGGGTTGTGCCCTCTCATGGGGAATCAGCTTTTTGCTCTTGCATTTCATTGTACCCAGAGCATTTACTGTAGCCTGATGCAGCAGTTTAGACTTGGTGCATGTCATGTAGAGTATAATGTTAATGAATGTAATTACTTACAGCTGTTTATAATCATGTTGGTTATTAGAGAGGGCAAACAAACATGCAGGTGGGTTTCTGTGATTGAAATTCTGAGGGGTATTCTGTGTGTAGAAGCATGGATGAAGTTTGTTAGTATAGTAACAACTTTGGTTTACTTATTTCAAATCTGACTTTTTCTGCAAAACCTTCATAGGTACAGGAAATGTACACAAATTTGGTATGGATTGATATAGCAGCAGTTGGTAGATCAAGGAAGAAATTTTAATTTATCCATCTGTATCATTTCAACTTTTGCTATGCAATTTTTCTGTTGCAATTTAACTTCTATCTCCTTTAAAAAAGGGTGAGCAATTGTATGGAGGAAATGCTCCTTTGAAGTGTTTCTCTTCTCCTTATTTTAAATACACACTCCTCTCCCTCTTTTTCTGAAGTGAAATTCATCTGCTGTAACATCTATAAGAATCTATGCAATATGTAATGTATAGGTTTGGGTCAGTGACAGATAAGGACAATTCCAGAGCCTGTATGACTCTTCCAGTATGAATCTCCAGGCTTTCAGGAGCAACACTGTTTGAACTCACTGTTCTAATTCACTATTCAAGTTGGGTTTTTTTTCGTTGTTTTGTTTTGGGTTTTTTTGTTTGTTTTGTTTTTTTGGGTTTTCTTTTTTTTTTTAGTTCCTTTAAGCTTAAGACAATAAAACATTTTCACAATACTTAGTGGAATGCACAAGTTTGAAAGGTACATGAACAAGGTGGGGTTTTCAGGTTTCTCTTATGTGTATCTTGCCTGTTAAATACAGCACCAGATTTCTATTTTAGTTCTGGTTGCCAGTTTAATATCTTTTCTTCTGCAGATATGAGCAACAAAACTTTACTAAAAAGCTCAGTGTAATTATAAGCTGATCTTACCGATTTTTCTCTGTTCCTTTCTGCATTTTATATCTTGAAGTTATTTCTGTCTTTTATGAAAATACTTGTGGTTTCCTGGTGAAATCTTTAACCTCATGCCACACTTGATAAACTGTGAAATAGATCCCAGGATGTGTCTTCATCTCTGCCAGTACCATGTAGGGATGGAAATCTTGTGTACGGCGGTGAGGGCAGCACATGTTGATTTTTGACATGAAACTCAGTAGGAGAGGGATTTTAACTCTTCTACTGTTTCGTATTTTGATAAAAAGCGTAATGAGATTAGGAAAATAAAACTCAATCAAGGGAATTATTAACTTTATTTTTGCATGGTGAATCTCAAAGCTGTTAGTTCTAGAAATTGTTATATTACTTCAGTGTGAGGTGAGATCTGATCACGAATCCTGATTATATTTCCAGGAGGTCTAACTCTGCATTTCTTGCTTGTTTTTGCTGTCTGATTGCTGACTTCTTATTTTCAATTGCATGGGTTGGTTTCAATTGCATGATTGCCTGGGTAGGTTTGGAGTTCTTTTCCTTTCTGCTCTTGGAAGTGTTGTAACCTGATGCCATAAGCATCTTCAGATTCAAGGGAAGTGGTTCTCAGTGGGGATGAAATTCTTGAGCTGGCTTAACTAAGAAATATTGGGAAAGCTGGTTCTTCTCTCTATGTGCTGAGAAGCTTTCTTTGAGCTTTACCAAGTTTTTGTGCATGTGCTGAAAATACACATGAAAATTCTGTTTGAAATAATGGGATTTCCTCTCTGGGTCCATGTGTATGCATAGATTTACTTTTTCCAGTCCTAAGAGGTTAACAATTTTGCATCACTTTCATTTTGCATGGGACAAGTGTTCTTGCTTACCAGTACTCTTTTTCTGTGCTGGTGTGAGCCTTTTTCTCAGTTATTTACATTTTCCAGTAAGCATTTCCTCCATTCTCTTTGCTCACTCTCAGGTACTTGCATTGTCTCTGCAATGAGAGTCCCTGCTGTGCCAGAGAAGGGGCCATTTCAGTAAATATTGCATCTGACCTTTGATGTGGCATCATACTAACAAAAACCCAGGAGTTTAGCTGGGTGATAGAAACAGTGACTCTCACTCCTTGTGTACTTTAATATTCCACATCTATTTAACTGTGCTAGCCTTAAAAAACTCTTCAGTAGCATGTGGAATATGAAATTGGACTTCTGCATAGACGTAACAGGCAGTTTTATCCTGTTGAAACTCTTGGACAAACTCTTAGACTTGCTAACTTCCCTTTTTGAATATAAGAAGAGAGAGAAAAATCTGATAAAATATTTCTTCCATTAACGATGGAATTTCTCAGTCAAGGTTTCACATCTTAAAGGTTGGTGTGTATAAAGAATGAGTCTCCATCTTTATTCTCTCTCTAACTCAGTCCAGGAGCATGATGAAGCACAGAAGGGAGTGATTATGAGTACTCACAATAAAGCCATATATGAAGTTCAACATGAGCAAAGTGTAACCACAGAATAGATACTTGGCCAGTGTTGAGGTGAGTTTATGCCTTATTTATTTCTAACCCTTTTTGATACAATTTCTTTTTGGTAAATGTTCATTTATCTTTTCAGAAGAGAGTTTTAGGAGTACATTGGTGATGGGTTAGTTAGTTGGGTTAAAGCTTCAGAATCCCAGTGGTACATTGCCTTAGTCAATGCTTAGTTTCCTACATTTAAATACAAAGATACTTTCTTAAAAAATAAAGCAATGAAAGCTGGGATTTCTAGATTTGTGACAAAATCAGTGGTATGTAGCTTAAGGGCTTTAAGTAGAACACTGGTTTTTCAGACTATTTTTAATGTAATTAAAATTAAACACACTAAAAACCCTCTTCAGTGGGGAAGGTCTCTGAGAAGCTGAATTTGAATAGGCTCCAGGCTGTTTCTTTCATGCATTTGAGTAAAACATTAAAATAGAAAGATTTAACAATTTCTGATTTTTTTCTTTTCCTCCTAGTTCAAAAAACCATGCAGAGGAGTTGTTGAAGAGAAGACATGTTATTCACTACTTATTATCTGTTAAGAAAACTGTGAAAAGCTTAAAGGCCCAGTTAAAGTGGAAGCTGTTTGAAAGGAAAAATTTTATAGTGTTGGAATTTTTTGTCCGTGTTGTTCAGATGGTTTAAGAAACATTAATTTTGTCTATTCCAAGTAAGAGGTAAACTATGTAAAACAGTTTGTGTCTTCTGAATTAAATTTTGCCTTTAAATGTGGAAGCTTTACAGGCCCCCGAGACCAAGCTTGAATGGTTTAAAAAACAAAAAACTCCATTAACCAACCATCAAGGAAAAAAAAAATACATAGACTTTTCTGTTTCAGTCTCTAGCCATGACACTGTGCTTTTAACTAATTCCCTCTGGTGACAGGCGCTGTTCACAGCATGAGCTGTTTTGTCCAACTCCTTTTACAGTGCTGGTTACTTTTAACTTTGCTGATAATGTGTGTATCTTCTCCTTGGTGACAGAAGTCAGTGTTCCAGCTTTCAGGATTCCCATTATTCCCCAGAGAGCTTCAAAGAAGGTAAATACTACTTCAGCTTTGCTGCTGTTGGCTTGATTGTACATTAATTATTCTAATGATGATGCTTAAGGAGAAAAAGAACCTGCACTTTGCCTCTGAGCATTGTAAGGGGCAGCAAGCTCCCCAGAGGGCTTTAAAATGAGATGCACTAAGGAAACCTATTGGGAAAAGGATTCTTGAGTAATGAGGTGAGATGAAGAAAATGCCTGCTTAGTGGAGAAAAAAGTGAATGAATTATGGAACCTGGTGTTACTGGTAGATTAATGACACTCCTGTGACTTTTATATGTGACCAGCTAATTAAAATAAATAAATAAATAAATAAAGCTCTTTGTCTTAGTAAACAAGTAGGAAAAAGGCTAGAACATTTGGCTTGTCACATAAATAAAGGGAACACCTTTCTCAGTGATTAGGTTTTCAGAGATTCTCTTGGGTTTCCAGGAAGGAGACTGAGTAAAATATGCATTTGAGAATACTTTCAACTCCAGAACTGTTACATGGAAGCTCTTTTTAAATCCTGATGTAGTAGATTATGTTGCTTGGTATAATAGCAGAATGAGAATTATACACAGACTTGGTTATTCCTAATGCAGTCTGATTACAGTGATTTTGAAATGACATCATAAAATTTCTCTTTTACTTAACATAAAAATCAATTCCAACTGTCATAGCCAGGGAATTGTACTGCTTGTTGACAGCTGAGTTTTCTGAAAGGTCATTCAAGGTACAGATGGTGTAATCGTGGAAAGTGCAAGAGCTGAGGAAGACTTACAGGTATGGGCTGTGCTGAAATGAGCAGCTCATGGGACAGAGCAGGAAAGTTTCACCCATGGTTCACAGCCCGGATCAGGTTTGTGCCTTCTCTGCAGGGGTGTCAGTGCTGCTCAGTGCTCCTACTTTCAGTGTGGTCACAAAAGGATGGAGCTGGGAACTGGTGTGGTACCAAGGGCTCCTGCCAATCTCCTCCAGTCTGGCCAGAGCTGCCACTGGCTGCCATCATGGAAGGGGGTAGAAACTCAGGGTCTGGTTTTTATTTTGACAGTAGAGAGTCACAAAATATGTTGTAAACTAGGAGGGGTGAAGCAACCAGTAACAGGAAGGCAGAGAAGAAAAAATAGGCAACCTGGCAGAATGAAATTTTTCAAAATAGTGCTGAATGTCTTTTTGTATTTGTATTTTTTTTTTTCTGAGAAATTTTGCAGTTCATATTCTTTGCTACCTTATGAGCTTTAATAGTTTCTTAGTGCATGGTATGCCAGGAAGGAGAAAGCAGCCAACTTTGCTGCATTAGGTGATGTGTTGGACAGCACCTCCTCCACCTCCTTGTTGTATTCTGGCACTGAATTGCTGCCTCCCCAACTCAGCAAAGCTCCCAAATTTGAAAAGCCACAAGCTGCACAGGAAGTGCTCATGTTCCCATGCAGAGATTTTGCATGGGCATTTTATATATTTGAACAGGTTCTCTGAGTAGCAGCTGGAGCCCCAGGTATATGGGCAGGTCTTTGTGGGCAAGACTGGCAGTTCCATCATCCCTACAGTGATGGCTTCAGCAGAGCCTCCTGTGCTGCTGCATTTTAAGAACAATTCCTAACAGAGATGTGAACTGAAAGTTGATGGGTAACCACCATTGGCTTAGAAGATGATGCTGATTCATATAAAAGTCACTCTTCATTGTGTTTTATTCCCCATTTAGAGAGCAGTTGCTTAAAATTAAGTAATTTTTCTATTTGGATAAATGAGTGATGGAATAGATTAGCTAAAGTGTAGCTTGATATCATTGATGTTTATAAATTATTAATGTGGTAGAATTTAGTTAGAACACTTTTGCTACCATTATTCAGATCTTGCTCTGTTCTAGAGGGTTTTTCACATAGGATTGAGGACAAAAGAAAATGTAAAAAAACTCAACAAAACAAGAAAACAACCAAACAAAAAAAACTCCCCCAAAAGCAACAAAAAACCCCCACCAAAACCAAAAGGAACAAAGAGTTCCAAACAGTTTTACAAATGTCTGATTCTTCTTGAAGAGAATATCTGCAATAGGTATTCAGGAACCTCATCCAAGTTTGCTGGGTGAATTTCAGATTGCTCCACCTGTAACGAGTGCTCTGCTCAGACTTGGTGTTGCATTGAGCATTTGATGGAAAATTCTTAGTATTGTATTTAGCAGTTCCCCAGTTTCACACTGGGCATCTGAAATTCTATTCTCTCTCATTTCATAGCAGTGCCACCTCAAAAATGCAGACAGCGATTTTTCAAGTTCTCTGCTGATCTGTGTCCCAAGAACCCAGCACTGACTAAACATGTTTCCTTTTCCTGTCTATGTGATCTCTCAGGACTGAGACATTTTCAGCTTAACCTGCAGGCAGTGCCTGAAAGATGCTGTACTCATACATGGTTGTAGGCAATAATGAGGACTGGGGGGATTTTGCTTGGTTTATGAGTACAAAGTTCACATTTGTCAGACAGAGTGTGCTTATCCCTCAACATTCCTTTAGCATAGGAAACTGGGCAGGGACTTTTCAGTCATATTTTTAAAAGTCTATTTCTTTTGACCTCTTAGAGTTTCTTCTGGCATTATTTTTTCCCTCTTGTTTCCGTGTAAGGGAAACTTGAGCCCCTTGCCTGTTTAACCCTACTGTAAAATTAGAAATAAAAATCTTTCCTTGCCATTTTTTCATATCAATCCATTTTCATTTGGAACCTGGTGAATTGCCTTGGCTGATGTTTGGTTTTGTTAAACTAAAGGGGTAAACCCACCAGGGTTATGTATTATATGGCTTTTAATTTACGGCTTTGCATTCAAAACCAGGAATTTAGCATAAAAAGAAGATGGAACACATGAGGTAGAGGTTGTCATGGTATGTCAATTGTCAGATGAGGAAGGAAAGGCTGTTCTTGTATAGAGGTGGTTGGTAGGATTTTAAAGTGAAATATTTCATTTGAAGTGCTGGGCTGAAAAAATGTTCTTAATTGACTTTTTACATAATTCTGGATAGCCTGTACACATAACAATTGAGAGGGTAGGAAACCCTAGAGTTCTCTTAATATTTAACTCAGATCTCAGAAGGAGCAACTAATAATTGTATGATATTGTGTTATAGATTTGGAGAATAAGTCATGGAAATTCAGCCTCAAAGGAGGTATTTTTATTAGAAACTTATTTTTTTCTGAAGTCAGGAAGTTGACTTTTTTCATCCTTCTTACTACACAATGACTGCACTAATGCGTTTGAGCATTAATAAAGCAGACAAATTAAATTTTTATCATGTAAATGCAGATGGAAATGTGTACTGTGCCTTTTATTCTTTGTTTGGTGTTTCTTTTTTGTGCAGCAATTTTTCTTGTGCCTCTGAAACAAATCTGCAGATATAAGTGAACTCTGCATGATACAAATTATTGATGTTTTCATTCTTTCTACTCTCAACTGTTTTTCTCTGCCTGCCTTAGGACAGCAACTGGTTCTCCTTAACCTCTATTTGCAGATCCTTTTCTGAAGCTTATCCTTGCCCAGGGTCTCAGTGACTCTTTGAGATAAGAAGTAGATCTGTGTACCTTCATGCTTCACAATTTGGCTCTCCAACTTTGAAGTCAATCTTCACTAACTTACCTTTTCTTGGATGCCAATCATTAGCACATAATTTTATAGCCTCATATCTGTGCATTCTTTACCTGAATTGTCTTTTCTTGGGTTCATTTTTCATTATTTTCTATAATCTTTCAGTCTTCTGGCCAGGAGTTAAGGCCAAATAATAAATCCCTCTTTCTGAGTTATGCTTGTGTATTCATGATTTGCCAGCTTTACAGAGAGGATTGTTTAAGCATGGAGCTACATTACAAGAGTTGTGTTCATTATGAGCTTAATGTCTCCTGTTTACTGTGGTTGGGTTAAGGAAATGTCATGATCCAGTACCAGGCCAACACAGCTGTAGTGGCTTCACTATCCTGGCAGAGTAGCTTATGTATCACTGCATATCAACTGCACAGTACAGTAAATAATCTTGGTTTTTACATGACTTTTGTGCAGTATGTGTTTCAATAGTTTCACTTTGACCATTTTCTGCAGTGCTGAAAACATTACTGATAATGCACAGGACTGTCTAACAAATCCTTCTGCAAAATTATTTCCAATGGGACACCACCACAGAAAATAGAAGAATAAAACATGCAGCATTTGAGCAGTGAGGTTATCCTGTAAATAGTGCATCTTATTGCTCATTGTAGTTGATTAATTTTTTTACTAAAAATTAAGTGAATCTCATGGAACACACAATACTATAAGAAAGAAGATTCAGTACTTCATGACTGAACATTAGGGCCAGCTAGGGGTTTTAAATGTATTTCACAAAACTTGTACAGAACATCTGCCCAGAGCAGCATTCAGGATTGCTCATAATAATCCTTAGATACCCTAACTTTCTCTCATGTGCAAGGAGAACTTCTACTTTGAAGGATGTAGAAAAGATTACTTGGGATATTAATATTAGTTGCTTCACATTCTGCTTTCCATAAAATTTCTGCTGTGATAATGTTCTCTAAATAAGGTCTGAAGTACACAAATATAAATTTTAATGGCCAGTTTCCGGGTATTATGCTTCTGTGTTCCTCTGTCACAGGTACCCTCTGAAGTGCAAAGAGCTGCTCTTATCTCCCAATTAATTCTCATAATTAATTAATTTAGCTGGTATTGATTTTAGCAGGGATTAATAAGTTTTACAGCTATTAATAAGAGCAAATTTCTTTGACTTCTTTTACGTGATGAAAAGAAGCATTTGATTTTGACTGTGTAAGTGATACAATCCAAATCAACACAGCACTGCTGGCAGTTTTTAAAGATTCATTCTGGATTTGTGTACATACATGTACCCCAACCACTGAATTTCACCAGAAAGCAATCTGTGCTGCCTGCAGAGTACAGAAATACAGATGAGAGTTTTACTAAGAACTGTAATACTAATAAATATCTTTCAGCTGTTTCCTGGGGAGTCTTTTAGACCTCTGGCTGTTAATCCTTGTCCCAGTTCTTGGGGAAAATCTATTTTGTTTCAAAGTGCTTTATCTATAATCAGCTTAGTCAGAATTAATCTCCATGCCCATCTGCAGGCTCCTGACAGACTGGTAATTTCCCTTCCATCTCAATCTCGTGCCCAGAGGAATGGCACACTTGTAACCAGTAAAATTTTTGTTATTTTTAGCAAATGTAAAATTGCCACAGGAAAATAATGTAAGGCTTTAAAAGAGGGACATTAATGTTAGGTAGCTGTGTAGCAAGAGCAATGTTTAGCAGAAAGATCTTGCAGCCACTCATTTAGCCTCACCAAGATTCAATGCTCAGTCTGTATCAACATGCAGTTTTGTGTATTTAAAAAAATAAAAAAGCAAGTAAGATCAAACACAAGGAAATGGAGTAAACATGGTGAAATGTTGTCCTACAGCCGTATTCCTCATAGAATCAATTTTCAGTTTCCTTAGTGTGAGAAGGGGATATTTGTTGTTGACAGACATTTGACAGCATCTTGAAATGCAAATACTCAAGAAGCTTTTCAAGCTCTTCAAATGCTCAGATTTCCTTCACTTTAATTTTAAGTGTGTAATCATGGTTCACTCCTGTATTTCTTTGCATGCATTTGGATCCTCTTAGCTAGAGATTTTCCTTTGAGTATTTACAATGTTTTATAAATATTGAACAATCCTTTATGCCTGCAAGATCCACAGTTTTCAGATCTCATCTTTTAACCCAGATTTCAAGTGTCTTGGGAAGTGACTAACTCTCTGGAGCTGCTCTGATAATTAGTGAAAGTTGGAAATGTCTTGTTTCTGTCTTCAAGTTTTTGACGACTTGTGTACAATCCCTGACATCCCATATCTTTCTCTATGGGTGAAATAGGGATAGGTGAGAGATGTACAGTTATCTTGTATTTTGCTGTTAATATTGACCCAGGTCAGAGGAGTTCCTGGATTGGAGACAGTGAACAAGCAAGCCTTCCTGTGTAAAATTTCTGTTCTTGTTGAGTTTTGGTAATCTAGATTTCTAGTTCAGCATTTGAGATTGTCTTTCTTGTAGTCCCCTTACCCAAATCCAGCATGTGCTCTTCCTGCTCACAGCTGGTATTTGTGCATATTTGTAGAGCTGTGGATTTATGTTTTGTGTATGGAGTCTAGTGCAGCTAATGTGCAAAGTATTTAGGCATGTAATCCCTTCTGATAAATCCAAAGAGCCCAAGTGTAAGTGATGGCAAAATAGCTGCTGTTGATTTAGAGTCCATTACTTTGTGTTCTTCTCCTCCTCTGCTCCTGTAGAGAGATAAAACAATATGACAAAAGTTAACAGAAAAAGTTACAGAAGGTGAATGGCACCTGTTTCATTTGTTCTCAATAGAAAGACCAACTTGAGTATTTCTGTAATTTATAGTAGTTCAGCGAATTCTTATTTCAAAATTTCAAAACCTCACATTTTTTCTGGCTGGCACTGGGTTCACAGATCTGGTGCTGAACATTTGCTTGAATGTCATTGTTAATGAGCACTATGATGTTAAGTGTTGCTGTCAATTGGGAATGCTATGGTACCACATCTTTTGAAGGCTTCAGGCTCTAAGAACTTACAAGATGTGCTCATCAAATGCTTGGTTGTTATTTCTAATCGAGCTTGTTTTGCTTACTGATGAAATCCTTCTCCCTCTGTTTGTAGGATGATAAAGTTAAATCTCTTCTCCCAGATTGGCTCTGCTGTAGCAGACTGATGCCTGAGCAGGTGCTGAGGAATGATTGCCTCCTCGCAGTTGATGTGATTCCAGTTTCACTGCACCCAGGTGAAGAGTATGAGCTGCATAAAAACCAAAATTCTGAGAAATTTCTGATTGAAAAAAAAGTGATTAACTGAGGAGAACAGAGCAAACCCTACTCAATAGATGAAAACTTTGCCATCAGGTGTTTAAGACTTCTGTTTTGAAATCATTGACCTGATCTCAAATATCAAAGTATAAAAGGTTTGGTAGGTGCATTGAGTTTTTGAGATTGTACAGTCTTTACTGTGTTTTCTTTTCAGTATGTTTTATTCTGATTTAGTATTTGGAGTTATAAGTGTGATTTTATTGGTTGTATTCTTGGTTTGTCAGCCTTTTTCTTTACCATTTGTAGGCTTTACATTTACTGAGACCAGTCCTGTTAGATGCCAGACATCTTTAAGATGAAACTTTAGTGAGTTGTTTTTTTATTGAGTTTTCTATCCCTCTTCATGCTCTAAATCCAGATAACATATTCCTCTTAAAGATGTTCTAGGATATTATTTTTTGCTGAAAATTTGTTTTTATTGCATAGACCAGTTGTTCTTACAGTAACTGCCTTCAGGATTTAAGTAAACTCCCCAATATTCTGCTTTGAAAACTGGTAAAAAAATGGTGAGCACCCTTCCTCTTTTCTGTCTTTTTGCCTTTGAAAAATGCAATTGGTTTTCTAGAGAGCAGTCATTCTTCTACTTGCTCCTTTGCTGTGCTGCTGCCAACCAAAATATTCTACACACACCTTTGCAAAACCTGCTGTTTACTTGCTCTGTGTGCGTATATCACCTGCTATAAAATATTTTTCTTGGCAGTAGCTATGAGGGTGTGATTTTCATGAATGGGTTTGTTTGGCTGCAACACTTGGCTGTTGTATTTCTATTGAAAAATTTTGTCAGGTCTTTATCTGTACAGGAAATTGTTGTTTATCTTTATGAAGCTTTCCTTTCTTCTCAGGAAGGAGCGGGTCAGAGTGTGCAGTGTTGCTGTAGCAGTATATTTAGCCTCTGGGTGTTGCTCTTGGACAGCACTGTTGGCAGACTGCTATTTTGCAGGAGAGTTACTGAAGCTGCTGTTGTTGGATGAAGAATGTCAAAATGCAGTATGTACCAGGCAAGCAGCAGCACCAGGGGAATTGGGGAGCCCCCAGGTACAATAATACAGTCCACAGTGGGTAGAAGACACCCTTGGCAGACTCATGTTTGACATTATTCTTGGTTTTTCATCCTTAAACCAAAATTAGATTTTTTTATATGGAATAGTGTGTAAGATGCTCATCCTCTTTTCATTATATGATGTTGATTTTTTGATTTCTGTAAAGTGTACCTAACCAAAGACAGTAAAATATGAAAGTATTTTTATGTAGAATTTTTGGGTAATGTGATAAATATTTTTATTACAGAAATCACAGAAGAATAGTTGCTTGTCAATTTTGTCAATAAACATTTAAGAAGTTTTTTGGAATGCTTTCCAAATACTGATTGCACTCTTTCCCTATTAACTAACATCTTAATAATTTCATTATTGAAATTCTAACTCTAATTTCGATGAAAGTTAAACACTGAAGAGAGGTTAGACTAACCTGATTGTTTGTATCATGCTGTGTAACAAATGTTAGAATAAATATTTGCCTGCTCTGGAGTCCATGCAAACTGAAGTGTACTTAAATCCCCAAATTGTTAACCTTCTTGTTTTTCTGAAACCAGAAGTCATCATTTATGCTTGAGTAAAGAAAAATGAATTGCAGATCATTCAAAATTTCTTTAGGAGTTGTAAGTATTATGAAACCTTTTGTTATGCATGAACCTTTTCTATTTGAGCTAAACACTGATTAAAGTTTCAGTGTCACCAGTTCTGTTTGTTTCTATGTTGACATTTTTCTATGATAATTTTGTAGCTCTGGCTTTCTTTTCCTTCCTTATTTGCCTGAGGCTTTAAGAAAATGGTTGGTTCAGGGTGATGTTGCACAACTCTCCTGCCAAAGCTGAATGCTAATGTATGGTAATGGACTGCTGGCTGCCTGCTCTGAGACATCTCTTTCAGCTGCATCTCTTCTGGCTGGAAATGGGTGCCTGCAGGACAGGGAAGGGAGGCTGAAATGATCCTGCAGGAACCATCTGTCTGCCTCCTTGCTCACTTGCTGCTTCTTCCCAGAAGCCCAAAGGAAACTGGCATCACTCTTCCTTGGTGCCTGCAGCTTTGAGCAGGTCCTTGCACAGACCAGGATGGTGAGGGCCTGTCAGGGGCTGGGTTTTGCTTTGCTGTGAAGTAAGGTGTTCAGCCTTTAGCAGTAAGCCTGCAGTGCCAGCCCTGCAGTGCCAGCCCTGGCACTGACAGCTTTCTTTGGAGAGCACTGTTACCTTTGATGCTTGTTCAGAGTTGGGTTCTCTTCTCACTCCTCACCTTGATGCTCACCAGCTGTGCCTTGGAATCAGTGTTGGCTTTTCCCCAGTACATCATACCCAAGTCTGCTACTACAGCTGCCTTCTAGGGTGTAGAAATGGTGACAAAGTTACCTCAGAGGAAATGCTATCTTCAGGCACCTGCACCCACTTCCTCTGGCTCTACGCAACCCAGCCTGCAGACCTGCCAGGAGGCTGCTTTTCTTTGGGAAGAGGAGTTCTTTCAGCACACTGGGGGAACATCAGCATTTCTTATCTCCATGGTTTAGGAGGAACAATTTCAGTTCTGGAGACTCCTGCTCTCCTGTTCAATACCTCCTGTTCTTGGTGCCTACCTTAACATCCATAATAACATTACTACATCTTGCCAGGCAGTTTGCTGCTCACTTCATCAGTATTTAATACTTGTGCCTATGTAGTTTTGAGAAGGGATGGAGGGAGTATTTTCTACTTCAAAATAGATTTCTGCTTATTAGGGTCCTTCTAACTAACACTCACTGGTATTTTAACAGTTTTTTCCTGCATGTGTGTATAGCCTGCAGGTTAAATTATATTTCTTCATAGGTAACTGCCTCAAGAACTTCCCCTAAATGGGCAAAGATTGATTTCATCTGCAGTCACTTAATTTCCCCAATTTGCAAAGAAACTGGCATGAATTTATCCTGATTTCAAATCAAGAGTCTGATAGCTTGCAAGTTGATGACTTTCTAGACTGTGATGAATGTTTGAGAGCCTGATCTTCATTCACATGATTTAAAACCCTGGTGAAAACTTTCCTCAGATTTCTGGGTGTGTGCTGACAGGCACTAAGACAATGTGCTGTGCCACAGCTCCTGCAGCAGTTCTCTTGGACTGTGTGTTTTTCACAGCAGACACACCATGGCTAGATAAACAATTTTCAAATAATCCTAAATCTGCTGCTACCACATGTGGTGATGGCACATGGGATCTACTGTTGGAGTCAGGTTTTGGCAGCTTCAGGGACTGCAGTACATCCAGGACCACACCACATAGAAGGCTGAGTTTAAATGCTGAATTGGACTTTTTGTAGATATATTTTAGTATGTTATATATGCCTAGCATTTGTGTGTTAATGCTGTAAGTTATGTTACCAACAGGTGGAGAGAAACAGGGTTTGCTCTGCTGTGTGAAGATGTGATGCTGGTTTGTATTTGTCACCTGCTGTGTTGCCAGCAGCTATTCAGCTGCCTGAGGGCTCTGGGTGAGACCCCCTTGCACTTCCTGCAGTGCAGAGATGGGAAAGCTTGCCAGAACTCCCTGACATGCCTTTCTTCTCTTGTGAACTTTCAGCTGTTCAACTTCCCTGCAACCTTAACAATTGGTAGCATTAGTACAAGTCAAGCAGACCGGATCTGTTCTGTCTCATCTTGGCAGTCCTGGTGTGGACCAGAAGTTTCTGGTATTCTTAAAATGGTACTGCAAGTTTAATCTGTCATCTTAGCAGCCCTCTGGCTTCTTTCTGACCCCCTTTTCCAACTCCATGGCCTGTTTCAGCAAAGCCAGGAGCTGTACCACCTGGCACTGTTACACTGGGTACTGACAGACATGACAGCGCTGGAGAGAGTCCTTGCTGGAAGTCAAAGAAGATGGTGAATGTGAGCCTTGAGGCTTTCAGATGCAAAATGCTATTCCTTTGGATGCCTCAACAGCAGGTTTTGTCCTTATCAGGTGTGTCTTGGGTTTTCTCTTCTCCCAGACGTGGCCCAGGCTGCCTGTGCTGCAAAAGTTCCACGTTACAGCCCTGGGAGCATGCAGTGAGTTGCAAGGGCTGAGGGGACACGTACATCCTCCTCACCATCACTTACTGAGCCCTCCATGCACTGCTGCAGCTTTTCTTTCTAACCAGATTCTTGAGAACTTCTCTTCTGTTCTCCCTCCCTACTTTGGCAATAAAGTTTTTCTGCTGCTTTCAAAGACAGTCTCTTGTGGTGTTACCAGAATCTGAAGTTCTGTGAGATATAAGTTCTTCGTAGTGCTGCCTGATGTACCCTGGAGTGGGTTAAGCCATTGCCCTGCCCAGGCAGCAGTAGAGTAGACACAAGGACAATCCTTGTAGGGGAATGAGAGTTATGTACCAAGCAGACAGTATTTCCAGTGTTTTGAAGCTCTGTAGAAGGATTTTTAAATGGTAATTAACACACTTCAAATTTTTATGCTGTGTTTGCATGAACTGTGGTAAATTGCAAGCTGTGCAAGTCCTACCAGCTGAAACACTGAATAAACACACAAGAAGCCTCGTGCAGTGTAAAAGTCACATGCAGTGTGAATCTGTATAGCCAGCACAACTCGGAGGCTTTCTTTGTGTACAAGTGCTTCAGCTTCCAGGATCAATTAAACTCCCTCAGGAGAGAAACCAGGAGAACTCTTTTGGAGCAAGTAGACTGAAGATGGTTTGGTCCAACTACTGGGATGAAGGCTGGGTTCAAAGGAAAGCCCCTGCTGACCTCTAGCTCAGGAGATGCAGGTAAAGGCTGATGGAAGTTGAAGTTGTGTTATTTTGAAAACCTTTTTTTTTTTCCTCATAGAGCTTTGTTTAAAGTTCAAATCTGCTGTTGGGAAATGCAATTCTGTTCCACAGCAACTTTTCTTCCTTCTTATTTAAGATACTTGTCAAAATGGTGATTATACAAAAGCCAAGCTTAGCTCTGCTTGAAGGCTGGTTGTGACTGGTGGGCACAGTTAAGGCCAATTTCCAACATATCACATGAAAGAAAGAAATATTTCAAAGTTGTTCTGGTTGCACAACAGTATGTTTACACGAATGCCTTTTTCCTAATACTTTTTTGAAACATTTTGTTAGCCAGAGCCCGACTTTATTATATTACAGTGACATGTCTTCAAAGCTGCTACATTCTTGAGACATCTTTTGCTGTTGGGGCTTTATAGTTCAGTCACCATGACTTGACAGACTTTGTATTTCAGTATTAATTCCTTACATTTCCTCTACAAACATTGCTATTGTAGATAGTGTTCTCTTGGAAACTGTTATTTATTTCATGGTGCCATTTGCAAGTAGCATGACTGCTAATGTACATAAACTGTGAGGTTGAACATTTGGGTATTTTGTAGTCTCCAACTTAATAATAGACTTCCAGCCATGTGTGCTTCAGATTTTCCCACTGTTTCACTAGGGAAGAGCTATTCTTTAAAGACAGGATCAAAAATCTCACTCTTATTTATAGTCTTCTGTTCCTACACTGCAGACAGAAATGGTGTGGGGAGCTTGGGGAGATACTGGATATCAATGACTTGGTTTTTGAATGCCTCTTTTTCCTTGGTGGTTATTTTTGTTTCAGTGAAAGTTTCTCTTAAAAAAGACAGGTTTTGATGGGAAGCTTAATAAATATGCACTGGAACTAGCTCTAAACAGTTCATCTGAGGTGTACTTGATAGTGCCTATACATACCACCCATACACTATTTCAAACACAAGTAGTAGGTAGTATTAGCTCCTGCTGCTCCTAACTCTAACAGAAATTACACTTTTAGTCCTGTGCAAGAACACAGTGTCAGAAAACAACCTGTTAGTGCTCTTAGGTGAGCCAAAATGCTGAATCTGGTTTACTGAATACTCGGTGTATTGAAAATTTCCTAGTCAGGGCATGCTGACAGGCTGGCAAGTTGTGTTAATATCTTAATACCTCAGGGCATTTATAAAGTTAATCTTTTGACATTATTATTTGCTTTTTGGCTCAACATCACGACCAATTTTTTTATCTTTTAAAAGTTCAGTTTATGACTGTCATTTAATTGATGATAACTACAAATTATACTAACTGCAAAGAAATAAATAAAAGAAATGCAAGTAGTATAATTTGGGACATGGTAATCTTAGTAGCCTGAGTCATGAGTTTCATCATCTACTGCAGTTAGTATAATTTTATGATTCATAAATCTATTCATTTCTTTTTTTAGCGTGTCATCAGATAAACAGCTCAACAGTAAAGTGGCAGAATTGTCTTGTCTCACCCCAGTTGCAGGAGAGAAGGCAGGTCTGATTGCTCCTATGTATGCATAGTAAATCTGTCCCTCTGACCTTTTAAATCTGCAAAACAACTTCCTGTGCTTCAGTGCAGCACTAGCTCATTAAGACATTCAGATTACCAAATGACCACTACCTCCACCTAAAATTTATAGTTTGTACAAATTGTTTAGAAATGCATTTGTTCATTTGCTGAAGGTGACCTTCCACTATGGATCAGTGCACAGACACTTGCAGAGTGATACTGGGCTGGCTTAAGCAGGAAGCCATCAGCATTTGCTTAATGTTAAGTCAGTGCTACTGCAGAAATAGTGTCAGGCCCCCAAATAGCTGATGGCTCTGATTTAATTACAGAAAATGTGCTTTTTTGTTACTCTCTGTTGATTCACTTACAATTTAAAATCCTCAAGTGGTGTGATGTGTTTTGGAATGTCCCCTCTTTCTAGGTGCCATGCCAGCCACAGTACCTGCCACCTACTAAACCTGAATTTGAGAAGCCCTACAGAAAGGATCAATCTTTAGATAGATAGGTAGGTAGAGATACATTATTAAATCAGAACTTGCCTTACTTCATGAGAGTGAATTTGCTCTAGTAATGTTGCTTTTTCAGGAACCAGTGGTGAGAAGAAATAAATTATGGGCATATAAATGTGTTTTATATATGTATATATATATATTTATATATATATGTGTGTGTGTGTGTGTGTGTGGGTATGTGTATATATTACCAGCATCTTTGAACCTATGGTCATTCATTATAAAATCAGTATCCTCAGTTCACAGAATCACAGAACTGATGAGGCTGGAAAGGGACCACATCTGGTCCAACCTCCCTGCTCAAGCAGGTTCTTCCTAGAGCACAGGGCACAGGATTGTGTCCAGATTGTTCTTGAATATCTCCAGTGAGGGAAACTCTCTGGGCAACCTGTTCCAGTGCTCAATTACCTGCACAGTAAAAAAGTTCTTCATATTCAGGTGTAACTTCCTGTGCATTAGTTTCTGCCCATTGCCTCTTGTCCTGTTTTTCAGTAACACTGGGAAGAGCCTGGCTCCATCTTCTTGCCATGCTCCTTTCAGATGCTGATAGACATTGATGTATAAATAAGCTTGTGCTAAGGTAAATGCCACACAAGCTGAAAGTGTTGGGACATTGGCTCATGGCACTGTCTTGGCCAATTACTGACACAATCATGGTGTGACACAATCATAGTGTGACACCAAGAGGCTGCACTGTTCACTGACCCAAAGCCTGGCTTTTAAAAATGCTTGCCAGGGTCCATTTCTGCCATGTGTCTGTTCATGTTTAGGGCAGCTGAAACTCTCCTGCACTGGCAGGCATACAGGTACTCATTCTGGTATCTGTATTTAGATTCCTCTGTGACTGCTGCTTTCTGGTCTTCATTTAATTCACCTGCATCTTTGCTCTGTGGGGCTCTATGAAAACAAGTTCAATTGTGCCATTAGAAAAGATATGTTAATTCTGGAATGGTCCATGAATTATCAGCCACTGTATAGTACCTCTGAATTTTTTCACTGTTTTTACAAATCTTAGTATGATAATTCACTTTCATTGGCATAAATTGCTGTGCAAGGGTATGTCACTTCTAAAGAATATGCAAAATCATGTATTTTGACCATGCACCAGTCATGTTAGTAGCCTAAAAACCAGATTAAATTAGCTTTATCAAGTTAAATGCCAACAACTTCAACATAAAGAATTGGAGAAGACAGAATTTTTTAAGACTTAAAACTTGTCTTCATGACTTGATTCATATTCATTCATTCATGATGTCCATGTTATGTTCTCTCATTTCAATAAAATAACAGAGAAACTCTTTTTGGCCAAGGTACCTTTTCCAGATTTCAACATCAGTCATTAAAGAAGAATAAAAACTCACCAGAGACAGTTTAGAGAGGAGTATAAGAAAGTCAGATGTCTACAAACTTGGATCTATGGGCTAGAAAAAAGACTTGGGTAAAGAAGAGAAGGTTTAGTTCTTCAAGGAGGCAGAAATCTAGAACAGAGCTGAACAAAACGGAGTTGTTCCCATGTCTTTCCTTTGGGGATAAATGGATTGAATTTTACAGCAAAAGAAGTTAAGTTAGATGTGGCTTCAAACTGAGAATGGGTTTAGATCAGATATTAGGAAGAAATTCCTTACTCTGAGAGTGGAAGAGGTTACCCAGATAAATTGTGGATGTTCCATCCCTGGAAATGTTCAAGGCCAGGTTGGATGGGGCCCTGAGCAACCTGATCTAGTGAAAGCTGGTGGGGGTTTCAACTAGATGATTTCAAGGTTCTTTCCAGCCCAAATCACTCTATGACTTTGTGATATTAGCAGGAAAAAACCCATTCTAATTCACCATAATTAAATTCTGGAATGTATGGCTTTGTAGTGAGATGGGGTATCTGTCTGGCAGAGTGTCACAGATGTATAGTTACTATTGGGTAACTATATATATAGTTACTATTTAATGGGGGCTGGGCTGGAGAACTATTTTCTGTTCTACTTGGCTCTGTCTTTTGAATTTTTTTTTAATGTATCACTTTGCCTTAAGCCATCGCTATCAGGTAGGTTGATTTCAGCAAGAAAAAAATGTGAGAACTTGAAGTACCTTGAAGTAGGTAAAGGAAAAAGAGGAAACCTGTGCCATAAACTCTCTGTTGCAGACAGTAGGGAACAGATGCCTGGGTTAACTGTGTGCAATTGAGATGTGTCAGCCCAAGGAAGCTTAAAAAGTGGCTGACATTTTTTCCTTTATTGGGAGCTGCACACGAGTTGCTTTGTACCAAAGGCAACACGACATTTGCAGAAACCTGCAGCACTCAAATTAATAGGTTCTACTTGCAAGGATGATTTCAACAAAGACTTTCTCCATTATAAGGTCTTGTTCAGTACATCTCTAAATCAGTTTTAAAAGTTTTTAATCTATTTTATGCAAAGGCCTGTGGTCCGTAGCTGGCAGTCAAATCCACTGCTGCAAGCAGCAACTCTTTTGTGGCCAGAATGTTACTGGTAGATGATTAGCAAGATACTGAGCTTTGTTTGGATACAAGAGCCTCATCTTGTTGGACAACAATCTCTTTAGAGTATGCTGCCTATATGTCTTTCACAGGGGAAGACCTGCCAGGTAACACACTGCCCTCTGGTAAATTGTCATCAGGCTAGGCAGGAAACTGCATTTACATCAGTGTTTGTATGGGACCCAACTGCCTCCCAAATATCTGCCATAACTGGGACTGACTTTGTCCCTTGAGAGAGTTTACCAGAATCTTACCGGCTGTTTTTATGCCTCTTCTTCTTTTACAAACAGTTCCTGACTACAAAAATAGTGTATTTTTCTATACATGTCATAATTTGCTGTTGATTTCCCTTTACTGTGCTTGTTTGGCATATCTGCTGCAGAGGTACTTAGGTTGATCCAGTCACAGCTGCCTTCAGACAGAGAAATAAGCAGCAGAAGGAGTGGAACTTCTGAGAAATACACCTCCTGCTTTTGTTCAGCTGTTCCTGGTAGGAGTAATATTAATAATAATACTCAAGTATGATGCAAGCAGACTTGTTTTTTAAAGGGAGCAAAGTGTTCCAGACCAATAGCTCATACTGTATTTTTGTTAACAGCCTCTTTCTCAGGAAAACTGAAGATCAGAGGCTGAGGGGGAATCCTGAACCAGGAGAAGGTAAAGAAATCCACCTCACTCTTTGCCAGGTTGGAAGGGGCAGCAGGAGATTGTCTAGTCCTATCTCCTGTCAAAATCAGGATCAACTACAGCAGGCTGCCCTGGGCCATGATCAGTTGAGAGGTAAATATCTCCAAAGATGCAGACTTCAAATGTCTCCATGCAGTTTGTTCCATTATTTGATCAGCTTGACAATAAAAAAAACAATTTTTCTTACATTTAAATGGAACCTCTTGTATTTCAGTTTGTGCCTTCTGTGTCCTTTCATTAAGAGTTTGGTTCACTTTGTTTTACACACCCTTATCTGATGTTTATACACTTTGATAAGATCACCCTGAACCTTCCAGTTTTCAGTTTTCAGGCTGTGAGCTCTCCACCTCTCTGTAGCAAATCCCCCCTATCCATGTAGCATCTTCATGAATCTCTGTTTCATTTTCTCCAGTATGTCCATGTCCCTTTTGTAGCTGTGAGCCCAGAACTGGACCTTGTGGTCCAGAGAAGTCACCAGTGCTGAGTCAAAGGGAAGGATCACCTCTCTTGACCCGCTGGGGATTGGCACAGGCAGGTGCTTCCCCTCTGCCACAGTAAAGGGAAGATCCCTCCTGAGATTTCTTGGAGGAGGTGTTTGGATGGATTGCTGTGCACCTGCAGAGCTGAACAGATGTGTAAGTACTTGGAAATGTTTGTGATCTTGGTGGCTGATGGGGGAAAGTTTGAATCTGAAAATACTTGGTGTAGTTTAACTGGAAGGAAAACCTTTTCTCACTAGAATGATGTAGGACTGCTGAGGTCATCAGCTCTGTTGCAGGCACATTCAGCAGCTAATTAGGGGATCATGGTGATTGGGGGGCAGTTTCCTGGACTGGGAAAACCCCAAGCAAGCTCAAGGTCCCACCAGGAGCTGGCAGCTTGTGCTAGCAAGTCATGAAGGGGAACAGGAGTAAGGATGACCACTCCACTCCAGAAAGGACAGCCCTGGCTCTTTGCACTTTCATCTTGGTGTCTGAAATGTTAACAGAGCCATACATGCTAATATAATTACTGAATTCTGACACTTAAAAACAACCCAATCCCCCGTGACAGCTCTCCACTGCTGGATGGTGAATAGCAGAAACAGGGTCTGGTTGATGCTCGTGTGCAGCTTCCAATAAAGGTTGAGAATCTTGCCTAAAGTGAAGCATCGCCAGAGTTTCTGTGATAAGCACCTTGCTTTGGTGTCTAGTCTGTAATTTCATATTCTGAAGAATACCAAGTCCTTGGAGGGCAGATGGGAAGTAGGGGGAGGTGGAGTGACCTCGGACCTGGGAAACTTGGAACTAGACAAGGGTCCTTTCTGCCATGTATTGCTGCCAGCTAAGTCCCACTAAGTACTGAACCACTGTTCAGCCAAGGTCTTACTGAGGATTAAGTATTCCTGTTCTCCAGTAGACAGGAAAGGGACAAGCTTTGAGTACTCCTATCCACCATAAATTCTACTGAGGAGGTAATGCAAAGTGGGAAGTGTGCTCTGCAGCTGTGACCACTGAGGGGTACAGCAAACAGAGTGCTCTTTACCTAGGCCTTGTGGCTGGTGTGTGAGGTGATCAAAGCTTTCATGTTCTCATTCTCTTCCACATGTCATCAGTGTTGCAGATGCTTTCCATGGCAATCTTGCACTGGGGCTAATCATTATGGGTTGGAAGGCCAGCTTTAGAAGTGCTTTGGATGTTGATAATCAGACTTCTAGGCTGAAATTGCTCTGAAAGCTGTAAAGGAATAAGAACTGACTCCTGTTAAAGCAGCTGTCCTCGGAAAGAAACCATCTGAATCTTCATGTAAGTCTCTTGGCTAAGAGTATGCTTGAGGTACCTGATACTTACTAACCTTCCTTCTATGACAAAGTATATAGGTATTTTGATTCCAATATCTTATTATTTATTTAAAAAAGCATGGGTTTTTTGTAGTATATGGTCAATCAAACTCACTGACAGACCAATCATCTCATGACACTTTAATTGTTCTCCTTTCATGAAAATAAAGAGCTCCGTGAAAAATCTCCTGCTATAAGGAAGGGCACACACATGTAATTATAGGATGCTTTTGGAGTTTAAAAAAAAAAGGAAATTAAATGACTAATACATTTTGCTGGTGGAATTGACAGCTGTAACAAACCTGCTTCTCTCATCAGCTGTAAGCTTTTATCCCTGCCTTGTACTAATGAATAAATCATTTTATTACATAAAATTACATTCTAATTGCTTCCATGTCAGTCTATTTCAAGTTAGACCTAGGCAGTAAGGTTCCCTTGGAGCCTGGGTTTTCCCTTTCTGCTTGATTGCTGAGCAGTCACATTTACAGTGCCTGGGAATGGTCTTGGAGAAGAAAAAGTGGGAGAAGGCAGAAGACAAAGGGAGAGCAGGACAAGAGAGGATATGAAAGAAACAAGGAATGATGTAGGAGACATGAGAAAAACCTGAAGGAGCTGTTGAATGGAAGAGGCAAATGAAAAACACTTTAAAAAGCTAGTGGGATGTGAGTGGGAAGAGAGGGAAGATGAGTCAAAACTACGGCAAACCTCTCTGTGTTACGCCTTGTGTGGAGCAGCTCGTGGGAGCTCTTGGTGTTGGCTAAACAGCCATGGCCATTTCTGTGACAGGAGCTTTTCCTCAAGCTCTGACAAGCTGTTATCTTCTAAGTTCTCTTTTTCCTCTCAACTTAAAATGTTGCCTGGAAAATATTAATTAGTCATTTAATACCGCGGAGTGAAGGGATGTATCCCCCCGCCCCTCCAAGTGGAATGATTGATTCTCAGATAAGAGAAAAAGGCAATTTCAGTAGGCTTTCTGTAGGAGAGAAAGTGTTTCCAAATTAATTGTAACTAAATGACTTGGAATTCATCCTTCAACTACCAACAGGCAGTATCAACTCTCATGTATTGATTTTGTTTGGGCTGATTAGAAAAAGGACAAAGTGCAAGTAAGACTCCCCTGGACAAAAACAAGTGCACCTGTGTAGAAATCATGCAACTTTAATTAATTAGGTTTAATAACTGATTTAATTGAGGCTTCCTGTTGTAGATAATGCATTTGGAAATAATGGTGCAGCTCCTAAATTACTGATGTAATTATTTGCAAAATCGAAAAAGTAGGACTTCTTGTTGCTCTTCTAAGATGTGTTAAAATGTCATATAGAATTTTTGCTTTTGTTTCTTTTCACAGTGTGAGATTATCTTGCCTACCCCATTTTTATGAAAAACTATGGAGTACTAGGAGGATCATACATTATAAACAAATGAATTTGATTAACTGAAACAGGGTGATTCTTTGTATTGTTTTGATTGTTTACAATTCTCTTTTGTAGGTTGTCTATAAAATAGATTTACCTTAAAATCCTGGCAAGTGGAAGAAAAGCTGTCAATACTAAACTTGCAGAACCCTATCTTCTACCTGATATTTCTGGGTTGTTTTGGAGGAAAGATGTAACATTTTTGACATACCTAATTTTTTTAACAAAAGTGCTAAATAAAAAGAAGACTTATATCAAGTAAAACAAGCCATTTATTCTGCCTTTCCAGTACATAAAAAAAAGGAGATCATAACCCTTGCTTTTTTTGTTTGCTGAGTCCCTGCTTTAGAAGACCCATATTACTGTAATTTGTTCCAAGAAAGAGTCCCTTAGCAGAGGCTGCACAAGGAGTGTGTGGGATCCTTGTTTTTATTTCACATTTGAGCGTGGAAACAAATGGGCAATCATTTGGTTTTGTTGGGAAAAAATGAAGAGGGAGTTCTGTGTCTTTACAGCACCGTGAGGCAAGAATAACCCAAACAGATGAATAGAGGTAATTCCAATCCTTGATTACTTTTCCTGTATGAATGCAGGCAAAGGGGTTTAGTATAGACCTAAAGGCAAAGGTTTGCTACAATTCCAAACTCAAATGTTGTATCATGTTTTTCCCTTCAGTTTAATTGCCACCATGGACATTATATTGAAGGAACATTGTGATTTCTGGGCATTGCTATTAAGGTTTGCTTTTGATTTAGAGTCTTTCAGATAAAGTGGGTTTCATTTTTGCTTCTATTCCCCTTTGCCAGTTTTCTCCCTTGTGCTAGTTTTCTCCTTCTACTACCCATTGTCATGATGTGTTTACCTCTTCCAGGTGACAGGTATGCTTGGTATCTCTTCTGAAGCTGGGAGATTTCCAGAGAGAGGTCAAAACTGTTCACTTATGAGAGCATTTAATGCAACTATCCATCCACCTTCTGGCTGCTGTGTGCAGTTGGAGTTAAGAACTCATAGGCACTGATTTTACACACAGTCCTCTTGGAGTTTAAGCAGCAGGGGAACCTCACAAATGGGCATTAAATACCATGGGGAATGCAGTTGGTACCCTGAAATGGTGCTGGTGAGAAGTCCTGTTAACAAATGAGGACGGAGGGACAGGCTATGATGTTACAGTGTGCTGATTCTGACCTGTTATTTGGGGTCTTTGGCCAAAACCAACTGAGCAACATGGAACTGATCAGCAAAGAATACTTAAAATCTTTAAAAGGATGAGAAAAAAAAAAATGGGATTGATAATGGCTGGAAAGAGAGATCAAAACCAGAGAAATGGGATAAATGAGTTGTGAAAGAAGGATATGCACAGAAGAGTGAGAGTGAGTTAAATCAGTAAGAAAGGCTGGATGGCCAGTGCAGATCTGTTTGGATTCCCATGTAGGAAGTATCTAAGGAACTGAGCTAAATGAAAGAAGAGCATTTATGGTAGACTGTAAGAAAAAACTGTATAGAGGCTGTTTTGAAGGAATTCAGGTGGTCAAACATGAGATGGTAGGTTTGGATGGACTGTGGTGCTGAAGAAAACTCTCTGAGCGGGATGACTTCAGGTTCTGAAAGAGGGGGCAGCAGGCACTGGTCATGCATGGGTAGAATCAGCAGAGAGAGGATGCTGAAGATCTGCAGTTCCTTAACATCATATGAAGGAGTAAAAGAGGAGTGGAGATGTGCTGTGGGCAAAGGGAGAAGTGGTACAAAGGCTTGAAAGTTAATCTTTGGAAAATCAAGATAATTCCTGTACAATGGCTGACGAGAACTGCATCTGAACACTACATGTGCTTCATAACTACTGTTTGTATAAGTGCCCTGACAGCCATTTTAGCTCTTTCTTCCTTCTTTTTTTAGTAACAAGACTACTGGGATGTTGAAGCTGTTGTGGTCACTTTTTCCATGTGAAAAGAAGCTGACCTGAATGCAGAATACAGGAGGAAGAGAAATCCCAGACTATAAGGCATGTGTGTGAAGAGAGACCTGTGAACACCATCTTTATGGTGCTTGTCAGTAAAAGCCTTGGCATGATTCAGGAAAACAGGATTTATTCCCAGGTGCAGAAGAAGCAACTACTTTGAGATAGAATCAAATACAATTTTTATTTTCCAAGGAAAATAAAAAATATTTTTCCGAGAGCCCTTTAGCTTTCATGCTTTTGCCAGTTTCTTGAAGTGGGTAAATCTTATATGGCAGAAGGAGCTGATTCACACATCATCCATAAATAAGAAAGTCTGCTCTGCTGAACGTGCGGCACAAGTAATGCCAAACACCCAGATTAGGTCTGCCCTCCACATTTTCTTCTGTTTTCCAAAGGATGACTCTTAGGTGTTTGTGATTTACTTGCAGTGTTCATTAGTAGCCTTCAGGCTCGGTGGTTTTTTTGTGGCTGTCCTGTGTACTTGATTGAAGGTCAGATCTGAGCAAGAGCCCTTATTGATTTCAAAAGTGCCAAATAGAGATTGAAGTTTTTTGCCCTCTGTAGGGATGTTTTTCCCATTGTGAGTCGATGGAAACACGTGTGCAGGCTGCAGCGTGAGCACAGCTAATCTTGGGCTGTCTCAGCAGGACCGAGGCAGCACAGAGCTGAGAGCAACACTGAGAATTTGGTGATTATTGAACAGAAGGTGGCTTGAGGTATATGGAAACTGCTGCCGTGATAACATAAATGAGGGGAAAACCCAGACCTAAGCAGTTAATGAAATGGGAAAAAAGTAGCAATGGGAACAGAGATGAATTGGTAAGACTTTGTTTAAACACCTCCAAGAAACAAGCTGCTGGGTCCAGTGTCAGTGGGGTGTGCATTAAATAGACTGAGTGGGAAGTTAATAACAGAGGAGAGTGGTGTTGCTGAGAAGAGCTTAGTATGCTCTTTGTCTTACCATTCATTGGAAGGACCACAGGATTACTTTCTCTGGAGATGTTTTTTTCTTAGAAAAGGAACTGTAAAGCTCTATGAATGTCAGTCAGGTACACCAACAGTTGCTGCCATTAAGTAAAGGGTAGTGTGTATGTAGTCAGATCACCAGAGAGTTCTGCTAATACAGTCAGCCAAAACATGCAGCTTAATTAATGGTCTGTGCATTTTAGTTACTTATACTGAAAGCTCTATTAAATATAAAATTTGCAAACCTGGTTTTGTTAAGAGTCCCCAGCTCATTAAATGTGCAATACCCCAGGAGATGCTTTTTGTCCAGGTTACCTGTGTATCAGGCTGGCACACAGAGAAACTGCTGGTACAGAGCAGCAGCTGCTGGGGTGTGAGTAAAGTGTGTCCTTTACAGCCCCCTTGGAGAAAACAGCCTGTTGGAACCTGAATTTGGGGTGGGAAATTAATAAATGAATATTAAAAGGTTTTTTGGGGGCAGGGCTGCATGGGATAGTTACAGAGCTGATGGATGTGGTTAGTTTTGCTGTCTGTTTCACTTTCTTTGGATGCTGTGATAGTCATGTTTTGTTTTTCAAAGCTGTAGCCATACAGTCTGTGTCAAAATTGAGCATATAATTAGGATGCAGTACTTCACTGTTTTACAATCTGATGTTTTTCTGATTGTTCTCTGCTCTCTGCTGCTGCTTTATGGACTTTCATATTCTCTCTTGTTGGCCTGTGAAGACAACTACATGCAAAGACAGGAGCCTACACCAGCAACAGTGCTTTTGTATGTAACTTCATCACCCCAGACAGCACTGACCTCGTACTGCTTTAGAGACTCTTCATGTGCAAAAATGTGTCACTGGAGCCAGTGAGAGCCTGCCCATCATCCTGCACAGGAGAAGGAAGTGGTCTGGACAAGATGAGACCCCCAAGAGCATTACGGGTCCCCTGACCATCATGCAGATAATGAGAGCCCATCTCAGACAAGCAGCAGCAACATCCTTTGGATGTGTGCCCACATGGCACGTGCTGGCTTGCATCCCACTGCTAGCTCATGAACGTGGTTTCTGATGCCCTTTTACAGTCTCTGTTGCTCGTGGATGCTGGAGTGTGGAAGTGAAGGACAGACAGGATGGATGCTTGGAGCAGTGGGGCCAGTGAGGAAGAGGCGAGATGGGAAGAAGTGAGACAGCAGAGAGAGGAGGGGCCAGTAGACAGGAAGAAAGATGGCAGGTAAATATCATTCATTGCCTTCCTTTCAGGTTTCCTGATTCTCCCTTGCTGAGCCTTAGAAGGGCAGTGTAATTTTAGTTTGTTTCATGAACTTAAAAAAAAAAAATTAGGCATGAAGCAAAATAATTGAGCCTGAATCTGCATTGGGACCTGGAATCTCCCCATTGATTGATGGAGATACCTGCTATGAGGTCAGCCATGTCACCTGGAGAAGTCCCATGACTGCTGTGCTGCTCTTTGTGAAACAGCATTTAGATGTGCATTTTTGTTTATAAAGCCAAATTGAAATCAAGGCTCTCCTTTCCCCTTCTGCCCCTGTCCTTGGATGGGCATGCCTGTCCTACCTGCTTCATAACTACTGTTTGTATATGTGCCCTGACGGCCATTTTAGCTCTTTCTTCTTTCTTTTTTTAGTAACACAGGCTGAGTTAGTTGTGTTTCATCTCATCCTGGCATTTTTGAGACTTGGCACTCTCATACATCTTGCTGTGTCCCCTGTCTTTTTTTGCTTTGCATTTGTACCTTTTTTTCCGCCTTAGTAACCTACTCACATGTTGACATAGCATCCAAGCAAGTGTGCCCTACTGTTCCCCAGTAAGAGGCAGTGTAATTAATTTCAAAGACCTTCCACTGAAAGAAACCTTTGCCTTCCTCTGAACAAGGAGAGCTGCTCAATTATACTGGAAAGCTGCATGTGGGCCCAGGCAGAGAGACACCCCCTCCCACCCCCCTCCCAGCACTTTCTGAAGGACTGCTACATTGTCATCTGACAAAGTCACTCATTTCCAGATAATTGGCTTTTTAAAGGGCATCTATAGGACCCAAATAACTCCTGGCATACTGTTTATACCATTGGCCTGCCAGGTTAGCAAAGGTTAGACTTAATTGCCTCATTTATGGCTAATGCATTCCAGTTTTGCTGTTGCTTTTTCTCTGAGGATAATTGCTCAGACCTGTATTTTTGTTTCTGAAATCTTGATGAATAAAAACAAAGCTCCTGCTTTGTGAATTCAGATGCTGCTTTTATTGGGAGAGACAGAGGTCATGTAAAATTCTTACGTTTAGGAAGTGACCACATCCGTGGGTGAGAGGTTATCCTGGGGAGCCTTGCTCAGCCCTTTGACAGCTCAGATTTCCCACTGTGCTCCATCGTCAAACCTCTTTGTGTGCTGCAGCATATTGCAACAGAAAGCAATTTCCAGGTAAATTGTGTCCAGCACTGCTCCTCTCAGTCCTGTTCCCAGATGGCCTGTGGGTACAGGGGTGGTGTAAGGGCTGCTCTGCAAACCCAGCTCTCCTGGTCACAGCCCGTGCCTGAACATCCCCACATGGATGGAGGCCGGTGCTGGTACAAGAGGAGACACAGAGCACCTTCTGGGATAGTCTGGGGTGTAAACACAGCACTGCTCTTGTGTGCTCTGCAGAATTAATCCTGATGTTTTTACAAACACATTTTGTATGTATCTATCCTGTGTGTCTCCAGAAATTTTACTGATGAGGATGGAGCAAACTTCTGGCAGCATATACTTCAGTTTCCTGGCAGTAGCCACTGTCCTTTCCAGCACCAGGTGATGTTTCTCTTTTGTTAGGAGTAAAACAAGAGCTGCAGACTTCAGTGCTTCTGTTGCAGTTTTGTAAAGCCAACACTCTACACCCAGTTTTTGGGTTTTGTTTATTTTATGGTCAGGCAGCAGGTTTTTAGTGAACAGGTCTTGGAAAACAATGTCATGGCTTTCAGGAGGGGACCACTCCACCTTTCAGTAACCTTCTGAGGTTATTGAGGGCTAAAAAGTGACAGCCAGGAGAAGAGCCCTCTGTCTCTGGGATTCCAGGGCACCCTGAAGCTGTCAGCATGGGGATGGGGTGTAGGTTAGGTGTCCATTCATCATGGGCTTCACATGCTCAGAGCTCTGCCTGCAACTTCACACCAATGACAGAGACACCAGCTTGTTGTATTTGGCATCCTTCAAAGCTTGGTTTGTAAGGCTTCCCTGGATTAATTCCCATTTGATTAAATCACATTCTTTACATTAAGAGCTGATCATGATTGACAGCCTTTCTCATAAAAATGCCTCCAATGTTCTCATGCACATGGTGAGAGAGGATCATAAATTTGCTGTAAATGCTTTAAAAAGTGAGAAAGCTGAGCGTCAGCTGGTGCCCAGCCTTGCCAAGTCTGTGCATAAGGAGGAGGGCACTGGGTCTGAAGATTAGCAGTTAGCTTGTAGTGGAGACTGGTTTGGGGGCTAACCATCACAATACGTTTTTGGGAGTGTGTGTGTTGCACAAGATTGAAAGAGAAAGTAATTAAGGAGACAACTTACTCTTGGATATGATGGATCTACCATTATACAAAGCAGGGTTAAATGTCTTTGAAAAATGTGTATCGTACTTCCGACAGAAGTGATTAGTTTAGAACTTTCTACTTTAGCTAGAACTTCTGGTGTGAACATCGTCAGAGAAATGTTCTTCTGTTCTTGGGGATAAATAAATCCCTGAGGAAAGGTCTCAGAAGCTCTGTTGTGGTCACTGGCAGAATATATAGAAAGGAAGGAGAGATGAATACACAACGACTGATCACAAATGCCAGTGAACACTGGATTTCATTTGCAGAAATTTTAAAGAATGTTGCTCATTCCACTGGGCCAACTCTACACTCTGTTTCTTTCAAATCACCTGCCTTCCTGAGGAGAGAATAACAAACTTCATAAACAATTGGTTATTTTTGCTGTGAAAGTAAAGGTGGTTGCACCACTCTTGAAACATGTAGTTGTCAGTCTCAGCATGAAGATTGTTTTGTTCATAACATTGGAATTAGAATTTTGTGCTTCTGGGAAAGAAATGTGAAGCCGACCACAAATGGTTGTTTAAAAAGGAGCTCCTTTTTTAGACACTTAAGAGATGGTTTAAAACAGTAAAAAAGATTATGCTTTTATTCTTGTTTTATGGAACTAGCAAAGAACTTTTTAGCATAGTTTGACCTGGAGGTTTTGGTCTAATGTGAGATAACAACCAAACTTTTAAAATGGCTTTTGGTGCTGCTCTGAATGAGGGAAAGTTCTAATCCTGACCTTGGAATGTCTGGTTGAAGGTGCTGTGTGTCCTGGAAGCCAGGAGTTAATGTGAATCCCTGCTTCCCCCAGGGTGTGCCTTAGTGGGAACCTTTGTTTGCACAGCCTCTTTTCCCCCACCATGGTGCTCAGCCCTGGACTCATGCACACCTCTGGGGCTGCCTGTTTCCAGAGAGCTGAAATAAACCCTGAAGGTCAGAGATGTGCTCCCCCAAGGATCCCATCCCAGCAAGTCTGAACACGCATCAGGAAAGGCCACCGAAGGAAAAACACCAATCCAATAAAGCCATGTGGCTAGTGGGACCTGGGTAATTAAACACCTGCATGCAGTGATTGCAGGACTAATTACTGCAGTCAGAGCAGCCACTCAGTGCAGTTGTTTTCAATCAGTGCCTCAGCCTTAGCAGATGTTTAGAAGAAAACAGCTCAAAACCCCACCTTCACCCACCTCTTTGCGCTGATGAAACTTTCAGCTTGTTTTTATCTTGCTCTTCATCTCCTCCTCTCCAATGCCTAATCTCAGAAATGCTGTTTGACTTTGGAAGCCAAAACCTACATATTGAGAATTTAATGAAAGCTGTGGAGATCCTAAAATTGTATAAAATGTTTATATTGTCTTGCTGAGCTCAAAACTGAGAAGCTTATACTGCTAAAGATTTAAAAACGGAGAAGAAAAAAAGTACAAGTACTATAACTTCTAGCCAGGTAGTAAAGGAAAAATATTTACAAGCAAATGTTACATTTCTGTGTTACTATTCTGGAAATCATGTCTCTGGTTCCAGTGCTCGTAAAAGTCAGTGCTCAAGCATTGTGCATCTTTGGTTCCCATCAGGCTGTACAACATTGGAAAAAGATGTTTTCTGTGTTTCTGGGAACACTGATCAGTATAGGGTTGTTCTGGAGAGGACTGGAAAGATATCATTCTGTATACTTCCATTTAGATGATCTATCACATGGGTGCTCTCCAGAGCATTACTAGTACTGATTATCCAGTTTTCCTTGATCTTAAAGTAGTCAGAGACCTTCTCAGTTTTGAATGAGAAACAGCAGCACTACTTGAATTTGCTGTAGGAAGACTACTGTTAAACAAAATAATGCTGAGAATAAAGCAGAAAAACCTGGGGATAATACTTGAGGGGAAGAAATAAAAAATAGGGCAAAACAAAGAATAGAGCCTCTGGGAAACTTGTGCAGTCATACTTCATTTGGATTTTCTTGAGAGAAATTTTCTACAGCCAGAAAGTGGAGAAAACCTTTTATTTATTTGTTTGTTTGAATATCACCAAATCTAAACTCTAGTTAACCTGTTTGGGCTTCCATAGGCAATTTTTCCCTGAGCATTTTCATACTTCTGAGAAATGACCAATCTTCAGAAGTGCAGAATTTTGTGGTCAGACTTTAGCTCCAGTGCTAAAAAGGGGCTCAAAGTGATCAGAATAATAATTGGTTTCTAGCTGCAACATTTTAATGTTTTAATCACACAGCAATAATTATTTCTTTTTTTTTCCTTCCACAAAACTGCCTGAAATGTCTCCAAATGTTGCTTAATACTGAAAACCAGAGTGAAATTAAACTCCCAATGTGGTTATTTTTATATGACTATGAAAATTCTATCATAAACATGTCTAATTCTCCAAGATACAGAGCAGTGCTTGCCACAGTCTCTTCCATCTCAGTCTTGCTCTTCAGATTTAGAGATTTTTCTTTGCTATGGTGTAGAATATATGATCACATCAAGATGAGGGGGTTTCCTATCTAGTGGATGCTATATATAGCAGTAGCATTTGCCAAGTTTCACCTGAGGAAGCACTGATGCCTTCAAAAGACTCACTGGAGCTCAGTGTTCCTTGTGACAGTAAAAGGGGATTTATTCCAGGTATGGATGATGAATTTGCAGAATAAGGCATCTGGTTTTAGTGTGGGAATACACATCTGTGGCGTGTCTCCACCTTGTACACTTCAGGACCATTTAAATATAGGAAAATTAAATCTTCACATACTCTCTACTGAAGTGCCAATAAATTTGCATTTTTTGGAAAAGGTATTTCCTCTCCTTTCTGACATTGCAGATTCACCAGCTCATTCTCCATTTCTGCTGTCTTCAAGTCTGGATTTCTCCAGAAAACCTACACAGCAGGTTTTTGAAACCAGCAAGGACATTATCTCCAAATAACTCCATTCTTTGTTCTAACTCATTTCTTTCTTAGAACACTTTATATAGCAAAACCTCATGCTTTGCCAGGGTTTCCAATGCCTCACAAGTGGCAGATTTGAGAACTGAGTGCTCACTGTGGTGTGTACCAAAATGCCCAAAGCAGGTGGTGGCAGTCAGCTGGTGCAGAAACTGGGAGTGTTTGGTGCTGCCTCCTTCTGCCTCCTGCTGCCTTGGGTGACCATGGCAGGGGTGTCCCCTGTGAGGACAGACCAAGGTCTGCCCATGCACCACATGGCTGCCTCCAGTGCAGGACACAGCTGAGCCCATCAGCCAAACGGGCAGTGCCTCTGGGAAAATGGGCTCAAGAAAGGGCAGAAAATACTGGACAGGCAGAGGAGAAGGGAATAAAAGGTGAGAAACAACTGGGATCACAAACAAGCCTGGAGGAGAAGGTGCTCCAGGTGCCAGAACAGATATGACAGCCCAGTGAGAGACCATCCCAGAGCAGACTTCCTTGATGAGGACTGTAGCCAGTGGAAAGCCATGCCAGAGCAGAGGGAAGGTGTCAGGAGGAGAGAGTAGCCCATGGGAACTGCTGTGTACTGATCACAATTGTCCATCCTCATCTACACCCAAACCTGGTGCTGGTAGAGGAGGCAGGAGAGAAGGAAGGAGGTTGGTTGTGGGAAAGGCAGGGGAAGGAAAGGTGTTGTTTCAATATTTGTATTTTTGTCTCCTGCCACCCTAATCAGTAGGCAACAAATTAAGTTAATTTTCACCAAGCTGAGTTTGGAACAGGAAGCAATCTCCCTGTTTTTATCTTACCCCACTAGCTTTTTATTTCTGTTCTTGCTGTTTACTCCCCTGTTAAATAAATTTGGTGGTGCAGACAGGAGGTGTGAACATCTCAGGGAGAGAATGAGCAGCTGGGTGGGAGTTTGGATAATTGTTAAAGCTGGGCCCATCACACTTGTTCATGTAGAAGTGATCTCCCCTTCAGTTCTGGAAAGCCTGGAGTTTCCATGCAGCTCATCATCCAAAGGATATTACCTAAGGAAACCTGTGAGATTACCACTGCTCTACTCTGTGACAATGTTACAGCTGTCTTCAGCATAAGTTTCTGGCATAGTGATGCAAAGGCTGATTTTGCAGTTATCTTTCTAGGAAAAAGGGTTTTTTTTTGGTGTCTTCTGAGGTATTAGGGCCCACAGATCCCTTAAAGGCAATGAAAATGTTGATTCAGGTGATACAGTGCCTTGATGGAGAAGTATTTATGAAGATGTGGACTGGGCCTGTGTCCTGCCCCTGTGGTCCAGGTTTTACAAAGCAGATGAAGTCACACTCCTGCCCCAGGTGATGAGGTGGTTGCAACGTTTGATTGGTGCAGCTTGGGGGCGGGCCAAGGGAAGAGGAGGACTCCTCAAGTGGATTTCCAGCAAACATCCAATTGATTCTTCTGCAAGATGTAAGATTTCTTAATTTATAGCCTATTCTAAAACCCATGTACGTGGATAGACAGACACTCTGTTTATGCACATGGGGTACATATTTACCAGAAAGGGCTAACAGCCACTGTGTCACACAATATAACATAAAAACTGTGAATCTACACAGTCCTTGGAAAATGAGGAGGCATCTCAAGGGGAATTAATGGTCTTTGAAGCAGAAATTTTTTGTCTGTCATTGGTGCCTCATAGCAGCCCAGACTATATTATATAGTGTATATACAGACTCTCTATATAACATTATATGTCATAGTCTTCCTGAATGGACAAAAAAAATCCTTGGGCGACTTTGGTAAATGTTAAAGCTTCTTCTAGAGCAGTATCTTTGTATTGTCATCCTCACAAATTAATCTGGGTAGCTTTAGTAGCACAGTGTTTCTTTATGGCTATTGCTAAGAAAAAGAAAGATGATTTTATGGAGTCAAGATTAAATTGAGGCTGTTCATTATAGGTGGAAAACCTAAGATTTGATACATTGGGGAGATTGTATTCTGCTTGCAATTAGGTGAATTTTAAATCTGGAGTTTATAAACTGTACAGATATGCCATTATTTAACATTCATTATTCTAATTATCTGTTTTTTGAGGCTTTGCCTGTTTCAGTTGCCAAATTTGAACAGTGACATGCAGAAATATTCTTCTCCAAAGGCACAACCAATCTTGTTCAATTGTTCAGACTTTTGTCCCCCAAATGGCACTAAAAATCTTTCCTCAGGATTTATCACTGCGGAACACCAAATAAAGTGAATTAATAAACGATCAGGTATTGCATAATTCATAGTTTCCTATATTATATTACTTGTTTAATACTAATCTGTTCTCATTCTTGTCTTCTCTAATTCATGTATCCTTACCTGCACTCACACCTCAGAGAAATACAAAAAGGTTTAGGGTTTAGCAAAATTAGTAAACCCTAAAGGGTAATTTCCAGACATTTCCAAGCCTCCTTTGGGACCCAAAGGATGAGTGTGTTTGTGGGCTATAGAATTTCCATCATATCTGCCAGTCTCTATGTCTGCGAGACAGGAGCTGGGACCTAAAATTTCTTCTGGAAATAGTGGTCATTGACACTCCTGGCCAAACAATTGGGTAAAAGAGGGTCAGTTCCATTCTGTCCTCGTGTATGTGGAGTTGGTGGGTGGTTATGAAACTCAGGTAAGGGAAATGAGAGACCTGGCATGAGCCAGCCAGTCATTTCCTTCCCAGCATCTAGCTCTAATGATGCTGCAGTGGGAATGGCTCTTCCCATCTCTGCAAAAATGCTGCTGGTTTATTTCACTCATGGGGACAAACACAGCTCTGGTCCAACAATGTGGCTTCTGACAAAATGTGACTAAAAATCTTTCTCTCCCTAAACATCTGCAAACCTCCAGCAGCTTTAGGAGCCTAGGTGTGTGTGGGTTTGAATCCTCTCTGATGCCAGGCATGCAGAAGTCCTGCCTGCAGATGCTCAGGCAGAGATATTACTGTACAGAGAGTGGGGGCTGCTGCTGCTCCTAGCTAATGGCTGCAATGGCTCCTGCTCTGCTTTAGAAATAACCTGTTGTGATCTGGAACACCTGTAAATCCCAAACTGATACAGGTATTTAAGCTGTGAAAAAGACTGGGCCTGAATACAGAGTTTCCTTGCTGTGGAGCTTATATATGACACACAAATGCATTGATGGCTGTTCCAAAGGTAATTCTGTTCTGGTTTTCCATAAATTCAGAGCTACAGATCCCTCTGCAGGTGCCTGAGAGGAGGCTGCACATCACAGAATCACTGAGTGGTTGAGGTTGTAAGGGAGATTACCTCTGGAGGTTATCTGGTCCCCCCCATGCAGGTCCAATGCAGACAGTTTCCCCAGACCACGTTCAGATGGCTTTTGAACATCTCCAGGAAGGGGGATAAGAGTTATGAGTGAGGAAGGGACAACCTTCCTCACTCATAACTCTTCTGAAAGGATCCCCTTCTTTCCATGAACAGTGGTACACTACTGTAAAAATGGCAATATCTGCAAACAGCTGATCATCTGTGAGAAATAATGCATTTCCCACCAAGGCTGAGACCTGACAAAGCACCCACAGGGTAAATTTGGTGAGTGGAGCAATGGGTGAGGGAGGTACTTCTTGTCTGCCTTCATTAAAGTTCCCAATCCAGAAAGGTGTTTGACACACCTGATTCCCATGGACATGCAATTTGCATGTTAGTGGAAATCAGGAGTTGCATTGTCACCTTTGAGAATTGGGGGCCACACTGGTTGCATTGGTCTTGTGTCAAACTGTACGTTTGTGTAAAATCTGGTAAAAAATAAATCAGGATGAAAAGAGCTAGTTACTCACATTTCCTGCTAAAGTGTGGTAATGATTAACAACTACAGACTGTTTTACTCCTTTTTAGAAAGTGTTTCTGCTCTCTTTGCCTTTATTCACTCTGAAGGACCTACTTGCATTTTAAACTGTGAAAGGCCAGAGAGCAGATGCTGTCAGCTCTGAAGGCTGTTGTTATTGTATATAAATGTACTTTGAAAAACTTTTGGTTGTTATTAGCCTCAAACCACTGGGCTTTGTTTGTTTTTGTTTTTTTTTTTTTAATTTTTTTTCCCCATGACATTTTCTATAAATCTATTTGTACATTTTTTCCTTGTATTTTAGCTTTGCATGGCAGCTGGTTTGATGTATGTTTAATAGTTTCTTTCCCTCCCAGCAAGGGCCTAGTGACAGCTTCTGTCTAGGATTTAGCTGGTTGGAAATGCTATTACCATATAAGATACTGACAGCTATCAAAAATCCCCTGTAGAGCTAAATCTGTACAGATGCTCTTGGTCCTCTACACACTGCTGTGAGTGCTGTGGACAAACAGGTGTAGATTACAAGCTGTGGTGATAAATGGCTATAAATCATATCACCAACAAAATTGATCCCTTCAGATACAGACTCTGATATCCAGATGTGTTCATGATTTACTGCTTTCCCAGACTCTGGGAGGAAGAGGTGCTCCAAAAGAATCAAGGTTTGTTGATTTTTTATCACAAGTATGCTATTTGTTAGCTTTAAAAATATTGCCCTCTCCCATTGTTAAATCAAGTAATATTTCTTGTCTACTTTAGCAAAAATGAGCTAAGTTGTTTGGCTTAAGTGATGGTGGCACTTAATACTCTTCAGCAAATGAGAATAAATCTAATGCTGATAGCTGAGTGCTTGATGACTCGAGAGAAATCTTGTTTATTGGACCGTAACACAAAACTTCGAAGAAACAAAAAATAGAGAGTTATGGCTTATCTTAACCCACTCTCAGTGATTCATCAGGAGAGTTGGGATTTAGTGACTTTCATGTCAGAAATCAAATAAGAGGCAAACCCTTCTCTACTGAGTGGCTGGCAAATTCATGCCCTGTTTTCCAAAACTGTTTTAAATTCAAGTTTATCTGCTCTAAAGCATGTTAAGCCTGAATCATTAATTTTTACAACTCACTCATCAACTCTTGCTTTGTTCTATTTTCAAATGAAAAAAATAGCTCAAGCTTTGATAATTGTTCTCTGATTATTTTTATTTTCTGAAATTGGAAAGTGTACTTTTTCTCCTCTGGATTTTTGTTTGAATTATCTGCTACACATATCTTGCTGACATTTCAGTATTATAAAAATATAATCTTCAACTTCATTTGCATATTCTGAATCTGTTGCTTTCACATAAGTATCAAAACAATACTGGGTCCCACCAGGCCTCCCAAATTATACTTACATGGGACGTACTTACAAAGTGCCTACAGTGTCTGTTTCTTAGACTTTTTCTTCCTTGGAGAGACCTCCCTCCCATTTAACACACCTCCTGAGTTGTTCCCTGAGCACTGAGAAAGACCTTTGAGGGAAACAGTTTGGTGGATAATCTTGGTTTAGATGTCCCACCGTGACCATCCCTCATTTTGTATTTGTTGTAATTGAGTCTCTGCTGTGAGATGGTCAGCCTGGACAGAGTCAGATGGTTGAAGTACCTGTGATTCAAACTACAATTTTCTTCCAAATTCTGCTATTTGTCTTCTGTCTGTACATTTAAGTTTTTTAAAAAAATTGTCTGCTAACCAGAAGGGACCCCTGGTGTTCAGGCAGAATCACAAGACATCTCAGGTTGGAAGACAGTAATCTTTAGTTAATGAGCTGATGACCAATTGATAGTTTTATGATGATAAATGCAACTCAGATAAGAATTTTTTGTCTCCTGATGTTAATCTCACATACTTGTATTTGGTAACTTGTGCTGAATGCCCCATTTATATCAAACCAGGTAAACCAGAGAAGGTAGACTGTCAAAGTGTAAGGACAAATTATTCATCACGTTGCATGTGGTTCCAAGAGAAATGTCCTCAAGAGAAGCTGCATCAAAAGGAAAAGAGGATTTGTGCTGTGGTGTGGTTCTGAGAAGTTTTACAAAAGTGATTTATTTCAAATACCAATCTATAGGGATCTAGGTAATATTGATTACCACCACCATGGATGGGGCATAGAGCAGTGGAGCTTGAATCGGAATTCTTGAGGAGATGGGCAGGAGGAAGAGGGAGCTCTGTCCCCCACTTCCCTGGGCAGGGGCTCCTGGCCCTTCCAGAAACACATGTTATGAGGCAAATGATGTAACAAACAGATGTCCCTGGGAGCTGGGGCCTAAGAGCAATGCAGGGATTGATTTCAGGCTGCACTTTGCTGACAGGTCATGTTCATCTAAGTCCGTGCCATCTCTGAAGCAGCCACTGCTGCCCTTTGTCTGCCTGCCTTTGTGTGCTCCTTTCCCTCTACCAGCACTGACTTACAGGCAGCTGTGCAGTGACCTGCATCTGTTTTCAGTCAGCAACCTTACTTTTCAGGGTTAATTTTCAATTGTGCAGCAGCTTGTGAGTCTGGGCAGCCAGATGTTTGTGAGAGCCCAGCCTCTGGCACAGGGCATGAACAAGTGACTGGGGACAGCTCTACCTCTCCTGATGAGAATGTGGGTATAGAGCTTCTTAATCCAGCTGTGAAAGTGCACCAGGAGTGGATAGGCAGATGTGCTGGACTGAGGAGCTTGACAGGTAATGGACAGTTTGTTTGGATGTGCTTTGTTAACTTCAGCAGCCCTGCTCATGGTGAGAACTCTTGTGTTGTGTGGGAGAGAGGGAACAGATACTACCACTCAAAATACCCTTACACACTAAGGCTAGAAGCAGTATTTACACCCCTCTGAACACTCCTCCTATACTGCTGGAAAGCTTTTTTTCTCTCAATGAGCTTTGCTATGCAATGCTTTTAAACTACTTTTATTGTTGTCAGGGGGGATTTTATTGTTGTCAGTGGCCCAAGACTTGGGCCACTCTAATAACAAGTTTTAGTTATAATTATTATGAGTGAAATTAAGCAAGTCATGATTAAGTTTTGATTAGTCTCCTTGTGTAATATTTTTAATAAGTTCTTGTACTTAGCATTTTAGCTTTTTTCTTAACTTGTTAACTTAAAGAGAAAAAGTTGTGTCTGTAAGTATTGGAATGTCTCCACTGTTGTTTGCCATGCTTCTCTAGCAAAGCTCACAGAAGGTGATGTTGTTAAATTTGGGGCTTTTGTTTTTTTTTTGCTTCTCAGTCTTGAAGTCCAAATACTATTTGCTGGGAAATGTCTCATCATCAGACCTTTGAAATAGAAGCATTTTCTTAACATCTTTTTCTTGTCTCTCTGTGCGTGCACACATGGCCAAATGGGGTAGTTTGCATGGCTTTTAGTGCATTCTTCACTAAAAAACAAGTGATGAAGGATTTGAAGTATTTTGCAAAGTGTGCTGCATGCATTATTAACCTTGCTTTAGTGACAGCTGCTTAGAGCTAGGAGCAGCCATGAGTGTGCTAGGGAGTAGAGATCCTTGACTCCAGTGTACTGAGTTGTTTATGCTGAACACCCCAGGAAATGAGTAAGGGAAAAGTGACTGTGACTCTGCCTTTGCTGGGACTTTACCCTAAGAAAAAGAGCAAATCCTCATTTAAATTTGCTTTTCTCACATGTTCTTATGTTCCCTTCATTTCAACACATGGCTGTGTCTGCAACAAACCCAGGATTGCAGTTTGAGGTTCTGCAGAGGAGATAGATAGTGTGTGGAAGGGCTGATGGGCCACAAAGCATCTGCCTTTTTTAATAGGGGACGACCAGAAGGCTTTTCTGTGGTAGTGTACACACCCAAGCAGATCAATATGAAACTAGGTGACCACTCACAGGGCTAAAATCCTTGCACTTAGATAATTCTTGAATGCCTGACTTTCAGGCATAAATCCAGAAATTTCTTTCCGTAAAAATATTTTTCTCCCATTAGGTGTTATAAATGTCTTCATCTCTTCTACCTGCTTAAAAAAAGAAAAAAAGAAAAAAAAAAGAAAAAAAGAAAATTAAATGAAGATTTGTTTAAAATGAAACAATTCATGAATTTGAAGAAGTTGGAAACTGCACATCTTAGTCTGTTGTTTTATAAGTATTTAGGATCCTTCAGCTGAGCTTCGTATTTTGAATTTAAAAACTAACTGAAATTGAAGAGTGGAAGGAAAAATGCTCAGGTTTGAAATGCTGTGTGTGCCTGGATTTGAACAATGCAGTGGTAATGCTTGTCATTATAACTTTTTATGCTGTGAAAATGAGCACTTTTGAATTGGTCCGTGAAGACAGCAAATGAACCAAGAGAGTTCTTCCTTACACAGCATCTGGCCAACAGTGAGGAAGGCTTTATTTGCAAAGGCTTATCTATACCAAAACACAGAAAAACTAAAAGCAGAAAAATCCTTTGCCTGCTAAGCAGTAGATCATATTTTTGTTTGAGGATGTGCCCAAACTTCAAATTGTTTGGAGCAGGGATGTTGCACTGGGGGAGGTGTCCTGACACACTTGCCCAGTGCTTGTTCTTTATCAGAGGCTCATTGCTGTGGGAGTCTGGATGTGAAGTAGACAGCTCCTCTGTCACATTCAGAGGGGCTGTTATTATTAAACAAGAGATTACAAACCTAGCTAACTTTGTTCATACACTGCAGGCTTTAAGAAGCGACAACTCCCAAAATGTGTCCTCCCTCAGAAGCTGTTTGATAGAAGAAGCAAGCAATTTTTCTGTGGGTGTTTGTAATGCTGCTGTGACTGGTAGAATTTGTTACTGGCTGTCCATGTCCTGCAAAATTTTTTTGCAGTTGAAGCTTTGTCAGAAAAATTTCTATCAGCTGAGGACCAGACAGTTTATAGGATGTGGTGTTACTGCCCTGCAGCATTGCTAGTTTTGGTTTCCTTTTTTAAGGTAAAGAATGAGATGCAAATGTGGAAGTAGTTTGTGGGTAGGAGATGAAGCATTGAAAAAACAAGAAGTTGCAGAAAGTCTTTGCACTGAAGAGACAAGACTGTAATGAGGGCAGGATGGGACTGAGAGTGGCTGGCTTTTTAGATCAACAGGAGAGTTTGTTCCAGAACTCAGACTAACAACAGCAACAAAACTGTCAAATTTGAAGCTGTGCTTGCTTTATAAAGTGGCAGAAAACAGCTGAGAAGCAAGAGAACTGCATTCATAGAGGAAGGCTCATTATGGAAAGGAAATAAAAGATTAAGTAAGCCACTGCTGATTCTCATTGCTTTGGGTGATTCAAAATCCAAGATCTCCACAGTTTATATTCGTTAATCTTGCCCTCCCCTTTCCTTCATGCCTCTTGAGATCAGTATTGAACGTACTAGGCAAAGATTTTCTTTAGATTCCTCCTGAGACTGAAATGTGTTGACAAGCTGTATGTGTCAAGGATGCTTACATATGCTGTTGCCTAATAACACCACCAGCTCAGAAACACCACAAAGCTTCTTCCTTAGGCTTGCAGCTCACATAGAAGACTTGACTGACACTGCTCACTGCAAAATTGTTGGCATCTCTCCTCGAGAGTGACTAGCTTCCTGTGCTACAGGCAAACTTGAACCACAGCACATATTTCCAAAACAATTTATAGATAGATTTGGGTGTTTATTCTTGTATTTAAGAGATTGAACATATTTTCCTTTTCTTTTGCATATTTCCTTTTCTCTTTATGTTTTAGTTTTTAAAGACAGGATGGTATTTTCATAAAAGACATGTTTGCTCCACAAAGTTTGTTCTGGTTTTATTTTTTTTTTCAATTTAGAACTACTGTTCAGCAAGGAACCAGAAGTCCAGCCAGAATAACTGTCACCAAAGCAGCCTGGAAGTGAAGAAGATATGGACTCCAATAGATAAACCCACTGCTTTTACTGTTTCAGTCTGCACACTGGCTTGTGATTGCCAATTACATGAGTGGAAGTAAGGGAAAGCAAAGTCTTTGACTTTTTTGGAAGTCAAGACTGATTGGTGCAATTTGTAATTAAATGCATTATCCCTTAATTGCAAACAGCATGGAAAAAGCTTGAATTGATGGGAAAGAGATTCTTTAAATGTCTTTTGACCCCAGGCTTTTAAATGGCACAAGAGCCCTCCGCAGTGCAAAGTTTTGCAGGGCTGGGGCCTTCCTTTTACACCCCCTGCAGAATTTTTTCTTAATTCTCCAAGATACGTGAAACCTGATCCTCAGAACAAGCAGATCCAGCATTTTTGTGGATGCCTGCCCCTGGTAATGGCTGTTGGAAGCAGTGATGGAATATCCCTGCTTCGAAGTGCTCGGGGTATTGGTGGTGCTGGCAGGCAGCACTCCCTTGGCCTTTCTAGGGCATTAGGCCAGGTGCTGGTTTTGGGGCACTGCCAAAACCCTTTTGACAAAATCACAGGATCATTTAGGTTGGAAAAGACCTCTGAGTTAATCACATCCAATCTTTGATCACCTCCTTGTCAACTGGACCAGGGCACAAAGTGCCACACACAGTCATTTCTTGAACACTTTAAGAAATGGATGAAGTACTTCAAATTACCCCATTTTTAATTATTCAGTTTCTTTTCTTTCTCAGTGGAGAAAGCTAAAAGGCTAATGTTTCAGATGAGACTGCTCTGAGGTGTGCTGTCACTCAGGTATTGCCTCCTTGATCCATATGCTCTGGTTCAGAAAAATCCCAGTATGGCTGTGGCTTGAGATTAAGAAGGACTTGATGCATGTGTCTCATCATCAAAATGGGATTGATGTAAAGAAAAGCCATCTTTAAATGAGCAAAAAATAATTTATTTTGTCAAATTATGAATCAAACTATAGCAGCATTATGTAGCATCAAGATACATATTTGACCTTGAGGAAAACAAACATTAAATGTCTGACTGCAGCTGTGTTTTGATGTCCCTTTTTCATTTACTTCACTCTGCTTTTCAATAATTTAAAAGACAAAACCAGAAAGACTTTGAATAAATGTACTCAGCGTGGTAAATCTGCCCTGTTTACTCCCCAGACTTCTTGGCATCACCAGCAAACTGAGTTTTGTAGTGGCAGTAGCAGGGTTTTGAGGCAGAGTGGAGAGAAGGGAGGAAGAGCTCAGCCTCACTGCCTGCTTTGCCTGTCCCTGCACAGGTGCTAAAGCTCATCCATGGGCTGGGAGGAACTGGCTCAGCCCCTCCCAGGCTCCAGGGAAATTTTGTCTTCTCTAGCATCCTACCAAGTCTGACTTTGTCTTTTTAACATCATCAATAAGAAAGTGGTGATGAAAATTTCAGGCCAGATTAAATTCTCATGATGTACAAGGGAAAAAACATGAGTAAACTCACTATAAAAAGTCTTTTCCAAATATATATTTTGACATCAGGATCCTGTCTGTTTTACCTGAAGTTATATTAACCATTATTATTCCAAAATAGCTTCTTTCCCCCAAGGTTATCAAATCATGAGGGTTTGGATGTGCTAGTTTGTGTTGAGAAGATGATTAATTAGAACAATCTAACTCTTCTACCACTGATTACATACCTGGTGGGTTTTATATTTCTGCGAGGTTTTTGACAGGATTAAATCTTTTAAAACCTGTTTGGTACGCTAGTTGCCTAGTTGCATGATGCTAAATTTCATCTCATTGGCATCTGATTATCAGTAAGACAGAGGGAGGAACTAGCATATCAACAGTACTGCAAAATTTCTTTAATTTTTTGAGTTTGAAAAAGAAATGATCAGTTAAATTACTTCCCTAGAAACAGTAAATTTAGCTCTCAAATTGCCTTCCCTATATCCTAAATTGTGTTCAAAGCCTAGTTTTACAAAATTGAGGGGAAAAAAATGGTTGTTTTATGAATGCAGCATTAACAAAAAGGATGGGAAACATGTTAGGCAGATGAGGGGTAGCTGTTGCACCCCCTTTCCTATAAAGGAAAGGAAGCTATTTCTCTCTATTTATTTTATCATATAATCAGCCTTTATACTTTCTGGTGAACTGCAATGAATTTGAGACATCAGTAGGAGTTTGTTACATTTATAGCAGTCAGTGCCTTTTCCCCCATTTGCTTGTTTGAAAATGGCTTCTTTGTAGAACATCTCACCTGCCTGAATTTCTTTAAATAAATGTATTATAGGCAATTCAAAGACATAGCTGATAATGGATGTTAGATAATACCTTGAATACTGCAGCATAAATTGTGAGATGACTATATTCTGTCATGATGAATATTAGATAATGATACCTTGTCCCTATAAGAATAACTTATTTTATTATTCAGAATGATCTTATGAGCTCTGCGGATTCATGGGAAATAACTTAGTAGAAACCATAAACTATTCAGATTTTGCTGAATATTCTAATCACACTTGCATCATTCTTAATTATGAAGTCGAGGGACTGCCAAGAAAGAGAAAGAGGCAGCAAGTAACAGCTTCCCATTAACTCTGTACTGTTGGAGGGCTGGCACTGTGAGTGCCCTTGTGTTGTAAGCTGGCTTGGATGTTTTATGTTCCCTGTGTTCTCCTTAGCACAGCTCTTCCAGATGTCCCACATTGTCTCTGCTCAGCTGTAGCTTTATCACTTAAGAATGTTTTCCTCATGTATTTGCTGCTTTGGGTGAGTCAACAGAGTTGCTGGCCTCAGTGAGGCAGCAGGACTCAGGTGTCCCCACAGGATGGGTTAAAAATGCTCAGTCAGAAGCAGCTCTGGCTGAAAGCTGTGCTATTTCCTGGTGGCTATGGCACTCTGCTGTCTCCTCTGGAGGGGGAGGTACTTTATTTCCCATGGAGTACCTTGGCCATGGGGCTCTCACATGTGTCTGCAGTGATAATTTGACAAGAGGATGCTGCTGGGAGAGTCAGAGCCCTGGGCACCCAAACTCAAGGTCTTGAGAAATGTTTATAGATCTGTGAGACAGATCCTTTAAATCTGAAATGTTCAGATTCAATCTAGCAATGTCACCTTTCAATCTAACTCCAGACTGAAAGGTGAACATTTTTCATAGGAGAAAAGGAGCCTACTATTTAGATTTCTGGTTTTGACCCAGATTACGAATGATAACACAGATAAACCCCAATGCTACTGATAATTTTTCCAAGGGTCCCTGGAGAAACATATACCTTAAAGGTGCTGCTTTTCTAAGCATGAGTTGTGTTGTCTGTGGAGACAGTGACATAGCAAAGGCATCCCTATGTTTTGTCCTTGGTGGCTCAGAGGGTTGCACAGAAGATGGTATGCTGGGAAGGACAAGAGAATATGTGCAAAAGGAGAGAGCAATACAAGTCTGCAAGTTTACAAGGTCCAGATTATCACATCTTTGTGTTTTATAGTGGGATGTGCTCAACATGATGTACAACCGTTGAAGGGGTGGGTTTGTACCTTTGTCAAAAACAAGAGCCTCCAGCAATGTTAATACAGGTTTCATAGATGCATTGTGAAATCTCCTACGCTCCAATAGAGCTGTTTGTACCACATGAGCCACAAAACAACCAGGAGAGCTCCAGCTGCTGCTACAGCAGAGCAGGGTAAGAGGTTTGCTGAGTAGTAAACAAATATATTATGAGAGACAGTAAGTGGTGCAGAATTCTCAGGGGTACAGAGTAAATGATGAGAGGCGTTTGTAGGAAGAAAGAGTTCAGGGTGTAGAGTTTAGGGCTCTGGCTGCAGACAACCAATTCAATGATGCAAACCATAAGCAATGACCACAAATTCCATTCTGAATATACCTTCCACTCATGGATGTGGAGAGATACATATTTATTTATCCCAATATCCCCAATAGTCCCACAGGACTCCTTTCGCTGTGGATGTCAACTTTTGCTTTCAGCCTCTTTGCTGAAATTTCCGAAAACTGGCCTTGGAAGTTTACATCAACTCCAGAGAGTTTTTGTTCTTAAAGTCCATATGGTGAGAGAAAACCTCTCCAAAATATTTTGGAGCCAGGGCTTAAACCTATTCCAGCTGTGTAGACCTGTCAGATTTTGTTCCAGGAACAGTTTCTGCTTAAAAGCGTATCTGGTCTGCATGGTACTAAATTAGCTTGTTTGGTACATATGGAATTTGGAATATACATTAATGCCAAATTTTACAACACAGAATTTTTTAAAGGTGGGAGAAGCACAATAAAATTTCACCTCCTCAATAAAGCTTGAGCTCATGCTAGTTCCCTTTTGGCAGACTAAGCAGTACATTCTCAAGGAAAAATGTCAAAACCAGTATTTTAAGATTAGGCAAAAAATTAAAGCAAGAGTAAATGTTATGGAGTACAAGAGTAAATATTGTACTTTTTTTATGAGCTCACAAAAACATGAAACTCCCTGTGTGGAGATAATTTTTTGGTGATAGCTCTAGAGGGAAATTTCTTGCTGGATTTTCAAACAAATAGAAGTCCATGCAATCCTGTTTGGCTGAAGAGAGCATGAGAAAAATACCTTGGAGAAATGGAGAAGAGATGGAGAAAATGAAAGAAATCTTGGTGATATTTCCTTCATGTTCAGATCACTTAGAATTACATCCCATGAAGCACTCTCAAAAAAACTTCAGGCAAGAGTGTATTTTTAAATATTGAAGTTTATAGGACTTGCTGTGTGGTTATGTATATACAGCACTGTAGTTATGTGTATGTGCATGTAGCTGTGTGAGGGAGGGTGCAGGTGTATCTCTGGATCTGAAATATCTGCCTGTGGCAAAGCTGAACTTTTATTCCCAGAGCTTTCTAAAAAGCAGTTTCTAAAAATCCTTGATTAAGCAGGGGAATCTGTAGGGAAAGATGACTTGGTAGGAGATTAATAAAGGTCTGCTGAGCTCTAGAAAATGTTGAATGCTTTTGAAAGGAGAGGCAAGGATGTATATATACGCACATAGTGGACACCGGACTTCTGGAAAAATTTGGGAAATTAATTGCTGTTGCATTACCAGAGGAATATAATTTATGTTCTTCCATTTAATTAATCTCTGGCTTTTCAGTGGCTCAGAGTCTGTGAAAAGATACAAGTGAGGCCAAGGTCTGGGTCTGAAGAGCTGGCTGAAGAATCTCCCACACTGTGATGGGGACAGGCCATATCACACCACTTTGTACTAAGTCATGATCCCTGTGATTCTGATTCAGCTGTTTTAGGTGATTTCCATGGAGAAATCATGGAATTCGTAGACCAGAGCATCTCACATCCTGTGGTGGTCACCCTCAACTGCAAGAGAGACTGTCAACCATAGTAAAGAGCTGGTTGATATCTGGAGATTGATGAGCAAAGACACAGCTCCCTGGTGCTAGTGGCCATCATACCACACCTCACACGGTATTTTTATAGGAGCAGACAAATACAGTCAGACTCACCAGATCATGGGCAAAGTGGAGAAATGCTGGCTGCCTGATGGAGCTCCAGGCCACTAAATGCCAAATATTACATGTGAGGAAAAAAAAATCTACAGTGCACCTAGACAATTATGGGCTCTAATTACTAGGAATTATTAAAGAACTTTCTTAAAACACCAACTCTATGCTTTCCAATGGTCAGAAAGGCAAACTGTTAGAAATTAATTAAGCAGGAAGGTGAGAACTGAAGAGGAAACTTCTTTTTGCCACTGTATAAGCACATGTTGCCCTCGTATCTTGAAATTACCTTATCTAAAAAGAGAGTTAGCTGAGCTAGGGGAAAAAAAAAGCACAAAAAAAAAAAAAAGTGAAACAGGAATGACCTAGCACATAGAATAGCTTCTTCTTGAGTGGAAACGAACTGGATTGGGACTTCAGCTTGTTAAGAGACTAAGGCAGAAATGAGAAAAATCTGTGGAATAACAAAGGGGTGGAGAGGCAAGTGATTGCTTGCTGCTTCTCAAAGAGCATGGAACCTTGTAGGAAAATCCTGTGGTACTGACTGCAGAAAGTGAGACACACACATTCAGGAAGAACCAGGACACATACAGAGTATTCTGAAACTTTATCTTTGGGATAAGTGTCGCATCAACTTTACTGTCAATTTTCTCAGGATAGCAGGGCACACCCAAGGGTAAAGGACTTTGTTTCAGCAGTGTGCTGATGACCCCACAGGGCTGGACCTTGAGTTTGATTCTTCTACCCAAGACATCACTCATAGCAGGCCAGGATTTGCTGCTGGTGTGTTTGGTGATTTGGTCAGGGGAGTCTCTGCACTAATAGCCTGTGTGATTAGGTCCAGGAGAGCTGGTTGATTTTTCAAGGATCAGCTCCAAGTTTAAGAGTGGTCCACCCTGACAAGCAGGAAATAAAGGAAAGGTGGTAAGAAATCTGCACGAGTGAACAAGCAGCTGGTAGAAAAGGTGTTGGGAAACCTGAAAAGGGTCACAAAGATGCTGAAAGGATTGGAAAATTTGACATGGAAGAGACTGGGAGGGATGGGACTGTTAAGCCTGAAGAACAGAAGACTCAGAGCAGGGGAATCTCATCAATGTGTATAAATACCTAAAGGGAGGGTGCAAAAAGACAAAGTCAGACTCTTCTCATTCTTATTTTGTGACAGGACAAAAACAGTGGGCACAATTTGAAATACAGGAAATCCACTGAGCTTCCACCTGAAGACAAAAAACCCTTTTTTTACTGTAAATATGGTCGATGCAGGAACAAACCTCCCAGCAAGGCTGATGAGATTGTCAGAGAGATTCAAAACCTGACCCACAGTTCTGTGTATCCTGCTGGAGCTGATGATGCTTTGAGGAGGAGATTGGTTTAGATGATCAACCCTTTCTGCCTTAGAGATGTTGGTTAAAACACCAGTGCTGGAGCAATTGCACCTGTGTGAGCAGCTGGCCGCAGTGCAGTCGTGTTGCAGCTCTCTGGAAGCAAACCTCATGGAAACATTTGCTGGAAAACCTTTTTCAAAGGACATTACACGCAGATGTGTCTCCATACATGCAAAAATGTAGTGGATGGATATCTCATGTATAATGTGTCTGAGTTCCTGGGGTGCTGTATCTTTACCTGCAGTGATTTCTCTGTGGAATAGTGGTGTGCCTGCACAGCTGTGCTGTCATCCACTTCCATATGTCTTCTTGTGTTGTACTGGAACGTGGTAATGAAGATGCCTGACATCCTGCTCCTACTATTCCCTGGAAGCCTATGCCTAATCATAACTTTGAACTTCTAGTCCCAATAAAATACAGCATTTTCACCCGTATTTTGATGTATTGTGATGTAAAACCTTTGTTAAAGAGAAGGTGCCAAAGCAGTTTTACAGGAAAATGGCTCCATTCAGCCTCCTGAAAAGGTCTTGATTAAAACTGGCTAATGGCAGATAAATAAAATTTTTCCCTTTGTGTGATAAACTTCTGTTTATTGAATCAATACATCAATGTGGATTTTGCACAGGCTTTTTGTCCAGAGATTTTGTAAGTCAATTTTCAATGATAATGACAAATAGAGGCTCCAGGGAATGCTTCAGCTGGTGGCTAGAAAAGGAAGATTCCTCTGACACCAGGTCAGCAGATTTCTTTGTGAGTGTTTGTAGCAAGAGAAGAAAGAATGTTGCTCAGACTGCTAGTTTATCTTGACATAAGATTAATGCTCCACAATTTTCTAATTCATATTTCTGTGGTTTAGAGATAAGAAAATTAATTTTTGGGAGTTCAGTGATGGAATGAAGATCAAATTTACCATACTCTATGAACCAAAGTTTGGTTTGGCCTTGTCAAAATATTTCATCAGTGTATAGTTAAGGAATGGAAAACTCAAAGGTTTCAGACCTTTACAATCAAACAAGGGCAAAAGTTTGACTCTGCCTGTCCCAGCATTTTCCTCTGAAACAAAAACTGCTGTGATGTGGAGCTGGAAGTAGTGGGGGATGTTTCTGAGCCTGAGGGGAAGGATATGGATGGTATGAATGCTCTGAAATGCAACAGTTGAGAAAGGCAGGGATAGGTAAGGGTTTTATGGGCACTGATGTATTTGTTGCTTGCTGTGTTTTCCTTTTAATCTATGTTCTTTGGAAAAGCAGCTGAAATCAAGCTGTGAATCAGAGGCATGGTACCCTCTTGTCAAAGAGAATCAGATTCCTACCATGAAGTCCTATCCTTCTTAAGGGATGTTGTCTCTCACAGGAATGCATGCAAACAGGGAGCACTATTGGGACAGAAACTGTCTTTAATCCAACAGAGGAAGTGTTTCTCTCAAGAAGTTTCAGGAGAAAAAGGTGTAGACAAAAAAATAATAGAGAAAACTTCATTTCCCTCTAAAGCATTAGAACTGTGCAATGGGTTGGACACATAATATATATTTTTAAAAAATAAACAAGAAATCCCATGCACTAAACTTTTCTTTTGATTGCATGTGTATTTTGGTGATAAGGATGCTTTAGCACAACTGGGAGAAAATACTGCTGGAAGAAGCTGTGGGATTTTACTTGAATGGACACAGATCCCTCATATGTACATTCAGAAATGTAAATCCTTCCTGGTTCCTTCTGAAATTAGATCTGGACTATGGTCTTCAGGGAGAGCCTCTTGGGACTGCTTAGATTCCACTGAAGCTTTACTGTGATTTTTATTGCGCACTAAAATGATGTGGCCAAAAGATCAGGCAAGAATAATCTGAAAAATGCTCACAAGCTGATGTGGAATCAAATTATATATGCTGAAGCTGAAGAACAAATCTGTTGGCTGAAATGTGCTGATTTGCATAAAACCTTGTAATTTCTAAGAAAATTTACAGAGCAATCTCTTTTTATTCTGTGCTGCATAATAGCTTCTCATTTTTATTCAGGTCTTGAAAATTTGGAACAAAAGGGATATGCTGAAAAATAGTGTGACAAGGCAACTTTGCTTGACAGTTAAGTTGTAATTGACTTGGTACATGGGGTCTTTTTTTTCTTTTTTTTTTTGAGGGGAAGAAGACAATTATCTCTATATAAATATTTATGCAAAACAGATAGTTACAAATAATACAGTTATTTTGTAAAAAAAGAACAAAAACCCCCAACACCCTTCCTCCTGACACGTATGTTTTGTTTTTTAAAAAAGGGAAATTAAAAATACTTGAAGCACTGTTAGGGCATTTAATCAAATAAATCCAAATTTAGGAGACTTATGTGGAGGAGACTCCACATTCTGCTCCTTCTAAAACTCTGTAGAGCAGATAATCAGTTTGCATATCCCACTTTGAAAACTTCAATTAGACTCATCAAATGAGACAGTACATGGTATGCTTGCTCTGGGTGGGAGATGCATTGTTTAATGACTTCCTTGTGATTTTTAGGGTAGTTATGGGATAAAGCTGTATTGCAGAAGTCTATTTCAAAATAATAAATTATAGTTTTGTGCGTAGAGAACATGAAGGAAATGAGAAAAAATAAGGGGAAAAAAGTTAATGCTGGAGAAAAGCCACGAGGCTGAGCTAAGCCAGGAGATGAAGGAGAGAAGTGATGCAACAGTTTCATCCTAGGATTGCTGGTTACAATTACTTTATTGCTATTTAAATACAAACCAAACCCCCACACAGGGTGGAAATAAATGCAGAATGAAATTGGAATGCTTTGTCTTCATGAGAAATCAAGGAACAGAGAAATAGGAACTTTAATTCTCCGTCAAAATTCAGTAACTATCAGAACCTTCACTGCAGCTTGCTGTGGTGCCTGTGGGCCATGGCAGCTGCCCGAGGAGTGGTGCTCACTCACCAAGGTGGGATGTGCTCTCTGGGCTTTCATGCTCCCTGCAGGCTACAAAGATGAGTTGTCTTGGTTTGTTCCTTGCTCGCGGTTTGTAACAGTCACAGTGGTGGGAATGAACTTCTGATTTATCTTCCCTTCCCTTCCTTTCCACATGTATATATCTCTGTTACTTCCTGCCTTCTCTGATGATTTTGCCTCATTATATTTCAAGGTCACTCTTCTGATTCCCTCCCATCATTATAAGAGGTGTCATGAGTCAGAGGTGATGGACCTGTACTATTTACTGTGCTTCCAGCTTCTTGTTTTTAAGCTTGTTAACCTCATTTTTTGTTTACCTTCCAGTCCATGCGACCATGAAATAGCAATTTAATTTCTTCCTTAGTTCCATATTGATTTAGGCTCCAAGTTTCTACTGGTTTGTGTAAAAAGTAGCAAAATCTTGCACATCTAATTAATGAGTAATAGTATACATAAGAGGCAACAAACTTGCACAGCTTAGGTAAACATAAATCAGTCAAAATCAGTCTTAAATCTTCTTCTTCTTAACATGTCTCTGCTTTAAACTATAAATCCACATTCTCGGTTCTAGCACCTAAGTTTGGAAGCCTTTTCCAAGGTCTCAGATCAAATCCTGTGTTTAATTCTAAGCTTTGGCTTAAATAAATGCAGGTGGTCATCCACTGAACAGGTGGTGGAAAGACTTGATTTCTTTCTTTGTTCAATAGATAAAAACCTATGTTGAACCATTTTGTTAAGAGACAAGCAAATGGAAATATTTTGAATGTAGCATTGTTAAGTGCATCTGAGATTTGCAGGAATAATCTCAGAGGACCTGAATTTAATGGGATGAAGGGGTGAAGATGGAGAAAGATATTTGGACCTGAATTTAATGGGATGAAGGGGTGAAGATGGAGAAAGATATTTAATATGTTTTTAGAGGAAGAAGGAAAACAGGAAGGAAATATACTGAGACAAGAGGATGAATCCATGGATGTGATTTTCTTACGGATACCAGAGAGAAATCCTCACTGGATGAGTCTGTTAGCTAATGGACCAGCAAAGTCACTAGAATGGCCTTCCCAAATGATGGCATGGAGTTGACAGCTTCAGGAGGAGGCCAGGGGGTTTGCAGCCTGGCATAGTCCCAGACACTCTTCTCTCTGGGTGTCTGCAGAGGAAAGCAGTCAGAGCAGATGAGCCTGTTCTGACAGGGCTACAGCCAGAGCAGGTTTCAGCTCCTCGAGGGCAGTGTGACTTTCCACCCTTGCTCAATAAAACCCAAAACAAATAGTTTTCATTAAAAGTGTGAATACAGGGTACGTTCTTAGGAACAGCAATAGAGACCCGTAAGAATGAACTGCAAATAATTTAAAAGAGAACAGAACTACTGAAATGTAAATCTAAATCCCCAGATTTTGTTCTTGGTTTGGGTTTCTTGTTCCAAATCTAGTATTTGTAAATGCTACTCCCAGGTATTCCAACACACTACTTGGAAGTTGAATCTTATTTCTCAACTTTCTAGAACATACTTTTAAACTTCCAACAAACCTTGTTTTGCTAATATGCTGTTTGATTAAAATGCAACAGTAGATGTATAAAAGATATCAATGTGTGGCATATGTAAAAAAAAAGGGTGTGTGTCTGTATGGGTGCACATATATGTAAAATTTATGACATAGGTTAAAGACAGGAGTTTGTCTGTACTGAAGGAGCTATAGAGTATGGAGTAATCAAAGTGTGAAAATATGGAAATTAATGGTCCTTATATCATAACTAGTAATAGAATTATCTTGCTTGTGTACCCTTACAAATTACTGGTGGTAGTGATCACCAGAGGGGGAAAGAAGCTGAATATTCTCGTCAAAGCAAACTCTTACAAATTCCTAATTATTCTATTTAGAATCCAGATGTGCATGTGAGGGACAAGACCTGGAAATGGAAGACAAAATATGTTCCCATTAAGCACTGATCCTGTGGCTGCCCAGACAAGAAGACTGCTTCCTTTTCCCACTCCTGAGAATCTCCCATCAAAAAATGAGGTCATACTCTTCCATCCTGCCCAGCTATGCATCTTCTCCTCCCTAACTCCTCCTCAGGTCTGCAGGCTGAAAGCATTGCTCTCTTTGGGGTGAGTCCATTCCCAGGACTCTGAATCCCCATATAACATTGGCAGGCAGTGGTGGTGCAGACAGGATTTGGGGTAAAGCTCGGTGCTTTGGTCAAGCTTCCTCTTATTTCTTTATATCAAGAGGTGCTGAGAGGGTGTGCAGAGCATGGTGAGTGCCCCAGGGACTTTCACAAGGCTTCATTTGCCCACGGGCAGTGTTGTGAGAACAGATGTTCCCTGGGAGCAACTGGCAACAATCTCCAGCCAGCATCATCTCCAGCTGAAGTTAGCCTTTCTGAGAAAGGAATTAGTAATTTATGTTCCCTGAGGCTTTGCTTGAACTGCCAGAAATCTCTCTTGCAGTAAGTTGAAGGTATAGCAGTGCCTCCAGGGTGTCAGTGCCCTCCTGGATGCCGAAAGGTCCTTTGTGTCCAGGTGAATCCCTGCATCCACCAAGTGGCCCAGAGCTGTGGGTTTGGGCACAGAGACCGTCAGCTGTGATTATGCAAGCTGCAAAGCTGATGTAGGATCCTTATGTACTGCCAGTCAGTACTGATATCCACCTTGCTCTGACCACAGTGTGATCAGGACCTGCTCTAGGTGGTTCAGAGCCATCAGAGCCTGCAGGTAAACAGCAGTCCCATGTCCTGACTGCACTGAAGATGTACTTTCTTAGTGTGCTTGACTATGGATATATTTAGGCTGTTTATATGGAGTCAAACGAAACCCTTTTTAGATTTGGACTATCTGTTTTTAACTACTGTTTTGTTTAGGCTTTATTTAAAAAAAAAATTAAAGAAAAATATGTGCTATCCATTTTGACCAAAACCTGATCTTTTTTTTTAAGCAGAGTTTAATAAATCTACTTCTCTTATGTATATACATTAATCTGATGTCAGGTGTTTCCAGCCCTCCTGTCTTCAGTAGGAGCTGAATGCAAACAACAAACCAGGGCTTTCCCTTTCTTTTCAAGATGTGTGGCGATGGCACTGAGAACAGGACAGTGTGTGAGATATTCCATAAAGAGTAAAATACAGCTTTCTTTTCTTCACTGCATGGCAAAATACTAAGTAACAACATGAGTAAAATGGTGCATTTAGTGCTGATCAGCAAATGCTTCTTAAAGATCAGGAAATGTCATTTTATTCTTCTCCACTGTCTTTCACAAAGGTTGGGTCGCTGCTCTGCACATGTGAGAGAAAGATAGAGAGGCTCATTTTGGGGGAAAAAAATCCTGAAGACTTTGCTTTTCTCTTTGAGGAGATCTCTATCATCACCCATATGTATGTTTCAGCCAATATTGCTGAAAGCTGGGGTGATTATAAATGTAAATTGCTGAAGGTCAAAATCTTGATGTTCTAGGAAGCCCTTGGCAATTATTTGGCCAAAACCCGTTGCAAAGGTCTCAGGCCAGTGCTGTCCTTGTGAGCATTACTGCACTGCAGTGCCACCAAACCCTCATTTAAATTCAGTCTTAAATGAAAAGAGAAAGAGTTTAATTATGGCCTCTTAGTGCAGAGGAGCATTAATTAATTTTTAAGTGTGTTAGGTGTAATATGATAATTGCAGGAGAGGGCTCTGCGGGGTCGGGCGTGATGGATATGCACTGTCAGGGAGTGTGGAGCAGCATTTGGGAGTGAGCAGACCACAAGAAGCTGCTTTAGGAGTGATCTTAGTGCTCTTAGTGATTTTTGCTGGAGACATCACGTGCACTGGAGGCAGCCTCGTGCTGGGCAGGCTGGTGCTGGCAGCTCAGAGCGCAGCACACGTGCTCTTCCTCAGCAGCCTCCTGCAAAGTGTGGGCTGCTTTGCCTGCAGTCTGCACCCCCTTGGCCTAAACCCTGGCTCAGCTGCAGCATTTCCTCATTCCCAGGAGTGCAGTTGCCAGAGGCAGTTAGTAAGGCTTGCTGTAAAACCAGGGGGTGCAGACCAGCTCTTTCTTTGGCTCAGACTGCTGGCAGGTGCTGAAGGGGAAAGTCTGTCCCACTGATAGATGCTGTGGAATAATCTTCCTAGAGGGGATGTTGCCTTCTAATTCAGCACAATTACTCTTTGGCTTAGTCACTAAAATACTAAAAAACCTTTTTTTTTCAATCTCTCCTCTATATTTTAACATGCCAAATATTACTCAGTGGGTTCTGTTTTTCTGTGAAAATGGAGTCTTTGGTGAATCCTTTAAGGATACTTTGTCTTTATGGTGTCTTCAGACAGCATCTTTCCCAAGATAGTCCCATGGGAAACATTTTGCCACTTACTTAGAATATATTTCTTTTCATTAGTTTAATTCTATACCCTGCTGCTTATGTTTTTAGTGAGGGTAAAGAGCTAATTTCATGGCATTTGCTCTTTTCACACATCTCTTTCTATCCTTTCATTAATTATTATTTAATATTTTTAATGTCTCCAACTATTTTTATAGGCTTTCTGTGCTCCTAAATGTTTACTTGTACTTACAGGATGGATTCTCTTCTGACAGCATTTTTTGTGAGATGAGAGGGCCATAGAGAAACACAGTTTTCTAGGGCAACAGAGTCTTCAGCAAAGTTTTACATGTTAACTGCTGCATTCTTAATACTTGGCCAGCTTTTTTTCTATTTGTTGCCATTGTCTGTTTCCATCACATTTTTACTAAGCTTTTTCAGTGACCTCCTGGCCATGTCCTTTAGAGGTATATCTACATATCACATTAGAACATGATGTTGGGTAGAGGAGATCCAGCCACATATGACTGGACTCCATATTTGTATAAAAAAATTATTTAAGTACACTCTGTAATTTCTGAACTTTGCAATAATACAACTGGAGTGAGATCCTTAATAAGTTGAAAATTCAGTTATTTAACCAGATTGCAGTGGGCTAAAAGAAGAGGAAACAGAATTAAATTTAAGGCTAGAACAGGCCTTCGCTAAATCTGCAGCATGGGGACACTAGTGGGGGTTTTAATTTTTGATTTCTTTTTTTCTTTCACTGTATGGTTGTTTGCTCATTCTATTTATCAAAAGCATGACAAAAGAGCACAAGGTGCTGAATTGTACTGCTAATTCTATGTTTATTTCTGATTAAATTGCTTTCCTGTCCTTTGATTTATGAGGAAGGGGAAGCATAAATGAATGACTAAAGGATTCAGCTGCAAAAGTCCCTTTAATTTCTCTGGCTGCTATCTGGTTGAACACTGCAACAGCCTTTAAACATCCTTACTGGTGCCCATAGCATGCTGAATAAGATAGAAAATGTTGTCTGGTTCAGCTCTGAAGAGTCTGCAGTCTAAGTGAGACAACAGCAGAGTGATCCTGTGAGAAAAAAGTATTGTTTAGATTTATGGCTTTCAGTGATGAGCAGTGCTGTTTACTGGCTTTCTGTCAGACTTCTCAGAAGAGTGAGTTGTTGTTGGGCATAAGTACAATGGCTGAATAGCAGAGGGAAAGATCAGTAGGAATCCTGACCCCATTGCTGATGTCATTACTCAGTTGCTGTGACATGATGGCAGTGCTGTGACCTCGTGGGGCTGTAACTCAGGAGATGGGGCTTCTGCTGCGTTCTACCATGCATCTTTAAACCAGCCACTCCATACCTCTGTCCCAGCCATCTGGGGATATTTCTGGTTCCCTAACTCAGTGGTGAATTTGCTGAACTGCAGTGAGATGCTCAGGTAATACATGATACAGTGAGTTTGGAGCAGTACAAGCAAGGGGGAATAATTCTGGGTGATATTGATATGTTTTAGTCGTGGAACGTGAGATTTCATTTGTATGGCAAAACAGCCCCTCTGCCTCTTACAATAAGCAAGGGGCAAAACACATAAAGAATATGGTGACAAAGCAGCAAATCCCAGGTGAAAAGGCAGATGGTGCTCACTGTGGAGTGCTGGATGTCTTGGATGACTGTCCTCCTGCTGATGCTGGGAAGCCACAGCACTGCTCACATGTCAAGGTTGTGAACTCACCAGGAGAGCTCTCTCTCTCTCTCTCTCTCTTTTTGTCCTGTGAGGAAAGCCTTGTCTCATGTTGGGTCCTGTTACAGTGAACATGCATAATTGTGGCGCTACATGTGCAGATCAGCTGAGCACTGGACTCTCCCAGGATGCAGGAATGGAAAAGCTTTCTGGGATTCTTGGGTGCAGTCCATGAAAGCTCTCAGTAGCCATATCACAGGAGGCTTTGGGCAGTGTCTCATTCTGCAGTCAGTGAGGATGTTTGCCCCTGTGACTCCCACTGAAGAGACTACTGCAGAATCACACCCTCTTGATGGAGCTGTTTAGCTTTTAGACATCAAATTTAGGAAGCTTAATACTCCACTCTTGTGTTCAGATGGAGCACAAGTCAGTTCAGGACACTCTGCAAAAATAATACTCTTTCCAAATTAGCTTTTGAAGTTATTTTCTCTTTATCTTTTTTCCATGTCTTTCTCTCTATTTTAAAGTATTATATTTATTTCAGCACTCTAGGCTGCTGCCTGCTTTCATTTCACTTTGCTTTGGCTCCTTTTCTTAGTGATGATGAGAGGAAAGCACATATTGTATTCAGGCCTTGCCCATTAATCCTGTTTGTTTACTTGCTGATGAATTATGCTGACATTTCCCCCTGGAGAAAACTTGTTCATGCTACTGCAAGACAGATTGTTCACTTATGAGCATTACCTGCCTTGGTGTGTCCACAGGGCCAATTCTCTGCATCTGGAGAGGACAGAAATGAAATTAAATGAAATCACAAAAGAAAGCCAGGAGGAGAAAATAGGAGAAGTAGATGTATTTTGTGCCATAACATTTCGGCATCTGCTTGTGTGGCAGAGCCCAAAAGTTGAAGTTCTAAGAAATGCTTTTCCAAAACCCCTGCTAGAGATTGCTTCCTCTGCCCCATGTGCATCTTGCTACTGGTGTGGCAAGTAGAAAAAAAATGGATCAGCAAGCCATGCTGTTTAATGTTTCATTTTTCCTGGTCAGGCCACCCTTCATGGCTTCAATGTAAAGTGCAATATTCAATGTAAAGTGTAATATTCTTGTGGCCTCGTGGATCAGCTCTCTTTCATCTGTGCTGTGTAATTTGACTGAGGAGAGCTGTGCTTTTATAACTATTAGTTACAGACCATGTCTAAGAAAATATGGTGTCAGAAACCATTAGCCAATAAAGAATAGATATTTTTTGAGGCCTGTTTTGCTTTTTTAACTAGTTCCACCTAGAACACTGGTGAAAGTGCTATATAACACTTAATTTCTTGCTAGAAATAGCAGCTGTTTAAAAATTGCCTTTAATCTCTGATCTTTGTTGAACTAAACGTGGTGAGCCCACTCTGTATGTAAATGGAAAAGGCCAAACAAATTGCTTTTCAGTCATTAAGACTGGGCATTTCCTACATTTAGATCCATGTCAGAGGGTGCAGTTTGGACTCCCACACACCTGGATGTTTCTGCCTTTTCTGCTGTGCTCAGAGCAGAGGTTGTGGGAGGGGTCAGAGGCAGAAGATGGGCTCATGGCAGCAGTGCAACACTTCACTATTTTAATATTAAACACTTTTTAGTGCCTCTAAAAGGTGCCATTAACTGCTTAATGTTCACTCTTAAATAACATTCAGCAGCTATTTATGTCATTTCTCATCACCCAGAAGTTGTCTGGGGAGTTTGTAAGCTGTGTCCATGGGATGGACACTGCCATGGGTTTGCAGGACAGGAGCAAAGCAACTGCAAAGCTTGCCTGGATTTAGACAAGAAGCCCAGAGCAAAGTGAGGACTTTCTGACCTGTGCTCTTGGCTGGGTGCTCTGGTTTGTATTGCTGGCCATTTTTTCCCTGATTGGGTTGGGCTGAGTTAATGTTTATGTTTATTCTACTGTCGTGCAACTGAATTCACTCATTTGAAAACTTTCATCATGAGCCAAGCCATTGTTGTATTTCAGCTTTTGAAATTGAGCTGGTTTTGCCGTACTCTTAATAAACTGCATGGAAGACAGAGAGTCTTTGCATTTTCCTTGTGGAAACAGTGGCTCAGTTTTCTGGAGGGAATATGCATCATGAAATCAGATGTTTCTAATTGCTCCTTGTTTCAGGAGTTGCTATTGAACACTGGAAATCATCCTTAATGCATGAGTAAGCCTGATGAACAGATAGACTTTAAAAACATTGACTCAAAATAAATTTCTCTTGGAAGCAGAATAATTGTTGACTAATTCTCGTGGGAGAGATATATGAATTTCTTGCAGGCTTTTTTGAACAATAGGACTTGAAAGAGGCTCAGTGAAAAGCAAGAAAGGTGCCTTTAATCTTGTAACAGAGTATTGTTGATTGCCTTTTGTCATTAGGGCATCTTCCTTGTTTTAACAAAATTTCATATTGTCCTCAGGAGAGAGGTACCTTCCAAGAATTGCCGGTAAGCTAAAAATAATTGTCCCAGTGTCATAGGCCAGAGAGTATAAAACCCATAAATCCTCAACAGACATTGCTCCTAAGGCTTTTTCTCTGGAAAGAAAACAAATGTCCTAAGGCAAAGTAATAGGTAACTTGAAATAAGCCATTAGAGGAAATTAATATTTGTGAGTAAAGATTTGTTGCACTTATAGAAGGTGAGGTTCTGCAGGGAGGACACAGCTCCTTAACTACTGGTAGGAGGCAATGCCTGTGTGTTTCCATCTCAGTGCCCTCCCTGGGATAAGGCAGCAGAGAGCACCCAGGAGCACTCAGCACCTCCTGCCCAGTGACTGCCCAAACACCTAAAATCACCAGGTTTTGTAAAACCCTGGGAAGCAAGGGGATAGGACTGGGGAAGTGGAGGGAGGGCAGAGGACTCAAAAGAAATGCAGTATTCTGATCCAGACATGTAAGACTGTCATTTAGAACACCATCCAGGAATTCTGGGCTCCTCCAGTGCTAGTTGCTCAGTCTGAAATGCTTTCCTGGCACCCAGAAAATGAGGGCCCTCAAAATTATTGGGTGTTTTTGAAAATTCTTGCCATCCCTGTTGTCAAAAAGTGGTGGAGTCAGTGAGTATCTGCCAAGGAGAGCGTGGAAGCACTGGGAGCGTGGAAGCCCTGGCTTTGTGTAACCTGACTGTGTGGGGAGTTCTCACTGCAGGACACTGGGGACTCACACAGAGCTGGGTCTGGGGATTCCTGGCAGGAGCTGTGTAAGGCCAGAGTGGTTAATAACCACAGCCCCTGATTAGTTAAGTGCACAGATCACTCCCAGCTTCCTTTCAAATTAAAAAAAAAAAAGATAAATATCTAATTAAACCTTGCTTCTAATGTTGTTTGAATTCTAAACCAAACCTGACCTATTCCTGATGTGTATTTTTCATTAATGCTGTATTGTAAGATGTAATTTAAACAAGATTTATAGCCCAACTAATTAATTTTGCTTATTATCATAATGGGAACATACAGTCAGTATAAATATATAAGTTAAAACTACCTTGAATTTTTCTCTGCCATCCTCTCTTTACTGAATCCAGTTAAAAAACATGAAACTAAGCCTGTTATAACCCTGTTACAACCCTTTATGCTCTGTGCCAAAGCCATCTGTGGGTTAGAAGATAATGGACTTTATTCCTATTAAGACTACTAAATATATTTTTTCTCATAAGCAACAGCTAACATCTATCTTGCATCTGCCTAACTAATTTCCTTTGATGTCTTAGATTTAAACCAAAGGTTTTGTAATGAGAGGTTTCAGGAGTTAGTTATGCAGACCTTAGCAGCCAGCCCCAGCAGTCAATGAGAGACAAATTGTATCTCTAAAAGGGACTGTCGTCATCCTGAGAAAAATGAAGAGACGTAAGCAATGTGAAAACAACTCGCCAAAAAAAGCTCCAAACACTTTTCATGTTTAAAGCAGCCTTTAGAGATAGAGATGTCTTCCTTTGCTCTTTTCCTTTTCATGCACAGTCAGATTTTTGGGTCTAAAATCGATTTTTAATTTCTGAAGTGCTGTTTCACTTCTTGTGCACTGGGAAAAAACATTGTCAATAGGAAATGTTTGAAAGGGGACACATGACAAATAACCCACTGTGAAGACAGACAGGGCTGGTCTACAAGGGATTGGCAATTAAACTTCACCAATAAAAAAGCATTTTTTCTTGCTTTTGTGGCCTACTAACAAGACAGTTTGCATGATTTTAGAGCATCCTTATGAGGGAAAAATACCAGAGGGGTGATGTAAATGTGATCATGATATCAATGTTCAGGTATTTGTGATATAGTGTACTTAAGGGGTTTTTATTTACCAGAGCTGCCCCAGTGTTCTCCTGGATGCAGCAGATCATGTGTTTGAAGGAACTTGTTGCAAAAAAATTTATCTGAGTGTACCTGCATCTCCTATAGAGCGTGACAAACATTCAGGAACACAGAGTTCTCTGAAACTGCTGTTACTCAACATCAAAACAAATTGATATAATTTAGATGTATCCTGTTTGTGCAGTTTGTTCTGAAATATTTTTGTGTGCTCAGTTTTTAAACAGAAATATCAGAACAACTTAGGTCCAAAAAATCCCTGAAGAAGTCTTATGCAAACCTAGAGGGACCCAAGAATGTGATTGTTGCAATGAATTTTTGGTGATAGTTTAGTTTATGACAGTTAGTTGTCCCAGAATGAGAATTTATTTATTCATATGTTGTGAACTGTGCCAGAAACAGGCTGAAGCCTGTGTGATCCCTTTTCCTAAAAGCTGCTGTTAAAGTCCTTTTTATGACTCAGATTTAAACCATGGGGTTTGTAATGAGGGGCCTTGGTGAGTTAGTTATGAAGACCTTAGCAGCCAGTCCAGCAGTTCTGAGCTCCAAAGCCAGGATAAGTAATGTTGCCATATCCAGCATGTGTAAATAGCCTGAGATTAATGCTTGCAAGGGACAGAGTGTTTTGCAGCTTGTGACAGATCTTTTATATTAACTCTGGCTTTTGTGGCAGACTCTGCAACGGCTGCACTCCCAGGTGACTGTAAATTCTGCTGATAAATTTGAGCATCTTTGTGCCCCAGTGGCAGTGGGGGCACAAACATGCTCAAATTGTGCTGTGGTTGCTGCACAGTGGTGGATGTCACAGAGTGGCTGTTGTCTCTCCTGGCAGGAGCCAGCTCTGCATCCATCCCACAGCAAATGTTTTATGGTGAACCATCAGGAGTTAATGGAGCTTCCTGCAGTTACAAGCAGGCTCAAAGGATTAAGTTGTTCTCACTTTGACCTCTCTGGATGGTTTAGTAGGACATTATAATAATTTTGTGTCCTCTTATATCCTTTATGCTGGCCCCTAAATTTCCTCTTCATGGATCTGTTTCACAGGTCACAGCAATTTGCACAGCAGAGAAGTGGGGAAAGGGAGGCATAGAGAAAGCCACAGGTAAAGACCTCATGCTTAGACCAACAGATTCTGAAGTACATATATATTTTTGTGGATCCTATGTTATAAAATATCTTTTAGCTTCTGTCACAGTTTCTGTCTCAGGAGAACAGTTTCAGGTGTTGAAGGCCTGGTCTTTCCTGCTTTCTCTGCTCACTTCCAAAGTGAAGGTTTCCTTAAGGGGAAGTAAGTTCCCATTGCTTTGCTAATGAATTTCCTCAAGCTCCATGGGAGCTGGCACCTCTTGTGGAAATAGCCCTGTACAATTACAGGGTTGAATTTCATGTACCCTATCTATTCAGTGCCCATTTCTCAGGGAGGCTGTGGTTACATGATGGGAAAACATAATGCCATGTTACCTACACCCTCATCTGTTTTTGTTAGTATGCCCATTGCTGCTCTTCTTTCCCATCTGTGAGAGTAAGGAAGCAGTGCAAAAGGTTTCTGAATGCTGTAATGAGTGCAATACTTGGGCCAAGGGTGCTTGATGCTGACAATCTGACTACCTGACCATCAGCATTCCTTTTTTAATTCTTAGGTTTCCTGCCCTCTGCTCCTCTGTCTGAACGTGAGACACCATAAGTGGTGAGCTGTGGAGTGCTGGAGGTGGTGGTTGCTCCTCTTGTCATGACATGGAGAGAGCTGATGTGAGCAGTGAATCTGCCTTATGGGGCACTGGGAGGTTCTCTTTTCTTATTCCTTTATTCACTAGAGGTTATGTGAGGAAGTTTGTCAAGAGGAGAATGCACATAGGCACCACTGGACACTTATGCCAATGCAGAGTTTGCCTGCATTGGCATAACTGTCACCATATCCATAGCCATGCTTCCTAATGAACTTCCCTTGTGGTGTTATGCATGTAATTTAATGGAAAATCCTAATCCTAGCCCTAAATTTCCCTGCAGTCACTGAATACCCCAGCATGTTCCTGGTGTTGACACCACTTAGAGCATCCAGGAATGGAGATCCTGAGTTCCTGGAATGCTGTGTGCCTCCCATGGCAGCGCTGGTCCTGCTCCAGCTGATGGAGGATGGAGTTGGAGGAGCTGCGTGATACAATCCATCTCTTGAGCCTTCCTCCTGAGTCCCTGGCACCACTGATTCCTCCTTGTGTACCTCCCATGACGTGGATTCACCTCCTTCCTTGGGAACTGCAGGTCTCAAACTAAAGAGGACAAAGTTAGACCTTGATTCTGGTCAAAACTTGTGTCCAAGTTTCCTGTATCCCAGGTTAGCTTCATCCACTCCTTCAGCAGACTCCCAGCATTTCTTAGGATATTTCCTTTGGATATTTCAGAATCAAGCTCAAAGGTTGGCTTGTATTGTTAAATTGTATGTTTTCAAAGTTTTCCACTCTCAAACCTGGAGATAACCATATAATGAACATTGTGGTCCAAGAATTCTAAGAAAAATTTGACTTTTACCTAACTTTTTGCAGTATTTATTCATAAAGAAATATGCAACAGTGCTAGTTTCCTTCATTCAGCTCTAAAGTATCTAAAATTTTAATTTCCATTTCTATTCCTTCATGCTGAGTATCAAGCGATGTAGAAGACAGTTCAAACAAATCTCTCTGTGTTGTCAGTGTGATGGGGTCACCCTAAACCAGCTAATCTTTATGAACAAAATATGGTGGGGGGGCATGAGGTTGCATCTATTCAATTTAAGCATCTAAATCCAATTTTGCCATCTGTTGTGTCATGTTTAGCTTTTAAATTAAACCCTCAGGAAAATTAATGTTACAAATGCAGTAAGGTGATTACAAAATTATTGTTTCCCAAGATGCATGATTTATGACATTTTTAATGCTGTTTTCTGCAGGTCATAATGGAAGAAGCCAAGTAGAGAATAAGAGATGTGTAAGAGAGCTTAAGGATCATGGGGAAGGACATGATTGTTCCCCTTACTGGCATTTGATACCTCAATGTCCAGTCACCATAAACGGGAGCAGGCTTGTCTGAAATGTGGGTGAACAGGGAAATGGGTGAGAGTTGCAGCAGAGGTGCTCAGCATTGTTAGGTTCCTATAGCACCCTGCAGGTGCAGGTTTAATTGGAGGGTTCTGTTTTAATTGAATGTCCAAGAGAGATGTTACCAAAATACTGCTCCAGAGAACACACCTGTCCTGGGGTAAGGTGTAGCAAGCAGTAGCTGGCTGCCTCTGAAAGTGGTTGAACTACTGAGGTTTTTTAGTTATTGGACATATTCTATAATTTTCACTTTTGTTCGTAGCCAGCACTAGAAGGAGAGAGAATATCCCCGGAATTGTCTTAAATCTTTCCCAATAACCACAATACTTGTGTTTCTCAGGGAGTGTCTATACTATAGGGTATAGTAAGCAAAATTAGATATGAATATCAAGGGCTTACCATTTACCAGCTTAATCTTTGCTGTTTATGCTGTTTCTAATTGTTGGAGACTCATACTACAGAAAAATTTAGTTTATGAATATTTCTCTGATCCAGGTCATAAAACTGTGGTTATATGCTGCCTATTGCATCTTGTCTTTATACAATTTAAAAGAAGGAATAGTTTTACTGACCAGCCAGTTTTTCAGAGCATTGGCAACATACTTCAATAGCAAATATTCCTTCTTTGCCAAAGCAATGACACATACTAATGGTGTGCAACATCTTAATGTATTTTCATTATTAGACGTTTGACATTTATCCTTCTTCATCCAAAGAAATTCTGTTGCATCCCATACCAAGAGATATCCCATATATCAAGACACAGAGGAGAAAAAGCTTGCAACAGTGACTGTGAAAAGGACAGCAATTACTTGTGTTTAATTTGCTTCAGGGACCTTGTATCTCAGTGCTATATAATGTAGCTGAATGTTCACTTTCCTTTATAAGTTTCCAACGGGTTTCTGGGCAACTGAGCAAAACTTCTAAAAATTAGTAAATAGGACCTAAACCAAACCCAGACAAGATAGTTTAGAACAGTCATATAAAAAAGCCAAAAAGCAAACAAACAAAAAACCCACAAACACAAAAAACAAAAACAAAAAAACCCAAACCAAACCAAACCAAAAAAAAACCCCACAAAAAAAAACCAAACAATAAAATACCTAAATCTTGGGAAGACAGATCAGTATTATGGTATGGTCAGCCCCTGCTATAAGTAGGACAGGAATTTGAATTATACTAATTAAAGATAAAGCAAAGGGAACCTCTACATGCTGTAAGGTGGAGTCTTGAAAAACTCTGATGATTAATTTGACAACCTGGAACACTATTTAGTATTTAAAACCAAAATACTTATGTATAATGATTACTAATGAACTGTGCTGGTTTCAAAGCAGGTGACAACACTATTTCAACCTGGCCTCGTCCCTGTGACTTAACTATTAGCAGTGAAATGTTGGCTGTTTCAGAATGAGCCCTGGAGGTGGCAGAGGTCAAATGCATCTAAAGTGGAGCAGTGGAGACTGCTCTGACTCAGTTCAGTATCTCCATATGTTTTTTTTCCCATTGGAGTTACTTGGAAATCCTAGACAGTTTGCTGCACAACTTTTATACTTGTAGAAACTTCCAGTCTCCAAATTTTGCAGCATATTTTCACAGGCAGATTGTGAACTTCATTAGTCCTGGACAGCTTTTCAAATGAGTAACCCTGCAGTAGTACCAGCTGATACTGAGATGCAGTGTCATGTTGTGCATTGCTGCATGTTGTCCTGAGGTGATACTAAAGGGTTGGTTCAACTAACCCTATCGCCACCATCCATCCGTCCATCCATCCATCCATCCATCCATCCATCCATCCATCCATCCATCCACTCTTTTTGTCTTGGACTGGACCTTGAAATCAGCTGATTTTACACAAGAAATGTGCCAGAAGAATATGGCCAAGGATAAGAGGTTGAAGAGTGGAATGCTTCCTCTGACAGGAAGCCTTGCTTGCTTTGTGTGCTTGCTTTGTGTAACATCAGATCAAGAATTGAATCTTCAGTGTGTATAAAAGGAAGTACACCCTAATTATTAGAAAGTACTGATAATTATCTTTAAATATCATCTTTGTCTTCCAAGACATGGCCTAGGAACATGTCAATACTTTCAATCTTGCATTTGAACAAAGGTGTTGCACAAAGCCAAAATTCAGAAAAAACTTCAGTTTTTCAGTAGGGCTGAAATCAGACAAACCCAGTAATGATTTCTCTTCCCCTTATCTGGTGCAACACAAGAAAATAGAACAGGGCAGTCTGCCAGAGATCTGTAAGGTATTCACACATTCCCTTACTCCATGGCACTTGGGTGGCATAGAGGATGTCCTCTACATGACTGTGAGCTGGCAAGTACAATCTACTGTATGACCACACTGCCTGAAATTTTACAATCTTCCTAGACAATCTCTTCTGACCCTTATCCGTCCTTCCTATTAGAAGGTTTTTCTCAACAGTAACATACTGCCCCTTCTTGCATTTCAAGTTCATTGCTCTCTCTTGTCTAAGCAGGTCTGAGGTGTTTGTGGTATTCCTCTTCCACATTTTTGAAAGCCATTGTCACGTCTCCCTTGAGTCTTCTCCAAACTCAGCACTGCAGACTCCAGTCTTTTTCTAGGGTTCTCTAGTTCCCTGTCCAAAGCCATTCCGGGTTCTCTCACGGTACTTTTTTTGCTCTCAGGATCTTGTTCTGCCCCATAACTTGTGTCAATTACCAAACCACACCTTTTGTAGAGTCTGTTCATAATCTGTGCAATGGTCATAAATGACTTGACTAAGACCCATATAACCTACTGTCCCCAAAGGTATTTGCTTGGACTTAAGTGTTTTTTTCTTGCTTTCAAGATGTGCTACAGAGCAGTTTCCTTCAAAGGTTACATCTGCATTATCAGCAAAGAATATGGAAAACTGCACAATTTTGGTTGATTACAAACTACATATTCTCAAACCAGCACTGTAATTCTAATTGCTTCTTTCTGGGTTCTTCCATAAACTTTACCAGCTAATTTGCACAACCATGTTCAGCTGTGATAAGCTATGGCTCAGTCAGAGGCTGCAACAGCTTCCTCTTTTCTTTGTGTGGAGCATCTGTTATGATAGAATAGTAAACAATTTCTTTTCCTGAATAATTCCGAATAATTCATCCAGTGTAATTCATTCCAAGGAAATCTTGGATAGCACACACATGCCTTTTGTTCTTCTGCAACTTCCTAGTATTAAGAATATGTCTGATTGTTGTATGCAATGCTAAGTGGAATGTTTTAGACAAATGGAACTAGAGCCTGTCAGTGACAGAACGGAGTGGCTGACCTTTATTGATGCTGAAAACAAAGGAACGTCCAGCATTCAAAACCAAGTGTTCTCAGAAACATACAGTTAACTTTCTTTTAAATTCAGATTTCAGTGAAAAAAATGGGGCAAAAGAGAGAAGAAATTTTTCTCTTTGTACAAGGATAATCAAACCAGAAAGAAACAAAAACAGTTTTGTGGGATGAGGACTATCAGTGGCTTTGTTACTGTTAGCTAGAGAAGGAAAGCTGTTGTCTTTGGACTCACACCTGACAGCGTGCTTGAGTATTTACAATTTACAGCAAATTGTGTTCAACATTGAAACACTGTTCTATGAAGAGCTCTTCACCTTAGCTCTTCATCAGTGTCCATTTCTGCTCTGCTGCTACAGGAAATGGTACTGTTTCAAACAGAGAGGGAAAAAGTTACTCCAAAGAGCTGGACAATGCCAGGGGTTTGCAAAGCAGCTTTTTGGGGTATAGGTTAATAATTTACACCTAACTCACTGGTAGAGTTCTCTCTTGAAATGAAAGCAGGTCTATGATAAAATGAAAGAGTCTGGAGTACCTTGCAGACCAGTTCTGAGAGGAATCTGATATGATTACTAATGAATGTAAAATCAGGGAAAAAACACCCCTGATTTTTGTTCCTAGTGCCAGTATAAATCTCAGTGCTTCCTGTGAATGAAGTGAAATATTTGCAGAACTTGAGATGGAGTAGACTAGTCAGAGTTTACTTCTGAGCTGACCACAAAAGGACAGGTTGGTTTTCTTTGGACCAAGCAGCACCTGTGGATTTTTCATGTAGTTCAGTGCTGCTCCTCACAGCCAGATGACCAGTGCTGAGCTGCTGTGCTGACCCAACAACCACCCCATCTGACATGTATTTACAGCATGCAGGAGGCTCTCTGCAGAGCTCCAGTGTCTCCTGCCCTGCCTGGAGTCTGCTGTCACCCAACAAGGCCCTGCTGGGGTGGTCATTGGAGCTCAACTGGAGATCCTCAGCAAAAGTAAAAGAACTGGACTAAATACAAAATACAGTTCTGCTTTCCAAAAAGTGAGAATGAGCAAAGCTTCAACAGTCTGTACTAAAGCTGATGCCTGGTATTCCTGTAATTCAAGAGAGCATAGATTATCATGTATTGTTATTTTGAAGAGGATATAATGTTATTTAGGGAGAATTTACAAAAGGATATGAGGAATCCTAGTGACCTAACCTGGACTGAGTGATTTGAGCATCACAGTGACATTTGAAGTTTATGGTAGATGAAGATTAATTTTGGATAAAGATAGAACAGATCTATGATCTGAATTATCATGTGAATGATAGGATCTAAATGGTAACCATGCAATAGAAAAATCAAAACATAAAATTGTGGACAGCAATTCAAAAGAAACAACAGTCATGAAATAACAGCCAATCTTAAATCTGAATTAGAAATTGACTGGAAAAAATATTTTTAAGTTAGGAACTAAAGTGATAAATAAAGATCTAAACAATGAAAATTTACCCCTTAAAAATGAGCATTACTGGCAGCCATATTCAACAGCTCAAGCCCCATCTGCTCACTGGGCTGAAGGCTGTACTGAATTCCTGTCACAGGAATCCTCTGAATTTCCTGAAGCAAATTAAGGAGGTACTCCTTGCAAGTGATATTGAGCCTTGGGACCATTGTGGGCTCTGCTATCAGGAGAGCAAGAAGCAGCTCAGCTGGACTATTGCTCTCTGCTGCCATGAATCCAGTTTTCTTCCCAGCTACTGGGAACACCTGGGTGAAGCATTCTCTCTGCCTTTAGTGGGCACTGCTCAGCTGAGGCACTGAAACTGCTGCTGTCACTGACTGTGTGCGGTGCTGAGCTCAAACACCCCCTGGAAGATGGTGGTGACTTGTCCTTCACTCAAACTGTTCTGCAGCTGAGGACAGCTGTGAAAAGGTGTTGCTTTCTGACACTCTTTTGGCACTCTGTAGAAAGAGATTTTCATAAAAATTTGGAATATGGGGCACTGCTCCTACCTTCAAAATCCCTGTGGCACTGCAGGCAGGCTCCTTCAGAATTGCTTTGTGGTGGGTGGCTCAGGCTGTGCATGCTGAGATGGGAGGCACCCAGCACATGGGGACTCTGTTGAGGGCAGGGTCTCTGCATGCTGGGGTGATTATAAGTGACAATACTTTGGTTTTGCTCAACTTCTACAGGCTGCAACAATAATCCTGGTATTTTAAAAAAACCTCATAATTTTAAATTAAACCTGAATTCATCACTTAATTAAAAAGCAGCACAGGGTCTTTGTTTTAGAAGACTCTGACAGATAAATGGTTGACATGATGCTAAAGATCACAAGACAGGGAGTGTGACCAATTTTCTGTATTCAGTTAACTTGGATGAGAAATTAAATTGAAAGTAGTATTGCATTGGTAATGGAGATTTGGAAAGAATTTCTGTGCTGTCTCATTTCTGCAGATACCTGCTTTGAATGACTCTTCCTTTGGGGTTGGAATAAATGTTCTTCAAAGGTGCCTTCCAACCCAAGCAGCTCTGTGATTCTGTGATTCATCAACAATTCATGTGGAAGTGAAGGATTGTGTACTGGGAGGTTTCTGGCCCACTTGACATCCTGTTCTTGCTTCATAAACCTTAAGTGAGATCTGTGTGTGTAGTAGGACTCACGAGCTGCAGTCTGACAGAAATGAAATGTTCTGCCTTATTTTACCCCAGGGAGAACTTGCAGGTTACTTCTTCACCCTCAGACATGTTTTTTCATGTCAAGGCAGGATTGAGTGTTTTCTGGGAAAAATCAGATGTTGTTTTTGCAAGTGCTGGGGCTGCTCATGTCAACCAAAGTCACCAGTGCAGTGAGAGGGAGTTGTTTCCTCCATGTAATGCAGGAGAGAATTTATTAAGAGAGTTGTAAATACCGCTAAAATAAAAAGTATTCCAACTACATTCTTATAAGATCATATCTCTCTTCTATCCAAACTGGATGCATATTTCAAGACAGGTTCAGAGTCCTTTATCTGTTAAGTGAAGTACTTCCAAAAAAATTACACTTCACTTCAAAATCAGGTGTCATTCCCTGTGCATTTGAGAATCCCTTCTAACCCAATAAATTTGAAAATTCATTCAAACTTTAATTATTTTGAACAACTATAGCCATCTCTTGACTTGCATCTGGAAATACAACAATTTTTTACAAAATAAATATACAAAGAGAATGATTTGTATTTTTTTAGGGTTGTAGTTACATCAGAACACAGCAACATGCTAAAATAAAACAGTAGCACAGTTTGTAGGGTTTTTCTGGTTTATGTCTGGTGAGATTTTAATTGATCAAATTTAACACTCAAACAGTCAAAGAAGCCAGATTATTTCACTTCAAAGAAAAGGCTTACAGAGTCTGGAAAATATCTTAAAATTAGTTTTCTGTTTTTACTGGCATGTATATTTTTAAAAAATGCAAGTCTCTTCTTGTTTCACTAATAGATTTAATGGCAGTATGAACATTAAATGATAATTGCTTGGCAACCCAATTTACCTCATATTTAGGAATATTTAGTTTTTTTGCACTCCTGTCTACTGAAGCCAGCATTGTTTTATGCCTAACAATACCTACATGCATATTTAGTGTTCTGAGCATGGGGCAAAGTGTGCTCCATCATCCTACACTGCTATTTTGGGGTTATGATCATGTGGCAGTTGCCTGCTATGGGACATAGGAGAACCATTTTTTTCTGGGCCACTGTGACAAACCTTGCAGATTTTTTGGCTGACCATGACAGAAGTCTGTAGGGGGTACAACACTGCCCTCCCTAGGGTTAGTTTTGCCAGGGTGAGTCTTTCTGGAGCCTAACAATGGGGAGAAAGCACAGGGTTTTTTTTTTTTTGGTGGACATTAATTGGTCTTTGGGAAGATGATTTAAAATGAAAATTGTGAGGTTTATATCATTAATATTTTTTAGTGATGCTGCTAGTAACTCCAGTTGTGCACTCTGCAGGTAAATTGTTGTATTCTTAGGGAATTTGTCATGAGAAAGGACTGACAGAATGGACCTGAAGCATAGCCTGTAGGAAGGGAAACATGGAAAGCATTTCCTATTTGTCACCTGGCATGGTTCCACATGTGAGATATGTGCACTGCAAAATTAATCCTGCTGGTCCTATAACACGTGGCTTCAGATGTAATTTACTGAGTTTGTAGCCTGCTGGAAAATTCATGTGTGCCAAAGAAAATACTTAATCTGAATGTTTGATCTAAGAACTACTGGCTCCTTCTGTGCTGACAGTAAGCACCATTCTCACATATGATTTTACATTTAAAGAGAGAAGCTGTGAATATAAAGCCTTGGCCACAGTATCCTGGCCTGTATCAGGAACAGCATGGCCAGCAGGAGCAGGGAAGTGATTCTTCCCTGTACCTGGCACTGGTGAGGCAGCACCTTGAGTGCTGTGTCCAGTTCTGGGCCACTCACTTTAGGAAGGATGTTCAGCTGCTGGAATGTGTCCAGAGAAGGGCAACAAGGCTGGTGAAGGGCTTGGAACACAAACCCTGCCAGGAGTGGCTTGGGAGCTGGGATTGTTGTGTCTGCAGAACAGGAGGCTCAAGGGGGGACCTTACCACTCTTTACAACTCCCTGAAAGGAGCTGGAGCCATGTGGGGGTTGGCCTCTTCTCCCAGGCAACCAGTGAGAGGAGGAGAGAGGACACAGTCTAAAACTGCACCAGGAGAGGTTTTGGTTGAACATCAGGAAGAATTTCTTCATGGAAAGAGTGATTGGGCATTGGAATGGACTGCCTGGGACCATGGTGGAGTCACCATCCTCAGAGGTATTTAAGGAAAGACTGGATGTGACACTCAGTGCCATGGTCAAGTTGGCACAGTAGTGTTTGGCCATAGGCTGAACTCCATGACCTCAGAGGTCTTTTCAACCCTAATTGGTTATATAAATATAAATACAAATATAATTACTATTTTTTCCCCAAATATTCTATTGTATTTTTAATCAAAGCTTCGTGGAGTTGTTCAAAGAGGAGGGTTTTAGCCCATCACTAAGACAAGCAGGTGATAATGTCCTTTTCTCAGGACATTATCAAAATTTTCCTTCAAACACACTTAAATTTTCAAATGGAAAGTTTCATCCATTAACTCACCTTGCAAGTGGCTAAGTCCTAGAACTTGTTGATTTCTTTTGGTCCTTATTTTTGTTTTTTCAAAGTAGTAGTTCCATACTGTAGCTTACAAAGTGCTGAGCACTGCATTCTCCATCAAGCAAACCTCTTAATGTTAATCATGCTTGGAAAAAAGCTGCCAGATTGGAGCTAAATATCTGTACATCCTCTGTATTTCTCCAGCTGGGCACCTTTTTCCTTCCTGTAAAAAGATGGATGTACTGCTATGGCATTGAGCTTGAGCTGGGAAGATTCAAAGTCCAGTCTGATATGCTACAGCCTCATTTAATCATGCCTTTATTAAAAAAAATAAATTATTATTTATTTTTAAAATGGTGATAATAAATATTTTGTCTTTTTGATTCTGAACTCTTGGAATAGAATTTATTTCTTAGCTATATAAAACCATTAAGACCTTACTTTCATATCTTATGGCATGCTGTAAATAACAGTTATCACTCATGGGGCAGATGTTTAACCCCTGGGCTGACTTTGTTTAGGACTCCTATTACCCAGCTTTGGTGTAAAAATGTCTTGGGTGAATTCTGCTCACCAGCTCTGTGCAGCACCATGTAATTGCACAACAAATAGTACCGATGCTTCAGAGAAGATTTTATTCAAAGCTTTGTTCTTCCAGATATGTAAAAGTAGGGATTGTCTTTACACACTCTCATTTTCAAAATGGCAATGCTTTAGACCTTTTAAAAGATGGGTTCATATAATGAACATTCATTATGTCTACGCTTCAAAGTGCCAGTTTCCAGCATTTGTTTCACTGCAAGTATAACTCACTTTCTTTCTACCTTTTTTTAGTAATTGTCATAATTGTAGGGTATAATTTCTTTTTTTTGCAATTTTGTATATTATCTCTCTATAAACCTACCCATGTGAGCTCCATGCTGCCCTTTTCTCATTTGTTTCATTAAACACTAAATCAATGAACTTTAAGCAAGCCAGGGTTAGTAATGAGGCATTAAGAATTAATCCATTAAACACCCAGGCTGTAAATCTACTATGTACCTCTTTTGAAGAGGTTATAATATGCCATACAATTAATTATCTGGAGCTCGAATACAGTTAATTTATCTGAACTCCAAAATGGAACTATTAGTTGAAAACATTATACTTCCATTATGAGCAGATATGCAACAGATTTTAAGGTCTAAAACCCTTTTAGCAATCTCAGGTGTAGCTTGCCCACACAGCACCTTCTGTGAAATGTTTGGCTTGTAAGGACAAGCTCGCCCAACTGCTCTGACAACAGTGATTTAGTGATTTACACCTGCTGGGTGGCCTCTCTGTCTGTCAGCATATCCACACATGAGCCAGCCTGTTCTTCCCAGGCTCTTCACACACTCTGCTTCCTTTCCCACTACAAGAGGCAGAAGTCTGATTAGCATCATATCCAGCAATGTACTGCTAAACTGATGACAGATGAGTGAAGGCTGGAAGGCAGAACTGAGCTCTCTCTTGGTTGCCATTTCTGGAGGCGTTTCTTCCGTAAGTGCAAGGCAGGGGTAAGAGTTGAAAAGACGTCTTTGCTGTGCTAGTACACCTGGCAGCATATACTAGGACAAAAAAAAATAATCCAAAAGTGTATTTATATAAATAACTCTGGGCTAATTTGAGGAGCCCAGTTTAATTTTCCATCTATGAGATGCTGGTTCTGCAGCATGCTGCAGTTGCTTGTGATAACGTTGGTCGTGCTTAAGCTGGACACAGAGTTGTCCTTAATAAGGCTGAATAAAACTGGGGAAAACAGAGCCTAGAAGTCAGGATTCATCTGCCACAATGCCTCTTCAGCCAGAGCTGAAGAGGACTAAGAGATGTTTAACCCCAATTTAGAAAATGCACCTTTTCAGAACATGGGCAAGACCCAGTGGATTTTTCAGTATTCATCATATTTCATCTTAAAGTCTTCATTGTTTAGAGAGAAAATCAAAAGAGCTCACGCAGTACATTCTTTTAAAAAAATTTCACAGCATGATCAGCATGAGACTTTTATAGATGTATAATGATATATCAAAGTTAATGATTGTTATCGATAATTATAACTATTTAGGATAAGTTTATTTAAAGGGATGCTTTTGTTTTATAGTAAGGCTCAATCACAAAGCTCTGTAGTATCTCCAGGAGGGAAGGCCATAATGCTTTGCAGGGGATATGTAAAAATATAGTTATAGCCAACTATCAACCATTAGAAGAGGTAGGACTAAGTTTGTAGGAGATACTGCTGTTTTAAAAAAAACCCCACATGTTCTCCTTGGCTGTTTGTTTGTTCTTGGTTCATTCACAGAAATTGTTAGCGGTACATATAATATATATAATGCACATATACATAAATGTAATAAGAGGGCAAGGTTATCAAAATTATAAAATAATTTACATTAAAATTCACAAAGAAATATTGTTGAAGATGAAAACTGAAAAGATTCTTCATTCTTGCTAAGTTTTTCTGTCATATGCTGTAGTCCCTGTAAATGCCCTACAGGGAAAAATGCATTATTTTGCTTTGATGCTAGTACTTTTTGAAAGGGCTTTGCAAAACTGAAAAAATAATTTCAATGTGTTGTTAACCTGCTTTTATGTGTATCCCAGAATCCTCTTATTTAAGTTTTCAGTAAATCCCTCCTCATTTCTTTTTTTGTAAGTGTCCATAAATCATTTGAAAACAGCATAATGAAGGGCAGTGCTGCCTGTGACACCTCTCACATACACACCCAGCTGTTCTGTTGTCTTTTCTTGCTATCATCTGTTACCAGATGATAACAGAATAATTCTGGAGTTACTGATAGTTTAATTAATTGGAGAGGGAGGGGGGATTGTTGCTTTTCCAAGGTCCTGTTGTGTGGTGGCAATTGCAAGGGGGGCTAATACAATGCATCTTTTATGGCCTTAATGATGTGGGCTTTTCTTTGCCACACCTAATTAAAATTCATGAGGTAGTGGGTTAGGAGATATTAGAGGAAGGTCCCTGTGCAGAAATGTTACATACTGCAATATAATTAATAGAACATCAAGCCTTTAAAACTTACTGCTCTACTTGATTTGGCCATTTAAAAGTAACTTCCAAATAGAAGTGCAGAAGGCTGGAAGCAGCCTTACTTTAAAACAGAAGCATCCCTTTAAAGAAACTTATCCTAAATAGTTATAATTATCGATAACAATAATTAACTTTGCTACATTGTCATACATCTATAAAAGCCTCATTCTGGCCATGCTGTGAAATTTTTTTAAAAGAATGTACTGTGTGAGCTCTTTTGATTTTCCCAAACCTGCAGGATTTTCCCCTAAACAATGAAGATTTTAAGATGAAATATGATGAATACTGGAAAATCCACTGGGTCTTGCCCATGTTCTAAAAAGGTGCATTTACTAAACTGGGGTTAAACATCTCTTAGTCCTCTTCAGCTCTGATATATTTGGCATTGTGGCAGATGATGTGGTTAACAAGGATGGACCAGATGGAAAATAGCCATTAGCAGTTTAGTGCAACATCATAACCTTTCTCTTCACTGCAGATGTGAGGTAAAAAATTGTCCATTGCCCTTCTGAACAGTCATCTCTTGGTGTGACTGGTTTCCAATTTCATGTGTTTCCAAGACAGAGAAACCTACTTACTCTAATTTCTATTTCTAGCACTAAAACTCCAGGATTTGCTCTCAACCTCTGACTGCTTATCAGGCACCCTAAGACTGGGAGAGGATCACCCACCACTGACTTGTTCCTCAGAAGAGATTTCTCAGTGCATCCTGCCCCACAACCCTACAACATTCACAGCCATCACTCCAGGCACATACCCAGGGAATTTTCTAGTCTGGGGAGCCTCTGTGCTGGTGGTTTAACCTCCCTGCTAAAAACATAAACCAGAAAGGATATAATTAAATGTATCTCTGTACTGCAAAGGCATTTTGCTTAAAGTATTGATAATTAAACATTGAAAATACTGAGAAATGGGAGGCATTCTAGTATTATTCTTCATTTTTCCTGAGTGTCTGGCAGCACTGCATCCATGTGTCCTTCTGACATGGGGCAGTGGTGTGTCCTTCTAGCTCAGTTTGGGCTCTTACATGTAAGCAGGTCTCTGGCTCTCTGACATAATGCTCTGGAAATCTCCAGCCATTCTCTACCTCCTTTTACCAGGGAAACACATTACTCTAGAAGAATAATTCCATGTAAGTTATGGATTTCTGCTGCTCTCTGTGCCCAGTAGCTCTTCAGAGTTGGGTAGTCAGCTGGAAGGCAATTCAATAGGATGCCTTCAGGCAAACTTAGACATTTATCATATGATACAGATGTATTTTAATTCCATCTATTTTCCGGTTTTATTTGTGTATTGTGAAGGCCTAAAATGAATAAAGCAACTTTCCTCTGGCATGCATATCTTAGCTTATCTAAACTTCAAACTGCCTATTTGTCAAGTGTCATACAGCCCCAGTTCTGGATGTGTTATATAGCCCCAGTTCTGTACATGGGGCTGTCTTAGAGGCAGTAAAACCAAGCAACGGGATAGATTATTTTAAAATGCTGCTAGGACAACTGACAATTGTCCAGCTTGTCACAGTCTGGAGCAGAGCCTGTCTTGCTGCTGCTGTTTGAAGCTGTGTGTGTTTGCTGGGGTGGGAGAGTTGAAACTGTGACTGGATTTAGCCTGTTCTGACAGCAGGCGTTGCATGATATTCCTTGTTTCTCCCTTGTGGTGCAGGAAGAGCCTGGCTCAGCTATCCCCCATCATTCCCAGGAGCAGTGAATATCATGGAAGGTCTCATGTCTCCCCTTCCTCTCCCCCTTCCTTCGTGGGAGCTGCTAAATTCCCCTTAAGCCACTCAGGAAGTACAGGCACATGACACTCAAAGGAAGGGGACACATCAAGTGCAGGGCAGCCTCTCTCAGCAGCATTTTACAGTAATGGGAACTGCACCAGCACTTCCCAGTGCATTATGCACTACTAGAGCACTCAGGCATCTCTGCAAGCCACTGGGAAGTGGAGCTTGGACACTTGCTAGTGTTAGTTCAACACTAAGTTTGAAGTTGGATCCCTTAAACTTTCAGAGTGCTTATCTAAGTTTTCCCTGTGACCATGTGCTAGAACCAAAGGGCAGCCAAATGAAAGGCATGGCAATAGTGAAGACATTTTGCTGGGATGGAGTAACATGGTTAAAAATAATAAAAGAAATAATAGTGCATTGTCCCTAGGCGAAAGCAAAAATAAACCCAAACCAGAATACACAGACAGACAGACAGACACACATACACACACACATCTGACAATAAATGAGATTTGTGCCTGAAAATACCTTTTATCTCTCCCTTAAGAGATTTCTCTTAATTCTTTCTGAAGAGCAATAGATTAAAATTGATCCAGGACAACTTACTAATGATTTAATCAAACTTGCATCCGTACTCTGTTTCTTAGCTGAACTAATCTGAATGCAAAATAGGAATCAAAGCAGTGACCATTGTGCACACAGGAAAGGACAAAGAGAGATTTAATTTTATGTGAATTTCAGGTGTTTTGAGCTATGGATTTAAGTGATCAACAATCTATATTTGGTTCAGGACACAATGACGTATTTTACAAGATGTGTCACAAGTCAGATTCTTCTGCTGTAATTTCTAACCTCAGTTTTAAACACTGTCAGCATCATCTAGAATTTAGAAAAAAAGAGCAACTCATCACCATGCCAATAGAACAGAAACTGCTGTATGATTTAAATACCTATAGCTTCATCATTTACTCAGTTGTATGCTTTCAATTTGCTAAGCATGAGGTTGGTGATTAAACTGGTGCATAATTATTAGCAACAGAGAGACTGTTGTCAGATCTCACAGTCTTCTGACCAGGTGCAGGCTTCTCAGATTCAGTCAGAGCCTGCCTGTCATATTTATGAACAATCCAGCAAAATAAGTGACTGATTTCCATCACAGAGGCAGTTTTCAGCAGATTGTCACAGTAAAACTCTGTTTCTGAATAGTGTAATGAATGTTCTGATGTTTGCAAAAGCAATTTTTTATATATAGACCAGTGTGAGTGTAAAAGCATTAACAATCTGATCCCAGTATCTGTCTCTCTAGCTCCTTATCTGTATCCTTTCATTAATATCCATCTATTTCACTCTAATGTCAAAGTCAATCAAACACTTTGTGATAATGCAAACAGAACTGAAGCATGGCCTGCTAAATTAATCCAATGTGGTGAGGACTTCAAAAGATTAAATTTCTTTGCTCTGTTTCTTCAGCACACTTTCATGATCAAAGCCTAGATGGCTGGTTTGCCAAATGTTTATCCAAATCTCAAATTTAGGCAGGATAATGTAGGCTGTGCATTGCAAGAGCAATGAGTTTTTGCTCCCTACAAGGACAAACTCATTCTGGATTCAGAGTGTCTTTGTGGGGCTTCAATCTCGTGTCTCTGCTGGTGCTCTCAGAGATGATGGCTCATTTGTTGAGCTGGTAGATGCAGGAGTTTTACCTTGTAGAACATGGAGAGACCTGTCTGATGCTTTCTGTCATTCCTGACAAGGGTCTGACTTATGCTCATCTCTTCAAGTACATTCACCCTCTGGTTTTTGTGCTTGCTGCTGCTTCAGTAGTTTAGCCCTGGTGTAGGAATATGGATCAGGAGCAGGATGGATCCCTGCAGCCAGAGGATGGTAGGGAGCATCCCTGGGCCAGGCTCTGGGCTCCTTGAGCACTGCCCGTGCTGCACCTGGGCTGGGGGCTGCAGGAGCCAAACTCTGGGGGTGCAGCACGGTGCCACAGCACAGGCAGCATGCAGCAGCATGACACAGCAGCTACCCAAGTCTTGGTCTGCACCTGCTTCATGTCCTGCCAGGTCAGAGATGACAGCCCCTGCTCCAGAGAGTGGCAGCCAGTGTGGAAAACTGCACAGAGCTGAGTGACCAGACAGCTCAGAGAAAACTCAAGCTGGTAATGGTTTGGACAAACCATTTTTAGAGGGTGAGGCTCTCTTGTCTGCAGTGTGCCCTCACTTCTGCCTCTTTCTCACTGTAATTTGCTGTGTGGTTTTGCTAAATTACCTAAATGCACAAATATAATAACCATCCAATATAAAAATACAGGCTCTTCAGTGAGAAGAGAAACATTTTGTCAATATGCTTTTAAAGTGTTATTCTGCAGGATAAACAGTACCATGTTGGAGAAAGCAATCATAAAGAATGTTTTTCCTCTTTCACCATATTGTAGTGTAAATTTGTTACGGGACTTGACATTCTACCCCTCCTTGAAGGTATTCATCTCCTGTGCCAGTATTGGAGATGAATAGATGCTAAGCTTTCAAGTACATCCTATTTGCTTGTGAAATAGAAACAACTAACCAGAAACTCATGTACAATAATTACACACTAACAAGCCTGTTTACTCTCCATCTCCTTTCGAAATATGTGCCCTGTTACTCACAATTTTATAAACACAACAGTAAATAATTTTGAATGTTTTAAAAATAGGTCATAAAAGCAGTATAATTTCACTTAATGCATATATACAAGAGTAGGAAAGAGTGGGCCATGTTCTCCATCACTGAGAGAAGCACAGTGGTGGCAAAGATGGGTGAGACCCTGCAGAAGAGCTATGTCCTACAGTTGTTTGGAAGGGAACGTGTTTAGACTAAAATAAAATGGGTGGGAAAACTTTAAAATTCTGTATTTATGAAATGGATTAATGCTTTATTAACAGGGACTTAGGTTCTGATTCAAGTAATTTTAAATGCCAAGTCAGTCTAACTTTTTGCTTGAAAAACAATGTCACATTGTAAGTTTTGTGGTATTGTGTTAATCTCACAACATTTTAACTGTGGGTACTATTGGAAATTAATTTTTGCATTGAAACAAGTCTTCCTTTCCTGGTAGGAACATGAAACCTTTCCAGTAAAAGTGGTTTTGCAAAGCTGCAGCCCTTTGAAGTTGTAAGCCCAAAAGAAATTGAATCACAAAAACAGGACTTTCATGGATCTTAAGCTGGGAGCCTGGAAATGGGTTTTGTGAAGGAATCATCATTCTAAGTGAAATGGTTTAACACCTTGTTAAGGAAAATATATCTGTCAGCTACAGTTTCTACTTCAGCTCCCCAGCAATGAAAAGATGAAGGAGCAGGCTAGTCTGGAAGCATGGAGGGAATTACACCTTCTGATGTTCTCCTAAATACTCACGTTTGTAGTGCTTCACAATTTTTAGTGTAATATCCTTGCAACATCCTTCTGAAGCGGAGAAGAGCTGTGACTCCTATTTTACTGATGGGAATTTGAAAACAGGGAAGCTGAATTCCTTTGGTTTGGATCAAGCAGATTGTTTATGGTCACAGAGGAGATTTATGGTGAAATGGAGAGGGAAGACAGGCTGTTATAATCCCCAAGCTCACACCCAGGTAGCATGACCATATTGTGTCCTTGGGAAACTGCTGGATGTGGTCCTTAGCTCTAATTCATTCATATTGCAGCCAATAATATCCATCTGTAACACAGCAGCTTCTCCTGATCTACACTAAGAAGACAGGCTCCGAGAAACTGAAGCATTTTAAAAGCCTTGGAAGAGGTTCCCCTGGCAGATGAAGCCCTGTGTCCAGCTCATAGGTAGCTAATCCTCAATGTAACTCAGTGAAGAGGATGCAGGAGGGAGCAGTAATGGTTTATTAGTACAATAAACCAGGTGTTCCGGTTTTCTTAAGTTCTGCCTGAAGCTGGAAGGTGATAACCTCAAGTCTAACTTCTCTCTAAAGTCATGGGAGAGAGGTGAACCTCTAACTTGGATGGCCCTGACTACCTGCAGAGGTGTGTCTGCCTTTTTCTGTGGGGCCTTTCTTGATCACTGCATGGCTGATACAAGACCCCTGCAGCACAGATATCTCAGTGGCCAAGTTAGATTTCTTTCTCCATGAGTTATGATGTTGGTGTCATGTCTTTCCTTCCCCTGGTGTGTAAGGCAGCTCTTTCTGGGGGGATGCAAACAGGAGAGATGACAGCAGCCTATGCTGTAACTTCATGGCTGATGCATCCACAGTCAAAGTGCTTTGGTGTCTCTTTTTGACTGAGAATTCAAAATTCAGTTTTCCGATTCTCCTGTCCCCAAGTATGTTGGTGTCCTGACTCCTGGAAATACACATTGCCCCCTATCACAAATGCCTGCATGATGTTGAGTGTGACATGGGAGAAGGTGGGGAGAACACTGTGTGTGTACCTGAGCTGAGAGAGCAAAACCTTCACCTGGGTGTTCTCAGGCTTCTGATTGCCAACCAACATGATTTTCCGCATACCACAGTCACATATTTTATTTCCAAGGGTTACTTAAAATGCTTAAAGAAAATCTGTACGTACTTGAAAACAAGTAGTGAAGAAAATCATACCAGGTGCTTGAGGAAATATAGCTGACTCTTAACACATGATTACCATTTTTTAAACTTCAAGGTTAGCAATTTAAACAGACTTTTTGGTCATTTCTTGCCTAACAAATAGCTGCCTTCATCATAATTTCTCTCCTAGTTATCCTTTGAAATAAGAAATGAAGGAAAAGCGAGAAGTGGGAGGGAAAGAGTAGGTTTGCAGTTGACTTGACAAACATTTTATCAGGGCCTGTCGCAATAGGACAAGGAGTAATGGTTTTAAGCTGAAGGAGGGTTGATTTAGATGAGATACAAGGAAGAAATTTTTTACAGTGAGGGTAAAAACATTGCTCAGAGACTGCTCAGAGAGATGATGAATGCCCCATCTCTGGAAACATTCAAGGTCAGGTGTAAAGGGGCTCTGAGCAATCTGATCCAGCTGAGGAAGACCCTGCTTATTGCAAGACAGGTTGGATAAGATGGCCTTTAAAAGTCCCTTCCAACCCAGACCATCTTATGATTCCATGATTTGAACTGTTTCAACTGATGCTTTCATTTCCTCTGCTTATTTCTCCCAGGAAGAGTTCAGACATAAGCAATCCACTTACTCTTATTCACTTGAGCCAAAACACCAGGATAATTGTACCTGATGGCAGAAGTGGTGACTCTGTGCACTTTTACAGGCACAAATGCCTGCTCCAAGCCAGAATCTGTTCCTGACCTACTTCATTCAATACAAAGTTTTCAACAGGTAATTAGAGAAATACTTTATTTCAAATATGTCATCTAGTCAAGGCTAAGTTTGCCCTTTCTAGTGGTATATTTTTAAAAGGTAGGGAGATACTCACTCTTGTTATCAGAGGTGTATCTTCTTCTCACTTTAAGCTGAAAAAACGGGGGAAAAGGGAAAAAGAGAAAAAATATATACTTTTTCCAAACAAAAAAGCAAATAGCAATTTTTAAAGACACCATCAAGCAAGCAAGAAATTCAATTCAGTTTTTATCTCTTAATGCCAGAAAGCAAGGAAGGTTCCATTTGGGTCGAATGTATGAGCTCTGTGTCTGGCACAACAAACAAATATTCAATGGATTTGTAATTTACCCTAGAAACTGACTGGTCTGATTGAAAATAATGATGTCTGACAGTGCAGGGGCAGTGACTTGGCCTTTGTCAATGCACAGCTAACCAAGAACTACCATGCACAGATACTGGAAAACCAATTAGCTATTCTAAGAAGTATTAGCAGATAAAATGCTCTGATTAATCACACAAAATATGAGTAGTCCCTTTTTTCTGTAACTCCTGTTTGAAAATGAGCACTAATACTTCTGAATCAACTAATTTAGTTGCTGGATATCCCAGCAGGGCTTTTTTGGAGCCAGATATAATTTGAATATCATTTGATATATGAATTCTTAGGAAAGAACATAGCTGTGCACATAAGCTGATGTCAAGTATATTTATACACATAAAATGTGTATGTGTAAGAAGCAAATGAGGCTTGCTTACTCTGCTGCATATCATAGCAAGCTGAGGGTTATTAAATTACAATTGCTACATCATGCTAATTTATTTTTTATTAGCAGCTTACTAGAACATTATAGTGCCAAATGTGCTATTTTCCTCCTGTATGTTTTTAATGCAGACATACTAGTATGGTAATGCACTATTCCTTAAATAATTTAAACAACAAAGGCTTACCCAGCTACAGGTGACTTGTTTGATAAAAATTATCCTTGCAAAAAGAATTCAGATGCTCTTTCAGTGCATGGATACTAAATAATAGAGTTCTTTATTTTCCTCCACAGAATCAATAGGAAGCAAGGGAGAAATATTTCCCTGATGGGAAATCACATTCTGTGTTTGGCAAATATGTTTGTTTATGCAGCTAAAGGTGACAGAGATCAAGAAGAATGGGTAGAAGAGAGGTTGAAAACCAGCTGAGATAGTTCAGGAAGATGAATACATAGTGCACATCTAGTTATGGCATTTGAGGATCCCTTTTAAATAGTAATTTTATTCAGTGAAGACACTCAACACAAGCCAGTAAAACAGCTGCCCATTCTAAAGAGGGAAGGCATCTGTCTGCCACTCACCCACATACAAACACTGCCCATTTTGTCTGAGCCTTTCCTCTCAGGTCTTCCTTTCTCAAGTTGGCAGGAAGGAAAACCAGGTCACTGCAGTCCTTGTGAGAGTGAACTGAACTTTCTCTTCTCCTCATGGGTTCATGATTAGTGACTGGAGGGAAGGAGCACCTGCACTTCCCTGTTCTCTGCCTGCTCCTCTTCACTGGCTCTCAGAAAGGGCCACCCAGAGATCAGAGGCTCTGCTTGCTGTCAGGCTTGGACCAAGTTTCACAGTGACTTCATTTGGGTTGAAGCTTTTTGCTCTCCAACCGCTTGTTTGAATGTCAGAGTAGACAGGGGACAGCAGACAATGATGCAGAGAGCTCCCAATGGAAACACCCTGATTAAAACCAAATGCCTCTGCTTTCTTCTCTTTTCTCATGCTGAGGATTTGGCCATTCATGGAGTTTCTGTTGACATTGCTGAAGCACCCCATTTCTCTCTTTTATTTGAGCTGAACCTGAAGGCATGCTGGGCTACCATCCAGAAAACAGCTCATGAACATTCACTAAAAATATATGCTGGTACTGTTACATGCAAACACATCTGTCCAGCAGACACTGTTGCACAACAGAGTTAGCAGGCTGCCAGTTGCAACCCTGGAACCCCAGAGTTGTCACTAAGAAGCTGATGCAAAGGGTGGCATTGAGCACAGGACTGAAAGCACATGGGCAGCCTGTGGTTTCTACCATGGCCTCCCAGCCTGCAGGTCGCTCAGGAGGAGCATGGAGACCCTAAAGGCCAGGACTGGGAGCAAGCAGCTACAACAAATTTAAACCTGTCTCTGCCCTGCTCCTGCAGGCTGCCTTTGAAGCTCAGCCACTGAGGGTACAGTGAGGGGAACACCCAAATGTGAAGGTAAGAGTGAAAGGGGGTTCTTGCAGCACCAGGACCAGCCTGGTCCTGGTGCATCTTGCAGGTAGATGCCAGGACACCACTGCTCCTGCTGGGTGTCTTAATGAAGTGTCACAGGACTTTGCTTGGGTAAACATTGCTGTGATGTAAACAACTCTCTGTCCTGGAAGAGATGTTTTGCAAGCATAGCTGTTTTTAAGCTTTTTCTGAAGTGCATGTACAAGCTATGAGGAGAAAAAAGATTGCACAAAAATAATTACAAAATCCCTCACAACAAATCAAATCAAACCAAAATAAACACCACCACCAACAGAAAAACCAAAACAAAACAAAGAGAGAATCTGGGCAGGTTAATATCTGCCTCTGTTCTTGGTAATAGCTTTAAGATGTTAATGAAGTGATCCTTGTTTTTGTTCAAGGAAAACATGTTCTTCGTATTTTTGTTATATAAAACAGGGAGAGAAAAATGTATTCAATTTTCCCTCACTCTACCTTAACATAAAATTGCTTAGTGTTGTCTCTAATAAAACTGAAAATGAGGAACGAAAGTACAGATTGCTCTGTGCAAGGTCTAATTTTTTTGTGTGCATTATATTAACGATCTCTGCCCAATTTTGTGATAATAAGGCAAATAAGGAAAAAGCCTCCGTTGAAAACCCCAGCATATAATCAGCAATTACAAGTGGGTAGTGCTTCATTGTAGGGGTTTTTATGATCATTATGGATGGTAAGAGTCTTGTTTAAATATTTGAATATGATTTCCCAGAATCAGTTAGGTACCCTCATTGTAATGACTATTGATGGAGCTGTCCGTGCACTCACTACCCTGTTTTTTTTGAGACTGTGGCCTCTGAAATCTGCAATATTAATTTATCATCTGCCTCTGTGCAGGGCCAAAGGTGGATAATGGGATCCCAGGGTGGCACCAGTACAGGGAAGCTCTGTAGAGCTTCTAGAGAAGCAGGGATACTTCTCCTATAGCTCTATAGGGAGATCTGCAGCTCCCCAGCCTTAAGGTGAGCAAGACACTGGAAGTTTGTGACTCACTGAAAATTAATCTCATCCTAAAAATTCTGGGAGACATCTAAACAACTCACACTGAGCTAGAGTAAGGAGATTTGTATGCTGCAAAAGCAGATGAATAAAGGAAGTTTCACATTCATAACTTCTAAGACTTAACAGACCACAGAGATGAGTATAGACATATTTAGCATAAAAAAGAACTGATAAAGAAATTCTCCAAAGTTTAAATGTAATAGAATTGTGATGGAGTAGAACCACGTAGGTTCTAAGAAAAGTCTCGAGTATGGAGGACTGATGACTCTCAAAGCATTAATGAACCTCTCCAGAATACAAAGAAGCTGAACCACATTTTGAATTACCAGTTAATACTGTGGAAATTGGTTGCTTCCTTAAATATCATAGCCTTTTAAGTCCTGCCTTAAGCAATTAAAACACACTACTCTTAGTAGAAAAATAATTATTTGTTCATTGATTTTGTAAAATTCTCATCTGGTTAGGTAATTTATATGCTGGATTGGGTGAGAAAAAAAAAGTAGTTTCTTTCTAACAAATGCATTAGTACTACAAAGGAAAGGGAAGAAAGGTTGTTTTTTTCTTGGTCAAAGAAAAAGAGTGAAGATGTCAAAAAGGAGCTGAAAACTTTCAAAGAAATAGCTTGTGCACAGGAAGGAATCATGGTATTTTAATGTATGCAGTAGAACTTTTACACTGTTTGTACTAAAAAGTGCATGCATAAACTCACACTCGTGCAATGTGCAACTCCAGGAAAGGTGCAGGTGTACATAACATGACTAAAGTAGGCTTTGCCTTTATGTGATTGATAAAGACTCATTGATTTCACCCTTATGACTTTGTCTGTTTGTATCTTGGCTGTACTTCTGCTTGCACCCTTCATTTGCAACAGCAAACATCCTGGATTGCAGCTGAGAAATGTCATGTGTCTGGGTGACATACACTTCTGGGGTGGAGGACACCTCTGGCCCACCTCATCCTTTGCTTATTTCTGGAGTCTGATGCTGCTCTGGAAATGTCCTTTTTTGAGGGTATCTGCCATCTGCTTTTGAATCAAATTCTTCCCCCAGAACAGCAGTTCACTGCTCTATTTTCTCACATCAGCTGCTCCACTGAGTATTGCTGGGGCAAGGGTAAGGGAGACTCACTCTGGTAGGGCTGCAAAAAAAAAAAAAAAAAAAATCCACCAAGAAGAACCAAGACAAAGAAGTAAAATCTATAATTGGATTGTGCCCAGGTACTGAATCATTTAGCACAAAAAATGAGAAAAAAAAAAAGAAGTTCTGTGGGTTGACTGAAGAGACCCATACCTGCAAGGTACTTGGAACTGGCAAACATTTCAACTGCTCCTCATAAAATGCTTTTGTCAATGGTTTACAATCTGTGCATTTGCTTCCTGCATGATGAAACCAAACAGAGACATGCATATGAGAAACACACAGGCATGAAACTGAGTTAAATTCATCCTTTGTGTAATTCCAGCAACATTTCTCTGTTGGATTTGAGTGCTCAGCATTTACAGAAGAATCTGGATTGAGTTGAACTTGCATGAACCAAGCCAAATTTGTAATTACAAGGCCTGGCAAGGCATATATCTCTTTCCTGCTTATTTTGGATTTGCCATTGTTAAGAGTGAGTGAGTGCCTCTGTTATTCACACGCCAGTCTCAAATCTATGGAGAATTTGGGGAGATGAGGAGCTTGATCTGAGAGAAATTGAAAACATAAGGCTCAAATTAAAGCACTCTGCAAGTAAAGTGAAGGTTTTTAACTATCAAAATGCAGGAAGCATTTTGGGCGGGTGGCAGACAGTATTTTCCCTCCGTTTAATTTAACAGTTTAGAATATCACCCACTGTTTTGTGAAGGAAATTGATACATTTAGATTAAATCTTGAATTATATACCATGCAACACTGTCTTAGATATGGCTTCTCCTTTCATTACAAACTGCTTCTATGAGGAATTATTCCTCTTACTGCTTTTTTTCCTCTACCTTCACATGACCTCTGTGCTCACACCCTTTTTACAAACATCATTCTATACTTCTCAGAGCAAATTAGTTTTTTCTTTATCTGCTGCATGTTATTCTCACAAACCTAATAGTATTTCCCCTTCCAGTTATATTCAGTTTCACCCCATAAATTTATAGTAGGGGCAGGAGTTCCTACAGTCAACCTGTGTATTGCAGGTTGTAGGACTCTCCTGAGCTGAATTGTGTTTCATGTAGAACACTGGCTTTTGAACTATATTCAGTCTGTTTAAAAACTGATCTTGTCATAAGATGTGTTTTCACCACAACCAGTTTTTACATCTTATTTCCATTGTATCTCCAGCCTTAATTTTCATTTTCTTGCTTTGTCTGCTGAATTGAATAACCCATTAACAAAGTTGTACTCCCTTGTAAGTACTTACAAACTCTTCAAATTTCTTTTCAACCTATTCTTTCATTAACTAAATAGATTAGGTTCCTGCAGTGTTACTAATAGATGCTTTCTCTTGTTCTTTAATCTTTCTCTGTGCTTTGTTCCTCCTCAGTTACCAATGTCCTTTCCAGAACACAATATTCCAGTTGTGATTGCATCAATGTTCAGTGCAAAACCAGGACCAGCTCCACATCTTTTCAAGAGATCTGGGGCTCCTTTTTTGGCCACAGAACTGAACTGAGAGCACATGTTCTGTCCTAAGAGTTATGTTCCTGTTTAGATGAGATCTCACATTCATAAGCAACATTGTTTCTCCAATTGAATCCCTAGAGATGTCTCACTTCCTTTGTTTCAAAGACATATGACCGCCAGCTGGTCTGATTAAAGAGTTTTTTATTTATATCCATCTTGTCAGGTGGTAAAATTTGGCTAAGCATTGAATGGTTGCTTTTATATTTCCCCTTTTACGTGTCTTTCTGTTGGCCTATGTATATGTGGGAGAAAGTGGGCAATTTTTGATGTGCAGTAATATCATACATCACTTCTGCCGCATCATAAAGTGCTCTAAATCCCTCTGCATCAGCCATCCATCATCTTAATTATATATTCCTCACCCAGTCTTCGTGTTATCTACAGTTCTCATCAACGACAGCTTTATGCTTCCTTCCATGTCTCAAGTAAAAAATTTAACTGGTGTAGGACTGGCTCCCCAGTGAACTTCACTGAAAGCACACATCTCTGCAGTGACACTCTGGTGTGTGAGCACTTGCCAGTTTTAATCCCTTTAACGTGTGTGGTGTTGATTCATGGCATCCCCAATCAGTGTTTTGTGCAATATATGGTACTGACTGTGTAAGATGTCTTGTAGAAGCCCAAATATAGTGACACCACTAGCTCTATCAGGCAATTTTTAATCTCATCAGAGAAAGATATCAAGTTAGTTTGATGGAACTATTTGCCAAAAAACCCCACTGAGTGGCAATAATTATATTGCCTCCCTCTTATGCCTTAATAATTGGTGCCTGTATCAGCCTGTCCTTTATTTCACCTGAGATTGATGGTAGTCAGTCTGAAAACCTGGAATTATCAAAGTTGTGTCATTTATTCTCGCTTAATTTTTGTTTTTAATACTCTTGTTACCTCACTTTTTCCCATCTTCTCCAACTTTCCTGGTATTACAAGATTTATTGAAAAGATCAGCACTAATGATCTGGAGGGGCTTACACATAGACTCCTTTTAGACTCTCATATATTCATTTTGAGACTTAGTGCTATAAATATGTCTAAAATCAGTAGCTCTTATTTGACATCTTCTGATGCACTGTTGGAGTGAAAATTGCTTCATGATTTTCTTATGAAATGAACACATCATCTGATCCCTGGCCAAAGATACACCAGTTACTTATTCAACGCTTCCGCCTTTTCTGGATTATTCTTGGCAATTTTATAATTTCCAGTCCCACTGTTAGTATTCCTTTTGCTCCCTTTATGTTCAAAATGTCTTTCTGACTATTGTTAACCCTATTTACCACAGAATTCTTTACTTCACTTACTAGCTTTCTTGTTTTAAAAGTCCAAGCATGTAATCTCTATTCAAGTCTACATAATCATCAACTTTTTTTTCTTTTGGATTTGTTTTTTTTCCAAATGTGCCCTTTACTTTTATAACAAGCAAGGATTGTTTTGTAGCTCAGTCACCCATTCACTCTTTTATCCCCAGTCAATTGGGCTCGTGACGATTGGCAACTTCCTTTAAAAGTAATCCCAATGAAGAAATGAAATACATGAAAAAAAGTGAAATAAAAGTGAAGAAAGTGAAATAAAAGCAAGAATTTTGTAAAGAGTATAAGCTTCCAAGAGATGTCACCTATAAGAGGCTGTTCATCAGTGACTGTTCAGACAAGAGTACCCTGTCATAGGGATAAGAAAGCAGTTTAGCTGTATTGACAAAATCTGTGCTGGTACCTTGCCTTCATGGCCAGAGAACTGCCTTGGGTCATTGTAGTTGCAAATGCAGATTTCCTGTGTGCTTCCAACTATCTGGTTGGGTTTAGGGAGACTTTGACTTTTGCCCACATATTGCTGCTTTATGTACTTAAAAAAAAAAAAATCTAAAACCTGGGAATATAAACTCAATGATAATATCATCATGGCAATGCAAATGCAATGTCATATTAATTTTGCCCTGCCAGGTCAGTACATTAAAAGTAAATGTGTTATTTCATTACAATGGTGAAGCTACCACAGTTGAACAGCACCACTGAGTGTAAGAAAGCTTCAGCAGGGACTGGTTTGATCATTGGTTTGACCTTTAAAAGTGGACAGTTTTTTAATGTGATTTTGCATCTGCTCGATAAAAAAATAATTCTGGAAACTTCTGAGAAATATGGAACTTCTCTGAACAATTAAGATCATAAAAAATACAGAACAGGTACCCAAGCAAATGTCAGAAAATCTTTGCAATTAATTTTGTGACCGTGTAACAAATATAACTGGAGAAATTTCAGCTGACAAATCTCCAGCAAGTCTTCTATGAAATAAATAAATGAATTGGACTATGCAGTTGCAATTTTATTTCTTCAGAACAATGTTTTGTTGCTTCCATTTGAACACAATGAAGTTTGCAAATGATCACAGGTTTGGCAAGTTCTTATAAACCCAGAGACAGATGTATGGCTGATTTAAAATATATGGTTGCAGAAAAATACTGTGGTATTCCTAAGGTATGAGTACCTTGGGAAAATCAAGTTTGTGGGTATAGTGGATATCTTTCCCCCTCAATGACGGACATTTTCCTGCACTGATTTCTGATTATATTTATTTGCTACTTTGATCTGTGTGTACAAATGATGAGTTTTGTGCCAATGTGTTGGTTGTGAATGATTGCTGATTCTTTAGCATTGAGGTGACAGTCTTCCATTACCAGGAGGCCACAAAATTGTTGGGGAGGTTTGTGTGGTGGAGTGCTGGCAGATGACGGCTTAATTCCATCAACTGCTTCAAACATACATGGACAACAAATGGGAAGGGAAGGATCAAACCTGTATAAACAACAATGGTGCTATCTCACAGCCAAACCTTTCAGGATTCCAAGGATGGGCACCCTGCTTAGCAAGTCTGTGCTTTGCCAGATGCTTTTTGCAGAGCAAAGGCTAAAAGCTGTACCAACACATCCTCCAGTGAAGCTTTGCTTGGAAAATCTGAGCAGGGTGAACACCTGCATAGTCCAATGTGCTCTCCTCTCTGTAGACCAGCCCCCCAGCTCTCTGCAGAGCACTGGTGCTGTGCATGTAGCAGGGCTGGCATTGTGCCACCTTGGGCTCCCAGCCTACAGCTGGTCCCTTCATCCCACCCACGCTGATGCTTCCCAAAATTTGGTTCTTGTTTGAGCATTACAGCTCGCCTTTGTCTTTTCCTGCTTTGGGTGGAGGTTAGCATATTGCTTAACGGGACCCAAAAGTATTTCAGTCCGTTCCTTCTCTCATGGGAGAATGTAGAAAGAAAGACATTTCCACAAGATCTTAAACTCAAATATAATCATGATGATTACAGAGTGGGTAACTCCATATTTTCTTACACAATCTCTCAGAAGGCAACAATCAACAGGTGAGACCACAGATAGCCCAGCAGCACCATATTACACCCCAATGTCTTCTATTTGCACAAATAATATCAAGCTAATTTTAATAAAATTATGTATGATCTCTATATTTTAAAATGACATTGAGAGAGTAGGATCTCCTGGAGGATTCCCAGTTATAATGGACCTCTGTCTTAGATGAATTGCTCTGCAGCCTTCTATCTTTTTGATTTGATGATAAGGAGTGTCTGAACCAGTCCTTAAACAAGATCTTACTTTGCCTCTGGATAACCAAATCTCATCCTGTATTACCCTCAAATTAAACAATCTATCACCCCTCCTCCAGGCTTAGATCTGCTTTCAAAAAATGCTGCAACTCTGGCACTTAGGGTTTCCTGTGCTGCATGCCATGACAAGCAACAAAGCATTCAACACACACAAAATTATGAAACCATACAGGAGAAAGTTAACTCTCAGCTGTGTCATTGTTGCAGGACAGGAAGCAAAAGTAATTCTGTGAATTTGCTAGGAGAGAAGATGGGATCTTTTGAGTATAATATCCACATTTTAAGCAGACAGATGTTTTTCAGCTCCACTGCCTTGGATATAGATGAATTCACTTCTGTACACATATCAGTATGTGGTAATATTCTGCAAATGAACACAAGAAGCAGGCTTTTTCAGAAGCCTTTGCTTCTGAAAGATGTCTTTCTTATATCTCTGCCTCTCTGATTTACTCCCTGCAGGTAAGAAGTGTGACAGTTCTCTGTGTGTGTGTGATTGGATTCTTCAGTCCTTGGCATAATCTCATCAACCTCTGATATCTCCTATGTTTCAGGCAAGTCTTTGTTGCTTCAGTTTCAGGCAGTCACTCAGCACAATCTTACAGTATAGCCTTTCTGGATTTCTCTCACTTTTCCTCCTATTTCTATCTTTAACACGATTGAAGTCAAGACGTATACTGAAGCAGAGAATTATTAATTCTAGTAATTCTGTCTGTCTTTAAGTCATGACAACTTTGCCAAGTTCCTCATCTTGTGCACATGAAAAATCACTTTGTCTCAGTGTGGAGAATTTGTTTATTTTGCTTTAGATGCTTAATTAATTTGCTTTAAATGACTACCTTCTGGTAAGCTGTTCCACACTGACTTTGGTCTCAGCAGTAGATGTGTTGCCAGAGGTAGCATTCAGATCTCCATCCTACTAAACTGCCAGGGGTTTTTGTAGTCCTGAGGGAACGGAAAAGGCAAGAAGGTATAGGAAAACAAATGTCATTACAGTTGCAAATATTTGGTTTGGTTTGGTTTTGTTGCTTATTTGAGTATCATTGTGTTATTGTCGAAACGGTGCACTGCACCATGTATCCTCAGGACAATTGCTCATGCCCCTCTGACCTTGTTGTAGCATTTCATAAATCTCTTTGGCTGTGTTTTCTGGAAAAGAAAAACAACAACTTTCATTATGAGATTCCACCAGGCTTTATTTTTCTGATTTCCAGTCATGTGTTGCTGTGATGGTGAGTCAAATGCTTGCAGGGCTTTTGCTGTGAAGCTACGAAAAACATTGCTTTAAATAAAAAACAATTTCTTTGTTTTACATCTTGGGTCTGCAGCTCACAGTTGTCCAGGAGCCACTTGTGCATCACCAGAAGAAGTTCAAGCCGAGGAGAGCTCTTTTTCCCTTCCCTTCCCTTCCCTTCCCTTCCCTTCCCTTCCCTTCCCTTCCCTTCCCTTCCCTTCCCTTCCCTTCCCTTCCCTTCCCTTCCCTTCCCTTCCCTTCCCTTCCCTTCCCTTCCCTTCCCTTCCCTTCCCTTCCCTTCCCTTCCCTTCCCTTCCCTGCTGGAGGGCAGGAGGTGTCCCGCAGGCAGGTCAGTGGCTCAGTGTGGTAGCTCGGTGCCTGTGGTGTCACATCACCATGGCATGTGAGGCACTCCCTGCCTCAGTGTGTTAATCACAGGCACAGGGTGGTTTGGGTTGGAAGGGGCCTTAAAGATCATCCAGTTCCACCCCTCTGCCATGGGCAGGGGCACCTTGCACTAGCCCAGGCTGCTCAGAGCCTGATCCAAGTGGGCCTTGGATGGGGGATCTGCAACTTCTCTGGATAATCTATGCCAGTGCCTCACCACCCTCAGAGTGAAGAATTTCTTCACAATATCTAATATAAACCTATCTTCTTCCACTTTAAACCCATTAAGCCTCATCCTGTCACCCACCTCCCTGGGATCAGTGTTGGGCTCTCCTGGTGCTGCACCAAAGGTGACACAGGGGCACAGGTAGTCACCCCAGAGTGGTAGATGGTGCCAGCTGATGATTTCATTCCTGGCCTGGAATGCACAGCAGGAATGCTGTGGGACTGCTGCAGGACACTGCTGATCCTCATAGTTTGCTCTAAGATCCAAAACCTCAGCTGCTGGTTAGGATGCTCCTAAACCAGTTTTATAGAAGTTGGGAACAGTTTGCTGGGGAAATAACATGACATACTCTTCCTGTTCTGACAGTTCCAGAAATCAGCTTTTACATCTCATTGAGAGAAGGATAGATGCACCGTTGGTTTGATCCAATAACTTCTTCATTTCTGTAATATTTTCATGTTGTTTTACTTAGCCAGGCCCTACTTTCTGGTGTGTCGGGACCCAGGACATTCCTCTGGCTGCCCTGGGAGATTTGAGACCCTGGCAAGGGGCTCAGAGACTTTGGCATGGAGTCAAAAACACCTGTGCCTTCGATTTTAGTCCATGGAAAAAATTACCAACTTTGTATGAAGATTTACAAGCCACAAGAGTTTGAATAGAATGATAGTTAATTTGTCACAGGGTGAAAAAGTAGAATTTTGGGGTTTTAGAATGGGGGTTCAAGAGGCAAGATGGAAGAATCTGGGCATGTCCTGTCCTTCTTCTTCTTCTTGTCCTCCATCTTCTGCTGTGATGGTGACACTTTTTGATTGGTTTACAGTAGAGACAGACTGTCTAACATAGGTGATAGGTATTGGAAAATTATTAAATATTATTAAATAAAGTACATGTAGTTTGTAGTATAAAAAGTTAACACCACCCCAAGGGCAGTCACTGTGCCACAACATGACCTGCTGGACAGACCTCAGCAGGTCAGAGAAAGAATGTAATAGATAAGAAAAAATAAACAACCTTGGAAAGCAGAACTGATAAATCTCGACTTCTTCTTCGGTCGCAGTGCTGGGAAAAAAAAAAAAAGACTTTCTAATACCTGGGGGGTCATCTCAACCACAGAAACCCGAGACTGAAGGAGTATTACAAATCTGCTTAATGCTTCCTGGACTTGCAAGGATGCCTCTTGAAAGAAGTACTCCTGCTGAGCAGACAGGAAAGGGGGTTGCTGTAGGATTAGGGGGTGTTCTGTTCAACTCTGACTGCTAGGTACAGGCAGAGGTGAATTAAAGTCCTGAAAAGGGCACATAGAATTTGAAAATGTGGTTACTGGTGTGATGTATAAAAAGCACAATGAGAAGCTTTTCTGAAAGTATTGCTAAGAAGATTGAAATCAGCAACACTAAGGTTTGTGAGAGCCTAATTTTGTGAGATTAACAGCCCCATTTCCTGTCCAAATAGGTTCCGATAAATTCATGGGACTACTGAATAATTATGTACTGCTTATCTGACTGAACATCCAGCCCTAAAGATTCAGCATTTCTGGAAGATTTGCTCAGCTATGGAAACCTTCAGCGAGACATTTTAACTGCATGAGCACAGGCAACATCAGCTGATAAAATGTGACATTAGCATGTCTCTAGTACCACATAAATCTTTTCTTCCTGGGGCTCCAGTTTTTAACAGTTTCTCCCTAGTAGGAGATTGATCTTGTTGTCATATATGAAGCAGGGACTCTTAATGAGGTATTATGGAATGGTAGTTTAGAATCACTGATGCACATGGCCTTACTTTGTTACAGTGAGAAAATGACATTATGCATATTTGTAATAATAAGGAACAGCTTTAGTTCCATGCCTGCTACAAAAACTATGTGATAAATAATACTCTGCCCAAAGTCAAGCACACTAAATTTTGTATTAATTGAGGCAAATATCATGCCCCTGTTTAGTGCAATCAAACATATTACCATTAATAAATGACTTGAATTTTCTTTCACATTTATGCTGCTTGCAGAACAATATTATCTTTTAATATGCTGCTATCTTGGAAGTATTTCCATTCTTAGTATAGTCTGAAATTTGTACAATTAATTGCTGTCTATTGGATCTTTAAGTGTCATGACATTAAAAGGTAGGCAAAATTTAACTGTCATTTTCCTTTTCACTTTTTTCCCATCAGTTCTGTACCTGACATTGATACCTGCTCAGAGCTTTGAAGCACCCATTTCCCATGTAGTTAAATAGCTCTTTATTCATTAGCTAGGGTGTTAACTAGGTGATACACATTTGCAAGCCCATGATATGTGACAGAGAAAATGTGGATATCTAAGTGCTGCTACACACGAGCTATGCCCAAGTCTTTCTGCTCTCTCTCTCAGGCTGCATTCTTTAGTTCCATTTGGTTCTTGCTGTCTTCCTCTACCAGCTTTTCTGAGTCTTACTCATTCCTTCCCAAATACCCTAGCCACCTTCTTGTTCACCTTTATGGCCCATCTTAAAGCTGCCTGTGCAAAGTGCAGCTCTGCCACTTGCCAGAACACAAATGCTGCCTGCTTCATGCAAGGACAGCAACACTGTCAGTAGTACAGTACCCAGGCTGAGGAATCATCAACAGGTAAAGACAAAAGAGCAGGAGACCATGAATCAGGAAACCAGTTGTAAAACATTCATTAAGATCACTGAGACCCAGGGACATTTGGTCCCCCTGGTATGCCAGAGCCTATAAATGTCTGTAACTTTAGGTAAAGGGCTTATTTCATGAATATAAAAATGCCACAATTTTTTGCATTAAGATTACACTGATTATGTTATCCAAAGTATGCTTTATCTATAATTTAAGGTTAATATATGTATTAGGGTAGAAACTGGATGACTCTGTATGGATTTGCAGTGTTTCAAAATGGAAGAAAGGCATTTTTTGAAACAGGATGTTGTAGGATGGCTCCAAATTCAAGAAAGATATGAGGTGTGTGCTTTCCCTAAATGATGAAATGGGGCACAGGCACATATCTGGACCTGAGCAGTGCCTCAATACTGTTACAGAAATAGGCACTGTGGAAAGCAGGGTATTCAAAATCATGGGTTCAGAGTTCTGGACTTCCTGTATTAAATGCTGAAACTGTATGGAAATAAGTGTTCTCCTGGAGGTGCAGTGGGGCTGGCAAAGTTTAACATCTCATAAACCTTTAGGCCACTCAGGATCCAAATCCAGCACAAGCTACTTCATCCAAAGGGAAAACACAACACAACAAATGAGTTGATATGGTCACGCTGCTCCAGGGAAAAAAATTTCTCCCCAGATTCTGCTGAACAACCTGCAGTTGCAGGAGCTGCTGTCTCATATGGGAGGCAAAACTGATTCCTTCTCTTGCATTAGAGAGAGAGTTTTCCTCATAGTGTGCTGTGAAACAAACTGACTGTTAGTGTGGCCTGCACCTTGGTTTTTTGGGTAGCTGCTAATCCAGACCCAGAATTTTGTAGAAGGACTTAGCAAGTGTGATTCCTTAATAATTTCCTGTGAGGGAGAAGCTTAGTCCTTGTACCTCATCATTAGGAAGAGAGAAGGGATTTGTCCAGGGTTTCTGGAGATGCTGACTGCCTGGGTGCTGGTCTGTGCCAGGATGTGGCAATGTGACATAATGCTGCTCCAGGGAATACAGGCACACACAGCAAGGAATGCAGTGATGGGGGAATGTCATTGCTCCTTACAGCCCAAGTGAGTGTGCAGACACCAGACTTTGGGCTTATCTTGCTCTGCTGCTAGTCTGTTGGCTGTTTCCTCTTTGGACTGCCTTGAAGACTGAAAGTGTGGAAAGAGTGGTGCTAGTGTGGGAGAGAAGCAACCTCAGTTATTTGTGGTGAAAGAGTTTAATGGTGAGAGAGTCACCTCCAGTTCTGTGAGCTGGTGGGAGATGGTTGTGCCAGAATCATGCAGAAGCTGGTGAGAGCTGTGACTGTGGCACACCTTCCCAGATGCTTCAATCTCCAGTGCTGTCACCACTTGTTCCTCACACCCCATAAAAGCTGATAAACCGGATCAATACAAGCTTTGGTTTAGGCATTGTATTGGATTCAGCATAGCAAAGGAAAAGTGATGGAGCCAGAGTACAGCTGCTCTTCAGAGCATTTGCAGTATCACAGGCATCTGGCTGTCACATCAGCTGCATCTGTTGAGCTGACGTGGGGACAACGTGAGCACTGAATGTGCAGGAGTGTGCTGGTGGGAGGACAGAAGCGTGGGGATGCAGTGAGGCCACTTTGTAAGATGTGATGTCACCCTGTGCACACATCTGCAGAAATTAGGAGCTAGAGCTGCTGGCTGTGGCATGGAAGATTATTCACACACATTAAAATTCTTCACTCAGTGGGTGATGTAAGGCAGACTGTAGTCTTGCTGTTAGTTCTGTGGCCAGTGCACTGTGGAGTCATGAAGATTTCAAAATACCTCTTGACATTAAGCTTTCTGGAATTTTCTTTGCTTTCATGGTTGGAAACAGACACTGTCTCATGAGCTTAGCTGCACAGCACAAGAACCATTTATTTTCTAGTTTGTTTTTTTTTCCTCCTCAGATAATGTTGAGATTCTGTTTCTGGAGTGATGAAAACAATTCCTGGCTTTGCTTTTGCAAGCTGAATATAGTTTTTCAGAATCTGCTGTATTATTATTAAACCAATAACTGCATACGATAATAACTACAGAAATTGGTAACAGTAGTATATAAATGATAGAGTTTTAGAATATGTCCTGAAGCCTTTTGTCAGTATATCAAATGTTCTTATTCGGGTGTTTGCTATTTTGCCTTCAAATAAAAGTAAAAGTAAGATATGATGAGAGTCATGATTTGTCATTCCACCTGGAATTAGTCAAGATGCTAATCAAATTATCTGTTTCTAAAGAATTAACCTTATTTTACTAATATGCAAGGCTACTTTCCAAATCTACCAAATCCTGAAGCTTTGTTTGGAGGGGATAAATCTTCTCCAACTTCAGGCACTCTGGTAGTCAGGTGTCTAGCCCAGCCCAGTCACCCAGGCTGTTCCTGTCACCAGGGGAGAAGGGTGTGTTAGCAGAAGATCCCCACTCTGCTTATCTCAGACCTCTTCTGTATGAGGGCTCAGATCACTGTCGGGGTGCCCATCTCTCCCCACTGACTCAGATCTGGACAAGGTTCAGGAGACATGTAAGTCTGACAGCTGAATCAGTAGTCCCATGTTTCTAGGACAAGTTCTATGTCCCAGATTCAGCAGTGGTTCCCCTGGGTCAGGACAGCTACTGTGATCCCATGGCATTGGTGAGTTGTTTTCTGTGACATGTGTCTCAGGCACAGAAATGAAACAGAATAAAGCAACTTTAGAACAGATATTCAGAAGGTAGCCCAGAACAGGGGGGCAGAGTAGGTGTGGAGGCAGGCAGATTTGCAGCTCTGCTGCCAGTCCTCTAGGAAGTTAAGCCTTAAGATTTGTTGTGGATGCTTTGAAAGTGCTCAAAACCACACTGGATTGGTCTCTGAGCAATTTGGTTTAGTGGAAGGTGTTGCTGTCCACCGCCCAAGGGGTTTGGAACTATCTGATCTTTAAGGTCTCTTCCAACACAAACCATTGTGTGAGTCTCTAATTTACCCATTTACTGGCTACGATGTCTGAGCCTGTGGCACTGATTTGGTACTTTTGGTTTTCCCAAACCGTCCTGCTTTCTTGGCTTTATGTCCGGCAGCACCACTGCTACAAAGCCCGAGCTTGGGGCCTCTCCCGTGCCATCGGTGCGGGATAGCACGGCAATCCCAGCTCCTTCCCCGCCGGAGTTCCCTTTTCCCGGGGAGCTCGGGCACCGGGCAGCACGGCGGCTCCACGGCTGCAGACAGCCCGGCTCCCGCGGCCGCTCCGCCACGCTCGGGGAAGGATGCCGATCCCGGAGCACATCCCGGGGGCAGCCGTGGGCGGGTTCCCGGGGCGGCGGGGGCGGTGCGGGGGCTGCGCGGGGCTCGGCACCGCCCGCCCCATCGGTGCCGCCCGGCCCCGCCCGGCCGCGGCCGCCGGGCCCCTCCCGGGGCAGGGGCAGGCGGAGCGGGGCGGGGGGGACCGGAGCCGGCGAGGCGTGATCGCCCGAGGCCCCTCCTGCCTGCCGGGAAGCCTTAAAGCAGGGCGGCGGGGCGCGGAGCCCCGCACTCGGAGCCCCGACGCCCGGGCAGAAGCGCCGAGCCGAGCCGAGAGCCGCTCCGCTGCAGCCGCCACCGTGAGTGCCGCGACGGGGCGGGAACGGGACGGAATGGGGATGGGGATAGCGATGGGGACGGGGACGCGGGGCTGTCCGGGCCGGTCGGGGCTGCGCTGGGGCGGCCGCGCTGCTCCCGCCGTCGGGGCAGGTGCTGACGGCAGCTCTCGTCCATCCCGCCCCGCCGAGCAGATGCAGGGCACCGTGAGGCTGTGGGTGTCGGTGCTGACTTTCGCCCTGTCACTGCTGGTCTGCCTGGGGACGCTGGCAGAGGCGTACCCCTCCAAACCGGACAGCCCCGGCGAGGACGCCCCCGCAGAGGACATGGCCAGATACTACTCGGCGCTGAGGCACTACATCAACCTCATCACCAGGCAGAGGTAGGCAGAGCGGGACGGCACACATCTCCCTTGCCCGCTTTCGGGCTGATTTTTTCCTTGGCGAGGCTCAGGGGAGGAAGGTGGGGTGCCCCCTGACACTGGGTGTCTCTCGCTGCTTTCCCCAAGGACACGGAGAAAGACGTGGCGCACAGATTCCTTTTAGAGAGCAGTGCTCCTGAAACCCTGAGCTGCCGACGCGTCCGGAGCTGAAGTTCTGCCGCCCAAGTTGGCAGAAGGGGCAGGGGTGTCAATGCTGCCTCTGCTCTCTCAGCCTCTTCTGGCTCTGGCACAGACAGGCTGGCAGGCAGGAGCATGCACAGGGAGGGACCCCAAAAAGGAAAGATAACCAACCTGGGAGCTGGAGATGCTAGACAGGGCACTAGGAGCAGTTTCCCACTTCTGTTGCTGCCACTGACTCCAGTGAAGATTTTGGTGAGAAAAAGTGCCCATTAGGGAGTTGTAGTAGTCCAGGTGTTTGTGGTTTGTAGGCTGCTTCATGCAGCTGTGAGTGTGAAAAAACCCCTAGCCCTAACAAAAACCTCTCTCAAGATCCAGAACTCAAACCCAAAGAGTGTGAATGCAAGCCTCCCTGGCTCTAAACTGGCTTTCTGGGTTGACCATGCCTGTTAAAGTATGGGTAAAGGCTCAGCCTGAAGAAAAAGGGCAAGTTATTATAAAAAATCATCTTCTTTGATAAAAAATGGTCTGTCAAGTTAGGCTGTGGGATTGATAGATATTTGCTCTGAAGTCGTGCAATAGTGCGTGACACAGAAGAGCTTTGACATATTTATCTATTGTTTAATATCAAGACCAGATGAGAGCCTAAAATTAGGCTTTCATTTTTCCCTGTAGAAGTCTGAAGAATTAAATTAGAAGGGTGGCTATCATGCAACTGAGAGCTTTCCCAGAAGCCCCTAACATTGTGTGCTACTGCCCTAAGTGCATAAGATGGATGGAGGGGCTGATAGAAATACAGTTCTTTGGTTCTGAACTTTTAAAGCAATATTCACAACTGGCTCACATGTGAGGCATGCTTCTGTGTGGCAGTCTGCACTCAAATAACCTTTTGTCTAGATTACTGTTAAAATAATCTAATCCTCAAATTCTGCCTGTTTTATCTTGCATGCGATGGGATCTCCAGGCTGGTGTCTCATCCCTTCTTTTCTTTCTTTCATCTCCCTTTTCAAAGGTGGTTCCTGTCCAAAGAAAAGTCATATTTAAAAACAAAAAATCCCAAATCCAAATGACCACCCCTCCTCGTTTTTGTTCAGCCTTCACTTCTGGTGTCTGCTGCGTGTGCTTTCTTTAATATTGACTGTGTAGCTTTTATTCCAATTTTATTGATTGTAAGTACACAACTCGGCGAGGGAAACCAGTTTTATTCTTTTGTGTGGATTTGGAAGTGACCTGAAATAGTTATTGTTTCTGATGGATAAAATTTAAATTTTGTTCTTTAGATTTTCCTCATATTTCCTACCCACCCTTGTATTTAAAGGAACAGAGTTGACCTGCAACTACAAGACAGTTGGCAGAGAAAAGCATTACAAAGACAACTTTGTGATACACATTTAAAAGTTGACTCCACAGGTTAACTAAAAAAACAGAAAGGTGTGCTGTTTTTCCACTGTGGTGAATTAACAGTCCAGAAATAAAGCCATTGCCACCTCCATTTGGAAAGCTTAACTGAGCTGCTGGAGGTTTCCTGTTTTGGCAGTGACACAGTCACTTGCAAAATGAATCAATAACTTTTGAAGCATTTTGGAGCAGTCTAAGGGTGATTGGTCTGTTTGAGCAGATGTGCTCAAAGTTTTCTCTCTTCTCACAGATTTTTATCTCTCCTTTTTGTGCATGGCACTGCTTGGGAGCCCTGTGACAGGGGAGAATGAGGTCCAGGGGCTCACCCTGCTCCTTCTGCAGGTGGGTGAGCAAGCTGTGCTCAGCCTCTCACCCAATCTGGTGCCTGTAGCTGCTGAGGTGAAGCAGTAAGAACATGTTGGCAAAGGAGGAGATGAGAAGATTGATGGGTTTTTCCTTCAGGTTCAGCTGCCCTGCCTTGTTTGATGTTTTTGTGATTATGAATACCACCCCCCTCCCTGCCCCTTGCCCAGCTCATCTTTCTGCCTTCTGCTTCTGGCCTGACTCAAGCATTTGGGTGCCATTCCCCTCTGAGCTACTGTGACCCACAGAGTATTCACCTGAGCTCAATGAGCTTCTTCCTTCCAGACCATCCTTCTCTTCTTGTTCTTAGACCTTGTCCATCTGGCTGTTTGCTCCCTCCCTCCTTTGAAATCCTTCTTCAGATCCATCTCAGCTTTAGACACCAGTGCCTGTTAGCTTTAATACAAAGGTTTGAGGTTACCTGAGGTAAATGGGTGCTTGTATGGTGCAAGGTCCTACAATATCCAGGAGGAGCCATCAAATTGAGAAATATTGAGAGTTTCTCAATATAATAATGTAAAATATTATTTTGAGGTTACCTGAGGTAAATGGGTGCTTGCATGGTGCAGATCATGAGACCTGTTTCAGGGTTCTTGTTTCTGATGAGATCCCTGTTCCTTATGTGCCAGGTCTTTATAACCTAAAAGAGAGCCCAGCACAGATGCAGACTGCTGCTCTACAGATGCCTGTGTGTCTTTGGATTAGTTCCACCTTCATTTCCTGAGCTGTCATGTGGTCCTTGCCTCATACCTCTCTACCACACTGTTCAGGAGGCGTTTTTCAGAGTCCATCTTTATTCCTCCTCCTGCTATTTGCTGCTACCTGTGCTCCCTCTTGCTAACAAACAATCTTCTTTCCTTGTCACTTGCAGTTTCTCAGTGAATCTGTGGCTCTTCTGTGCTGTAGCAAAGCAGTCAGGCCATTCCTGACTGCTGGAAATGGCTTGAACTATAGGCAGGGCAGAGAGTATATTAAATGTGTATGTCTTGGGCAGTGCTGCTGCTCCTGCTTCGTGCCAACACCCTTTAATGGGCATGGGAGCAGATCTCCCATCTCCCTTTGCTTTGGTTTCTTGACAATTTTCTGAATCAGACACATCCAATTTTCTGAATTGGACATGGGTAGGATTTGAATCCTAACACTAAAGTTTCCATAGGAAGCTTTGAGATTTTGCTGAGAGCCTGACATAGTGTTCTTATTCAGAATAAGTATGTTTGCTCCTTAAATCTCTGACTTCAGCTGGAGCTGTGGCTTATCAGCATGCCCCAAAGTAGGCCTTGATTTCTCAAATGGAGTATAAAAACTGACCAGGTGTTTTCACCTGGCTTGGAATCATGCTATTTTAAGCCTTTTAAAACAGCCATGATTTTTGATAAATGTGTATCTCAGAGCAAGGAGCAAGGCATGAAGCAGCTGGAGCAAAGACATCTCCAGACATTTGCATCAGGAAGAACAGATTGACTCTGTCTGTGACCCCTAATTAGTAAGTCAGTAGCATGGACGTTTCCCAGGGGCAAAATGACAGGGTGGGCAGGAGACTGACAAAGCAAGAATGGATGTTCTTTGGGCAGCCCCGCTGGTGGCAGTCAGTGAACACCTTGTGTGCAGCTTTGCTGTGTGAGGGCATGGTGGGTCCATCCAGCACAGGTAGTGCCATGGAGTGGCCAAGATGCTGAAGGAACTCATGTAAAATAGATATCTCCCCAGCACAGTTGTCCTCATTATTTGAGTGAATCTCTGCACTCTGGGTGGTTGCTGCCTATTTCTTCTTCAGGCAAAACTTCCTGAGAGATTGGTGGGAGTTTTCTCCAAGTGTGAGGTGCTAGAGCAAGTTTTGATTTGTTAAATCAGTTTCTTTAACATAACAGAAAATTAGCTTCCTCCTCAGTTGAAGTCCAGGTCACATCCATATTAATCAGAGCAGGGAACTAGAAAGAAAGAAATCCCTTGGTGGTGATGGAGTGCGAGGTATTTGATTCAGCATCATGCCTGAAAGCACTATTGTAATAGCATTTTACTGTGTCTGGCTGGTTCTTTTCAAATACCTGCTTTCAATCAGCTCAGATTAAGAAATTTAACTTTCTGGAACTGATGCTTTGTCTTTCTGGAGCACAGGTGATGCACTGAAATGATTAAAGCAAGGTGAAAACACAAAGGGTTGAAGAAAAGGGATGAAAAGTGAGAGATGTTTCCCCATTTAAGTGCAATCAATGCACTCAACAGTTAAAACTGTTAGTTTTTTAAATGTAGTTTGGAAGGCTTGGGTTGGTTTTTTTTTTTTTCTAATCTAATCCACTGGAATGACTGGAGTCACTGGAGAAACATCATGTTAGTTCTTAACTACACCTTTGATTTTTCTGAAATCAGTTTCACTCAAGCAGCATTCACAAAAGCTGCTAATGTACTTTGTGATCCAGAATGAAATTGCACACACAAGTTAAACTGTGATCTTAATTCTTTCCAACCAAGGGAGCATTTGCTCATAGGTATCACTCTTAGGCTAATGAGTCCTTGTAGTCATGTAAGCAGGCTGCTCATTGCCACTTCTGTTTTCCCAGGAAAAGAGATTGAATTCCTTCCCAAGTGATGGAAATTGCAGTACTTTTAACTGTTAAGTGATGTACAGCATTCAGGATTAAAAAGAAAAAGGGAAATAGAAAGCCAGCTGCTGTGTAAATAAAGGACAAAGGTAGCCCCTGATATCCTGTCTAGTTGAAGAAGAACTCTGAAAAAGCAAGTTTTCATTCTCATAGCCACAGAGTTCAAGATAGCTCAGTGTTTGCCAACTAATGTGCTATGTGTTGAGCAGCCCCAAATGTGCTGGTTACCTTAAAAAATCCTGCAAAATTTCTGATGAAGGATAAGTATAATCTAAACCAATGAGAAAGTTCATGGGATGATGGAACTGGGTTTCCAGGTAAGACCAATGTGCTTGGAAGTCACATCATGCACAGCTTCTTCCCTCTTCCTCCATGCTCTCACCAGTAAGGTGCAAGGTCCTAGAAAATCCAGGAGCAACCATCAAATTGAGAGATATTGGGAGTTTCTCAATATTATAATGTAAAACAATTATCGAAAAAAAGTAGAAAAATATGGAAATAAAACAAGAATTAACATTTGCTCACGTGGCTAAGGCAAAATTGCTGGAAAGTGGTATTTATGTCTGCTCAATTATTTTTCTGAAAATAAAAAAAATCACTAATGGTTCTGTGCTCAGTCTTCATTTATAAAAAGTGATATATACAAAAATGTAACTTTTAAAAATTTTTCCTCAGATATGGGAAGAGATCAAGCCCAGATACACTGATCTCAGACCTCTTGTTGAGGGAAAGCACAGAAAACATTCCTAGATCCAGGTATGTATGAAGAGCTCATTTGGATTTAACAGTCTCATTTGTTATCAATAAATATGATTCAAAGGGAGAAAACATACCACCAAAAACTGGTTAATCACATCCTTAAAAAACCCAAACATTTAATTCCTTTTTTGCTCAAGAGATAGCACCATCTATGAATGCAAGAAGTGCCTTACCAGGTGTGATATAGTCCAAACTCCTCATTTGCTAATTTTGGGAGCAGGCTATACCTGTTATTCAGAGGAAGGGAAGCACTCCCACAATGCTTGCCTCATTCTGGGCATTTTTACATAGAATTGTATGCTGATGTCTGATGATGATTCCTTACTTATTAGAGCTCCAAAGATGACATCTTGCTATTCATTTGCTGCTCACACAAGTTTAAATTTTTCCTCTAAAGATGTATAAGTGGTAAATATGCACCTATATTAACTCATACACAAATGCACAGCAGTGACTTTTCTTTAAAATACAGTATTTCACAGGTTTTGTATCTAATGCTTTACAAAGAGAAAAAAAGGCCTTTTTATTTCCATTTTCACTAGGCTAAAGTTACACTGGGGTTTCAAATGTACATAATGTATTTATCTAGTTAGGTAATGACATTTTAGCCATAATGTAAGATACTGTAGTAGTGACTGCAATTTACACAGCTGAAAATTAAGTATGTTGAAAAGGTAAGATGCAGGTGGAGTTTTTGCTCATGAAGGAAAATACTGGTTTTACTCACAATCCAACATGAATGAGCTCAGTTTAAGCCTTTACTGATTGTCTGAAGTTTGCTGACAATACTTCTACTGCAGAAATTAATGTTTTATGCAGCTGTCTTCTCAAGAGTCTTTAAACAAGTGCTCTGCAAAGGCTCAACTAGACTAGTTGAGTACTTAAGCATAATAGGCTGTAGCATTGAATTTAGGGCACGATCATGAGACTGGAAGGTGACCCAATTCCTCCTGCCATCCAGGGAGGTTGCTCGTGAGACCTGCAGTTCTTTGTGTCGGGAGAGCCTTGGCTGATGGTTTGATGACTAACCACAGCTGTGGGGATGCAATTTTCTCTGCAGATGCTTATCTGAAAAACTGCATGGAGTGCAGTGAAATGTATTAGACTATTTTGTGTTTGGTAATGACAAGGGAGAGCCCTCACATAATGGGAAATTTCCACTGTCTTGAATTTGAGGCAACACACAGGGTAGTTAGCACTCATACTCTCTCATACTCATAATATATCTCCCTAATAGTCCAATACTCTCTGTAATTTTCACCCCTTCATCACAAAATGTTATGATTATTATTATTGTTTCAATAATGCTATTTATAACACACCAGGGAGCAAAAATTCATGAGCAAAATAACAAACTAGTGTGCAGTTAAGATCAAGAACTGATGAGAAGCAGATTTTTATTTCTTACCCCCTATAACAGCACTTTAAACTGAGTATGGCATTTTTCACTCATTGCTGACAGTTATGGGAGTACTGGGAACAATGATGCCTAGTTTCCTATGGATATGTTTTCTAGGATAAAACTCTGTATGGATTCTGAAGCCCACTCCAACTTTTTCCTCCATGTGAGGACACAATTAAATTTTCTTTCTATCCAGTCCTGTGTTTCATGGCACATCAGGAGCTAAACATCTCTAAAATCAGTGTGCCTCTCCTTGGCTTGGTTGAAATTGTCCAAAGGGTGTGAAAGCTGGGGAGGAAGTGAGGAGGGGCACGCAGGGTCAGAGAGCTGGACACACAGCACACCAGCCTAAGCCTTCTTCCTGGAGGAGGCCAGGCTGAAGGAATGAAAGGCAGGCTGCTATTATTCCCAACTTAAGTAAATGTTTTAGAAATAGTTGCACAAAAAGCTAGTTGTGGAGCAAATGTAATTTGCACTCAAGTGAATTAGTGACAGAGAGTGATACCTCATGAGTTAGTGGGAGCTGAACTTTGTAACTAAACACTGAGATAATGATAAATTACTTAATTGTATTCAGCTTGACAGGCCTGGTTTGACATTTCACTTTTGCTACTGAAATACACCCCAAAAGATGTTCTAGTTTGGGTGTATGTCTGACCATAGAAAGTTTAGAGAGATTCTTCTGGAAACTAATTGCAAAAAAAAGAAGATAAAGATTAAAAAAATGGAGGTGCCTTGACCTGAGTACAAGTAAGTTCTTATGACAGAAATGTGTGATTCAGCACGTTTCTGATTTTGTCTGTCTTGTGGAGTGATGAGGAAATGTTTAATACTCAGTAATAGGCTGTATATCTCCTGATGCTGCCTCTTTAAAAATTAGGTATCTAGTATGAAATACTCATCTAGGTTGTCTCTGCAGTCAGTCAGAGGGATGGGTAACTCCAGAATGAGCTTTCCTGCCTAAAATGGGCATGGTCTCAGTTGCCCTCTAACGTGTCCGTGTCTCTCCAGTGACTGTGGAGGCAGATTAGATATTTAGTCAAGAGTTGATGTGCTACTTTTAGATGGGAAAAATGATGGGAAATGAATTTCTCCTGGTGTTTTTCCATGTTCTCTTACTTGTTACCTTTTCTCCTGTGTAGACAAAACATCGGTTTGCAAGCAGAGGATCTATGGATAAAATCCTGCCTTCAGCACCCTTTTCAATATATTTCAAAAGCTTGATAATGAGCAGTGGAATACCACAATAATATTTTAGGATGGTCGCTTTGAACTTGGGTTTTGTTGAAAGGTGCTTACAGCATTATGTGATTTTGTTTGGCTCAGTGAGTTCTCTTTGGAAGTTGTTTACTCCTGAGTTAGTGTGAAAAATATATCCTTAAGAAATTTGTATCTCAACATATCATAGTTTTCTAGCTTAATTTCACTAAGTGCTATTTAATGGTGCAAGGCAGCTTTGGAGCTAGTCTCAGCCATGTAAAACATAGTACCAGGGTAGCAGGATGTACAGGCAAGTTCTGCTACCAATTTTTACAATCAAGTATAGATTTTTGGCAATTCATACTGCATCTGTTTTTGTTGGAGTCACATATACAATTTTCAACTGCAAATATGCATATATATTTATCATTGCTACTATTAATGAATGTTTTAGGCAGTTTTAACATTGAATTTTTTCAGTGGGGTCTTTTATGTGTTTAATGTGGGTTTTTTTAATTCGTAATATATGTTGCAGGTTTGAAGACCCTTCGATGTGGTGATGGGATTTTCAGCACACCTTCAGAACTTTTCCTAATTTTCAGTTCCACACCTCTGAAGCAAATCATAGCGTCATCCCCAGTGCATGCAGCCATTGTATTCTGTAGAGTTCCTCTCCTTTGTCATATTTGTATATATTCCTTTATTTAAATAAATTATTTGTGCATTCCAAAATATACTAAATGAAAACAAACAACCATGTCATTGGTATAACAAAGCATTGTTTTAAACTATTAAAACTGAATTATAACTTCCCTGTAGTGTGGACAACAATGGTGTCACAGTTATTACAGTAATTACGGTGCAAAGTAAGATAAAGACATCATTTATTGTGGCCTCAGACTCAGCTAAAAACTGTTTAAAATCATTTATCACAGACTTCATAACTTGGGAAAACAGTGTTCTGAGAGGTGACTTTTTCAGAATGGCCATTGTTAAGACTTTAGTGCTTACATTGACAAATGTAATAAAATTAAAGGCAATTTTGAAATGCAAAGGAATAAGTTACTGCTTAATTCTGCTAACTCCTCAAAACTGGTTTGATGCTTGGCTGTAAGCCTGAACTAGTAATTTTAAATGAAACAGATGTAACATCTTTGTTTTGGCAATATGTGAAATAGCAGAAACGAACATCTAAAGTAGCTCATAAACCAAGACAAGACTGCAATTATTTGTGCCAGAAAACAGACATTTAACATTGCCTAAGGCCTTGTAAAGGAACACAGTGATAAATCCCAACCCTTGGGCTCCTTGCCTTCTGAGCCTCTCATTTGGGGTTATTAATGGTTTGTACCATAAGATCCACAGAATAGCAACAAGGCAAACTATCTCCAGGTTTATATTTCCTTATTTTTGGATTTCATATGTTCACTCACTAGCCTAATGGGGGCCTTAGACATGCTTGAAGTTTTTACTCAAAGTAGTATAAGAATGGCAGCACCTTCCCCTTGTTCTTAAGTGGTTCTAGTTCACAGATGTGTATCCTGCTGTATGATCAGGACCCAGACTGTGCATTACACAAACACTGGTCTCTGGTTCCTGATATACCACTTCTTTTCTTTAGACGCTGTGACTAAACAACACATAATAAACCACATAAAGAAGTTCCAAGCTGGAAAAGAATCAGTGTGAAGGTTTAATCTATTTAGATGTCCTTCCCACTGTTCAAATGCTTCCACATGGCTGTTGCCCCCAGGAGAGATGCATCAGTGCAACCAAGTTCCAGGATTCTATAAATGTGCTTGTAAAATGTTACCAGCTTACCAGGACTGGTCAGCTTTTGTGATCACACTGCCTTCAGCAAAGCACAACGCAGTTTTCTGTTTCATAAAACACTCCTGTGTCACTGGAATTGGCAACCTTAGCTTTCAGCAGCAACACGTTAACTTACAGATGTGGTGATGGTTCTATAGTGCTACATGTGGAATTGTGATGATTAAGAGCAATCTAGAGTCACAAAAATGATTGGGGCGCCCAGGGTGTACTAGTTCAAAACCAAAACAGTGGGAAATTCCAAGTCAGAACTGCAATTTAATAGAAAAATTAAGATAAATGCAATAGTACAGAAATACTGACTTAAACCGACGGAGTCAGAATATGACCTGACACCCTGTGATTGTAGCAGTCTGATTAAATGGTGGCTACAGTCCTGTTGGAGTGATGGATGTGGTTTTGTTGAAGCAGTGATCCTGTGGAAAGATCTGATCTTTCTCTGGAAGTCCAGGGGTGGGTATCGAGCTCTTGTCCTCTGGAAATCCTGTGGTAGTGCTCCTGTGGTGCTCCAAGCCTCAGATTATATCCAGGTAGGAATGCTTGGTTCCTCCTCCTGGCCAGGGCCTCTCAGAATGAGATAATTCTATGAGACACGCTGGGAGACCTTGATGGCCCGTTAGCAGAGAAAGGCCTCAGAGGGAGTTATCAGGGATGAGCCATGGAAGAGATAAGAAACACTGTCCCATCTGTTTTAAAAGTTTATGAAAATGGTCACAGAATACATACTTTGGTTACATCTTTTCATTGTAACCCAAGACACAGGGTAAACCCTTGCTACCCACGGCTGTAGGCAATAATCATCAGAGGGACTTCAGGATGGCCCTCAGTTGCTGGAGTGAGCAGGTGTTCTTCAGCCTCAGGCCAGGACCTGCTATGGCAGGTTACACAGAGTACTCTGCTTTGAGTAATTATTAAAATGAAAATTGAAAGTTACTGAGGTATACGATACACAGTATCTTTAATTCCTGCTAATTTTTAGTATTTCTCTATATATACTAATGACCACGTGAATTGCAGTATCAGTAGTGGTAAAAATGACAAACTAATCTTATGTTGCTTGTGCTGTCATTACAAATGTACCTTAGGGGAGAAAAGGAGAGTTAAAGAATTAGCCCACACTAAACAATTGTGCCGAGTTGTTCCACTCAATTACCTGAGTTTTCCTGAACATTGAGAACACTCATCTGTATAGAAAAGCTATTACCTGATGAGGTCTCAAAGACAGAAGTGAGGCAAAGCATTCACACAATATTTATTTATCCACTCTGTGATATTATTTTTGTTCTAAAATCCTTCTCTGTTCTCTGGGGCAGACACAACATTGCCATAGAATTCCAGTGTGCTTAGTTCTTAGCTTCCTTGTGTACTTCATATACCACTCTTGACAGGCCAGGACACTGAAAATACTGTATCAGCTCTACAAAACAGAGGATGGATTTAAAAAATGAGCTGTGAAATGAAGATAAATACCAGTTTTCTTTGGCGTGACTCCTGCATTTTGACTTCAGGGTTAAGTTTTTCATCTTTTTCTCTCTAACCATGAGAAACAGTGCCTTGTTTCTAAAACAAAGGCTGCAATTTATGTTAGAATCTGAGGAAGCGCCAGGAAAAACAAGAAGTAATAACCGTGAAAGTAGGTAATGATATTTTCTCCTTTATTTATTGTGGGTTTGAAATCATGAGAAACGTATGTAAATAGGTGTCAAACATTTAGAAGACTGTCCACCTTTACCTTCAGTAATTTCTGTGAAATACATCACAGTTATGCCCAACTTTGATTTAACCGAAGAGGAGATCTAGATGATCCCACCTATCTTGTCTTCCAGGACAGGAATTTCTCTCTGTCTTCTTCTCTCTCCATCCCTACAAACCTAGCCCACTGCACTACTTTCAGCCCTGAAATTCTCTGTGCCAAAAGACCCTCCATCACATGGCATTGTGTTGGGGTGAGGTGGGATTTACCTGGTAGCTGGCAAATGAATACCGAGTTTCAGGCGCAGCATCAAGAGTTTTCCATGGTGGTTTGTGCCACCTTCTGGTTCTCTGCTGGCCCCTCACCTTGGTGCTTAGGGTGTGGTGCCCAGGAGCACTTGGCATATGTGGGAAGGGTATTTTAAAGCTGAACTGACCATTGCTCTGTGTTTCCCATGGGATTACACGTCTTGCCTGGCCATATGACCTTCAGGGGTGCCTGTGTAAATCCAATACCAGACCTTTTTTCCCATTGCCACCCTTATCACCATTAGCCACTAAAAGTCAACAAACATTAAAAAAAAAATCAGCAGAATCAATCATAAAATCATAGAGTTGGAAGAGAACTTCAAGGATCACCTGATCAAACCTTTCTTGGCAAAAACGTGGTATAGACAAGATGGTCCATCAGCCTGTCCAGCTGAATCTCATAAGTGTCCAACATTGGAGAATCCCCCACTTCCCTGTGGAGATTCTTCTCCTTGTAAAAAATGAGTGGCTGATTGTTATTGTGAAAATTTCTCCTCTTGCGTCCAGTTAGAATCTCCCCAAGAGTAATTTGTACCCATTATCCCTCACCCCTTTCTTGAGACTGCTTGTAAAAAGGGAGTCTCCCTCTTAGCACCACACTTTAAATACTGGAATGTGGTGATAAGGTCCTCCAAAGCGGCCTTTTCTCCAGGGTGAACCAACCCTTTTGTCTCAGATTTTCCTCATATGTCAGGCTGCCTGGTCATTTGATCATCTTTGTGGCCCTTCTCTGGACCTATCCAGCCTGTCCACATATTTTCTTGTATAGCAGGGATCAGAAATTCAACACAGTATTCCAGGTGTGACAAGCACCGAGTTCAGTAAAGGAAACAAAAATTTTCCAGATGGATTTCAGTGAAGGTAGAAAACTAAATACAAACTAAACATAATATAACATACAGTAATGAAAAAAACCCCACAACTCTTGCTTTGTTTTGGTGGGTTAGTACCCTGAGTAAGAAAGTGCTACTGAGTGGAAATTGCCTAACTAATGCAGTAATTCATATCAGGTCAATGTATTTTATTTATCTGGCGACATTGTTATCAGTCATTTATTTATCTGTATTACAGCATCACCTGGAGACTCCAGATATGGGGGTCATTGTGCTCCAGTCTGTAAGACCATAATAAAAAAATTAAATCCAGACTACAGAGATATTCCATCTATGTGCAAAGAGAGAAAGTGGGAGGAAACTTGGGCTCACAAATAAAATGATTAATAAGTTAGAGTGGTCCTACTACACCTGCAGCCTTGTAGACTCTTGGATTACAGCAATTAAGAATGAGCTATAAAACCAGTAGTGCAACATTATCTTGTTTCCAGTTAATATGTGTGTTTGCTAAGCTCTCCCTTATCTAAGTTATTTGCTTTTCTCTAATGACCCAGTCTTTGCCAGGCCCAGAGACTTTCCAAGCTATATTTAGCTACAAGCAGCTCCCACCTGCCTGTAATGAACACCCAGCTCAGAAGATTTCAGACTTCTTTCTTTATCTCATTTTCCTGTGCATTCAATTGAAGTTCCTTGGCTGTGGGCTGCTAAGTGCATGTCCCAAGGTGTGTAAGTTCTATGGAAATGTGTCTGGAGTCATTCCACCTTTGAAGAAGCAGAACTGATGGGAGCAGGAGAGCCATGAGGTGCCCTTGCTGACAGAGCTGATGGTGGCTAAAACTGAACACAACTATAACAGGCCTCCCACAGTAACTTTCCCAGTAAGGTGTAAATTGGGAGCCTCTCCCAGAGGTACAAGAGTTTGAAATGCCCTTTATCAAATAAACATGTTTGTATCAATTAAGAATGAGGGTTTAGATGACTGCATGCTAAATAGGTGACAGGCTCTTTAATAGATCTTTCTTACTAGCTTTTTCCGCAAATTCTTATGTTGTATTTTCATAGAGTCATGGAATGGTTTAGGTTGGAAGGGAACGTAAAAATCACCTAGTTCCAACCCCCCTGCCTTAGGCAGGGACACCTTCCACTAGAGCAGGTAGCTCAGAACCCCATTCAGCCTGGCCTTGAACGCTGACAGGAACGGGTCTTCCACAACTTCTTTCTGGGCAATCTGTTCCAGTGCCTCACCACCCTCACAGTAAAGAATTGCTTCCCATTTTCAGCTTCCTTTCCTTTGAAAAGCATCTTTTTATGTTCTGTTCTTGTTTCACTTTCTTTTATATGGAAGGACTGCATTTTAAGTTATTCTGCATTTATGATGCAGACTATTCTGTCAGGAGTGATTTTATTGACTATACCCATTCATTCACTCTGCCATGTTTCTGATGATTACTCTGGTTCAGCTATCACCCCCACTGAAGTCAGCAGAAAATGCTGTCTTTCTACACACCTGTTTCCAAATCCTGTTCCATCAGTAGTGGCAAAGATTTATATTTTTAAACAATTGCTCCAGTACTTGTTCAGTTGCATTATAAGCCTTGAAAATGGATTCTAATTAAGTCACCTAAATCAAGAAATAAATTTTATCAATGGTATAATAATAGTTCAGAGGTTCAAACACATTTTGTTATGGTCAGCTTTTTCTAAGAAGGCAGAGTTAAAGTTAAATAATCAGATCAATCAGAAATATTGACTTGCATTCACATTTGAAACATTTAAACTTTGACATCATTTGTTTGCTTCAGCCGTCGTTTTAAATCAGCAATCAGAAAATTATTGACTTCTGACGTGCAGTTTTGTGTTGCTACACCAGGTACTTAAGTTAAATCTGCCTTTAAAAGATGAAATGCATTTAGAGCTGCTTAAATTGGCTGCCTTATCTGTCTTAGCCAGCAGTGCATGTTACATTTCTCCACAGGCACACCGACGGTGGTACCCAGGCCCACCGCAGCTCGGCACACGTCAGAGCGTCTGCGCTTCAGTGCTCGTTGTGACTGTCACAACAGCCTGAGAGGATTAAAATATATTTCCTGCTCTTGAGTCAGACCTGGGGAATTAATAATAAGCTCCATTTAAGTGGGAAGAAATAATTTTTCATTTGATATATCAGGTCTGATTTACCATCTTCTTTAAAAAAACCAACAAGCCCAACCCTCCTGAAAATCACCTACAACAAAAAAGAGGTTCAGCCTAATATTCTGTCAAGGGAATGGGCTGAGACAATGTGCTGCCATATTTAAATTTTCTTAAGCATGTTCCTTTTTCTTACTCCAAGCACTCAGTTGATTGATATCACCATGTCATCCTCTTCTCTCCTTAGACTGCTAACACTCTTTTTGTCCTCGACAGCATTTCATAAAGAACGTACCCCAAACTTCAAAGCTTTCAAAGGGACATTGGCTGTCCCCAGGCCAAGTTGTACAGAGAAATGTCTGCTACCCTACAGCACAACAACCAAATGTGCAAAATTACAAGCTCTTCCTCTTCAAGTGCACCTGAGGGTCTACAGGTATATTTCTAGTTTAAAATGTAGTTAAGGTACCTTAGATTGATGTTTCTCATTTCTTCACCAGCTGGATAGCTATTATCCAAGCAACTCTGGCTTACAGGCATTGGCTGCATTTATCAGCACTCTGCTGTCCCTGTTCAACACGCCTGCCAATAAAGAAAGCAGTTTTCATATGTATTTCTCTTTCACTTTTTTACTTCTTTTAACATTTCTTAGAAGTAAGGGGGGTTGGTTTTGCCAGCCACATAGGTTTCTGTGCTAAAGCCATGTTGCTTTAAACTCAAAGTACCATAATCTACATAAAGTGCAATAGGGTAAGCTTTTCTCTGGTGTTATAACCCCTTCCCCAAGCTGTACCTCTTCCTTGAGAGCTCTGCTCAGACATCTCTGTCAAAGTTGCAGTGTTTTGACAATTCCCATTAGGTAATCTAATTATAAATTGTGAGGAAAAGTGAAATCAGATTGAATATTGTCATTTGGAAATATCAGAAATTAATAAATTTACATTGAATTACATCAAATTGATTTTTTTAAAGTAGTTTAGAAGATTTTAACATAAATCTTGGGTGAATGGTGATCTGTGTGGTATGTCAAGCAGCAATTAGGAATTTGTGTTTTCCTCTTTTCACTATGGTGAGATAAGATGGATGCTGGGCTGTGATGGTTGCCAGCCTCAGCAGAGAATCAGCTCACTGTCAGGCTGGATCAATGTAAGGTGAGCACCTCACTGTTTTAGCAAGTGGAATAAGATCCAAGTATTACTGGGTGGAACGTGCCTGGGCTCTTCTGGCCCTTGCTGCCTGACCAGAGGTGGCAGCTGTGGTGTTTTCACCTCAGAGACACCCCTGGCTGGCTGGATGCTGCAGCTGGCACTTGGAACAAGTCCAGGCAAGCAGGAATTCAGTTTTTACCTCTAATGGAAGGGCTTCAGGCGAGGTGAAGAGGAAAAGGAGACAGATTCTGCCGGAGGGTTAATCCAGAGTTTCATTCCATGGTCACAGATCTCTGAATCTTGGTAACAGCTCCAACAGAATCCCGACCGCAAGGTCCCGAGTCTTTGTAAGCCCGGGGAAAGGGGGCGGGGAAGGAGCAGGTGTGCCACCAACCAGGTGTGAGGGGGGCAGTCTCAGGGGACAATGACACCTGGACTGGCCAATGACCCCAGGGCTGAGAAGCATCTTTGGAACTGCACCAACCAGACAACGCCCTTGCTGGAATGTTAAGATTGACGGACAGCACTTAGCAAGGGGGCAAAGGGGAGGGGAAGGGAGAGGTTGGCACCCCTGAGGGGCTGGGGAAGGTGAAACAGGATATTGCTTCACACCGCAACAAGCAAGGTCTTGGCTTAGTCTCCCTGTGGGAATTGCACTTTTCAGGCACTGCAAAGGTACAGGGATAACTTTGATTAATGTAGAATCCTAGAAACATTGAAATTCAGAGTGAAGACTGTGTTGGGGGCCAGAAAAGGTGCTCTGAGCTTTAATACAACACATGGCCCATCTCTGCCAGCAGCTGTGCTGGCTGTGGAAACCTCAGGAGCAGAACCCCTCTGGAGATTAGTAGCAGGTAAAAAATTATTCTAGGAAATTATTATGTCCTGTGATTTTTGGGGAACACACATCTTTTTTTGCTGAGAAAACTCAAAAGGGGGAATATTTTATTTTGAAAGAGAGTCAGCAATTATCAAAGATGAAATGAGACTAAATGTGAACTTGGGTTTCATCCTCAAGTGGCTGCCAAGTCACTGGCAGGGACAGCAACAGGTATCAGCCCCCTTCCCTGCCCTTTTCCCTCTTCTTCTTTGTCCTTCCCTGAACTTTGATTTGGGCACCAGTGCCCACATAGCACCTGCATCTATGTTCAGCTGGATTTATGAAAATCATGGGAACAGAAGAACATCACCAGTTAATTAGTTTCATTTTCCTTTCTCAGCAGGGATATTTCCAGCTGCATGTGAAGGAAACAGAAACATGCCTGGATGCTCAGGCAGGAGAGTCTTGCAAAAAGACCTGTCCTGCTACTTGCTGAAATCTCTTGGGTTTTAATTCTGCATAGTGAATAGGGAAAGAGGGAAAAGGGAGGTGATTTCTGATTTTTGGGTGCTGAGTTGGAAGACAGATGTTTCTATTCTGCTTTCTCCCTTCCCCATGTATGGGTTTGCTCAGCTATAAAGAAATGACCCCAGACTTTTTTTCCCTCAAATCCGTGAGAGCACATGAGATAAAACTAGTTTTTACCTCACCAGAATGGCTCAGCTGGCCAAGCCCAGACATTCAGCATCCAAACTGGGAGTGCTGCTGAATCCCAAGGGTTGTCAGTAATGGTAATTCCAACTGCTCACATCTTGTTCAACTGTGCTTACATCTTGGGTCCCTGGATTTATTTGGACTATCCTCACCCACAGGGCAGAAGTAAACATCACCAGAAAAGCTGTAGTGGAAAGCACAGCAGCACCCCAGATAATCAGTAGGTGTCCTCAGAAAAGAGTGGTTTTTTCTACTGTGGATCCCATATGGCTGGGCTGTGTGCTAAGATGTCATGCAAAATAATGGGATTTTTGTGCTTTTTGGTTGTTGTTGTTGTTTGTTATGTTACTGTGTGCTTACTAAAATAATTTTGAACAATAACAACAAAAAAGAACAAAACTCTAGTGGGATCTAGAGGGTGGTGAGGCACTGGAACAGCTTGCCCAGAGAAGCTGTGGAGTATTGAAGGCTGGGCTGGATGGGGCTTGGAGCAACCTGATCCAATGGAAGGGATCCCAGCCCATGGCAGGGGGAGGTGGAAGTAGATGACCTTTAAAGTCCCTTTCAACCCAAAACATTCAATGATCCTATTAAACAAGGAGACAGTGTGACATTTCCTGGAGTAGGAATTGCTTGAAGATAGACCACAGTCCTGTGGCTTGCTTGCCAGGGAACTGTCAAAGCCAATATGGCTCCCAGCCCAGCAGTGGAATGGTGAAAGGCAGCCTAGCAGGGAGCCAAAAGTAAATTTTACACAGCTTCAGGGTAGGCACAATAGATGCCGCCCATCAGTGCCAGTTCAGCTGGCACAGCACCACCAGCCCTGGGCACCCCCAGGTGATTCTCAGGGCAAAACACTCCCCCCTTTCTGGGTACACTGTGGTGGATCTATTGCCACTGAGATAATTAGATCTAATAGCTTCTATGCTTGCATGAGGTAGGATTTTTGCAGCCTCCCTATTACTTGCTGTCAGCCTGTAAAAAACAGCCAGTTCACAAAGCTGGACAGTTTTGGTGATGCTATCACTGTAAGTGATGTTAGTAGGATCTGGATGTTACACCTCACTGACCAGGGAGTGGATGGCATATTTTGGCAGATTTACCCACTTGCTCCTTAATGAAGAGAATGTGATCAGACATTTTTTCTGTACTGTTCAGAGAACAGCTCAAAGGGAAATACTTGGAGAGTGCAATGACCTATTAAGTTGCCTGATTTGTGGCTGCAGCTGTTTCCTTTGTGCAGCACTGGCAGAGCTGGTGATTCATGGGTGGGAAAAGATCACTCTTGCATTTGGTTTGCTGCAAGCTGCTCTTTTGGACCTCCCTCACTCACCGTGGCATGGACAGCCTTGGGGCACTCATTGGAGCATCTGAGTGCTGCAGGAGAGGCAGGGTCATCCTTGGGCTTTTGAAGAGCTGTTTTGAGGCTGCAAAGTACCCATCAGTGCTGGGCAAAAAAAGCAGTGAGATGCTGTGTTCCTGCTGATGAGGTTAAGCCCAGAGGCCAGAAACATGAGAGTTTAAGGAATATCAAGCAAGTTTCTGTGTTTTTAAATAGGAGTTTGGAGATCTACTTCCAGAAAGGCATGGAGGGCACCAGCCTGTGCATCCTGAGAATCCTGCTGATGCACAACTCCCACGGAGAAGAAAGTGGGGTGGGGGTGGAAGGCATTGGTGAACCTGAGGCAGAGCTTGGCTCTGAGGTTTGCAGAGTACCAGGCTGATACTTACACACCTCTGGTATGCTTTTAATGCAAAACAGTGAACATCATGTACTAAGCACTGGCATTGCTGGAAATGCTTGTAAGCCATGGGGCTGTATGTTCCCATACTGAATGGCAGAGGGTGTAGGTGCCTTACAAGGACATTGATAGAATGGCAATGTTCAGATAATTTCTGGAACAAAACCTAAAAACTGCCAAAGTACTTCAGGCAAATTATAACACCCACCTTACATTTTAATGCCACCTCAAGCTGTATTCTGCATCAGTCAGCTGTGGGAGGAGATGACATAAACAGACAATTAATGTTTCTTTTCACTTGCAAGATAAGATTGAAAAATGTGGTCACTGAGCTGTCTTCTTCTGACATTTTCTTAACAGCTCTACACTTTGAAGAGAAGTTTCTGTCAGTCCCAGTGCTAGAGCTGTGCCATAAGCAAAGGGGGAAGCCCCTCCACTGCACTGGGTGGACCATCAGCATCCATGAGCATCACATGTATTTCCACTGACTGCAAAACTGCCTTCTTGTTCTCTGGGGCCATGTTTTGCCAGGTGTGGTGGGATAAGTGTTTCAGAGGGTTCACGCTTCTCTGATTGGAATCCAAACAGGGTTCTTTAGGGGAAGCCCTGCACTCAGGTTCACCTGGAGCTGGATGGGGACAGAAAATCTGTTTAGCACCAGGAAGCTGTGATAGCTCTTTTGAACACATCCTTTGGGCCTGTTTGAGCTGTGTTTGTGCTTGAAGTATTCTGCAAGTACAAATAACAGTCTGTGATGGAATACCTGAATGTGCAATGTTTTCTGGAGCAAGAAACAGCACCCTCCCCCTGGTGCCCATTGTGGCACAGAAGCTACCTGGAAACACGGGGTTGTCACCAGGCACCTAGTAGTGAGTTACACCAGTGATTTTAGCTCTGGGTTCCACAGGTGTAATCTGCACTGTCAGCAGTGACTCTTTGGGTACTGACAAGCTGAGCTTGAGATATGCTATCTTACAGGTGGGTGGTGAGGAAAAAAAGATCTGTCTTTTATAAATATATTTGGATAATGGCAGTTACTCAAATCACCCTCACGTCCTTTCCCACTCCCTCCTGAAGACGAGTGTTAACAAAAGAAGTCTGCTATTTTATTGTTATTGGGATAACCAGATTCCTGACTTTTCAATCATAATTCAGATTTTTTTTTCTAAATGTCATACATTGAGTGTGATTGACTTCCTGCCAGATTTTTATTAGATAATTGGCACAGCACTTCTCCTGTCAGTGAGCCACTGTGGGGAAAATGGTGCAAAGGAAGGAAAAATAGGAAGATGGAAGAAACAAATAGGAAGAAAATAAAACTGAAGTATCAAACAAAAAGGCTTTTTTTTTTTGGATAAAAAAGTGTGAATCACAGGCCAGCACTGACTTTACAGCTCAGTTTCACTCAGTTAAATAAGCTTCCATGTATGATTTGTGTCTGATGTAGTTACCCTACTGCAGTCCCCCCAGTAAACAGTCTCATTTTTATTTAAAGCACTCTTATTTCCCATCATGAATAGCTGACCTAAACCTAAACCAGCACGATTTCAACCAGATATATCCACAAATCACTAATTCCATCTCCTGAAATCTGGGTGTGTGCTGATAGCACAATCAAGAAACTCAGCATCTCTGCAGAGCAGGTTCCCCAGTGTCCCTGGCAGGACTGGGGCAAGCTGCTTCCCACAGTTTGTGCTGTTTGAGCTAAATCTCCTGGCAAGGGAGGGGCAGAGGAGCACGCTGCAGTGAGGTAGGGCAGGGTGTGGGCTCACAGCATGTCAGGCCCCCTGCAGCAATGCTCTGGCTGTGTGCTTGTGCCTGTGCAGCCCATGGAAAACTCAGCAGCCTCCTTGCATGGGTATGAACAGAGGTGGTTCCCACTGAGGTACTGTTCAGCTGCCTGTAAACAGTCACTCCTTGCTGTGTTTGTTATTTTGTTGTATTTATGTTTGTTATTATTCCCGTTTGTTAACGAGAGTTCGTTCTTGTTAAGCTGTACAAATTTTCCACAAAGAAACCTCACCCTTCCCCCCAAAACCCCGAACAAGCAAACAAAATAACCCCAAAACAAAACAAAAAAACCACAAACCAAACCCAAACAAAACTGTAAAACGACCAACCAACATAACAAAGCAAAACAAGGGCAAAAACAACAATTGAAAAACCAAACAAAAAACCCAAAACAAAACCAAACAAAACCCAAACACAAACCCCAAAAACACCCCCTGAAAAAAGACAAGAAAGGGGTCTGCAGCAACCCAGGCTGTCAGAGGTATAGTAGTCTGAAAAGAATGGAATGGCTCTAAGTAAGTAAGCTTCATAACTACCCTTAACATTTCAGTAAACAGGTATCAAAAGCCCTTAGTGAAGAGGGGATTATATGCATGTATGAATATATATTCCTTCCACTAGAGTGAACAAAAGTAAGATGAAACCAAGCCAGAAGGCTGGAAACACAGATGACCACATATCGCTCATAGTACGATAAAAAGAAAACCTGGCTTATTTATGCTCTAAAACCATTAGTCATACAACCAGAAAGAGTGTTCACAAACACAGAAATCTCATTTTGGAGGAAGCTGTACTTCCTGAATTGTGGTAAGGGAAATCACGAGATTTATGGGCATCACATAACTTGACCAAATATAGAACTGTGTAGCACCCTATGGCATGAGAGGGTTGCATCCAGTACTGATTGTTTGGCTGTGCTCTGTGTGTGTGTGTATGTACAGGCACCCAAGCACTTGCTGCACATACACCTGAGTCTGTCCCCAGGCACACACACACTTGCCTGCATGCATGTAAATATTATTTTATTGGCATTTCAGGGGCATGTACTTTTGCTTCTGTTTGGTCTTGCAATCTTGCTTCTTCTCTTGCTTGCTTTAGCATAATCAGCCAACTGCTGATTTTCCCCTCCCCCAGGTGCAAGAGAGGAGGTTTTGTCTGACAGCAGAGAGAAATGGGAAGAATATTCAGCAGTTCTGGAGAAAAGCTAAATAAAGCCTGCACCCATGGCCTGCTTTCAGCAGCACTTCACAAATTCCTTCCTTCCTTCTTTCCTTTCCTTTCCTTTCCTTTCCTTTCCTTTCCTTTCCTTTCCTTTCCTTTCCTTTCCTTTCCTTTCCTTTCCTTTCCTTTCCTTTCCTTTCCTTTCCTTTCCTTTCCTTTCCTTTCCTTTCCTTTTTATATGCTTCAGCTTTAAATAATTGAGTATCTGGGGTTTTTGAGGGGGAGGGGGAGACAAAGAGGATATTCACAACAAATAGGAAAAAGTATTAATCACATTATTCTAGAAAGTCAGACCATAGATCTTAATATTTTCAAAGATCATTTAATCACTTTGTTCCCTTCTCCCTGAAGGGAATCTGATTACCAACCCCTTTGCTGCATCCTAGGGCTGTACAGATTTTTTTGTCAGTCTCTGTATAGTTAACCTCTTTGTCATAATATTGATTTTGAACAAAAATATCCTTTCTGCCTTACTTAACTTTGATATGCCACAGAGCCATGTAACTATAGCTATCTTTAGATCATTGTCTAATCTTAGTATTTGAAATTGAGTTACTATGTCTAATCAGTTCTTCCCAGAAGTGCCTTACTAAAGCCACTGAAGAGTTCATTAAGAGACCCATCTGACTTGAGATTTGCCTCCTGCAGGCTCCCCTCAACCCCAAAATTACCAAGAGTATTTTGGAAGAGACGGGTGATCACAGCCTTGTCCCCACCCGTCTCTGGAGAGCAAGGCAGAGCCTGAGGTGTGGCAGAGCCTGGGCAATGGAGGGGCTGTGTGCAGTGTCTGCAGGGCCTGAGGGGCTGCTGAGCTCCAGGAGCACAGGAGAGGAGCAGCTGGCAGCATCAGGCACCTATGGTGTGGATGTGATGGCTGTCAGGGACGGGCAGCTCCACTTATAGACTTTGTCACCAAACTCCTGGGGTCTTACTTGGATGCAAACATGCAGGCAGTGAGCTCTTGGCTGGCAGGTACACGTGTCCATGCTAGCTGTGCTCCTCATGATGGACTGAACCCATCCACCTCCCAGGCCCCTCAGCACAGGCTGCTGGAGCCCATCCCATGGGCTGCTGCCTTCTCTGCTCTTGGCTGCCACTGGCTGCAGTGGCTTGTCCCCTCTGCTCTCATCTGTGCCCCTGAAGATCCTGTGCCCCAGTTGTGACCCTGTCCCCTCTCCTTCTGAGAGCCCCCCAGAGCCATGCAGCACCACCAGGTGTGCCCTGTTCCCATCCAGCAAGGACTCAGGGAGTGCTCCAAGGATGGAGGCTGCTGTCTGTGCAGCAGGCACCCTCTGCAAGGGCAGGTCACCTCCCCAGGACATGGCCTGGAGGACAAGGTGCAAGGGACAGATCTGAGGGAGAAACTGGAGCCTTCCAGGAGACAGAGGAGTCTGGAGCAGAAGAAACTGCCCCTGGGTTCACAGGGCTTGCTGTCAGTAGAGCTGCTGCCTGCTGCTCTGTAGCTCTGGGGAGAGGGGGATGATCCCAGTGCACAGGCCCTGTCCTGAAACCAGCTCAGGCACTATAGGTGAGATCTTGGTTGAGTTCAACATGGTGACCAGGACAGCAGAGGTACTTAGGAAAGTGTAGGCATACAGTTTGTGGTAACTGGGAGTGGGGCTGCAGCTGAGCCTCATCCCTAATGGTTACAGCTGTGAGCAGCAGGTGAGCAGCATGGAAAGCAATGAGCCATGGAGTGCCCAGGGGCACTGACCCATCACGAGAGGGAACAGAGGGCACAAAGGTGCAAGGCAGGGACATGAGGGGTATAAAAGGCTGAAGAACAAGAGGGGCAGCTGCTTGCAGGCTTCTGAAGTGATGTTATGTTACTCTGTATGGGCAGATACCTGAAGTCCTCTCATGTGTTATGGTGTTACTCTGGATGGGTTGAAGCTTTCTGAAATTTTATGATGCTGCTCTGTGTGTTGTGGCTGTCTCAACTACAATATTTGCTGTGACAAGAAAGCCTTCTGCAGCCTCTGTGCCATGGCTTTTCCCTGAGCTGCTGCATCCTCTCCTTCCCCTCCTTGCCCTCACTGTGACCAGACCACTGCTTCATCCATGGCAATCACCCCTGGCTCAGGTCCAGCCCTGGATGTTTCCCCCAGGGCCCTCTTAGAACAAGACCACACCCATGCCCTGCAGTTCCTGCAGCCCCGTGGTGTTTGTGGTGCACACCTGGTGCTCTGCAGCACACGTGGTCTGCACAGACACAAACACACACACACACACACAGAGGTGTGCATGTGAGCACGCTTTGCTCCTGGCTAGACAGCTGATGGAGCATTCCCTGTGCCTGCTGGATGCAGAGGAGCAGGACATTGCTCCATCATTCCAGCTTTAGAGAGGCAATTATATCGATCCTGGTGAGTATCTACTGTGTCATTAACCATCCTAAGCTTTGTTTTGGTGTTCAAGGGATGTCTGATTAGGAGTAACAAACTTTTACACCAGACAAATTCATCAATTTGTAAACATTTCTGATTGGAGTACGTAGTGCTTTATGATATACTGGTAATTAAGTCCAGATAATAATCCCACCAGCCTTTCAGAACAATCAAGCAAAATGTTAATTAAACAATCAGTGTCCTCCATGTAGAAAAAAAGTAGTTCAGGTCACAATAATTAATAATCTTTTGCTGTATTCCCCAAGCAGTTTTTATGACTGTGGTCTGTGAATATTAAAAATAATCTGGTGATGAGAGGCCAGATGGCTCAGGAGGTTGAAAGTGGCATGTGTTGCTTTTCACTTGAGGATTATGTGCTTCATTCAGATGTTGCTGCTTTTGATGGCTGTTGAATTGGCTAAATGAAATGAGTTGGTGAACCACAAAATTACCCCAGAACAGGCCATAATTTGCACCACTGAGGAAAAATTCCTAAGGCTGAGAAGGATTTAAAGAGGTTTATGGCTGGTTACATGTAGCTTTAATTAATTATTCTAGACATCATCTTATTTTGGGAGATATTTATATATATAGAAATATGATTTAGGAGATCTAATGTGTTAGGAATAATTATACTATTCCTAAGAAAATCTAGTAATTGGAACATTTATATTATGCCTAATTTTTCTAATGATTTCCAAATTATTCATAATAATTTTAGATTACTCAGTTATTTCAAATTATTCCTATTATTTTAGGAATAATAACAATATTGATTTCCAAGTTGGAGCAATCTGGTAAAAAGACTTCACTGACTCCTATGAATTTTGGATCAAGCCTTTAGAAAGCAGTATGATTTACACAGATTATGAATGTTTGTTTGTTTCTTAACCCACAAAAAACCCACATATCAAATCCACTGCCTTTTACAGGAATTACATGTATTTGTGGAGGTATTGCTCTGTTTGTGATCTCCTTGTCTTCTAGGAATGCAGAGTCCTTGGTACTTTGTAGGGAAAACATGTTTTAAAAAGTAGGAATAAAAAATGAAATAAACCACTCTCATGCAAACATTGTCAAAGCTGGGCTTTGTAAAAGGGGGGACAGGGCAGTGCAGCAATTTTATGCCCAGGCTGAGCCCCTTTATTATTGAAGAGAGTAAGATAACTCCAATTCCAGTTTATCTTCTTGTTGCACTCCTAGCTTTGTAAGGATCTCTGCAACTAAGGCATTCTGTGTTTTATTGAAAATTCCGGGAAGGCTCTTTTGTGCTGCAAATTAACTTTAATGCTCATTCCATCTTGTTTGTTTGGGGCTTTTGTTTTTGTTAGACTTCGAGCCTATGCTCTGAACATGATTTAGGCGAAACTCGAGGTTCCTTATTCCGTACTCCCACTACAATTACACCTTGAAACAATTCCTTAGCCCTTTGCTGAGGATTTGCACTACTGAGTGGGTCATACTGCATCTAAAGGGACACTGGGGTAAGCCCTTCCACTGTCATTACAGGATCCCTTTCCAAAGAGCTATGCAAGGAAAAGTCTTTGAGAAGCATCACTTTTCCTTGTCCTTTCCAGCCTGAATCCTTCTGTGATAAGGAGCATGGTTATGAAAAAAAAAAAAAGGAGAAAAAGTAAAGAAATCTGCTTTTTGTGGGAATAAAAAATACTATTAGAGACTGGAACAATTGTGTTCTCCTGTTTGTAATACCACCATGCTCCTATCACTTTGAAAAGCTTTACAGGTTGATACTCACAAAGTGTGATTAAGAAGTTAAATGAGTTGCTTCAATAAAGAGCATCATCACTGAAAGCTCTTTCCACTTAAAGACCAACTCCTAATTTGGAGCTGCCTCTCTCTTCATTGGTCACAGGGTGATCAAAGATCTGATTATCAGGAAAGTGATTCCTGACTCTGGCTCTGGAAACTTCAATTGCCCCCCCCATAAAAGAGAGATGAGAGTGTTTTTCTCTATATCACAGAGTTTTTGTGAGAGTTGACATTTGTGAGGCATATCTGAGTGCCTTAGGTCATTCTGTATTGATTATATGATTCTCTACTTAAGCCATGACATTTATATATAAATTTATAGATGTAGTACTACTTCTTTTCTCCCAGGGCTGATTTTTGAAATCATAGAATCCTAGAATGTTTAGGGTTGGAAGGGTTCTTAAACATCTCATCTAGTTCCAACAGCCCCTGCCAAGGGCAGGGATACCATGCACTAGACCAGATTGCTCAAATTATGTATATTTAATATAGCAATCCTTCATACAAAATTAATACATCTATAAATTCTATAATTCTGCTTTGACTGTTTTGTTTCTTCTTCCAGTATGGGCACAGAGCCAGCAATGCACAGTACATTTAAGATTTTATAAAATGTTTTACCTGGTGCTTGGTCACAGGACTGTCTCGTTTTCTTCTTGAAAAATATCCAGTCAACACAAATGCTAATTTTCTCAACAGGATTTAAAATGCACATGTAATTTTTGCAACTTCATATAGTATGTAAAGTCTGTAATTTCTCAGGCTCTGCTACTGATGATGTCTGATGAATGCTGAGCACTTCTTATCTCTTACATAGGACTCTGCTTAGTCAGCAATGACAGCTGATCCAATGGCTGCTGTAAAAGGCTCACCTTGTCCTGGGGAGACAAGCCTTCAGGACAAACACAGCTTTGGGTGCCAATCTGTCAGGGATGTTTCTGCCATCCAGCAGGTGGCCAGTGCTCAAAGGCTGGCCTTCTTTACTCCTTAAAATTCAGGTGGTTTTGGTCACTCCAAAAAAGGGTAACAACCCCCTTGAGTCTTGCACACACAGCTGTGCACTGGACGAGGGATCTCCCAGCTCAGTCCAGAAGCTGAATCTGGCTACAAGAATCAATCCTGCCAGTGAAGGTTTTATAACTAATTCAAGTACTTTAAACCAGGAAGAAATTTGGAGGCAACCAGCCTATTCAAATTTCCACAGAGAAAAATACCTCAGAAGAAAGGTATTTCCAGTATTGGCTTAAGCAGCTCCACTTTTAAGAGATAAACCAGAGCTATATTCCTGCTGTGAGATATATGTGCCTTCAGTAACAATCACTAAAGACCAGGTTATTTTTCTGTTGTTCTCACACTATCCATAAAGCTGGCTCCATTCCTACCTCTCATGATCTGTTTGGGAGTACATAAAGCAGAGTGTGCCTAGTGCTGTTCAATGTGTGGAGAGGTATGGGTGTCTCTGTTCTTAGACATTTACATAGAATAAAAGGGTTTTTCCCCCTATTTTCTTCTGCTACACTTCTGATTCTTTTGTCAGTAGAATGTTCTTAGGATTCTTCAGCCTTCAAGGACACGATTTCTTTTGCAATGGCCTTCATGAGAGTAACTTCACAGGTCAGCCAGTTTTAAGGGTTAAATTCTTTTCAAGCACAGATGGACAGAATTTCTTTCAAGGTGTCTTATAATAGCCAAATCACTTCAAAGAACTTATCATGGGACTACAGAAGTCAGAGGTTATTGGATGTCTTTCAATACATGCTATGGAAATGCTCATCCTCTGATGAAAGTCAGAACTAACTTTTAAAGTCAGGACAGAAACCTAGAGCTATCCATGATCCTGTAGTGCAGCCTTTTTTCTTCCCACATTTATGGGTAACAGTGGGAGATAAGAAGTCTCCCTGAAAGAGACCATAGTTATGTTTAACCACCTGTGCTCTTTGTTCCTGGCAATTACAGCTATTAATCTTAAGATGACACCAAATATTTGGATGCCTCTAGGGAATGGATTTTTCTCTTCTTACCCTGCTACTAGATTTGAGTCTGATCACAATCAAGGCCACACTGATCAGTCTTGTTCCCATTGACACTAGCAATGACACAGCATGTGCAAGGTTCCCTACCCAAACCTTCTACCAGGTTTCCTGCAGGCTCTGTTTCTGCTCCCAGCACCTTGAGCACCTCTGTTGCTCTGCAGGGGCCTCTGTGCCAGGTTTCATGGCTGGCACTGATGGGCAATCCTACTCAGGCCTGGAAGGCTGGAAATGCACAAAACACCTGAGTCTGAAGGCATTGCTGGGTTTCTTGACATCTTCTTCCCAAGCACTAAGAGAAATTTAGAATCACACATGTGTGTTGTGGTGAAGAGTCTAGAGGGTAAGTGAAATAGAGAGCAGCTCAGGGAGCTGTGGGTGTTCAGCCTGAAGAAAAGGAGGCTCAGGGGAGACCTTATTTCTCTCTTTTGAAAGGAGGCTGTAGCTGGCTGGGGATCAGCCTGTTCTTCAGGCAGCCAGTGAAAGGACAAAAGGACATGGCCTCAGGCAGTGCCAGGGGAGAGGCAGCTTGGACATTAGGAAGAATTTCTTCAAAAAAAGGGTTATTCAATACTGGAATGGACAGCCCAAGGAGGTGGTGGAGTCACCATCCCTGGATGTGTTCAAGAAATAACTTCCATGTAGCAATTCTCAAGTCCACTTGAGAAGATGGTGATTGGTCAAAGGTTGGACTCGATGGTCTTGGAAACACTTTCCACCCTGACTGATTCTGTGACTCTGTGAAATTCTGTAGATATGTCCTTGGTTTCAGTCTCTGCTGGCAAACAGAGCAGCATCCAGGAGAGAGGTGATCTAAGGAAGACTTCTGTCTAATCATCCTCATTTGCTGGCACCCCAAAGAGAAAAAACAAACTATGAATTTTCACCTCAATCTCACTCTCCTCCTACACACACTCCCTTTGAGAGAAGTATGTTCGCTTCCATTCAGAAAGATGCTCCATCCATAGAGCTGGATTTCACTCCCCATTGCCAGAGGCTGGCTAAATTAGTCCTTCTATCTTTCTTGCCCTGAAATCAATCTATCATCTGGTCTATTTAGTCTCAGCAATTTCTCTCAGGTGAGCCTGGTTTGGCTGAAAGGGAACTCTATGCAGGCCTTCACTACAATAAAACTCAGCTTCTTGCACCTCAGAGAAAAAGAGTGGAGTTTTATGACAGTGTTTATTTTTAATGCCAGAACAGACTGAAGGTAGTAATGCCTAGTGGACTTAGAACCATGAATCTTCTTACTGGCTCAGCTCAGAATTGACATTATCTCTGTTTTCCTGACCATTCAGGGAAATTTTTATCTCTTGGCTTTCAAAATGCCTGCTACCATTTACCTATCTAAGCATCTTATCAGAAATAATCTTTATTCCAAAGAGGTCTATCAATTTTGTCTCTTTCAGACTCTGCTGTGACTCTTAGAAGTGCACAGGGACAGGGCAGGAGGACAGGGACACATGGTTGCAGGAAGAAATATTTCCTTTGGATAATAGGAAGAAAACATTTTCTCATGAGGATAGCCAAACTCTGGAACAAGCTACCCAAAGAGACTGTGAAATCACTGCTGGAGATATTCAGAGTGTGACTGGACATGATTTTGAGCAGTCTCATCAAAGAGCTCTTGCTTCAAATGGAGGCTTAATCCAATGACCTGTGGAAATCCCTTTCAAAAGAAATCACTTGTTTATGACTCATATCCTCCTTACACTCTCCTGAAATCCCTAGGAGAGCACTGGTGCCTCCCTTCCACAAGCCAGGTATGCAGGTCTTTGTTGCATGTTGGACTCTTAGCTAGCACTAAAAGTCCTTTCTAGGGCTGTGAAAAACCAAAGTGAGCACCTATATGGCAACCCACTTCAGATGACCTTAAGTTTTGTTAACTGTTAAACTATCTAGAAGAGGCTATCAACAGTGTTCTTCTAAATCAGATACATCTTACCCAGTAACTGGCAATTGCCTAAAAAATTAGGAAGTATTCCTGGAAAGTCACATCACTCTAAGGAGATGGACCTTCCCTTTTGTGTCCACAAACACCTACACTAGCAACAGTCTGAAAAATGCTACCAGGAAGGCCATGAAGGCTCTATTACAGAGATAAAATATCAGTTCCTGAACTTACAAAATATTGCTGATACTTCCTCATCCACCTGAGGTGTTTCAAAGTGAGAAATCTTTTCCCTCTTTGTCATTTAATCCCATATATCAAGAAGTGATAACAAACCAATTGCATTCAGCAGTATTACTGTGTTCTTAAGCAAGTGGAATACATACCACTGTGTTAAATGTAAGGTAAAAGTATCAATCTTTCCTGAGTACCCACCACCAAAACACCATGTGCTGTAATTGTTCCATTTATTTCCAAAAACTAGAATCACCACAGCCTTGAAAGCATATTAGATTTTTTCTTCATGAGAGAAATATGATCTGTACCATGGTCTCTTTAAGTTCTTATTGGTACTTTCTTGGGAGATGGGATTTGAAACATAATTAGATTGTGAGATACTGCAAGACTGTACAAAAGCACTTTTCTAAAAAAAAAAAAGATGATTTTTACTTTTCTCTGTGGACAGCTAGAAAACATAACAGCCTGGTTTTGCAGTTTTTATTGTGCTACTCTAATTTTTTCCTGGTGGGTACTGGAAAAAAAAAACCCACCACATTTCCAAATGATTATTTTCAGAGTTGCGTATTGCTAGCAATGAAACAGTCAGTGCTAACTCTGCCAGCATCTTCTTGACAATAAATGCCATTTGAAATGATTATGTGAGCTAGAGAGGTTGGAACAGGTGCTTTGCTTCAGTTGCCTTTCTCCCTGAACGCTGCTTTATGCATAGAGATGAAATGTGCTTAGGCTTTGGCTGATGTGGCACTTTCTGCACAGGGTGAAGCATGACCTTCCATCCCTTCCCAGGGTGTCAGATGGCAGCAAGCAAGGTAAAATAAGAGCCCTACTTTTTGCTGTATCTTTTGGGGGTCAGAGGGCATTGTCAAAAGTAGCTGTAGGCTTCAAAATTAATTTGTTACTTCAGCTCAACGCCCAGGCAGCTCCAGTGCCCTTGCACTGTTGAAATGTTGAAGATTCTTAGTCTGGAATTTGGATAGCCACAAGGTGACAGGTAATAAGAGGAATGAGTTTTTCCTGAGTGAATATAACCTACATTTTAATACATGGCATCAATTCTTGAAGTATTTTGCTAAATCAGTCACATGCTATGAGGCAATACTGCATACAGAAGAGGAGGAAAATCCATTTAGAAAGCACATAATGAGGTAAAATTTCTGGTGGTGTACATTGCTGAGGAACAGAAAATCATTGAGCTATAAAACATTCATGAGAAACACGAATGATAAGGTTCTTGTTCAAAACTGTAAAATCAGTGTTTCTATTCTCAACTCTATTTTTGGAAGTTGTTCCTTATTCCTGAAAAATTGCTTTGTGCTGGAAGTTAGCAATAAAGATGGTAACCCTAGAGAATTTGTTGTCTTATTCTTCTGGGTTTGGTTCCTGTTGGAAGAAGTTAGGAATTTGTTAGTAGAAGATGCATTTGGCCAAATAATGAGTGCTCAGTTTCTGATTATATTTACATGCTACCCAACCATCTACCAGCAGGAGATTGTGTTTAGGAAGAAATAAGTTTAAGAGAATCACCCATCGTGATACAATCGTCAGTGCCAGTCTCCATCATGGAATCACCATCCCTGGAAATGTTTAAAAAACAAGTAGTGGCACTTGGCAATATGGTTTAGTGAGCATGGTGGTATTTGGTTGGGGGTTGGACCTGATTATCTTGGAGATCTTTTCCAACCTCAATGATTCTATGATTCTTCTCTGTGGCTCCAGCTTTAGAAGCCAGGGGCCGTTTGAGTCTCAACAGCCCCTGGCTTGATCCCCCCTGCAGCTGGGGTTTGGATATCTATGGCTCTTCATGGCAATTGGTAGCTGGGACGATGTTGGTGGTGCTCTGGGGAGGATCTTGGGGAAAGCCAGGTGGAAGGAGATGACTCTGCAGTCTGGTGGACAGAGTCTGCAGAGCCTCCATCAGTTCTGAAAATGATGAAAAGGTATTCTAGGTCATTTAGGACCAGATTTTTCTCCTTAAACTATTTAGGCATCTTAATGTGGGAAATTAAGCTCAAACACCCTCATGATAAGTTCTCCAGATGCCTGTCTGCAACATTAGTTTGCAAAGTACCTGGAAAATCAGGCCCCTTGGCAGAACTGAACAAAGCCTAAGCAAGTTTCTGATTTAGGACATGAATGTTGTGACAGGAGCCAGGTGCACCTGGAGCACCTGCTCCTCTCTGAGACAGTGCCTCCCTCCTCTGGCATCAGAAACCATTTGGCCCTATTGAGAAGTGCATGGCCTGAGCCCCCAAATTTCCTTCTATTTTTTTATTGCAGAAAATTGTGTTGCTAGCACAAGGGAGCTTGAGAGTGTGTGTCAGCCCCATCCTGATGGCAAGGGGCTGACAGAGCTGCCATGAGGGATGAAGGTGTCTCACAGAGTTGATGCAGCTGAAGATCTGAGGGTGAGTGATACAGATGCCATTTCTGAGCCTGTCCCAGTGGCAGCATTGAAGAAATCTGTGTACATTCTTTACCTTGGCAGGTCACTTCCATTTATTCTCATAAAAGTCTATTGTGCAGATATTAATATCTGCAGCTCTCCTTAATTTCTGCTGTCGTGATGCGCTTTTATTACATTAGAATGACCTGAAATTGTGTCCTAGTCTCATAGATCCTATTTTCACAGCTTGCACTGTGGGTTTAATTTCACAGTTTTTAGTTTCCCAGCTTAAAAATATGAACAACTTATGGAGCAAAATTAACAGTTTATTAAAAATATCACTCACTGCAAAAGTCTTAAGGGTAATTCACAGCTCTATAAAAGGTCGTGGTATAAATAATTGCTTGATGAATATGGACCATGTCTGTTTGTCATTAAACACCAGCAGAGAGCTAATGCACTTTAATAGTCCTGCTAACTGTTATCTGACAGGCATAGAAACCACAACCAAATGCAACAATTATGCTGAACAATTGCTTCTTACTCTTTTTTCTTTACACAAAAGGTAAAATAATGACATATGCTGTTGTCTTCACCCATCAGTAGTGGTCATGACTTTTACTCCTATAAAACATGGTAACCAGTAACTTAAATATTGCAATTGCTGTTTCCCTGTTTATCAAACAAAATGTCCCATTAATTCCACTCTTTTACATGTGGAAACGCTGCTCTCACAGTGCATAACAGTGAAAACTGTTACTCCCCATCCTGTTTGTGGCAAACATGTTCAAGGTCCCTGGTGTAATCACTGTATTAATGAGGTCCTTGTGATCTACACATATCTGTGTAGTTCTCCATTTAGGATTGGAAGACATAGATTTAAATCTTATTCAAGACAAAAGCTTTTAGTGAGATTTCTCTAACAACTGCAATTACTTCTATTTTAATTTAGGTCTTATTGTATTCAGTTGTGACTGAGCCTAATTACAGCACACCTTCTAATGAGGATAAGGACAGCAGTCTGTTGTGTTTGGGAATGGGTGCAAAAGATAAAGAACACTGATAGAGATTAATTCCCCCTTTGAAAATGTCTGGCTCTATTCCAGAATTATTTCTGGTTAAAGAGGCTAAAAAAACTCCATTCCCTTACTCCCATTTGCCTTACAGCATCTGCCCCAAAGGCCAGGGATAATTAATCTGCCTCCTCCCAGCTGTCTTTGGAGAGGCTTTTCTACACACCAGGGGCTTCTTTAGTTCTACCCCAAGCACCCATGAATCCCATCCCCTTCCACCCAACCCATCCTGAAAGGTCCCTGTGGAGTCTTGTTTGGTTTTTTCCATAAGATCCCTGGAAAAGTGATTCTGTCATACTTGATTGAGTTGCTTTTGTTAAGAACTTCCCACAGATAAGATGGGTACTTCAGCTGACCTGAATCAGAACGTAATCTATTGGGGTAAGAAATTATTTAGACCAAGAGAAATTAGGTGCTGCTGTGGCTCAGCCAACAGGAAATAAGGCTGTAGGCTGTGGTCATTTCCTCAGCCACAGTCAGTTCCTCAGACTACTTTGGTACCTAGATGGGAGAGTGAGCTGAACCCCAAAGTGTTAAGAGGAAACATGTGCATAAAATCCATGAGAAAAATTAAACTTTTATTCAGGTCAGGATCCAACAGATGTGCCTGAAGCCACATAGTGAATGAGACAAATAAAATTGCTTATTAATTGATCTCTGTCCATCCAGGGCAGTAAGTAGCCCAGCACTACCATGGAATAAAGGGTATGTGGCCTTGTAATTCAGTGCTGCGTCATGATGCTCATGCACAAGACCATGTTGAAATAAAGTTACATAGGCACACCCTTGGTTTTGGAATTTATTGAACTTTGCAATGTTGGTAGAATTTGGCTAATGCAGTTTCTTGGTTACTGCGAGGCAAATGTCTTAAGTGAGTGTTTCAAAGTAAATCAGTTTAACAAAGAAACTACTGATTAGAAATAGGAACAGTGTTATCAGGGAATTGATCTTTGTCCTGATGAGATGGGATTACATTATGAATCTCAAATAACATCAGGTAGAACCTATTCTGTTTTCAGAGGCAAGACAGGACCTATGGCGTCATGATAAATAATTACACATGAGAAATTATGACTTGGTTGCAGAATCTGGTTGCCCCAGTTTTTTGTTCAAACAGGATGAGTAGTTTAAGGGAAAGAGATACTTAGACTTTTAATGAAAGGATTTTTTTGACATTTCTTTTTCCCAGACCTACCCTGGGAAGTGACACTTTGCACAGTGATAAATGAGCAGCGTCTCAAGAGGAGAGGCAGGTTATGCTTCTCCAGCAGGTTTAGAAATTCCTACTCTTCCAGTTACCTCCCTATTTTTCCTTGACAGTTAAAGTTCACCAAATTGGTAGGATATTAAAAAAAATATCCTACCTGCAGCTTATCCCTGTGTTGTGGTCAGCAGGGACTTACAGAAGGGCCATTGATAAACCCTGTATGAAGAGATTGCTTCCTGCAAACATATTTCATGTTTCTGATTTTAGTTTATTGATTGCTTTTTCCTATAAGCTCCCTGGAGTCTTGGACAGCTCAGAAATACCAGGCTTGACTATTCAGTCTTGGCCAAAAGGTTTACAAAAATCTAATGGCTTACCTAGGCAAGCAGTGGAATTGCAGAGCTGCCAGGAATGGCATATAGGCATTGTGACCACCAATATATTCCTTGGCAAGAGATTCCTGAAAGAGCAAAGGAAAGTCTCCAGATGTTTCTGTCTTTGGCTGACTATTAACAGAGAAGAGAAGAAACCCAGGTTGCACCAAAATCTGTCAAAAATATTCAGCCAAGTTATGGCAGAATTGCCAGTATAAACACATTGTAAATACTAGGAGAGACATGCATTAAACTCTGATGTGTTTTTGTCCCCAAAGAGGTCTAGAAAGGACTTTTCATAAAATGCTATCTAAACTGTCCCAGGATGCTCAACAGAGCCAATCAAACAGTCATATCCTAAAATGAAACTTGTCTAATGAAGTCCAAGTTTTTAATGTAGTATGGAGAAAAAGCATGGCTACATGATGCTTTCACTTCCCCATTCCTGGAAGTGTTCCAGGCCAGCTTGGACAGGGCTCTGAGCAACCTGGTCTAGTGAAAGGAGTCCCTACCCTTTGCAGGGGTGCTGGAACAAGATGGACTTGAAGGTCTCTTCCAACCCAAACCTTCCTTTGATTCTGTGATGTGGCACAACAGCAAGTGGCAGGGTAATGGGGAGACATGTAAGGATCACAGTATTGCCCAGGCTGTAGGACTGAAATTAGCTGTTCCCAACTTCCAGGTCCAATATTTTGGGCTGCTGGAGTTTTGGTTTTTTGGGGGATTCTTTGGTTTTTTGGTTTTTTTTTGTGGGTTTTTTTTTTTTTTTTTTTTTTTTTTTTTGTGTGTGTGTGCATGGTTTTGCTGTTGTTTTTTGTTGTTGTTGTTGTTTTTCTTTTTGTGGGTGTTTAAATAATATACTTATTGTAGTGATGTGAGCAGAACAATGTATCTTCCCTTAAAATTGTGAATGTGTCTTCTCATAAACTTGTGATGAATGTTTTTTTGTAGTAACGTTTCAAACAGGTTCTTATCTGCGCCAAACATTTTTCACTGAAAACTTTCATACCACCAGTCAAAAGTCTTAGAAAGCTGAGTTCATGATGTTTCCTTAAGAGTAGGACAGCATTCCCTTGCCCCAGGCAGTGTGACCTAGACTTGTGACCAAGATCAAGGTTCTATCCTTGATAGATGAGTGTCCAGATCATCCTTCAAACCCTTTAAATACTGTCTACATCCTCATTGAGCAATCTGTTCAAGGCTTTGCTTGCCTTACTGTTTTTGTTGGTATCCAGTCTAGATTCCTTATATTCCAACTCATTATTTCTTCTCTTTCTCCGGATGCACAGGGAAAAGAGTTTATACCCATTCTAGATTCCTTTTATTTCAACTCATTATTGCTTGTCTTTCTCAGGATGGGCATGGAAGAAGTTTACTTATGCTCTCTTTTTGTCCTTTATACAAGTGAGAAGTGCCATGATTTCCCTCTAACCTTTCCTTCCCTGGACTAAGCAGTCCCATTTTCTTTAATCTCTTCTCACAGCATAGCTCCTGCTTTCTAAAGTGCTTTTTATTCTCCCCATTCTCCCTCAGTCCCTCCCCACATGGCCAATGTTTTTCACAGCTAGTGCTAACAAAAGCCAGACCCTTATTACTACCAAGTACCAAGAAATTTCTTCATCTGGCTCAGAGACAGAAGCCTAACTCAGGTACAGCAGGTTTGCAGCTGTGTGATACTTTTGACTCATCATCAGTCTGTGATTCACTGTAAAGCTTGGTGTTTTTCTGCACTACTGCTGCGTAGCCAGACATTTTCCATCCTGCATTTAGAGAAATAAATGTAGAACTTTGTGTGTCCTTATTGAATTTTTGCCTATTACTTTCAGGCCATTTTCCTAATTTATCAAGAATGTTTTAAATTCTGGTTCTGTCCTCCTTCATGCTTGTAGCCTTTCCAGCAGTGGTGTTGCTTGAAAATTTAATAAAATATACTTGTTAATTCATCATCTAAGTCATTAATGAAAATATTGAATAATACGGGATTGGGGACAGATCCTTGGGGGATCTTTCTTGATACATCATTCTGTGCTGATTGTGAACTAGGGGTAGCTATTACCTGAGCATGGGTTCCCCAGACAGTTATATACCACTGATAACACCTCCAGCTACTATACATTTCACTCACTTGTTTGTGAGTTTATTGTACAGGCCAGTGAAGAGAGGGTACTGACAGTGAAGGTACTAAAGCAGTGGCAGGGAGTGCCTCTCCAATTCACATGGATTGTTTCCCTGTCATAGGGGGAAATAAACTTTCCTTGACTTATTATTGTCAGAACACGTTGGCTGTCATTTATATCCTTTTTGTGGTTACAAGTTGCTTGATTAGTCCCTCCAGATTTGAGAGAGGAAATCAAGATAAGCTGACTAGTCAATAATTTATATTTCCTCCAGATTTGGGATAGAAAATGAAGAGAAGCTGACTAGTCAGTAATGGTTTTGGCCCTATATCTCCTCTTTTCAGTGGTGGGAACAGCATTAACCTTTCTCTGCTATGAAATCTCTTGTTTTAACTAAGCTCTCTGAGGCTCTCTATCAGCTCTGAGGCTGCTCTGGCTGGATCCTGAAAGTTTGCATTGCAGAGTGACTTCCCAGCAGAGGCTGTGGCCACAGCCATAGGTCCTGCCCCATTCCCACCCCTCCCCTGGGCTTGGCTGAGCAGGGAGCTGGACCCAGGACCATGATCAGACTGAAAACCAGCCTTTTCTTTCAGGGGACCACAGCAGCAGGAGTGGCTGGCTCCAAGCTGGGAGAGGGGCTGGCAGGGCACTGTGGATACCTCACCTGGCTCCAGCCATTACTGCTCAGCTGAATGTGTGACTGACTGGAGCCCTGTGTGACCTTTCTGAGCCAGCAGGACTCAGAAACTCTAACCTTCATCAACACTGTCAGTTCACCCCTTCCCTGCTGTAGCTGGATTTTTTATTTTCAGCTGCTGGTGTTAACTACATGAACTACATGGTCCCAAGTGACCCTTAGTGACTACTGAGGGTGCTTTTCACCGTGTAATCAGTAGATAATTTTCCTAGTCCATTACAAGTTTAGATGGCTCTTAAGTCATTTCAATATTATGAAAGCATTAATACACCCTGTTTATCTGTGTCCCAGGGGAGCTGTATCTGGTTTTGCTCCCAAGCTTTTAAGGTTGTGCCCCTGCACAATTATCCTTTTGGTCTGCCCTTAATAGACAGAGAGTTTCTGGGAGCTTTCTTCCTTTCTCTGAAGAGGCAGAAGAGCTTGTGGCTGGCCATGCTAGTCTGTGACTGTCTTACAGCCTCCTCTGCCAGGATGGAGTTTGCACTTCTGTCCTTCATGTAGCTTCTGCAAGGAGATGCCAAGCCTTGCAAGCTCGTTTTCCTCTAAAGCTTCCAGTAGGATTTTACTTCCCTGCAACAGGTTTTTATGCCTGTGAAACCCATTCTCTTTACATTATCAGTTTGGCTCTTTATTTCTGAGGGAGTTGTAAATCCCCTCACACCACACATTGCCCTTTTTCTTCCTATTTTCATCGCCCTCTTTCTGACTTGACACAATGCCTGAACACTTAACTCTGTGTTACTGGTGGAGTTTGACAAGGTGCTAACACACAAGGAAGTGTTTTCAAGGAAAAAAAGAGATTTTTGAGACAGATTTTTGTCTGTCTGAAATGCAGACAGAGACGATTTTAACCAACCACTAGGTAAGTAGGTCAGCTTCCAGGACAGCCAGATGAGGCCAGATGTACCAGAGAACTCCAACTGGAACTCTCTTACGTCTCATCTGGATGCATTGAACTCAGCCATTCCTTCTGAATAAGAAGATAAGAAGTGAAGATAAGGCTAGTACTCCTTTTATTCATTCCACCATATCTCACTTTATATATATATATATATATATATATATGTATATATATATATATGTATATATATGTATATATATGTATGTATATATATGTGTGTGTGTGTGTGTATATATGTATATAAAATTTTCTCCAGAAGTAATGCTATTTTCAGTTGGCTGTTTCCTCTTGAAGCCAGGACAACCACGTGCTGATAGCTGCTGATAGCAGAATGCTTTGTTCATGGGTCCAAGTGACAGATTTGTAGCTCACAATAAAACTGCCTGCAGGTTTATTACTGTGCTGTCATGCATTTCAAAAGTTACAGTAGAGTGAGCCTGAGCAATGCCCCAGCCACCATTTGCCATATTTACCTGATGATAAATGTCAGGTCTCTGTTGAGTTTCAGCAAGAGAGCAGGTAATGGCAAGTAAAAGAGCTTGGGTGTAAGAGCATCACCAACAATCTGACTGCCTGTGACCCATCACATTTTTAATAATGTGACAAGATTATACATGACATCTACAACCACTCCTCCTACGACAAGAGCTAAAAGATAACATCTTCCATTCTTGTGTACCTGTAATCTTCAGGAGAGTTCAGGACGGGGCCTGCTTGTGCTTGCCTTAAATTTGAAGATTTAAGAGTCACAGCTTAAGCCTGTCTGCCAACAATGGCTCCACAGATGTTCACAAGGATTTTGATGATGGTTTCAGAGGGGCAATATTTTCCTCAGTTTTTGTGCCAAGGAATGTTAGTCCTTCTAAGCAAACAGGATGCTGTAAGGACTGTCTTTTAAAAACAGTAACAAAAGCAAAACATCTTAGTATCAGGACACTCACAGTGAAATCACTAAAGTTAGCAACACTGCAAGTCCTGCCAACACCAACTCAAATTATCTGAACATTGGCTGTCTCTTATCTCTAGTTGTGGAGTGCTTCTCCAAGGTACCAGGTACCACCAAACTGAGAAAAAATTATAGACAGCTGCCATGGAAAAAAATACTGCAAAGACTTTTCCAGTTTCTTAGCTTTTAAAAAATGACCCCTAAATTTTGTGTGTGCGTTTATTTGTGTTGTTTGCATGCTTATCACACATGCACAAATGCTGCATTCCGGATCCATTATTGCAAAGCTCTTCAGAGAGTCTCAAAGAGTTGTCGGTCTCCAATATGCAAAGTAGTTCGGTAGTATGATGTCAGTAATCGGCATTAAATCAAGCATTTAAGATTTATATTGCTAAAGCACCCTCTAGTGGGGCAGGGACAGAACAGTTGTTTTCAGCAGAGACGGGATAATGGCTCCACGTATCAGAGAAAAGACAAATAAAAGGCTGGATACTGCTGGGATAGGCAAACACATTGAATCTTTACTTTGCAGAATCACAGAATCATTTAAATTGGGAAACACCTCCAAGATCACCGAGTCCAGTCTTTGACCAATCACCACCATGTCAACTACACCAAGGCACTGCCACATCCCATTGAGCACCTCCAGGGATGTGAGGTTCTTGAGCACCTCCAGGGATGGAGACCCCACCACCTCCCTGGGAAGTCATTTCCAAAGCTTAACAGCTCATTCTGTGAAGAAATTCGTCCTGATGTCCAACCTGCCTGTTCCCTGATGCAGCTTGGGCTATGTCTTCTTGCCCTGACGATGTTTAGTCAATGCTCCTGCTGTCCCTGCAACAGGCAGAAGTCACAATAATACCTGAAAGGTGGCTATGCAATTTTATTGCATGTAATCACAGAGTGACAGCATCATTTTATTCAGAGACCTTTGGAGGTGATCTCATCGAAGCTCCCACTCAAGGAAAGTTCAAAAAGATCAGGTGGTTTGTGACCATTTCCAGCTGAGTTTGGATATACCTCCAACAACTGCTCTTCCCAACATATTCCAGTATTTGAGCATCATTGTGGTGACAAAGAATATCCTTGTATCCAAGCCAAATTTCTCCTTTTGCAATTTCTCTTTATTGCCTTTCAGCCCACAGCTGTGCACCTCCAAGCACATTCCCCATAATTTCTCAGGGTCCTTACAGTGTCATGATCTTGAAATACTGGAAAAAATATTTGCAGTCACTGAAAGAGAGAAAACTTTTGGGCCAAGGCCTGGCTGAAAATGAGTTGAGGTTTGTTGTAAAGAAATTAATCTTTGTTCACTTCTTCAGGGAAAGAACATTTTTAGGCAATTTGTAAAGAAGCACAATAACTTCAAAGAAGATCACTCATTTTATTCTCTTTTTAAAGGAAGGAACTGTGAGGTCCTGACAGAGGGTAATGATTTAGTTGCAGGTGGGCAGGAGTGGGGATCCCAGGGTGTTCACACAGCTTTGAGGGCAACGAATTCCCATCATCAGTACAGTACCTGATGGCTTTAATACTTAATCATGTTTTGAGAGGGATGGGTGTGATCAAAAGCAGAAAACAGCTGAGCCATGGAGAACCAGAAGGTCACCAAAGAGGGTGGTGGACCATGGCTGGTGGTGATCCTTGCTTGATGCCTGGCCCTGTGTGTTACCTGACTGCAGCAAACAGGGGAAGAGGAGACAGCATAATCTGACCCCTACATTTGGGGGTGCACAGCATAGTCTTGGCTATATTTTTGGTAAGAAGATTGACCAGCCATGCCATGGCACAACTTTAAGGGCACAGCTTTGTATGTTTCTAGGAAATCAGAAGCATTGAGGTCTGCTGCTTTCTTTTACTTCCCTAAAAGCAGGCTTTGAAGCTGCTGATATCTGGATAGATGCTGATCCCAGACCTTCTCCAGACCTGCCTGGGGCCACTGTCAATACCTGTGGATGCAGCAGCACTCACCCTTCCCCTCTGCAGCTTCATTGCCACACTGTGCATGCCTGCTGCCTCCCCTGCACTGCCCACAGCCTGCCAGTCTTGGGCAGGATGTTTAGAGGAAAGATTAGGTGAAGAGTAATCATAGTTCTTACAAAACTGGGTAGATAAAACTAGAAGTGTATAATTAGTGGTTTGGTCGCTGAAGGAAAGGAGCTTTGTTTGGTGAGTGGTCAGCACCTGCCAACATTCTAACTCATGGCCTCAGTGTTTGTGTGTCTGCCTTTAGGCACCTCAGCATGAAAACACTCACCCAGGCTGGACACAGGGGCTGAGCCTCCCCTGGACCTGGAATCCATCCTGTGTTTTCCATTTCCACCTGCCACCACTCACCCTACCAAGCTCTGCATTTCTGTGGCCTTGGCAGGAAAACCAGAGTCTCTGCGGGTGGCCAGCTGCCAGGGACATTAATTTTTTCCAATTAGTGGAAAACAGAGGGTGTTACGTCTACCCATGATTTAAAAACAGCACCAGAGCAGAAGGCCATGGAGGACATCCAATATCCTGGTCAACATGCCACTTTTGGAAGCCAGGAGCACTCTCCTCTGTTGAACAGAAGCCACACCTTTCCCCAGACCTTTCGGAAGAACTCTAACAATGATGGTTTGAAAAAGGTGGGTGGGAGAGCATGGAGCCCCTGAACCATGACTGCCTTTGTCCCTCTTGAGGCAGAAGTAGGGAGGCACTGAGCACCTTGTGCAGCTGAGATGTTCAACCTGGTGCCCTCACTGCCCCAAGGAGCTGCCCCAGGTGCTCCAACAGCCTAAAGATCTGTGCTCCTGTGCTCCTGTGCTCCACAGACCACGGTAAAAGATGATCTGGAAAAGCACATGAAATCATAATAGACATCAGGACACTCAGGAGACTCCCTTTTTCTCCTCTGATGGATTTCAGGAGTCTTTCCCTGGATTTTCACCTGACTCGATCCCTCCAGTTTGACACCTTTCTGTTACACAATTTGGCTTTTCAGATGTTCCCTTTCAAACCAGTAGTTTGGAAATGGAATTAAAGAGAATTAAAGGCCTTCATCAGAGACCTGTCTTTATAAATAAGACAAGTACTTATTTTATTGCACTGTTTAATAATATATTTCTTTTCTATAGCTGCAGTGCTGAGGAGGCAGAGCAACAGCAGGTAGGACTGTTGTTAATTCTACACATCACTGTAAATTATTAACCTTAAAATGTGTAGAAGTAAAATTGCACCTTATTTTAGCATTTATAGCAACATTTGATCAAGTGTGGTTTAAACCTATATACAATTTCTGACACTAGAGGGAGTACATAATTTATGTTATAAAAATAAACAAGTCTTGTGTTTTGACTAGAAAATCTATCAACGGGGGAAAAGCAAAAATATTCAAAGAGAACTTTATTCCTTCACTTCATGTCATACTCAAAAAAAAAAAAAAAAGAAGCTGTGAAGCTGCCTTATCTAACTTATCTAACTAGGTTATGCAACTCTGTCTGTAAAAGCCAGTGTGGGGCAGATAACCAGCCAGGCTGTGCTCAATTTGTGTGTTTGTGTCTATCGAGTCTGAACACATGGGGTGAGTAACTAACCCACGGGATAGCACACACAGACATCTCTGCCCACAGGTTTCTATCTCTGGTGCTGCTGTGTTCCCACTGTTCCCCACAAACACCACAGTGTCTGAACAGCTCTGATCTCTCCAATGTGTTTATCCTCTCAACATGCTTGGGAGGTAGGGAAGAAGTACTATCCTTTTTTATGGCTGGAAAGTCAGGTGCAGAGAGGGTGAAAGATGCACCCACAACCTGGTAGGAGGTTGTGGCAGAAATTAAGGCCATGGCCTCTCTGTGCACCCTCGCTCAGGTTCCCAATTCATCTCTGGCTACAGCAGGTTGTTAAGCTGCAAGGTGCCTTTGCCTGGTTGTTTTTTCCTGGCCACAGGTGCAAAGGTTGCCCAGTGAACTCTGTGCTGTGTTTTTGTGTAATTGGATAGATGTGTCACCGTGACCCTCTCTCCAGTCCCGGTTAGCAGGAGCTGAGTCAGGCTCAGGCTGACGGGGAGACCGTGCCCTTTGCAGGATGCTGGGGGGGAAAGCAACTCCCTCACTCCTGCCAGGGTGAGAGGCCACACAGCACAGCCCCCACGGCTGCTGTGACAGTGGCTCTCACACAAGCTGAGGCAGATCATCTCATCCTCCTACTAAATAGTCACAAAATTGAGAGGAATATACAAATGTAGTAATTCAGGTCAACCTGGATGGTTTTGCAGCCCCATCGTCTTGATTGCCATGTGAGATCAGTCACTCCCAGGATGTGACAGTGTCTATATCCATTACAATGTCATTATCTGATACAGAGATCTCCTAAAATCTCTTTATCACAGGGAGGATTTCTTTTAAGTGGTAGAAACAAGGTCAGTTCTGAAAATGTCATCACCTTGTAATCACTGTACATGCCAACAACTTCTCAGAGTCCCTTCTGAAGTCTTCCACTGAGGCCTCCTTCAGCCCATCTGGCACTGCACTTGTTAAAGCAACAAGTAACTTCAGCAACTAATCCCATCAGGGCTTATTACGCAGTGAAATTGCGCTGCTTTTAGTAGAAGATCTTATATCTTTAGCAAAGGATTTGGTTTGTTACAAAGTGGTTTGGGGACAGATATTCCAGTGTAAAACACTGTAATGCTTGTAGGTGTCTTATCTCCCACCAATGACAGACAGCAGATACTAAAGCCTAGGCAATGGAAGGTGGTCTGTCACGCTTTGGCCCACCCACAAACACATGTCCAGGCTAAGAGAGCTCAATGAATAAAAACACCAAAATAGATCTTCTTCCCCCTCCCCATTTCTCCTTCAGAGCACTCAGTGCTTCCATCCTTGCTAATTTTGGTTGCTCAGGCTTCAGGGCTTCCTGAGAAAAAAAACCTCAGCAGCATTCCACTCCTGGGAAGAACCCTATTTATGCTTAAGATTTAAGGAGCTGAGTCTCACTCCCACAAATGTTTTCTAGAACTGGGTAATGATTTGTTACTGAGGAAAATGCCCCTTGGGATCCTGAAAAATCCATTTAATGCAGTGCAGCTGCATTTGAAGATTTCTTTTGTTTGCACATACAAAACTTACAGAGAGTTTTGTAAGCCTAAGAAAGGCAAGATCTAAGCTATGCACGGGGCACCTATCGTTAAGCATCAGGACTTTCCTGTCTGTTTTGCTCAGATATGAAATATTTCTCTTGCTTTCAACTGCTACCCATTGAAAATAGGTTTTTACTCCCTCCTGTGTACATACAGAAAGAACAACAAAAAAATCATACGTAGGTGATGAAACACAGTATTCAGTGTCTATCCAAATACCAGAGCACATAAAGTCTATCATCTCCTCAAGTCAAAATTTTATGTGGAATAGGAACCACTATGTGAAGGATGCCACTGCAACTCAGGACAAGGAAGGAACTGAGGCAGTTAACTCCTCATTGACTTCAGCTTTTTCTGCATTTCAACACCCAAGTCTTCAGCCCCTCATCTGTCAAATGGGGTTGTTGAGCCTGGAGATGTGGTAGCCCTGGGGACACCTTATAGCACCTTCCAGTAACTAAAGGGGGTCTACAAGAGAGCTGGAGAGGGACTTTTTACAAGGGCCTGTAGTGAAAGGACAAGGAGGAATGGCTTTAAACTGAAAGTAGATATTAGGAGATTAGATTAGGAGATTAAGAGATTAGATATTAGGAAGAAATTCTCTGCTGTGAGGCTGGTGAGGCACTGGAACAGGTTGCCCAAGAGAAGTTGTGGATGCCCCACCCCTGGAAGTGTCCAAGGTCAGGTTGGATGGAGCTTGGAGCAACTTGGTCTGTGGAAGGTGTCACTGCCCTTTGCTGGGGGTTGGAAAGTAAGTAACCCTTAATGTCCCTTCTGAACTAAACCATTCTATGATTCAAATAGGGGAAATATCTCTACATGTTGAGAGAATAGACTGAGAGAGACTTGAGTCAAATGGTGTAGAAAGGGTCACAGAAACAAAACCCAACTCTTGTTAAAAAGAGGGTCAGTGGATGGAGGAAGGAATAAAAAACTGAGAAGAGGAATAGAGCCCAGACGAAGAAGATTGAGCAAATAAAAGCATGGGAAGAGCCAAAGCCTCAGGGACAAAGTGATAAATTTTTTTGTAATGCTGCATGTACAGAATATCATAATGAAAAATACAGCAGCACTGCCAGGGGACATGGCTGCTTGGGAAGCAGAAGCTGAGCATCCTGGAAGTGAGGAAACAGCACCAGTGTCCCGTGTTCATTATTCAAAGCAGATATGTTCAGTTTTAACATGGGTTCAGTACCAGAGAAGCAGAATTTTGCATGGCTTGATGCATTTTCATATATGATTAGAAATATGTACAAGTTTGGTGTTCTGAGGCTGTGCCCAGAAAGGCACATTTATGGCCTCTGGCTGGAAATCTCATATAAGACCACTGCATCTTCCAGCTTCCCCTTGTTGCAGCAGCTTCTGCCAGTGAAGGAGCCCACCTCCCCCTTGTACATCTTGCACTGACATCTTCCCCTCAATTGTGTTTAGCTGTATGCAAACTCATGTGTCCACAGATATTGTATCTATGTATCTCTCTTTCATGGTTCCTGGTTTCATTCATCTCTTCTAAATTGTTATTATGCTTTGTGCTTAATTCTGCTGATGAAATTGGTATTTTTTATTGGCTCCTACTGCATTACATGTGAGCACTGACTTTTAAAAAAATCAGTTAACTCAAATGGGGGGATGTCAAAATGTTCTAGTCTGTACCACAGCTCAAACAAAGCTGCCAGCAGCTTTCAGTGTTAGAAGTTGAGTAAATGGAATATTTAACTTTTACATTTCTCCCTAGGTACATGATAGGGAAAGGATATCAATGATCCAAAGATATTCAACAGAGACTGATTCCAGACAGTTGTGGCTCTTCGCACCATGAGAAATGTAAACATTGAGTGCCTTTTAGACTTGTTGCTGAATTTAGTGCTCACAGGAGGGTTGAACAGTTAGAGCAGTACCGGGTCAGACTCACTGTGGGGAACCAGTCACACCAGCTCCTTTCCTGGGTCACTGCTCCTTGGCTAAGGGCAGCATGCCTCCTATCCTGGTTGGCACTCCTTCAGTAGAAGAGTACACATAAATTTTTAGAGCTTGGAGCACTTAGCATTTAGATTGAAATAGGAGAAAGCAATTTACCTTTGCCTACTATTGCCACATGGCAAAATTACACTGACCTTGACAGCATCTTTTGTTTGCCTGGAGCACTCTGAATTCAGGAGGACGTTGGCTGCATGATGACCACAAATTAATTGCCATCATGGTTAAAATGAAACACCTGAATGAAAGCTAAGGGAACATCTTTACCTCTAACTGGATTCCTCAAATCACACTCACAAATGAACTCAGTATCTGAGAAAACCCTGGCTTTCAGATAAGATCATTTCAGATGAGAAAAACTCCTCTTTCTGGTCATGGGCTGCTCTTCATACAACATCCAGAAGGACTATTTTGCTCCAGAGGCAGAACAGCACAGATCCTTTCCTGATATAAATGCAAAATGAGCCAACATATCCAGTGGTGTATGGAAATCTGTGTTGTAGAAAGCTAATTTCCAGATAAGAATTTCATTTCCTGTATTCAGGAGCTATTCAATAAGAAGTGGGGGTGAAAGAAATTGAAATAATTAAAATAATTGCATTAAGCTACTTTCTTCCTCTCCAGATACCCCATTATCTAATCTTTTGCATTTCTAATAAGCAGTGATCAGGCACCTAGTTTGTCCATGGCTGATGTTCTATGGAAGAATTTTAACTAAAAAACAATAAAATAAACCTTCTACCACAAATTCTTTCAAACTGTTATTCAAATATGTGTGGCTGTAAAAGTAATTCAGTTTTTACAGAAAGGATTGATGAAAATGTTTGTATCATGCCTGAATTAACCCCCTTGCAGGTGGAATTTTGCAGGGAAAAATCAATCCACCCAAGTTATTAGCCAAAGATTTTTGCCTGAAAGCTGATACTTCTAAGTTGCCCTTCTGGTAGAGGAACAAAAAAAACCCCAAAAAACCTGAAGTACCCAGGAGCCTCACCAAGGAAGAAAAGCCCAAGCAGATGTTGTAGCCAATAGAGCCATGAATGGCAGGATCACTTCTGTTTTCTGTCTTGGTTTGGCAGAACAGGGGTAAAAGCCTGAAGTATGAAGGAGCTTCACCAAGGGAAAGACAAGAGAAACTCTTGGAAGATCATTGAATCCTTAAAGTTCAGAAAGAATTTTGAGATCATCCAGTCCAGCCATCAGCCTAGCATTACCACCATGCTCATCATTAAATGGCACTCTCAGGTGTGATATCTGCATGTTCTTTGAATGCTTCCACGGATGGTGACTCCATCACTGCCTGAATAGCCTGTTCCAATAATCTACAAACCTTTCCACAAAATATTTTTTCCTAATATCCAATGTAAACCTCCTCTGGCACAGCCTGATGTAATTTCCTCTCATCCTGTCACTTGTTACCTGGAGAAGAGGCTGATCCCCACCTGACTGCACCCTCCTTACAGGTCATTGTAGGTCTCCCTTGAGCCTCCTCCAGCTGCTCCCCATAAGACCTGTGTTCCAGACTCTTCCCCAGCTCTGTTGCCCTTCTCTGGACAAGCTCCAGTCCCTCAGTGTCTTTCTGGCAGTGAAGGGCCCAGAACTGGACACAGCACTCAAGGTGTGATCTCAGCAGTGCCGAGTACAGAGGGACAATCCCTGCCCTGGTCCTGCTGGCCACACCATTGCTGATCCAGGCCAGGGTGGCACTGGCCACCTTGGCCACCTGGGCACAGCCTGGCTCTTGGTCAGCTGCTGTCACCAGCACGCCCAGATCCATTTCCATCTTTCCAGCCTCCCTGCCCCCAGCCTGTGGCACTGCTTGGGACTGGTGTGACTCAAGTGCAGGACTTGGCACTTTGAGATACTGCTGTGTTTTTGCTATTCAGGGGAAGAGAAGAATGCACACACTTTTCTCCCTGAAAGAACGATTTTCTTTCCAGTAATTTAGAACTATGAATGCACTCCTAAGGAGGGGGAATGAAAGGAACATTAAATCTAAAGAGTGATTTAAGAAAAACATAACTTTGAGAAGGAAAATTTTGGCATTACTAAGTTTATAACATGCTTTTAAGTGTGAGAATGGTTAGTGAGAAGTTCTCCCTTCTCACTTTATGAAGAGACATAAAGCAGGTGTACTGTGAAAAGAAAAACCTCAGGAGGTTAGAGTCAGATCAACATACAACCTGTTAGATTTGCATGAGCTAAAAGTTGTAGGTTTTCCCTACAAGGAGCAATTTTTTACTGAAATTCTGAACAAGGAGCAATTTTTTACTGAAATTCTGAACAGGGATTCTATCTGGTATGTTTTTAAATTTTATTTAATATGAGAAATCTTAACATTTCAACCAAGTAAAAAATAAAAAGAAATTACTATTTTGTGGGTTTGTACAATCAGAGTTTAATGAAATATCTCACATTTCCACTGTGAGTCTATATTTCTTCACAAAATAAATGTAGCTTTTGATTAAAAATAAAAAACAACCTGTTAAAATACAGGTTATGCTACCACCTTTAATGCCACCACCACTTCCAGCAGCATCCATTGGTCTCTCCTTGGCTAAGGAAATCCAGGAGACTGTCTTCAACCTGAAGAGCAGGAACTCTTCTGCCACCTCTGCCAGGCTTCTAGGAAGAAGAAAGGTAAACAGCCACCTCTGATCCATTGGACATGAAGGGATTGCAGGCTGCTGTGGGTTCACAGAAGTTGGTTCTGCTGTCACAAAGCCTTTAACCAGCCCACTTGATTACTAGCATGAAAAGAGAAAGCTGAAACAGAAGAGAGTTCAAGGATGCTTAGCTCAGGAGCTGGCTGCCATAGTGGTTATCTTTTGCTTTTTGCTGGGTGATTGCAGTTGATCACCTGCCCACAAATGTGAGGGAACGTAAATCTGGAATTTGTGAATTCATCTGTTGTGTTTTGACAGGAGAGAGGCTTTTGGCAGACAGTTAGTGGAAATAAACTCTCTCTCCAGGGCTCAGAGCCATGTTGCAACTGCTGGAGAGTATTTATGCCCTCTCATCCACTCTTCAGAGAGGCTGCAGTTCAACCAGCTGCAGGGCTCTGGAACAGAAGTATTGCTTAGCAAGAGGGGAAAAGTCCATCCACCTGACAGACAGAACTGCCAAATATTTTCTTGCTCTGAGAAGTTTTGGGCATAGGCTCTTTTCAGGTACTTTAGGAGGATGTAGACATAAAATGTCAAGAGCTGATGTTAGATCAGTTCTAATCCTTGATGCCATCAATTTCATTTCTTCCATGAGAAGATTCTGTCCTTTGGAGGAAAACCCCTTTTGGAGGAAAACTTTAGGGTTTTTTTCCATAAAAACTAAAGCACTTTTCAGTTTAATTAAATCTGTGAGCTACATCCTTAGTAACACAAAGCAGTGTCACTGATGAGGGAGCATCAAAAGCTTGCCAAGCTTAGGTCAATTAGGTAAGTACCCCAAGCACAGCTGCTAATCTGAATCACTTAACTAGTTTTAACCACTTGAGACTGAAAATGAAGCTCATACAAACAGGCATTCCCATGTGATTTACCATACTTTTTTCTTCTATGAAGAACGGAAATTACCATTTCAGTGTCTGTTTCCATTAAAATATAAATAATACCTTAAAAAAAAAAAAGAAGAAGGAGAAAGGTTTGGCTCAAATTAAGTTTAAGTTCTAAATAAACTCTCTGTAAGGCGTGGAGCTCTGGTGTCCTCAGGGGTTGTTACAGTGAGATATAAGATAGTGCCAATAAAGAACTTCAAGTATTCAAACTGCACTCTCTATAAGCCCAAGGAGAAACAAAGTGGGAAGGTATGGGTTCAAAAGGCTAAGGCTGGGATTGGCCTAGGTGGCTTTAAAACAAGATATCTAAAGAAAATTTCTGACATTGGAGTTTGAATAGCTGGTCTGGGCCCCTTAAAGGACCATAAGGCTGTATGTATCTGTTGCTGTTTTAAATCTTCTGATGGGATGAGCACCCTGTGGATTGGGCTGTGACCAGTGGGCTGGATTTCAAGGTTTAATCCTTGCCAGCAGCCTCTGGGCGAGGCCAGTTCAGCTTGCTGTAAGGAAAGGTTTCTTTACAGTTGACAATAGTATGTTATTCCTGGGTTCTATTACATGTTTATCCTCCAGGCTCAGCAGCCCCTGGGTGCACTCATCGTGTCCCTGGGTGAGAAGGACCACCCTGCACTCCTAGGAATGTTAGCTGCTGGCAGGAGAGAAGGATCCCCAAGCCATTGCCCACCTGGAGGAAGCTGCCTGCAGATCACAGCATCAGGCAGGGGGCTGGGGAAGGGAGAGGCTGGGCAAGAGCATAGGCAGTGTTCTCCAGGCAGGCTTTGACATTTCAGCAACTCTACAGAGCAGCTGCCCCCTTCTTTTTGTTGTGCTTGCCCAACAGAGCCCCATCTCTCTCTCCTCTGGCTTTGTATCCTTTCTGCATGGCCATGGGAGACACGGACAAGGATGGAAGTTCAGCTGTGTGAGCATGTGTGCATGGTGTCATGGTCCTGCTGGTGTGGGTGCTCACACAGGAACATCCAGCCTAGGATGGGAATAAACACCCCAATTGTGTGTGTAGCTGATGGCACAAAAACACACAAATGATCCCACTCAAGACAAAAACTGAGCTAGCTCAGGATCATCTTTCTGTAGGACGCCTAGTCAAGAAAAAGAGCAGAATGGACACACATGGCGTTTTTTCCAGACACCCAAAATTGTACTTTCAGAGTTTTAAGCTATTTTCTGTCAGGATCTTCCTGGGATAAATGTGGTTTTTGTATTCACTCTCTTCCAAAAGCTTTCCCAATTGTGTGTCTCCAATGTCCACTCCAACTCCTAGTGGCTCCTTGTAGCTCTGTATTAAGACCACTCTCCCTGCCAAGCCCTCATATCCCTTTTATTGGAGAAGAAAGGCAGTGACTGTTTCTGGGCATCCTCACCATACTCTTTACACTGTATACTTCTTTCACTGAATTGTCTCTCTTCCAGACTGGAATATTCTGTCCTGGTAAAGTCATTGCCTGTACTGAAGCTTTCTGTATCTAATCAGATATTGATGCTTCTTGTATCTTTTACTTTACACTGAACCTTCTTTGATTTTGCTATACCATTTTTGAGATGAAAAGACTCAAACCTCACAGACTAATCATAACACAGGTGAGCCATGAGTTTGCACACTAGCACAATGTTCTTCCTTCTTTTATTCATTATTCCTACCCTACTGTGCCCTGATGCTTTATTTAAGGTTGGTTTTTTTGATCCCTACTGAGTGCTGAGCTGGCATATTCATAGATCTGCAAAATAGGTCCCAAGATCTTACTCATGACTGCTGATGGTCATCTCACAGCATGCCACTTTGGCTGTGGAACTAGGATTGCTTTTTCTCCCCTACATTTCCCTTTATATTTATCTATTCTGTATCACATTTACCATGCTATTGTCTTGTCACTAAGTCTCATTAAAGTACTACTAAAGCCTTACTTCTAAAGTCAGCCCTTGTCCTTAACAATATAAATATTTTGCTGCTGTCAACAAACTTTCCCCTCTGCCTTTTCCAGGTTGCTTATGAGCACCCTGACAGCAATTGTTGCACTACACAGCACTGCAGAATTACTCTAGTCCCCTCCTCTGCTTACTATCTTTTAAATATCTTTTTATTATGCAATGATTTATTTCTCTTGATAGGGAAGTCTTTGGACTCCCTCAAAAACATGTAGTGGGGAATCAAGAAACAAGTTTGATGAAAGCATTTAGATATCTAAGTAGACAGTATCAACTGAATTGCTCTTATCTGTATGTACATTGATCTTGTCAAACAACTCCAATCTGTAAAAATGGAAAAGGTCATGCTGACTCTTTCCAAGCAAATCAGATTTATTAAAGTGTCAATGAGTTTTGTTCTTCATTACATTTTCTATTAATTTGCCTACTGCAAAGTTTTCAGACTTCCAGGTCTGTTCTTTCTCACATCTCCCCCATCTCCCCTGGAACCTTTGCTAAAAAAAGTTGGCCAGGCATTTGATATTTGATAACAACTCCTTGGATATCCAGGGAGTTTTAAGCATAGAGTTATAGTCTGCTACTCAGTCATTGAGTTATTTCATCCTTGAGGTCTGTTGAAACTCCTGGGTGATGTCACCTTGGTCTTGGCAACCTGTTGCTCTACATTTTGTTTCAGTGTTCCCAGACCTGGTTTCTGGGCACAGCTATTTCAGACAAAGTTGCTAACAGAGTCACTCTTTTCCAAAATGGCTCCTGATGTGACAATCTAAAGCATTCATTTAGTTTTTCTAATAGCTGTATTTTCTCTGAGTGCTTCCTTCAAACTCTGGTGATCAATGGGCTCCACTGATTTTCTGGCAAGCTTCCTGATCCTGAGGTTTGGGAAAAAGAGATTTATTGCTCGTTGTGATTCCTTTTGCTAGAAACTCATCAGACCCCTTTTTGGCTGTCAAATTGTCATGTAATCTTCCGGAGTGTCTGTTAGTTTCTAATTTATTCATTTGGATCCAACTTCAGCTGTTTGAAGGATTTGCAGTTATTCTTCTAATAACCTCCCTTATCTCACCATTTCCAAAGCTACCATGTACTGCCCATTTTCAAGCCTACTTGATGAATAATGTACACTGGCCTTGAGCTTTCAGCACAGCATCCTTTAGCAGACTTCATGTCTTCAGGAAACAATTCGTTTTCTTTGTTGTCGTATTGTTTCTTTTAAACAAAATTCCTCATTTACACAAGTTTCTCCTCCAAGCCAACTCAATAATTGCCTGTTTTCTGATCAATATCCTTAAGCAGTTTCTCCATGCAATAGTTATTGACTGTTTCATATTATATTCTTGCACAATACCTGGACCATCTGCATGTAAATTATTGAAGTCTGGTGTCTGTTACTGCCCTTCCTGCCTCTCTGGCATCTTGGAATTCCCGACTTGGAATTCTGCAGCTGGTGTCAACATCCTGGTAACAGAGGCAGGATCATACACAATGTTCTTCCCCTGCTATAATGGTAATACCGCATTAGCTCTGTAACTTCAATCCCCACAGATTTTATGTTTTCTACTGATAAAGCAATTTGTTAATTTTATTGATTCTAGCATGGCTTACTCTATATGCTCAATATTTGGTATTACAGAATCCCACTTACCATCCTCTTTCTATTCTGATGCCTGTTATGTTGATGCATTCACTTAAACTAGACATGCCTGTTCTTTTACATTATTTCTTAATTAGGCATTAAATGTTCTGTCTTTCTCCTTCTCTTTCCCTGGCAGACGTGGGTTCCAGGAGCATTTCAGAGACAGCTTCCATAGAAATCCTGATTGTCAGCACCTCAGAGCTTCAGCTTCACCTCTAGCACCTTGCATCACCTCTCTCCCACTCTTCCTTTTCCTTGCCTTTCTTTTCCTACCTTTATTTTCCTAGTACTGATATCCACATGTACCCCAACCATCTGGTGCTCTGCCACACTTCTGAGGAGCTGATCAAGGCTCCTCATCAAGTCCTCTCCCTTCGCGCTGGATGCTATGTCCCCACAGAATCTGTGGTTCCCTGAACAGATTTTCTTGTCTGGATGATCCCACTGATTTTCCCTGGCTTTATCCAAGCACACCTGTGACCAGAGGCTGCAGGTGCTGTTTGCACAGCATTCCAACAGCTGCAGAAATAAGTGGAGCCAAGTGCATCCCAGGTCAGAAACTTAGCTGCACCTTTCAGGAGCCTGCAGGTACTTCAGTGTGGATCTGTCAGCAGAGCACCTCTCTAACAACATAACTGGGTAGCTCTGACCCCTGAAGGGCTATTCAGGTGTAGAAAATTAAGCAGTTGAACAGGAATTTGCAGGATTTGGGTCTGGATGTGTGAATTTAAGGCAAGGTTTTGCCTTCCTCTCTTCTGTTAATTAAGCGGAACAACTCCAGCAGCTCAAATAAACATGTGGGATTTTAATAAAATGCACAATTACAGAGCTGATTATTGGGATGCCAGCAAATACCATGTAAATCTTTTCACACATTTCTCTGACTCAGTATTTTCCCCTCATTCAGTTTTCTCTGGCAGAGGGACGGGATGTCTAGGCAGGCTGATCATAACAGAAACATTACTAAGAGCGACTGAATGCTTTGCGTAAATTTTCACATGCAAACTCTGTGCAGAAGAGGGGGAGAGACATAAGGAAGTAGTAGTCAGTTTTGTTAGCACCTTTGCTTTATCTTCCATGGAGCTGCCTGTACTGGGAACACTTGAAACCAGTTTTAAACATGAGCTACCAGGCGAGTTGTTGATCCTGAAAGCTGTCTGTAATTTGTGTTCATTTAATTAGCTCAGTGCTGCTGCTGTCCTGTGCATGCTGCTGACCAAACCATGTAAGCTCCTCCGTAGGGCTGCCATAGCACTCCTAAGTCCTGTGATGAGATTGTACAGAAAGCATTAACCTTCTTTGTCTGACCCTTTTATTTGCACTCCCCCCCAGGCTTTCATTCATCTCCATTGCTAGATCAATTTAAAAAAAGGAGGAAAAAAAAGCATTTTCACTGGCCAGTCTGACGACACATGTGTCTCGCACGAGAATAAATGTTTATAAATGCACAAGAGCTCAAATACTGTGAGTTACATTTTAAAGACAGTGTTCAAGGTTTAACAGCCTGATTCCCACTGACATTAATGGAAGGCATGAGGCTAAATCATAGTGCATTGCATTCAGATCTGACCCCAGAAGACATTTCCTGATGGGAAGGGGCACAGCCTGAGAAATAAAAGTTTACAAAACCAGAGAGCTGAAATAATTGGATAAGAACTAGGAGACACAGGTGCAAAACTGAATGAATTACGATTCTGATAAGCTTGCGTGTAAGCAATAAATCCCTCAGAGGAGCGGAGAAAAGAGAGAGTTTAATCACAGTGGCAACATTTATGTATTTTTACTCAGTGGAAAATGTTATAGGCTTGACCTCAGTTTTATTTACTGGATCTGAAGATGCTGATGTCCTCTTGACAGGGAGCACTGAGTGACAGCCTGCAAAGCCTACAAGCTGCAGAGCACACAGCCTCCCAGCAGGCGGCTTGGGCAGAGCAAACCAGGCTGGGACGTTGGGGAAAAGGAACTTAAAATAGCTGCAAAAGAGTACCAGACAGTTCATTCATGGCTTATTGATGCCACAGATCTTAGTTACATTTCATGGTCTGAGGTATAAGGCAAAATATATTTCCCAGACGTGAATCCTTATCAATACTTCATAATGATTCAGTTTAAAGTATTAGGGGTTTTTGTCTTTTATGATTTTGAGTCAGCAGTGTGATGCCAGTTTACATAGCTGGGCATCTAGTTTGCAAGGTTTGGAAGATGAATTTGGCCTCCACTTGGGGATTTGTGAGTGGGAATGGATGCCACGGAGAGAACAGGCAGCAGAGGATGGATTTTTGTGGCATGCAGCTCAGTGAAATGAAAGGCATTAGTACACACCCACTGCAGGAGATCTCATGAGCTGACATGAGGACAGTCCTGTGAGGCTGACAGTAACATTTTCAAATTGCTGTTGGAAATTATTAGCTCAAGTTTCTCAAGTTCCTTAAGTCCTGCTCCTGTGTCACTTGGAAGGTTTTTAAAATAGAACGCCTTAGGATTAGGGAGGCAGCCTGATGGAAGAGTGAGACAGTAAAAGCAGGCAGGAGACTGGTTTTTCAAAACAAACAAACACAAAATCCTTTCTTCCCTCTGTTCTTCCCACACAATTTTCTGAAATACTATATTGTTTTGATAATTTGTAATTTGCAGCAAACCACAAGAAGCATTGCCAGCATAAAGTAAGCAAAATCCTAGGATTCAAAATATGAGCAAATCACCATGAAAGTGATGGAGCCAAGAAGAAAAATTGTATTTTGGAAAAGCAACAAAACAATAATGAAGACCAGACCTAGACTGCTAGCATTTGTGACACGGGCATAAAGAGAAAAATATCATCAACTGTATAAGTTGATGGAAGCCAGCAAGAAGTATTCAGAGAAGAATGTACAGAAGATTAGTCAAAATGGTAGAGTTTCTCTCTTCCAGCTGCCAGAATAACAAATGTGTCAATTTTCAGCAATCCTGAACACCCCACCCTGGGAAAGAGCAGTGCCTTGTATGAGCTCCATGTCAGAGGGAAGTCTGTGTGCCACAAAGTGGGCAAAATGCCTGCCAGATCATAAAACAAACAGTTGTTGCAGAGTTGAATGGTATGAACAGGAAAATGAAGCTGTTTGATGAGCTTCCTCTTCAGCAAGGGCCCATGCCACTCTGCCCTTCTCTAGTCTGCTTAGGTGGGAACACACACCGAGTTTATCCATGATTTCACCTGACACCATAACTGAGCTTCAAGGACAATGTTGCTCACACATAAAGAAGAACGTATCCCATCAACTGTGGGAATGTTTAGTAGAATATAAAAATATCCTTTTAAGCTGCAGCCACACAGGCTTGATCATTATAATTATGGGTAATGGAATGCCTGTGGATCCTGCTCTATGTTTAGTAGTGAGAATCAGGGCATTAATGTTTTTAGACAAAGATAGGATCTGATTTCTCTTCCCAGAGTGGCTCCTCATTCCTCTCTACTGAGCAACCCTAACATTCGTATTCATAAACTACATTTCTTCTCCAAAACATTGCCCTTGGTCTTGCTTATTTCTGTGTGAAAACTGCTTGCAATGTCCTAACAGGGCCCCAAAATTTCCTACCCTAATTGCAAGTGTGCTCTGGAAAGAAGAACTGCACAGCAAATGTGAAAAGGGTCAAGGCAGAGCTGAAAAGCAAAAGCGACATACCTAATCAAAAGGGAGACCTCTCTGGTCATAAGCTGTTTGTGGATCTTCTGCCAAATCCAAGAGCAGTGTCAGATTTGACCTCTTATGTTAATAGCCTTAGCATTTTCAGCCTTTTTCTGACACTTGTCTCTGTTACATCTGCTGTAAGTGGTTATCTATTTAAATGAGCATTTTTCACTTGGAGTGGATTTGGTTTCGTTCTTATATTTAAAAAGTAGCTCTTTCAAAACAACCAGGAAAAAACTCGGGGAAAAAAAAAAAACCTCTGTGTGGCAGGAGTCCCAAAATTCATCTCTGAAAACACACAGAGCTGCACTCTTTTGAAAGGGCCAGTTTTGTGAAATCCTTGGCAGCCCCTGCAGGGCACCAAGTGCCCTCAGTTCTCAGGATAGTACTTGCCATTTAAAGCTGCTCAGGAGGCTGCAGGATGAAGCTACCAGTGCTAAAAAATATGCCCCACTTCTTGCCCATGCACATACCCAACATGTCAGTGCTGCAGTCATTAAAGAACTACAGGCTCTCACAGAAGGCATGCTCTTATATCCTTGGGATTAAATCTAGTGCTTAGCCTTATTTTTCAAACAGAAGGATAAAACACAACCATAATAAAACAGATTAGTGGAGCAAATACGGGGTTTCTAAAATAAGTGACAATGTAAAAAAGCAACAATAAAGCAATGCAGAGCTCACTGGTGGCTTTTCTGCTTCTACAGTGACTCCAACCAAGAAATTGCATCTGGTGATGACATCTGTGTATGTTCAGTAGTTATTTATTCCACTGAAGAAAAATTAGCAGTGTAGTCCTTCTGAAAATACTTTCTTACTGAGCATGAAAATGTTGCCTTGCTTTCCAGGGATGAAGAACTCAATTTTGCAGGGGCTGAGTGACCTCCTTTCTCCACAAGTTTACCTGATGGCAGCTGAGGATGCTTAGCACATCACAGAAATTCACTTCACTTCCAAGAAGAGAAATCCTGACTCTTCTGAAGTTGATGGGAGTTTTGCCATGAATCTGGCTAAGATTCCTTCCATGGTCTGTAAAACAGATCTCTCTGCTGTCTGCATGTGTATTCTTTGACACTCTGCTGGCCTTGGCCACTGTTATGGTCTGTATGAAACCACAGCTCATCTCTTGGACATTACCATATTTTACAATGACAACAAAGAACTCTTTTTTTTTTCTAGGACCTCCTATAACAAGCCTAGGCTCATCTTCCATTCACAACCCCCTTTGAAGTATGGACAAAGGAGGAGGAGAATGTTTGTGATGATTTAGGCATCTGCCGGCCAGCTCGGAGGTGCCTTGCAGAAGGACTGGCCCAGTTGTAGAAAGGATCACATTCATCTGAATATGTATAAACATAAACAGTGCTCAGAAGCTACTGCCCAGCTTCATATCCTGCCATCCCCCTTCCACATATTGAATTAGTGCATTTATAATGGCATCTCTGTTCATTTAATAAATTTAAATTTCAATTACAGACCACAAACAATTAGTCATACAGACTAGATATGACAGATGGGCCTCATCCATGGTTGATTACACTAAAAAATGTTATGTGAGTCTATTTTTAAAATACTATCATTCTAATATCCTTGCTGCATGCAAATAGCTGAGAAGTTCGTAATATATTGACGAGAAATTTGGCTTTCTGACAATATTGCAATTTGCAAAAAAGATGAAGTTTATATTATAAAGGGGTTCATTATTGTTTCCTGTTGTCTGGGGTTCTTTAGTAAAAATTGTGGAAATGTTTGTGTAAAGACATGTAGGACAGTGTGATAATTTGGTTAGTCTTATTTCTCTACATGGGCTTGATTTAAAACATCAAACCAGAAAATGTTTCCAAGATAGACAAATAATTGCATGGAATATGGCAAGGGTGTGCCTGAATTGTGTGAGAGGTTTTATGTTTGCTTTTGACTCCTTTGGATATCTGATATTTTGAAATTCAGCCTTGAATGGACAGCTATTAAAAATATATCTGGTGATGAAAACAAAGGCTCCTCCCTCCCAGCATGAAATGAGTAAATTGTGTATGCTGTTGCCTTTGAAATGATCATCTAGACTCATGTAAACTAAATAAATGGAGGATTTTGTATTCCTTCAAAAGGACTTTAACTAAGATTTAGATACTCAATAATATTTGTATACTCTACCTGTATTTTTTAGCCTCTGAGACTCCCATCTAGTCAAACAGAGTGGGGGAAAGTGATCACAAAAATATTACATAGAGGAGCACGTTTGAGTGGCATTAGTCTTCTGATTTCTATTCTCATGTCCTTTCAACCCTATTCACAAATGCTTCTTTTTGTAGATGGCTAGCAGACTGAATTACAATGCCGTGCTAGGAGGAATGATTCTCACAAAAAAAAATATTTATCTAAAAAGAGAACTTTTTAAAAAAAGATTTATTTGCTTTTCTTGAAACAATTTTAGAAAAAAAATTCCTGTATTAAAGACAAAAAGGTAGGAGAAAGTCCTATTGAGGAACACCAATGAGAAAATCAGGAAAGAGCATATCAGATAACACAAAACTACCTGGAACCACTGACCTTAAAAGATTTAAGTTACATTCAGAAAAATTAAGGAGAAAGGGCAATTTTAATCTGAGATGTAAAAATAAATTAATTCAATTGTACCCTGTGTTTCATTTTTATGGCCCAAACCTTTGTCCTTTTCATTTATTTGTACCACACTAAACCTTTAGTATCTGGAGAGCCAGTTTGTCATTGATAGTCTCTGATGGCTACGAAAGATGAAATATAGATAGAACACAAATATCAGACCAGAACTTCAGTCTTACAAAACATAAAGCACTTCTGCAACTCCAGAGTAATAGAAAGGGCCATAAAGCACTTTAAATTATCTCCTGAGGAGCCTTTCCATCTCAGCAGAACCCTGGGTGACAGCTCCCTCCACAGAGCAGCTGGGTGAGGAGGAGGAGGCAGCAGGGTGTAAATGTTACTCCAGGCCAGTGACCTCTTGCTGCTCAGCAGCCCCCTTAGCTGTGACCACAGCTGAGGCTGTTCCAGGGGCCATCTTGGTGGTATCCCCTGGGAACACCAAAAGAAAGGAACCAAGAGAGAGTGGAAAGTCCCTCTCTCTATTCTCTCGTGCATCTGGTACTGTGCCGAGTGCAGCTTAGCTACAGGGGTGGTGACAGGCCAGTGTGTGTAACCCTATTCAGAAAAAATCATGGTTGGTAATTCTGTTAAATCACTTTATCCCTGAGTAAAGCAAACATCAGAGCAGATTTTTGTATTCTTATTTTTACAGTTTTCTTGCTTGGCTGACAAAATAAATAGAATTTATATGCCTGTCTGTCCATCGGAGTCTATGTGGGTTTTCATGTTTAAGCTGGCTGCATTCCCTGGAGTAAATGCCACGTTGCCATTAATCACCATGTGATGATGTGCACTAAAAACAGTGTCTGTGTATGTGGCAAGAGAGGAGCTGCATGCCACTCTGGAATTATATGCTGAATTCACTCATTTGCATGGCTTGCAAATACCTCTTTTTCAGGAGGGGAAAAAAGCAATGTACGAAGGCAGCTCCAGGAGTGTTCCCAGGGCAATGTTTAACCCATGACTTGCTCAAAATCCCTCAGAAGCTGTTCATTCTGCGTCAGCAGAAGAAGCTGCACTGTTGCATTAGTGACTGCACATTTTAACACGTTGGAGCCAGGGCTCCATGGGCCAAGGTTAAGCCCCCGTGAGTGCTGAGGCAGCTCCGGGCTGATCCGGGGCTCACACGCTCCAGTTAGCTGGAGGTCCAGGGCTGTGCTGAGCCCTTGTAAACAGCTCTCAGCCAGTTCACAGGGCAGAAATCATCACTCTCACTGCAAAGGGCACAAAACACCCAGCCAAGGGCTCAGCTGCCCCTGGTTCCTCGACACCTCTTGGCTAACCCAGGTTTGAGAAGGGCTCCTTCTTGCAGTCTGAAATGCTATATTCCATATCCAGCCTCAAGAAATGCCTGCCTGCTTGCACTCTGTTTGATGACAGACACATGGACCAGCTGTCCTTGCTTGAGGAGGCCCTCATGCCCAGAAAGCCAGTGAGGTTGGGATGCCCTGTGTGTTGTCATCCTGTCACCCCTGTGGGCACCTGGGCTGCTGTGACACTGTGCAGGGGATCTGGGGAAATTCCAGGGGCTCCACACACAACTGTTTCTTTCATGCCTTGGTGCAGAGTTTGGAGTGATTTCACATTATTCAAGATGTAAAAAATCCTGTTACCATTCTCCACTGGACAGATTTGTACATGTTAAATTAGCCAATCTACAAAATGCTGGTTCACACCTAAAAAGTAAGATGATAAAATGACTGAGGAGAAAATCATTGTAATGTTCTTGAGCAGTGCTAAACTGGTTGTAACAGATAAAATATTTGCTTCAGCTTGCAGTTGTAAGAGAGACAGAAAGCAGTGCTACATACATGTTTGAAGTCTGAAAAAGTGATGAAACACTAAGTTTATTTTCTAGTTTCAATCCAAATACACCAGCATGAAAGATGATACAGAACTCGTGCTGCTTTTGCTGTAGACCATTATTATTCCTGTGGGCAAGATATGGGAGATATATGACATTTATATAATTTTAAACTATGGACTCTGCCTCAGCCTGTATCCTGTGGGGCTGCAGGATGGATCTTTCAAGGGATGCTCCTTTCACATTTCTCCTCTGTCTTTCTAGTCTTCTTTGCAGTGCAACCCTGTGGGGAGCACACAATCCGTCTCGGGTTTTTTTTCCAGTGGCAGCACTGCAGAAGCAAAGAGGAGGCCCTGGGAGAGTTAATTCTGTGTCAAGCAGCATTAGCTGGAGCTCTGATTTGCAGTAAGAAATCCCTGGGGTTGGCTGAGGACAGTGCTACAGACAAGAGTTGGTCTCCTGATCTCCCTCCCACCTCACTGATCACCCCAGGCCCACTGAAATACCTTGGGGCATCTTCTGTTTTATCCAGATGATGGAGGGACAGTGAAATGGAGGAATGATGGTCCCTGCCATTGCCCCAGATTATGTCAGGCTTCCACCCCTCCCACTCCAAGTCAGAGGGAACAGTTTAATATTGAGGCTTGTAGTGCTGTACTTCTAGAAAAGAAATCACTTTTTTTCTTCCACATACTTTTTCTAGCTGCCTTGGTTTAACCCAAGCTGGCAACTAAACATCACATAACCACTCACTCACTCCCCCTTCCCAGTGGGATGGGGCAAAGACTCAAAAGAGTAAATGTGAGGAAACCCTTGGGTTGAGATACAGACAGTTTAATGGGAGTGAACGAGAATAATAAGAATAATAATGATAATAGTGATGATAATGATGGTAATGATGATGATGATGACTGTAATAATAATAATAATAATAATAATGATGGTGATGATGATGACAGCAACAATAACAACATCAGAATAATTGGGCTGTACATAACAAGTGGTGCACAGTGCTATTGCTCACCACCCACAGATTGATGTCCAGCTAGTTCCTGAGCAGAGATCCCTGACCAGCTTTTCCCCACAGTTTGTATGCTGAGCATGTTGTCACATGGTATGGGAATATTCCTTTGGCCAGTTTGGCTTGGGTGTCCCAGCTGTGTGCCCTTCCAACCTCTTGTCACCTCTGAGTGACAGAGTAGGAGAAGCTGAAAAGTCCTTGACTGAGTATAAAAACCACTTAGCAACAACTGAAACCATCAGTGTGTCATCAACACATTATTTTCATACTAAATTCCAGACACTATACCAGCTACCAGGGAGAAAATTCACTCTATCCCAGCCAAAACCAGAACACTAATATTTCTTTGGGTTTTTTCAACATTATTAAATATATTAGTATGTGAGACAATTGGAACAGAAACATTCCCCTGCATGAAGCTTTGTATCTGGTGCTGCATGAGTTGTAAGCTCCCTCCTTACCCATGAAGCTGCATGGCTGCATTAAGGTTTTTTCTCCTATTTTTTTAGCTCTCTTCTGTTAAAATAGGAACTCCTAAAGAACTATTCCAGCTGACAAAAACTGAGCAATGTTTGCCACAGAAGCAGACAGGGATACAGACATTTCTCTTCAGTCCACACTGGGGAAGCTGCAGGGCTTTCCAAGCCCTTTCTCTGACCCAGCCTTCATGAGTTTCACCACTTTGAGAGCCCTGTAGCTCTTGAAGCTCTCACTCACTGATGACAAAAGACATTTCATGGTCACCTGATAACCTTGTTTTTATATGTACATTGCTTTTAAAAGTGATTGACAGTTCAAGCTCAATCCAACGTTTTTAACAGCAGCCTCTTATGATTACTCTAACCACTCTGTTAAATCCCAGGCTTTTCTTAAATCCTGGGAATTGACAGCAATCTAAATACATGAATATTAACCTCAGGTCACTAGGGCTTAAGTTTTTCTAGTGCACAAGTCTTCCATTAATACACTGTTAATTTTACTGATAAATGGCAGCAAAAAATAATCTGGTTCTGTTTCACTGTATTTATTATTATTCTGGTTGAATATGGAACTTACACAGTACAAAAAATACCATTTATAACACTAATTTTATTAATGCAAAGTGAGGCACTCCTATATCCTAAAAATACAGAAATAAATAATTATTTTCTCAGAAAAAGTGGACACATTCTCTGTTGGAATAACTCTGTTAGAGTCATATAGTGAGGAAACTAGTAACATTTTTTTCTTTAAGGTCATTATCCCTCCAGACCACAGAAATGCAATTTCAGACACTCATTCCTTCTATTGTGCCAAGAATGGGCAATGGTTTTGAACCACAGTGATCATGAGGTAAAATTTATGAGATACTCAGAACAGTCTTTGTTCTGAAGCTCTGAAGTTCTCATTCTATCTGTTTAACAATAAATATTTCTATCTCTGAGGACAGGAATACAAAAAGATTGAAGTAAACATTGCAGTTTTGATTTTAATATCAAATTGATTGGGAAATTGCTATTTTTCATTTCCTCACAGTTATCTTGTTGTGTAGACATGGAAGTTTTCAATGTGAAATTGAATTTTATTTCCTCCTATGGCAAAATCTCTTTCTGAGTTATCTCAGCAATGACCACTTCTGTGGGAAAGGTTTGTGATCTACATTGGTGACACAAACAGAGCTCTGTAGTGTTCATTTCTTGCTATCAGCTAGAAACGAACAATTAAGTTGCCCTGACAATACCCAGGTGCTTCCTTTCAGGAGAAGAAGATTGCATTCTTCCCAGGAACTACTCAGTTTACCTTTCATCCAATGAGAAGGATTTTCACTTTCATTCTCTATTTTAAAATTCACACAGGATTCATCCTGCAAATGTCAGCTGCTTGATAACAAAAGCACATATTTACTCTGAAGCCAGAAGCAGCTCATATTTTACATAAGACTTGGAATTTCAAGAAAACTGTGATTCCTCTTTGACTGAACTGTAAGTCAGCTGGTTAACAGTGCTTATATTTGTAAATGGTTTGGTATTTCCAGTAATTTATTTTGATCCTGGCAGTGTGTACATGAGAAGTATCAATGACAGAATTCAGAGATAATGTACTGAGGTTTTCAGATTCCTGTCTTCCAGGTGATGAGAGGAGCATGGCTGGATGTGCTCTTTTGAGTAGCACTTTCAGTTGTGTAGCTTACTCCACTGGCATCATGCCCTACTAGCTGATCATCAGGTCACTTGCTAATGTGCTTATTTGATTTGGCAAATGTAAAAAAAAAATCCTGAACAAACAGTTTAAGCAAATATTGCCAAAAGTAGCCTCTGACCTTGGGGTACAGTGCAGGTGAATGCAGGATTGGGAACATTAGTATCTGTCTGGGGAAACTGCTCTTTAGGTGCTGGAGCACAGGCAGTTGGAATCTCCCCACCAGCTTCTTGCTATCTCCATAGGTGCAGCTTGAATTAAACAATCCCTCTGTGTACTAAGATTGTTGATGAAATATATTAGTGAGAGTCCAGTCAGGACCCCACCACCATCCAGACTTGTTCAGCTGCAGATGCAGATTCCAGAGTCTCAGCCTCAAGCTGACGTTACTCATACGCACGCGCTCACACGCTTTCTTTATTAATGGAAGCTAGGAAGAAGTATTCTATATTATTATATATTCAATTGCATATAAGCTGCCATCCATCAGCTGGCTGACTCATTGTCTTTGTTTCAAAATCCTTGCTTGCACTCTGTTACTGCTATTGTCAACAAACTCAATTAAAACTTCAGATTTGGCATACTTACACTTTCATTTCCTCATTAGAATACTTGCCTTGATAGGAATGTAAACTTAAAGGAAATTTCAAAGAGATTTATAGAGTTCTAAGGTTTTATTTAACAGCTTAAATGAATAACTTGTTTATGAATCTCCATTTCTCTTTAGATAATTACTAGTGCTTGAATAAAAATAATAAATAGTGCATTAATCTACTACCACCATAATGAATTTCATTTGCATATTTAGTATTTACTGGAAATTTTGGGTTCATTAACAATGAATGATAAAAACACTCTTGCTTGTTAGAGATAGGTCCATGTTCTTTGAGGTGCTGATCACCTTTTTTGAAGTGCTGCGGGCTCTGACGTTCAGAAATTATTCAGCAGTAGAAGCACACCGCCCACAATGCAGTTAGACTTTTAGTTTAAAAAAATGCTTTTAAATTAAATGTAGAGCCACCCTCAACTTTCTATTTAGAATTTGACTTGGGGCTCTTAATGGGTTTGCACATTGCTGTGAATGTAGCCAAATGATGCTATTAATGAGTTTAATTCTATTTATGATTCTTGTACATCTAAACTCTAAATTAAATTATTTACATCTTCATACACTTTTCAGTATAGAATTGTTTTTTAGGGTCTCTGAACTATCACACCAGGAAATTAGACTAGTTCTACCAGCTATGCAGCGTGCAACACCAGTCTGATTCAACTGAGAGGCAGATCAGAGAAAGACATTTAGCAGCAAGCTGCGTTGTTCCTTTCTCTAGTGAGTCGTGCAGTGAATTGGCATGTTTCTGGGCATGCATTTAAAAAGGCATTTTTTAAACGCTGTGATCTAGAGTTGAGAGTGCTAAGGAGTGTGATACTACTTAAATCTATCTGTGATTAGACAAAAAGGGAAATTTTGATAGAGGTCTCCTGGGTATCTTTCGTTCTGCAAACTTTAATTGTTGCGTAAGAGTCCAGATCTGTGAGCTCTTCTGTTTCACTCAAATCCTGCACAGTGATTTTAGCAGCCTTTATTCAGATCATCAAACCCCTTCACAAAGATTAATCTGCATCTGCTCAAAAATGAGACAAGTTACAGATATTTGCATGTTATACCCTCACTAGGAGAATAATTTTAAATGTACTGTTTGTAATGATTAAATGGTTAAACTTGGTGTTTGCATTGGGTTATCTGGTGAAAGTCAGTGATGTCCACAGATGGCAAATACATGCAAATATCCATGTTTGGTATGAGAAATGGGGAATGCTGCAGCAGTCAAATCAAAAGCAGATAACCTCCAGCTATATCTCTGGTGAATCCTGATTCCACTGTAGTCAGTAGCAAAACTCCCATTGCTCTCACCAGAGACAGCACTTTAGTGACCCTGCTCTAATAGCAAATACATGTAGCACAGGGATCAAGCATTTGAAAATAACATGGAATTTCAGAGCAATCTTCTGCAACAGGCTGATTAAAATCAGGCAGACTGGTATATTCCCTGCCTCTTAAATCAGTCTGATTCTAATCAGCTGCTTTTGGGAGTTGTTCTGAAGATTTTTTTGTACATGTGTAAGTGCTTTGCAGACTTCAGCCCCTATACCAAAGATGATTGAACACAATGAGTTTTATGAAGAGGCAGAAGAATAATATTACTCCTCTGTTGACTTTGGGAGAAGGAGAAATGACAATTCATAGAAAAAAATATAAGCATCCTTAATAGCCACATAGCATATCAGCTGAAAAATGTGACCCTGGCTGCACTGCAAGTTTTTCAGCTTTATTTTACTGCTTATTTTGGTGTAAGAATTAAAACTAATGTAAGTCCATAAACTCAGCAGCATAAAAATGTAATTTGAATAGAAGAGTCAATACTAATAGGACTTGTTTATTTGAACTAAAAGAAGAGGTACAGGTGGTAGCACAATTACAGAAGCTAAGCCAGCCCCATTCCCCTTACTACAGGGTGGGCATGAATCTCTCAAAGATCAGTGGCAGAGCAAGCACAAACAAGCAAACAAACACTTGGAAAGAAAACAGACTGAGCATCCAAAAGAAAAGGAATGCTATTGTTCTGTACAGGAGTGTTTTTACTCTTATCTGTGCTACATACCCAACCTAAAACTCTTCAGCTAGCAAATAGTCAGAGCTTTAGAAGGACTTGGATGGCTTAGGGGATTGCTTTTGGGATACAGAAGCTTTCATCTCGACGTCATTGCTCTGGCTTTCATCCAAAGGGGGTAGTGATCAAAAGCTGCTGTGTGACGAGCCCTTCAATACTCGGCATGAAACAGGCAGAGGGTGTTGTGCCTGCTGACCTGCACCCACAGTCCCCAGCTGAGATCCCCAACTGCCCTGGCTTGTCACACAGGCTTGGGGTCCCCAGGGACCTGGGGTTCCTGTCCCCACCACCTCCCCACTAAGGATTTGTGCCCCCCTGCCAAAGAGAGCTGCACCCCCAGGGTTCATGGCACAGGTACTGGAGCAGGGTGTGCACCACGACACCGCATCGCCCAGTCTGGAAAGGGCATGAGCAAAGACATCCAGAAACACACGTCCAGATGGATGGGGCTGCAGGCAGCAGCCTGGAGCTGCTGCACAAGGCTGTCCTTCCTCTCACAAGTGCAAGCAATAGCACCAGTTTTGCTTTTCATTAGGCAGAAATTGCAAAGAGGGAAGGGAAGGAGAGGGAACACAAACCATTCTGGTTAATGCTAGCACTAACTGCAATTGTGGCTGAACTCCTGGCAGCCCTCAGTAATGGGGTTCTTGGATGAGATTGTTGGTTTCAGAAGCTATGCAACATTTTCTAAATCAGATACAATATTCTCAGCTTTTTTTTTTTTTTTTTTCCTGGTGTCAGGAAAGAGATTTGAAAGAGCAGACCTACCTGCTAGGTTCTTCAGGCTGTGGGGAAACAAAAGGTAGCTTGGGAAGGCAAAGCAAAAATTTGAAGGATGAGGCTGGGCTGGACAAGGAAACTGAGTTACTCTGATCAAAAAAAAGGTGAAACTCTTGGTGTGATCACCCATAAAACTTATTGTTGGGAACCGTGAAATTGCTGCCATATCAACAGACATCAAAGACACAAATACATGCTTTTAAAAGGGGTTACTATTTTAAGTATCACAAAGTCTTGGAAAAAACAAATTAATCTGATTGACTCTGCTTTATATTATAGACTATTACTGATTAGGTTTTGAGAAAACTTAATTTTACAATGAACAGAGCCCTCTGCAAAAAGAAGAGGTAAAGGTTTTAGTCATTTATCTTCAAAGCTGTAAATAATCATTGTTTACATGGGTTAAAAATTGGTTCTCAGAATTATGATCTTATGAAATGACAGAAATATTTGGTATCAATTACCACATGAGGGAGATGTAATTTATGCTAATGAAATCTACTAGGTACGAATGCATTTGTTACAGACTGTCACCCACTAATGCAGATGAACAAGAAATGGAAGAGAAAAATCACCTGAATTACTGCCACTAAATAGGTACAAGAATTCCATGCAGGCCAATGGTTTTTTAGTCTCACATGGAATTTATATGACTGATGAAACTGATGTATAGGAAGAAGACAGTTCCTTCTTGACTCGAAAAGTATGTGAGGACACACTGCCTCTGAGGATTATGAGACACAGAAAAAGAGAGCAGGACTTAACTGTAAGAGCTGGAAGGGAGTCATGCAAAATAGCAGGCAGTCATGCAAAATAGCAACTTTCAGGTGGCAGATGCTTCCCTCTCCCAGTTGGAAAACACGGTGTTGAGGGATGTGCTTGCATCAGACATGGAACTAAAATTGTTGCATCCCCAGGGGGTCAGGCAGCTGCACAAACCCAGCCCCTTCATTTGTGTCCTTGTTCCTGGTGTATGTGCCTCAGAGCCCCAGAAATGTGCTTGCAGTGTGCACCTGGCTTGCAAGACCACATCATCCACTACATTTTACCTTTCAAATAGGGCGTATTGCTTCTCTTCCCATGACATTTAAGCTCTGCTGGAAAGGGCAGAGTGGTAGCAAGAACTTGGCTCTTCACCTTTACAAGCTGGTGTGTGCACATAATCACTCAACTCAAGGAGCTGAGACTTTGGGAAAAGCACCAAATGTTTATGTGCCCTGAGATAGAACAGTGAGATTCAGCAGCAATGCTGCTTGGAGTGCCAGGAGCTGATGGGTTGGGCACAAGAAGGTTTCTATTGACGCAGATTAGTGTAATTAAGGTGACAAGTCTGATACAACCCCAAATTTAAACTTCTAACCTGGAACTCCCTCAAGCCCCTTGTGAAGTTATGCTGAGGAAAGGGGAATATGGAGCTGCTGGGCTGGCTCCAAGAGGAGTTCTCCTGGGAAACAGATTTGTGGCAGAGCCAATGTACACAGAGCAACGTACAAGAGTGAAATCAGCCTCATGGATTTTTTTATTTGCTTGGTTATCCTCCTGACAGGATGAAAGTGCATTGCTTTTCAGACACCAGTGACTTTTGGTGCTCCAGTTAAAAATTCTCATATGAAAACAGCAGATGGAAATGTCTGATTGTCATCAAATGCTACAGTCATGGGTGGGAACTAGTGACAGCCTGCAGAGTGGCTTTGGGAAGTGGCTGTGCTCAGGACAAGGCTCTCAGCTGCAGGTCCTGTATAGGTGGCTCAGGACATGGAACAGCTTAGCATCAAAGAGCTCTCCTTGAAGTGGAGCTGGATAGCTCTTGAATTATAACTTGGCATTAAAAATACCAAGCATTTTTCAGAATCATATTTCAGAATTTTTAAATCTATCAGCAGAGTAGAAGAGGTGAAGAAAGATTTTGCAAGGTGTAGGGTAAAACAGAGCAGAGAGTAATAAAATACTACTTGTAAACGAGCCCAGTTGGAAAGAGAGGCTCTTTATGACAGCTTGCCGAGGCTGTAGTGTTTTGCAAAACTGTGTGATAAACTCCAAATAGCTTCTCTGCAAATCTCTGGAGGCAGAACTGAGCTAAGGCTGGCTGCTGTTGCTGCCACAGCTTTCAATGAATGAGCTCAAAATGGACCCTCTAGTGACAGCTCTGTCAAAGAATAACAATCAGATGCTCTCAACAACAACTTCAACATATATATTTTTGTAAGTATAAATGAACCTTAATGTGCTGGTTTCAAACAAAATGAAATGCTCAAAGTTTTTAAGATGTGTGGTTGGACTGTGAACAAAATAAAAACATACTGCATTTCCCCCCCTATTTAGATTGCAAAGCACGATTCTCACTAGAATTGTGATGAGAACAGAATACAAAAATAGTTGGTGTTGGTGGGGAAAAAGACTGGAAAGGTAGCTCTGCTATCACCTTCAGGAGGAAAATGTCAGGGGAGTCACTATCATCCAACAGTTCAGGTGAACTGACTCCAGAAGGGAGGGTCTGAATGATTTTGCAAGCACACAGCTTTGGCAAGCAGAATGAAAATCATGTTATGGGGGACACCCTTCAGATCTCAAAAAAATCACCTAGAAATGGGCTTCATCAGAGTCATATTAAGTCCAATTATTACCTCATGATATTACAGATGTCTCGACAAATACCTGATTTCATAGCACAAATAAACTCCATATTTGGACATTGCATTGTGTCTCCTTTCCCAGCAAAACAAACCAGGAGTGTCTGCCTCTGAAAAGCACGAGAAGCTCTTCAGGAATGGCTTGTGGTGCAGGTGAGGTGAATCTCCTCACTGAGTTATATGAGTAAAATAAGGGTTGTACTGCAAGTGACAGTCAGTTTTGTCTGTGTGTCTGTCCAGAGAACTGCCCTGCCACCAAAGCACTGGCAGCTCTCTCACAGCCACAATGCAAGAGTTAACATTGCTGTGGTGGGAGCAAGGTGTCCTTTTTGGATTCTGCTCAGGTGTAGCTGCTTGTGCTGTCTCAAGGAGCTACTGCTATTGCCAAAAGAAAATTAAAACAAATCTGGCTTGGCTAATAAAAGGCTATGAGTATTAATGGCTTTTTCTCAAATTGCCAGGAAGTTTCAATTTCTGATGTGATAAAGACAGATGATGTACAGACCAGTCTTATCATGCTATTTTTAAATTTTGGTATGCTAGAAATTGCAGTCATTTGCTCTGGTCTTCTGGCAGGCAGTGTAAGAGTCACAGTAAGAACGTGATTGTTATTTTCAAGAGAGGAAAGAACAATTTTTAGGCATTAAGGTTATTAGTTTGGACAGTAATAAAAACAACACCACTTTAAAGACCCAGGTCTCAGAAGTGCTGAACATTCACAGATCAGTAAAATCAATAGCCTCTACTCAGGATTACTTAAATCTAGAACATACCAACATTCAGTGCAATTTAATACTGGTTACCTATTAGCTTTTAATGATTGTTTGTATTTTGACAGAACTGCCAAGATATGTTGTTACAAATAGGAAATTCCTAACAGTGCCACACAGTGAAAAATAATCCACCCATACAAGGAAAATTATATTAACAAATGCTGCTAAGAGCAAACATATTTACAAACTAAAGCTGAGCAACAAACACATATACCAGATGTTACTGAGATATAGATAGTCTGAATTACTCAGCTGAAGTAGCTGAAATTCTGCATAGAACTTTTTTTAGAACATGTATTTCATGATGGATATCCTAGCTCTTGAGCAAGTTGTCATGGAAGTCAGAACACAGCAGTTTTGAAGTTGTCTCTAAGATTCAGTGGTAAATAAAAGTTCAACAACTCCAGATAAATTTTCCCCTTCTTCTTTCACATTTGTAGGTAAGAAAGACGCTTCAGTCATACAGATAATAAAATGGAAATCTTGGAAGGCACTTCACACTGTCAAATAACCACTTTCATCAAGAGGTAGGATTTTCTGTGAAGTGACAGAGGAAGGCTCTTCTTCCCCTTTTTTCAGGCCAAGACTAACTAGCTGTTTCCCTTGCCTAAACCCCCTTATCTTCCCCACAGATCCCATGTTTCACAGCAGTTGAGCTGGTTGGAAGGTGCGCCCACACAGTCATTTTCATTTATCATTGCTGCATTTTGCTCCCTGACATTCCCTGCTTACCTACAGCTGTCTGCAATTTTGTCTCATCCTCTGCCTCCAGCTTGGAGGAAGCATCCTGGTTTCCTGGCAGTGAAACCCAAGCACAGAAGCAAGCCCAAGCTTTGCTCTCACAGTTCATCACCTTCCATCAAGCTTGAGGCATCTGGCTCTGGAGGCTCAGCTCTGAAGTGACACAGCCATTTGCAGGGGTGTTTGCATTGTCTGTATTGGGCAGTTTCTACAAATCCTCCTTGCTCAGCTTTTCTACTTAGGGGCTGTTTCTGGGACTATCTCAGTATTTCTTGTTGATGTTTCTTTCAATTCTTTGACAGCAAAAATGAAAAATACCGTTTTTTGTTAGAAACAGTCAAATCAGAGAAACTGAGTCCCCAGACAATTGCTGTAAGGGCATGTAAGGGTTTTTTCTGAGACAGGAAGTGTTACTTCAGAGCAGCATAAATGTCTCACATGTGCTCAGCAGCTGGGAGCCTGCTGATCTGTCCCTTGACATTGTACACCTCAGTGAACATGAACAACTCTTCCAGGCTTTTCACTTAACCAGAAAACAACTGAAATTGTAACTTTTTATGATTGTGTTCCACATGAGCTGGCCATGAGTCAGCGTCAGTTTGTCTAGATCAGCAACAAATCCAGAACCATTGGTTTTTTGTTCTCTGATAGTTTTTACCACACATCAAATGTTGTATTGTTGTATTTAAAGGTCCCATCAAAGCAAGTAGTGGTATTTCTCAGAGAAAAAACCTGGTTTTTACTTATGAGGGAAAAGTTTTTTATCAGAACGAGTTCAAAACTATTTCTACTGTTCTCCTTTGGCAAATCAGTGAAATTCAGTACATTTGCAGAATGTGCCTGCCGTGAATCAAGCACCACTCCAGCAAGACAGGCATCCTTGGGGATGCTCCTTCCTTGCTGAGCAGAGATTGCCAGCAAAAAGTCACTGTCCCCTGATTGCTGGGAGGCCCAGCATGGAGATGGGGAAGGTGGAAAGTGCATCAGGTGCTGTGGAGCTGATACAAGTCAACCACTGGAGTTATAACAACCCTTGACAGTGGCTATGAAAAGCTGGATTTAAAAGGGGATCACTTGTGAAAACGGGGACAAGGCTGACATTGGGGGACACTGGGACATGTTAACTAAGAACAGAGATGTCAAGGAAGTCAGCTGGCAGCTTTCTTCCCTGACCCTCCTGCACAAATACAGAGGTGGATTTGGATCACTTGCCAGGTAATAAAAACTGTCACTATTAAAAATACACTAATATTTCTGCTGCAGCTTATCATAAGATGTTTCTTCAAGGATTCAGCAGATGTCAGAACAGAAATGCACCAAAAGAGCAGAGGATCTCAGTGCTGGAAATTTTCCACCCCTGAGCTGCAGAGGTGTTAGGGTGGAGAACCGAGGCAGTACCGACATCATAACCAAATTCTGAAGAAGCTGGATTGTTTCTTACCCAATTCCCAGCTCTGCTGCCTGCCAGCCTCAGCAGGGAGACCAGCTCAGTGGGGAGTGACTCAGCCATGGTGCTTGGAGCAGTGAGCACAGGCGCTCAAGTTCACCGTGCCAATTGGCTTCACCCAGTTGTGTCCACACTGCACTACCTCGTGGGCTCAGCTTTCCTTAGGCCCACATCAGATGTACAGCTCCCCATGCCCCTTTGCACCATGACAAAGGTATTTGAAGTCATTTGTCTTCTGATTTATCTGCACCATACACTTCTTGTCAGTCTCCAATACGCTCAAGAGAGTTCTCTGCATTGCATTCACTCTGCAAACACGTTGCATGTTACTAGTTGCCACTGCTGCTGACACGACATGTGATACCACAGCCAGGACTCAGGATAGTTTTCTCTCTGCCTGACAGTGCCACCAGCAGCTGTTAGAGTCCTGCAAGGAAAGGGGAGACTGTGGTGTGGAGTATGTCTATAGGTCAAGGTTAAAGGGCACTGCATGCATACATTGTAGTCTCTGTTCTCAAGCTGCACTTTTTTCCAGATACTTCAGCCACCTCTTGCCCTGCCTGCTCCTAATTCCTCTTTCAGAGTCAACAATTCCCCTGAGACTGTATTACATGAAATCTGCCTCTTTATGCAGCTGTCCTGCCTTCCATGCTCCCTTGTCCAGAACAATAAAAATCCTTTAAAATCCTCTGTGTGTCCTGTCCTAAACCTTACAACATTTCCATGTCATGGAGAGCTACTGCAGTCTGGCAGTTTCCTTCTCCCTGTGCCCTACACCTGGCCAGGCTTTTCTTCCCACTCTGAGGTACCCCTGTAATGTAAGTGGACCATGCCATACTCCCTGGTATGGTCCCTGCATGCAGTCATTAGAAATCCAATAGAAGCAGATTGCAGGACACCCCAGGTGGTGCCTGGGATAAATGATAAGAAAACCTTTAAGAATCCAGAGAGCATTCAGCTTCAACAGGCCGAATATATTCATTCCCTTAGGAGCATTATAAAATATAGCCAGTCTTGGCTTGCAGTAAGAACACAAGTAATTAGGAAATCTAGTGCCTGTAGGTACATTACATGCCAGCAGGGAAAGTGGCAGCAGCAGCAAGATGTAACCAAGGCAGGCTAACTAGGCTCTCTCAGGAGTCCAGAGAATATCATGAATCACTGTGTGTTTGGAGCCGATATAGATCAGCCCCTGGAACTGATAAAGATCAGCCCTTTCCACCCAGGCATCCAGGAAAGACATTTAATTTTTTTGGCCTAATTTAGCACAAAAATATATTCTGGTTTATAGCAGAATGACTTGATTAATAGAATGTAAGATCTCTTCCTCCTCCCCCCAACACACCCATGCAGACAGCACTCCAAAATACATTCCTTGAGGTTTCTTATCTGCAAGCAGATGTCATTCTGAAGCGAACATGTCAGGCATCCTCATCCTTCTGAGCAAAGCAAGAGATGGCTGGCTGTCACATTCATATCTCCAGGAGTTCAGTTTACAATTCAAACACTCAAACAAACACCCTCACTGCATTATAGCAGTGCTATTAGTAAGACTGGGAGGACCCATAGCCCTGTCAAGCGATACCCACCCCAGAACTGCTTCACATATTGCCATGTGTGCTCTTCCATGCACTGCCTGACTGAAGAAAAGCTGGGCAAAGGCAGATGGGGGGATGCTTTTGTGTTTCTGCACTTGCTGCTTTCACTCCTCAGGGAGGCAGATGAGGCAGGAGAGCAACCAGCAGGTAAGTGCAGGAGAGAGACGAGGGAATACGGTTGTCAGACTGTGGCTACGGGTGCTCCTGGGAGGCTTCTCACCCAAATGCTCAACTGCCAACTCCATTCCCTGAGGTCTGATGAGCTCAAAACTCACAGCTGGATTCTCATCGCTGTTTTGTGCCTCAGGAAAGCAAGTTGTAGCTCTGTGGAAGTATCAGTGATGAATCTGCCCCGTTTCTCCCATTTCCTCTGGTCCTCCTGATGCTTCCCAGCCAGTAGGGCTCAGAAACGCTGTCTCACCAGATCTCTGCCAGCAGAAATGGATAAAGGGACTGTGAGCACGAGCACCCAGTCTGGCAAAGAGCACACTCTGTAACAGATGACTATGGGCTCTTTTACTCTGGTAATCATAATAATACATTTTATTTATATAGCACATATTTGCATGGCAATAGGCGCAATATGTGTGTTTCAGTGAAATGAGACATGACAGCAAACAGATGAAAAACCACAATTCATCTTGAAATGAGGGAAAGCAATCAAATGAATCACAGAGCCAAGCAATGGTAAATCATTCTTAAAACAGCATAATAGCAAAACAAATGAAAAATATAGTGTACAAAGCTTTTTCCTTGTCTGATGGCAAATACTGAGTGACATTGCCAACCGTATTCAGAAACAGATCCTGGTTTACCATTAAATTTCATGGAAACCCTTAAAGAGGGAATTACGTAAGTGCAACCTTCAGTTTTGCATTAGCTGTGTGCTAACCCCAGTATACACATGGGTTTGGACCCTTGCAAAAACCATTATCTTCTAATCCTGGCATTTCTCATCATGTCACAAGAATAAATGAAATGCGTTTTCCCAAACTGTAAGCCCCTTCAATTTTAATGGATTTAAAATTGGAAAATAATAGAGAAGAGTCTATTAATATTCAAACTCTATATTCTCATATGGAATTCTTCAGCTTCTTCAGCCCTAATTAGTTTTTCTGAGGCTGTCAGTTGCAGGCAATATCAACACTCTAGTCATCTCTTCTGCCTTCTCCTCCCATGTCCTCACCCATATTTGTTATTCCTATCCTCCTCTTGCCAGAGTGTCAAGCATTCTCCATGTTCATTTCTCCTAATGACTCATCTTCCTGTAAGGAACCAAAAAAATGACACAATATTCTATCTACAAATGAAAGAATCTTAACCTCAGGACATGGAAGAATCTGAATTTTTTCAAGTGGGAAGGTTATGCATCTAATGCCCCATAAGATGTTTGCTGGGTTGCAGGACCAGAGCAAGAGAAACTCTTCATTCATTCAAATTTCTAACAATTTGACTTCAGCTGCTCTGTGCTGATCCCTTCAGAAGAAATCTAGGCTTTTCCTTGGAATTTGCATCTTTAGATTTGTATGTTTCTGCTTCTTGTGTTTCTCTACTGACAAAGCTCTTTCCAACTTATTATGAGACATAAATATTTCAAATAAGCACTGGAATATAGGACTAGAAATCCTTCTGGCAGATGACAGGATCTACCCTATATTAAAGAGTAGCAGACAGAGAAACATTTCTGTCAATTTAGAAAAGACATATTACAACTCAAATTAGCAAGGCTGCCCTTTCCTGGGCTTGTGAATTTATATATCTGGATGCCATGAAAATGTATTAACACATGGACAGCTTTTTACCCTGTTAGCAGCTGTCCAGCTATGGTTCAATCATGCTGTGTAAAGAGCTGATGGCAAAACTCTCCTTGACATCATGTGTCAAAATGTTTAGTTATGATTTTAGTGTATATTCTCCTGCTCCTTAAAGAGAAAATATCAGCATGATTCAGGATATTTTAGGAAAAAAATGCAAGTGCCTTAAGCCCCTGGGTGCCCTCTGTTCCTTGCCACTCCACTACTGTTAAATTAGGTTCTGACATAACAATCAATGGAAAGATGTGGGAGCCAATAAATAATGTGTGTAATTAAGCTGAGGCATTGAAATGTCTGTTTTTCCTGAACTTGGCCCAGAGAGTGGGAGGCTGTGCTCTGTGATAAGCAGTGTGCTCTGTGATAAACACCTGAGCTCCTAAAGTCAGTGTGGGGGCAGGCATGGCTTGCTAGGAGAGGATTTGCAGCAGTAAACAGAGAGCTGAAGGCACCTGATGGGAAATGCTCGGGCCATACACCAGTTTCCGGTTTCTTTCTCACCACATGCTCACATCCCTTGCCTGGGTGTCTCTGGCTGGTTTACAGGGACATGAGCAGCACCTGGTATTTTCCATTACAACAAGACAGGGGTACCAGGAAGAAAACAATTTGTGGAAAGTCTCAGTTGAAAGAACCCAGCTAAAAAAGCTCACTGTGGGTTCTCAGACAGGATGTAGGAAGACTTCAATGGTCACTTTCAGCAAAGCTGAAGCAAAGCCCAAGCTGGCAGAGCTCAGGGGTGCAGTTGTAGAGCTCTCAGCTGGTACCTACTCCCTCGGGGGCACAGAGCCATGCATATGTCATCTGCAGATGCTGGTATGGATCAAAGACCTGCAAACTGTCAAATGAAAATAGAAGATGTTTGCAGTGCTGCTGCTGCACAAACATGATTGCAGGGCTCCTCCCTCTCCAGCCCTACAAGCACTGTGCTGCTGGCATCTTATCTGAGAAGAATACTCTGCTCTGGTGCAATCACATTTCTTTTCCAGCGTTTTGCAAACCCAATAGACTCATTTCCTGAAAATGTTCAGCAGACCCCCAATTTGGAAAATATTTTTGAAGAATCCTGTAAGAAATATGGTGTGACTAAGGTAGAATCTTAGTCTAAGCAGTCTGTTGTGTGATTGTTTTAAAGCATTTTTCAGCACAAAAGCACTCACCATCTGCCTGTAAGCTCCTGCTGAGTCTCAAAGGGTTCTGCTTTGAGGTGTCCTTTAGCAAGGAGCTGCTGTGTTAAAGCAAGGGTAAACTGTTCAAAAGATCAACTTAAGCAAGGTACAATTCAAGCTAACCTAACAAGCATGCCTGGGTCAAAACCATCATATGTAGTAGGGCTGAAGAAGCAAAAGGAAGAGCAGAGTGTATGGAGATATTTATAACTCTTCTTTTTGACTGACATTAATTAACTTGCCAACTGGACTAACTCACAATGAATCAACATCCTGCAGAATTGCAATGTTCCACCCAAAGTGGGAATATACTTTGCTACTGAGCTGTCAAACACATATTTATAAAACACCATGATGCTGGAAAGTGGTTCTGCAGTGTGAAGCAGTGCAGATATGAGCTATACATCTCAGCTGAAGTATCATTTTTTTTTACTCATTTGGTTATTTTTACATAGACCACTTTTTGCCTTTATATTTGTCTTCCAAAAAGTATTAAGACACAACAAAAATACATATTAGAAAAAATTGTGAGGGACATCTTGGTATATGTTTTTGTCAGAGTAATGCTATTTGGTGCTACTGAAATCTATAGAGAATAAGTAATATTACTACTAAAATATGCTGGCTTAGGATGCCATACTAGGGAATTAAAAGTTAATGTTTTGACCACAACACTCATGCTATATTTTCCTATTAAAACTACAGAAACATTTTGAAAAATTTTAACAGGTTAATTTGAAAATTAAACATAGGCATTGTTCATTCTGTACTTTGCCCATTTTTTATTACCTACCAGAATCTACATACATAGTTGTTTAACTGGAATGTCTGTCTTAATCACCAGTATTTTGATTCCTGAAAGATCAGTCAATTGTGTGTTATTAAGATTCAGATTATTTTGGAAGGAGCAAGATAATTACAGGTCAGTCTTGCCTTCCATAATTTAAAACTCATAGTTTCCTATCATAATTTAAAACTCATTTAATTTTGATTTCCACTGATGCAAAGCAGTTAAAAAAAATTCGGAGAAAATACTTCTTAAATAGGAAAGATTCTTTTAGAGCAGATATATTTTACATAAGATATTTCTGGTGGAAATTAATTTCCTGATCCTGAAAAATGGATGGAGTTTGAATATCCTACTGAATTTAATGAAAGCTGATGGAAATTTTGTGCCTCTGTGAGTCTGTGACTCCATGGATTAGGCCTCTAGCAGAATTAGAAGGGGAACACAGGGTGTAGAAGCTTTTGGATACTGTTCATGTTATCTAGCTTGAATATTGCCAGTTTTCAAGATTTCATAAGAGGTATGATAAAAACAGAAGGATTAGAACCATATTTTGGCTGCCAAAGTTATTGGTGAAACTTGATAAAAGACATTTGAAACACAGTAAAAACTATTGCAGGTTATCAATAAAAAAGGCAAGAAACAGATAATGTCCATGTGCCATGTTCTTCATGTCTCAAAAGCTTCTAAGTGCTCTTCTCTCCTTTTTTGGACAGCTTTCAGCTCTCTAGAGTATAAATGGAGCATTCTCTTGCTGAGAACAGTGTACTATTTTGTCAATTAATAACATCTGTAAACACCCACATTTAATGACAACTGCAATTCATTTTCAGCTTCAAAACAGAATTTGTGATTTTCACTGTGAGAACAATGACAAGAATGTGAAGACAATGAAAAATGCAATCTATTTTGCCCATACATTTTTAATAAACGAAGCACATATTACAGTGAGCTATTTTTAAAGCTTTTTCATCTGTGATGTTATAGTGTGTAGGTACAAAATCCATCAAGATAATACATTAATGTTTAACAGTTAGCACATCAAACTCTGCTCTGAATAAACAGAGATGCTCTTTTACAAACTTGATTCTATTCTCTCCAACATTTCTTTATACTGTCAGAACTTATTTACTTCACTCTATTTTTGAAGCACTAATGTAATCTTTTTTTAATGCACTAGAAAACTCAAAAGCCTTGCCATACTTTTAAGTTATCACAGCATACAAGTTTGGGATAATTTATTGTTATATGCTCATTAAGATCTGATAAAGTACTAGACACGAATATAAACATCTAAAAGTTAATACACTAAACAAACAAAAAATAAATATTGAGACCAATAGAGTAGTGGGCACATTTAGAACATTTCTAAATTAATCTGTTCTGGCTTAATATTTAGTTTTTCCCTTCTTACCAGCTGTAGAAGTTGTGTCAAAGTCATTCTGAACTCTGCTAAGACTGACTGAATCATGACTGGATGAGGAAACCTCAATGCATTGGGTTGAAACTGCTATCATTGTTAGATATCCACAGAGAGGACACTTGAGATACTTGAGAAGATTTGTGAGGTGTTAGTAGGCAGTTCTTCTTAGTTCTGCCCCTTCTGAAGAAAAGCCAAAGAGCTCAGGGAGAAGGCCTTGCAGGAACTAATCTTTGTGGCTGCAGAAGCTCTTGGTGAGAAATGCATCAGCTGGCTCAGCTGACTCAGCTGCTCTGTTTCTGATTTCCCATCATCTGGGAAGAACAAGAATACCTCAACAGCAAAGCTCCATGGAAAGTCTGGAGAGAGCTTACCTATCCAGCTGTCTATCCATATGTCTCTCTATCCCTAGCTCATGGCTGAAGTATTTCTGTGCTAGTCTAGCTGGGTTATTATGGGAGGTAGAGGTTGTAATGGCAGCCGTTCAGATGCCAACAAGTAGGCATATGAAGTCCACCAGATGACACCAAGTATGTGAGACATCTGTGTAGAAATGACAGTGAAGATGAAGGAAGATCTAGAAGAGGCTGGCACCTTCTGGAGAGACAGTTGGACACCACGCAGGCTGCCTGCAGTGTCAAAAATGTCTTAGTTTAGGCAAGATTCCTACCTCATATGACTCACAACTTCCCATGAAGTTCTGTGTCATCAGGGAGAAATGCCACAATTTGCCAGTTCTCCTAACATGTATGGAACACAGTGTTCTCATCCATTTTTTAGGCCAAAAGCAGTCAATATGTTCTCAGTGAAATGCACTCCATAATATACTGCAGAAAGACACAAGATGCCATGTTTCAATGGCCTATTAAAATGCACCTACTGTGCTTCAAAAAGCTCCAGACTGGGACAGTTCAGCTACTCAAAACTGTACTAATGGTCAAGTAATACATGCCTTATTGTGTGCTATTCCTATAGTAATTTGGTTCTGTAATATTTATCAATAAACATGCATTTTAATGAAATCTATTTCAATGAATTTATACTCCTATTTATGCAAAAATAGATTTCTATAAAAGGAGAGGGCTTCTAGTGCACTCAATAATGATATTTCAAAGCTGTCATTTTAAAATAGTACCCTGGAAATGTAAGTGATAATCAGAGATCATATTTGCTGGGCTAAAATTTCTGTTAAATAGAAATCAAACTCAAGTGTTTAGTTTAGATGATTGCAAATGTGCACTTGGTGATTAATACAGCACTAAAAAGGTAGAATTTTCTCAACATTCCTTTTCCCTTATGCAGAGGTAAAAAGGTCATGCCACAGAAGATAAATGTACAAAACCATATGCTCCCTTCTGCTTCTCTGAGTGGAAGAGAGAAGACAGCTGCATATTGTGGCAACAGGGTGGATCCCCAGTGGGGACTGACAGCTCCGTGCTGGCTTTTGGTTACAGATAGAAACACTTCTCTTACCCTGGAAGGGATAATTTATGTCATACTCCCCATGATGATTTGAACACTCCTTTCTTCCTAAAGTTGGTCTTACTCCTGAGACTGTTGAAGGGCACAGAAAAGGGCTGTGTTTGCTCTAAGTGGCAGAGGTCAGCCTTCACCATTGGGGAAAGAATGTGAACCTTGGATGGACTCAAACTTCTAAGAACTTATTTCAATATTCTTTAGGAGCTGATACCTTCATTTGGAGTTTGGTATTGTCAGCCTGATTTTGACATTGACTGCTTTGCATTTAATTAAACCCAATTAATTTCCAGCTTGAGGAATGAGCATTTTAGCTGTCACACAACCTCAACCACTGGCTTTACCAGTAGTAGAGCGTGTAAACATGAACTCTTGTAAGCAATGGTACTGGTGATTTGAGAGTGAATGTGTCTGTAAAATGGTAGTACCTGGCTTTGCTATAAGTCACTTCTGTCCTACCTTTGAGCCTTGTCTTGCATTCTTCAGACACAGATAGGAATCTAGATGAGATAAAAATTCAGAAACCTGAAACAACAATCAGCTTGTGATTAGAAGAAATCACATGGCCTTGTGACCTGGCCAAATTCTGTGTACACCACCTTCAAAAATTCAGCCTAGAGCTGAATACTTTACTTCTTCTCTCAATTTTTTTTCTGAAACAGCTGTGCACTGTTGAATATCAATGGCATGTCCTCTTTCCTTCTCCCTTCCCCCTTCCAGATTCCAGTGTTTGACTAATAGACAAATAGTATAGCTGAAAAACATGTATGAGAGTTCATGAAGTAATTAGGATCGTAGAAGGTGGAAGTCCAATGCCCCAAGAGGTTGCAGGCACCTACCACTATTATTTACCTTTGTTTTGAGTAATCTTATGCCTGGGAAAGTACTGCTGCCAACTTCCAATTTTGATCAAAGGCTTATTTAATTTTTGTTTGCTTTGGGGTTTTTTCTTTAATGAGTAACCAGATAGGAAAAAGTGCTGCTAAAAATCTTAACCAGATAGAAAAAGTGCTATTAAAAATCCATGTCAGTCTATTAATAGAAAAAATAAGGGATTTTTACCCTTATCTGACAGGACTAACTCAGCTGTGTATTCCAGACATTGATGCTTCTAAATTTTGCTTTGAAAAAGAATCCTGAACTTCCACTATTAGATTCTTAGTAAAATATTAAAGAACTAGAGAAGAAGCCCTGTGATATGTACACAGATTTTGAAAGGCATAAAAATGCTATAGAACACCTAGGAAGGGGTCTCCTAAAATTGAAAGTCAAAACAAAAATGAGAACCCTGTAGACAATGAACAGAAAATCAATCCTGCCAACAGCCTTTGTCCTGTGAGAAGCATGAAGTAACTAGCCTGTACTTCCCCTTTGGCAGGTGCAGCCCCATATTAGTCAGCTTGCTCTTATTTGCCTCCTTTGCCAGAAATTTGTCGGATGCAAAGTAAATAAGAGTTTTTTTCTGTAGCTCCCACAGATAGATTTGTATTTTACAACTCCATACATCTGTATGCTAACCATCCCCATTCACCAAAGTAAATTGCACAAAGAGGTTCAGGAGGCCATACTTTCCCTTGGCTTTCCAAAATCCACTCCACAGCAAAAATGGTGTTTTGACTGGACATAAAATTCAGAACAAAAAGATGCCATTAGTCCTACAAGCCAACTTTTCTCAAATGATAAGCAATTTTGTGAAAGAAATTAACTGCAGGAACAAAAAATACAAATTTGGGGTCTGTTTAGATCATGCAGTACAAGTAATTAGTCTTTAAATGGAGATATTATGTTACATGCGCCACAGTAAATTGTTTTTTAAAAAGCCTGGTTTGCTGTAGTGCCCATAATTAGATTTCTTTCAAATACTTTTAGGACTTTTAGGATTGGCTCAATTTCTTAAAATTACATATTATAGTCTTACAAGCATTTGAAAATTAAAGAGGAAATGGAAGTTATGTAAGATCAATACTGGCAGAACAATTCCTGAACTGCTCTTCCCATGGTATCATATTTGTCACAAGAATTTGATCTACAAATATGGTTCTAAGTAAAATGAGTCCTTTCTAAAAAGAAAAATACCTAATCAGCAGTTATTCTCCTCTTTGTTCTCCTTTCCAATCCATGTATCTTTTAAAAGCACCTCATATTTTGTTCTTCAGTACTTGGTCTTTATTCTCCCATTCAGACAGCAAAGTGTCTTCTGATGCTGCTGTCATCGTTGCCAGACTGACCTGTGGGTTCTGTGAAATGAATTTGCTATGGCAGATAGAAGGGAACAGGCAGCAATGCTTCCTACTGACACTGTTTATCTTCTACTAGATTTTCACTGGAGACAATTTTTTGCTGGTATCCCACTGAGCTGGAGGCATGAATAGCAGTGTATTTTATCTTGAGAAGATTTGCAGACAAAGGGTTTGGGGAAAGAGCTGTCTTTTGTAGCCAGGGCTACAGGTGTTTTTGTAGCTACAGAGCAACAACAATTTAGGGAAGAGCACTTTTCAGTAGAAGCTGCTAATTTAAAATTAATTTCTCTTTTGTAAGGAATGGCTCTTTCTGCACTCAGCTAACTATTAATTTGGCCTTGAAGCATGAGGATACAGAGCCTCTCTGGCAACATTTTGTGTAAGGAGAACACTGTTAGGAAATAAGCTGAGTCTACTCATGTAGGCTGCTGAGCTGTGGCTTTTCTGATATGGTTAGGTTCACAAATGATTTGATTCCCTGGAGTTTATTTGAAGTTTTTAATTAAAATCCTCTTCATTGGTACTCTGATTTTATTGAATGTGACAAAAATTTCTTGGGACTTGATTTTTCTTTAAACTACAGTCCCTTTACAGCTATCACATAGTGTAAATTAACTTTTAAGAGTGTGTAAAATGACATCATTTTAGCAATGTAAAGGAATCCTTTGGGAAAATGAGAATGTCTGTATTCTGTTTTTCTGGAATTTCATTTTCGTGTGCCTGGACTGAAGACAAGATGGCAAAATAGGAGAATTTCTACATTTTCTTCCAATAAATTATTTTCAGATATGAGTATCTTGTCAAGACATCTCATAAGCATTATTTTCATAATCTTGTCATTTTTCTCTTTCACTTTGGGGGCCCCCTTTTCTGGGAATGAGGCTATGGAAATGGAAAACCTAAGACATTTTCTCATGTCCAAAAAAGACTCCAAGTATGCAAGCTTTCTTCCTAAAGCAGAGCAACCAAAAGTGCACAGTTGGTGAGGCCAGGAGGAGAGCAAACAGTGGGGAGTATGGAACTCCAGCCAGCTTGTTACTGCACAGCTGGGCAGCTGTGGCTTGGATTCTGGTACATGCTCCCAGTATAATTTAAGATTTATCATTGTATTGAATAACCCATATGTACCAGAACTTTATTCACGGTAGAAATAGTTTCTGTGAACTATTGGAGTCATTGTATCATTGAGTAATTCAGATAGGAAGGGAGCCCAGGGGGTCTCTAGCTCAACCTGATGGTCCAAGAAAGCACAACTGTGAGAGCACACCATGTTACTCGACACTTTTATCCAGCTGAGTCTTTAAAACCTCCAAGGATGGAGAATGTATGACTTATTTTGGCAACCACTTCTACTGCTTCCTGTTGTGAAACAGGTTTTGTATACAGACTGAATTCCTCTTGGTTTCATTTTATCTATTTTTTCTTATCCTTCAGTCATGCACCACTGAGGAGCCTGGCTCCATCTCCCCAGTAACCTCCTTGCAGGCACTGCCAGACTAGTGTCATGTCCCCCTCAAAGCCATCCTTTCTCCAGACTGAACAAGCCCAGATCCCTCAGCTTCTCCTCACTGGCCAAGTGCTCCAGCCTCCAACCATCTTGGTAGCCCTCTGCTGAACTCGATTCACTTCATTCAATGTCTTTCCTCTAGTGGGGGTCCCAAAGGGCCCCAGGTGGGTGCAGTATTTAAAGGTAGTCTAGCAAAGATAATGGGGCAATAATATGCAGACTTTCCTCTTACATTAATAAAGCCTTGGTTTCTGTTGATCTTTTTTGCTGCCAGAGGACACCGCTGGCTCATGTTCAGATTGCTGTCTACCAACACCCCTGGGCCTTTTCAGAACAGCTGCTGTCCAACCATGCAGACACATTTTCCCCCAGCCTGAATCAGTGCAAATGGTTGGTCTACCTCTGATGCAGGACTCGGCTTTTGTCCTTGCTGAATTTCATGAGGTTTGTGTTGGCCCAGTCCTTCAGCATGCAAAGGTCTTCCTGGAGGGCAGCCCTCCCACTCAGCATTTTAATTGTACCCCAACCTGCTCTCATGTGTAAATCCACTGAGCAACCATCACTGTGACATTTCCTCTAGGTCATTGTCAATGATGTGAAACAGGACATGTTCCAGAACAGACCCTTGCGATGCTGTACTTGTTGTTCTTGCTACTGTCCTCATGGTCCACTAACCACTGCCCTCTTGGCCCGACCATCCAATCCATCCCGTTGTCCACTCATCCAGACTGAAACCTGTGAATTTGGGTAAAAGGACATTGTCAGAGTCAGTGTCAGAAATCTTGCTGTAGTTTATTAAGGTTTTTTCTGCCTTGCTTAGGTTTTGACATCCATAAATCCGGCCATTTAACCATAGAAATGTTTCAGGCTGGTTAGACATAATTTACTCTTTGTAAATCCATGCTGTTTCTGGTCACCTTCTCCACGTGTTTAGAAATGTGTTCCGAGATGACTTGCTCCTGGACTTTACCAGTTACCTGAATGAGTCTGGCCCTCCAGTAGCTTCCCAAATCTCCCTGTTGGACTTTTCTGAAGATGGGTGCAAATTTGTCTTTTTTTTGGTTGTCAAGGACCTTCTTTGATCTCTATTACTTTTCAAACATTGCAGAGAGCAGCCTTGTAAAGACACCAGCCAGCCCACTCAGCTCTTTCAGGTTCAAACCATCTGGGTTGCATGAGCTGAGTTCTTGCAAGTAATCCCTCTCATGATATTCATCTACTGCTGGTACTTCTCTTTTTCCTTGCACAGAAGCCTGGGAGACCTTGCTAGTGAAGAATGAAGGAAAAAAGGCATTGAGCACCTAAACCAGCTGTGTCTGCCATCACTAAATCACCCATTACTCAGTAACAGAACATTGTCATGGTTCAGCTCTATTTATGCCTAACTGTATTCAGGAGGATACTGTAGACAGTAGATCCTTTAGTGAACTTGCTACTGAGACTCAAGGAGGAAACAACAATTTATTTTTGATTAATTTAGCTGAGCCTTCTACAGCTCATGGCCACACATTCTAGTGAAAGAAAGGGGTTGGATATTCTTTATTTAAGAAAGATAAGCACTTTTGCACCTGTGAAGAAGTCTTGAAATGGTTTTTATGCAAGCTCTTACGTTTTTAGATTTTCTTCATTTAGCCCAAATATCAAGATGGGGATGAGGTTGTGTTTTGGTGGATTTTTTCCCTGCTCTGAACAGTGTGTGGGCTGAGAGTTGAGAATGCATATAAGTTGTGCACAGGGAAAAAGTATAGGTCACCTGAAAATAATTAGCACTTCCGAAATAACTGTCTTTGTGTTTGAGGTATAGCTCATAAAAAGAGACTTGTTTTCATAACATGGGTTTTTAAAGAATGCTGTTCTGCTGTCATGCTTCCTCCACCTTGTGAGGAAAAAACCCCACCAACTCATAAAGAGTATCACACAAAGAAATAAATTTTGCAGAAAAAATAGCTAAATATTTTCAATTGCATCTAATATAATTTCTCCGATGCACACACTGATGGGAGATAAAATACAAGTATACACACAGAACACCTACAACAATATGTTCAGGCAATTAAAGAAAATGAAGGGTACTTCCCAAACTAAATATTCAAAAAATATGTCATTTCAGCTCCTAGCTAAAAACCCATCATCATTTGGGACTACGTCTTTCTGCCTACACTGCTGCAAAGATGCAAATTCTGTAACGTTACTGACCTAATGAGAAGGAAATGAGCACTTGCAACCCACAACAGTGTAATCAATGTGATTCCTGAGTCCAGTCAGTGGCAACTATTTTTGAATTGGGCAAGCAGTCACAGGTGGAAGATTATTTGACAGATTTCAGACAGTAATGCCATTAGGTAATCATGTTCCAGGGATTTTTTTCTAAAAAGCCCCAAGAATTATAATTACAAAACTCTGTCAGTGTAGAGAAGCAGAAGTGGCACAAGAAAATAATGCTTTTTTCTGTTGGGTCAAGTACAGCCTCTGTTCTCTGATAATGGCAAAAGCTTGTTGCTTTAGAAGGCTGTACCTCTGCTCCCCAATAATAACCTTGCTAATTGTATAGTGTTGTATACAGTGGAAAGATTTTTCCTGACCCCGCAGGGAGCAAGTGCTGTGAAGCATGAGATTTGATTAGCCTTATTATCTTAGCCTGCCCAGTTACCAATGTTGTAAGCTGCCATGAAATTATCCACCCCTTTTAAAAATAAAGCCATACTATTTGTCTTCATTATCTCCTTCTATGGAGTTGAATTCCACATGCATACAGACCTCAGTGATCAAAATAGCACAGGAATTACACATGTAGCCTTTTAACTCTGTAGGTACTGTTTTCTTTTATTCTTTCATACCACCTTTCCATATAAATCGATATTCTCCTAAATATTGTGGGTTTGATCACCAGCTCCTGAAAGAAACCTGGTTTTATTTTACCATCGATATTTGTAATTACCTATGTGATCTTTTAATGAGTTACTCTGGAGCAACTCATAGCTTGGAAAATGGTATAATCTCTTAGAAATTTTGCTGTATTTGATGGATTTTTAAAAAAAATGTTCTATGATGCCTTGCATGCAGAAATGAAAACAAACTACATACAAAAATAAATAAGAATAATGATAATGATAATTAAAAATTCCCTAGATTGTTTCTTTGCCACAAAAAAACTTGGTAAAAAATATTTTGGATGGTATGTAAATACCATCCATAAACAAGTTATACATAAGTCATTTTCATAAGATCTCCAAATAGTGATAAATACAGCAAAGAAACTGACATTTCATTGTCTTAATTTTTTCAGATTATGAAGACAGCATATTTTGGTGCTTATCAAATAAAGAAGTAGTCTAAAGTTAGGTCTGTCTTGAGACCGATCATAATAAATGATTATCCAAATTAGACACTGCTTCACCAAAGTGTGCAGAACACTGGACTTACTGAGTGTGCCAGCAATCAGCTTAAAACCTCCTTTAAAAAAAATACACCACCCCAAAGACCTTCACTCAACACCAGTTTGCCACAATAAGCATGGACAGGGGAATGAACTGTAAGAAGTACCCCATCTGTGGGTACAACTGCTCATTTTGTCATTAAAATAGTCATCAGAACAGTGATAGAGAATTTGGAATTCAAACCCAGAGTTCTGCGGAGAATAAGACAATTTCAGCACAGTTGACACCAGCCAGCAGATAACCTCTCCACTATTGTGGCAGTGCTGTGGTAATTACAGGTTTTTGTTTTTGTGTACATCCAGAACTATAACAGGACTGAAAACCACATCCTCCTTTCCACATCCTGTAAATTGGAATGCCTGCTCCTCTAACTCCTCTAAATTCAGGGTATGAGCTCTAGCAAAACCAAAAGACCCTGGAGAAAGACCTCTACCTTGTTGCTTGTAGCATCAGAACAGACAGAATGTTAGGCACCCTGGTCCCTGCAGTTTTACAAAAAGGAGCAGAAGATTTAACAGCAAAAGCGCTCAAGTGAGATCTGTATCATCAAAGGCTGAGTTCAAAGCTCTGAGGAGCCATAAACTCCAGTTCTAGTGAATGCAAATCAATCAGCCCAGAAGTGTCAGGGCTGGGGCTGCCCTACCATACAGTCCTTACGCTGCCTGAATCCTGTGGTTAGACAGAGACTGAGATAATCCCTGGCATCAAGAAAGTCGGGTTTGGCACTCTTCTAACCTATGCCTGGCTGACCATGATCACCAGCCAGAAATTGCTGGGACATAAGTCAGCCCTGGCCAGGTCCTGCCTTCTCTACCACAAACTGGGAACAGGGTGAGGCTTGGCTGAAGTGCAGTAATTGCCCATTCAATGGACAAAAGAGATTTACTGTTGTTTTTGCGCTGCGGGAATGGTTCAAAGCTCTCCGATTGAACAGCACCAGCAGGGTCCTAAGGACCATCCTTGTACGGGGGAATTCTGCGATGAGCAGCATGCAAATGTAAGTAGCAAAAAGCCCAAAGGATATGGTAATTCCTGACAGAGGGTAAACATCAATTTCTAAGTTCTTCTCTAAAACAATACATCTCTATTTCTTCCTTGACCCTAATGGATCAAATGGATTAAATAGTGGGCAAAAAATGGTGTGTGAGCATTTGGGACACATTCCCTAGAGGGCTTTAATAGCCAAAAAGCAGCTGTAGAGGCCAGAATGGAAGACACTCAAGACTGTGGAGCAGTCAAATTACTTTGTGTTTAGATATTTATGTTGCAGCCAAAAATGGGCTCTTGTATTTCACAGGTTTGGATTCAAGCTCTGAGCTGAACTGTAATAAGGAACCTCTGTTTTGCAGTGAAGCAATTTTCTTTCATTGGCCAGGAAGGTAAAGTCAGGATATCATGAAAGATGTCAGCATAAATTGCTACAATCCTTTCTCCTTAATAGAATAATGTTCAGTTTTCACAAACGCAGAGACTGTGAGAGAAGAAGTCAACAAGATGTTGAGTTGTGAAATACAGGATGAGATGGCACTTATGGGTTTTGTGGCTCTGGCTCAATTAGAACATCACCAAAAAACTAAATTACAGGCAAAGGAGAGAAAATGACCTAAAGTTATTTTTTGGGGAATGAGGATTTTTTATGCCTGTCAGTTTTTCCATTGTAGCTGCAGGGGTTCAAACACCAAAAGGGTGGTTCAGGTCATTATGTTGCCTAGAATCCTTCATGCCATTTTAAGTTTCCTTTCAGTTTAACAAGGAAAAGATAACTGTTTGTGAAGCAATTTACCAAAAATATGTTCAATTTGGACTTTTTACTGAGAAATTGCAGGAGGGCTGTAAGCTCTTTGGACCTGGGGATGTATAATTCCACATGCCTATGAAGCTCTCAGCACAGGGTAGCTACTGTAATTTGAAGAGTAAGTAAAAATAATTCCTAAAGGAATTTTACACACATTTTTCCTAAGATGAGGTGCACAAGACCTCATTTACTTGATGCAACTTTATTGGAAAATCTGAGAGAGGTTTTTCACCGGCTGGCTGCTGTTCCACAGTTTCTGCAATTATGCCCATCATAAATATCAGCTGCTTTTTTGATGTTGTTGGTGGCATAGAAATCAGTTTAGTCATTATCTGGTAGGAGAGCAGAATCTGAACCCATTAAGATAAAAATGGGTAACGAGTGGATTTTCTGTTAGAACTCTGCCCCCTCATAGCTCTGGCTTTCCCTTTTCTCCACTGGGTCCCAAAGAAAAAGCCAGCATGAATTGCAGACAGCTTGTTATGAAGGTTTACCTTATGTCACACTGGGCTACTGGGTATTCTTAAAACAGCATAATTATACAGATTGCAATTGAAGTATATGCTTGGATTCAAAAATTTCCAGGAAAAGTCGGTATGAGGAGGAATAAGTGAATGAAAACAAGTTGAGGAATGACAGATTGTTTTGGATATGAGCATTTCGTTTCTGGAGCAAATTTTACCCTTAGGTGAAGACCAAAAAAGTCCATCTTTAGTTAGTGAGAATTCTGCATGCAGGACTGACTGTGCGCAACCCAAATTTTCCTAAGTCCATGAGTATCCAAAGGTGAGAGTCTCTCCTGGAAAAAAAAAAAAAAAAGCGAGAGCTGCTCTGTAATCATTGCTCAAAACACACGAAATGTTTGAACAGTGACCAGAAGTGCGGGGAAATGGCTTTCCCAGTGTTCTTTCCATTTGAGTGGTCTTGCAGGTTATTGGCATCAGGGGAAACTCCCCACTTTCCCTTTCCCCAGTGAAATGTGAGATTTCTCGGCTGGCATTTCTCGCACTCGGCGACTGAGCAGGCAGCGCCACGTGTCCCCTCCTGGGACTCGGGACCGGGGCGAGCCCGAATCGGGACCGGGTCCCGGGCACGAATCGGGGGGAGCCCGAATGCCGTCCGGGGGCAGCGGCGGGGACACGGCGAGAGGACGCCTCGCACCCTCGCTCGCTGCCGCCTCACTCGCTCCGCAGCCACCCACGGCGGCCCTCACACGCGCGTGCCGTGACACGAACGCGCGCGTGTCCCCGCACGGCCCCGCGCCACCCCCACCGCCGCCTCGCACGCGCGCGCGCTTGCACACGCGGTGACACGCGCAGTCACGCGCACTCCCACGCACTCGCGCTCGCTCTCTCACCCTCGCCGACCCCTCTCGCCCCCTCACACTCTCACTCTCACTCATTCTCACACTCACTCCCTCACTCACTCACACTCACGGAGGAAAGGGGAGGGGTGGCTGAGGCAAAGGCGCGCGCGCTCCCTCCGGGCGGGGGCGGGGGAGGCGCTCGCGCGCCACTGCCGCGGAGGCCGCGCGCGCGCGCGCTCGCGCTGGCCGGGGGTGGGCGGGGCAGAGGAGCGGCGGCGGGAGCGCGTGCTACAGCCACGCCGGCGGCGCGCGCCGAGGCGGGCGCAGAGCAGCGGCGGCGGCACCTCCGGCTCGCGCCGTCCCTCCGGCAGCCCCGCGCGCCCGGGATCGTCCATGGGGCCGAGCGGCGCCCGCTGAGGGAGGAGGGGACGGGGAGCAGCGGGAGTCGGTGCCGGCCGGTGAGTTCCCGTACCGGCAGGGAGGTCGCGTGCGCAGGGGGGGAGGGAGGGTTCGCCCGCCCGGCTACTCGCTTCTCCCGTCCCTCCCAGCCGGCGGGGAAATGGTGGTGGGAGGCGGGGTCCCGCTGCCATCCCGGCCGAGCCCCTCGACCCGGCGGCGGGAGCGGGGGCGCCGCGTGTGCGTGTGGCGTGAGGCGGGAAGAGCCGTCCGCAGGTAGCGGGGCCGGGCGGGCCTGCAGGGGAGCGAACATGGCAGCGCCGGAGTCCGGGAAGAGGGATTTTTGCCCCTAGAGCGGGGATTAACCCTCCTCCTCCCGCCTCCGGATGCGTCCCCGGGAGACTCGCGCTTCATCTGCCGCTCCGGATTATCCACCCGCCCACCCCCTTCCCCCCACCCTCTTTCCCGGTATTTTCTCTCCTCCTGGAGATTATCAGGTTTCCCGCCCCTCCCTCTCTGGGATCCTCCACCTCCTCCCCTCCGAGGGGATTATCTCCCCCCTTCTCTGCCGGATTATCCCCCCAGTTCGCTGTCCCTCCCTCCGCGTTTATGCTCCTCCGCAGCCTCGCCTCTCGGGGATTATCTGCTCTCCCTTTGGGGTGATTCTTCCTCTCCTGATCTCTGCCCCGGCCTTTCCCTGCCTATTTTCTACCTGAGGAAGTCAACCCTCCCCTTCCGTCTGCCTCTGACTGGGGAAAGGGGCGAAAATGTGGTTGTGATCAGGTGGGCAGGAGTTTCCAGCAGTGCTGTCATCTCCTCGGTCGTTGTACGAGTACTACAGGCAAGTGGATGTAGGTGTAGGAGAGGAGGCAGCAGGGATGGATGTGCGGAGCTTGGACCAGAGTTCAGCCTGTGGCGTTGTGCTCCCTATGCAGGAAAATATCTGCACCCTTCCTGCGATGTTACATCTGGTGGAGATGAAGGAGAGCCGACCTGGATCAGTGCTTTAAAAAAACGTGCATGGGTGCTGGGTGGTAGAGGCTGCACGGAAAAAAAGCCAGCAGCCTCTGAGTTTCTTTGAGGAGGGTGCAATGTACAGTAGTAGCATTGTAGGTGGGAGGGTGCTTGGATGACATTGCTGCTGTTCGGGGGTCAGAGCTGGCTTGAGTAGCTTCTGTCTTGGCTTGAAAGGCAGCTGGTTTAGGCTGTTGCTTGGTGTTGAGGACGAAGCAGGCTGGTATCTTTTGCTGAAGCTCTGATGCTGATGTGGTTCTTTACTGTCAACTTGCTGGCTGAGGAAAGATGCGTGTGTTCCTAAAACGGAGGGGGAAGGTTTATTCTATGTGTTTGACTCCTGCGTAGGTTCAACCAGTCTCTCTCCTAACACCTGGTCTCCCTGCATATGGGTTTGCTGGAGGAGACTTGCAGATCTTCTGGCCATCTTGCAGCACAAGGCCCAGGATTATATCCATTTAACTTCTCCCATTTGGCTTTGAGAAGAGAAGAGGCTGTGAGAAATTGTATGGAGACTGGGCACCTATAAATAGATGTCGGACTAGAGGAGGCTTTCAAATCTTAGCATGCTGCTTCTGAACAGATAGTGTCTGTTAAACTGGCTGGGTTGACACTAGCATCATAATGTTTCCTTTTATTTCTGCTGAGGTGGTTGGCTTTTAACACTTTGACCGGACCATACAACATCTGCCAAAAAATTCTTCCTGAAAAGGACATAGAGAAAATTCTCATTTAAATGAAGTGCTGACAATTGAAGTCTAGTTTGAGCTCATTTAAATGGGATTTTTAAATGACCCTTCAGAGAAATCTTTAGTTTCCTCTTCCCTCCCTTGAAATGCTTGGAATTGATGCTCTTCTGTCCTTAATTTGTTCTCAAAGTATTGCACTAGATAGATTACCTGAGATCTCTGTTGCTGTGAAAAATCTGCAGTACTGAGGTATGGCATCACAATGCTGGTAGCACTGCTAGGTTTTTATTTTGTTGTTTAGGTTTTGGAGTTTTTTGTTTATTCTTTTTTTTTTTTAATGGAATATTTGACACCTAACCAAAAGGGTGTATATTCCTTGAATTCAGGATGCTTGCATTTATTTTAGATCTTATGGATCACTGCTCTTTCAGCTTGTCTCGTTGAGAACTAATTAATATGGAAATTATTGACAAATATACTGTACTAGCTCTGTGGAATGGTATCTGTTCTGCTGCTCTATTAGTGGGCCAACTGCATACTCTAAGTCTCTAAAATGATTGAAAAGCTGTTGCAACATATGTGCAATTGGACCTTTTTTGAGCTGCCTCTTTCTTGTGCCCTTTTTCCCTTTCAAAAAATAGTAGAAGCTATTAAATCATGATGGTTTCTTTTTACCTTTTTTTAATAAAAGAAAAATAAGAAAGGAAGTAATGAAAATGTACCTGAATAATACAAAAGAGTCTTAACAAACACTAATGGGATGAATATCTGCAAGAACCCTGACTTTTAGGACATTTCTTATTTAGAGCATAAAATTTTAATCTGATCTCTATTTTCCTTTTTTTTTTTTTGTAAAAACAGGAAAAGGAAAGGTTTTGTAAACCTCAGGGAGGCAGAAAGGATAAGAAATCTTGGCAGTATGACTTACTAGTTTTGGCATTTTCAGTTGATATTTAACCATAGTAAAAGCAGGAAAACCAAGTAATTGATCAAATAATTTGGCTTTATTTTAAGTTGTTAAGGATGTGATCAGAGCATTATCCTCAGACACTGGGTATCTTTGGTCAGCATCAAGATCCAGCTTGCTGTTAAGTCCATGTGTTTGGTATTTTTGTGTGCAGAAACAGAGGTCAGTGATCTGCAGAAAACTTTCTAATACCAAAATGACAAGCAAAAGACTCTTTAGTATGAGTGTCTTTGTAGAGTGACTCAGTCTCTGAATTCTCGTGTTGTTCTAAAGGTATTTGTTTGTCGAAACTGTAGGTTGAATGCCATTTTCTAGAAGTTCAGTGTCCTGCTTTAAACCCATACTTTTTGCTGAGTGATTTAAAGTTCTCACTGAGTGTGACTGTCCCAGGCTTGTGAGTGCCCTTTGATCCTCTGTTTAGGACACTGGTCAGTGAATCTTTTCTCATGCTGAAGGAGCGGGAGGAATTTCTTTTTGCTCAAGAGACAGGTATGCACTTGGGATTGTGACAGTCTCTGTGCAGATGTTGAAGGAATAAGACTCTCAAGATCTGAAAGGAAGAAAAGCTCACATATGTTAAAATAAAATGCTCCATCATGTTGTGTGCTTAAACTAAAAATGGATAAAACCTGGAAGGCTTGGCCTTGCACTTGTGGTAAAAACATGAATTTTTAGAAGCATCCTGCAACTGGAGCGGTTCAAACACTATTGGACTTATTTGTGTGGAAATATAACACAGAATATGCTGGCAGGGTTAAGAACAAGTCTGTGAGAGGGAAGAGAGGTTTTGCTGTCCCCCACAAGAGAAGGAGCTCGTAGAGGGTGCTGGAGAGGAGTGAGTTTAGTTGGGTGTGACATGTGAGAGACAGGCTGAAATCCAGATGTGCTGCTCACAGATTCTGTTACAGGGCTTGTAGGGTTCTGTGGTCATTATAAGCATCTGCAGGTGGATCTCAGCTTATACTACAGCAATACTGTAGTGCAACAAAGCATGGTGTTGGTAATGTGCTATCCTGGGGCTTAAAATTGCTTTTTTTCAGAATAAAGCACACCTGAATTATGTAGTTATGGCAGATGTCACTCTTACAAGAATAATAGAGACCAAAAAGAAGATAGAAAGAGAAGTTAGGATGGGGTTCTTCCATATGTAAACATTTACATTCCTATTTTGGGTTAATTAGAGTCTTTGAAGTTACAGTAATTTCACGACCTTTGATAAATAATAAGAATTGAAAAATGGGATGTTATCTACTCTTATCATCATGTTCTAATTATTTTCAATGTCCGTGGCTTAAAAGAAAAAGGTGTTTCATACAGTGTTTTGTAACGTAACAATATTTCATATTAGCAACTATTCCATGGGTTTTACACATCAGTTATTTAAAGAACTCATTCTAGTGCCCAGGTCTCATGAAACCATGGTGGCAATTAGAAAGATACTGAAATCAGATGACATTTCAGATTTACTAGGAACAAATTTGATAAATTACCTCTACATGATTTTTAAGAGTATTGATTAGTTTTACATTCTGACAAAGAATTGTTTGAGAGCAGGGACTCAGTGTAATCCATGCTGACTGCAGAGAATGTGGTTTCTATAAACTTGTTTTTGGGGGAGAGGGACACAAAACATGATGACACTAGACACACACACAAATTCTTTGTATCTAACACAAAAACCTTGCTCCTCTTGCAGCTTCTGCTTACCCAAATCCCAAAGGATCAAATTACTGTTTCAGTTAAATTCACTTTTCCAGTAGGTGGAGACAATTGTTGATTTGAAATAAGCTTAAGCCTTTACATTTTGATTGCAAACATTTTATTGAGATACTCTTAAAATAATGAAAATTAGGATGTAAGAAAATGTTTAAATTTTTATTTTAAGATAGTTCACTCTTAAGGCTCTTACTGAAAGAGCTGTGGCATTCAAATATTGCTTCTGTATTAAGAGTGGCTACTCAAATAGTTTGTGTTTAATTTTCTAATTATCTCCACCCACTGGTCAAATATGCATTGATGAAAAGTTTAAGTGATACCTTTTAAAATATCCAAACACAGGATGGAGGAAAGTAGACTGAGGGTAAATAGACTGAGGGTAAATAGACTGAGGGTAAAAAGATTGGATAAAGTTTTTTCTTAAGACTAGTAACACAAGGTAGGGGACCCCTCAAGTAAATCAGCAGGAGAATAAAAGAAAGATGTGTCAGTCATTCTGGCCATGTTATTCCATTCCATGATAAATTTTTTAAAAAATATTTTATTCCATATTCATTCATTAATTGTTCAGAGATCTGACTGCAGGGATCATGTCAGAGGCTTTGCATGTAAAACGTGCCAACAACTTTTTATGTGATGTTGATTTCTTTTTTAACAAGTCAGTGGGCCAGTTGGTAAGTCAGCCTTTACATATCTTATTAAAATTCCATCCCATTCCTTTTCTGATCCTCTGTTGAAGTTTACAGAGATCTTTTTGGCAAGATGAAACTGCTTATGCAGCAGAAGTTCTCAGACTGGGAAGACAGACTATGTTCTAGTAAATGAAGTGAGAGAAAAGTTAATTTCTCCTTTCCAAGTTATTCTGGCTTACTGCATTGTGATTTGTTGTGCTGTTGCAAATGACAGGGCTGCTGCACAGAAATTGCTTGAATGTTATTAATTTTGCTGTAGTCATAGTACTGCTTACAGCTTCTCACACATTCCTCAGATCATTAGAAGGAGCTGTAATTAACAACTGAAAGTTCAGTTTACGCATTCTTTGGTAAAGAGCATGCAGGCAGGGAGAAGTTGGTAAGTGAAACTTCATGTTCATGGAGTGCGTGGCAGTCGGGCATTCAGTCATCTGAACTCAAATCGGACAGACAGTCAGTCTCTCTTCTCAGATCTACTGGCACGGCTCTGCTGCTTACGCTACATTTGGTACGGAACAGCAAAATGGGATGAGCAGTGCTTGATTCAGTCACTTCTGACCAGTGAAGCTCCTTTATACAGATTTATTCTTTGTAGTATTTTAACAACTTCCAGGAACTTGTTGCAGTTGGCATTTGTTTTACATGATCTTCCCTGAGGACAAACTCTGGGTGTACATTGCTATGTGTGGTATTTAAGGCAGTGTTCAACTGCAGCTTATTTATCAAGTGAAACACTTGGTTTCAGTTCTGTGAATTTTGTTTTATTCTTTCATAGCTTTACGTGGGGTGGCCCAGTTGCTGCATGGATAAAATTCAACCTTGGTGTAAGCCTGTTGTGTGAGAGGAGTTGTCCATCATTAGCTCTACAATAATCTCACAGGTGTCTTGTCGCAGGAGGGATCAAATGGACACACTACCTTTAAGTCATTGTGCTTTGGGAAGCAAGATAAACTGGTAACTTGTGTTGCTGGGTTTTAATCAGCACTGCTGTAACATTACCTGGTCACAGGGCAGTAATGACTGTGCTTGAATTGCTCTCACTGATGGTTGAGAGCCCTCACATCTGTTTCATGTTCCTGTTGCTGCAGGGGAGAAACGTTTGGGCAGTTTTGAGGACAGGCTATAAATACACAAAGAGAAAGGGGTATGGGAGCACCGGAGAGTTGAATCGTGTCTTGAGTTTTACGTATAATTTTATAGGAAAAAAAAATCCATCCATCCATTGGTCTTTGCGTCTGCCACACACACACACAACGGGTAAAGCTTAGGGATCCAGACATTGTTAAAAATCGTGCTATTGGAATGGGAGGTTAACTGGGTGTATACACTGGTGAGAATGTAAGAGGCTTTGGCTGTTGTTGAAAAGGGGCAGAAAAGGGTGTTGTATGGAATGATTCGCAAGTTGAAATGCGGAGCCCGAACGCGCCGGGTCGGCTCGGAAAGGCGGCTCAAGCGCGCTCTCCAGTGGCCACAGCGGGACAGCGGCGCCGGCATGGGCTGGGGGCCGTCGGGGCCACCGCGCCGGCTGAGTGACAGAAGCGGATGGCTGCATGCTTAGCTGAGCACACTGATAAATAAGCTGGTGCTTCTTAACAAATAAGTGGCTTTTAAAAAAAAATCTGCTGTTGCCAAAAATTGAATCAGTTAGGAATCTTGCTCTGGTAGCTGGGTCAAAAAAGGACTGTCCCATCCAGCAGTCTATTAAATGGGGAGATTGCTGCAGTCTCTGCTGGGATTTTTTGTGCTGACGCCTGGAAGCAGGCAGGTTTATTGTTGAATGGAATTTATTAGCTATGAATTGAAGCGTGCACATTTAACTGTGTCAAATCTTGGCAAATAGCTCTGCAAACAGCACAGACTAACTAAACAGCAGCAGAAAGAAATGCATAGTTCTTAACAAGTTTAGCACACAGTTCTCGGTCTTACATCAGATTCCATGCTGTTCAGGAAAGCAGCCGTGGCCTTCAGAAGGAAGAACTTCATTGGCATTAATGAATAGGAAATGGAAAAGAGAACGGTGAACTGTTCAGCAGGTGGACTCATCATGAAGTGGAAGGTCTCAAGGTGCATTGTGTAATTTGAAATTTCTGAGATAACTGCTTCATAGATGACTTCAAGTTTCTAGTATTTTACTTTAGCTCTCTTTAACTGTTCAAACCATGAACTTTTGGCTCCTGGTAGGGCTCTCTTTTGTAGACAAGACTTAAGTTAGCCCTTGTTTGATCACACGCCTTGTTTCTCCAAAAACCACAAGTATTTTATATGACAGTGTGACTGTCAGAATGGTGCTGTTGGGTCTTGCTGTTAACTGGAGTTGTTAAATTAAGACACTTGAAGTAAGTTTGAGCTCCTAAGAATGTAGTGTTTGGTTGGATTTTTCGAAGTAATTTTATTTGTAAGGTACTAGCAAAAAAACTACATAGAGGAATATTTAGTGAAACCATTAAGAATCCTTTTTTAAGAGTTGTAAGAATTAGTCTAATTACAAATTTGGCAAAAAATGCATGTGTAATAAGTTTCAGAAGTCTGCTACTTAGCTTAGAATGTATGGGCCCTATATGGAAAAGTGCAACTGTATATCTGTTCATATGTGACATCTGGTGTGATACAGTCACACCAGTTATCTGTTCACCACTTCTGATGAACCCATTACACAGAATGTGTACTTTTGTGCACAAAGCACTTTCCTCACTATGGATGTCACTATAAAGCTTTTATACATTTCAAATAATAATAAAAAAATAAAATCCCTTGGGCTTCCCTACCCCAGGCATAAATGATTTTACTTTACAAATATAATTACTGTACTTCCAGGAGGTAATCTCTCTGGACAGCCATAGACTAGTTTGAATTAGATTACTCTGTTTTTTCCTCCAGGGTGAGTTAATACATTGAGTTTTATTTTTCTGTAATTACTTCAAAATTTAGATCACTTTTAAGGCTTACTATTCTTCCTTATAACTAGACTGAGAAAGTTAAGAATACTTGCATTTGAGGGGATGACATTAACTTTTTTTCATCTATAACTTAATTTCCTTCAGGTAGGTATCTGTTCTGCTCCTCAACTTCATACAGCTCATGCTGTGTTCAGTTAGTCTCAGTTGTAGAGTTTCTTAATTTGGAAATACTGGAAATATTTACTTAATAAGCAGAGAGTAAGCACACTAAATCTTTCAACTGTGACATTTAACCAAGTCTAGCTAGAGCAATGTTTTTGTTAAATCTGTATTTCCAGAGTTCTGGGTTTGAAATCTTTCCAGTAGTTTGGCAGTAAGCTTCATGAATAAAGCAAGTTACTACTTTTACCTCTGTTACAAAATGTTTGGACAGAAAGCCAGTTAGTGTGAAATAAACAGAGGAGCAGAGTTAGTCAGGGGAGATAGTCAGGAAAATGGTTTTCCTATTTTTTTCATGAACTTCAGAAGGAAGGGCAAATCTCTGGATAGATGATAGTGAACCACGATTGGATGCACATGCATTTATATAAATGACCTGTTTGTATTTGGATTTTACTTACTTTAAGAAGCAGCAATGCACTTAAAGCAGTAGATGAGAGAAGACTACAGAGATTAATTTGCAAATTAACCTTCTAATAATACAATGCTGTTTTGAAATAGAAGGAAATCTTTGGTGTTTTGAGGTCTCAGAATATGACTTCCTGTTTGTGTTGAATACAGGACCAGCCCGGATATCTGTAGAGGCAGTAATTTCAGTTCTGTAGTTGGCATCTGGTATCCAAGTGCGGGAGTATTGTGTACTAATGCAAAAGTAGTACAATGTTACAGGGTAAAACTCGTTACCTGTGTTGTCAGTGAAGTCCTACAGCCTAGCTAAGTAACATGTAAGTCCATTGCAAACCTGAAAGTACTTGGGTCCCATTGAATACAGTAGGTTTTCAAATAATAAGTTCTTTCGTTGGGTCAGACTGAAGTTCCATCAAGCTCATTTTTTCTAACATGCAGTGCAGCATCTGAAACCATGCAGAATCTGTCAGGAGCTCCTATTAGTGTTATCCCTGAGCAGATTTTCAAGAAGACAGAAGACATGGATGTGTCTTAATGAGAAGATGCTGGGGCCAGAAGAGTTAGTGTCTGGATAACCTTAAATTCAGCTTACAGATAGGCATAAAGAAGCGTAGCATGGTCCCCAAGTGCCTAGACATCATTACCCAAAAACCAATGAAGAATTCATTGTGCTAATGTGCAACAGCAGCAGATTCCAAAATTTAGTGTGTTGTTCATGACTAAAATAACATCTTATGTAATTGCCCTGGGCCTGCAAATTAGCAGCTTCTAAAATGATCTTACAGCTTTGCAGAGGGGATTGAAAACTAAGACAGCAGAATGATTGATAATGCTAAAGGCGTAAGACTTGAAGGGCTCCAGGAAGTCCATCTTTGAGTAGAGAGAGATTATGCATTTGCCACTCTTTTTCTTCTCTTGCTCTTCTGCAAGTCATTAGGGAGCCAGTATAAATGCAAGAGGATGACCTGAAATACCAGGCACACGTTGGCAGCTGTGGGTGTGGCTACCTGTAAGAAGAAGATTCCTACTCTCTAATATTGCACTGAAAAAAGACCCTGCATCAGGATCTTTCTCTTGTTTGATGTGATCTTCCTCTGTGTTAGGATATTACCCATTTGAACTGGACAGGGTTGATGCCAGTAATGGATTGGAAGTTGCAGTCTGTCTTTTAAAAATACATGTTTTATTTTGTTTGTATGCATGCATGCAACTCCATACATATATGGAAACATACAGAAAAAGAAGGAATTTTTAATAAAATGCAGTATTTTATATGTGTGTGTTAAGATGTATGTGGGTGTATATGTATGCGTACATATGTATCTTAAAAAAAAACGCTTGTCTGTAAACAGAAAGCCCAACATCCATAAACTGTCTAGGAAAGCATAAATACAAAGTACACATACATGACATTTTCTCTAGGTAATCTCCCAGAATCTGGCTAACATTTAACCTGAAGATTTTTTAAATTAAATTAGGTTGTGGATTATTTTTGTAATTTGGTTTGGGTGCTTTTACCATTCAAGACGCTTCAATTTCAAAGCTGGTTTCAACTCCTTAATGGACTGTATTCATACATAAATTGCTAGTGTGCACTGGAGATCTGTTTGATTAAACATGAGAAACTCTTATCCTTGGATTGGATTACTGTTTAGTTTCTTTAAATAATTGACAATGGATTTTCACTGAAGTGCTTGATAACTGAGATATGATACGTGCAGCATTGTAGCCTTCTGTGAAGATTGAACCAGTACTAGTTCTTGCTTTGGTAACAGAGCTGGTGGCAAGTTTGCAGCAGATTAATGATTACTCATCTTTTAGTTTAGGAAGCATGTCAGACTGACCAGGATATCCATAGGCTGGTCTTTGGTGGGCCATTGCTCCATTCTGCCTAATGATGTGTCCAGGTGAAACAACAGAAATAGATGTTTAGCCTCCAAACACTGGAGCTTGCAGGCCTGTTTACATATTTACCTGCTCTCTAGAAATCTGACTGCTGCCCTGTGACATGTTCCTTTTGATACTGGCTTCCACACAGGCACCTTGAATAAGGTGAACCTAGCCTTGGCAAATATCTTGGTGTGGCTTTAAGGGTTTTCTGCCTTTAGTGTGGGGTTTTAATAAACACAGAAAGATAAAGTGTGTTGGGGAAAAGGAAGAACATTCTAATAGCTTGAATTTTGGATTGTTTGGTCACTGAGTCCTTTGAACTTACATATGTGAGCTGGTAAAAGGTGGTCGTCTGAAGCTAAAGGGGAGAGTTCTCAATTAGCAATAGAAATGCTCTTTCAAGTTAGTCTGACAGTATGGTATCCTGTGCCTGGAAGCATGTTCAACTGATCTGTGGAAATGCATTGATAATAAGGAGACATCACTGTCTCAATTGCTGTGATTAAAAAACATCCTTCCTAACATCCTCCTTCACATTGTCCTATATCTACATGCAGAATTGGGAACAAGCTGAAGCAGCTGGCTCATCTTTCCCTCACTCACTTCAGTCATTCTACAGGTAGCTAGCAGTTTTTTAGATTTGGTACCACTTGGAAAACACTTCCAGTTTTACAGCAATAAGCAATGGCTTTAAAGCTTCTAGGTTCAGTCTTGTGATGTAAGGAGGAGGAATGGAATCAGGTGTTCTAGATCATCCTGTGTTAGCAGTGAACTGGAGATGTGTTTTCGATCAAAATCAGCTTGATAGGAGATCTTAGAATCCAAGCAGTGATTTCCATACAAACTAAAGGCTTGGTGTTATAGAAATAGTTTGTACTACCTGCTGGAAATGCGGTGCCAAGGATTCAGAGAGATGAAAAAAGCTCTTTCCCCTTTACTTTCCAGTCTGTCATCTTCTCACTCATTGGTAAAAGTCACAGTTCTCATGTTTGATCGTTGTGTCGTTTAAAGAGGCAATAACGAAGCAATGTCCCAAGACAGTTCTTTAGAAAGATTTTAAAAAATACTTTTTCAAGGTGACTTTCTTATTATATTTTAATAGGAAGTGTAATCACTGACAAATCCCTAGTTTGGTCTGAATGGTATGTGGAAGCTCTCAGGCTTGACAGAAATTGGGAAGTGTATAAAAATAAGAACAGTTCCATTACCAAGAACTTGATCTAGGCTTCTATAGATGCTGTTTGTTCTTTGGAGAAGAGATTTTCATAGTGGTAGGTGAAACAAACAATTATGTAAAGGTTTTTTTATTTATTTATTTTAGTAATAATGCAACAGAAATAGAAAAGATATAACACAACATATGTGGAGTTGAGAAAAAATTGACTGACCTTTCTTATCCCGAGTTGCACCAAGAGGGCAGGTCTTCCTCTATTGGTACATCTTGCTCAGAGAAGTGACAAAGGTTTCTCTAACTTCTACTCTCAAAACCGGCTGTAATTTCATCATCTTGATGTGTTGAAAGTGAGGCTTGACCAGACTTGTGTTTTCTCTTGCTGAAGAAATAGATCCTTTGGAAAAAAAAAAAAAAGTGCAGCATGAATATGCTTCTTGTATAGAAATAGGAGAAAAAAAGGAATAAAATTTACCAGCTGTACATTGAATATTGTCTTTCCAAGTGATGCCCAAAAATACTCTTGTGCATCTGAAGATAGTGAATGCATCATAAATCTCAGCTAATATTATCTAGAATTGCTCTACTTAGTTATCTGTGACCAAAATTAGAATCCTGCTAAAGCTTCTGTTATGTAGTTTTTAGAGTTCATTGGCAGCTTCTGAGTGAATTAAAAGGATGAAGAAAGGCTAAAGGAGTGAAGACTCATAAGGAGACTCTTGAGATCTTGGCCATCCTATTTTAAATTAGAATTCCAAAATGTTAGGAAGATCTCTGAATGTCTATAGCACAGGTTGCTTTTATTCAAGCTACTAATTCTTTTTTTGCAGCTAAGCTGCCATTTTGGTTTTACTATCTACTCTGATTCTTGAACATTTGGGTATACTTAGGAAACAGAAGGGGTACTTTCTTGTGTAAACAGAAATAGGCAGTGAATAAAAAGATAGTGGAAAAATCTCGAGTCTGTATGAACCTAATGGATTAATCAAGAATTATACTGTGTGACATTTCACAGTTTGTACTTAAGGAAATATATGCAAATACCTCTTGTCAGCTTGTTTTGAGGGATCTGAACATATAAACCTCTGAATGAGTCTTTCATTCAAGTAGGTCACTTCCATTTTATTCTTTTTTTTTCACATAATTCCCAAACCAACTTTAACTGATGCATTAACTTGGAAGTCACTGGGGCTGGTTACCTGCTTGCAGCTAAGTTTACACTTAAATCCTTTTCAGTAATATTTTTGCAAATTCTACTTCTCTGGAATATTGTCTAACAAACTTTTTTACAGGCAGTGGGCTGAAAGAGGGGCACAGTGAGGGACTCAGCGTTGGGAACCTGCCTCTCTTTGGCATCAATGAATAAGCACCGTGTTATCTTCCGGGCAGAAGTGCCAGTCTGTGTACATGAAGACAGGTGAAGCAGGTGACAGTTCCATTTAAACACTACCCCTTCCAGCATGGTGTAAGCACCATGTGGTAGTGCTAGATTGCGTACAGAAATGACAGATTGGGTGTGGTTTCCTGGGCCATTAGCTAGAATATAGAAGACATTTCACATTTTTTTGTTTTTCCTACTGAGCTACTCCTTTTGCTGTATCTAGTTTTTCTAAGTTCATTATAATGTGTTGCCTACTTTCCAGCCATTTTTTCCCTTTTATTAGATACATTTTCAAATAATTTACTATTACATAGGTGTTCAAGACTCAACCAAAATTTTACTTTTATGTGGGTGTTGGAGAGATGACCAACTTCTCTGTGTATGGTAGGGTCTTTGGCTAAATGATTTGAACTCTGATGTTGGGGTATGTGCACAGGCCTGTGTTCTGATGGCTGGTATGATGACTGCAAAAAACCCATGAGAGATAATCTGACACTTGAGATGATCTTGAATTTGTACATTTTGGTGGTGATTAAACTCACTGAAATATATTTTCTACTCCTCCTGAAATATAATCCAACAAAGAGAATTAAAGTCAGCGAGTTTTTATAGAGGATTATTTGTACATGATGTTGGAAGTGCTGTGTCTGTGAATATGTTTGGGATGCTGTTATGTTATGTGTGTGTCTTTATGGAATCTTGAAAGTCATAGGACATTGTGTATTGTATGGCTTTGCTGTGCTGTTAGCACAGTAGATTCAAGTAAAAATGTTCGGTGAAACAAGAATGACTGGGATGCAGTTGCAGTGATATTTCCATGCTTCAAATTTATGGTGGAGTCTTCCAACTCTGCTGCATGAAGCAGATTTGTGCTGTGCTATAAACTTATCATTTCATCAATCTTTGCATTGTTTTTCATTGTCATACAGATTGTCATACAGAAAAATCTGTATCCACCTGTTCTTGGAAAGCCTCAGAACCGAGACTGATAGAATTACTATACTGATTTATTAATTTTATTAAGTCTTGAACTTAAGGTAGTCTTCCTGATAATTTAAAATGAGAGATCTGATGTGTGCACATAAAGCACTGTGTAAGTGTTCCTTCCTCACAAAAAGATACCTGTTCAGGTTCAGGGTATCTCTCTGGAACAAGAACTGCCTGCAGAGTGATGGACTTTCAATAAAGAATTAGGAAAACTGATGAACAGTGTATGTCTGGTAAAAATCCTTTAGAGGAAGGGTTCTGCAGTATCCTGCTGGTATTTGGCATGGATGAGAATGTTTTTCTGTTCATGTTTAAGATTCTGGTTGGTACACAAGACCAGGAAATTGCAGGTCTTCTTGGAGTCCTCTGTTTTAACTTGTTTGACATGCTAACAATTCATTTATTAAGCACAGGAAGATCACAGTTTTGAGCACATGTGAAATTTATGTAACTGTATAGTGAATTTCAAGTACTTAGAGTGTATATCAAAAAATTGCCATGAGACTATTTAATTTTCTACCCTTTCAGCCATAATTTAATCCTATGTTGAGCCAACATAATGCATGCCTGATTGAATCTTTATCCTTCATAGCTCTTGATGTCCATTGTTCTGGACAGAGGCATGGTAATTAATTTGTGAAAAGATTTTTTCAATGCAGAGACTTGGCTTCTTTTTTGAACTACTGGCAGGAGCTGATTCAAAGCAGTCTCTCTGGTATTAAAAAACAAGTGTTGATTCCTTCTGTGTGAAAGTTGGCTTGTCTGGGTCTGAAAACTTACGCTGAGAAGTGATGTGGTATTTAAATCCTGACACTGTCTTTGGAAAAACAGAATATCTGCTGGATTTTCTGCAGCTGAGAAAGCTTCTTTCATGTTTCAAATGCTTCAGTCATTGAACACAAATTCCTTCTTACAGGATCAAATGGGATTTCTGTATGGCAGGTTAGTGTAGAGGAATACTCGGTGCCATCAGTAAGCTTGATTTGTGGAAAGGATATTAATGAAGATAGAAAGGTCCCTTTCCAAGCACTATGGTGTTAGTACTGCTGAGGTTTGTTACAAACATTATTCCGAAGGAAGTTTGGGCCCGACGATCTGATGTTTCTAAAGGATGTCTCAATGTACAAACTAATGCCAGTGGGCTGGATCAGCAATCCATTAAGTGCTTACCAGGCTGCTGGGCCAACATCTTTTTTAGTGTGCCACTGGATCTGTCCAGGGACAGGTGTTTGGGAGTTTACCTGCATGTGGTTTACTTTATTAGATCTGTTTCTTCAAGCTGTTTTTCCTTCCTCACTGGACCAAAAAGCAAGCTAAAGTCCAGCATGTGTCCTTGCAGTCCAGCAGTCTTTACAGCTTTGCACACAAGTGTAGCTGACTCTTAGGATACATGTAGCTGAGGAATCGGGATCTGTTGACTTAGGGAAGTGCAAGCCTGGGCTGCTTAAAATTATCAGCTGCTCTTTGAGTGGAGACTGTCAGCCAGGTTCTGTCCTGAGTCTAGGACTTTTCTTCTCTCACACGACAAGTGGAATGTGTGCAGGTCTTCTGGGGGCTATGTTGATAGGGTTTCTGAGAAATTGAAACAGGATCAAAGTTCCATTTGGTGTTGGGCACAACTTAAAGAAAAGTATAGTGAAAAGTGAAAGAAACAGAGATAATTATTTGAAAAAATAAGTAAACAGGTTGATATTCTTTCTGCAAAGAGGAATTTATACTTCTGAAAATGCATCCCTAGACTATGTTGTTTCAGACCTTTCAAAATCTTGAGGAGGAATGGGGCCATTTCACTTATGTGTCAAGTTTGTGGAGACAATGACTACTCCATCTATTTTTTGCTACCTTGCGTGCTGTATAACCTGTCTGCTGAGACAGGACTTGGTTTTTTTAAATAACATTCATAAATACTGGCAACAATGTGATTTTGACCTTGTAACACCCAGAAAGTTATGTAAAAAGACATCTTAGCCCTTTCAAGTTTTCTTGGGAACTTGAAGGTAATTTCATGTTAAATTATTCCACAATCTTAAAACTAGTTGTATCCAAAGAACCAATTTATCTATAGGAGGTTACATTGCTCTCTTTTTTATATTGTTTTCAAGCCCAGTACTCTTCAGGGAAAGAGGAATTCAGTGGGGAGTAAGATAAGCAGAAACAACCATGGATGGGACTGACTGCTCTGAGAACTCATTTGGTGTGATGAGACAGTCCTCTCAAGTGCCACACTGATGGTGGCTGGTAAAGCAATTACTCTTTTCCAGGTCAGGACCTGGACTTCATAAAACCTTCTTGGGGAAAAGCTCTAACATGGATTTATTATTTATCTATTGCAGTGAAATTCCAAGGCTGGGGACAGAGACTCATGATCCCTAACCTACCATTTCTGATTGTACACGGAGGACTTCAATAGGCTATTTTGGGAATCCTCTTCTTTTCTGTGGATGGCATTAGAAGTGGTCCTGACTGCTGCTACCCAGGTGACTGGGTCTTAAAATTTGTGCAGATCTGAGAGGTTTTATAGTCAAAATCCAACAAGTGTTGTACTAGTACTTGTTTGTACTAGTACCCTCCTCTCTTCTCCCAACTCCTTTCTCTGAGACACCTAAGAAGTGCGGAAACAAAAGAACAAAGGACTTGAGTGAAAATTAAGATAATGTGGTTTTTATTGTTTCAGCATAAAGAGGTTTGAAGAGAGTTAGCATATGAGGATGCATATGAACTGCTTTTAAGATACAGCAATTGCAGTTTGAAGTCGAGAAAAACATTATCTCACAATTTTTTTCCCCTCTCTGTAGGCTTTCTCATGGCTCAGATGCAGTCAGAAAGCAAGTTCCATCATGGAACTTTCACAAGAGAAGCCATTATAAAAGATGATGTCATATCAGTAGAAGTTGTCGATTCAAACCTTTCAGATTTACAGCAATTTGCCTGTCTCAGAAAAGGATGAAAAGCCCTGACAGATATTATTCTTCACTGAGTTTTGCAGTGGTGTGAACTGTTCAAGAAGAAAAGTTTGGCTGTCTTTGCATTTGCCAGTACTTCTTTTGAAAACAAACAAACAAACAACCCTTCCCCCCCAGCCAAAAAAAAACTAAACCAAGACATTTTAACTAAAAAATGTGCAAAATTTACTTGAAAGATCTCTGGTTTTGCTTGAGTTGGAGTGGTGGGGTACATGACTGAAAATTCAGAAGTTCTTAGCAAAACTTAATGAAATCCAACTTGGTGTTCTGAGGAAATGGAGTAGAAAATTTCAAACATGTCAGTATGCATCACATACAGTTTTGAAGACACCCTTTGCTGTTTCACTGCCTGTGCCCACCTTATACAAGACAGAACACTGTCTTCAGGGTTTACAGCAGTAACTTTAACTTTAAAGTGAAGGTGGCAAACATTCAAAGAGAGCATTCAAAGTGGCAGTTTCCTTAAAAGCATGTAGTTCTTAATCCAAGCTGCCCCAAGACCACTAGAAATAAATTTTTCCTGATGCTATTGTGTCTAGATATTCTTAAATTGAAATTAGATTTCCCACTTTTCATTAAACATTGGCAATTGTGAATAAATCCTGGTAACATAACGTGGGGAAGTAGTCCAGGAGATAAAACACATGACTAAGGGCAGTGTGACTTACTCCATGAAGTTTTTCAGTTCCCTTCAAAATACAAGTGTCAAGCTGATCTTTTTATTCCTTTTCCAGGGTTCTTGAACACAGCCTTCTAAGGACTAAAGAAACATAACTGTTGAGGGTAATGAATAGGCAATTGTGTAAATCTTGACTGCATCGAACTGAAAGAAAGGTTTAGAGTGGAGTCTCTTCACTAGGAGTGACGGAGATGTATTTTGAGCATTCCTGAAGGTCAAGTAAGCCTTTAACATGCCATATTTTGCCATTTCTTTATTAAAACACAAAGTTTTTATGTGGCATTTTTCACTATTTAAAAAGATAAGCTGTGTTATTTGGCAAACAAGTTTGAAAAAGCCATTTTCTATCCACTATATCACTACTAACATTCCAACTGTGTTATGGAAATTTTCTTTGTGGGTAAAGCTTTAGCTGTGTTCTTAAAATAAGCAAGAACTGTGTCATATGACAAAGGTAGTGAAGTAAACGGGGTTTTTTTGTTTTTCTGTTGCAAGTCACCCTGAACTAGAGCATTATTCATTTAGTGAATTGCATTTACTGCTTCCAGATAAGTTTGTTGGGCAGAAATGGGGGTGTGTGCATGAGAGAGGTTAGTTTAGTGGAAGTGGGAGCATTAGAGTTTAGGGATGAACTTCAAGTGAAATTTTTGGAAAATGTATTAGGTGATCATGTAAAACTGAAAACTGAGGTCCTGGGACAGAGATAATTTAATTTAAATGTTATAAATTTTGCAGATTCACTCCTGTTTGCAGATTCACTCCTGTGCTAAATTTTTTGTCTTCAGGCTGGGATGCAGTAGAAAATTGAGTGAAATTAAGTGAATACTTCCCTATGGAAGCGTTTCATGGTGGTTCTTTTCCTTTCAATAGAAAAATGGGCTAGGTATAATAATAGTGTAATTAAATACCTTTTCCTTTTTTATTAAAGAATATGTTGACATAGTCTAAATATTTTCTAAAGTGCTTTAACCTATTTTGTGCTCCAAAAAGCTGTCATGTATTTGTTTTCTCCATATAATTTTTTTGAGCAACTTTTAAATGCTTGTGTAGCATCCATAGTGGAAGCTCAAAAATAATTTTATGTCTGCACTGGTACAGCTCTAATTTAAATACTCCAGTGTATTAGCTTGGAAGGGATAATTCAATAAATACTTCACAGTAGCAGAGGCTTGAAACAGTGAATGCATGAAATGTTAACATATGGGTGTGACTGGTAAAAGGGCAGAGGTGTAGTTTTTTACAGCTACATCATAATGGAGCAATCAGATTTTGAAAGTGCTGAGTTTGGATGCTTTCATTTAAAAAAGCATTCTGCTGTTATAACTCTGAGAATATATTATGACAGTGTTATTTCACTTGATATCAAAACTTCATTATAAAATTCTTATTTGTTAGAATTCCTGAGTGTCTCCTACGCTTGAAGCTGTAAAAGGAAGTAGTGTTAAAAGCAACAGTAGTATCTGGATGATATGTGGTTTCTGGTACATTTCCTTGTCTAAGCATTTTCACTAAAGCAAAAAGTGCCAAAACACAAAAACAAAGTGCCAAAAACTAATTTGAAGCCTGGAGTAATAGCAGTGGGACAAAATATATATATGTGAAGTATTTTCACTGAAGAAAGAGGACTTTTTGTTCAGTTACAGTTTTTAATTTTGGAGGAGAGTGATGTTTAAAGTGTACCTTTGTACTGTTTTGTGACAGACCAGTAGGTTGAGCTGACAGTATGATGTAACTGTAAGAAGGTCAAAATAGATCTCATTATCTCTCCCTATCACTAGAGAGGGAAGTATTAATGGTGTCATGCAAGGCACTCACGAGACTCTTGTCCAATAATGGAAACTGAGACATTGTGCTTTCTAGATGTTAAAAACATTGGATTAAGAACAGGGAGCAGAAACAATTGTTTAATCTAGATTTTTCTATTAACCAAGATTAAGGAAATGCCCAGATATCTGAAGTGTGGATTGTTTTTAATGATATCCTCCTGATACTCTGTTGAGTGATCAGGTGCTTTCAGAACACAAGGATGCAGACACCCCTGGGATGCAAACTGCAGTGAAACCAACATCATCTCTGGTAATAAGATGCATCACAGATCTCTGGAGGTGCAGTGTTGTTACTTTGCTACACAGTGGAGTATCTAATTTTGTTTATTTGAAGTACCTTGTCTTTTTTTGCAGACGTGCACAAAGCTACACTACAGAACAGCTCTGTAACTAATGTTCTGAACCGTTTCATTTACACTGACAATAGAGTACGTTACAAGCCTTGTGAATTTTACCTTTCTTTGAAAAAATGCCTATCCAGTGTTCCTAGATGAAAGTGCAAATGGCTGGAAAAAGATGCTTGATGGCCAAGCTTGGGCCAGTTGCTCCTGGGGTTCCTGGTCTCAGAAGTGGGACACAACATGCAGCTTGCCTTATCCACTATGACAGTGTTGATTGGAGACCAGCAACAAGATGAAAGCATGTTCTTGGAGTGGAAGTCTGCTATCCCTTTGGAAGGGTGTTCATTATTTTCTCTTCAGGTCTAATTTTTTTACTTGTGTGAAGAAGAGATTTAATTGAGGAAGAAATCTTAATTGATTTCCAGCTGTCCTTAGGCTGAATTTGTGAATAGGATAAAGCAATAGGTGGTTCTGCATGGCTTTCCATCAAGTGTTTCACCAAGAAAAGTGGTACAGTAAACTGATTCTTACATTTGTTTGGGTTTGTTTGTTTGTTTGTTACACATGACTTCTTCCTTGCTATATAACTGTCTTCTTTACTTATATTAGCATTTTTGCAGTCCTGCTTTCTTCAGGCTCTGTAGTACTGCAACAAATAAATAATACTGAGTACTGTGGCAGAAATGCAGATACAAAGCTTTTGATTCATTTGGAAGAGTGCGCATTAGAGAAAGCAATACTTCAAAAGGTGTACTTAGGTTGTTGTATCTCTTTTGCTGGCATTTTAGACTTCATAAAAACTGGCATTAATTACCAGAGGTCTGCAGAGAATGCAGGTTTCTTCATCCAGCTACTGTTTGCAAAATACCGGGGAGAATGATGGATGTGTGCAATAAGCTCAGCCTCTTGTATAACTTGAGTGTAGTGCAGGATGCATTCTGAAACTTTGTTGAATTTCTCCTGTAACTTTTGACTACAAAGTAGAATCTTAGACTGCTGATCCACTGAATGTTTTGCCTTCATTTAAAAATCTGTTCAAATATATTTCTCCAGTACCTGAACTACTAAGGTAGTTGAAGAACTAAGGGTAGTACAGTCTTTCTTCACCAAAATTGAAAATTCTCCTGGGGCATGTCCTAGTACTCATTTAACGTACAGTACTCTTTGCGTGACATCAGTGTATACTTTCCTAATATCCGTAGAGAAAAAGTAAAAACACACAAATAAAATTTTAAATTCAACCTTTTAAAAAACTTTTAGTTGACTTGCTCGTACATGCTCTGCTTTGTGCTGTATGGTGCTTAAAGATTTTTTTTTTTCTGTATTCTTGTCTGTTGTGTGCGTGTGTGTCCTTCCTCAGTTAATAATTTCTGTGCCTGAAGCTTGCATCATTCTTCTTCTAATTAAAAAAGGTCAGAAAACTTGATAATACCTAACACTTACATAGGCTTATCTTCAAAGCATCAAGCTTAGTTAGCATGAAGTTAATTGCCTTTGTACTTTATGAAATATTTTTCTTGGCAATCCTTTAAGAAAGAGAAGTCTGACATAATTTCCTTAAAACTAGATTTTAGTGTATCTATCCTCAATGTCTTGTTGTTGGTCATGATATATGTATTTTAAATAAGACTTAAGCTTTTTAATCTGCTAGTTTTGGAGTTTTGATGTTTTGTTCCCTTTTTATCTTTGCTGAGATTACTTTTAAATAGTGCTTTTATTTTTTCCAAAGATGCAGCTGTGAGGTCCATCTGTTCATCAGAAAATTTGTGCTTCGTCTTTTTTTAGACAATCTTCGCAGCCTGAAAGAAGTATGTCTGCAGTGTTCAAGCTGGGAAAGGATTGTTGGCTCTTCCCTATAGCTTTTGTGACCTTCACAGTCATGAAACATGGGCATGAAAGATATAGTTGAGCCAGGTTTGATAAGGGTAGGGACTGCTTGAGCCTCTATTTATAGGTATGTTAAAATAGTTTCATCTTGGCTTGGCAGTAGACTTGGAGAAAATGAAGTAAAAAAAATTAATAAACTTTTCTAAGCACTTACGTTATTTCTTTTCAATGTGCAGAAATTTAGTGGGCAGAATTTGAATATCCAGAGGAACATTCATTCTTATCAATTAGACTTCTCCTTCTTCCTTTAAAAATTCATTGCTGTATGTGATTCTGCAGTCAGTAAAGTGTTCATGCTGCAGACAACAGCTTTCTTCATTAATCAATCTTTCTGTGTTTTTAGAGGAGATCTGCTGTGTTTGCAGCCTGAGGAAGGGGTCCCGTTTAGGAGAGGTGCCTGAGTGATGTTACAATGGAACGCTGCCCAGGAATGTCTGAGTTCAGGTGGCTGTCCAGGGCTGGCCCAGTGCTCCCTGCTTGGCAGTGTCTGTCAGATGGAGGTGCAAGGTGTGTGACTGGGTGTTTGAAGGACTGTCATTGCACCCTGCTGCAGTCAGCAGTGGTGTGGAGCAGTGCCTGATTTGCAGAGGAGCCTGGGGTGGAACTGCAGAGCTCCACCACTCCTGTAGCGCTCGCTGCTCTGGAGCTGCTGCTGAGAGTGATCCTGCTCAGTGCATGCAGCTGCTGGCTGGGAAAACACAAACATAATGTTGCATGTGCTCACTGCATAGTGCTTCCCCAGAGACTTCTATCTGAAAATATGGCTTCTGAAATGTACTCTAGCAGTAGTAAGACAGCTTTGTCAGCCTTTCATATCTTCTTGGTCAATAGCCTGTTTGTGAATGAACTTGTGAAATATTCTCAGAATGTTAACTTGTTCATAGGTACTCCTTTTCTGTGTTCTAGACTGCCAAAAATGCTATAATTTGTGAGTGGGGAGAGAAGTGGCCGAGACAAAATAACTTTGTTTTTTCTTTTGCCTTTTATTTAAGCATAATGATCATTATTTAAAAACCTTAGACAGAAATGGGAAAAAAATTACAGAGTTGTCATTGGTTAAGGGCTGGCGAAGTTAAAAATTAATCTTTTGTCTGAGCTTATTGTGTGGCTTGTGAAACTTCAATATATCCCTCTTGAAAAGGTTTTAAATTACACAAGAAACTATTTCTGAAGTTTATGTATGTGACAAGATTTTAATCTAACTTTCTAGACTTTGTGTGGAGTACCTGCCTCTCCAGTAGTCCTTGAGGTATTTATTATAACTTTCTATCCAGATGAGTAGGCCATGTGGAAATAAATATGCATGTTTATTTAAATATATTATACATAATTTTCTTTTCATTCCTGTTATTTTGTAAGCTTGGAGACTAATAAAATGAAGCTGAGCTAAAAAAAATTGTGCAAAATATTCATTCTGAAAAGCTTTAATTTTCCCCAGTGAGTGACACATTTGTCTTCTGTCTGCAAATCTGGAAAATTTATTTAAATGTATGCTTCCTCTTTCCTCTACATAGAATTAATGCAGTCAAGAATTAGGCACTGAAAGAAAGAATAAAAATCAAATTTGGTAGAAGGATCACAGCTGAGAGCTTGGTGAAAACTTGCCTCTTTCTTACAATTACAAGAAGAAAGGAGTTATCAGGGTATCTTTTACATCTGTTTGATCTGAACTTACTATTGTAAGGTACGATGTGTAGATTAAACCTTTGAAACATCCTTTGGTTGTCTGAAGAACTCTGTGGGAATTAGGAGGATTTAATTCTGGTTAGTAAATTTTGCATTAGGAAGTGGGATTTCTGTATTCCCACGCCTCAGGATGCATGATGTTTGCCACAGAGATCAATTAACATCTCTTTGCCCCCTTTCCCTTTTTGAAATGGGGTTCAAATGACAAACTAGTTTGCCTGAATGTGGGGTCATATGTATAGTAGGAATAAATTGCTCAGTGCATGTACACAGCAGACCAGAATGTTCCTGCTGAGTCTTGCTTGAGGCTTTAAACTTGCTGCGGTTATGAAGATGTTCTTTGAAAATTGACTGTGGAAATTAATTCTGTGTGTATTCCCTGTCACGAAAGCCGGGGGCTGGAGTTGTAATCTCATTTTTCTTAGGAGTCCCAGCTCAGACTCAGTTCTGTTGTCACCCTTTCCTAAGAATTCCTGTATTTCAGCACCTCGCCTCAACTGAGAGTTGTTTCTGCCACCCAGTTCCTCCTGGCGTGTCTGGAGGCTGTCGTCAGTGGGTTTTTTGTAATACATGTGTGTTCCTCGTTGGTTTTGTTAACCATTGTAGTCAGCCATGCCTGTCTCATGGTGTCCTCACTAAAACAAATCCTTATGTGTTGTGATGAGTTTAACATTTTCCCCAGACGGGTCATTGAATATAGAAACAGTCTTGTCTTCAGAGAGAGGGAGGTGAATGGTAGAGCTCTCAAAGTCACTAGAGTCTTATTATTTTCCTGTAAAAATGGGACAAGAGAGGGAAGAGATACCCAATTAGTTTTCCACTGGAAAAGCACACATTTTCTCTTTATTGTACACCAAAGTACACAATAATAATAAGGACTTCTGACAACCTGGTTTATGCAGTTTGTTCATGTAGTCCTTAGTTCTTCAGTATGCCTGACTTGAATGTAAGTTCTACAGCGCTTTCTACCCCCCAGTAAGTTCTATCAACATTTCAAGGGCAGATTCACCTCAAAAGAGATGTGAACCTCAAAAGGCAATTCTTGATGGGATATTTAGATTTGGTAGTCTCAAAACTCCTCAGTTCCATCTGTTTCTTGCTTGGTAGGAGCTGATCTTTTAAGTAAAACTTTCCTACCTAAGTACTTTCATCTTCTGCTTTCATTCCTCCTGCTCAGGAATAAGAGAAGATGATTTCTCAAAAGTGCTAAGGTGGCTTTATCCCTGAAAAGAAAAAAGTGAAATTGTTTAAATGAGTGCTACTTGAAATTCCATGTGAATCTACATTATTCTGAAAGATCATTATAATTAAGCCTGGAAACAAAGTATCTCCTGTTGTTTGTTGTCTAATAGACCCTAGAAATGAGTAAATGAAAGCCTCTTGAATAGATACAGCAGAAACGGTTCCATAATACATTTCCCAAAGTGTCTTCCCCTCCTCCCACCTCTGCCCTTAGTCTTTAGATAAATCAAATTTTTTTGAAGTACATGTATGAATATCTAAGGCATACGTAGTCAGTATATTGCTTAGACTTTCAAAGCTATTTTCACATGTGAACAAATACCAGCTTTTCACATTAAACAGGAACTATATTTGAAAGTGGCTCATGACTTGTATAATGCACATAAAACACTGAGATTAAAATGCTTTGTCTAGTCCATCAAAAAAAGTATCCATATATTTGTGGTCTATTCTTTTTGAATAAACCAGCAGACATAATTCCTGTTGGAATATGCACTTGATATTTTTTTTGGACAAATAACATTCGATCATGTTCTGAATATTTTGCCAGGTGAGTGTAAAGCAGTGAAACATGGTGAGGCATATAAATGCTCCTCTGCCTACCCTGTGCTAGATAACAGGTGCAAAGACTGTCGAAGCTTAACCTTTCTCTCAGTCTAAAATTTTTGTGCTTAACATTGTAACTGATTAAAACACAGGGATACTTGAAGGTATTATTTTTTATTCAACTACTTAGAAAAATTTTCCCTTTAAGATGGGGAACTATCTACACTGAGGCAATATTGAGCCTCATACTGTGTTTAAACATAAACAATACAGCATGGGTAAAGGTGCCTTATCCTGCATTTTTGGTTTGCTTTCTAATATTAAGACAACACTATTTATAGCTAAGAAACTCTTGCTGTGATGGCTGTGCCATGAGACAACCAACACACGACTGTAGGAAGCTGTTTCTGAGAACAGCTGGTTTTGGTTTTGATGACCTGGAATGCAAGTCTGCCTTTGTGAATATTTTGATCTCTGCATGTTGATAAAGCTGGTTGCTGTTTTCTAAAAATGCTGAAATATACTTAAGTAGTTCTGATGCTAGATGTTTGTGGAACCTTTATTGAATAAAATATTAATTTGAAAACACCCTGACTACTTGCATGAAGACATTTTTCTGAAGCTTAACATTGCTATTAACGTTTTCTTTTTGATGATAAAGGGACTATTAGGGACTATTTTTTTAAATTTGATCTAAAGCAGAATTCTGAAAGGCTTAAGTAAGAAACAGGTTAATGTCATGGAGATAATATGACCAAAGATGCTGGAATTGCAGCTGGTAGTTGAGATGCATACTTTGACTTCAAGGAAGCTTTGCATTTTCTCCGATTATTTGTAGGAGAAAAAGTGCTAACCTGAAATTCCTTAGAAAAGAATTTGCATAACTGTTAAAAATGTAAAGAAAGCTTCTTATTCTAACACTTGCATTATTATGCAGCACCTATGACATAAATTGGCCAGAAACATCTGCCCACTTCTGCAGATAGTACAGCTTGCATGACTACTTTAAAAGTCACGAGTCTGAAACTGGGAATTGAGAAAATGTGAAGAAGGCAGTTTCATCTGCAGCTGAACTAGTCAGGATGTAGGACCTACCTAGTCTGGGGAAGTTGTGGACTGTTTGCATGGTAATTTTGTGACTTTATATAATGTGTGGTTGCTGACAGGACTTTGTCTGTTACAAAATAGAAATAATGCTGCTTCAAAATCTGAAAACATAAAGTGTTATTTTCCCTCCTACTCATGGTTTCACAGAAAATTCACTTTTTTTTGAAACTAAAAGTGTGGTTAAAACATTTAACATAATACAGGTCTTTTGACATGCACTGCTGTAGTTAAAATGTTGCATGTGAGTTGATTTGCTTGTTAAAAAGTCAGTTCCACTCAACAGAAAGAATGGCCTGAAATTTTTTTCTTCTGATGGAATTTTCTAGGAAGAATTAGAATCAGAAAGTAGGTGTTGAGAAATGCAGTTTGTTCTGTTACTGTGCAGTTTCATAATAGCTTTCATTATAAAGCAGTGAGGAAATTTAAAGGTTAATTCCTGTGTGGGAGAAGGGGCATATAGGCTTTTCTAATTTTCTTGATATATAGTACTCTGCAACATGCAGAGCATTGCAGAACACAGTGGTTATTCCAAGGCTTCTGGGCTTGTTGGGGATCTCAGCTGGAGATTTTGTTAGTACACCTGTGTGTGTGTCTATTTGAGCATGCATATATAGCTTGGCAGGACTTTAAAAGAGTAAAGTTAAGAACAAGAACAAATTCTCTTAACTCACCTTGATGACTTCAGGGGATCAGACAGCTGGGATGGTGGCATTTCCTGACATTTCTTGAGGCAGCATTGTTGACTCTCAGCCAAGAGTGGTTCTCTCAGCAAGTCTGAGGGTACCGGGCAGGCATGATGCATTTCTCATTGTAGGGTGTGCTTCCCATTGCAGTGTGCTGCGGGACCAGGCTGGTGTTAGTGCACTTAGTGCCAGAGTGCAGTGGGTCAGGACTGGCTGTGAAGGACTGCTGGGGTGGACACAAGTGTTCCCACAGTAAGAGCTGCCTTGGAAGCATATTTTTGATTGAAAAAAATTGGTTTGGAACTATGTGGTCATTTTTACAACAGTGAATCTGCCTCTACAGGCATTGTAAAACTTGTGGGTTGCTGTAGGTATGAGGGCTGAAAACTTCTGAAAATTATGAAATAAAAAGAGTACTGAAGGACTTGATTTTATTGTATTTGGAAGATTATGCATACTTTATACATAGTTTATACTTGTTTGTTTTTTCAATCCTTAGTAGCAAATCTTGGAAGGAATGTGCTGGGCCTGGATTCAGTTGGATGCAACCTTTATTTCATTTTCAGACACACACACACAAAGTTCTTTTTCCGTTCTGTCCCCTTGTTCTCAGTAAATGTATTTGACTGCTTAACATCTTTAAAGTTAATGTTGTGGTGTTTCCCACACTTTTGCTCCTTATGGAAGCCTGTTTTGGTCAGTATTTACTTTTTGTTTTTGTTTTGTCAGCAGCCATGCAGCAGGTCTTAGACAACCTTACTGATCTGCCGACATCGACAGGCGCTGAAGAAATAGACCTGATTTTTCTTAAAGGAATTATGGAAAACCCCATCGTAAGATCGCTTGCTAAGGTATTTAAATTTGCTGCTCTGAGTAGAATCTGGAAATGTTTTAACTCTTACATTATTTTGTGAACATTGAGTGTGGATTGAGGTATCCACAACGCGTTGTTGGTTCATCTTATTAAAAGACTTGAAGACCGGCTTGAAGGTGAAGAGTTCATAACTTCTCTGCATGCTGGTTAATAGTTATATGGAAAAATCTAGAGGAAGATAAAAAATTCAAAGATTACAGAAATAATGTGGTTACATTATTTATGAAGAAAAATCATAATATTTGGAATTAGAAGCAGTTGATTTTAATGTAGTCTTGTAACCGCTGTTGTGTGCATAACCCATATGCCTTCTGACTTTTAGTGGTTTTGCCAGAGATGAAAAGTGAGAGCAGTCACCTTCATTATCCTGTGGCATAAAAATGTTTTCTTTTCATCTTTAGCTCAAAACTACTTTCTGATATGCCAGGAAAATATTCTCTCCATGCCCTTTCCTGGATCTCAGATTAATAATTTTATCTTTGATTGTCAGCTCTCTAAAACATGGATTATCCTAAGTTTTTGTTCTTGGATTACAAAAATCTTTTATGTATGGGTGGTAGCAATCAATTATAAATATGTAAGGTGATATTTGCAAAAAAATCTTTGGACTCTTTAATTAAAATGTAGCTGGCCTTACCAGTAGGAAATGCAGAAAAATACTGCACATCACTTATATATGTTCTTAATCTTACTTCATAAAAATAAGCTCCTTTCATGAGGAAAACCCAGTTAACTTAAATACAGCTGTCTCTTTAATAGGAATAGACATCTGAAAGCAGTGCCCTCTGGGCAGGCATGAAATCCTCTGTAAAGCTAAAGGATTGTTGCCAATGGATTTTGTTCAGTATAAAAATCTGGAAAGGAAAACTTCTCATGAGAATTCATGTAAGAATCTACTTCTGTTTAGCTGTTAAAAAAATTGGTTTTAAGTTGAAGACATGGCACAGTAATAAACTTAGAAGTAATGGAAGTGTGTTATCTGCTGGTGAGATGACTGCAGAGAGAAAGATTTGTGTACTAAATTTACTAGAGTAAGTAAAAGCATTTTTTTACTGACAATGGGAACAACTTTAAGTGTCTGCTGCATAAGTCATCTTTAATATTTATCACGAAGAAAATGTTCACTGCAAAGCCTTTTTTTCTTATAAAGAATTTGTGCTTTAATGGCCAGTAACAATTAGGTGGAATTTAATGACTAGCAGATGTAAAAAAAGTGCTTGTAACAGAAACAGATTCTTAACTATACACATGCTTTATCTAGAATGCTTAAAGGTTTTAATTGTGTTCACATGGTGTGACTGCACTCATATTTTCTTAGTAATTATTTTGGAAAAATCCTCAGTCTTAACAAGCAGTGCTAAATAAGGATAAGATCAAAACACATTTGGTGAAGCGTATGTAATTCACATATTTGTCCCTAAAAATACATAAACTTGCTTTTCTATTAGAAGAGCTGGTTCTCAGTTCTCAGTCATCTCAGTTCTCTGAGATGGTTACATTGTTACAGCAGAATAATTTCAAACCAGGCCAGAAATGCAAAAGCTTTTTCATTTTCCTTTATTAGCCAGTTATTAAGACTAATCATTATGTAAAGTACACCAAAAAGGACAATAAGAAACTTGGGGAAATGTGCCAAAAGCTATACAAACTTGTTTTCTCCTTTTGGTCCTTAAATAAATGAAGGTGAACAATAAGTATAGTAGTTAGTTTGCAGTATTTTGCAGTGCATTTTGGCTGATCTTTTAAAACTGGGTTGCATTCATTTCACACTTTTCCTGTATAGAATAAAGGTAATAAGGTAGAAATTACAGGGTTTTTTTTTTGGATAGGGTTCTTTCACTGAACCTTTCCACTTTTCAGTAGGTGGTAGAGGAAAGGAGAACTGTTATCATTGTAAAATGTTTTTTCCTGTCCCTGATGTTTATAGAATCATAGAGTAGTTTTGGTTGGAAGTGGCCTTTAAAGGTCACCTTGTCTAACCCCCTTGCAATAAGCAGGGACATCTTCAACTAGATCAGGTTGCTCAGCGCCCCGTCCAGCCTGACCTTGATTGTTTCCAGGGATGGAGTGTTTACAACCTTTCTGGGCAACCTATTGCAGTGTTTTACCACAACCATCCTACAACTTTTCTTCCTTATATCTAGTCCCAGTCTACCTTCTTTTAGTTTAAAATCATGATGCCCTGCCCTATTGTTAAAAATTTGTCCCCATCTTTCTTTTAAGCTCCCTTTAAGTATTGAAAGACTGCTGTAAGGTCTTCACAGAGTCTTCTCTTTTCCAGACTTAACAGCCCCAACTCCATATCTTTCTTATGCTGATGTTTGTGTTCAATCCTAACTAGTCTTTAGAATTAATATGCTTTTTGGAAAATTACTGTTGAACTTTAAACAAGCATGAATTTTCCTCAGTTTTGCTGCGGAGCTATGGTATCAAAATTCTCTTCTCCTGGATTGTTAGCTATTCTCTCAAACCTCAAAACTTTATCTTCTTTCTGCTGTTACACTACTGCTTTTAGCATTATATCACAGCCTACAGGAGACCAGGTGAATGCCCACCCCAGGCCAAGGAAACATCTTGGGAGTAATCTAAAAGCATTTAGTCCAGTATTTAAGATATCAGATTGTTGGAGGTAAAAGCCTTACTATTTGAACATTTGGCAAGTATGATATATACTGAATGTACAGAAAGGTTAAAGTCAGCATCAGTATTTCTGAAATGTTCTGTTGAAATGAACAAAAAATTGCAATATCCAAGTTAGGTATTCCTATTTGTTTGGTTTTTAACTTATTCATACCATTCCATATCCTGTTACTCCTCAACATATTTCAGGATCAGAGATGGTTTACTGATAAAACTTTATGTTCCCCAGTATATACATGGCCTTGATTCTGGAGTGGAGGGTGAGAAAATTTGTATTTAGATTATATCACTTAGTGTTAGTGGTGGTTTTTTGAAAACAATGAGTGAGAAAAAAGGTAACGCATATTCTCTAATCTTAAAAAGGTTTTACAGTTGGGTTATATCTGAAAATCACTAGATTTGTGTTTTTACTTGCTGTAAAAGAACTAAATTGTAAAAGAAGGATATTGTTTACTGTATGTATTCTGTACAAAATAGCATTCCCTTACAAAGGAGAATGTGTGTAGGTGCCGAGCTTCCTATAACTTTGTAATTACAGTTGTTTGGTTTGTGTGTGTTGGTGTTGGGGAATGTTTGAAATGCCTTTTTGTTAAGTTAACCTTTCCAGAGTTTGGCCATCAGGCCTGCAGAAACAGCATTTTATAGATATGAAGTACAATTTAATACTTAGATGATTTAGGAAGCAAAATTCTCTGCTTTTAGCAAAATTTTATTTTATTGTCAGTTTTAAAGCAGTAATAAGAGAGCAGAAGTGCTCACATACCTTCAAATTTTATCTGTGGGAAGTATATATAGCTGACTCTGAATTATATCTATTATGTATTTGGCTTTTATATGCCAAAGTAATTGCTCCTTTGTAAATTTCTTGTTGCTACAGTGTTGAAAATAACTTTTAATTGAGAATCTGTGTTATTTTTTGCCTCCTCTTATTCCCTAGTTCTGTGATAGAGCCCTGTCTGTAATAAATAAATTAAGCATTCAGAGATGCTTCTCTTCCTGCTCAAAGCACCTACCTTTCAATGAATTTCAGTATCTGCAGAGTTCAGGAAAATGATTATGTCTGCAGGAATAGCTCTAGAAATAGATGAAATGTTATCAATGAATCACAGGACGGTTGAGGCTGCAAGGGACCTCTGGAGGGCATTTGGTCCAACTCTCCCTACTCAAGCAGGGCCACCTGGAGATGGTTGCTCAGGACCACATCCAGACAGCTTTTGAGTATCTCCAAGGAGGGAAACTCCCATCTGCTCTGAGCTCAGTCACCCTCACTCTGGAAAAAGTGTATCCTGATGTTCAGACAGAGCTTCCCGAGTTTCATTTTATGCCCACTGCCTGCTGTCCTGTCACCAGTCACCACTGAAAACAGGCTGTTCTCTTTGCATAGTATACCTTTTATACACATTGATGAAATTTCCCTGAGCCTTCTCTTTTCTGGGCAGAACAGTCCCAGCTTGATGAGCCTTTCCTCAAATGTGAGGTGCTCCAGACCCTTCATCATATTTGTGGCCCTTCACTGAGCTGTTTCCAGAATGTCCAGAGTGTTCCAGGTGTGGCCTCACTAGTGCTGAGTAACACTCACTATTCCAGTAACACTTTTAATGCAGCCCAGGATACTGCTGGCTGCCTTTGACCTCAACTTTTCTTTAGCATTTCCTTCAGTTAGGCAGATTTTAGCAGGTAAAATGTGCTGTTCAGAAGGTGTTTGAATGAGAGGAGTCTGAGGTAAATGTTTTTCTTGCAGACTCTGAAAAGATCCCATAGTTCCTTTTATGCCCTTCTTCTAGAAGGTGTACTTGTCCAGGGTTCCAAAGCAGGAAAGGTCCTGAGGTGCTGTACTGTTGATAGAGCAGTGCTTGGTGTGTATAGCATAGAGGAGATAGGCACTTAAAAGCCTCTCTGGTATGTGCTGCTTATAAAGTTTATTGGATCCTGTAGTTGAGCATGCAAAATCCTTCAGCAGTTAATCAGGTTATCCTATATATAATTTTTCTGGCTTTTCTGCTGAATGTTGCACTGAGAAATTACTTGAAAAGTTTATAGATTTGAACCACTCAAAACTTATTTACATTATAGTCTCGTGTATTTAATCTTACAGGCTCACGAGCGACTGGAAGATTCTAAACTTGAGGCTGTCAGTGACAACAACCTGGAGCTGGTGAATGAAATTCTTGAAGACATCAGTCCCTTAGTAAATAAGGATGAAAATGTTGCAGAATTGGTTGGAATACTCAAGGAGCCTCATTTTCAGGTGCCACCTTTTTACTGTATGTTATCAACTTACTGTATCAGTGTCCACATACAGATTTAGGAATAACAATGAAACAAAACCTGAACTATAACAAAATGTAATATGTAGGATTTTACTTCAAATAAAAGGTAAATCAGAAGCCATGTTAAAAATAAACATGATTTTATTTTTTGATATAATTTCAAAAACACCTTTACTCACTGTATTAAATTCTCCTGGAGTTTCTGTTATAAATCTTGGACAAGCTTTTACTTCCTGTATGACTGGAGTTCCCATAAAAATTCCCCAAAGGCTTGCTTCATCCATAACATTTTCAGGTGATCTCAGTTCCTGATCATGAACACTGTCCATTTCAGTTCAGCTGTTTGCACTCATACTCGTATGTAAGATGTATGCTTTGCACAGTGAATGAACGTGATTCTTCTGTGAGCTGATCTGCACTGCAGCTGAAGCTGAGACTCTGCAGCCCTCTCACTGGTGCTCTGCTTAAGTGAAGTGTTGACATGTGCTTGTCAAAAGCAGATGTTTTTCCATTTGGCTGTTTCTATGACTAGCTTCTGTACTGAGCCTCAAAGATCGAGGTTTGAAAATCCTTTGTAGATTCTGGCCTTTCTAGGTAGGGTTTAGTGGACTTTGCTACTTTAGTGGACTGCTACTAAGCTAAAGGTATTCTGTAGAAGAGCATAAACAACTTTTTGCCATAGTATAAGTGGGTTTCTTTTGGCAGACAGCTATGAAGTCATAGGCATTTTTGGGATAGATGAGTTTAAACACACTTTCCCCCCAGGTTTTTCATTACATGTTTTACAAACATAGCAGTGAGATATATTACTGTTTAACATGGATAAACACTGAAAATGCTTTTGGTTGTACTGTGTCCTATTGGGAAAGGAATTGCTTCAAGAACTCAGCTTTTGGGGCAGTGGCTTTTCTGAATACTGACAATTCCTCTGCCTCTCCTGTGTTGGCCTCCCTTGTGCTCTTGTCCAGAAAGGCAAGTGATGAAAAAGCAAAAGAAAGAAAAGAAAAGAAAGAAAAGCAGAGTGATGAAAAACTATGATTGAAGACTTACTGGTGCATAAACCTGCAAATCAGTCTTTGATCCCATAGAAAAAATTGGTACTTGAAAAGGACTGGATGAGTTTGGAGGAATTGATAGTTAAAATGCACAAGGACTAGAACTGAGGGCCACCTGTGCACTGACAGACCTGACAATGATCCATTGTGTTAGAGAGAGAAAATAAAGCTGAAAGTCAAAGAGGATGATGAATCAAAAGATGAAAAGGGCATAACAATTGAAGTGCTGCACTTTGAAAGGCTCAGTAGCAATGATCTCTGGAGAGAGATGGCAAAGGCCAGAGACAAGCTTGGGAAAAGGATCTTTGGGGTGGAAACTGGAGATGGCCTGTAGGAGACAGATCAAATAAGAATTTTTGGGTGACTAAGAATCAACTAAGAATTACTGGGTGAATAGCCAACACTAAGGCAAACCCAGCATTTATTCCTGTTCTGTGGTCAGATCTACAGAGAGGCAGAATGTGATGCTGGTGTCAGATACTTCATTAGTTCAGGCTTGAGCAACTTAAACATGTAATGTGAAAGTTCCAAAATAGCTGGTGAACTGGAGTGTCAGTATTTATGCTCTTTCTTGTACCTTTTCTGTTGCTTGATATATAAGGAGCAGACATGGAACTGCATATATGCTATCTTAACTTTACAGTTTTGTTCAGTTTTAGTGCTTCCTAATTGTATGTTGAAGGTTCATTTAGCAAATATCTCTTCTGTTTTCCTTCCCTATCTCTGCAGTAGGTGTCTAGTGAAGGCTGTAAGGCTAGAACAAGCCAACAATGATACCTTCCAAAATGTGTGGTGAAGATATAGTGATTTGTTGCTAAGACTTCTGAGTGAGAAGTAGTGCCATCCACCTGTGGTTCTCTTCCATGAGCTTATTCAGTTGTTTTTTTCAACCCATATGAAAATCTGTCATTCACGGCATCCCCCATCTGAGTGGAGACTGTGCTCTTTTGGTTTTGAGACTGTCTCCTGTCAATTTCACTTAATATTCCCGTCCTCTTGTGTAGGAAGAAAGTGAACAGTTTTTCTTAATCAGCTTTTCCATGTTACTTGTGGTTTGAGAGACCTCATTGTGTCTCTCTGTGTCAAATAAATAAAATGAAGGGAAGCAAAGCTGTATGCAGCATGGATTTCTAAAATAGTGTCATAATTTACATTGCATTTCCTACTCATGGCCTAAAAGTTCCTAGTATTTGGTTTGCCTATTTAACAGCTGATGAATAGAACAGAGCAGTTCAGTTAGAAGGGACCTACAGTGATCATCCACTCCAGCTGCCTTACCAATTCAGAGCTGGCTGAAAATTAAAGGCTGTTATTGAGGGTGTTGTCCAAATGCTTGTTAAACACTGACAGACATGGGGCATCAGCCACCTCTTTAGGAGCCTGTTCCAGCGTTTGACCACCCTGTCAGTAAGGAAGAGATACCTCTAGGCTCAGGGAGAGTAGAGGTGGATTGCTTGTTAGGCTCAGTTTGGTTTTGTATTGTTTACATCTTTGAGATACCATTTCTGAGTCTTTCAGTTAATACATTAAGCTAGGATTGTGTTTTCTCTTGTAGTCTGTGTTGAATTTAATTTGCCTTGTTCTCAGTGTATTGCAAATGAGGTGCCTCTGCAGGTTACAGGCAGTTGTTTAGTCCTTGAGTAGTTCATCAGCATCAGCAAACTGTCATTTCACTTCTCATCCCCATTTCCTAGGCCATTTATCTGACATGTCAGTATATTGGCAGGTGTAGAACTGAGCCCAGATGCCTGTGGAAATCACCTGATGACATGAATTCTGAAGACTAAAAATACCATATTCCTGGCACCAATTTTTCTGTCTTTAACCAATATTTTCTTCCATTTGAAACCCTTACTGCTTATCCTGTTATAGTTTTGTTTTTCTGAAAGACTTCTGCCAAAGGGCTATGGAAGTTGTTCTACATTAACAACTCTAACTGCCTTGTTGCCATGCTTGTTGGTGACTCTTCCAAGGAATCTGACTAGATTTGAGAAGCATAACTTCCTTTATTAAGCATGTTGATGCTTTCCCGTGATCCATTTTGTCCAGTCATTCTGGGTTTTATGGAAACTTCTGATTTGTTTAGTATCAGCGTCACACTTAGTTTTGCAGTTTGTTGACTCTTCCTTGGAACCTAGTTTAAATATTCATGTCATGGTTATTGCTTATATGCTGCTTCTTTCCCTGTAGTGTTGGGTGAGTCATGGGCATGTAAGAAAAATGCAGTGCAACTTTGTTTGCTGCAAAGTCTGGATTGTACAAAAAGGACAAAAAAGTGTGAAAGGAAGAGAAAATAGGTGGTTAAGATAGTTAAATGCTGCCCTGGGGAACTGGCCTATTCATCACTCTGTCAGAATTGGAATTCATTAAAAAAAAAGTCTGAAGAAGTTTTAATTTGTATTTTTAAAATTTATTTTCTGTGTGCCTGTTGTGAGGCATTCAGTCTCATTTGCAGAAACAATGAGCAGTTTTGGCTGCTGTGTATGGGCAAAAGCACCTTGCTACTTCTTCAAAGTATATCTGCTGTGATTCATTTCTGAAGCCAAAAATTAGGGAGAATTTTCAGCCCTTAATTTTGCACTTCCATTACCCATGTGCAAGCAACAAAATCAGCTGAGGTCAAAGTACTATTTTTTATTGAACTGATATCATAGTTAAGACCATTCTAGAAGTACTTCTGGGACAAATTGCGGACCAAAATGTAGATATGGTATCTTTTTTTAAGGCTTGGGAAATCTGTGTGTCTTCTTCTGCAAAAAGGAAACAGAAAATTACCTAAATACTCAATAAATAAGTGGTATCATTTCTGCTTTATTTGGTGCAAGTAGACATATTCCAAATCCTGCATGAAGGGAAAGAGTAAAAATACAATGTCAATTGCATTTATAGAAAAAGTAATTTGCATCCTTTCTCCAGTTCTATAAAAGTACAAACAATCCAACCTGACTCTTTAAAAGTTCTATGGACACGACTGTGTAATTGGTTTAGAGGCTGACTGTATTTTACAAATGAATGGTTCCACTTTATCACAGTCTCACCTTACAGTTGTAACCTGCCTTGGCATACAAGTATAAAATGTGGATATACAAGGCATCAGTGCAGTAGTGTGTTTGCATTTAGTGCTAGAAATACCAAATTACAGGACTTCATTTTTTCTACACATTTTTGTAGAAGAGCATTTGGGAAGGACTAACTCTGGAGTACAGGTGCATGCCTGGCTGTATTATTATTCCCTTTCTTTTCTCCTCTTGTTTCCTTGTTTTTTCATCCCTTCCACTCTTTACCCCTTTCAGTTTTAACTGAACTTTTTAGAGGTCAAAGTGTGAAAGTTCTAATGAGTTTCATAGTATTGATGGCTGGCCAGTAGGTCAGTATGTGTTGGAGAGCCAGCTGGCACGTGCTGCACATGGAAAAGGCTGCAGCAAGTCTTACCAGGCAGTAGCTGGAGAGCAGAACACAGGAGTGGTAAGAGAGGTTCTTTCTTGAGGAAAGAAACAGCAGTTAAAAATTTTCATACTGTTGGAGTGGTTAAACATGCAGAAAAATCACTTCTACTTCCTCTTGGAAGAGCTTGTTCTGTTACTTTCACCCTTCAAGAATTAGCTAAACCATTCATCCTAAATAGATTCTGCTGGCAGTAAAATACTTAATCTGAAAAGCAGCCAGTATTGTGTTCTACTAGTTAGCTTTATAAGGGCTGATCATACCTTTAAAATGTTTCATTTAGAAAACGTGATCTTAAATTGTCTCCTAGACAGATATTAATATATAGGGTTATTTTCCCTACATATTCCTGTGTTCTTATCATCCCTTCTGATTTTTCTAGGGTCATAAATGATTCCCTCACTTTTCCAGGAGAGCCTTTAAAATGTGTTCTTTTCACATGAACATTAGGAGTCTCTAGTCTATTTATTAAGTTCTAATATTTAAACAAGGTTATCAGGGAAGACTAGCACACATTTAGAGCATAAGAGAGGAAAGGAAATATTTTAGATACTTCTAGGCCTAAAATGTTAGGAAAGGAGGCCTGAATTGAAGACTATAGCGTCATTCTACTCTTGTGTATTCCCTCCCACCACAGCCCCCAGTTTGTAATTTAATTGTTCTTTTGGATCAGAATTGGAGAAATGGTCATTCTGTTATTTAGGGCAGTGCTTCATAACATATTTTGATTGTGTTGAGAATTTTTTTAATGAGAAACAAATGTTGAGTTTTAACTTGACTTCAGTACTGCAGAGAGCCTTGCATGTTTAATGGTTCTCTGTTTACTGAATTTTCAATTATGTTTTAAAATATTTTTTACCTGTCAAAATATATGCAGCTACAGAAAACTACTGTAAAGAGATCAATATCTTCTAAGTTTATGAATTGTTTTTTGACAGTGTCTTGCATAAAGAGACCATACTGTCTGTGTGTTTCCACTGGACTGTGTATTACTTCTTGTGATTTGTAGCAGTTCTCCTCTGCCTTTTTTTGACAATATTGGCATTTTTTCATGAGAACCTTTCTACAGCTATCCAGTCTTGGATAATCAGCTGATCCTGTTTACAGGAGGAAATTTTGTATGGAGGAAACTTTGAACCGTTTTCTGGTTGTTGATCAGTCCATGTTGTTTTGCAGACTTTGGCAGTGGTTTTATAAGTGTTCCAGCACCAGTTTGGAAAGGTCAGATTCCAGTGGAGCTCTAGAGTTGCAGGAGCACAGGATATCACTTTTTTGGGTATCACAAGAAAGAAACAAGAGAAGTTCATGTAACTGTATTTCTCAGTTCCCTCAGCCATGTTCCCCAAATAAGACACAAAATGTTGGCAAGTAGTCTGGCAGTGGTACAGACGCAAGGCCCCGTTGCCAGGTGTGTGTACTTAAGTGTTCTTCAGGCCTGTAGGTCATGACCTGGCTGGCTGGAAACAGGCTCATAAAACTGGTACAGATTCTTGAGTTTCAGACCTGAGAGTTAGGTGTGGGACAGTAATAAGTTAACTGTGCCTCCAGGAAACCCATGAACTACTTTTCTTAAAGAAAACACTTTAAAGTTGTGAGCAGTCCCTGATAGTCCTTCTGTGACTCAGGCATTGTGTAAAAGGAAATAGGAAAAAGATCCTTTGACTGAGAGATGGTTAAGTAGCAGTTGTATGAATTCATGCTTATCCATAAAACTGAGTGGTTAAAAAGGATCAGAATGTGAAATGGGATCAGATTTAAGAACTGAAGAATTTTATGGAGCATTTTAATTTGAAAAGGATGACACAGACTGTTATTTTAGTAGGCTTTTTGGATCAGATTATAATCTATAAATTGCATTACCATTAAAGGGCAGAGACCTGTCCAGGCAGCTGTGTGAGGCTTTATGAGAAGTATAGTGAGTTGTGGTCAGAAGCTTCAGGGACAATTTGTTCTAGCATGTGACCAGAAGAAAACTGGAAGTTTCATACCATTGTATCTACCTGGTTTTATGAGTTTTATGCTAATCTGTAAAAATGTGTTGCTGATGCAAATTAGTTTCATTTTGGAAATGCAGAAAGATCCAAAAATATGTTGCTTGCAAACATTGGCAGAGAGATCTATTCTCCTGGTTTCTGGATTGGATGTATCTTGGATAGTGAAGAATTAGAAATTGCTACCATCTGACAGCTGCTTAATTTAAATAAATGATTGTTTTTCCTATTTAATTTGATTTGGTTTGTGTCCACAGTATCAGAGCAGCCACAATAAGCAGCTGTCTTTACAGTCTTAATGGAAGGGGCAAAATTGGTGAATTAATACTTCGTTCTAACCTCAAGTTGAAATATCAGCAGGTTCATCGTGTAATGGGCAGATTAAAATGACTGTTCAGGTTTGTGACATTTTGAGGGCTTGCATGCTGAGCTTAGCACTAACCTGATGTGGTTGCACAGCCTTTAGCTTAGAGGTGGCTTACAGAAGGATGGAGCAGACTGCATAGCAAATCATGACTCTTACCTGCTCGCCTGCTCTGCTTTCTGGTAGTTTGCTGTCTTCCTCTGGCATGTGCATGTCAGTATCAGTCATAGTCCCATGGTGTCTTTTTTTTTTAGCTACTTCTGTGACACAGTCAGTAACCTGCCTTTAGACCATATCTGACCAGTCACTGTTGGAAAGAAAGCTGTGTAGTTGGAGGCCCAGTAGGCATCTCTTCTGCTTGCTGCTGCTCTCTGTGTATCTGTCAGCGTGACTCCCTGTGCTGTAGGATGCTTTGGACTACTGCGTATGATGGCTATCAGGTGTCCCTGTTCCTCTCATAGAACTGCAGAATGGTTTGGGTTGGAAGGGACCTTTAAGATCATCTTGTTCCAGATCCCCCACCATGGGCAGGGACACCTTACACTAGAGGGTGACAGAAAGACAGAAAGTCTGCAAGTCTCCACTGTCTTAGTGCACAAGTTTGATCTTGCTTTACCTGTATGTGTTTCCTTACACATTTTTCTTTATCCTAAGATATTTTTTATGAAAAAATCATGCCTAAATTACATTGTCTTCCAAACATGATTATATTCATTTGGATCTCTTCGTTCTACCTCATATTTACGTATATGGACTGGAGAAAACACTGTTAACTCTAAGGTCTGAGCTCCTGTCTTCCAGAAAGTAAACTCTGTAAGCTTGGATTAATTTGTTACTAGAATTCTGCCTTGGCTTTATGCAAGCAGGAAGCACTCATTCTGCAGATAGCTAGAAATCCTTGCATACTTGTCATTATCCAAATTACTGTGGAGGAAAATTTTATTGCATTAAACACAAGTATCTAGTGATGAGTTATCTTCATTTTTTTGCAGTGGGCTGTTCATTTACTGTAACCATTTGCTCAGATACTGTCTCATTAGGTGGAAGACTATTTTAGGTACTCCTTTTTGTGTCTTCTTCCCTTGTAACATCACACATTCCTCCCAGTTTAGTTACATTTCTCCTATATTTCCTTAAGAAGCAGCATTTTTCTGTACAAGATAGGATATTTGCCAAGGCAATAGGCTTATCAGTTCATGTGAGCATTTATTGTGTCCGTTTTTGCTTTATTTCATGTGAAGTAATGGTATTATGACCTGATCCCAAAAGGACAGATTCAGTGGTAATTCAGCACTAAATCCTTTCACAAACAGTTATTTCATGACTATAAAAAAGATTTTTTTCTGTTCCTTTGCAGTCACTCTTGGAAGCACATGATATTGTGGCTTCAAAATGTTATGATTCCCCTCCTTCTAGCCCAGAAGTCAATAATTCTTCCGTGAACAACCAGGTTGTTCCAGTAGATGCTATTCGTATCCTTGGAATTCACAAAAGAGCAGGAGAGCCACTGGTAAGTAATTGAGGGTGAGTGTGTCTTTAAAATGCTAGTGAAAATGTTTGCACATATCTGATTTCTTGCATTATGTTTTAAGTGTTTTCATTATGTTGTGTAATTTAATGGGTGATAAGCTCAGTATTGAGAGGTTGAAATAGGAAGATACTTTCGTGTACTCCTTCCCATTCTCTCTAAGAAGTAATGGGACAGTGATTAGGCAGTCACTGGCCTGAATGACTGCTGGCAAAACTGACTAACACCACATCTTGATATGAGATGAAAGGATTGCATGCAATCAAAACAGCAGTAATTTTTCAGTCTTATGAAAATCTTGTGTGAAAGCACTTCTGTCACTTGATGCTTCTCTGTATCAGGAGCTCTAACACTGTAGTAGCTGTAACTGTTTTCATTGGAGTGAGTGGAATATCCCACAGCTGTGTATTTGTGCTTGAGGTAATGGTAAAATGAAACTGAAGTTCCAACAGTGGTAAACTGAGTGACCTGTACCTGTTTCAGGGAGTCACATTCAGAGTGGAGAACAACGATCTGGTAATAGCCCGAATTCTTCATGGAGGAATGATAGATCGGCAAGGTCTTCTGCACGTAGGGGACATTATTAAAGAGGTGAATGGCCACGAGGTTGGAAACAACCCAAAAGAACTGCAAGAACTGCTGAAAAACATCAGTGGAAGTGTCACTTTGAAAATTCTCCCCAGCTACAGAGACACTGTCATTCCTCAACAGGTCAGTAGCACATTTCTGATGATTCTGTGAAAAGAACTTCTGCTGAGTACTTTATTGTGTAAGATTCTCTAAGATTCTGGATTAGACATATGAATATAATGCTAGGAGGAAGAGTAAAATTTAGATACCTGTATTTACTTTTAATTACATTTTAGAGATGAGTTTGTTCACCTAATATGCCTGCCTGAAAAACTTAAATTAGTGTTTAAAATTGTTAGGCATTTGTATGCCACATATAAAGCACATTTCTTTGACCTTAAGTGATCTCTGATGACCTGACCACAATCACACTTCATGCAGTGAAGTGTGTGTGTGTTTATAATGTGGTTAGTGTCAAAATAATCAGTTTAACAGAATTCAGAAACATATTTAATTCAACAGACAGGCTTTTGAACTCTCTGACTTCAGTGGGAACTTGGATGGTGGCTGTTCCTTATCCTTTTGTTGTTGCTGTAGGCTGTCAATTTCTCCATGGCAGAAGTGACTTCCTGAGCTGAATCAGTCCTTTGAAGCACCCTATAAGATGCTCCTTCAAGTAGTGGGTCTTAATGCCTGTGACTTCCACTGAGTAGAGGCTGAGGGAATGTGCTCTGTTGAGGCAGGTGCAGGGCTTCCTTTACTCCCCAGCCTGGTACAAAGAGAGTCAAAGCTGTTTTCAGTTCAGTCATGCAACCTACTGTTTCTTCCCCTGCATCAAATTTGAGTCTTAAGCAGCTGCATCTCCTGTTATTTTTTGCCATGAACTCAATGATTTAAAAGTAATTGTTAAGATTCTACAAGCCTTAAATACAGTGCTCACATTCCAATAATTTGTTTGTATTTTTAAGTAGTTAAAAGTCAGAATTCTAATTGAGTTGTATACACTGAAATGCAAAAATGAGCATTTTGTAATACCATGTCCAAATGGAACAGATTTTTTAATTTTTATCATGAAGCTACTTCAGCCAAGGCTTGCACCATTGATTATTCTATCCCAGTTGGTGAATAACTTTTTCCCCCTAGATTGTATTTTACATGCCAAATGCAGCTTGGATCATGTCAAGGTTTTTATGCTGTAGGTAAAGACATTACTTCAGTTTGACAGATAGATTAGTCAGAATGTATTTTATAATGCTTAAGCTTTGTTACTTTTTACACATTTCAGGTTTTTGTGAAGTGTCATTTTGATTATAATCCATATAATGACAACCTCATCCCATGCAAAGAAGCAGGTTTGAAATTTTCTAAAGGAGAAATTCTTCAGATTGTAAACCGGGAAGATCCGAATTGGTGGCAGGTTGGTAAAAAGATTAAAATAAGTAAAATAAAAAACTGAAAAGCATCAGTAGGTGCCTTACTAATAAACTCTTTAAATTATGATCTACTTCCATTTAACAGTAGATACACCAAAAAAAAAATTATATTTCAATCCAATTTCAAGCTAATATAAAGATATGAAGTTGAAATACTAAAGGAAAAGTAATGTTTTAAATTGTATATGTAACACTCATTTTACTATTAGTTGTGTTTATTTGTCTTTGTTCTTGTATCATAAGCCTGGACATTCCCACAAATAAATCTAGGTGGACAATTTCTAGAAAAAAAGTCTTAGTTTGACTATAATTCTGGTAAGCCTTCCCTGACAGCAGCTGTGGAAGACGTGGACCCCTTCCTGAGTGCTCAGAGATGCAGAGAGAGAAATTAATCCTGTGGATTTGAAGGGAGTGAGAATAGCTGTCTGGAGAGGCTGTATGTTTTATTTCTACAGTGGTCAGTGTCTGTGAGCTGTGCATCATGCATGCTCATAGTCACAGTGTGTGGCACTGTGTTTCAAATATTAACAGCTCATCCTGCTTTAAGGTGGTATTTCTACATTCAGTCCTGCAGTAGAAATGTAATCCAGTGCTTATGCTATGTTTATTTTTTACAAGACACTATTCACAGAATTAAATATTATCAGTGCCTCTGAAAATGGGACAAGTGAACTTTTAAGACTCTTTTGTGAACTTTTAAGACCCTTTTCTCAACTGAGATCCTCAAAACTGGCAAAGAGTATAGCATTATTAATTTCCCTTTCGACCCCTACATTGCTCACCCTTTGCAAGGTAACAAGCAGAAGAGAGCCAGACTACGTGAGAACAAGATTTATGACTTCTTTAAAAGCAACAGAAAGATTCCAACATACCTAAGCAGCTGCTGAATTTTGTTGCTTCTCAGTGACAGTAATAACAGAAAGAAAGACAATAAAAAGTGTGAGGAAAGGCTGAGAATTTATTGCTGCCAACTTAATTAGTTTCAGAAGTAGACACTCCAAAACTCTGGAGGAATTTGATGTTTAGCTCTCATGCTGACTTCTGTATTGCCTTTCAGTCTCTCCAGTTGTAACTTGTGGGAGTCCAGGAGAAATAAATCTTCAACACTCAATCTGGCAATATTGAAATGTGTTAAATCAGTATAGTGTATTGCTATGCAGATCATGCCCCAGGAAAAAGAAGTTTAGTTTTTCCTCATGCTTTCTAGAAATGCTGGACTGTTAATGAAAACTTCATACTGTAAAAAATCAGTTAGTCATAGATAAAAGCATACAAGTTGAAAAGCAAACATCTCCTGTTAGCAAAAGAAGGATTTATTGCAAGCAAAAGATTTATGGAGAATTAGACACTTCATAACTGTGTTTGTGTGTGTTAAGCTTGCTGAGAATTGAGCTTGCCATGAAATTATTTTATAGAATATTTTAGCCAATTCATCACTGGGAATGCTTAAGTTACTAAGATTTTAAATATGTAGTTGCTTAGTGCAGAAAGCTTGAAGGCATGATTAGGGATGTGTTACTGGCATTCACTGGGAAATGACAGTTAATAAACTGTACTGAAGCCTGTTTGGAGCAGCTCAAGAATATAAAATAAGTATACTGTATACTAGCAATCTTGACTTTTGTCACCTGAGACTTCAGTGTCTGGAGCCAGAGAATTCCACTTGGGAATTTTATGCCAATATTTTATGTCTGGAGGAGCTTACTAACATAATGAGAACCAGTGATGGAACTTGCATCTATTTTACTTACATTTTCTAAATTTTAATACTCAATATCAAGACACTATTCCTGTAAAAGAGAATTTTAATATTTACATCTGACTCTGAAGTTTTAAGTCTCAGTAGTAAATGTATCAACACTCACCACTGAGAAACTGGCAATGAGGAAGTCAGTCAACACCATCTTGATGAGAAAAATGCTTCTTGCAAGTTAAATATAATTATTTGTTTGGGTTTTTTTTCCCCTCCCAGGCTAGTCATGTCAAAGAAGGAGGAAGTGCAGGTCTAATTCCTAGCCAGTTCCTGGAAGAGAAGAGGAAGGCTTTTGTTAGGAGGGACTGGGACAACTCAGGTGAGATTTAATAAATTTCAGGAGTAGATTTTGCTCTGACTCCATTTGTTTTGCTTTTCCCACCTTCATAAATAATAGAAAAACTGCTGTGTGAGATTACACAGATTATTGTGAAATGCTGAATTTCGTATTTTGGCTTTTGCTGAAGGACAAAGGGTGAAGTCTCTGTTTAGTGTTCAAAGATACATGAATCAGTTTTGCCACCTGGTGATGAAAAGCTGAATGAGGTGGGACAGGCAGTGTGCACTTTTTAAAAAGTTTTTGTATGGTATGCACAGAAAGTTAATAAGCTAAACATGAATTTTTCAGCTGCTTTCTTTTCTAGGAAAATATTTTTTTATGTGTTCAGTTGTTCCTGTACCATTTGATGGGTTTGTAAATAGATGTAATTTCTTGCCCTAGGATATATACAATTCTAGAATAGTCCTTATAAATGTATTAATCTAAAATTTCATGTATTCATATAAATAAGTTTTAGAAATTAACAGAAATTGTGAGTTCATCTAGTTTTTTATTTTTAGGGCCTTTCTGTGGAACAATAAGCAGCAAAAAAAAGAAAAAGATGATGTATCTCACTACAAGAAATGCAGGTATCTCTTAATACTACATGAAAGTCAATGTTCTTTAGGTGTCAAAACTCGCAGAGTGTAGTGTATCCAAAGCTAAAGATTTGCAGTAAAATATTTGATTATAAGTTTGATAGATTATAAGTTTGATAGATAGTTTTTATGGTTTAAAAACAATAGCAACCAGTGCAGACATGGCTGTGCTGCATACATCATTTGGTGGGTGGAAATCAGAGAAAAAGGAGTGGGTGTTAAGAAAAAACAGTGAAATGTTTGTTGCCAGTGGGCTGAGGGGATGTGATTTTTTGCTTCTGTTCAGCATTGATGAGGCCACACCTAAGAGTGGGCACCTCCACAGTGCAAGGGAGATGTGGACATACAAAGATGTTGAAAGGACTGGAGCATCTCACCCATGAGAAAAAGTTGAGACAGCTGGGAATGTTCAATCTGGAGAAGAGGAGGCTCAGGGCAGCTCTCACCAATGTGTAGAAATACCTGAAGGGAGGGTGCAAAGAGGATGGAGCTGGGTGGGCTGTTTGCAGAGTAGCCCAGTGACAGGGCAAGAGCCAGCAAGCAACACAGGCTCTGAACATCAGAAAACACCTTTTCCACTGTGAGGGTGACTGAGCAATGGCACAGGTTATCCACAGAGGCTGTGGAGTTGTCCTCCCTAGAGATAATCAACAAGGGTCTGAATGTGGTCCTGGGCATTGGGGTGGACCAGATGCCTTCCAGAGGTACCTTCCAACCTCAACCATCCCATGATTCTGTGGAAGTTCACTAATTGTCAGTCACAGTTTTCCCCTTCTGATCAAACACAGACTTTCTCCTTGGAAGTAAAAGAGAGAACCTGACCTTACGTTGTCCATGGAGAAATAACTATTTTATTCCCAAACCAATTTAAAGCTAGAAGTCTTGTGCCAAACTTACTGCCCTCTGAGCACTGTTTGTATTCACATGGGGTCTGTTGATAAACAGGACTACTTAATTTTTTTTTTCTTACAGCCCTGAGTGTGTATTAAAGCTTTTTGTACGTTTCTCAATGTAGAATTTGATCGCCATGAAATCCAGATATATGAGGAAGTAGCCAAAATGCCTCCTTTTCAGAGGAAAACCCTGGTCTTGATTGGGGCCCAAGGAGTGGGGCGAAGGAGTTTGAAGAACAGGTTTATTGTGCTGAATCCTACTAGATTTGGAACTACAGTGCCATGTAAGTTCTCAGGATTCTGAATGTAATATCATCCTTTGATTAACTGGAAAGTAGGTGATGTTTATCCTTGTGATTCAGTGTTGGAGTCATTTTGTCAGAGCATAAAATTTGTATAGAGTGGGAAAACAAAAGGCTCTTCCTGTTTTCAGAAAACTGAACTAACATATGACCATGAAAACATTTGTAACTAGCACTTAAATGGTACTGATGCTGCAGAATGCCAGTTTTTGTCTGTGCAGTATTTCAGTCAGGGTTTCCTCAGTGTCAGTCGCCATCCATTACTGAGGTCATTCCATAAGTTCCCAGTAGCCTTCTGTAATGAACAGCCAGTGGCGTTTCTCAGGTCTTCCTTTTAGTTTTCCACCTGTGGACTAGGCATTATAAATTGTTGCTTAGTTTAGAAATGTAGAGAAAAGCAGCAAACATCCAATAAAACTGAAGTGTTTGTAATCTCCAAGATTTGTATAACTATTTTAATATATCTAGCCTTAAGCACATGATCTTTTATTTCCCCCCCTATAAATAGCAGAAAAAAACTTATTTTACCTGAAGCATTTTTTCTTGCCTTTCTTTCAGATGCTTTGCTCATTAACCTTTTTTTTTAACTCCTCCCTCCTGTTTGGCTGTTGACCAGAGAAGCCCACTCTAGCTACATTATTATTCTCCTGACATGTACTTTTCAGAATTTCGAAAACAGTCTGTTCCCTTCTGTTTCCAGTGGGCAAGAAATAGATCTGATAATAATAGGAGGGAGGGACAGGTCTGAAAGATGAATTGTGCAAGATGAGAGAACCAGTCTCTCTCATTTGCTGAATCTCTAGCATCAAAACTGGCCAGGGCACTTAAAATTGGTTGATGGGCCTGATAACAAGGTTGACTTCTCAGTGTTACTTTTAAAAAGAAATCTTCTCTTGGGAATTCCATTAGTTTATATTGGCGAAATAGTAAGAGGCTTTTTATTGCTTCTAAAATTCTTACTCTATTTCAAAAAGGCCTTCAGAATTACTTATTTCTCTAAAATGCTATATAGATGCTTGAATATATGTAAGTAATGCAGCACAGTTGTTAAACATTCTTCAAAGGCATAAAAGTAAACTTTCCCCAATCTGCTAGTCTAATCATGCACATGCAATACCCAGTTTATTGTATGTAGAACCTTTTTTTCTACTTCAGATTTTAAGTGGGAGAACCAGTAAACTTAGTTGGTCTTTGATTAGAAGAAAATTCTCCAGGTTATTCATAAACAGATTTGTGTAGGATGTGTTTTGGGAGGTGGGAAAGGGATGAAATTGATCCAGTGCTCTATGGGGAGAAGCATGTTCTTGGTGTTGAGTTCTAATCCAGCAGGAGGGGCTGTGCTCAGTTCTAAAATTTATCTAGAATGAAGAATAAACGTGTACATGGAGCAATTACAACTGTATAACAATGTGTATTATAGTCTCCCTACTTAATAGGCAGTCCAGTTTCATATTTATATTCCAAATATAAAATGAAAACATTCAATTTATATTTTTAATTTTTTGTTTAGTTACTTCACGGAAGCCAAGGGATGATGAAAAAGATGGGCAGGCGTACAGATTTGTGTCACGAGCTGAAATGGAGACGGATATTAAAGCTGGCAGATACTTAGAGCATGGAGAATATGAAGGAAATCTTTATGGCACCAAAATTGATTCCATCCTTGAAGTTGTTCAGACAGGAAGGACCTGCATCTTGGATGTGAATCCACAGGTATATGATTTATAATGTTATTATTATAACATGTGTGGGATTATAATGTTGAAGAGGTGAAGAGAGATGCCTTCAAATTTGAAGGCTTCTTATCTGGTTTCAAGGTTACAATTATCAGCTGAATTCCTGTGTTTGTGGCACTTACTTGGAATGGATTAGAAAGGTGGAAAATACCCAACTTAAATTTTGCATGAAAGAGGAGTCTTGCAGAGTGATAAATAATCTTTTTAGCCAAGGAAAGAATGATGCTCAGCATTTCAAAAGGCAATGTAGGAATTTCCAAAATAGAAATAAGAATCTTCACTTATGTATTGCTGCCCATCATCACAGATGAGTTTTGTTGTGTCCCTTAAGTAAGGGGGAGATGTGGTGAGTCACTCTCAAACTTTAATTTTTTTTCTTTTTCTTTGCCTCTAGGCTCTAAAAATTCTGAGGACTTCAGAATTCATGCCCTATGTGGTGTTTATTGCTGCTCCAGAGTTAGAGACTTTGCGAGCTATGCACAAGGCTGTGGTAGATGCTGGAATTACAACCAAACTTCTCACTGTAAGCAGATCATTTCCTATTTAGTTTTCTTTGAACAAGATGTTCTTAGATCTTTTAAAAATTCTTTATCATTCATTTTAGGTGGAATTTGTTCTGAAACAAATGTCTCTTAGAAAAGCTAGGCAAGACTTTTGCTGATTACTTAGTAGAAGTTAATCAAATATTATGTATAAGGGAGATTGCTTCTTTCTTAAAAATAGACCTCTTACAGAGAAGTGTTGATTACAAAAATTACTTGTAATGTGTACTTTGGGAACTGTCACCTTTGATTATTTGCAGCAAATGGTAGATATTTCATGGTTGCAATTGTTCTTTTATGCAGATGTCTTTCCTTGACTTTCCCATCTCCCTCCCCACCCAAATTTTTGTTCCTGTTTGTCTTATAATATGTGTGTGCTTTACAAATGGAATGTGTAATGCTTGGGAAAGATATTGCAGCTTGTGTCAAAAAAGGAAAAAGCAAAAAAATCTCACTAACCAGCAAACTATCAACCCCCACTCCCCCCCAAAAAAAACCCAGAAAAAACCCCAAGAATGCAGGTTGTCCTTGTTTTCACTGCTGCAGCATCATGTGCTGCACTGAGAGTGGCTGACAGCTGCCAGAATAAGAAGTGTTGAACAGCTTCCCCTGTTGTTCCTTGGATTTGTCATATAAAGTGAAGTGGTATGTTTTGTTCATTAGATCTTCCCTCCTTTTCTTGAGACACTGTGTGTAGCAGAGGGAAATAAGACGATTCCTCCAATGCAGCTAAGTATAAATACTCTGTGTGGGCATGAACTTTCCCAGCTTCAGGAGCAAAGAAAAAAAAGCCAGATGAAGCAGTTCAACTAACTCCCCAACAGAAAAAAAGCTGTGTTTTGCTGATGGCTCATAATGACAGTGCTGCAGCTTCATAGGAATATCTTGAATAAATGCTGACAGGGCACTCAAAGCTATAAAATGGGGGGGGGGGGGGGTGGTTTAGTATTTCCACTTAAATGAGTGTATAATTTTTAGTCATGGCTTCTAGTTATTATGCATTCTAGTATCTCTGTGGATGCTCAGTCAGTCATCCCTCTTTCCTGCTCCAAATGAACCCTGAATTTTATGGTGCATATACAAGAAGGCAAGGTTTAAACTATCCAGACAAGTATAAAAATAATTTCCTGCACTTCCTAATATTTGATTCCCTAAGGGACATCTTTAGGTCTGTATTACTTCTTACAAATAATAGAGAGGTTCGTTAAATTTCAGATATGCATTTATGTGTTTTTATGGATTCTGCATCGCATCCCTGCACATGTATATGGAGTATGATTTGCTATTTCATATTCTTGTGCTTCCTGAACAAATGAAAAACAAATGTCATTTAAAGTATTACAGTTTGTTAGACCTGGCTGTATTATTTCTAGCATCCTAACCCATTCCATTACAAAAAGTCTGGCTCTTGGGTTCATACATTTACTTGTTTCCTTCATTCACTGTGAAGGAAAGGCTATTGACAAACTTAGTTTTTCATTTTGGTTTTTATATTGACAGCTGTATAAGGACTTGCAAATACTGAAATAATTACTGTAAAGGGAGACAAATCTCATAACTACTTCCAAAAAACTGATGTTGCACAAAAATTGAGAGGAATTTTTAAAGAATGTAGGACTAACAAAACACAAAAACGTGCTCAGAGGCACTTTATAAAGGCTTCATCATGTAGGAATATAAATTTCCTGCATATTTTGCAGCTCAGGTCAGGACTACAGTAATGTATCAGTAGTTTACAAATGAGGGACTGATGTCAGGTGAGCTAGGCTAAAATGTTGTCTCTAAGAGCCATAAGGTATTCTAGAGCTTTATTCTGCTAGAAATTGTCTTTCATTTCATCCTAATTTAAAATCTTGGATTTTTGGTGTCTTCTGTGGAAACAAAAGGGACACAAATATATTTACAAAACTGATTGACTCAGTCATTCCTAAAGCATTAATTTTATTCTGGTTGGTTCATCAGTTGCCCTTACAAAGTGATTAACTGCTCCCCGTGCACACCAGCCCAAGTTCACGTGCTTCTATTGATTTTCTTCAAAATTGTAAGATTGGCAAACATTTGCTTGCCATATTTAACATTACTGACACCACTCAGAACTTTCTGAGCCCTTTCAATGTATTTTAGCTCAATTTCTGTGTGAATGCATTATAAATGAAAACTTTCCTTATTTTTAAAATGTCTATGGTATCTAGCTTTAAATAGTCAGTTGCAGTATGTACTGAAGGGATCTTCTTCTGCATCTCTAAGGATTTGCCAAGTCTTATCTTTAAATCTTTAGTGAGATTTAGATTCGCTAATCCTTAAAAATCTCTTGCATAGGACACTGATCTGAAAAAAACGGTGGATGAGAGTGCCCGGATCCAGCGAGCGTACAACCACTACTTTGACCTGACCATTGTAAATGACAACCTGGACAAAGCCTTTGAGAAGCTGCAGACGGCCATCGAGAGACTGAGGCTGGAGCCCCAGTGGGTCCCCATCAGCTGGGTCTACTGAGTGTTCCACAGGGAGCTTCAGTAACAAATAAAGTCAGCAACAGCAAACGTGACGTGTAGATACTGATGATAACCTACAGCACCTGTGCATTTTTACTCTGTGTATATTCAAAAGTACACTGTTCTGAATTTTTATAAAAATGTTGAAGAGAAAGTGTACTTAAATATGTAATTTATTTTAATTTTTCTAACTTTTTACAGATAACCTTTCTATTCATATCACATGAAGGAAATGCGTTTAAGCATTTTTCTATGTTTTGATTTCGTATCTTTGCCTTTTTCATCTAAGAAACTTTCATTCACTTCAGCATTTACATCTTGGTCTTACATTTTCACTGTGATTAAAAAAGGATACTTGAAACAATTTTTGTAAAATTTGTTAATGTCAGTGTTTAACTGATCAAAAGTCTATAGCTCTTATTAGGAAAGAACACTAATTTCTTTGAGGTTTTTTTCTTCAAAAAATAATAATTTCATGGGAGCAGAATTTTAAATATTAAAAGCAGTAACAAAAACACAGGTCCATTGCTCCAGCTGCTTTCAGCTTAATGTTGGTGCATTCCTGATGTTTCAAAAGTTCTTGATATCTCTTGATTTAGATAACTTTTGTGTAGATTCCCTTCTATCTGTCTCCTAAAATAACATAGAGCAATACCTTGCAAGCTGCTTATTATGCTTTCTTGGGAGCCAATCTGTTAGCCCATCACAGTTGAAGTACTGACATTAGAAAGTCATACGCAAGGTAATTCAGTGCAATTTGAATAATGGTGAAGTAGCTTGAGAGAGAACCTGATAATGTGGAGCCTTGTAGGTGACACTTAATGTTTAGGACTATTTATTCATACTTGTGAAAACACATTGCTTAAAAAAAGAAAAAAAAAGACATTTTCTTTTCTTAGGCCATTGTTCTGTATTTGTGTAGTGATCTGTGGCTTCATTTCCTGTGATTTCTAGCTGGGTTCTAAATTATCTTTTAAATATTTGTGTGTGATTAATTGCTGTATTTTGAGTGTTGTGTAATGGCATTTCTGTGCTTTTTCTTACATTGCTTTTAATTGCATTTTTCATTAGATAGCTTGTGAATTGGAAGCTTACTGCTAAAAAGCAATGTTGTTTATAGGTTTTTTCGTTTACAGTGTATTTCCTTTTCAGTGACAATTCTCCCCTCAGTACGCTCATTGATATAATTCATATTAGGTTAGGTTCAGGTTCATTGATCAAAACTTAAGCTGATGTAAATTAATGGGAACAGAAGGAAAATACAGCTTGTTGCTCAGATGAGCTCTTTTTGTGACCATGTTTTATATGACACTGTCAGCTGTTGTATATAGTCACATTCACCATCACATACTGGGTTAGGTGTCTAAACTGAAGTCATCTGTTTAATTCCTCTTCCATCTGGTGACAGGCACCTGGCTCTGGATTCCTTTTCAACACCAAAGTGTGACCTGGAATGCTATCAAAAGGCATCTTCCTCAGAACTATTTCTGGAGGAAGACAGGCTTAGGCACTGTAAAACAGCATTGCTTCCTGTGGCTCTCAAAAGACTTTTATGTGCACAAGGTAAAGAAAAAATTGAGTGGATGCAGTAGAGGAAAACTGTTTGAAAAAAAACTCAAAAACACCCGTATGCAACAGATGGTTTTTACACAGCCTGTAAAGTTGGTTGTTGTGGGGAAAGAGGGACAGAGGAGGCTTGAAATCCCAGTGTGTGTGTATGGAAAACGTTAGTTAAACTTGTGTGTAGCACAGGAGATCTTCTTGGCTCTTAATACTGAGATTTCAAAATGTTTTTCAGAGGGAATATGAAATTCTCCAAGGAAAATTTGTACCACTGCTTTTTTATTGTTATGCTTTCCAGGATTGTTTTCTCTGTTTTTTTTTTTTAAGTTTGGCAGAGCTCTCAGTTGTGGCACCAGCATGGGACTTGTAGTTTTCTTTCCCAGGAGACACGTTCTGTGATCCTGTTGCTCAGAGGCTGCTTTGAGAAGTGGCTGGAGTGTGGTGTGTAGCAGCAAATGACAGCAGGGCTGTTGCTTGGCTATTTCAGTGGTTTGCTTTTGGCACTCTGTGCTGAACATGGCTGAACTGTGTTTGTGTACTGTGTCATGGGAGTCCTCCATATGCTGTAAATAAGATATGCTGTCTGGACAGATAAGATGCCTTTTCATTATGAGTTAGAAATATACCCTTATTTCTGATGCCAAAAGTGGGCTGACTTCACTCTTCCCCAATGAATGGAATGAAAAGATTCTTCAGTTTACACACCTCAGTACTTCATATTGCAAGCATCACTTATTTTCATCTTTTTTCTGTAAATTTACTGAACCAAACACATGAAACACAGCCACCAAGGTGTAGTCAGGAAAGCTTCTCTCTGCTCATTCTGTTTCCATCCCAGGGAGAATACTGTCAAGAGAGTCTCCCTAGTTAGCAATCTCCAGTATAGTCACATATTTGCTAAAGCCTAAAGCTTGAATGTTTGCTTCAGGTTCACTCTGTGGGTTTAAGTCAGGTGGTGGAGTGTTGTGGCTGAGCTTTGGGTGGTGGTGGTGGTGATGTAGATGGCAGTGAGCAATTCTGCAGTGCAGTTCTGAAGCAGTAAGAGAAGGTGACTTGCTTGGGTTGGCACAAAGATGGTGTGGAAGTATCTGCAGGTCTGATTTGGTTGTGTGTGTGCCAGGCTGGGGGGGAAAAAACCCCAAACCCAAACAGCACACCCTGTGCATCTGTGTGTTAAATCTCGAGTGTTCACATTGGATTGTTTAATGGTGAGAGGGGGAGGGAGATTGCTTTGTTTCTTTGTGGTAGTTTTGGGTTTTGGTATAGTCAGATTTTCATCAGATACTTTGCTTAGTTTGTCCCCACCTGGTAGAATGACTGGAATGAGAAAAATAGTTACTATTTTTTGAAAAGAATGTTCTTGGAGGTTCTTGAAATGCTGGTGTTGTTTCAGTCCCATCCACAGCTGTGACGGTCCCTACCTGCCAGGGTGTGCTGCATCAGCTGTTGTACATTGTGCAATTAGGGAAGAAGACACTATGAGAGGCTCATTTTGAGCAAGCAAAAACATTTCATTAAACACCTGTTTGGAGTATTTTGAAGGAGTTAAAATAACTGGGATTTCATGTTATCTCATTCTGTACTAAACATTCATTTTCCAGATACTAACAGGAAAACTTTACATTGACTGTTAAAGAGTACAATAGGTGTGTCTGAGCGAGGTGAAGATGCTGCTAAATGTTTAAGATATGTGGTATGTATCACAAGATAAATATTTAAGTAGTTTAGGAAAAGTAAATTATCAAATAGTTGTCTGTGTATATGTATGTGGATGGTAAAACAAAAAATGCTCATGTTGGTTATCACATACTAAGCTACCACGACTTAATCCAGAAATGTTACCTGCATGTGAGACTTTAGAACTGGTACACTTCTCTACCTGGTTTATTGTGTTTACTAATGTATATTTTTCTAAATATACAGATATTTCAATCTAAAAAAACCCTATATTTATCTGTAATTTCTATTTGTTTTGGACAGTGCATGAGGTGCTGTAAAATTCTGTACATATAGAGACTTATAGAAGAAACACTGTAGTTGCCCTGTGAATGAAAAGTTATACATAGAAGTACAGTCAGTATGCCAAGACCTGTAAGTTATTTCCCTGAATTCACCAAAAATTCACTTAAGCGTGCACCAGTCTCAACTCTCCTGTAAATACTGTGGTGCATTGTGTACCCAGGTGATGACCTGCTGTCTCTAAGTGTTATAGCAGGTCTGCTTTAGGTTCTGCATCAAGATGCAGTCCAAGTTTAGTGGGATAATTATAATGGAATACATCATCTTGCATAGATTTATAAAGGTCTTTCAAAATGTTCTGCAACCCTTTGCAACGAAGGTAAACACGGAGCAGAATCACAGATCTTTGTAGGCAAGGAAAATCAAGTTCATAACCAAGGCAATATCTGTGACTTGTGCCGTGTTCTCGGCTCAGGGCAGCTCTGTGTACTTAGTTGTACAAAAGCTTTGTGGAGCAGGATGGCAGATCAGCTCATTGCTTTTGAATTTCTGTTTATATAAACTGTCACATCTTGGCTGAGCTCAAATTGTGACGTTTTTTCCTTCATCCTCTCTACTCGCTGCATCTTCTAAAATCATACCTAAGTGACTTGCTTACAAATTGCCTGCAGCTCAGTGCTCAGGAAGTCACCTGGGTTTGGTTTTGTTTTTTGAAGAGGGTGATTCAGCTAAGAAATAGGAAACTTCTTTCTCTTTGAAACACAGAAAATCCCTGGCTAGGTACCCCCTTGAGCCCAGTGGGCCTCTGTAATGCTCAAGGACCAGTGGAGAGCCATCAAGTAGAGCGCTCCACAGATCAGGAACTGGGTTCTTACCTGTCCTAACACATGAGCCAATCTTGTGAATATGAACTCCCTTCACCTCTCCCATGGTTTCCCAGCCAGGCTTCCTGTAGGTTGCTTCTCTGCTCCCACTGAACCTTGAGGCCGTGTCCCAGTGCATGGACAGTGCCTCCTGCAGCAGCTGCCCCCCTGTCCATTGTGCCTGTGGGTGCAGCTCTCGGATAACCAACGGCTGGGGCTCTGTCCCATGTCCTGCACATCTGTACAGGCTGTTTGCTTCCTGCAGGGTTCCCTGCCTCACCCCAATTCCAAAGAGTTCAAGTACCACATGGTTATTGCCAAACTTCATGATGCTCCTTTGCAGAAGTGGTGAGATCATTTTATTGGTGTCTGTGTGGTGGGTACTGGATCAAAGACTCGCAGTCTGCTGGGCCTCTTGCCTTAAATACCCCTCAGCTCCCAGCACCCTCCTCTCCCTGCAATAAAAAACCTCTCCTGGGCCACTGAAAGGGGTTCTATCCTTAAGGCTACTTTAATTTACTTTCTCTGGTGGACTGTTGTGACTGACAGTGCTGAAGTGAAGTCCTGGCCCTTCTTTTTATTTTCCCTGGGTTTCTTCTTTTTTGGCCTGTACTTCCTAGTTTTCACATATGTTTAACAGGCTTGCTGGTGGAAATTGTCTGGGATTCTCAATTTGTGTCTTATAGAGGAAATAGTAGTTAACAAAAACATCAGTATTTAGGACTTGTATAACTCACTGTTTTAGGCCCAAGACAGATCCTAAAAGTAAAAATAGAAAACAGTTGTAAAATAATCAGTTTTGGTTATTTTTACAGGCAGCTTTGGCTTCTGATCATATTAAAAAAGCATGCTTGTGCCCACACACACAAACACCCATATATATACATATATAAAGCTCCATGGTAATGCTGCAAACAATTCAGGCAGTGTCTACTGAATTACCTGAATTCTCTGCAGTGGGATACGGTTCCACAGTTACATTGTCAGCTGCTGAATTCTCAGTTTATTTGCTGGTACTGTAGCTGGGATTTACTGGTACAGGCCTAAAAACAAACCCCAGCTTGGTGACAGCTGTGATGTAGCTTCACCTACAAATGGAATTTATTTAGCAGGGGTTCAGCAATATTTATATTTTATAGAATAAGTGACACTTGAAGTCATTTTTTTCTTGGTATTTGGAACTGTTTCTTATGCTCATTGGGTATGGAGTTCTTTTTGCTGCTAGGACAGTGGTCAGGTAACAGAGTTAAAGTAGTCCTGGAAACACTTTCTCCCATTTAGCCTCTTCTTTTTTATGTCAGTAGCTCCATGCTAATACTTTTCCATGCAATTTTGGTTGTTCCCATGGCTGAGCCAGCTGTTGGTTACTCCACAAGCAGCCAACATTTACCTGAATACAGCAGAGCCTCTTCCAAAAACCCAATCTCTCTGTTACCTGACCTTTCACATGATCCATAGCATAAAGCAAAATGAACAGTGCTGCTTTGTACAGGCAAAAAAAAGGTTTTGATTGTTTTTTTGGGTTCAGGTCTTGTACACAATTATGTGTGGAGATAACTGTTGAAATATATTGTTTCCCCCTAGGAAAATGCATGTTGAGCATCCCTTCCCCACTCCCCATGTGTTGCCCATGTGTAACATTTGTGCACTGTGGTGTAGGGAGGGGAACTGCTTCTGTGGGGTTTAAAACACAAGAAAGTTGCTGCTTTCCACCCTTACACCGGGCTAAGAACTGTAGGATCTTGGTTGTGTTTGGGTTTAAATGTGTATTAGAGCTCTGTCACCAGGAATTTCCTTACCTTGCTTTTCTCACAACTGGTTTTGCCAGTTGGAAGCTCTCATGGTTTTCTGTTTCGTTTTTTTATCTCTACAGTATATTAAATTAACCTGGATTTGAATTTGTAAAACTTTCAAAACTGCTCTCCTGTAAAAAATAGTTTCTTTAGCTGAAAACTTCCTACAAGAAAAATCTTAACCTGAATTAGCTGAATTTTTTAATATAAACCTGGAAATTATTTAGTACCTAATTGTTTGAATACAGTACTGTAGAGCAGGCCTAGGATATGGGACTTGTTAGCATTGTGACTTCATACTGATAAAGTCAGCTACTATGTGGGATGTTTTTAAATTGTGACTTGTTTTCTAAGACCCCCCCCACCTTGTCTTTTTCACAGCTAGTATTTTCACAATAAACACAGCCAAACATAAAAATGTTAATGTACAAATGATGAAATTCTGTTAATTCCCAACAAAATATTTTTGTATATAATAAAGATTTAATATTGAAAAAATGTAATTGGCTTTTTTCTGATTCTTTTTGGTGATAGTCTGCATTTGAGCCACATAATGTATCAAGGACCAGTCTTTGAATCTGCCTTTTATCTTTGGATTTTGGTGCTCCACCTACATAAAAGCAGCTTTTCAGTTAGTCTTGTTTATCTCCCTGTTCATGAATGTGCCAAATCCCCTTTCCATGCACAGGGAGACCTTGGGGACTCCTGAGCCACCCTGGGAATGTCATCATTGCTGAAGCTGGGCACCTGATTTTCTGAGCACTGCAGCTCAAAGGGAGTTGATCTCCTGGGCCCACACTGGAATGGGCCAGTGGACAAAGCCCAGGGATTTGGGCAGCTGGAAGGAACTGGGAACTGGCTGCAAGGCAGAGCCTGCTGGCCTCTGCAGGTAGCACATACTCTTGAAAGGCTGCTGACCTCCTCCTGCATTGCAAAGGTATGGATTCTCCAACCTTCCTCCTGGGCAAGGCAAAGGGAAGCACTGTTCTGGGGAGGTTAAATCAGGGTGTGAAATCACACCCTTCATCAGACAAGCTTCAGCCTCCTCTGAAGCATTCTATGGGTCTTTTACCACCTCCTTTGCTAGGGAAGACCACATCTAAGCTTGAAAAAGCATTTTCCCTGTGAGGCCAGCCTGGAGTTGCTTGTTTGTCAAAGATGTAGTCCCCAAAAGAAAAACACTGGAAATGACATGTGTAAGTTATTCTATTGATTTTTTCTATAGCCTTTAATAGAAAGTTTTCATAAACTCATTACAGAGGTGACTTTTAGTAGTGATAGGTAAAAGACAACTGTCCCACTTACACACGGCTCCCAGAAGCAGAGTTCCATACTTCAGCTCCTCAAGGATCTTTCCTTCTACACCAGCACAAAGTTCAGGCAACACCACCAGCTTCACTGAACAGATGAGCTGCAGAACCGCCCACGGCCCAGCGTGCAGAGCTATCCTGAGCTCTCAGGCAGTGGGAAGGCACCGTGGTGCTTTTCTGCAAAGTCCATGTCCTCAAGGAAAGCTGAACTGATGTGACTTTTTAAAGGCTTCTTAGACAATCTGCTCAAGGCCATGTGGGAATAGAGCAGGAAAGTGAGCAGAACTCCTACCCACCAGCTACGCTGCAGGGCCTGGTTACTGATCACCCCCACACAGCTGCCTGCTTGTTTGTCTCTCAGCCATCTCAACTGATACTCCACCTACTTGGAACATCTTCCCAAGCCCACATTTACAGTGATCTCTGCTGCATTTCTGTACCATCCATGATTATAAAAAATTATGATGAAAAAACAGGCAAAATAGTTCAAGCACACAGTGCTTTACTAATACTTTTCTGTTAGTCAAAGAAACAAGCAAAATACCTGCATTGAAAATGTCGTATGGGTAAAATGATCATTTCTGTGGTGTGCAGCAGGGACCCTTCATGTGCACACACCAGAAGGCATTGCCATGCCAAAGTTCAGAATGCAGCTGAAACTTGCTAACACAAGTAAAAACATACCAGAAAACAGAATGCTGTACAGAGGTATGAATCCCTGAAGTGGGTCTTGGTGGTTGAAAAAGAGGCTTTGTTATTTCCTGCAGTGTGCAGTTCATATCCATAAAAGTCAATAATTAAGAGAATCTAATCGAGTACCTTTTAAGAGCCCTCCATTGCACTTGCTCCAGAGTGAAGGCATTCTGCACACCCAAGCTTAAGGAGAAAAGCAGTTGCTGCATTGCAGAACCCTGGGTTTCCAGGGTCTGCCTGTTTGCTTGCTTACAAAAAGAGTTTGTACTTAGCTGCTTTCTCCCATGCATATTAATGCAAGCAATCAGGCTTTCACTGCCCTGCAGATCTGACACCTACCAGAGCAGCTATGTTCAGTTTCTCTCCCATGGCTCTCTTTTTTAATTTCTCCCCTTCATCCCTTATTTATGTATTTTTCACTGAATCTGCAGAGTCCCCTGGTCACCCTAATTCCTGGCTGTGCTGCCTTAAGTACCAACAGAAGAGCTCTACTGCTGATCCCAAACACACCAAAATTACAGAGCTACAAAAGAAGCAACAGGCTACAGCAAAATACTCAGTACAGCTCCTATACATTCCCACCTAAAGCATGAAATCCATACAGTGCAACATAAAGAACAAGTGGGAAGAATCTTGGTTCTTTCATGGTTACAGCTCTTACAGAAGACTCTGTCATTTCCAGATTGATGTTTGATGAAGCAAACAGCCTTTGCACGGCCTCAAATCTTCCTCTGTCAGCCAGAGTGGCCACCAAAGGACTGCTCAGCGCCACAGTGCCATCGGCTGAAGCGATGTTAGGCTGCATTCATGAGAGACAGCAAAAGACAGAGACATTAAAACATTTTCCAGGCACTGCTGTTCCTGCCACTGCACAGCTCAGTTTCATATAAAACCACAGGAGAGCTGACAAGGCAGCAGCAAAAGGTCAAGATTCCCTTTGCTATTAGCCCTGACAAGTACGACGTACTGATCCACAACCAAAGCTCCATGGCACAATTTAAGGGGAAACATCTCTCCTACTGTGTCATTCCCTGAGTTCCACTTCTCTCACTGCACATCACACTTACCTACCACTCTGAGCAAACAAAAGAACTTCCCCTGCTCCTACATATTTAAAGGATTTTACTATTGTTTTTTAAAGTGACTTTAAAAGCTTAGAAAAATCACAGAATCATAGAAAATGTTTTGGGTTGGAAGGGACCTTAAAAGATCACTCAGTTCCAATCCCCCCTGCCACAGGCAAGGACACTTTTCACTAGACCAGATTATTCAAAGCCCCATCCAACCTGGCCTTTAACACTTCCAGGGCTGGGGCATCCACAACTTCTTTGGGCAACCTGTTCCAGTGCCTCACCACTTTCATAGTAAAGAGCTTCTTCCCATCTAAACCTACCCTCCTTCAGTTTGAATCCAGTCCTTCTTGTCCTGTCACTACCTGCTCTTGTAAAAAGTCTCTCTCCATCTTTTTTGTAAGTTTCCTTCAGGTACTGGGAGGCTACAATTAGGTCACCCCGAAGCCTTCTCTTCTCCAGGCTAAACAAATCCAATTCTCTTACTCTTTCCTCACAGGAGAGGTGCTGCATTACTCTAATGCCCTGCGCCATTCCTTCAGCTGTTACAATAAATGGCCTCAGAGTTTTGAGACTTCAGGGTTTGCCAAGGCTCAAGCACTGTTGCTATCAAAGCGAAATTTGTTTCCCAAGGAGAGATGATTTACTGTTACTGAGACTTTAAAACAGTGAGACTATAAGAAAAACAAGAGCTTAAGTCACAATTTTCTTTTGCTCCTGAACCATGAAATCTCCCAAATACAGCAATGATCAGAAGTTAGATATCCACGTGCAGTAAATTACGTGCTGCATTTGCCACGTCAGATTCTGACCTTGGCTAAGCACTGCCTACAGCTGAAATTCCCACTGGAGCTCGACATCTCCTCCTTTATTGGGGAGAAAAATGGCAGAGGACACAGCCACTCCTGCTGCTGTGCCCACGAGCACATCTCATCTCCATTACTCACCAAACAACACAAGGCTGGAACAACCTGAAGATCGCAGCAGGCACGCAGCAGGACAAGGGTGTCAGCAGGCAGCTCTGTGGAGGACACATGCACAGACAAAGGTCATTTCCAGTGAGCAGCCCTGCACCAGGCTGGCTGCTGGAACAGGAGCCTCATCAGGGAGCTAGCAGGTCCTCCTCAGCTGGATGTTTGGAAGAGGCTGATCCAGCCCCTTCCTGCCAGCAGAACAGAATGGGATGGGCAGAGGGTCTGACTATCCCTGTCCTTGAGAAAAGGCATTTGTAGGAAAGGGGGTTTCCTCCCCATCACCTTGCCTCTCCCTAAGTATCTCCTCAGTGTTTAACTCTGAGTCTGGAGGCTGGATGAATGACTTAAGCCTTGAATAAACCAAGAACCTATGCTCCCAAATCCATAGGTGATGCTAACTTCTGCAAAGCCCGATTTGAGAGGAATGGCATAGCTGAGTCTGCCTTGGGAGATGGACTAGCTGATCCCTGTGGTGCCCTTCAACTCTGGAACAACAAGGCTGTAATTCCTACCACATGCAACAAGCATAAGACAGCTTTTGAATCTAGATCCAGCTACACTTATGTCTGGACTTTAGTAGCAGACATTATGTCCAAAATCAGGTGATAATGCAACACACTCAATTAACTGTGCCCTGCTGTTAATGGCATCTGACAATTGATACCACATCAGCAGGTTTCTGTTTTCCATTTCTTTTCTCTCTCCACAAATGAGTTAAGCTCTCCCACCTGGGTCCTGTGCATATATGGATGCACACTGACATTCTGCTGCACAGTGCCACAATTTACACTGGACTTTCCTTCGTTATCTTAATGTCAAGGAATTCTTTATATACAAGACAGAAGAGAAAAATCCAGGGAAGTCTGTCTTGGACTTTGCAGGTAGCTTTTAATTAACACTGTGGGGCTAACTAGGATTGTGAGGATGGCATTTGTTTGACATTTATGTTTAATCTCCTGTTTCAGCAGCTGCAACACAGCCCTCTAAATGCAGTGTCTCTGTGTTAAACTCATTTTTGCTAAATTTAGTTTGCACTTGAACAATATACACTGTTACACAGGAGACAACACCTAATTTGTAATTCTCAGCCTTTACGCAGGAAGGACTCTGGCAGGCAATAAGTACAGAAATTAGCTTGCCAAACTGCAAATGCTCACACTCAGCAGAAGCAAAGTTGAGCAGTCTTGGGGGAATGTGCAATTTACACACAAAATCTGTCAGTGATTGAGGGCTGAATTTAATTCACAGCCAGGAATGCTAAGCATAGTATACCAAACTCATAAAAAGGGAACAGAAAAATTTATGTTCATGCAGCTCACCAACTGCTCAAAGAAAGCCATAAAAGCTTTAACATGGAGGGAGCTTCTAAAAGGAAAATAAAATTTTTAAAAGGGCTTTTTACAACATACCAGATATAGCACTGATAAGAAGGTGAGCAGCTGAGAAAAGTTCTTCATCCTGAGGCTGATATTTCTGCAAGAACAGCTCACTCTTTAAACTGCACCCTAAGAGCTGCAAGAAGTCAAGGAGGTCTCTTTGTTCTTCAAGTTTTAACTCCTCCAGATCTGGCTTGTCTCCTGTGCAGATATCATCGAACTGAAAGCAAAAGAATAAGCAAAACTTCTTGAAAAGAGAAAAATCCAAGCAAAAGGGAATGCTAGTACTATTCTGAAATTACTTTTAGGAAGAAATCCAAAGGTTCTTGATCTTACCATGTCCCCCAGGGCAGTCACCATTTCTTCATGGAGCAAGAGTTCACAAAGGGTTTTATATAAAGCTCTTTGCTTGTCTTCAGGAAGCTTCACAAAGGGCTGGAACTGGGTCTTCAACCGTGACAGATCTTTCCCAAGAAAGCAGTGGAAAATAAAACTAAGTATTTCTACAAAAATGCCAGTAAAACCAGATAACATTTTGCTGTGTGTTTCACAAGCTCATCTGTCACCACACCTTGACATCCCTGACATCCTGATTTTCACCAGTACAAGTTATAAGGTAAGGTTTGAACAGATCTGATTTTATTTCCTAAGTAGCTAATGAAACCTCAATGCAAACATTAAGAAAGGAGAACAGCTACCAAGAATCAAGATTTTGGTGTACAGTATTTCTAATATTTTGAAATTCAATACTTTAATGTTAACAAACTAACTACATCTTAAGTCTTCCACTTTGAAGTTTATCTCCAGAGAATGTTCATTTATATGGCAGAATGAAGAGTACTCATTAAGTACAAGAGAATGCTCTGCATTCATTTCTCACAATTCAACTATGATACTGAAATTAAATCTTCTGTGACATCGAATTACCATGTTGCTAAAAAAAATGAAGCTTTCAAATCAATAATGCCAACTGGAAGGTTGGAATGGCTCTTTTTTCCACATTCTAAAAATGTGGGCATATAAGTGTTCTCAAATTTGTTTAAAAGAAATTTTCCTTCACGTCACTCCAGTCAAGAAACATGCTCTGTTTAAAGAAGTCCTTTATAACTAAAAAATTACTTCACTGGGGAAAAAAAAAGCCCAGCCACAGGCAGGTATTTTGTTTATCTGATGCAATGGTATGAATTTGTCTATACAAATAACATAAAATGAAATGTACTTCCAAATTCTTTAGTAAAAACAATTTTTTTTAGCTTTTTCATTTTCTAAGAGACAGCAGAGGTTAAATTAATTTAAGAAATCTCTGAGCCTTTTAAGCAAGAAAAGCAAATAGGTCTGTCAAACTAAAACAAAAAATAGAACAGGGCATACCATTCTTTCACAAGTGTTTTTTACATATTGTTTATTTATCAAGGGGGAAACTTAGAGACAAGAGGGTGATATTCATCAGGAGAACCAGCTGTAAGAACTCCACCAAGAACTGAGGAAAAGCACAGTGTGTTCTGAGACCTTGACTGGTTTTCCCTTTTTCCATTCCATTCCACCAGTAACATTCCTGCCTCTTCTTTCCACATTCCTACAATAAAAACTTGTACCTGGGCCATTATACCCATTTGCAAATCTCCATTTAAACCACATTTTGATTTTCTCAGTTACAATGCTTCTCAGAAAATAATGAGGCTAGTGAAGGCAAGGGAGATGTCTATTTCTGAGACTTAACCTGTAACTGAGAAGCTTTACTGAGAGTATTTTTCAAATAATGAGAAACTATTTTCAGTGACCCCTTCTGAATGAAAGCATGTATCATCACTAAACGTGCAGAGGTTATCTGGAATGCAAAAGAGCCATCTGACTTTGTAAGATGGTATTTATGACAGATGGATTCAGAATCTTCACAGAAAGAGTCCACTGCATACACTCACTGCAAACTGATTTTTTTTATACTCTTTCAGTGCATTCCCCCAAGAGTTCCTGATAAGAGCTATTAAAATGAACTAACAAGATTTCTTACTTACTATTGTACCAGATTATTTCTGCCTATCAGGTTATTTAATGCACTGTAATATAATCATGCAAAGCATTTCTGGTAATACCTTGTTTCAATATAGTTATAGAAGCATCACTGGGAACGAGGTTTTTAGCCCCAGAGTACATCTCATTATCAACAGCATCTGGCTGATAGAGGAACGAAGCATCTCTGAATTGAACTGAATGGGGAGATGCTGAGCCTTCTGTACTTTCTTTTTCAAAACCTCCTTGCTGTTCATCTAGCAGACAGAACTCTGGAATTAGAAATTCAATCAAAAACAATAATTAATAAAATAGACGAGCAATTACTGAATGAGATGATAGCTTGTCTTTTCTAGTGTTCTCGCATGTTATTTCTCCATGTCTTGTCTTTCCCAGATGGAGAGAATGCCAGGGGTTGCTGTGCATGTGAATTATTGAGCATTCCTGCATCCCTGATGTTTGGTACAGTGTGTATAGACAAGACCTGTGGTGCAGCTGCCTCCTACAGAACATGACACCAGCTCCTGTGAACTAAATTAATGTAGACAGAAACTAACATGAAAACTTCCTGCTGACACTGTAAACCAGAATGCTGCAGACAGGAGATGCAGGCAGGAATTCTTGATGTTTTCACAGAATCACAGAATAAGCTGAGTTGGAAGGGGCCCTCAAAGACCATCACATCCAACTCCTGGTCCCACACAGCACCATCCCCAAGAGTCACACCATGTGCCTGAGAGTGCTGTTCAAATGCTTCTTGAACTCTGTCAGGTTTGTGCTGTGACCACTTCTCTAGGGAGCCCATTCCAGTGCCCAACCACTCTCTGGGTAAAGAACCTTTTCCTGATATCCAATCTAAACCTCTACTGAGTCAGCTTCAGGCCATTTCTTGTTGCTGGTCACCACAGAGAAGAGATCAGCATCTGCCCCCCTCTCCCCTCACAAGGAAGTTGTAACTGCAGTGAGGTCTCCCCTCAGTCTCCTCTTCTCTGATCAGCCAAGTGCCCTGAAGTGTCCCTTGGCTGATCAGCCCAAGTGTCCTCAGCTGCCCCTCATACAGCTTCCCCTCAAGGCCCTTCACCATCTTCACTGCCCTCCTTTGGGTACTCTCCAGGAGTTTTTTTATATTGTGGCACCCAAAACTGCCCCCAGCACATGAGGTGAGGCTGCCCCAGCTCAGAGCAGAGTGGGACAATCCCTCCCTTGCCGAGCTGGGGATTCTGTGCCTCACACACCCCAGGACAGCATTGGCCCTCCTAGCTGCCAGGGCACTGGGAGTCAGATTCACCTTGCCCTGCCCAGGACCCCCTGGTCCCTTTCCACAGCACTGCTCTCCAGCTTCTCATTCCCCACTCTCTACTTTTTCTACCTCTAAGAGACATGCTGTAATGCAGGCAAGGGGATCCACTGATGAAGGTGACACATGAAAGTACTCTCTGAGATTTGTAAAAACTCTTGAGAGCCCTTCTGTTGGTCATGGCACTGACAGACTCCTCTTTCTCAGCCAAGCCACAGGTCCATTCTCAAGTCCTCCAGGTAAGTGGACAACAGGAGACTTCTGAGAGCCTCTAAAGGACATCACCCAGGGATGTTTCCTAACAGAATCACTCTGCAGTAACTGTCTCTCTTCAGTAACATCACAGAGGAAATAACACACCTGGCCTGGCTGGATTACTCTTTCTGCCTCATCTTTGTGACAAGCACTGGCCAAACTCACCCAAACAGGACTGCCCTTATCCTGCCATCCCAGTGCCCCCAGCCAGAAGTTAAGGGCTTCCTGGAAGGTACAAGGAGCCTTTGTAAGAGTTATACTGAGAAATCTGGAGTATCAAATTCTGGGCTCATGTGTCCAACACCGTGCCCTAAAGATGCAGAATACAGTCAAAGCCCGGTGCAGATTCTGATCATTTTTTATTGGCTCAAATGCAAGACTTGAATGTGTACCTATGGCACTCTGCAGTGGGTCTGAGGAAAACACAGGCAGGCTAGCAAGAGAAACTCAATTTTAAAGTAATACCTGACAGCAAAGTGAAAAAAATGTAACTAATCAAGCACAGTGCTCAGATGTACCAGGAACAAAACCTAAATATAACCTTTCTGCAGTTGTAAGAGTCTGTCTTACTAAATTAAGGACATTCAAAGCAGATGAGAAAGCATGGAGAGCACTCCATCAGCAAAAAGCTTTTTCAAAGGGAAAGCAGACAAAGAAATCCCTGCCCATAGAGAAAGAAAGATGACAGACCTTTATGCTTGCATAACCCTTCATGGAGAAGAAGGAGCTACAGAGGAGCAGAAAGCGATTAACACAAGCTAAGAACTTCCCAAAGCAACAAGACTCTGGACAGCAGCTGAGGCACCGCAAGGCCAACTCATTCATGTTACTGTCATTGAAAAGAACAAGCCTCTCACAAGAACCCTGAGGAGGAAAACTGTGCTAATACACTGCCTCCCCTCCTGAGGCAAAAGGATGCTAATAAGGGAAATAGAAGTTTTCAGATGATGTTGTTTAATTTGTAGCAGAACTCAATTCACAGGAAAACACAGGACTCAAAATTCTGTATTAAGAGGACTGTTAATAAATTCTGTATTGAATTCTATTACATTCATCAATGACAAACATCCAACAGTGCAGTTAGAGCTTGTTAGTTACTCAGAAATGTTAACAAAAATGCAAGAAAACCAGAGATGATCAACAAAAACAATCAAAGAGACTCCTTTATGTGGAAAAGTGGATATATTGGGACTGCTTAATTTACAGACATTTAAGAAAAAGCAAACCACACACATATAGCCATGAACAGAACAAAACAAACCAGCTGGGTGCTTTTATATCCCCCGATTTGTAAAGTATGAATAAGAGGCACTTCAGCACAACTTTAGAGACACAAAACTGCAAAGCCTTAAGCAGAAACGGCTTTTACATGGAGTGAAAAATTAGCCTGTAGAAATCAAACAGAATGATTACAGGAAAGCACAATGGTAAATGGATCAGAAAAGTATTAGATCCTTCTAATTTTTTTAAATTTATTTTATTTATAAAAATATCCAAATACGTCTAGTTGCACAAGTCAAAACATTTAGAAGAAACATATGCCATTCTTCCTAACAGAGTAACTCAGGTACTGGCAGTAGAAAAGAAAAAGAAACAAGAAAAAGCTTACATGCATCTTACTCCCTAATTATCTAACAAGAGAATCCCACTAGGTTACACCTGCTATTGGTCACTTTCAGTCTCACGAGAAAGGACTACATTACTCCTTGGATTTAACTTCAAAGGCTTTTTCTATTCCCATAAACAGACACTGATCCCTGCTATCAGACATTAACAAGCTGAAGTTTAGGCTCCACCATACTTACTCTGGCTGGCAAAGCCCTAATTTTATTTTCAGTTCCTCTCCTTTACCTTCTCAATGCCATTCAGGCAAGGGAAAATAGCACAAATTAAAAAAGAAAAGAGGCAGGACATAGATTGTTTAAGACAAAACATGAAACAAACTGGTTTTGAAGCTTAAAAGATGTTAATATTAAATATGAGAAAGAGTGGAAAAAGCAGCAGAAGTAGAAAAAGCAGAGAAATACAGATCATTAACAAGACCTATGTATTCTTAGCTAACAGGACATCATAATTTCATGTAGAAATCATCTAAGTAGGCTATCAGTTATATACCTATGCAGTCAGACAGCCTTAATTGCACCTCATTACTCTGAATTACAGCTCCATTATAACCATGACGTCAACATCCTCTGCTACTATCTCTGTGTTCGGGCTACATCAGAGCAATTCCACTTTTCAGAAACTTTTTACAGGTTACATAATATTTACTTCTATTCTTGAGCCTACAGACTTCCTTTATATCAGAAGGAGTATGATGGAGAGTTAATCTTCAGCATTTCTCATCCAAGTAAAGCACATCCTGGATTTAAATCTCAACTCTACTCCAATTATTTCTTCAATGTATCTCCTGTTTCTCTCCACATCAGTCCTTCCCATCTTCCACCTCTACTATCTGATTTTATTCCTCCTTGCATAACATCCTCTGAAACCTCCTTTAGGTCCATGAGTTTAAATGAGGATAGACAAGAAAGAAAAATCCAAGTGATTGTGCAGAGCAGAGATACAACTCCCCCCAAAGCCAATTTCAACATTTTTTTAACCTGAAAAATATTCGACTTGACGTAAGTAAAGCATGACCAGACAACACTACAAGGGCATTTCTGCAACCACTCTGAGGGCAATCTTTAGATGAAAGTGTAAGCTAGAGAAGTTTAAATTCCAGTCCCAAATGTAGGATTCTGTTTTTAACATGACTGTTGTCTAAACACTCCTGGTTGAGATCTGATTTACAGTCAGGTCACTCTCTGCAACAGGCAAAGGGAATAGCCCAGGCCAAGGGCCAGCTGGCTGGAAGCAAAATTGCAGTGAAAGACATGGACAATAAATCCGAGAGGATCAGTAGCTTGCCCTTGCAGTTATTGAAGTTTGCTCCCAAATATGCCCTAAACCAGAACAGCTGCATACTGGGCTGCACTGACAAGACTGTAGCTGGTGGATTGATGGAACTGAATTTTCAACTTGGGAAAGTGCATTCAGAGTGCTATGTCCAGTTTTGGACTCTTGAGAACAAGCTGCACGTTCACAGACTGGAGCTATCTAGCAAACAGCAGATACTGAGGAAAATAACTTCACTACCATGGTGGTCAAACATGATAACAGGCTGTCCAGAGGAGCGATGGAATCTCTGTCTCTGAAGATAAATCAAAACTTTATAATAGATAAGGATATGAGCAATCTGATCTAACTGAACTTAGATCAAAGTTCCAAAGTTGGCCTTGTCTTAAGCAGAGGCTCAAGCTACACAATCTCCTGTGGTTCCCTGAAACCTAAGTCACTCTGAGTTTACAGTGTGTTCAAGCCACTGAAAAAGCATTACTATATCGAAGTTTTAAACTTACTAAATCTGCATTTCTAGCACAAATAACTATCAAGGCAAAGGACACCATACAACATAATCACCTTCACACACAGGGAAACACAAAAATCATTGTCTGACAAACAGCTTTGCCCACAGTTGAACTGTGGGCCACAAAAAAAAAGTTTTTCACTTACCAAACTGGCCATTGTGCTTTATAAACAGTTCAATTACACCATAGGCAATAGTGGTTGCTGGAGGAATTTCAAGGATCACACTAGAATCCTTCATCAGACTTCCATTCTCACTTACTGAAACCTACAAGACAGATTTATTCACCATTTATCTGATTCAGCTACTGCATAGCTTAAACATGTAATTAAGGTGAAAAATACAGAGGGAGAATATCCTTTATTCTTCATGATGTCTCATCAAAGTGTTACACCTTCCATCTGGCATCTAAGAAAGGAACTAGATGAAAAATGAGGTAGAAACACAGTGGCAAGAGCAGCTCTCATGCTCTTAGCTACCCTGTCCGAGCACAAAGTTGAGCTCCAGGCGTAGCTTCTGTCACACATGAAGCCCCATGTCAATGGGAAATGGGCACCCACTTCAGTGTCCTGCCTTGCCCAATTCTACTGTGACATTTCTTTTGCCCAGCTGGAGGCTGGTACCAGGAAGGTGGCACTTGCAAAGGGGGTTGTTACACTGCAATTCCTGGATCCCTGCAACTGGAGACTCACTGCACAAAGAAGTGATTTCCAGCTTAAAAAAAAAAAAACAAACAACTTGCAGTGAATGAGCATGTTTTGACTTCAGTAATTCCTTCTCAATTCACAGGCAATTTTTCAGATAGCCTCATAATGCAGTTAATCTCTACTCCCATGATCAAAAACAAATAGTTTCCCAATAAATATGAAAACTCAGTAGACACTGCGACCATTTGTGGTGAATGATTACTTGGCTTTTCAAATAAACGTGATTCAGCAATGCATTTTGCTATTCAATTGCAATGAATTGTTTTAGGTTTGCTTCATGTTCTGCTGTAGGCAGGAATCTACAGAGAAACAGAATCACAATTTGATGGTATTGATGGAAACTACATTCCAGGCTCATATAAAAACATGGCACCTTTTGCCAGAAAGGCAGTGGAAAAAGCATTTTACCATACAGAATTTTCACAACCAAGCACTAAAGTTTGTTCAGCACATTAGAAAAGCACGAAAATTACTCTGAAGTCCATTTTGGAGAAATAATTTCTTCTCAGATAATATGCAAACATTCTATTCCTTGCAGATTTTTAGGAACTTTTACCTTTATTGTTTTTGCAGTGCATCCCATCACACCACTGACTTTTTCTTCTGTCTGGATATGTTCAGATATTGTACACTTCTGAGTCGTGATTATCTTTTCTCTCAAGATGCACAACACTTCACGTTTTCTTTCTATTACTTGTTGCAGCAAACTACTATTTAGATCTATTGTTCTGAAAAAGAAAAATACAGCAGTAACGATACTATAATTGTGAAAAAAACCCCAAAAAACAAGACCAACCACATTTTCTAAATTGCTTGAAGAAGGTTTTATTGCAAAAATGACAATGGTTTCTGTATGAGGAGCCTCCTCAAAATTATGATGTCCTCTTTTTGTTATTTGGCAGCAGTAAATATTTCTTTTCCACAGTAAATCCTCACATACATATTGAATATATACTGAATTCTTGATTCCCTACTCTGAGCAAAAATGGAAGTTGTCTGGATACTTTCTAAGCAAAGAAAAAAGCAAGAGGGAAGCAAAGGCAACTTTAATTTTCCTGGGTAATACAAAACCAGCCAGTCAGGCTCTTGGACACTGGACTGAATCCTCTCCTACTGTGAGCTCGCACTGACATTGCCATGGCCATGGCAGGGGGTGCTGGCTGGGGGACACAAGGACAGCAATGCCCCAGTGCCAACCCCCACTGCTTGCTAAGGATCTGTTTCAGTGCTCACCTATACCCCAAACAGGCTGAGTGGGATCAACACTGACCCCACTGTTTCAAAGGGCTGAATGAGAAAACAGAAGATTTCATTGATTTTGAGACTGGGGATTACCCACCTGCTTCCAAGTCGTGTGTTATTCATTGGTATAGATGCAAAATTCAAAATTGGTGAGCAGGACTGCCACAGTCAAAAGAAAAACTAACTTGGTGGGGGGAGCTCAACACTTAGCTCAGGCACCAACTTAATAAACCATCCCTACTCCACAGCACAATTCAGCATCTGTTTAAATGCTGCTGGAAACAGTTCAAACGTTAGGTTCTTCTTAGAATGAGCAGAAGACAGAAAGTGAACTCCAGAAACATTACAGGAGGTTAGTTTTCTAAGAAAATGTTACAAAATCTACCCCACCTTGTCTTTTGGGGTGTTAACAGACTTTCTGGAAACAGTTAAAGCAATTTCTTAATTGTATTTAATTGATTAAAATGTGTCAATTATATTACACTTTTGCAAAATATTCACTGGAGGTCCTCAGATGAGATATTTTATTTTTTATGAACAGGTAATCTAGCAAAACTATTGGAAGATTAAAGGACTGCTATCCCTGACTCAAATTATTCAGTCTTTTCTCCTCCCTTTTATTCTAAATGGCTATTCATGGACCTAAGTGGCAATTTCCCAAAAATGTGACAGAAAGACATGTCTGACTCCAATTCATTTAAATCGAGATATCTCCACTTTTAATTAAAAAGTTTTAGATTTATTAGATTCTGAAGCTCTGAATTTATACAGTCTGTGTAAGTCTGAAGTCAGCTGGGGTTTTTATTGAATTTAAAACGTCCTCAGGCAATTTTTGATCTTTGGAGAGTTACATGCTTATATGAAAGTTCAATCAGTTGGAATGAACTGTCTGAAAACCTTAAAGTTGATTGTTTAGACAAGGGAAAGAAAATACCTCTGAAGCAATGCAGCAGCCCCAAACATTCCTGAGATTATTAATATAACCTTTTTTCATTTGGTGCAAAGTCATGCTTTATGCTTGGAATGCAATGAACCTTTGGATTAAGCAAAAATTCAAGAAATATCAAGCAACCACAAACCTCACCATTCCCAGAGCTGTCTGCCAAACCAGAGCCATTAGTTACAGTCTATCAAGCCTATCATATACTTCACAATAATTATTTATGTTTTCAAAGTGGTGTGCTAAGCATCCTGAAAATACAAGTGAATGCACTAAGAACTTGCAGTTTTAACATTTGACCTAGGGAGCCACAGGGGAAAAATAACAATGAAGAAGCACAAAAACAATTTGTCATTTGCTTTCACATGTATTTTTTGACTGTTTAAGAGGATGAAAAACTTACTGGATATCTCCAAAATTTACAGGAAAAAAAGCCCCTCAAACAAACGTAGAAAAACACCTATTAAATAAAGATTTGCTATTTCTGAATAAGTGTTAATTGAAGAAACCTACAGAATATGACCTATGCAAATGAATCCCCAAACAAATTCAAGAGACTTTTTCTTCCACCTGCTTCTACAGTATTCTGCCTGAGGCAGGACTGGCTCCAACCCTGTCACACTCCTGGCTTTGAGGCCCAGATGCAGAAGCAGCAGCAGAGCCAGAAGATGTTAACTTGCAGAGAGGGGCAGTGAACAAATCCTGGAGGCAACGCTGGAGGAGCTGCTGCAGTACTGAGGGCTATGGAGTGACAGGGACACACAGGGACACAGAGCTACCTGCTGCAGCAGCACACCCCAGGCAGTGCCCAGAGGTGACCTGGGATCCCCTGCACAGAGCTGAATGTGTGCCAGCCACTGTCACAGCCCCAAGGTTCAAATGACATCAGTGGGATGTGTCCCATTGTAAAGCTGTCAAAACTGTTCTCCTCTGCCCAGTAAGTTCAGTGAGCTCTAAATTCAGAGCTTTCAAACACACAGCCTTGCCCACAGCAACAGAAACCTTCTTTGAGGACAGCACAGTAAAGTGCTCTCCTCTAGACTTCTGGCACTGAACTTTCCATCATAAAACAGAACTCTGGGGTTGCATGTGGGCACATCATGAGTTATTACTGGGGCACAGCCTGTTGAAGGCAAAATATTCTGCTCTCCTCAGCAACTCAAACAGGAGATGATGACACAAGGTAAGCAAGTATCTTATCTAAATTATCACTGAAAACAGTCATCAAGAGCAATCCACAACAGGGTTAAAGTTTGATAATCTGAGCAGGCCTTCAAGTATTGCAGGGCAATGGCTGCTGAGTCTATGACTGTATTTTTGCAAGAACTGAACTCACTTGCCAGCATAACGCTGAATATAAGAAAATATCTGAGTAACACAAGATGGCCAAGTTAAATCCCTGAGAACACATGCATGCAAGGCACATAAATTGCATTGATTTTTTTTATTTTACAGGTCATGTTTCAGAGCTTTTACTTCTGTTCTACAACCATGGCTCTTACCATCTCTTTCACTCTGTACTATACAAGAGCCCGCACCAAACCTGTGCCATTTATACTACATCACCATTGCCATTCCCACCCCAAGGAGCTGAGCTGAAGCACTCAAAAATAACACTACAGAAAATATAATGAGATGTTGGTCTGCCAAGTCCCATTATCAACACACAGAGTAAAAGCCTGTATAAATAAAAATTATTTTAAAAATACAAATTAGGGGTTTTGCTTGATTATTTCTTCTGCCTAAACAACCTTCCTGAGGTTAATGATTTACTATGCTGGAAGCTTTACAGGTCAAACATGTAAATAAAAGAATTTCTTTGAGTTTTGGTCTCACTCCACATTTAACTAGATTAAACACTTCTTTTCTCCCATAATGCAAAGACTTCTTTCACCTTCATTCAGTATTTTTCTTCTTACATTAGGAAAGCAGTGGACAATAGAGGCATAAAGGCAATTTGCTGCAGACTGGAGTCAGAAAAGAAAAGAGAAAAGTAGAAACCAAATAAAGACAAGAAAAAACAGACAACACCTGGCAACATAGCAGGCTCTCACAGTTAAAGTAGAGAGCAAGAGCCTGCTCTAAACTCCAGTGCTGAGACCGAGGGTCTATCCTTTGGGCACGGAATTTGACTTAATTTCCCACAAAGGAGAGGCCACAGGACCATTTTCCATCAAATCCTGTCTAACCAGCTCAGTAAGCCACCCACAAATCCTCAAAGCAAGGTACTTGTGAATTTCCTACAATTACCAAGGAGAATGGGTATTGTTGTGCGTACTCTCCATCCTCACATTGAAATCAGCACTGCTGCCTCTCTGCACAAATTTTCACTGGTCCAAACTACTTACAAGTAAAAAACCTTTTCGGTCCTGTACTGGGCAATGTCACCTCAACACACCTCCTCTCCCAGCTGCAGAGACACAGGCAGCTCATGCTCACAGCTTCTTCTCCACTTCATTTATAATGTGCTGTAGTCTGATGTCTTCCATACAAATAGTGTTTTTTGCAAGTGAGAGCCTTCACCCAGCTTTGTTCCTGCTCTAATAGAGATGAGTGTCAGAGAGTAAAATCTCACTCTGCCATTTTCCACCAAGCACAGATGCATATTTCTTTTGTTAACCCACTTCAAATATAACCTCTCTGACCTACTTCTTACAGAACACAGCATCTGCAATAGTCAGCTTATTGATAGCATTTCACTATTTTCCCTACAGAATAACCTGACATGTACTTCACAGAACATCTTCCCTAAGAATAACAGAAACATCTCAGACTGCAAGGTATTTTCTCTATTTTCTATTTGACATGCTCCTTATTTTTTAAATCACAGGCACACACAATTGCTTTTATTCAATCTTGTCTCACAACACTTTGTGACTTCATATTATCGCATGTAGCAGCTTACATAGAAAACTGAATGGTTTTCTCATCATGCTCATAAATGCTCAAGGAGTTTTAAAAAATATATCACAAAATAGTCTGAATTTCCACTGTACTCAGATTAAGAATAGACATTTATTTTTGTCTCAGGATGGACAGTACCATGCAGTTTCACTAATTCAACTAAAATGAAGTATGCAACAGTATGAAAGTATCTTTCAGCATGCCAGAGCATGCTGTTAAAAACACAACTCTTTTCCTAATATGCTAATGACAGAGTTAGGAATCATTCACACAAAATGATGGAAGTGTGATAGGCAATTTTTTCTGCAGCTGACGTGAACTGACTGCTATCCCTGTCCTCTCAGAACTTCTCATTTAATAACCTTCCATGACTTTTAGTGAAATGGTAAAAAACAAGCAAGCAAATTTGTTAATATATGAGAAGTACAGAGATCATAATATCCTCATAAATCTTTTTACTGGAGGGAAGAAGAAGAATGGTTGAGGTTGGGAAGAAGACAGAATGGGTGAGGTTGGACAGTCATCTGGTCTAGCCTCCCTGCTTTAGCAAGGCCACTGGAGCAGTCTGCCTAGGATCATGTCTCCAAGGTGGGGAACTCCAACAGCCTCCTCAGGCAACCTGTGCTCAGCCACCCTCACAGTGAAAAAGAGTTTCCTCATGTTCAGACAGAGCCTCCTGTGTCCCAGATGGTGCCTACTGCTTTCTGCTCTGTCTCTGGGCACCACTGAAAAGTGGCTCATCCAGCCCATACTTCATCAACTACTCTAAGAGGACCTTATGGCAAACAGTACTGAAAACCTTAAAATAGAAGATGGAATATAATATCTTAAATCCATAGCAAACCAATTGAGCTAAAGGCACAGGACTCTGCCCTAAATCATGTATCAGCATGTTACAGTGCTCTGTGAACTAGCAAGCACTATGTAATACAAAATCAAAAATAATGTAAAGGCAAGTATGCCAAGTTTGTATACCTAAAACTATTGTTTAACTTTATTTTAGGTATTACTTATTATGTTAATTATTGTGTTCTGCATTTACAATGTCACTGCTTCTGCAAACCAGGAAGCATCTCATCCCACATCATTCAGCTTTCACTCTTTTTCAGAAAAAGGAGCAAATGCAGCACCTGGAATCTAATCAGGAGATCAGTATGATTCTCCTTCAGAAGGTTCACTTAAGAAGTGACAGGAAACTGATTTCCTGCCACTGAGCACTTTCAGCTTGCTCAACACTGAAGACTCATGTAACTTATTTTAAAAGGCACATCAGCTTTGACTTTTTAGATTTTACTGCTACTAATCTGCAGCTTTGACTTAATCAGCCTAATACAAGAACATTTAAAAATGCAATTTAATTAGGTTATATATGTAGAAATAATAAATGAAACAATGATTGATCAAACAAGCAAAAGCACCACATGCTGTTAAATGACATCAAGATCAGATTGCTGCCTTTCATTTCACAAGGCCTGACAGGTAAACATTCTCTTGTAAATACTGTAATGTTTTGCATCCAAAAATCACTAACTTGTAGGCATCAGCACTCCTGAATTTCACACAGTACTCATGAACGAGATGAAAGTTTGAAACTCGGACACAATCAATCATAAATCATAGAATATTTATGAACGAGTAAGTAGAATTTCATCTATAAGGCATTGCCAACAATTTCCAGTGAGCCTCTGCATTACACTGGAGAAAAAAAAAATTCTGCTATACTCATCATTTTCAGTGACCTGGCAGAAGGCAAACTGACTCAGTTTCAATTACACACTGTACATCATAAGCTTTAATAAGCTATGAGCATCTTTTGTATGAACTAAGACCTACTGCCTTGCATAAAGTAGCATACACATCAACTTCAGTTAACAGTCACACACAGATCAGTGTAGAGCTACTGATTTTCAACACTCAAAAGAAGGTAATGTATTTTTGAGTATTTAGTTACATAAAGGATTGGAACTCCAAGATGTGCTGATTTGCTGTGGGAGGATTCTTTTTGTGAACAGAGTAGGTAACTTCAAGCAAAAGCTTACTGATCCTAAATCAAAGTTACTGTAGTTTGTTTCTCCATAAGACTCTACCTAGTGCTACAAACAAGACTCTAAATCTTGACTAATACTATTGTCTTGGTATTAGATGCAGATTAATTTTACTGGCTTGGTGCACACATTTGGCCCAGTATTTTCTGCTTTTAATAAAGCACTCAGTACAAAGAGAGCAAGGTGCCTTATTAGAATAAATTTGTTGACTTGTGAATGCTCACAATAAAAGAAACACCAGCCATTTGTTCCCATGAAAATGGAGAATCGATTATTTCTAGAACATCGGTGTATCTAAAGCAAATTTACATTGCTTCTGACAACTTCTGCACTGATAGCAAAAACCTATCATCTTTATCTTCAGAGCATCAGCAAAGGCTATTTAAATTCATTACAGCCTCTGCTACAGATCTAGAGTACAATGCTGTCACAAATAAAGCACCCTCATCTCCCACTGAGCCTCGACCTGCAACAGAGAGCAGACCCCTGACTTGGCAGCTGGTTGCCAAACAGGCTTTGGTACATGACACTCCCACTGCAACATTAAATAGATCCCATTTCAGAGTAGGACAGGAAGCGAGAAGTGTTGCATATCTCGGAAAATAAAGAACATGGTTCCCCTCAGTTAATACAGTGTATAACAGGAAGCAACATATCTATATTTTGTTCAGCTGGTAGAATATGCCTTGACTATGCTTGCTCACCTCTGCTATTCCTTTAACTTCAAATAATCTCATTTTCTAACATGCTCACTCACACACACAAAATTAAAAAGCCTGCTTACAAGAACATTAGCAGTTCTGAATTCAATTTCTATATTGAATGCCCCAGTAACACAGAGAACTGATTTTTTTTCCAGATTGTTACCTCAGTACAGTCCCCCAAAGAAGGGAGGATTTGGCTCTTGTCCCAGGTAGTAATTAATGCAAAAATGTAAAATGAAATAACAGAGAGATGTTTTTAAAACAAGAAAGAGAAAAGTCTGTCTAACAAGATTTCAACATATGGAGAATTTCATTTTTGTATATATGATTTGTCAGGAATATGAAAGCTTACAATAAAAATAATTTTCAAACTGTGGCAACACTACAGAATTAACTGGTGAGTGACCACAGCTGGCCCAACTCTTTTCAGCTCAGTAATCTCTCTTGGCCACTACAACATTCACATTAGAAACATACCTGTCCTTGACATCTTTCATAAGCTGCTGCAAGTCAACCTCCTGCTTCCTCAGGTTTCCAAATGAGGACTGGTTTTCCACAAAACCTTTCCCTCCAGCTCCCAGGCTGAACTTCACAAATGATGTTTCAATACTTCCTTGAACAAAATCTTCAAACTTCCCCATATATTTTGCAAAGTCAGACTCCACAATCACTAGGAAAGCAATAACAGTAATTTCTGTGAAGAGAAGTGCTGAAACTGTCCTTAAGTGATTAGAGGAACAGATACTTACAGAAAATATGACAAGTTAGCAAAGGCAAGGAACAGTATGAAGAGGTAAATAATAAAATTTACATCTCTGCAACTCTTGCATCTGCTCTCTTCATGTTTTCATCATCTTTGCCCTACTATCTTCAGTATTTTGCCATTTTAGGAAAACATAAGGTGACTGAAGTGCTGAACTAAGACACTATGAAATATTTATAAAGAATGATTGAAATTTATTTCAGCTACAAAGAAAACTGCAAAGCAGACCTGCTTGTACAACGGTGCTAGTATTTTGGCATTATTTTGACACAACTCATCATAGGGCTGTCCCAAAGTTCACTGAAAACCAATGGAAAAATCTAACTGGTTTAAAACAACTCTGAATTTTATATACCTAAAAAGCAGAGTGCCAACTTGGAATCAGCTGTATTTCCAAGCCAGCTACAATTAAGATCTTAGGTTAGGGAGTTATCTACTTTACTGTATGGAATTATGACATGTCCAGAAATATGGGATTCCTTCTCAATAATCTTAAAACATGGGTGGGACTGCTATAGTTGGATGAAGAAAAAAGTACAAGGGTCAACCCTTTTTAACAGTCTGAGCAAGACAAACAGAATGGGTGGTAAAACTCATCTGGCCTGGCCTGGAAGCATTCCCTGGGCTACTAACACCAACAAGACACTGTTCATTCACTGCTTTTGACCTGAAGCACAGTACAGTTTCACACTACTATGACATACAGCCCCCTATAATATTCTAGGGATATTCCTGTAGCTACTGTTATTAAACAGCAGGACTATACAGCCTGACAACATTCAGCACTTAATTTAATAACTCTACCCAGGCAAAACTTTCTTCTTTTTTTAACCAACATTTATTACTACCAGTTTTAGTTACATAAATGGTCAAGTGAGAAAAGATCCATTCGTCTCATTCCCATGGATGGAGGATTCCTTCAGAACATTTCTGTGAAAGAAGCCCTCTAATAACATAATTGAGAATAATAACAGAACAGGTTAGGGATTGTACTGTTTTTATCTGCACCAATAGTGCTGCCCAAGTATGGCTTTACCTGGTTTTATTGGTTTGTCTTCAGTAAGCACATCACTCAGGGTGACTGTCAAGAAATGATACTTGGGCTTCTGCCAGCACCAGAATTTCCTCCTCTTCGTAACTAAGCTCAAAAGCTGCAGCTTGTCTGAGGCATTCAAGTGGGAGACGGGGATCAGGTCACCTCCACTGTCAGTTTCTCTCACAAAATTCTTCGTTGCTTTTGCAAACATCGTGGGGAATCAGTTAAAGCCTGAAAGAATACATCTGTTTTTAAACAACTACAGTTGGAAAGTATAAATATTTACATTGTCCTTTTAAGAAGTCCTTCACAGAATTGGTATTAACAAAGGAACACCATGGTGTCTTCAACCTATCTTCTCCACTCTGAGCTGGGAAGGAGTTCCAATTACTTGTCCCAGTGCAAGTTTTCTCAGTAACTAATAAAAGAATTCTAGTTAAGAGGGACATTCACAGGTTACTACTCTGTTAGGGAGGAAAAAGTTACACAGCTTACCTGAAATTCTATGAAAAAGCATCTACTAATGAGCACCCCGTAGAGACCAGCTGTGATGAGCAGAGCACTGGGGCAATGGCAAAGGATTTCTGCCTCCCCACAGGATCCTTCTTTTATTACCTAACATAAAACTTACTCCACATAAGGCAATTAGGTATTACTCACACAAATTATCTTGATCTTTTTAATAGGGAGTATAAACACATGGATAGATAATAACAACTGTTCTATAAAAAGCACCAAGCTGGCATCCTTGTTACTAAATTTTGTTTCTGAACTACACCCCTGGAAAGTTCCAATTAATTTTTTTATTTATGAACTCTTTTTTACCTTCAATGTTTTCCAATTTTCTATTTTTCATTTGCATAACTACAGCTAAATGAAACATACATTATGTGCAACTGTTATTCACAACTGTTATTCATATCCCCTACACAACTACATACATTATCTTACTGTTGCTTTGCAATGATTTTAATTAAAAATTACCAGCATCTCTTATAAAGTAAGGTTTTCCTTATCCCTGGGAATGTATTTTACTGTATTTACAAGGAATGTCTTCCAGTAAGGGAGTCTGGCTGAAGTCACAGAATAAACGGTAAAAACAACCATTCACAGGTGCCAAACAAACAATTCTAATAAATTAATATTTGATATTTTTAAAGAATCTTTCTAGTTTTTCAACTCCGTGTTATCTGAGCTAATGATATCTCCAGAATTAAATCAGTTTTTAAATCCAGCAGCATTCCTTTAAGTCCCCCAGCTGGCACTGACCAGAAAGTTCAACTACGATCATAAGACGTCTCAGCAGGGTATTCACACTTCCATGATTAATTACCTGTCTTGCTCCACACAGATCTTAGATTTCTCATTTACAAACACAGACTAGAGTAAGGCAGGACAGACTTCAAACAAAAACTGATATTGCAGTGAGCACTCAGGATTATTGACAGAAAACAATAACCTGAATACAGATTATTAGTGCTTGGACCACAGGCTCTGTATTTTATTGTTAGCAAAAAAAGCCTTTTTGAAGAAGCAAACTTAACCTTTTCATTAGTTTTTCCCAAATCCCATTTCAGATATTCCACACAGTATTTACTAATTCATGATGAGGTATTTGCCTCCTCATGAATCATCTACAGCCTAGTCTGTCTAACAAATAAAAGGTGTTTTCCAACAATACCTGCATCAAAAAGATTTAAGCAATGTCTAAGTCACATAGCATTTTACTGAAAAGTCTTCTGGGGCTTTCACTGTAAGTGCAGCAAACCCTGCAGCACAACCTCAGCTGTGGGCACTGGGAATATTTCCAGTGACTTCTTGCTCTCTGACCTCTTAAACTGAACTCAGACTGATTTTTTACATTCTTATGTCTCCTCCTTAATCTCCCTGGTTTTAATCTTAGTAAGAACACTTTTAACAGAATAAAGCAGTGCAGATCCACTGCAGCAGCAAAGGAAAAAAGCCCAAATATAACTTCAAACCAAAACTAGTTTCCTTTATCCACAGGACTTCTTTTGCAGGAGTGTCTGTATTTTGCAAACAGCCAGACAGTGACTGATTTGTTATGTAGAGGACCACCAAAAAAATTCTCACTTTCTGCATTAGCTGCCTTTGCCCAGCAAAACCTTCTACAAACATTTTTGTATTTTACATGACAGCTCACTCACCCTGATCCCCTTGCTACATAGCCAGCTCACAGGGGCATAGTCTCTGGGAAAAAAAAAAATTAAAAAGGCCACCAATTTCTGAGTATATCATAAAACAAATTGCAAAACCAGGTACTAATATTCTTACAAACTCACTAAATCTCATGAGAGGAACCACTGCACTGGTCTGTAAAACTTCCAGTTCACAGTGTTTTGCCTTCATTTCCCATCACTGCTCTTGACTAGCCAAAGGAACACCCAGGGAAGAGGACAGAGTGCTTCTGAGGACTAGCAACACTCACCAGACAGGAGAGATGGGGGAGTTTTCACGCTCAAAATGATGGTAGTGTCTCCCACACTTTGCTGTGCTGGTAATGTCTTTGCAGGGAGCATATTTTGCTGGTGTAGATGTACCTGCAAATCAAGAATATTCTATCCAAATCCCTGTTTATCTTTGGATATAGCACCTTTAACACAAATTTGACAATGCCCCAAAATAGCTTGCTTCACTTCTTCCCAGGACAAAGACACAGAGCAATTATGCCCCCAAACATCAGGGAGTTAATACAGCCCAAGGCTTAGTGCCATCCTGAACCAATGGACAGGGAGTAGTTACAGACCCAGCTTAAAGAAAGCTCTGCCTTGGGAGTTTGTTCCTCTGCAAATTTTAATAGAGCTGTGCTTGGTTTGAAAGAAATAAAAGGGAAGGTATCAAGCTGGTAGGAAATGCCCGTCAGAGTGAATTCACTCTTGCAGATAGCTAGGCATGAAAGAGAAAAGGAAGAGTCCCTTCCTTGCCTACCACAAAATCTAAAATTAGCCTGAATCTGGACTACAGGAGGATAATTTAATGGCAAGAATGAGAACAAATGAAGGCAATGAAACCAATTTCACCGTTAACCTAAACAAACAAATCTCATCCCTGCTTCTTTACTTTACAGCTCCCTAACTCAGTATAGTAGGACATTAAACCCAAAGCGACATTTAATGAGCACTTGCTGCTTGCCTCTGTCAGTACAAAAGAAAGCAAATAGTTGCCTGATATTTCTTACATTCTGTATCTTTCAAATCTTTTTTTTTTTTTTTGCATTTAACCTAAGACCCAAGTTGTAAGGAAATGCGATGTCTAAAAGCCAAAGAGGAAGCTTTTTTAAGGCTAAAGCCTTAGCTTTAGAAGGGCTGTTAGGCATTAACCACTGTGTAGGAGTGGTAATGGCCTTGGAATTCTAAAGGAGTATGAGTCTGTATCGGAAGGAAACGGGAGCATGAAGTGAGGACATGCATGTTACATGTTTCATTAAGAACATCACAGTTACTTTCACCTCCTCTCCAGATACTTAAAATTATAAAGAAAAAAAAAACAAAAACAAACACCCATAAGAGCTAATAAACAAAGCCTAGCTGGGCTGCCCACACAATGTGTTACAGGTTTTGAACGCACGTAGTCCCCAAAAACACCTCCAAAGCTTTTAGCCCTGGCTGAAGCCCTCTGTTTGTTCCTCGAGGGCTCTGCAGCACGTGCCTGCACACGCCGGTGCCGCAGCCTCGGGCACCCCGGAGACAGGCGGCGCCTGCCTTTCCCCGGCCGTGCCGCCGTCCTGCGGGCTGCCAGGGCTGAGGGAAGGCCCGGCGCTGCCGCGGCGCTGGGTCCCGCCCGCCTCTCCGGGAGCGGCTCGGGCAGGGGAGCGTGGCCCCGCCGTGCCACCGCTCGGAGCCCCGCACGGGCACCGCGGCCATTCCGCTCCCCGCGGGGCGGGGGGACAGCGGGGCGCGGCACGGAGGCCGCAGCCGCTGCTCGTACGCCGCGGAAGGGCGGAGTGGCAGCGGCCGGGGGAGGCGGGCAGGGCCGGGCCGCGCCGCCGCCCCGGGCCTGCTCCCACTCCCGTACTCACGGCATTCTCTGCGCTCCCCGCCGCCGCTACCGGGGATGCGGCGCACTCCGCCCGCGGGGCGTGACGAGCCCGCCGCGCCCCAGGCGAGGGGCCGCGGGCGAAGCTCAGCGAGCGAGTCCCGCAGCGGCGGGGGCTCTGTGCTGGGAGGGCGCGGCGGGGGGAGCGCAGGCCCCGCCCGGGTGCCCGGGCCGTGCGGGCGGGCGGGCGGGAGCCGCTCCCGGGGCGCCTCCGCCATGCTGAGGCACGGAGCCGCCGCCCAGCGCAGGGCGGGGGCCGGGGCGCTGCCCGCGGCTCTGCGAACCTTCGGGGCGGCTTCTGCCTCCCTCGCCATCCCGCCCATCTGCCTGAGCTCCCTCGGGCGCTGACCGTCCTGCCGTGAGGGTTGGAACGAAGGGCTGCAGGTGTCCCTCTGCGTGAGGCGTGGCCCGGCACAGGCCCCCTGCGGCAGGTGTCGTGTGGGGCAGCCCTGTGAGTGGAGAATTCCCACTGGGATGGGACAGACGGTTTTATATGGCTGCACCCTGGCAGATAACACTGGCAGGTGTCTTTCCCTCCAGGTAATTGCGTGACAGCGATGTGCTAGGACACGAGCGGTAAGGACATATTTGTGACAGCCTCTCTAGCCCGGCTCGGTTCGCCCGTGGTCAGCAGTGCACGGGGCCGGTGCCGTGTCCGCTGGAAGCACCAGCCCTGCCACGATTTTGGCTGCGAGTTTGCAGCTCTGGGTTGGCACTGCGGGCCTTGTGAAGCCGCCGTGCACCGAACGGGAGCTCCCAAGTCAAGGTCCCCAGTCCAGGGACCTTGAACGGCAGCACTGTGGAAAATGAGAAGTGTGGTCAGTGGAGCCTGGGGCAGGTTGGTGAACCACAGTGTGAAATAATGAGTGCTGTCACAGTATCTCAGCCGTGTGAAAACACAATGAAAAAACTTGGTTGTTCATGATGCCAAAGGAGCGATCCAGTGAGAAACAGATGAGTCTGCAAAAACCCAAAGAGTATTTTTTTTCACGATAATAAATATCAAATAAATCTTTTTCAAGTGAACCATGCCACAGGCTGGGTACCTTCCCTTGTGGTTTGAACAGAGAGCATTTGAGGCTGGGGTAAAGTCACAAATGTCACATCAGCAGACCTTAATGGGCTAACACCCTGGCTTCAGAACAAAGGGAAGGTGAAAGCTTAATGTCTTTAAATGAACAGTTCTGGGTGAAAGGTAGCAGTAAAGTAGATCCATTTCTTCCATTTAGCTACATGCAGCATCCAAACCTTCCAATGAATTTCAGCTGATTTTAATCCATCACCCCTTCCTCATTTCCCCAGGTGACATCCTTATTGATTCAATGATAAAACATCCTCATTCTGGGGTTGTACCTGCATACAGAAATTTGAACAAATAGCCAGAACGGAACTAAGTACCTGTATTTGTGATAGTTTAAATTTTATGAACTAATGAAATTTATAAATCTCCATTCTTAGAGTCCCTGCCTGAGAAAAAGTACCCACACATCCTCGGGAGATCTCTTTTTTAGGATCAGCACTGAGCTGCAGAATTGCTAGCTCCAGTAATAATCTGGCCAGTAATAGCACACGTTTCATAAGCTATCATGTGTTTTTCCAGGGAGTGGCAATGTGTGATCATTTCAAATGCAAGAGCCTGCTAAAGCATATTTTGAGAAATAAGGGAGGAAGTTGCACTGAACCACATTGCTATGGAAATATCCACTGGGGAGGCAGGACTTAAATAAAACTAGTGTAACTTGCTGGTAATTTTAAGGACACTACCAGCAGTTGCATGCACACCAAATAGAGGGTATCCACACCAGGAATATTTAAATGTTTTTAAGAAAAAGTCTTCGACAGAAATCTTCTCTCCATCTGAATGGCACCAGCTGATATAGGGTAATTTTCAGATGCGTATAATTGACTAGAAGAAACAGAAACACAGGTTGTTGGCAAACAGTTTTGGGGCTATGCAGCAATTAACTTTGAGGCTTCAAAGTCTGTCACAGAAACTGGCTTGCAAATGAGAGACATTTAGGACTGAACACCCACCTTGAGCATTCAGTCTTCGTGGAAATGCTCTTCAGGTGCACTGCACAGTCAAAATTCCCAGCCCATGGTGACTCCATGACCAGCTGGGATGCCAGCAGGGAGAATGTTGAGTCAGAGGAATACACAATCTCAGCGTGGTCTGTCAGCCACAGACTCCATCTCCTGAGCTGAAGCATCAAGTGCATTACTGCTGTGTTAGTAGATCCTTCTGTATTGCTCCTGCCTGAGAACATCATCTTGCAGAAGGAGCAGAGGGAGAAAACCAGAAACTTTTGCCTCTGGAACAAACTGCTCTTGGTATGGGACAAGTTCTGGCTACCTCTTAAATAAGTGAAGTGAGGCAAATGGCTTCACAGCCACAATTTTTAAAAAGAGTAATGCACATAATAAGTCAGTAATAACAGAAAAGATAGTAATCTGAAAGGGAAAAAAGATCCCAGCAAAATAGCTGTATGCTTTTTGAGTATGGCTGTGTGAAATTCTTCAGGTATGACATTTAAAAAATCACTGAGCATGCCACCACAAGATGTCAGCATTGCAGAATGGTTATTCTTGCCAGAAACAAAAGGTTTTTGCATCCTATATGCATTTGGTATTAGATTTAATTGCTTTTGTATGATGGCATAATCTGGCCTTATTTTTTCAACCATTGACATTATGATGTCATTCCAAATTTAGTTGCCAGTGAGAATTTCTTAAATGTCTTTTTTGAATTAACTCTATCTTAAAAACTTTAAAAAATGCTTTCACAGCATGAACAGCAGTACTAATGGCCAATAATACCTTGTAGCCATCAATGTGTTGTTTCAGGCTGCATCCAGCCTGGCTAGAAAACGCTCGCTAAAATTGTGCCTGTATATTAAGGTGTCCAGAGGTCATCCAGAGCTCTCTGCTGCTGCATGCTAGGCCTTTATAAAACCCTCATGCTGGCTGGAGAAGGCTCTGCTGACCTTAGTGGAGGAAGTAGGAAGAAAGTGTGAAGCTATTTTGGGTTTCTATTTACAAGAGAAGGATATTTGGGGTAGCAAATCTTTTAAAAGGTGTCCAGCAACATAAGCCAAATCACCAGCAAAAGAATTAATTTCTTTTTTTTTCCTCCACTTCCTTTTGTAAGAATAAAAGATCTGAGCAACAGTTTTTGTTTGTTTCTGCATTTCTTTCAAATCAACTAACCAGCCTCATTTTTCTTCCACATTGAAATTCATGTCCTGTTTTGCTGGGATGCTCTGTACTTTTTGCCTCTACCATTGTGTCCTCTGAAACATTTCCTGTTGCACACAACAGCTTTCTCCCTCTCCTGCTGTTACGGCTGTCACAGCCCTGCCACCGTGCCAGCAGCAAGTGACAGGCTTAGCAAAGGATGGTGTCCTGAGAAGGGGAGATGAGTGGGAGGGTGCAGTGAGCCAGGAGGGGCTGTGTGAGTTCAGAACATCCAGAACATCCATTCTGCTGTGCTCCCCTACCTGTTCCTCTGAGCTTCTGTGCATTCTGCTCTTGATGATGAGAAGGTGACTTCTTTACCCATCTGAAGATTTTGCTATGAGATGAGTTTGGCCACTCTTTAGAGGCTATCTTGTATTACCAGGTTCAACTCTGCTACCTTTACAGACCAATATGAGGAAAACAGAGTTCACTTCTGGACCTTCTAGTCCCTTGGAAAGACCACTGGAGAGTGCCATGGTGAGATGCAGAAGGAGACAGACGTGTTCAGTACAACCTGTTTGCTGTAGCTCAGTCAGAGCTCTGCCTTCAGCTCTCATGTTGGCATGGGGGGAGTAGTGCCACACTTCCTTTCTCTAGTGCACAGGTTGTGGCACAGGGCTCCCCTCTGTCATTCTGTCCAACCATGAGATGATTCTGTGATGTCTCCAATAATAATATGGAGAACAATTTGCATGAATTTGCATAAACTTGGGGCTTCTAACTTGAAATTGTAGATTAGATGGCAGCCACAGAACTTTATTTCTTTTACAACAGTGATAAATGAAGACTTAGGAATAGATAACGTTTCTTGCACATCTCAAAAGCCTTCCATAATAGTTTATTAGAAACCATCTGGTTTCATTAATGTTTTATCAAAAACCATCTGGCTGCTGTATTGTTCAAGCTATTTAGTAGTAAAACTTGCTCATAAATTAGCCCAAAAGAATGGCTTTCAAACTATTGTGTAGGAGCCCCAAACAACTTTCAAGTAGGTCCTATATAAACAGTTATTTAAAAAGTATTAGACTACACTAAACTTCAACATTAAACTTCAAAAGCCTAGAAAATGTATCAGTAATAAGATCTGAAATTTAGCTTCTTCCCCAAGCTTCTTAATTTTTTTTCTCTTTTCTACATGTTTAATTCTTGGCCAGTTGGAACAGGAGTGACAAAGTCAAAATGACAAACTGTATTTAAATAAAAATTAACCAAAACCAAATAAAAAATTAACCAAAAAACCAAATAAAAATTAACCAAAACCAAAATAAAAAATTTCGGTTTTCAATAAAACATTGCAAACAGAGAATACCTGTCACCATGCCTCCAAAAAATGAAGTCCTTCATCTCTGCACATGTACACTTTTCAGACTGTAAGCTCTCTGTCAGGGTTTCTGGCACTGCTCTGAAATCTAACTCTACAGCAGCACAGGGCACCATTCAGAGTTGCACAGTGCCTACTACTATGGGCAGCTAGGTAACTGATTGTAAATGCTTACATAATATACATTGTTTTAATAAATTGTACTTCCACTCATAATTATTTTACTGTTAAATTTTCAGATCAGTAAAAATGTCACCCTAAAATTAAGGCAGTTCCTAGTGATTTTGCTACTTATAGACAATCTTAAAGTTACTGGAATACTAAGGAAAGCATACCTAAAGAACACATAGAAGATTTAGGAAAAAATTGGCAAAGCAACAGGAGTTAAAAGATCCTTGGGAAAGAGCCCAAGGCTGAAGCTGCCTGTAGAGAGAAAAACTGGCTGTAAGTTTGCTTTTGATCAGCTCTCCAGATATGTTCTGCTTCGTGCAATTCCTTTTGCATCCTCTGAATGTTTATGCACAAGCATCCTCAAAATACCTCACTATCCACCTGTGGGAGCAAATGATTTGGGCAGAATTTTCTGAAGAATGAGCAGTATGTGATTGTAGCCCTTCACAGGGCAGCCAGCTGGATGGTGTTTGTGTTGTGCTGCTGCAGAACTGGAGCATGGCCATAGTCAAACCTTGCAAAATGTTCAGAAGTTAACATTAATATTTCATTGAGTAACACCAGATGCATGTACTACATTTGTAGCAATAGCTTTTTTGTGATTTAAAACAAATTTTCTCTCTCCCTTTTGGTTTTTGTGTCTGCTTTGTTTTCTTTTTAGTTGTTTTGCAACTCCATAATCCCCCTTCTGATTACCTGTTGTCAGCTCAGTCTCTCTTGCAGGAACAACAGCAGAAATTCCTGTTCCAGGAGAATGTGAAAGGGGTTTCTCCAGAACAAAAAAGAAAAAAGAATTAAAAAGTAGTTTTAAGGGCCCACAAAGATAGAAATTGAGAATTTTGTTTATCAGTCTTTGAAGCGAGCCATGGCCCATAAAAATGGCAGATACATAGAGAAGACCACAAACAGCAAAGAAGTCATTGGCTACAGAGGGTCCTGAGGAGTGGTGAGGCTGTTTTGCTCCTGCAAGTGAGTCAGGACTCCTGCAGCTTCCCAGGGGCTCTGCAGCAGGAGCTGCCAGGAGCTGTCTGCATCTTCTGCTGTAGAAACACACACTCAGAGGAGGACAAAAGTTAAAACCCCATCCCATTTCCCACAGGGGTGACACCCCATTGGGTACCAAGAGGAAGGCCTCATATTTCTTCTTAAAGTCACTTCATTCTTCAGCTTGCTATTGCTCCTCCTAATTTCAGCATGTCAAGTGTTTGCTTTTCAGTGTCCTACAGGCAGTGATAAGAACAGTGGGTAAGAACATACCTGGGTTTTTCCCACAAAAGAGAACAAGGTGAAAAAAGGAATACAGTTCTTTTTGAAACAAGGAGCAAGGGCTGGCAAGCAGCTAAAAAGTGTGTGGGCTGGTAATTCCATGGGAGCTCTTTTTATATTATGCAACAGTGCTACCCTAAAGGACAGCAGGTATCATAAAGAGAATGTTTTGGGTCAAAACAGATTGGTAGATATAAAAGCAGTGTGTCCCAATCTGGGCTTCTCAGCACAAGGGACAAATGGAGCTCCTGGAGCAGGTCCAGCAAGGGTTACAAAGATCATTAAGGGACTGGAGCATCTCTGTTTCAAGGAAAGGCTGTGGGAGCTTGACCTCTTCAGCCTTGGGAAGAGATGACTGAGAGGGAACCTCACCAATGTCTGTCAGTGTCTGAAGGGAGGGTGCAGAGAGGATGGAGCCAGGCTGTTCTCAGGGGTGCTGAGCAATAGGACAAGAGGTGATGGGCAGAAACTGCTGCACAGGAAATTCCACCTGAACATGAGGAAGAACTTCTTTACTGTGTGGGTGACCCCACACTGGAACAAGTTGCCCAGAGGGGATGTGGAGTGTCTCTTGCTGCAGACACTCAAGAACTGTCTCTGTGCAATACTGTGCCATGTGCTCTTGGATGATGCTGCTTGAGCAGGGAGGCTGGACCCGATGATCAAATGTGGTCCCTTCCGACCTGACTGATTCTATGAAAAGGCTGCAGGTATCCTTCTGAAGAGTGGGAAGTAAAGAGCAGTCACTGTCCTGCAGATTTATATTGATGGTGGCCCGGACAGAGTCACACAGCTCCAGGTTGTTGACACACTATTTGTTATATTGCAGTTCCACATGCAGACCAGCTCTTCACTAAGCTGGAAAAGAACCTCATGTATGAAATGAAGTGCTGGCCTCTTCTCTGACAATTAAATATGTAATTTATTTGCTTCATCACAGGACTAAAACTGGTGTCCTTGCTGCTTGTAGTGCCCTTGTTTATCTGAATGGTGCAGTGATTTGGGTGAATGGCATCTGTAACAGGTGATGCAAGTACCCTGGGGTGGGTGGCTTTTTTACTGCCAGAGACAGCTCTTTGCAGCTGGGAGATGGGATTGTGCTTCTCCTGCAGAATCAGTTGCTGTCAGCTTGAGATGGGGCTTATTTAAGTTACTGTCCAGCCTCACCAATGCCAGCATACTGCAGTGAGAGCAATACAGTTTCTAAAAGAGAAGGAAGACCAGCTGTGTCCTGAGAGCAAGCATTGTCAGGAAAGGAAACAATGAGCAACTGGTACAGGGAAAGCATGAACTGCAGTTACTCCTTTTTCCTAGGACTGCACACTTCAATACTGAGAATCATACTTCAACATTTACTCTTTCCTCTCATTCCTTTCTCCCACCATGTCAAACAACCAATTCATGTTGTTATCAAGACCAAAACATAAGCATCAGCTTTAGGTAGCTTTGCACCTACATAAAGTAGAATGGAGCTCCTACTAGGGCTTTTTTCCCCCCCGTGATGTGGCACATGCTCTTTTTCAGTTCCTTATATTCACAAATGAGAATATAATATCCTGGAGTTCTCTACCCTACATCACCTTTAATTGAAGCTTTAGTCTGTCTCCTTAATGAAAGAAGACATGTTAAGGAAGGGCCAGGCTCACCATTCTTTAGTAACTAGAAAACTCAGAAAAAGTCAAGCGTGTCCTAACTGACGTATTTGCAGTGCCTGTCTTAGGCAAAGTCCTTAGTAAAAGATTTTCCCCACCAAAGAACTTTGTAATTTGGTGCACTATTTTTAAACCTTATAAGAAAAATTGATTTTTCCATCCAAAAAACCTATATAGCTCTTGTTGCCTTTACAGGGTTTACTTCATTGACTGAAGTGCAAGGAGCAAACAAGGAATACAAGTAGGATGACCTCTTGACTTCACTCCATCTTCAGTCTGTCCATTGCCAAAATTATAACAAACCTTGCAGTAAACAAAACTGTAAATCTCTTTCAGCTATTAGACAGGTTCTCATCTATTGATAAATCTACATAATCTTCCTTGCCTTAGGCAGCAGTCTAGGCATTGCAGACATATCCTTATAAAAACCTAAGGAGGAGAGGATTTTTCAAGGCATGTACTGCGGTAATTCAAAGTTGCCTTACTGCAACATTTCTTTCTTTTTTTTTTTTTTGTCACAAGCTGAAAAGTAAGGAATTTGTAATTTTGGAAAACAATTTTTATCAAGAAGTTTTAATAAAGACAAACAATGTTAAGCAAGCAAAAAAAAAGTACTTTTGAATTTTAACAGCTGGTTTTACTAGAATAGCATGTGAAACATCAGCACATAAAATCCTCAAGGATAAGTAGTATTTAGAGGAAGACAATAATTCCTGGAGTCTGAAATTACAGTCAGAAACAGCGGATGTTAATACACAACATCTTGTGTTCCAGGAATTTATTACTGGTTCAAGAGCCTGTAAAAACTTACATCAGTGAGCCCACAGAGACACATTCTCAGTTAACTCAAGCCTTGGCTACATTCAGCTCAGTAGAGCAATGTTGATTTACCTCAAATGAGAGTTTGCACAAAGTAATTTCAAATATTTCCCTTGGTACAGAGTAAGCAAAGATACAAATTCCTAAGTATACATCAGAATTTTGATTCTGGCCAGCTTTTAACCCCATTTAAAAACAGTAACCCTACAAATTCTTGTGCATAAAACAGAGAGGTCTTAATTAAAAATCAATAAACCAAGCAGAGAGAGCAACATTTGCAACATGAAAGCAATATAAGGAACATATAATTATATATTCTATATATAATATAAAATTTATAGGCCATAAAAAAACAACAACAAAAAGCCAAGACGTGTTGGTTACTATGTAGAGCAAGCTTTGCTCAGCTGTCAGTGTTTTTCCTCACCCTATGAAGGTTTGAATCATTTTGCAGTAAGCAAAATGTCATTAAAGGGGGATAACTGTAAATGAAAAGACAACTGATCTTAAATGCAAATTGGATGCAAGTTCTACACTCGCCAAGTTTATCTTGCACTTCTGTAGAGGAGAACAGCCTGTTTTATCTGGGTAGGACTGACCACACTGTGGGCACTTGGCATGGTGTTAGCTTGTGGGGGAGTCATGAGAAATTCACTCTGCAAGAGAAATTCCTGCTGCCCTGGGTGTTCATGAGTGGGTCACCAATAATGAACATCCCTTGCAATCTTCCTCTCCCTTTTATAATTATGAAAAAAATACTACTGCTTCTATAAACCAGAACTTTCAGCAACTTGAACTAAATGCTAGTTATTTCAGATACCAATTAAACAGTATCAGATCTCTATGAAATAAATCAGCAATGAAGTAATTCTCCCTGACACAATGAGAAAGTTCCAAAGTTCTTCACCCAATAGAACCAAAATGGCTGGATTTCAAAAATCCAGGAGCTGATTCTGGCCCACTGTAAAGACTGTTTTGCTTTTGGTCTCTATCCTGATTCTGCCATGTACCACAGTTGAGGATATTTGGCATGGTAACAAATATTTAGATCCAGTTTTCCCAGCTCTTTCTGAATGCTCCATGCTCCCTCCCACCAAATCTTTGCAGACACTGAGGCTGCAAAGTGCCACAGAACTGCGGTCAGGAATTTCACGTTGGACAAGAGTTACACTCACTGTACTCCCACATTTTTAAAGATCCTAGTCCATCCATATTGCATCTTATACACATATGGTGGGACTGTGAGACATTATTGAGGTCTGATAGGCAGAGCTGTCCTGAATCACCATCTCTAAGGGGAAATCCACCACATTTCTATCCTTTGTTTCCAGTTATTTATTTTACCTAGTAAATACCATGTTTCCTTGTTTTTAAAAGTTGTTTTATGGAAAACATTTAGTTTGTGGTTTCTGCACTCATAATAAAGCATAATATTTATGCTGGACATCTGTATGCTAAGAACTGCTTTTAAGAATAAACTTCCAGCTGTAAATGGATTCCATCAGCTTACCCCCTTTCCTGCCCCAGTGTCTGGCACATTAGCTGTGCAGCAGAGCTGTGCAGAGCAGTACAACTGGAACATTGCACAACTTCCAGACAGATTGTTAGAGTGATAAATAAGGGTTCTAGCAGATGGAAGCTCTTTCCTACTTGCCATTTTGCAAAGTGTAAAAAGCACAGATCACTACAGCAGTGAGATTTGTTTCAGCTGCCACTAACAACCTTTGAAGAAAGATGCTTACAACCCCTGGAAAAAAGTCAGGGTGCTCTGTGACCTTTTGCAAGTATGATTTATTAACATCCAACTAAATTGGTTACAGAGACAAAAATAATAAATCAAGTTGTGCATCAAGGTACTCCAATGTTATTACAAATATTTGGAGTGAAGCAGAAAACAGGGATGGTCCTGACTACAGAGAGACTTCTCAAATATCTGAAAGTCAGCAATAATTCTAATACATAAGATACCTTTCCTCATTCTGAAATCACTAATGCCCTATCAAAACAAACAACAAATTCAGCATTTAGCAGCTTTGTTTATGTAATACCTCATACATGTGAGATGGTTTTCCAATACTGGAACTAGGAAAATACTGTTAACACAAAGACTTTCAGATTCTCAGGGATGCCAATCATCTCCAATGTGTGGAGGTGATGGACATCATCACCTCTTGTGGATCAGCATCCCAAACATTCTCATAGGCTTTAATACAGTTTTGGTTTCCACATTAAAACACCAAATCCACAGTTTATATTTTAAAAAAAATGAACCATTTAAAATAATTCTTTAACATATGGCAACTACTTACGCGGAAATTTTCTCTTATTGCTTTCAAAAAGCTGCAGCAAGAGCAGTAGCTAAGAACTGAGCAGTACAGTAATACATTTGGTGGTAGGTTACAGCATTTACTAAGTTTCAAAAGGTAAAAGCCAGATAATGTGCAGTTTCTTATGAGCCCACAGCTGCTGGAGTAAGTTGCACCCACCAGTAGCTAGAAAATAGAACGGATGAGTTATTGAACACTGTGAATTTTATTTATTGTAGGAATAATTCTGGAATGCAAACACACTCAACCAAAAAAAACCTGTCATTTTAATGTCACTCATTTGAATAGCACCATCTCAGTCTAGCCCTTTCAAGATGTATTCAGATATGTGGACGAGTTGGATGTCATCCTTCTTGCTATTAAAATGCACCATGGGCCAAGTTTTGCACTCCTCTTCAGCTTGCCCCCTTTGCATGAGTTGTACACAAAAAAAGAAGCCATACTAAACAAAGCAGGATCTGCTGAAAGTTTCCTGCTCTGCCAAGCTGGTTATTTGGAGAGACAACACAAGAGATTTACACAAAAGCAGATGCAAGGACATTTGTAATTAGGATCTGTTGAGCAGATATAGATGCATATTTCCATAGCACACTACCCTTACAAGGTCTGACTCCAGTGAGTAAGGAAGTCTTATTCACCGTCAAAGAAAAGATACAGAAGGAATTTATGGGGAAAAAAAAATTAACTACAGCCTCTAGGTATGATTTATCATTTGTTGCTATGGACTGTTTTCCTATTCATCAGGTTATTTTAATAAAGAGAAAAATAGAGGACACTGAATAAGGGACCACAAAGAAAACCTGAGCAGGACTGTAAACAGCTGAGGGAAAGTGGGGGGCATGGAAAGGGGTGAGGTCTTTGTTAGGCTGGGTTTTTGGGAGGGGTTGTTTGTTTTGAGACCAGCACTGGACTGTTGTGCAATGTGAAAGCTGTCCCTCGTTGAGCCCTAATTTCTGGTCCCGTGAGTTGGTGTTTCTGCACTATGATCTGGCCTCAACACTAAGCTGCCAGGTAATACAGGTGAATGTGTTTGCAACTATTATGTCTTTCAGAGGTCAGATTTTAAAAGAAAGCAGCAATCCTATTTCCCGTCCTTAGAAGAAAACTGGTTGGTGTAAGAACAGATCTCCAGGATCTTTCCTTATGAAAATTTGGGCTGGTTTTTGTACTCCTTCCAGGCATCTAACTTTCCAAGCTCTGCATAAAGAACCTAAGTACAGACTGCTGGATCTGTATTTCAAAAAGTGTCTAAAAGAAGTAGTTCAGTGCTGGCAAACTATCACATCAAGCATAACTCAGAGAACAGAGATCCAGAAAGGAATGCAGTGATTAATGGTGCATTCTAGTTCCACTTGGTCTAAAGGGCACTTTACACTACCCAGAGTCGCCTCCTGAACAAGTGATGCTGTTTTCTAATCCCAAATTTACACAAAATCAGAAACTAAGCATCAAGCCTGCAAATCTGAAGGCAGAGCTGTGGGTTTCTGCTCCTATGTATAATATTTCCCTGTTTTTTTTTTTCTTTCTATGCTTATAACTTGAAAAATGAAGCAGGGTTTCAACACCCAAAGGCCTGAGCTGCTCCATCACCTTGATGGAAGTTTATAGTGAGGGTTTTACTTTATGAAGAGACACACACAGAAAGGCAGAGCTGCATGAGTGCTTCTCAAACTGGCCTCCAAATTCATATTAAGCAGTGTTTATAAAGCAATGAAATAAGAGAGCTGACAGCAGGCAAGGGTCATCAGGAAATTTTAAGACTGGTCCATTGATCTACACACCTTGGGGAACACAGTTGTGTATGAAAGGAAGCAGTTAAGTTGCCTGATGCATTCTTTTTTTACCATTCAGGGTAGAAATAGTGGGTAAAAAGTCCCTCAGTGTCAGTTATTAAGAATAACAATTGTCTTAGTTATACTGCAGAAAGCTAATATAAATTTTGTACCCATTAACACAGCTGAAGTTTTGGGGAAGAAGATTACCCAAATTTCATATTTTACCAAGAATAACTTTATAGAATATATTAACTTTGTGAATGTTGAATATATTTACATGCAGAAATACACAGAACTAACATCAAGACAAATTTCTTCCACTTCTTAATATACAGTTAACAGAAGTTTAACAACTAAACCCAATTGTTTCATACAAAAGTAAGCAGGGAAAACTATACTGCAGTTGGAAATGTGGGGTCAGAGGATCATTCACAACTGATTACATTGTGTTTGGAGGTGTGTATTAGAGATTTACAAAAGGAGCAATTACTTGTTCAATGATTTTGCTTCATGCATTTAAGAAACACCCTGGATTATTCTCAGGCATTTTTATGGAGACAGTGCTAAAACTCTGGAGTTTACTTTCTTGATACAGAAATTTTGATGAAGAAATTGTTATATAAGGCACTGCTCAGCCCAATGCTTCTTGTCATTCTTCCCATGTCTGTATTTGAGACAGTTGGGAGTGTTGGAGAAATCAGACTTGGCACTACCAGTCTGATTTCTCAAAAATCACGACTCAAATACCCCATATGAGACTTGTTTTGTTTAATACCTGCGTGGGGGAATCCCCTCCACACACAGAACACACAAACCCAGCAATCAGATCAGGCAGTATCACAGTAGCTGCCAAATATGACAATGAGCAAGCTTAATGCAGCCTCCACAAATTTTGCCCCTTTTCTTAAAAGCTTTTATTTCCTCTACCCTCTTTTGTTTTTAAATGAACCTTAATTTTAGTATAAATTGTAATTACCAACAGCAAGGATAATTGCAATTATCAACTCATTTCTGTGCCAGGTTTTGACAGTTAATACAAGGATAAAAGACAGGAAGGGAACAAGGCATGAAGAGAACCTAATTTTTCTTGAAAAGCCAAACAGCCCCCAAAGTTTAAGACTTCCTTTGGAATCAAAGCCCAGATTTTGTCTTCATATAAGTGTGAGCCTTGCCTTGTTTAAAGCTGCTGGCATGGTAGTCAAGTTTTTTGAAGACATATTAATTAGATATAATTATGCTAACTTCTTTGGTAATAAATTATGAAAATGATGGTGAGGGAGAGATCCTGGGCAAAATGAAAAATGGTGAAAAAGCATTCATCTGCCTCCGAGACAATGAGGCTTCAAGGTAATAGAAAGCACAGTTCAAATATATATCTAATCTGACACCACAGATCTTGTTTAAAATTTAAAACCTTCATAGTATTTCCTTCATGATACATATAACACAAAGATCCATTTTCAATAGATTTTCTCTAGAACAATGCAGCACAACTGCAATAAAGTGCAAGCTTTTCTAAGCTATTAGTCTGTCCTCCTAGGAGTCTATTTATCCATACCATGTCCAGTTGTTCCAGCCATAAGCCAACATGCCAGCATTTGGGTTTGTTTTGTGTCTTTACAGTGGCATGTAAAGAAAAGAAAAGGGTGTGGTGACAGGATGCAGGTCTATCACATAGAAAACTGCATTGCTGCCAGAGAGTTGCAGACACACGGAGCAGATTTGAAGAACCATGGATCAGGCTTGGGTTGCAGATATGTGGGAATGATCTATCTTTTATCTTCTGATCTATCTTTTAAATTAGTCTGTTAATGACTATGGCATTGTGATTTGATGGGAAAAAAGCAACAGTGCTGCCCATCTCTATAATTGTCATTCAAAAGTGAGGCTTCTGCTACATTTGCTTCCTGTTAAGTTTCTGACCTATGGTTTAGTAGCTTCACAAATTGAACCATACGTATAAAATTACAGGAAAGGGATGCAATTGATTTAGTGCAAGACGTTTAAATATTTGTCTGAACTTAACAAACAAACAGAGGAAGATCAAAGACTCCATACACTTCTCCATAAGGCAGATGGTAATTTTTTAAATATAAGATTTTAAATACGTTATTTCTTAAGAGGTAGAAAATATCAAAATACTAGGAAAAAATTTCTAGCTTAAAATAATCAGTTTGCTTACTTTTTAAAAAGTCTTACTGTTGCAATTTTTAAGTGAATAAAAACAAATGAAGCTATGGAAGCACAGGATTTCGTGCTCTGTATAAGATTTCACTTACTGGAAAAAGAGAGAGCTTCTTCATCTAGTCAGTACTCAAGCAGTATATACAAATGATCTCCTCTTCTTGCCCTGTTGGGGGCTATAAATTTGAAGTGAAAATTTTTCCCAGTGGAAAATTTTGGCGATTCCTGACTTTCTAGCACTACATTTAACCGGGTGCAGTTTATGTATAAGGCAGTGGAACCACCGACGTAAGCTCAGAACTACCTCTTCCATAAAGCTCAGAAGAAAGTTAATAGAAACAAAAGCTTACTTAAATCTTTCCTGCAGACAGCAAAAGATCACAGTCAGATTCCAGCACCAGCTGATAATCTGTTTTAACAATTTATACCAGCCCAGAGACAGCTGAACTACTCATTGCACTGTGGAAGCCTACCTACAGTTTGAGTTACTAAGGCTTGCACTCTTCCTCAGCACAGCTAGGAGATGCTGATGCTACTGCCTCCAATGCAATTCAGTAAGGCATAATTTAACTCAGAACTGACATTATTAGACATTGAAAAAGTAGTGTAAAAGCTCCTCTCTTTTCCATCTGTTAACATTCATTACTATTTATTAAATATTTTATAAAAGGAAGTTAGGATATTTATACATTCAAACAATCACTGCAATAGTTGAGTAAAGGAAACAAATGAATTCTCAGATTCTAAATTAAGCATGATTCTGGAGATATGCACATTTGCACATATGCACACACCACACACATTCTGTATGTGTGTGTGTATATATAGATATATAGTTATTTTTATATATATATATGTCTTTTAAATCAGATCCAAGAATACAGCACAGAATGTCTTCACTTAGCTCCTCTTTCACCAGAGGACAGGATTGTCCAGTTTGGAAAAACCAGGTTCTTTCCTAAGGTCCATGTAGGTTCCATTGCTCACCCAGGAGTCATCACTGGATTTCCTATCAAAGATTAAACAAATGTAAGCTTATATTTTCCATCTATATGCTGTGTAATGCAGTGTAGCACCATGCACAGATAGCAAATCCAGCCCACAAACCAGGAGCAGTGCAGCTCATTGCAGCCTGCAAACAAGGCAGTACAGCTTGGAGAGATGAATGGGTGTGTCTGCACTGGGCCATGGAGAGACATCTCAATCTCATGTTCACCAGAGAACATCACTATTAAAGAGCCAAATGCATTAACTCCTATCTGCTATAATACTTTTGCTATATAATAATTAAATTCTTTATTCCACCATTTAAATCTACAGGCTAAATCTCAGCTTTCAAATCCTCATTGTAAGGATTCAAATCCTCATTCTTATTCACAATTCTCATTGTGAATATACAATCACAAAGTGTTAGACTTTGCCTTTATCCTGCTTCCCTTTAGTAGGTGTGATTGGCATGAGATGAGTTAGCTCACCAGCTTGTCACAGATGTACTAGTTTAAGCCAGTCCCTTTTGGACCTATTTAAAACATTCCAGGGTTCCTCAGAAGTACAGTATAGATATATCCAGAAAACATTGGACCCTAGATCTGCTAATAGGCCCATACAACATTCATCTTGGCTCCAACTCTCTCACTGCAGGACGACAGAGAAGCTGGGGGCTAAAGACCACATTCTCACCAGCATTCCTTTTTGTCTTGATGCCTCAAGTCTCCTGTTCAACTGATTTACAACAGGAAGAGATAAAGTGCCCTCAGAATAATAATTCTCTCCCCATAAAATATGGGAAACATGTTCAAAAATAGCCCTGCAAGTGAAAGGCTCCAACTCTGCACACTTCCATGCCAGGCAATCCCACTGAATTCAGCAGAGGTAATTGAGCTAAATCCAGCTACTTCAGCTTGCTTCAAAGAATCAAAGGTGCTACATTTTACTCAGGCAAATTCAAATGTAGACCAAATATCAATTACCATCAAGGCAAAAAAAAAATCAGGGATGCATTAATAAAAAACTAATACATAACTGTGAGTTTTAACCAAGTCGGGAGTATTCTACATCACCAAAGTATGAACCCTAAGTATATAAGGGAACCCTGAAAAAAACTGGAGCCTGTCACATGGCAATTTAGAATCAGATTTATAATACACATTTCAATAAATGATAGTGTATGCTAATTATTATCTAGTACCTGAAAAATCTAGGCTGATGCTCTAGGTTGTTTTCTTCTAGCACCTTCCGTCGTTCTCGCTGTAGCTGCTCGATCCTCTGCTTTTGCATTTCAGCCCCTTCAATATTCCCTTCTTCTAGAAACCTGCAGCAGCAGTGATATGAGACAATTGGTCTCCTGCCCCCAGAAGGATCTAATCTTTCCAGCAGGTATTTCACAGTGTTTGAAAGGTAAACAACTACCTCTGCAGACAACTGCACTGTGAAAAAGCACTTAAGGAAAATGAACTCTTGTAACAAGCTCAGAGTCACAGTTAAATTAGATTCTTCCAGTTGGAAATTTGCAAAAGCTAAAATTTCACTGCAGAAAGGAGTTTCAAGTGTCTCAGTTTCAGGTTACTCAAATACTTTGAGTATGCTCAACATCCAGTACCTGAAGTACTGAGGTTTTAACATCCTTGGAAAGACAGTTATCTAGAAAGCATCCAAGAGGCAATTTTAGGACAGACTTCCATAATAACTAGACCATCTCTCAATAAGTGATTACAATGTCTGTTTCAGATGCACATTAATGTAAAATTAGAAACACACTGCAGTTTTCCACAGAAAATAGTCTGAGTTCAGGGTAAAGTGAGTCTACAGAAGATTAAGAACTATTTAAGGAAAACATTTCAGAGTTAAAGCTTCTTACCTTTGGTCTGGCCTAAAACGTGTATCAGTGGATGGGAGTAATGACCTAGTTTGTGGGTCCAGTTCATTTAACTCCAGTGCAAATTGTGTAAATCCATACCACTGTTCATAATCTTTAGGCATTGGGTCTACAGAAGAAATTAGATCAGAAAAATCAGAAATTCCAATTAAATGCTATTATATTGAGAAAGAAAATTTCAAGCTCCCTCCAGGCATTTGTTTATGCCTGATCCACAGTGTCAATTCTGGGGGAACAAGAGGTTTTTAATAATGCGACAAAAGAGAACATCCCCCTTGATAATTGCACTGCAACAAGACAGATTTCTGTTCTCTCAGCTGAATCACAGCACAACTGTGATGAAGACCATGCTATTAGCATAATGTTTTTTCAAAACACAGTAGACAAAACCCCACAAGCTTGGGAGAAATTCAGCTATCACTGTCATTACAGAATTGAGCTTTGTGGGCTATCCTCCAGTGTTCAACACATGAAATAAACAACACTTCTCTGTACAAGCAGTAGGAGTTGCTTCCTTTTTTTTCCCCTTCCTGCTAGAGTCCTCAATACTCACTTCATGCCCAAATATGAACATGAGGGAGAATGGAGAAAATTCAGGAAGCCATGGGGTTAAGTTCTCATATTATTTAAATTATATATTCTTCTGATGTAACTTTTAAATGCTTGACAAAAATCTAATATTATACAGAAAAATAACAAGAAATTGGGGCATAATAAAGATATGAGAACAGTAAGCTTATACTGAAGATCTCAGTTTGTGTACATGAGCAATTCTGATCACTGACTTGCTCTCCATATGCAGTTTGAAGATGAAGTTGTCCCACAGTATAAACTTTCATGCCACTTCCCAAAGAGTCGATGCACAACTTTCCCAGATTTATCCATGACACTGCCTTCAATCTCATGTGCATTTGGACTCCAATACTTTGCCTAGAATTAAAAGGAACAAGGAGAAAGAAGGTGCATAAGAGCTCAAGTGAAGCCCATTTTGCCAGTAGCACCAGGCTGTAGAGCAATAAGAACTGGTCATTTCAGGTGTGCATTACAATATCAAGTGCAAAGAACTGCTGTTAGTACCATTAAAATACAAACCTATTACTAAGTTAGCTTCTTAAAATACTGACGTTGAGAATTGTATTTGTTTTGTTTGCCTTTTTTAGGGGCAGTATGAAGTAAAGTGCAGCTGACCCTGAATTTTGCCCAAGGACAGTTGACCCTGAGTCCTGACTTGGTTATCTACATCTCTCCCAAATTTGCAGAAGAGGAAGAGAAGGAATTCATAAGTTAATCTCCACTTTAAACACTTTACAATATCAAAGGTGTGAGATTTGCAGGCTCTCAGCCTTAAATATTTGAATTTTAAGCATCCAGTGTAGCTCTGAAAATACATGAAAGTACTTTCAAGTAAGTATTTGGAAAAAAAAAATCACCCTAATGCTTCTTAGAAAGCACAAAGTATTCAGGAAAACAAATCAAAGAACCCCAAACTTGCTGGGGAGCATGCCATGCTGCATAGGTACACTGAAGTACTGTACCCCTTGTATTTGTATGGTCTGTTTTATGTGCAGCAGAGCCTTTCTCCATCAATCAGATACAGAAAATGCAGGTTAAGGTAAGTCTCTTAGGATGATTTATAAAAGTATTTCTCAGGTTAAAAATTTTGGCATTGCTTTATATTTTCATTGATTTTCATTTACTACAAAGTCATCTATTGCCAAAAGCTGAATTTCATTTCAGTTATAAGGACAATTCCTGAAGAAGTCATATATATTGTACTTGTACTGAAGCAAAAGCTTTGAGTAACACCCCAACCTCTTACTTAAACTCCTCTGAGTACCTGTGAAGGGCTAGAAAAGAGCATCAGGAGAAACACCCTGCATAAGCACTGGTCCTACAGCTGCTGAATGACTGCAAGCACAGCATGTGCCAGCAGGCCAGTAGCCACCTTGTGCTTATGTCTCTCATCAAACCCAGAGTAGGCTTTCCATGATATTCCTTTTCCCATAATTCCTCCATTTCCAGTGGAATCACTCAAGAAAGCTGTTGCTTCTCTTTTGTGTCTAGTGAGTGGCAGTTCCTTCAAAGTTACAGTTTTCAAGGAATCACAGGTAATTACAGCTTGTAAGCAGAAGTGCTGAGCTTCAGCAGGGAGCATCCTCCCACTGCTGTGCCTGTCAGAAAAGGCAGTGCCAGCACTGCTGTGGTTACCTTTATGAAAGTCAGTTTGCAGTGGCACGTGTCATCATTGAGATTTTTTATGATGATCTCTCCATAGTGTTCAATCCATCTTTGCCCACTTAAGATGTTATGGATGCAGGATGTCACCTTGTTCCATGCAAAATGGTCTTTAAAACTGTAAGGAAAATTACACACAAGAAAATTGTCATGCCGTGTTCAAGTGAGCTCAAGCTCGAGGAAAAACATTTGCAGGCAACTTGATTAGAGAAACCAAATAAACTTTTTTTTTACTAGACTGCTTCATCTTCTTGTTCCAAACCTTCTCAAAAACAAACTCTATGGCAACAGTCCCACCTCCCAGAAAATCCTTTTCACTTCTGCTAGACACTTTGGTCTTGAATTCAGTTTTCTCTCTCTCTACTTGTCCTTCTAACCAGTTTTAAGTTTCCAGAAGTAATCATTCTGGTATCATCTACAGTCTGAGATGCCCATCCAAGCTTGTAACCCAGTGACAATGGAGAACACAAGGACATGGGCCACCAGAACATGTACTGAGAGGAATAAGCTCTCAAGGCTGAGCCTAACATGTGTGCTCTAGGCAAGAGCCAAAGTTCTCACCAGGCACTTCAAGATGCAGTTGCACACTGGGAAACAGCAGACAGGGAGAGATAAACAAATACCAATAGAGAATGCAACGTTTCACCTTTTATGAAGGAAGTAGATGCTCTTATAAAACAGCTTTATAAAGCATCAAGGAAAGGAAAGTCTCATGAAGACATATATTCTACAATTTGTTCTGGGTATGGATGGCCAACTCACTATGGGTGAGGTAAAATATGAACTTACAAAGCACCAGTTTCCCTACAGCAAGTGCCTCACACACATCCTTGTGAAGTTACTGGAATCTTTCCCTTCCTCCCCTTAATCACTTGCTTTCACTTGATGCTTTCTAAGGGCACACACAAGGACAGTTTGTACAGACTTGCAGATATGCAGCCAATTTATCCCACAGTAACTTGTTTTTCTGCCCTTACCTATGCATGTTACATGTTATCACAAATGCTAAAAACATCTATTTGTTTCAAAATGAACCTTAATACTAATGCTTAATTTTCCCCATAGCCTGGGCACCTTTTTTGTACCCAATTTAGTATCAAATAAACAAGGATACAAACCAACACATGGAGATCACACATGAATCAGATTGCTTCCCAGTTCATCAGCCCATCATAGGCCCTAATATATTAATTATTTTGGCTCTGAGCACTCATTCACATCCTTTCATTTCAAAGCTTAGGGCAGGTGCTATGAACATAACATGGTTTATACATTACCTTTTGGATACTATCTTACTAGACTACAACTTTATCCACTTGAAAAAAAAAAAGACATGCTTGATTTGATGAGTGCTAGGTACTTGAATTCTTTGCTGTTTTTGATTTTTTTTCAGATGGCAGGATGGCAGATTAATTAATTTTGTACTTTCTCACTGGAAAACAGATTTAATTGGAACAATACTCAACCTTTAGACCTCTGGTTCTGCAAACATGATGGATATAGGCCAAATTTTAAGGGATTTTAATTGCTCATCAATAATGGGCACTCTGACAAGCCAGCATTGAAACACTGCAGATTTTTATTTAAAAAAAAAACAAAAGGAAACAAACCAACTGTACTCAACACTTCACTACAATGGCTGCTTCCTTGGATAATGAACACCAGATATGTAAGTGGTTCTACTTATCACTTACAGTCATTATTTCTGCAGAGATTATGGTTGTTGACCTTGCCTACAGCCCAGAACACCCCATGGTGTCAGGGTCCCTACAAATATAGTTAAAAAAGACAGGAACACCACCACCTCTTCCCCCAAACCCATACTCAAGCAAAAGAATTCATAGCTTCCTTTACCCTACAGTTTTCCCCTGTGAGTTTAAAATGCATTAAGGTCGAAATTCAACTGAAGTATGAAAATACCTTTTCATACTTTCAAAAAGAAAAAATACTTTTCTTTTTTCAAGGTACACAGAAGTAAAGGGGTTTTTTTTCATTATTTGTTTTTCATAACTTTTGAAAGAGTCAGTGCTTCTGATTTATGCTTCTGGTTTTGGTATGGTGGGGTCTTTCTTCCTCCCCTTTTCTCTTTAAATGAATTCAAAGCCGCCAGTCCTTCCAAAGGGCAGAGCAGAGCTGGCTGTCCTCTGAATGGACGTGGCTGCAGTGTGTGCAAGCATCAGTGCCTGTGCAGGAACAGCAGCAGCACTTACGCTGGAAGAGTTACGTGTGTTGTGCCAACTGGAACAATCTCCATGGACTTCCCCCAGAATTTGTTTTTCCATCTGACATCTGGAACAAGAAGTAAAAAAAAAGATAGGTTTAGTCACAGGTGGGTGAATCATGCTGTTTCTGGGCTCTACTTTATTTTCAAGAAATTCAAAAAAACAAAGTTCAACAGAAGCGTTCAAAGAATATTGTGGGACCTTCAAATATGTGTTGGTGGGTTTGGTGTTGTTGCTGTTTGCTTTGTTTGATTTTCATCATAATATTGGTTATTTAAATAGCAAAGTAACAGATGTTTAACAGTCCTCTCAAAAACTTTTTCAAAATAAAGGAATTTGAATAAGCCATCGGCAGCATACATTTGTCTGCAATTCAGTTGCTATTCAATTAATGCAGACATTTTCAAGCCAAAAGCAGAATTTCAAATACAAAAATATAACAAGAAAATTCGCAGTCAAGAGGCTAAAGAAGGTTTCAAATGGCATAAAATGGCAGAGGGGTTTAGTCCAACTCCCTCTGTAAGTTTAACTGGTCTTTTGAAATCTTGTCTGAATCACAGAAAGAGGTGTCCAAGCCTCATGCCTTTTCTTCAAAAATATAAAAAAGATAAGAAAACTCAATGCAAGCTTAGCCAAATTTATTGAGCAAAATCACCTGGAAGAGAAAGAAACAGAGAGGAGCATGGCAAAACGTATGTAGTTAAATTGGGCTAGATAATCAGGCAGTAACTTTCATAGTAACTTCAGAGCTCAGAGGAATAGTACCCTTCCTATTTTAGACTCTAGGAACTCCATTCCCTGCCCAACCTAAAAAAGAGGGGAAACTTCAACTCTAGTCTCAAAAAGATACTAGTTCTAACAGAAGGAAAACAAAACACCATTTCCTGTGTAATTCTGGGGCGAAACTCTTACACTGGTTGTGAGATGGATGCTCAAACCACAGCTAAGAAATTACTCAGGTATCTCCTGAGTGTGTATGTGCAGGTGAGGAATGAGCCACGCTGGGCTGCCTATCATTGCCAAGACTAGAATGGGATATAGGGCAGAATTCTGCACACAAAGAAGTCACTTTTCTTATCATGTGAGAAAAAGACCTTTTGGGTTTTTTGGTTTTGAAGTCTGGTGCTGGGTCAACATCTTCAGTGACAGCGATTCTCTTGTGATTCCTACACTGCACAAGTGCTCCAAAGCTACCTCCAGTATGATGTTGTTGAGGCAAATTCTGTCCTGGCTTTCTCTCTTCTGCAGTGGGATGGAAGAAAAAAGGCAAAGGTACACCCTACCAAACTTAACAGTTAAAATTCATCACCAGATTGTGCCAAATTCTATGCTCTCATAAATGGCAAAGCTGTCCCACAGAGATCAGCACGTGGGAAACATCTTGGGAGCCAGGGTGCAATTTGATCACGCAATAATTTAAGGACAGAAGAGGAAAAGCAAAGTGTTATTTCAAAGCTGTGCTCACACTAATTCATGCACAGATGCTGGAATAGCTGAAACTTCCTTCATTTCCACTGCTCATGTGTTGACACTCCTCTGCAAAAGCAGAGCTAGCTTCATAAGTCATGGAAAGCTATTTCCAAACTATTGGCGCCTGTGAGAGCCCAGTCATCAGTTCACAAGATGTGATCAGGAGATTTCTTGGTGATGGAACACATGAACTAAGGTGGGATGACAGCACTACCCTGGCAGTGCTGCTGTCTCCTTTTCAGCTGAGAAGGTGACACAGTAAGTGAAAAGGTCTTTGCACACAGAAAGAACTGAACTCACTGGCAAGCTGCCTTTATGATTAAATTGGTGTTAATCATCTTTCCATGTAAGTTAATATAGCCTCATTACAAGAGGTCACAGCATTTAAAAAATGCCTTTACAATGAAAAAAGTCACTGTCTAGCCCTCCCATAAGCTCAGCCAGCCATATTTAAAAACAAAGCAAACAAAAATCCCCAATCCCTGTTGCACCCTGATTGAATGTCCTGTGCTCATCAAGACCAAATCTCAGACTCTCACATTCATCAGATTCTCAGCTCTCATTAGAAGAACTTCATTCTCTGAACGGAAGTGTTAAAATATTTGAATTATAACAGTTGTCAAAATCTGTTAAACAAATCAGTCTCACCTATCTTTATTCAAACAGGCTGCTCTCTGATCTTATTTATACAGTGTTCAAGTTACTGAATAAATTTATGGACATCTTAGATTTTGGGCTATGAACAAAAGGATTCTTGTGTCCCTGTATTTGTTTATAAAGCAAAGAATTACACAGAATAATAAAGCCCAGACTAACAGGTTCCAATATCTGTTCAGTATGGCTCCATCTGTAATAACTATAATCAAGTCAGCAGAGCCAATCAGGAAAAAAAAAGATTACAATATGGCCACATGTGATTTGACAAACCCCTGGGTGAAGGATTTAAAGTGAGTTAAAAGGCATGGTTATGTTTTGTGTGCACTCCAAAATTATCTCATCACACAGGTGCTGTTACTGGCTGACACCTTCACTACAGTACACAGCAAACAAAGCTTCAACACACATCTTTGCAAAAATACAGTAGTCAAATATCACAAAATCTTACCTATTGTAATAATGCCAGCAGAAAAAGAGAAGGTAAATGTATTTACCCTTGCTGTTATGTTCATTTTTGAAAATTGCTTTCAGAACAGGTTTACAAGATTTGCCAAGGTTCAGGATTTAACTTGTAGTTTTTTCATGCTGTCTTCAGGCTTGATTGTTTTATAAACAGCTTGACATACAATTCTTTTTTACTAAAAAACAACATCCCTCACCCCAAAACCCCAAACAAACCTGATTTTAAAGAAGAACAGATATTTGTACATTAAAATAATAATCAATTAATATTACATGAAAAAAATCCAAACAAAGCAAAATCTCCTGAGAATTTTTATAATAGCAGAGGATCCAAGTAAGAAGAATGCAAGTAAAGATAGGCTAAGATTTCATAAAATCATTCTAATACAAATTTAAGCAAGGAATTTCAACTTTTCCTAATTTATGGATATTTTGGGTTAGACATACAATGAAAACATTATGAACACGTAAAAGTAAATGATAGACTGAAGAGTTACCTTGCCAAAAAGCAAAGTTCACAGATTCAGCATGGCATGCAGAAATAGGTGGGTGGTGACTGACCTAATAGCAAGACATGAAAAGAGAGGGGGGAAAAAAGATTAACACATGAACACTTGAACAGTCATTTTGGTTTGGCTTCTTTTGTTTTGTTTTCTCCTTCATTCCCACATGGCATTTACAATTGGAACATTAGTTTTCACTTTGCAGTTGTGTCCTGAAGGGGGAGGCAGTGAGATTAATAAAGGTTCTCAGACCCAAGAAACCTTGAAAGAAATGGCAAACAATTATTTTAAAAGGCCTGAGACTTTGTTCCAGTGAAAATCTAGCAATATGCTTTGTACATTGTCTCTGAGGTAATAATTAAAGTTATCCTTAGGACCTCTTAACAGATTAACAAAAACCACACTTTGAATGCACAGACAAAAATTTTCAAAAAACCAAAAACACAACAAAGGGTCAAAAGCTTCTGTACAGTGAATAACCACAAAACCCTGAGTATGAGGGAGGAGATAGTGATCAGCATCTCTAAGGGGTCAGGGGTGAAGAAATCAAGCCAGGAAATTCCATCCAGCAATGCCCACCACTGCAGCAGTGGCACCCCAGGTGTTTCTAGGTGAAACTCTAACCACATGCACTGCATTTCATCAGCTTTGGGCAACAGCACGTGCAGAAATTAGGGCAACCACCAAACTAGCAAAGCAAGGACTGTGAGCAAATAAACAATTCAGACTATTAAAATACACCAGTAAATAAAAAAAGCACAAAGAGAAAGGAGGAGCTGCCTCCTTTCCTCCTCAACCTGAATTCTCCCTTCTGGGTGAATGCAACTAGGACCAGGACCAGCTCTTAAGATGTGTAATGCCAGCTGTTCCTTGGGCAACTTTATTTTCAAGTCAGATTCCTATTTTTCACTATGAAAAATCAACTTAAAAAAGTTAAGTCAACTTTTACTTTTTTTTTTATTACTCATTTCACAAATCTCTTACTAAACATTTTTCCCCACAGGCATCCAGTTATTTATTGAACATCCTCTACTTGGTTTAAAAAAAAAAAAAGAAGTACTAATTACTTTCAGCTATGGCCTAATTCAGCAAGAGCAACTCTCTCTCTCTCTCTCTCTTACATACTGTAGTCAGATTAACCCCAGATGTCACTGTAATACATGGGTTAAACTTAGCTCTCACTTAAACTGTTATAATTCCAGAGTAAGGTCATGGTGCTAACAGGAGTTATTCTTAACTCCCTCCTGTGATAAAACAGAATCTTTGTTACTTCTGTAGCTTCTGTGAGTCTATCCATTAATTACATTCTGCCTGCACTAACAAGGTGAAGCAAGCATCAAAATGCTAGTGCAAGCAATAAGCCACCGTTCCTGATGTAAAGAGAAATATTTAACGCTTGCAAGCTGCATTACATTTCTTTCTTCCCATACTGCCCTCTGTTTCTAATATTTCTCCACCCCATATTGTTACAGTAACTTCACCACTCTAAACTCACCTCACTTATTTCTCATATTAGAACAACAGTTGTACATAGCACAAGCCCACTCAAGTAGTAAAATTCTTCTTTATAAAAACTAGCCTTTGTACTGGTTTACCCAATATTCAAGTGAAAACACCTTCCTTTAATTCAGTGTAACATTAAACTCAGTGCTAACTTCTATTCACCACTTTAGTATTCAAATTTGATGCTGTGCTGACACTTGCAGTGCTCCATACACATTATTGTAGTACTGAAGTAGCACAGTGATGAACCAGATCCATGAACTTTAAATTTGATTCTTGCTTTGACTGTATTACTTTCTGTTGGTTTTTTTTTCCCTCGTTTTTTACTCTTGCCTGTGACATTTCCGGAGACTAAGGAAAGATCACATAACATTCTTTTTTGTCAATTCTAAAACATAATGTGCAAAATGCTGTACCTTCACAGGCAGTAAAAAGCACTTTTCATTTCCTAAAGGAAGCCTCTGAGAAGTCTTTCTCTGATCAAATTTCTAGGTTGCACACCTTTGCCCACTTGCACTTTTTGTATTTTTTGTTATGTCTAGACAGAATGAGACAGCTTTCAGTCATTCTTAGTTTGATACCAGGCACCAGGTATTTAAGTTTTATCTCTTTTTACCATATGCTTCAAGTTTAGCAATTCTGGTAGCTTGGCTGGTTTAAATTTAGAATTTAGTATTTTTCACTCATACTTAATAATTATTCTACTAGTGGGGAATTATCTTCATAAACACTCAGACCATGATGTGCTGTATAAATCCTTCACCTACTCAGCTGTGGTAGCCAATTCTCAAGGCTTAGCCTCCTAAGTATTTGGACAGAAAGCAGGAATAGTCATGGTGCCATTGGAAATACTTGTGGTTGATTGACTTGCACGAGGGATACATTTTTTACAAAAGAAGGCATTAAACAGCTGAAGATACAGTATTTTTAATGATCACACACAAAAGAAAATTACAATAATGTAAACTTTTGTTGCAGTTGTGATCAGATTTCAGCACGGGGAATTGCACTCTACTTAACCAAGATATCCTGTTACTGGAGCAGGCAGCCTGCCAGCCTGTGCTCCTCCAGTGTCAGCTGCTGGTTGTGATGTTCCACAACAGACTTAGCAGACTTTCCTCAAAAAACAATTCCCCTTGTTCATAATTCAGCAAAGTCCCTCGGGTTTTGCTGGGCTCAGGTAACGTAGAGTAATTTTGTATTTTGCCAGTAATTCTGGAGAATTCCAGCCACACATTTAGAATTCAGCAGTGTATCAAGTAGCAATTCTAAGGGTTGCAGCATACAATACCTGTTCTGCAAAGAACTGGAAACCCTTATCTTCACGGATACATTCATAGGTTTCTCCAAGCACAGGATTAAATGGCTTACTTCCAGCTCGGTAGTAACTGGATGCATAGGCAGAGACTGCAAAGGCAGCTATGTACACCTGGGAAGTACATTTTTGGGACTTAGATTAATTAATTTACAACAGACACAAAACAAATAAAAGCAAGATTTATCCTGATTCTGTATTTTCCCCTTCATTTGCAGGCTACAGACATGCATGCCTCCTGCAAGCTAAGCCCTAGTTCACACATTAGAGGATTATTCAATTTTCAGAGTCATTCAATAGGTCAGGGGTATAATTGCTAGGGTCAGATACTGCAAATTTCATCAACTGAAAACAGCATTTCTGAAAAGTGTTTGAAACAGTTTAGCATTCTGCAACACAGTTCAAAGAAGTAACCTTAAAGCCACTGTTAAATTTAGTATAATAACTGGTTTTTATAGTTATATCTGTGACTCCATAAATGTACCAACTATCCTTTTCATAAACATGGCACTGGAAGTATTGGATGATTTTTCACCAACTTTGCTATTTCTAATGCTGTTTGACTTAAATTGCTTTTTATCTACTGGGTGCTATTACCTAATCATGAAACTGTTGATCATGACTGACACACAGGTAGCCCTTCCAAATTTCTGCTGTCAACTCAAGCATAACACGAGAAATTAGAATTCAGGGTCGTGGGATTCAAGTCTTTTTTGTAACACTTTTTTTCCTCTTTTCATTCCCTTTTCCTCATCTTGTGAAAGTGTAGATACTCTCTTTTCACAGTTTCAGAAAACAAATCCACTGAGGATAGGCTCTTTTCTGAACTATTGCAATTACTATGCAACAGCTAGCATTAAATTTTGCTTCAGGAATTTCTCAAAGGCAAAGAATACACCAGTCTGAGGTAATTTTCAGATGCTTGGGTGTGGGGAGGAGGGAAAAGGCTTCTTTTCCCTCCCTTTTGAACAACTACTGCTCATTTCCTTTTCCTTTTAGCATATGTTCTCAGGAGAACACAAAATGCTATGGACTGAACTCCCCAGTGAATGACCACAGTGTGGGAATAGGCCTAAATTGTAACCCTTAAAGTGTCAGAATGAGGAAAGAAACTTTTCAAGCAGTGTTTTCAACATGATTACCTACTCTCATTAATAACCTCATTTTGAGATAAGTTACATTCAGTTGAAAAGGCTTAATTCTGTTTATGGGAAAATCTCCATCTTTCATTTAAGAGAATTTAGGGAACTTCTAATCCTTTATTTATGGGCTTGCATATTAAGTAGCTCTTGTACACCTGGAAGCAGAGCAACAAATGCACTTCTCTCTTGTTCTTTTGCCAAATGCAGAATTCAGGGTTCTGCCCTGGAAGAGGATGACATCATTATTGTACCCAACATACAGCATACAGCCTGGTTTTGAGATCCTGAACATTTTGGATAAACACAAAAACTTCAGAAAACCAGTTAATAAAAACCATGGAGCTCATTTAGTTAATATAAAGATATCACAGTCATGTAGGGCTGGAAGATCCAGCATCTCTATGAAGAAACATGTTACCACATCAGACACCCTTGAAAAAGATCTATTGTAGCTTTCATCTTTGAGAGGGAACTAAACTCAATCCCATCCTCCCTTTTTGCTGTAATTTTTAATATTAGAGAGCAAGAGCTGCAAAACAGAACTAAGCTCCTTTTTTGTTTAAACTTGCAGTACTGCAAGGTGCTTGAGGAGAGAGAGACAATGGAACAGAATAGTCAAAAATAGAGGCTGTGTGAGTATGTACAGACATTTGGAGAGTTTGCCTCTCAGCTGAGAGAAACAAAACAATGGAATAGAACATGTTCACTTCTTCAGCACTGCTTTTATGTTAATTCTCATTCTGCTGAGTGTTTCTGAGTGTTTGGAATCAGGTGTTTACCATCCTCTCGAAGGGGTTTGGCGTGTGCGCCGCTGTATCCAGGAGCTCGCTGTACTCCAGCTCCTCGCAGAGGCGCTGCAGCGTGTTCAGGGGCTCGTTTAACTCAACAGGCATGGCCACTTTGGAGAGATCCTTCCCTATGTTATTCCTCAGGATATTCCACAGGCTGATGTTACTTGTGTTAGGGCATGGAGCTGGTAAACACGTTCTCCGTTTAGAATTGCAGCCGATTCCGCTTTCAGAAATACAATCTGAAAAAGGAAGGAAGTGGCAGAACAATTAAATTCACATTTTCTTAGTTTCATCCCCCTCTGCAAACATACATTAAAATGCAACCATCTTTCCTTCTGTCAAAACTTCCTTCCACCCACGAATCATTTAAGTATTTCACTTGTGGTTTGAAGATAGCCTGTTATAAAAATGACAAAATTAAGAATCACATTTTCTGTACATTAACAGAAGTAAAATGCCAAGTACAAGAGATGCATAAAAATGACCTTTTCCCTTAAAGTCTGCAAGAAAAGACTCAGACTTTCCACTGAATTTGAAAGAGTAAATATTATAACTATTTTATTTGTAACAGAGATGGATTCCTATCTGTTTAGGGGATATAAAACCTCCTTCCTTGACAGAGCTTTAATTAAGTTGACACTTCTCAGAAGGCAAGATGTAACTTACAGATGCAAGGATAATAACTACTCCTACTGATCTCTTCCTACTTCTTTGCATACTCCTACCAGGGAAATTTACTGTACCATGAATTTACATTCAGGCTTTTCCACATTGCTCCCCATAGCATTTAAACTTACTTTGAGATATACTTTGAGTATACCCATATATATGAGTTACTTTGAGATATACCCATATATTGATGGAGAACTGATGTGTTGTAAAGATGCAAAAGCTGAAGCAACTGTAGAGCTATGGGTTTGCTGAAGATTAAAAAAAAAAACAAGGACTCAAGTCAAGAGTCTTTGACATGAATATCTGAAGTCTGTGTTCCTATATCAAAGTAATCAGAACAGGATAAATAGCTCTAAGTGTGCCATGACAGGATTTGTAGCAAAATCCAAATAGAGCTACAAGCCTCCACAACAGGCACTAGTCTGAAGTGATTATATTGCTTAGCTGTACATCACTTTTGTTTCAGAGTGTGTTTGCCACTACAAGAACATATTTTATCTTTCCACATCCTCAGGAGCAGCTAGGAAGCTCCTGCCTTAGGATCAGTTACTATTTGAAGACACCCAGGCATAGCCTCAGTTTGTCAAGCCCTGTCCTTTCCTGGCTTTCCTCACACAGCTCTGTCTTGAAGGAATTAAACCCACACTGGGCTGCACATCTCCTTCTGAGCTACACATGCCTGAAGAATCCCTGCCCTTAAATGCACTTAACCAGTACCTCCTCTTCTCTGCCACTGACATAAGCAGGGTGTCAGCAGTGCTTACAGCAGGGACAGGTGACCACAAGGACAAACTTCTCCACGCCTGCCATGCCTGCCAGCCCATGCCTCACGTGGAACATTTATAGGGTCATCAGTAGCCTCAGAGTTTTGAGGAAGGAGTTTCTATCTTTCCTACCACTGGCAAACTCCAAGTCCTAATACCTCATATGATTGACTTACTATAACAAGGTCAGGTGAACCATTTGCAGCCCCTTGCCTGTATCTTTCTTTTTGCTTAAAAATGGCATGGGCACTAGGGGTCCAAAAACCTACCTGAAACAATTATACTGTTGAGAGTTAAGGAGCTCACTTTTTTACTTCCCTATTGGAAGAATTTATTTAATATCAGAAGAGGCCAAAAAGAAGGATGTTCCCTTAGATACCTCAGGAATGAGGTAAATGCTAAAAACCTATCCTTGTTTAAAAGGGCTCCCAGAAATAGGATTTGGCTATGCCTTTTGACAGCTTCTCATTATTAAAAACAGAATGCAAATTGGCTCATTTGCATATTCTGGACCAGTCCATTAATTGAAGTAATTAATGGAGTGGAGCAAGAACTTCAGTGCTCAGATGCCAAATCTTCTAAGCAGTGAAGTTTGCCTAGTCTCCATTACAGAAAGGCCCAGGCAGTTCTGATTTGGAGGAGCTGTGACAGACAGGATGAATACCAAAGGAAGTTTAGACATCTGACCTCCAGTGGGAGTCAATGACTTCTGAGGCCAAACTGGACCATTATCAACATCTGATCTGACCTTCTACATTACAGTGGCCAGAGGATTTTGTCATAATCCCACAATTTATGATGCAGCTAAAGCCCTGTAGGAAAACGACATCCAGTTTTCTATTGATGGCAGTGGCAGGCTGCCCAAAGCACAGAAATAGCAGGTACCAGAAGCATGCAGAGGTGCTTCTTATACTGAAGAGCTTCAGTGACAGCCTTTGTTAGAAAAAGATGAACTGCCATATTAATACAGCTTTCTAAGGTCCAGATCAGGAAATAAATTCATTTGTATTCTTTCCTAACTTTAAGGAAAAATTGAAATGTCTTCATTTTGAACAGTTACAGAATACATATCAAACTACCCAAGTTCATAGGAATCTGCTGGTTCTTGGAGATGATCAGGAAACAGCTGCTAGTGAGAAATCACTGTTCAGCACTTTTGAAAATAAAAATATATTTTTAGGCTGGGAAGAACATTGTGGTTAGCTGAAATGAGTTGAAGGCACAAAGCCAATTAGGTTGTAATGACCAATTCTTCTTTTTTTGAGTCTCTTTCCATTAGGAGGACAAATTAGCATATGTACTAACAAGACTATCATGAGTAATACATGCAAGAAAGAAATTCTTATGGTCATGCACCAGAGCTGCCAGTGAGTAATTATTCTCATGTTCCTTTAAACCCTAAGTTCTTCTAAAACAACAGGACTTCTGAATGCAGTTGCTAAATTGCAGACTGAAAAAACAGTGTGACAAAGAAAAAATAACTTTTTTGAAAAAATGAAAGCAGGTGGTCCTTACTACTTTGAAAAAATCCTGTGGCCATGAGAAACTGAGTGAGAGTGGGAGTCACTCACAGAAGCCAAGGAAAGAGGTGTTTCCCTGCTGATACAGAGCCACCATCCTGCTTAATCAACAGTGCCCAGATAAGCAGATTAGCTGAAATCTGCTCTTTCAAACCAGCATTTTACATCTCAAACCAGCTTTTTACATCTCAAAGTCCGTAATATCAAATTATCTAGTAAGAGAAGAAAAAAATATCCAAAACAAGCAGTAACAAAATTCTCAAAACATGGCATAAAAACCTCACTGAACTTACCTAAAGTTTGTCTTTCATTCTCCATGTCATTGCTTAGGTTATCTTCTGAGACATTATCACTGATATCACTTACATATGAGTCATCATCTGATACCTGAGTGTGGGGTGGGGAAAAAAGCAAGATACATCACTCATTAAAATAATCCCAAATGCATGTGGACATTATTACTTTCAGCTGCAATTATTGTTTTAATATAATTGAACTGTTTAAGCTGTCTTTCAGTACTATAGAAAAGTACTACAAAGTCCTAAGAAGATGCATTTGGGTTTGGGAGAGATGGCTATAATTGAAATTTTAACTTGAGTGGGAACATGCTTCCTCTCCTTGGCTTCGCAACTAAGAAGGCTTTCCTCATATCAAAAGCCAAAGTTTTTATGGAACCTAGGAGAGGAAACAAAGATCTAATAAATTTCAATATGTATGACATCAGCCTCAAGGTACCTACAGGTACCACAAGGACAGGTGTGAATAAGCATTTTTGTGGTGCAATTCCCTGGGCACCTGTATAATGCCTCAAGGCAGACTACAATGTCTGCAGTATCTGCATACAAGCTACTTAATTGCCATCTCCCTCACTGTGTATGTAAGACTTCTTCATAATACCGGCTACCCTTTACAGTGAAGAGACAATGACAGCAAATAAAAATAAATGGCATATTAATTTCTAAATGTTTTGAAAATTTAAATTTTCTGGCAGTCTTCTGATGTACAGTTAGAACTCAGAAAGATTGCCAGTCTCAATAAGCAGATAAGAAAAGACATCTGGATGATGTCAATCTCCTTGCTCAGACCTCATTTTCTGAAGAACTAGCAGACAGCAGGACTTCCTGTGCATCAAAGAATTCTGTGAGAGAGTCAGCGACAGACAGTCTGCTTTCATTGGAGACCTGGTGAACCAGACCTCTGCCTTCCTCTCTTGAATTTTCCTGTTTAAAAGAAAAAAGTTTTGAGCAGGGAAGTAGCACAAACAACATTCACGCACGCAATTCCACAGTCTCCCAACTTGAAGGGCTGTAAAACACTGGGAGAAGATTGCACATGCCCCTCTTCAATTTATGTGAAAGACAGCATGTGTTTCAAAGTGGGATTTAAAACCAAAGTGAAACAGACCAAAAGAGAAGGAAAAAGAAGGAAAATAAAGCAATGCATATTGAGTAAATCACCTAAGGTACTGTATATAAAAATGCTTTGCTATTTGAATGATTTAGAGAGATATCTAAGTGTATCATCAAAAAGCCCACAAAAGAAAAAAAATCCTATCTCTTTTATTACACCCTAGATTCAGATTCCTTCCTGATCTTAGCAAGTTAATTAATCTTTTCCTGCTCAAGCCTTGCTTAATGCAAAGCCTGCCGTCGAGTAGTCTACAAAATTCAGAGGGGTAAAGTTGCTTTGTTTATAATGGTATGTTTTCCTATGTCTTTTTATTTCCTAATTTTCTGTGCTGCGTTTTTGAAGTGATTCCTTCATATCCACACCCGAGATATCTCCACATTACCCAAAACCAACATATTATTAAAGCCACGTAACTGGAATTGCTTTTGCTGCTGGAGGCACATTTGACTGCCACAGAGATCCTGACAGCCCCTCCCATGGGAGCACTGCAGATCATTGGTGTAAGCAGAGCTCCAATAGGTGGCCTGGCAAAGGTGGGGTGACCAGTGAGACTTCTCATTCTGTGGTGGCAGTACAGAAGTTGGAGAAGCTTGTGTGCTACTGCTTTCCCTGATAACTCCACCAACGCAAAGGAAATGAGCTATGCTGGCCCAAATGAGCGTGTTAGCTGCTCTCAAGATTTTCTGCATGAGGTGCTTTACTAGCTTATAACCATGACTTCCACATCATAATTTTGCAGGAATTGTGGAATTTTATTTTCAGAACAACATAATGAATGTGACAAGCCTAGAACTGAGCTGACAAACCTTCTTTCAAAGCTTTTCTGTTGGTAGTTAGTATGGAATGTTATTTGGTACACGCTGATAATGGTGACAAGGGAACAAAACAAACTGCTATAAAAAAGACTTGAAAAACCCCTCCTTTTACAGCAGGGATAAAAGAGAACCACAACATTGTTCCTCCTGGAGGAAGGCAGTTATACTAGCATAGAAGTAAAAAAAAACAACCTTACACACATAATCATTGCTACTGGGATTATTTCCAATACTATTTTGAATCTGAGAAGGAAAGCAAGCAGGAAAGACTCATAAAAGAGCATCAGGTTTATATATCTAACACATAAGCTTCAGTTTTTCTTGTTCCATATTCCCACTTTGGCATGATGAACTACAGTTAAATTACCCAATAGACAAACAAAACTTTTCCCTTATGCAAAGGCTTGAGCTACTATTTTATACTGCTTCAATTTTCACAGGTGGATCACAGCACCCAATGTATCATTTAGTGACAAGTTTTGTGCAGTGGCCCTGTCTTCCTCAAAGCAGCACTACTGTATCATGGTCCTCACACAGTCTTAAAATAAAGCTTCTCCAGTATAAGTGATTTCATCCTCAAGTTCCAGCCCAAGCCATGCCAGAGGGAATTTGTGAATGCAACCTCCAAAGGACCTTCTGAAAGCTATTTTTGTCATGTGTGTCTCTTTGTGTGTGTATAGCACATAGCACAAGATTCAAAAATAACCCATTGTCATTGCAAGGACCTCCACTGAAAAAGAAAATAACTCCTGAAACGAAGTAACAATGCATTAATGCTTTTCTGGACAGCAGTTTAAGGGCTGTTCAAATTCTCATGGGTTTTAAAGCAAAAGGCGTTAGAATGATCAACTACCTACAGGAAAAAAAACCCAAAACTGAACAGCTAAATATGACCAAAACACAGCTCCACTACACCAGAACTGAACCAGAAGTGAACAGATGGAATCTGTTCTGGAATGACTAAACTGTCCTTAAAAATAAAAGGAAATAATTAGTTATGTAAAAGCCCCAGCATTACATGCACTCAAGTCCTAATGAAAGATTTATACTACAAGCACATCAGAGGTTTCTGTATGAGTTAACATTTAGGAAAATCCATCAGAAATAACACAGTTCTGGCTTCCCTCACTAGCACCATTAACACCCACATCTTATGACCTATAATTACACCATTTTCACATGCATTCTGCAGCGAGCCAAAAAGCTGTCTGAACATCAGTGGAATCTCAGACCAGCTAACTGGATGTAGAAGAGTCCCTGGCTTCACACAAAGACAACTAAATGGCTGAAAGGGCTCTTTTATGTCCCATTAACTTTGATCCTTTAATGGAAATGTCTGAAAATCGTTCTCAACCTTACATGATCCACACTGGTAGCCAACATTCTGGGCTAACAGCACTTAGATGGGTGACAAAAGATCTACATAACTTAACAAAGGATTAAAAGGGCAAGAGAAACAGTGGCAGGAGGGTGACAGGTGGCAGCTCTGTACATGCTGAATGAGAAGCAGGCGAGGGAGAACACCAGGAACCAGCAGCAGAAAGCAATGGAAGATGTGCTCAGGAAACCCTGCTCACAAGGCAAGTCTTTGAAACCAAACACCACACAATGCATCACCAGAGATGACTCACAGCCAGGAAAGCAGACTGGCTTTGCTAACACACCACACCACGGGGGAGACACCAAGAACAGACAAGAGGCAGCTATGCAGCACTGTCTAGATGTAGGGGCTGGAGGAACAGGACATCACTGAAAGAGGAAATCCATACCCACCTTCACCAAATCTGGGCTTGATTTTGCATTAGATGCTGAATCAATGATCTTAGATTCGGCATGTATTCTGCGTAACCGGTCTTTAAGATCTGTGTTTTGTGCTATTGCCTGGAATATTTAACAAAAATATTGGGGATATAAAGTTCTCTCAACTAACTCGAACAGGGCTTTATTGTATATAAAGGGGCAAAGACTATTTAAAGTGTAATATAAAACACCACCACATCCTTTTTCATTGGTTCAGCGAATCCTTTATTATAAATGCTTCAAACCTTACTCCTTATCTGTCAAATTAAAACTCTTTTTTCTAGTGTGAGGAAACAGAGACATCAGTGGAGGAAAAAAGTCAAAGATGGTAGGGATATTTTTCTTTTCAAGCTCCCTTCCTTCATCCCCATCTCCAACATAGCCTCTCTCAACATTAGTTCTTGCCAAATCCAAAACCATTTAATTTTCCCATACTGGCAGTTTCCTTTGCCTTTCGACAGAGAAACAAGACAAATTCACACAGGTAACAGGTACAACTCATGTCCTATCAGATTATAATGGCAATGGTCAGAATAAAAAGCCTCTACTGCAAACTCATATTTGTTACATGTTATTTACTTATTCTGGGTGCATCTGATAGACAGATTTTCAATTAGATAGACAGATACTCAATTAGAGTAGACTTGTAGGAAGAGAGCCTAACCCTGCAATGAAAATGTCTCTGAAATAAAAGATTGTATTATTAATTTTGGAACAGTATTGAAGACTTACATCCCATTTTAGTGATCTGAATCAATACCAGGATGTGGAGAACCCTGCTGTTTACACATCCATTTTATCCCACAAATGCTTCTGCTTCTGGCAGTAATTTGTGTTGGAAATTATCTTGGGTGCAAGAAAGCCAGAAAGCCCAATGTGATGATGGAGAGGAGAAAACTTATTTCTGGCTTTACCTATATGTGGTCTGAATTTGCCATAAAGGTTTATATATCCCTACTGTGTCAAATGCTCAGCACTGTGTTAAATCCTCATCAGGCAAGTGCAAAATAACTCTCCTGTAATGACAATTTCCCATTTTCATTATTTGCTACAAAATGTTTTCTTCTTTCTGCTGGCTTCTTCCTCCCCCCAAAACAGAAATATTGTATCTTTTCCCATTCTGTATTTCCTTTTCTTAGAATGTGTGTAGGTCAAGGCTACTATCTTAATGAGGGGAAGCAGAGGCAGATATGCTAGTTTTGTGGTGGTTTATTCACTTTAAATCTGCTCATTTTTCTTCCACTGCCAGGCTGATGGAAGCAAAACAGACTTTACAGATCTGCAGATTAAAAAGAGCCCTCATAGGCGATTACCCTGCTGAAACAACCACGGTTCACAGATGACTTCTGGATGGGCTACAAGACTGATCAAGCATCAGATAAAACCTAACAGAATTATTTTTTAGACATGTACAGGATGAAGATGGACAACCACATTTCACTGCCCAGAAAACAAAATAATTCATGCTAAGCTGAGTGTTCACTAAGTTCAGCAATCTTAAAAGTGATTTTCTGATACAAAATGGTAGACAAGTAACACTGAAAAAATAAAAGTCACCTATTCAAATATCAGAAGTGGAACATCTGAAAGCCAAAAACAAAAGAAGTGCAAGTGAATGAGTTATTACACAACTTCAACTTTCTCTAAACACTGTGGAGACATCACAGTCTCTACAGGTCCAGGCAAAGAGGCATCTCATACTCTTAAAAACTGCGATCACATGCAGCTTTTGTAAAGGGAAGTTTTCATACTGAAATAATTCTAAGAGAATCTACATCACACTGATCAGTGCCAGAGAGTCTCCCCTGCCCCTGATTTGGTGTTTGCAATAAACTCTGAAATTTTAAGGCCATGGTAATGATTGCCCTCATTGCCCTGGAATCAGATCAGTCTGGTTGTCATTTTTAAATATGACCAAGCTAAAAAGTTCTGATCTCTACCAATTACATAAAGGACACCAACCAAACCCCCACCTTTTTAAAGAGCACAATCTTTTGTCATTTAGAACTCTGTCCTAATAGCTCCATTGCTGCTTTTAGAGGACTGAGAGATAATTGAGGCTGGAAGACCATATAAACAAGTTGTACTTGAATTTGCTTTGCAGTGTCGTGGTGCAGCATGGTGAAGCTCTAGTGCATTAGAAGGGACAGCTGAGTGCATTCAGCCACCCTCACCTTTGTTTTATGCCAAGTCATACAGGGAATATTTGAGTGATGCTTAGGTAAAGGAAAAGGAAACCTGCAACCCATCAGAAGTGAGTAGTAGCATGTTCAGAAAGAAAGCAGACTCAGCCACAGAGCAGCCCTCTGATTCTCCATCTCAAATGATACAATTAGACTACATACCTAAATCAATCCATCTATCAAACTCCAATGATTTGACAACACCTTTAACATTTAGCAAAGTCTCTGAAAAACGTGATCTAGAATAACTTACTGATTAAATTCTGCAAATTTTAGCACACAGCTGACACTAAAGAAACAGAAATTGACTACTCTAAAATTTAAAAGTAGTATCTGACGACAATGAAGCTTGGTGAGCTTCAGCATGTCACTTACAGATGTTAAGGCATTCTTCAAGCCCACTATTTGTGCAGATGGAGATGAGGATGCATCGTACTCCAGCATCTGCTTCAGCTTTTCTCTCTCTGCAGATATGGTGCTGAAAGCTGACCTCAAGGTGAAGTAAACTAGAAGCATTTCATAAAAAGGGACGGTTAAAAACAGCAGCAGCCAATTGTATACACACTAATTACATAAAACTCCAATAAAGCATCATTTATGGTGACAGAAACAAGAATTTAGGTCGAGAGATCCAGGGTGGGTTACTAAAACCAAGTAATATTAATCAAGGCTATAGGGTAGATTTTTTGTAGGAGACATGTTTATGGTGAAGGCTACTGTGTTGACTATATTAGCCACAGTCAAAATTACTCTATTTGTGACAGGTGGCAACAGAGCTAACTAACCACATCTGCTCTTCACTTGCTTTTGTTTCCCAATAAGCTTGAATCTTCAGATACTCATGACTCTATTTCATATTCCTCTACAAGAAGAAGAGATGAAAGGAAAAATAAAATCAAATAGGAAAAAAAAAATCATCAAGAAAAAGGCAGCTATAACACGTATTGTGCCACAGCTATAGGGTTAGTAGTTTCCCCACAAGCAAGTCAACTGTGGTGTTGGGTTTTGTTATCTCTTTCTGTGATAGAGAAATTTCAGCTTGTTAGATGATTTAGTGACTCAAAGGGTCAGATCCTGAATGTTGTACATGCTGTGCTGCTACTTCCTCTCCTTCCTGAGGCACTATCACCAGCCCAATACATTTAAATCAGACAACAGATCATGCAGTTTTAACATCACTACAGGGGGGTTTATAGGGGAAATGCACTTTTACAATTTTTTTCACCACTACAACATTGCATCTTCTCTTTAACCACAAGGAATAAAAATTTATTTGAGCAGTACTTGTCAGTGTAGGTTTTCAACATTCATCTGACTGGAGCATTAGAGGACTTCTGAGGACCTAATCAAGCCCTGTAATACAGCCATGAGACTTGCCAATGCAAAAATGAATCCATTTACAGGGAAATGAAGATAGAAAATCTGAGCATGGATGCATGAGAAGGGCAAACAACAAGAAATTCCTAACACTTCTCTCTCCTAATCATCCACTCTGAGTTAACCTGAATCTTCATCATTTCATGAGTAGTTATGCAACCCAATTTGGTCTTCTGAAAAATTATTTTTAAGGTATATTCCAATACTGCAAACCATTACCAAAGCTAATTCTTATACTATCCAAATAAATCTTTAACAGTATCATAGGGTGGAGAAGGAAATATGTCCACTGTGATCTATTCTGTTAGGCTTTCTTTTATATATAGATAACATGACCAGAATCTTCAGTGACCTTCAATGGCATTTCATATTTTGTATACTAACTTTACTTTTCAAGAATTTCTGCCTACTAAATGACTAGTGTTACATTTTATTTAATTTGTATCAAAAAGGTGACACAAGAGGTTTCTCCATACTTTTTCCTGGAACAGGGGTGCTATGAAGTAACTTTAGAGAAAAATTCTTTATCCTCTTAGTAAAATGATTCTGCAGTCATTACAACAAAGTTAATTGTCCCTTCAAATGTGTGGATCAATCTAACCAAAATTTCTGTCCTGGGCAATTCAAGTAAGATGATCTTGAGTAGGTGATTTCTTTGCTCTGCTTAACAGCAACTTTTCCCACTGCATCCCACCCTCACTTCTTCTCTTCTGGAAAACATACGTCAGTTTTGACTATAATTGGCTTTATGAAGTTTACTACTTACATACATTCCTTACATAACAGAATCAAGATACATCAGCACCAAAGGGGAACAGCAAGCAAAGAATGCTTGTTGATACCATCAACCATTATCTGTGCCAAAGGGGAAAAAGCCAACCCTCCCAAAAGCCTTTCAGCTATAAATGCTTAAGTGCCTCCCTCACCAAGATCACTTAAACAATAAAAATGTTTCTGGTGCGCGGGTGATGGAACAAAGCACTTGCTAATGAAAAATGATTTTGAGGGAAGAAATATTTCTAGTCAAGCTCCCCCTCTGGCTGCTTTGCATGATTTACTCTTCTGTATTCACTAAAAATAGGTTACTACCATAGCAACCCTTGCATCACCAACAAATGTTGACTCTGAACCACAGTGAAGCACACAGAATATAGAAACATAAATGCACCCATATGCACAAATATGCGTGCAAGCACAAGAGAGTAACGCCTGCTGTATTTCTAGCAAATGATTTTAGGTATTTTACCTTTTGGCAACAAATAAAACAATCTAGGCTTTTAGCACATAAAACAAGAGGTAGTTTTCTATTAAATAAAAACTGTAAAAAGTGGTGATTAAGCCACCTTTTTCATACTACTCAAGATCTCAACACTTGCAATTCCTCAAGGAAATTAAAGGAAGGGTGTTTTCTAACATTCTCAGAAGTCATATCATTATCTAAACTGGGATGATATAAAACCATTTATAAAAGACAATTTCATTTACCTTTATGTGCAACGTGAAATAAGTCCTCTTGCATTTTAGTAAATTCTGATGATGTTTCAGAGCCATCAGAGTAATTTTTCTCCTCTACAAAATCTATTGTAGATAAGTTTGGATTGGAAGCATGCAGTCTCATAGGGGCAGAAAATACTGAAGGCACCTGTAAGTAGGATAGTAATTTGTGATGTTTTCATAAACAAAAGAAAATCTTGTTTTATTGTACCCACTTGGATTCCATGTTGGAGACACCAAAAATGAAAAAAAAAATACTGTCAATTATCAATTTAAACTTTAAATGGATGACACCTGGCAAATGAAACCAGAGATATAACTTCGCCCAAGGTGCCATAATGGGAGATTGCCAAACTCAAAAAAACCAAGCCCATTGAGAGCTGTTACATATGCTAGGTTATTTCCCCCACTTATAAGTATCTAATCACATGCCTTCTGGGTGCAAATGTGCACAAAACTATCTAGGGAATTTGCAAAAATCTGTACTCATTAAAAAAAAAAAAAAAAACAAACCAAAAAACTCCAACAAATTAGAGAAGACTGACAATGGGTAAAAAACGTGACCAGTGTCCTGAAGGTAACAGGAAAGATATTCTATTGCAGATATCAATGACATCACATTTGTGTTTTGTCTGATATATTACCACTTAAAATGAGCTAATACAGGACTCTACTTAAAAAGGATTAGTATTTCCTTAACTGGTCATGCCAAGTAGTGATCAATAACTAAGGTCTGGAGGAAGGTGGGCTCTGAAAGGACTGAAGTTACCTGTAACATTCCTTTAGCCTCTTTCCCAACAACTCTGGATCGCCACCTCCTGTGTGTTCTCTTTTCCTTCTTTGGGCTTTCAAAAGGTCCAACCTTTTAACAACACACAAACAAAAGCAATAGAGACTGCCATAAATCCAACAACGCTAAGAAACACCTCGATTCTTAAGGATGTGGGGTTATTTTTTGGAATTGAAAGGGAAATTAGTTTTTGGTTTTGTTTTTAAAGAACAAACCTGCATAGCATTTATAGCAGGCGCTGAATATGTCCTGTGAAGAACATCCATGCTCTGTAACAGCTGGTTCATTTCCAGTAAATATGTGTGACAGTTGGAGAGGTCTGTTTGGAACAAGAGAGTATTTTCAGTTGCCCTAAAGTAACAGACACACTGACAGTTTTCTTTCTTTGTAGCTTAATCCTATTTTGATTGCAGCTAGCTTAAGTTATTCATTGACTAAAAGCATTAGACTGCTGGATAAAATGATTGTATCCTATAGTCAAGTTTAAATTCAAAATATTGAAATACATCTATGTGGGGTGTATAATGATCATGATATCTTCTCCTTGCTGGGTGCAGAAAAATGAGAATAATGTGATAATTTCTGCAGTTTGAAATTTGTCAGAGCTCCTCATGGTGAGGGCAACAATGCCACAGGCATCAACACTGAATTGTACATTCAGACCTAGAGGTGAGGCTCCTCTGCATTAGAGATGAAGCTCACTGGTAGGTAGAAATTTAAAAAATAAATATCACATAGACATTGCCAACATGAGAAAGATCTTCCTGCTCTTAGTAAAGCATGAAAGCAGAAGGTGACTTTGAAGTACAAAGACTCAGTGCTTTTTAAGTTACTAGGTTTTGAATGTTCAAATCTTACTACTGAACATGATGTTCCTATATAAAAGCAAATGTACTGAAATGGATTGGCTTCTTGAAGAGCTGCCTGCAATTGATACCCCCACATCCAAAATTACCAGTTCTTTTGAAAAAAAAGTGAGTAACCACTTAATCGACAACCACATCTTTCCTTCCTCCAGTTTCAGAGAAAATTCTAACAGTAATGACTACTTAGTGTATAATACTCTCATTGTTAAGGAAAAACTAGGGAAAATATTAGGCTACTTTCAATTTTCTTGAAATATAATTACCTCTTGAGCATTTTTCCATGTCTTCAGAAGACTGTAGCCAAGATGAAATCCTTGACTCATTACTCGAAAAAGAAAACGACAAATTACCTCCAGTTGACGTTGAATTCTGTTTGGTCAAGCTGCCTGCCTGTTCCAAAGAAGAACGAGTAAAGTATTAACACACAATATTTTAATGTTTTATGCACAAATTCTGACAACCAGCACTTGAGGACGATGATCATGGACAAGGACTGAAGGCACCAATTACATGGAGGGGAAAAAAGTGTACAATCCAGACTAGGTATATAGTCATTGAGCACAATGGCATTGTAACTAATGTAACTGCTGTCCACAAACAGCAGAAAAACTCAAGGAACCATGAAAATTTGCTGAAAACTAAATTTTGAGGAAGGGCAAAGTTCTGCATAAATTAAGTCAACACAGTCTTAAACTACACCAAGGGAAATACAGGTTGGATATTAGGAAAAAGTTTTCTACTGAAGCAGTGATAAAGTACTGGAATGGTCTGCCCAGGGAGGTGGGGGAGTCATCATCCCTGGATGTGTTTAAAAAAAGGCTGGATATGGCATTGGTGCCATGGTTTAGTTGAGGTTGGTTTAGAGCATGGGTTGGACCCAGTGATCTTGAAGGTCTCTTCCAACCTATTGATTGTGTAAAATAAATAAAGTACTGTATCTGAAGAGGACCAAATTCAGACATTCTGTTCCTCCTCCACACTTCCCAAAGAAGCCCCAAAAGTAGCTAAGATGTAACAGACACATTTGTTAATGCTATTTTTTCAGTGGAAAAACAAGATATCATTTAAAATTTTGATGCTAGATGTCATTTAAAATTTGACACAAGTTTGAAAGACTTCAGCATGGATTTGGCTCAACAGTCCTTAATAGAGGGATGGCCATACACCTTATCTGGGTAAAGACCACCCTTTGACAACACCTCCGTAAACATTTTCACACTTAGTTCAATTCCAGCAGTGCCCATCATCAGATGCTCCAAGAGGTGATGGAAATTCTGTGTAAGAGCTAACTGAAGAGTATAATTATGTAGCTTCCATGGTAAGAAATTTTTACCCAGTATATTACCAGTTGATTGCGGCCTATAATCCTGTTTTCTTCTTTAACCTAACTAGAAATAATAGCCATTCAAATACCTAATTATTTGTACATCTTACTAAACCTTTCATTTTCAATAAAACCCAGGTAAGAAGATGCACAAATCACATGCTTTGTCAACATCTTGTTAATAATCAGTTTTAAACTGTTTCATCCTAGTGCCTTTACACAGCCATTTTACTTATGGTTATGAGAAAAGCTGACTAAATTGTTTGGCTCTTCTCTGAAGCATACAATTTACAAACTTCATTACAACCTCCTGCTCACCTTATATCAGAACTCCAGTAGTACTAATTTTAAATCTATTAATAAGAAACTTCATCTACATCTCACTCAGCTGCAGCTTCCTTAGTTGGCCTTTTCAAGTTTACAGCATAACCACCAACCTGAGTTTCAGAATAAAATAAAATGCACCATCCATGTGATGTCATTTGGTGTTCTGTCAGTATGCAATAGCAGTAAGCATCAGTGAGCACACTTGTTTTTAAATTAATCAATGCAGCTTAGCTGGCTTATTCCTACATAAAGCTGTCCCAGCTTTAGTCATATATTTAGACATACACATACATACACACATATATACCCAAATAATAATCTCAGCACCTTTGAAAGCACAAGTAAACTGAATTTAATGATGGGCAATTATATTGGCATTTTGTGAACCAATTTCACATTTATCTCTTCATTAATTGGCCTCACCTAACCAGTTTTTCCAGAACTCAAATACATAAGTGAGGTGAGCATGAGGAAAGAAGGAAGTAGGGATTACCAAGAAGCAGACAAGAGAGAGCTTGTGTAGCTCCAGTTTTCATAGTTTTGCTTTGGATCAGCACAGTTAAGCTTTAGAATCCAGGAATTCCACATAAAAATGCATAGATAACTACACCTGTCTCTCAACAACAATAAAAAAATGTGGAAACCAATCAGGTGCTGCTAAAAGCAAATAAAATGCAACTCAAATTTCACTTGATATATCTATTTCTCAAAATAACCTAAGTGCTGGAGTGATATCAACTAACACCAAGCTAAGGCTGGTGTAAATTGGCAGACTTCCATTTAGCTTGAGCACAGCTAAGGTGATTAACTGCAGCTTAAGAACTATCCCCTTCTATTTTTCACATGAAAATAAGTAGGGCTTCTTTGCAGTGCAAATCTGGATTAATAGTCTGAATTAAAGTCTTTCATGCCAAAGAAGAAATGGTTAGTTTCCTGACAGTAAGCAATAGATTTTAGATATGCTGATCACATAGGTTTCTTTGGTTTGGGTTTTTGGGTTTGTTTTTTTTTTTTTTGAGGGCACTAGCATAAATATACCACGGACTTTGCAATGTTCCACTTCTGCCCTTGATATTCTGCTCCCCTTCTATCCCTGCTGTCTTTCAGGAGAAAACAACTGAATGTCCACAGGAGGCTTGCCCTTCCCTTGCAGGCAGTGCCTCAGGAGAGCAGGCTGTCAGGAGAGCAGGCTGTCAGAGCCCTGGAGCTGCTGCTGGCACACGAGGTGCTGCAGACAATTCTCTGCAGGGTGAGTTATTGTTCCTTCAGCTGCCCACTCACACAGACCCCCTCCTGCTCCACCACCAGCAAAAAGCTGTTCAGACACACGTCTGTGTTTGCTACAACTCATTCTCAGTCACAGGATAAAGCGAGGAACTGCGGGTATTGGGGAACGAGCCTGCTCAGACCATAAAGTAATTACACCAGGGAAAAGCAAGCCTTGGGCAGAAGGAGAACAAGAAGGGCATTGCTGCTCCAGAGTCATTCTGGAGCTGACAGAAACAGTTACTACATCTCAGTTGTAGTAACACAGAGCAGTTTGGGTTTTTTTTTTATTCTCAAAAGCAACCAGTGATTCTACACTGGAGCAGAAGAGCTGCTTTGGGTGAAGGTCAGCCAGCCAATGTACAGACAGCTGAAGGCACAGAGGCTGTGTTCAGGCACAGAACACACACCATCTTCCATGAAACTGCAAAGAGGCCATTTATGGGGTTGGACTGAGCATTTGTCAGGCCATTTGTGAAACTAATACACAGACTTTACAAAAACAGAAGTACACTGCTGACTGGACCCATCCAGACCCCATATCCACCCACAGCCCAGCCCTTGGATTGGTTTGAGTAAAGCTTCTGCCTCAGTTAAAATATAAATAGTGGTCTTCCTGTATAATTCCTTGTATATATAATATATTAAAATATATTATATATTATATAAATTCACATAATATAAATATATAAATAAAAATATTAATGTATATGATTATATAAAATATTATCTATTATATAATATAAATATATAAATAATATAACATATGTATAATATATATTCCTTGTATATATAATTTCTTGTATAATAGTGAGTTCGTGTATAATTCCTACATACTCCTTAGTTAAGTAGTCAGCTTCATTCATGTAAAAGGAGAGAGGGTTCATAAGAAGGATATACAGCAAAATGCTAAAAGGAAAAAAATACCTAGCTGAGTATTCTTCTGTGACTAATATTCACCAGCATATATCAGACAAATACTGATATATGTCCCAAAAATTATGAGGAATCTAACTCAATGTACAGTTTTGAAATTCACTGTGAAAGCACAATTTACTAGATTAAAATAGTGAAAAACTACTAAAAATTTAACAACATCATAAAGGAAACTGCTCAGGTGTAAATCAATAAATAATAAATTTTCCTCTTGACATTTTACAATGTAACTTAAGTGCCACCAACAACTTCCATGACGCTCTTTATTTAATGAACACAAATGAGACTAATTTAATTCCTTATGGAAGCTCATTATTTATACATAAAAACTATTACCTTTCTGCTTGGTGCAGAATCACAGAAACCTGGGACAGAGTCCGTGGTAGTAGACACGGGGAAGAAAATGTTATTGGCGTCGTGAGGAAACATGGAGATCTCATTCTGGCGGTACATTCTGTGGTGCCGAAGCTTTGCCACCCATTCATCAAACAGCTCCTGGGACTTCACCTGCAAAAAAATTTCAGGGTGGATGACATTCACATTCGAAATAACTAACAAAGAAATTATGGAATTTTTTGCTCATTAGACAGCTAGCCTGGCTGACCTTTACTGGCAAAGTATCAGGGAAGTTTTTCTAAGGATGCTCCTACCAAAATGCACATTATATGAGCTTAGGCATGACAGAAAATCAATCACAAGATCAAGTCAAGGAAAAAAGAAACTACAGTGAGTAATTATGCCTTCCAATACAGAACACAATACTAGAGCAACTTACAGATTAAAAAAACCCTTAAAATTTGAATAAAGCCCCTCGCATTTATCATTTCTTAATTGCCATAGTTAAAGCTAGGTCAGTGTTTAATTAATTACAAACAGAAATTTGATTTTCTTGATGTGTTTCAAAACAATTTATTCTGCATGTATAAATCCTCATACTTGACCACAGAAAACACGTCTTATAGATAAGACAAGGATGAAGGTACTGAAAATAAAAGCACTTATGCAAGAAATGAAAAAAGCACTGCTAAACATGAGGCTTCTGTTCAGAACAGGGTTACTGATTCTGGGCCCTAAAACAGTGCAATAAGACCTCTTCTGTTATTAAGTGCAAACTAATCTGATGAGACTAAAAAATTATTAGTGCAATTGAGAAACCTCTTGCTATTAAAAAAAAGTGCTCCAACCTACACAGCTAATGGCAGTAGTTTGGGAGCAAGGTTACAACAATCTTGAAGACCTACCTTCAGGTGGTATATCTGCTCCTCTGTATCCAAATCTATACATTTTGTTGATTTCTTTACAGACATGACAGAAAGTCCAACATCAATACAGCCATGAAGTTTTCCTCTCTCTATCTGCAAAAAAGTAAAAGGTAAAAAACCCACAATCACTCCAGATGAAAGCAAAAGGATAAATATTACCTGCTGAAATCAGCATTTCTTCCCCTCTCAACCTACTGTTTAGAACTACTGAAAACTCTATTTGTCATTGCCAACAGTAGGGAATTTTTGTTATTTTGGATACTGGTTACTTTGTAATGGCCTTAAAAGGTTTCAGATCACTTACATCAGCTCGGCATTTAGAATACTTCAAAATCCCTCTGTCCAAAAAGAAGTATCTCTGTAACAGAAATGTAGAGAATTAAAACCAAACAAAACACACACAAAAAGAAAAAGCCACAATCATAAAAATAGCACAAACACATCCTCTCTGCTTCCATTTCTCTGGGGAACACATTCTCTGCTTTTATGTAACCTTTTTGTCACAAAACCACACCAAATAAGTCCCACTCAAGCTTTCAGATGCACATTCCTTTCCTACCTTGTGCCAGCCTTTCAGAGGCCATTTCCTCTTTTTCAGCAAGCAGCCCTCCTGCTTCTGTGGCTCCTGGGTACAATTCATTGCTCCCCGGAGTCCTTCTACAATTTCCCAGCTGTCCTGCTTAAACAGAAAATCCAAATGTAGATCTTATTTCTTCCAAATAACTGAATTTTTAAGAGAGAGTCAAGAAGAAGAAGGCTATAAGAAAAAAAGACAAAACCCAATTGACATTGAAATATAACCAAGGTTCCATCTCGACATTTCGTTATGTATCATCAGAGATAAGGTTCTTTTTAATTTTGATAGAAACAATACCACTAAACAAAACATAATTTTTATGACATCATCCTTCATTGAATTTTATATGTATCTTTTCCTGCATGTACATACACACAGTGCATGACCATAGCATAGTCACAATTTAGCAAAAACCTTTTGTCATCAGAGACAGAAAATGCCCTACGTTAAAAGGATAGGGTTTGTAGGTTATGAAGCAAAAAATAAGACACTAAAAATGAAGATCTTTTCTCTATAAAACTCTTTTGTCTATACTCAGTAACTCAAGGTTTTTGGTTTTCAAATTGCTGTGAATTGCAGCCTTCCTAAGGAAAAAAAAAAAATCAAACTAAACTAAAAACAATATAAAAAGCCAGGGAAGTACCGTGAGGAATATGACATAAAGGGAAACTACAAGAAAAACAGAAGTCACCCTTCATCAGATAAAACTAATTAAAAGCCAGGAACTCTTAAATGAAAGACCCTACAGCAACAAACCAGAAGAGTCTAAATCTCACAGTATTTTTATTGCTTTTATTTATGGAACAACTACAAATGACAATGAGTAACATGAGTTTCAAGGTTTCTGATGAGAGATCTCATGAATTATTTATTGCCAGGACTTGGCAGATGCAGCATTATAAATAACTGAGAGGAAATGGTATGTGCTAGTACCATCCCCTTAGATTTGAAAGAGAGAAAGAATACTTTAATGCATAGAGTATAATAAGAAAAAAGGACTAGTATGAAGTGCATTAGGGAGAAGAGAACTATTCTAGGTAGGTAAGTACTCATGGTGCTCCCTGTAAGATACATAGGGAAGTATTCCCAAAAAGAGCTTGGCTGCCTCAAAAAAAGACAAACCAAAAACTTAAAAAGAAAAATGAAATGAAATTTAAAAAAAATCAGCAAGTGTGCTAGCTGTCCTAATTTATCAATCTTCAGAATCCTTAAAATTCATCTCTATAAACCCAGGAAAAAAATGACATCAGGTAATATGCTCATTACTTGTGTAATAAGGCATTACAAGGAAGTCAACTTTGAAAAGGTATCTAATAATTCCACCACACTATTGGTGGCACTCCATTATTTCTGTTATTTTCCTTGTGCCTCATTTAATAGAACAAACTGGTAAGCTTCTCTGCTTTCCTGCTTGGAGTTTAGTCTGCCAACACTCACCCACAATGAGCCACAAGCAGTGGAAATGTGGGGCTGGGCAGCTCCTGTCAACCAACACCCTACAGACCATCCAGTGATGTTGTACTACCTCAACACATGTCACAAGTGCAGTTGTCCTAACCAAAATTTTTATGAGGGAATACATTTTGTCATATAATTCTAATTAAGAACTAACAGCTACAGCTGTGAGATTAAGAAAAATGTTGTGTTAGTGGTTCTGTTTCTTTCTTCTTGAAAGTAGCCAGAAAAACTTAGAAGCTGCTTTGCCCAAATACCAAGCAAACTATTTCTCTTGTCATGCCAAAATATATTAAACTGCAGTACCCAAGCACTGAGAATTAATCTGGTAGTGGTGAACAGTGGATCTTTTTCAATATTCTAGTGTTGTACCTAATGAAAGAACTTTCTCCAGTTTTGGGATCAAGTTTTCACAGAGTTTGGTTAGGCATAAACACAGTATATCATTGATTGCAGGAGACAAGCAGAAATTTCATCTCAATCAAGGAACTTTTACAGCATCATCGATCATCTTGGTTTGGAAGGGACCTTACAAGATCACCCAGTTCCAACCTCCCTGCCATGGGCAGGGACACCTTCCTCTAGATCAGGTTGCTCAGAGCCCCATCCAGCCTGGCACTGAACACTTCCAGGGCTGGGGCATCCACAAGTTCTCTGAGCAGCCTTCAGTGGTCTCACAACTTTCACAGTAAAAATCTCCTAACAGCTAATCTAAATCTCCCTTCTTTCAGTTCAAGACCAATCCTGTCTGTCCTATCACTATGTAAAAAATCCTTCTCAGTCTTTTTTATATGTTCCATTAAGTACTCAAAAAGGCTGCAATGAGTCACCATGGAGCCTCATCTTTCTTAAGGATAAGCTTAGAAAGAAAGGGACTCCTGAAATGAGACAGACCCATGATACTGCATGGGTGAGGTGAAAAGAATCAGCTAAGAAATAGCTCAGCCAATTACACTCATCTGGAATAAACACAGTGTTAATAGTTTTGATCAGAATACAAATTTTTAAAAATTCTTTTTAGTACAGAATACAATGTTCCCTGCATTAGAACTCCAATTTTGCCTGAACCTCTCCTGCAGTCCAGACACAAGGTGTCTCTCACATTCCTGCAGGAAAATCATATTTATTACAGTTCTCCAGGTGAGCAATGTATCCTAGAGTGTGCCTTCTCAAATAAAAGGTGTGAAAATGGGAAGAAAATCTGAAGTGGAAGCACTGCTTCCCCTCAAGCAGGCTTGACATCCTGCCAAATCTCAGGTAGAAGGCAAGTCTGCTACTCATCTCTCTACCCTGGGAACCTCACACTTCAATTGTCAGCTGTACATAAAGGTGGCTGAGTTGAAATAGAAATGGATCCTCTTAAAAGCTCACAGAATTAACAGTTTGGGGACCTGCTGGATACATGTGAGGTGGCATGATGGATTAAGAGAACCTGGTCCTCTTCCATATACATCCTTCCAGATGAATCCAACCTTTCCCACCTGAACAAACTCTCACATTTTTCAAAAACACTGCTGCTGTGACTGGTTTTGCTTTTCCACCAGACCCTACAGATCTTGACCAGGTTTTTTTGTATTGTGAGAGATCTGACACCTCACTGAATGAGGAAAAAGCATCAGCTGGCTATTCCTGGGAGCAGCTGCAGAAGTGAAAGAAAACTGCTTACTCTCTAAAATGAAGGCAAATGAATCAGGCTGGTCGATTATCATCTCTACTCATCCCTCTGAAACAGCAGAGGAGCAAACTGGAGACAAAGGATTTCCTGAAAGCATTCAAATTATACTCCCTTTTGCTTATTCTTACCCCACAATAGGGAACTGAAAGAGATAGCCCAAAACATGGCACTAACTTGAAAAAAAAACAACAGCACCCCCCAAAAAAACCCCCAAAACTCCCAGATGAATGGCATTAACAATTCTAGCATAAGTCTCCTGTCTAGATTGGTTGTGTTTTAAGACTATGATGCTACAAAAGATTTTTGCATCATTATCTGGGCCAAAATCTACCCAAAATTATCAACACTGTATTTGCTGCCCAGGAAGACATTTCACCTGAGGCTAAGGGAGGAACAAAATCTTTACTTTTCTCAGGTCTAGAGGTGCTCATTTCAGATAGGCACTGAAAAGTTCCCCTGTACACGTTCCTTGGTGCATACTCAGTCTATGGCTGAGGAAAAAACCCATAGATTTTGGTCTTCAGAGATATGTCCATTAGTAGGTAAATGTATTCATTTTCTTAGTTTAATATAATAAAAGCCTTCTCATTTTCTGCAACATTCTGCACCATACTGCTCCTTAAGGCAAATTATTTCAGGGGAAAGTATGAAGTAATGATTCTGAATGGCTCCCAGACTGATGCTTGCAGTTGCAGCTCCCTGAAGGAAACAGATGACAGTGTCACACTCTCTTTCAGTGCAAAATGCAGTCAGTTGGACCAAATATTTTAAACTGCCAAAAATAGAAACCTACTTTGTGGAAGATAAGGGTTGGCATCAGCTGCAACTAAGGCATTTGTTACGGTTCATAAAATTGGCAGAAATTATTTCGTTTTCTTTTATGGAACATGAGGTTTTTTAAAACAGTTCTCCTGTCACAAAGTTTTTCCCTGGTGGATATATTTTAAAAGTTAGTTTTAACATATTAGATTTAAAAATAACTAGCACAAAATACCTTCTTTTGATCACAGGTCAATTTAAATTTAAGGAAGGTCAACACCAGTTTTCTTTCCTCACAAAACTGAATTTGAGTTGTGTCTCTGTGGAAGAGATCCCTTTCCATAACTGAAGGAGAGGGGAACAGTAAAGCAAAGAGGTGGGAAGTGGCAGTAGCCTCCAACTTTCCACAGGGCTTCAAAGTGAAGGTGAATTTAGTGGAAGAGGATTAAGTGTTCACCTGTTCAGTTCACACAGCAGTTGGGCAGGAAACGGGCACCAAATGCAGCAAAGGAAGGAGTGGATCCCTCAAAGTCCTGCAGCCCTGCTTAAGCCAACTCCTTTCTGCATCACAGGAGTCATGCTCCCCACAAACAGCCCTCTACCATGGAACTAAACTTCAGCAGACACAGCAGCCTGGCACTACTGTGCTTCCATATCCCAGCCTCAGGTCACCTGTTTGGTGCTGGCACACACCAGCAATAAAGTCTGTGTGTAGCAAATCCAGAGAGGCTCAGAATTCAGATCCTGCTATTTTTTGGGGCAAATTTCACCCTGCTTCAACTCTTCTTCCCCCCACTATTTTCAGATCTTCTTTCTGCTTAATCAGATTCAAAGAAGTACTGCATCAGAGCAGCAGCACAGAGAAAAGCACCCTCAGGAAGATCTGTCACTAACCCACGAGCCATGAGCACAAGGGATGCAAGTGTTTGAAGGAGGAATAAGGAGCCCTCCATGGAGCTGGAACATGAAGACAAGAATATCAAAATCATAGCATGTCACTCCCTAACCTGCACAGCACCTGGCAACATCATTTAAACTTTCAGGATACTATTAATAAAAAAAGTATCAGTAACAGTGTTACATCCCACTATTCTACCAGGATTTTGAAACAAACACCAAAACAAATCCAAACAAATGAGCAAAAGCTCCTGAAGGTTATTGTACATGTGGTCCTTTTTTGATTAGGGGATTCTTAACCATTTCATACAACTTTAGATGGTTGTTGTTGTCTTAATGGAACACCTAAAGTATTGTCATTTAAACTAATACACAGATGGAAAGGGCAAATAAATGGCATTATTATGGTTCCTTATATTGGCTGTACTAGACAGCAGTGAATTTAGTCATACTCATGTAAATCCTATTATTTAAATAATAAATGATAACACTTGATAGACACGAACTGTTGAACAGACAATACAAATCTTTTAAAATATACTTTTCAAAGGTAATCTCATATGGAGGATATAAAAAATAGTATTGCAGAAAAACAAAAAAGACATCCTGAGAGGAAGGATTTTATTGTTCAGTAATGCACAGCATTTCTCACAAGTGCAGCACTTTAAAAGTCATAAATTGTTCAGACATTTGTCTGCCTTGCCAACTGTATGAGCAGGGCCAGAAGTCCTAGAAGAGCAGGTGCTGCTTCAAAACACAGCTGAGGGCTCCAAAGCTTTTGGGGGATTGGGATGCTCAATTCCAATTAAAATATCTGCCTGAGGCAGCTTCCAAGAGCTCCACTAAGCCAGCACTTGTACAGATAAAAGTTTATGCTGAGCACTTTGCTCATGACTCTGCAAACATGGATTGAGCACATTTAAGTTTGATTCTCAGTGCAGCTGCAGGTCAGCATTTCTTGCCCACAAATGAAGCCTTCTTCAGCAGCCTCACCTGTCAGGTGCAAACACTTGCAGATAGGTCTTTTAAAACTGAGAGGTTTACAGAAAACAGAAGCAACCTTCTTAGCAGGAAACAAAGCAACCTTGACATTTGGCACGCAGAAGCATCATGTTACACAAATGCTCATTTTGCTATCTGCAGCTCTACAGCAACACCCAGCACAAGTGGGCATTCAAAGAAGCCCTGTGTCAGGTTCATGAAAAATGAATTATCTTTCACACATCCATGCACACCTTTCCTTGGAAACTTGAAATAAAAAACAGAGCAGTTATACAATATTCTACCACAAAAGTACTGCCTAACAGAAAAGATTTGGTATTTCAGGATCAAACCACTGAGACCAAGATGCAACAGCAGCTCTATTTTACTATAAAGACACCATACATACAATAAGATAGAAATCAAAATTCACTGTAAGCATTCCAGTTTTACACATGCCTGCTATTCAGTAATATGTGTTTAATGTATTTGACTCAAAACAAGATGCTATCAACAAAAAAAGAGAGAGGAAAGCAAAAAAGTGATGAAATAAAACAAGCATCAGGAAAACAAGGTTTAAGAGATTTGCAGGTATCCAAGAAAAACACAGCCACTCTTAGCAATGCTTTCAGCTTGGTGAAAAAAGTACCTGTCGACTTCCCTGCTTGGAGGAGCAGCTGCTAGTACTTCTTGAAGGAGACAACATCTTCTGGGATGCACCAAAGTTTTTTTCTTCACTCATGATCCAATACTATTTGTGTCACATAAGCTCACTTAGAACACCATTAAAAGGTAATTTGGAAAATGTGTTGGAAGACTCCTCAATGAAACACCAAACTCATCCTTTATCCAAATGCAGTCCAGTGGCATGATCTGTACCCCACGGAAGCTCCTAAAAAGGAAAAGAAAAAAAAAAAGCCAAGAAGTTGTCAGATGCTGTCTCTTGCTGCCACATTCTAGCATGAGTTATAATAAAGCCTTTGGTTAACACAAGCTGAGCACATAACTATATTTTATAAGAAATAAATTGAACGACCACTTTAAGATAAATTTGAAAGTCTCAAAAAGGAATAATATAAATTTTGAATCCTAAAAACATTTTAATTGTTGCTATTTATTCAGAGGACAAAGTACAGTATCGAGCACCTTTTTACAGATTTAAATTAATTTTAAATATTAATAAAAACTCACAAGAAAGTCATAAATATCTATATGAAATAGCCCAAAATAGATCCAAAGTAAGAGCCAAGCATCCAATAAAATGCCGCCAAAAAAATGATGGTGTAATTAAATAAATGTCTCTTTTTCTCTGTTCCTTGATAATTTAAACAACTAAGCATGGATTCATGTTATAAGGAAAAAAACCCCTCTACATAAAAGAGTAATTCCTAAAACTAGTGAGCATGAAAACTTAGCTGTCTAGAGCTGTGCATGAGCACTTTTACCTGTAATCAGCAAGCTCTATCTACTGTCACATCAGTTGTCTCAGCAAGTGACTGGAAGAATAATTACCAGTCTGTTTAATAACAGTGCTCCCTGCAGCACATGCAAATACAAGCCATGCCAGGAACTCCAGTAATGGAGTCCCACGTGGGTAAAAGCTGTCATGGTAACTGAATACTTTTTAAAAAAACCCAAAAAACCAAAACACAAACGAACAGGGGACATTACAAAAGAGTGATGCTTTCCAAAACTTGAGGTGGAAATATAAATTGTCTATCACTTCAAATTTTATTGCCTCAGGCAATGAATTCACAATTAGGAAGAGTCCAAGAACAATCAGTGATAGAAGTAAGGAAGTTTCCACAGAGAGAAGAGAGATTTTATTGCTGAAACAGGAAGGCACTACTTCACAATTCCCTCACTTACACTGTGAACAACAGTCCTGAGCTGGGATCAGTGATTATTGAAGTTTGCCATTCATTTTTTCCTTGAAGAGCCTTAAATTCTATTCTGAGAGCAGCAGTAGTCTCAGATCCCTAGTAAAATATTTTGTTCATCTTAAGAATTCATTTTCCTTAAAAACAAAACAAAAATACATCAAAAGCCACAGACAAGAAAAACCAACCAGCACACAAAATTAAAACCAGGTGCTATATTTCAGATGAAGACAGCACTCTGCAGCAGAAAACCTCTCTCCCTGCAGCTGTAGTCTGAAGTATCCATCTTCTGAACAGAAACCTTTTCCAATCTACAGTGCTTTCTGGCAATGTAGTTTGCTGTAACATTTCAATCAACATGCCCTCTTTTCACCTGAAACACAATGGCATTTACTTTACCTAGTTAGAAGTACTCTGTACCCTCCAGAACAAATCTGTTCTACAGCCCCAGCCTCCACAAGTGAGGTGAGAAATCAGCTCTCCTGGGGTTCTTCCAGGAGTGAAGATGAGTCAGCTTGGTAAATATTCCAGGAACCATCACAGAGCTACAAAGACAGTGAGCACAATGAAGGCCAAAATAAACCCCAGAACAGCAACGTGGCAAGCAAGGTCTCTGTGATTTGGGCCCAACATATGGACTTGAGACTGAAGTTATGACTGAGATTAGGAGCAGTGCATTTTGGAGAAGTCCTATCTGGAAGATAAATCTGTGTGGCATTTTATTAAGAACAAGTACTTCAACAGGTTTAGATTTATTTCCATTTTCTTTTTAAAGCAGGTTAGAATAGAAGCATCTCAGGTTTTTTACTGTGGAGTAAATATAAAGGGTAGCTTTCTACTTTACTTGCAAGCTCCATTCAGCAAAAGAGTTTAATGGTAACGTCTGTATTTACAAGAACAGAAACACTCCTCCTGTAAATTCATTGTTCAGATACCCCCTTGAAACTAGGCAGCAAGTGTTCTGCTTCTGAGCAAACACACTTTGCTCAGATAAATCCCTGTTCTCTTCCCTGCTCTAGTTGAGAATGAGCACCTTCATCTTTCACTGGTGACTATCTGGCATTTTGGCAGTGATTGGCAGAGCTCATGGCAAGAAACAGGCTCTGATTTGCAGCAAAAACTACCAGAAACTTTTGCAGCAAAAAGCACTGGGTATACCTCCAGGACACACTAAATTTAAAATATACAATGTCCTTTGCTTGTTCAAACACACAGCACAATAGTTGTGATGTCCTAGAAGTGTCAAATAACCCAAAAAAACCCCTAGAGGTCTCTTGGACTTCAGCACAGAGAGAAGCCACATAATCACAGGAATCTTTCTATCATCCTGTTTCTGGTGTGGAGTGTAAATGAACTCCAGGTTTGGCTACACCAATGTTTTAGGGCAGAGCAGAGGGGGCTTCCTCTGCAGATCTCCCCTAAGAACAAGGTCTGCACTGCAGGGCAGTCTTGGAACATGGAAGCCAAATCCCTTTTGGATTAAATGTGCTGCAGGACTGCATCCAGTGCTCAAAGCACAACACCTGACTAGAGCTAGTGCTGAGGAGTCTTATGCAGGGGCTGATGTTAGGTCTTCTTCCTAAGTGATTGACTACAAGGATCCAGTTTTACTGCACTGCTCCACTTGCTAACATTGACGTCAGAGACACTAAGAAAGTACTTAAGATCTCCTACAGCAATGTCATTTGTCCTTTTGGAATCAAAAAGAGAGTGATGGGCAGGTTTCCAGAATTCAAATGAGCTGAAGATGACTCACTACCTAACAAGAGGTGCTTGAACAAGGAGCAGGTGACAGGTGAGGTAAATCTGGTAGAGCATACCTGAAGTATTTTGTCAGTCTACTTCTAAAGTGGGGTTTTTGAATTCTCCTTTATTCCTTCAAATAAGTTACTGCATGGGCTGGATGAAAGGCTTTTCTTACCAGCCCTGAAGAATTCAGGAGTGAAAAATGTGTCCTCTCTCCGAAGTGGTTTATTCTATTGGTGTTTCCCAGTAATTTAACTTATTACCTTGAGACTTCCAGATTTGAGCATGAAAAAGTGTATGTGAATAACTATCATGGCCCCAAATCCTCTCTAAAAACTGCTGTGTATTCCAGCAACAATTTTGAGCTCCTTTTAAAAAATTCTCTTCAAGTTTAGAAGAGAAAAAAGAAAACTGTGGCTGCCCTTGAACAATAACTCACTTATTCTTCTGGAAAGGTGAGAAAAAACTGATCCTGCATCCCAACTTGACTGCTTTTAGCAGTAGTGACTGGGCCTTTCTGGGGCAAATGATATTTTGCAATACCTGTGGAAATTAAGGTCACCAGGTACAAAAGCAATTACAACTTTAAAGCAAGCATAAAAAGCAGTGTTATGCTAATGAAGCAAAGACTGCAACTAAAATTGATTTTTAAGGTCATCATAATACAATTGCTTCAGATTCATTAAAATTTGCTCCTTTCCATGCCACAGGATGGCTTTAGAACTGTATTTGTTCCCACATTTCTCTGGAGCACACAGGGCCACTTTTGTCTATTCAACAAAGACAACTCAAAGGTGTGAGGCTGAGGCAAATCCAAATAAATTTAGGACAGTAATTTTCACAAGTGCTAAGTATTGCCCTAATTCTTTTCTATAAAGCCAACAGCTGCAAAAGTAGGGCAAGAGTACCTCTGCAAATGACCTCACCAGGTGCATTTTGAAGAATTAAAAATACATGAGTATCAAATATTGGTCAGAGATTCTACACCATAAGATGATAAACAGCATTATTTCTACTTATCATCTGCTACTAAGAGCCTTATCATTCTATAGCAATTAAAGATAATGTAAACATATGATAATATGTAAAACAGGAATACAATTCTTTTTTTTTAAAGAAGTACCATCCCAGGTTGTCCTCAAACCTTCAAGATTGCACAGGTTCAAAGCAGCCTTGCAGTATCATTTAATCTCTCACAACTCTGAAAACAATAAGCTTACAGCAAAATCAAAGATTTTTCACACCTCACAAAAGAAGAGAAGGGAAATTCAGAAAAAAATTACGTATAACTGCAGTAAAAAAAATCAACATTGTGCAATTATTTTTGCCACGGTTCTGGAGGAAAAGCAAAGCCTTAACAGCTGCTTCAAAGCTGATTCAGCAGTGAAGGAACACTAGAGACTTTGAGAAGCAAAACTGGAAGTGTACATCTCATTCTGTAGTCAATTAAGGTTTTTTGGATAGAAGAATAGTAACAACATAAAGCCTGATGAGAGTCAGGTGGATACAGCAAGCATGGAACTGAGCAATCCAAATCAGAGTCACAAGCAATGTTGAGTGACTTTTCACAGGATTAACAAAGACTTTGTGCTGAAACCTTTGCTCTGCAGCTATTATTAAATTACATTCACTCACATCTGCCTGGATAAACAAAGCAATAGTCTTTTCCTAGTATTGCTTTCATGTCTCTCTCAGTTATAGTTCAATGTGCTAGCTTTAATCTATCCCAGTGTCTTATCTGGCTCAAAATAGGAAAGAATTATTTATAGGCTACAGGTACACCACATACAACTATGGGAGATATCTTTCCAAGGCAGGTATTTGCTGTTCCTCAATTACTGTAAGATTCACACTACTGAAGGTCAAAGCACATGAATCCTGTTCTGTTACTGGCTATTCTCTTTACTAAAGAAAACTTGCAGAGACAAACACAAAGCAGTTTAAAACAACTCTTACTTATAGGTTATTAAACCTATCTTTGAAAGCACAGGTTCAAACATCTTAGGGATACTAACAATAACAGGAAACACTTCAGAACTGCCTTCCATCAGATAAGTGCTCACCCAAATCACAACTTCTCTTCAGCAGATGTTTTCATCAGCCATGAAAAAATGCTACTTGGAAGCAGTCTGTGATGCAAAGGAACAGTTCCTTCTAACCTGTCTCCTTAAGGAGGCTTTTGTAGTAATTTAATCATGCTATGTCACTGACCTAAAAGAGGAAAATTTAGTTCAAAGAAAACTCTCCTAATTGTCTAATCAAGAGAGACAGACAGAGAGGGAGAGGGAAAAAGCTAGACAAACAACAAACATACTACATTTAACGAGAGATTGCTTATCATCTATAATGTTCATCACTTGATGAAAGAAAATCCTGTATGTTCCAGTGAACAGAAAGCAAAAAAACTCCAAAACCACAGAAATGGAAAACAAACCACAAAACAAAACCCCAAAAACAATCCAGTAGAATACATCCCAAGAAAGACATCAAAGAACATGCTTCAATGTCAAGTCTAATTAGACCTTCTGGAAGCAAAGCAAATATTTGCTGTTTCACTAATAAGTCAATCCTTGCATTATAGATATCCAAGATAATTCAATCCTTACATTATAAAAATCTTATTTAAATTTAGAAACAGGTCATTCAGCATCCTGAAATATGAGTGCATATAAAAATACCACCTTTTCCTCACATCTGCCACAGAAATTGACTATAATATTGCACATGACATGATTCATTTTAAATGCATACTCTTGACACTGTTTCCATCCCCCCAAGGAGATCTGTGATAAATTGCACTTGTACCAAAAACCCAAACTTACTGGGTATATAAACTAGATAGACATGTTAAAAGTCTTGATGACAAGTGATATAGAAAATACACCTGGTAATAGCAGTATTTTTACAGTAATTAGTCAGCTGTCTTACTACCTTTTCCACCCAACTTTCAATCACAGTTGAGAATCAGAACTAACAGGTCTAACCTAGCCCACAGTCAGGTCCTAAATGATTAATATTCTTCTTCTCTCCCTGTGCCTTTCAGGAGGAGTCCTGCCAAGGGCTTGCCTGAGCTCAGGGCTCAGCAGCCTGACCGAGGGAGCTGCACGTCCAGCTCTTGGCATGGCTCAACAGCTCACCAGTCAGCCAAAAGCTGGGGGACCACCAGAAACAACTTGGGACCCACTAAAAGAGGCGTCCACAGTCTCCCTGCCAAGAGGGTGGAGCACAAAACAGCAGCTCCTGAGCTGGGATCAAACCCTGAGCTGGGATCAGGTGCACTGTACACCACAGGGCTAACACCACACCAGGAGCAGGTCTGTTTGCACTGAACTGCTGCTCGGCTAGGGAAACCTCACAAAAGATGATCAGGCAACAGAAAAGAGAGAGACAAGCTTATTATCAGCTTCAGTAAGGAAAAGAACAGGCACATGGTATCACTTTACAGCCTGTACTAAAAACCTTGGAAAGGCCCATCTCTTAGTGATAACATCCCTGAGTGGGAAACATTTGGCAGGAGCTTGCTTGTCTTTCATTTTTCTGCTCTTACTACTCAAAGCTTTGCTTTGTTCACTGAAACAAAGATATTTCACTGTGCCCTGAGGCCTATTCCTTTTCAAAACTGCAGTCACTATTGCTAAAGTGTTACTGAAATACACAGTGTTTGTTGTCCTGGATTCAGTTTTGATAGGCACAATGTTAGCTCTGGAAATATCTGTCGGTCTGCCAGCATGTAGTAGATCAAGATCTTAAGACAGAACTGTCTGCACATCAAGCAAAAGACACCACTTTTCTGTCAAATCATTGAAAGCATCAGTGTAACTTTGAATCAGACTGGCTCTTTGTGACCTCATGAACTGCATAATGTAGTGAGATGCATAAGTCCATAAAACAATATATTTTATTAAACCAGCTGACATTAATTGGTTTAACTATGGAGAAAGAAACACAAACTGAGTCACCTCTGGTTTCGAGTAGAATGGCAAATAGAAATACTGAAGAGTTTTGGTGGCCCAGGCATGATCCTCACCAAAGCCTGAAGGAAAATATCATCAGGGTGCTATGACCAGCAAACACACTATATATCCTTTATCTCTTAGCAGGAGAGCTAGCACTCATTAAAGAGTGGCAGGATCCAACAAAGCAGGATGCTGTTTTGTCCTCTTTGATGTGCTCTTTTACCTTTCATACTTTGGCATCATCTACTTTCTAAATTAAAAAAAAACAAATGAACTAAACCATGAAAAACATCAAACAAAAAAACACCAAATGAACCAAACAAAAATTTTAATCCCCCACTAAGAAACCTGTTCTTCTATGATATATGGGAATTGTCATTTGTCCTGTATATCACTAATTGCTAAAAGAAAAAGGGTACAAAGGAACCAGCACTTCCCTTTGAGAATGTTTCATATTTTTCCTTTGTAAGCAGGCCTATTACCTCAAAATTTAAATCTTATTAACTTTAATAACTGTGGTAACAAGATTCAGTTCTTCCTAGGATGCATGGAAATTTGTTTACACATTTTATACAGTGCAATGATGACGAGCTATAAAAATCTTGTATTTCCTCTTGATCAACTTAATGTAACTTTAGAGGCTTCTGTCTCTAGGTCCACTCCAGGACACCTTTTTCAGTGTACTTTACAACATTAGCATTTATACATGTAGCACTACAGCTTTCTTTTAAATATTATTTAGATTTTTTTTTTTCCAGAAGGTCTTTCATATTAAGAGAGCTGAAAACCACAAAAGAGATGTGTGGTGCTCTGAACAAGGGCAGGTAGTTGCCAGCAGATCAGTGTTAACTCTAACACCACCTTAGGTGAGAGGTCACTAATTTCTTAATACTGTGTTTCTAAACACACAATGTGCAAACAAATATCAGCACTTTAGAAATGCATTGTGGGAAATAATAACATATAAAGTATCCTGAGAAGAATTAGTACTACAAGTGCTAAGTAATTTTATTATTAATGCCAAAAGGTAGGAGTTGGCTAATTCCAAGTTTTCAATTAAAAAAAAGAAACAAACCAAAAGCCAGCATGAAGGAAAAAAGTATATAGAGAACCATAGAATCAAATGGCTTAGGCTTGAAGGGACCTTAAAGATCACCCAGTTCCAACTTCCCTGCCATGGGCAGGGACATCTTCTCTAGACCAGGTTGCTCAAAGCTTCATCCAGCCTGGCACTGAACACTGCCAGGGTTGGAACACACACAGTTTCTCAGGGCAGCCTGTGCCAGTGCCTCACCACCCTCACAGAATTTCTTCTGAATATCTAATCTACATCTTTCACAGAAATGTGTTCATTTAAAATACAAATTAAAACTGTTAAGGCTTTAGCAGGAGCTCCTCCAGGACAGACAGGAGGATGCCTGCAGCTGTCCTTTTCCCTGGAAACACACGACCCACATACATGTATGCAGGTGACAGGCACCACGAGTCACAGATGCCAGAACCACACTCTTGGAAGATTCTGTATCACATCTGCTCTTAAATCCATTCATATTTATGCTTGTAATGAACACCTTGACAATGGGAACCAGGAAAGCGGTTCCACGGATCAAGTTTTCTGCAACATTATCTTCGTGGTATAGGGAAAAGATGAACTGAAAGAGACCAAGAAGCAGAGAGATGCAAGATGTGGGAATTCAGATTATAAATCTGAATGACTCCATTCAATGTTTTGCCTAATTAATAAGAAATGGGAAAGTATCAATCACAACAGCTGGGTGAGACAAAAAAAGATGCAGGCCAGAAGTGAGGGTCTCTGACTGGTTAACAGGGCAGCTCTTGAACAGGGAAGAACCATACAGGGGATCCCCTCCCCACCTCAAATGATGCAACCCCACCACCATGTCCTCCAGTTCTGAAATGCTGGAGGGGAAGTCAAATCCAACTAGGGTTACCACAAAGGCTCAACTTGGATTGAGCTGGTAAGGGAACTTCTGCCCTCAAAAAAGGAAGAAACTAAACACAAAGCTGCAGAAGTTGCAAACCTGTATTTGGGAAGATCAGAACGTCCATCTCAGAGTGAGTGACTTCATGTCAGATCTTGCCCTGTCTCTGCCTAGCTACAAGGGTACAAAATCTAAAAGCAAGTTCAGAGATTAGCCAAAAAAAGTAGTAATGTAACTATTACAGACAGCCCAGAACAAGGAAGACCCAAAGAGTTTGAATGCACTAAGTTTGTTTATACAAGTCTGCTACAATGTGATATCCCAATGTAAAAATATGTCCTGTTGCCAGCAATAGAGCTCAGAGTTAATACAAAGCTGCTGAGAACTTTTGTGGGTCTCAGTAGCAGCTCAGAGTGCCTCCACTGATGGGTTAGAGCTCAAAATCATATTAACTTTCAAATCTGCCAAAGTAATTAAGGAAATTCTTGCTCCCAAGCAATTTGTTACTGTCCTTTCCTGGAGATCAGTAGATTCCCCGACAAAAAATAAACAAATACAAAACTAAAAAAATCACAGGAGCCCTCCCTTCTCCACTTCAGTAGAGCAAGATTTTTGTCACAGCAAGTAGTTCACACACTTTGCTTTGGGATGGTCATAACCAGCTGGTGGCCAAGAAAGTGGAAGTACTGTTATTTTCAATTGATCCAGACAGTTCTGCCCCCAGTTTTACATTTAGATTCTGGTTAGTGCAAGCTAGCAACTATCTATTTGGATTTAATTAAATACAAATTAAATACCCCATGATTAAAAAAAGCTTTAGCTATGCTCTGATTCTCAAGTATTTTTAGAGGTTTAAAAGATGGAAGGTTTTAATTAGGATGCCTCAGCAATATGAGAGAATGAATAATTTACACAGAAATTTACTGGAGCTCAGTGAAAGAGTGGTACAATTAACTATCCATATTTTTTATTTCTAAGTAGTAAATAATTTTTTAGTTCAGCCCCAGTCACTGCAAGCAGGCCATAGAGATGGCAGACAACAACATGAAGAGTTTTGTAATATGTACAGTCCAACATTTTGGTTGCTTCATAGCATTCTTGAGGTTGGTTGTACTTGAAGAGCAACCATCAAGCTGGATTTTAATTATAGGCTATAAAACCAGAAATAAACATAAGTTTTCACAAGTGATGTAGATTCTCCTTAAACAGCTAAATATTAGAGTTCCACCAGTCATTGCCTTCTCTCTCTACTCTCCTTCCAATCCTCCATCAGTTCTGTGTTAGTTTTTAAGCTGCTGACATATGGCACTGGCTCTGCTAGACCATCAGGACTTGCAACACAAACAAATCAAAGCTGTGGTTAATCTGGATAGCGCATAAAGTGAGTTCTGACAATACTTAACAAGTCTTATTTCATGCAACTCTCTTGATGAATTTCTGAAAAGGAAAGTAGAACAAAGCAATTTCTTAGAGGAAGACATTAAAAGGTTCAGGGTTTTTAATAAAAGTGTCTAAAATTACTAAAACATCAACATATGAAGTTGCAGGAAACAATACTGCAAGCTATTTTCCTAACAGATGGCACTCACGCCTACTTCACCCATGCTGACCTACATTTTTTTTCCTTAACTTTTACTAATATTAATCTTTCATTGAATATGTTTTTTACAATTTTGCCACCAAGTAATACTTTTAGCATTAAAGGTTTGAGATACTTATTCAAGAACATACTTATAATAATATAAAATATAGAATCCATAAAGGAGGAAAACACCTTTACAAAGCCCAGGACATAAAATTTGACTTCTGACATAAAATTGTCTTCTCAAAGGCTGTTCAATATTGAAACTCTATTCAGAAAGTTTTCATCCAGCCTTGACTGGAAAACATGACATTTGCAGACATTAAAGTATTGTCATAACTCACACTGCCTTGTAGAAAAAAATACACCTGTGCAATACAGGCAGTTCAACCAGAACCATTGAACTGATTTTCATTCTATTGTTCTACATGTTTAATTGTAAAAAGGTAGAAAAATTAAATGCATGTAGAAAATGAGGAGCTGGAGGAGAAATGTGAAAAAAATTACAGTGAATGGTAATTTAAGTAAAAAACCCCTAAGATTTCCATACAAAAATGCACCCAATTATTTCTCCTAACATGTTATACTCTTTTTGAGATCACATCATAAAATATGTCAAAAAACCCAAAAATCTTTAGTGTTGTTACACCAAAATAGCAAGGATTTACATGCAACATCCCATTAAAAATAAATATGGGAATGGCCAATGGCAGTTGGAAGTATGACATTTGGAGAAGTTACATTATCAGCACGTGAAGTTTGAATCTTCTCTTCTGTACTCAAAAAATAAGAAAACCAATCCACGGTCTGTTCTAGCTGCAAACAAACAAGGTGGCCACGGGAGCTGGCAGTGCCCCAGCTCCTATTTCAGGCTCTTCTCTAACCTGTTGACTCACCTGACTGCTCACCAGCCCCATGATATCCCTCATTATAATCATCTTCCAGAGGAGGACACTCACACTAACAGTGGGAATAATAAAAGAGGTGCTGTTGAAACTCTTCCCATATGGTTCCCACCCAGGGTGAGAGCAAAAAATTGTTCTCTAGAGTGATTTTACAATACCAGTTAGGCAGATCACAGTGAGGGTGATCACTGCTTCAAGTCACTATTTAACTATAAAACACAGTGACAAAACAAGCAGGAGCCCCTGCCAGCCTCCAGCATCACAAGAGATGATTTTGGGAATAGACTGCCTAACCATGTTGAATGGGTATCACACTTTTAAGAGGTGAAAGAAAGTACAGTACAACACAAAGCACTTCCTGGAGACCTGATGCTGTATTCCAAATGGTCATTTTGGCCAACTGAATTAAAATACTACTAGAGCCACATGACAGTTCATTTCTGAAGTGTATACAAAAAATGTAAATAATCTATATTTGTGTCAAGTACAAAAAAGTTACTGAATTACTCGGAGAAGAATACTCTGATCCCTCTCCTTATGTTTTTCTCTCTTTAGCATATTAGGTTTTTGCAAAAGGGTTTTGAAAAGGGGACAAATGGTAGCCACATGCCAGGATGATTTTGGGAATAGTTTGCTTACCAAGCTGAATGAGTATCACGCTTTTAAAAGGTGTGAAAGCTGATTGCATCTTCATGCTTCCTAAAACAGCCACCCTAAGGTGAAGTTCATTTAGACCCAAACCTGCAGTAAAAGCTTTCACACTTCACATTTTTCTTTCACATAAATGATAGCATTCCCAGAAATACAAATTCTGACCTATTACTAATGGCCAATCTAGTCAAAATTTCAGTATTATTCCCAAAATTGGAATGTAAATTTGCTTCTACTCCCCATGGCATTCAGCAACTAATTCTGACAAGTCTGTTATTTGTTCTTACAGATTGTCCATACAAATCCAGCATACAGTGCTTTAAAATAATTAAAGCTTCCAATAAATGCTGCTGCCTTGTGCACAGGCATCTGATTTTATATTAATTTTGCCTGCAGACTTCACAAATTGCTCAGAGTTCACATCTCCTTTTACCAGTCTGAACAGCTCAATTTCTCTCTGTCTTCGTCCCTGCCCCATTGCCCATGCCAGGGATACTTTTCTGGAGCTAGGTGAGGACATGGAAAAAGCATTAGGCATTTGGAAGTTAAAACCAGCAGCTTAACCACCTTACACAGTAAATCTAAGGAGCTTAAACTCACCAACAAGTGCAGGAATTGTCAAGTTGGATGCTATGCATTAAGCATGAGAAAGTAAATACATGTGACAAATGCATTACTTCCCCTGTGAACATAATGATTCTCAGTTAACATATCTAAATTAAGTCACACATTAGTTATGTCTGAAGAGAGCAGAGTGACAATTAACATTTTGTACATAAGCAAACACTGTTTTTTAGATTCAGAACCACTTTCAGAGATGCTGCAGGCCTGATTTTTCTTCAGCTGAGCAAACAGAGAGACATTATTCCAACAACATAAATGAACCTTCATGTGCCCATGGACAGAAACAGGGTATTTCACAGGTAGCAAATTAAATAAATCAGGTGAAAGCAAACAGTCCAAACTGAGTTGCCACAATTTATCCAAAACCACTGAACAGTCCTCCATTTGATCTTCCTTTTAACATACTGAACCAGAACTTCTTTGCAACTGCTAACTTAAATAAGTAAGTAGGAACAATGCTAGTTTTCACAATTTCAGGTTACTGTGAAATTCAAACACATGCAGTCAGATGGATGCTTTTGTGACAGCAATAAAATATTCTTTATAAAGGAAAATACATCTTCCTTACCCGGACTTTCTATCATGTTAATCCTTGTTCACTGCTGTCTAATGAGAAGAATTTTACTAATTGTCATTTGTGGCAGTAGCAGCTTGATGCCACAAGGCCAAAAGGCAATTAAAGGTCACTGCCTATTAGATTACACCAGACTGATGGCAGCACATTTGGAAGCAAAGGCAGAAGCCCCTGAGCCCTGACTCACTGCAGAGACTCAGATCTGGACAGTTTGCTCAGCACCTGCATGGCTGGGCCTTCTGAGCTGGCCCCTGAGCTCAGGTCAATCAGCCTGCCATCTGCCTCAGGTGGGCACTCTGGAGGACTGCAGACTTTCTCTCTACCAAATACACCTTCACCAGCTCTGTTCCATCCATCAGGCTAAGAACTTCTGCTGCACTTTCCATAGCAAACCCCATAATTCTTGGTGATCACAAAACTGTTTCATTTCCAATACCTATGCAAAGTATAGGTATATTGATATATTGGTATATTGCATATTGATACTCATGTTTTCTATATATGCATCTGAAGTATACTAGCACCTTCTTCAAGTGTTAATGATCCCTTTTTAATCAAGTCTTAATATGCACATTTATTTTCTCTATGACAGTGCCTTTGTGTTTTAAATGCACACATCATATCGAGCGCATTACAGTCAGATTTCTGGGCTATAAGTTAAATGAAATGTGATGCATAGTTATGTAACTGAAAAAAAATCCATGAATTTATCTTCCCACAAGTGACAACTGAATCACAGAATACTCTGAGTTGGAAGGGACCCACAAGGATCATTGAGTCCAAGTCTGCAGTGAATAGCCTGTAGAGCACAGCTGGAGCATCCCACACAGAGCCAGCCACCCAGGCATGCTATCAGTGGTTCCTCATTTCTTACAAGATACTGTCAGAAGGGCCTCCAGCCTAAAGCCACAATCCCATTTCAGAAGTATTGCACAAGTTCTGTGAGCCCACAGGGGACACACTGCAGCAGCTGAGGATGAACTGCAGCCCGTGGAAAGCAGGAACTCCTGGGGCAGTGCCTCCCATGGCAGGGACCCCACCCTGGGGCAGGGCAAGAGTGGGGAGTCCTTCCCCTGGGGAGAAAAGAGCAGCAGAGACAACGTGGGATGATGTGACTCCAGCCCTCATTCCCCACTCCCTGCTCACTGGGAGTAGATTTGGAGGTTGAGCCCAGAAAGAAGGGAGGGGTGAAGGGAAGGTGTTTTAAGATTTGGGTTTATTTCTCATTATTCCATATTTGATAGGCATTAAATTACATTCATTTCCCTCAGTCAAGGCTGTTTTGCCCAAGACAGCAATTGCTGAGTGATCTCTCTGTGTCCTTATCTTGACCCATGAGCCTTCCACTGTATTTTCTCTGTCCCATCCAGCTGAGGGGAGTGACAGGGTGGCTTAGGTGGTGCCAACCCACCACACAGCCATTGTGGCAGCCCCTGCACCCTGGTTACCTGCACTTCTTTACCAAGGATTTTGCAAAGACAAGATAGACTGAGACTTCCCAACTTGCAGGGGAAGCTAGTTGCAGCAGGAGATGCTGAATCATGCCTTTAACAGCTGTCACTTAGCCAGCACCACCTCTTAATTAGTGCCTTCTTTTAGATTTCCTCAATAGCTATATGGAACCAAAAAAAAAAAAACCACAAAACAACAAAAAGAGGAAAAAAAGGCAACCCAGCAAACAAAAACCCGACAATTCTAGTCAAAACATAAACCACATGTAAAAATGCTAAAGGTGAAGTATAAACTATAATTTGTGTAAGATAAAACAAACAGCCAATTACAGGCATAGAAAATGTTTATTTTATACTACCCTCATGACAAATCAAAATCCATTGAACTTTTAAGTTCTAGATTTTACAGCCTGTCTCACTCCATAGAGTGGAAAATCCAATTTCCTTCAGAGTCCCAAAGCTTGAACTAAATGATGAATGCTTATCCTATTTCTCCTGAAACAAAGGTTTTCCCTCAAAAGCTGCTGGCCAGATGCTGAATGGTATTAAGGGTACAACTATAAACTAAGCTTTTCTTAGGGTACATTTTACTTTGCTAACCACTTGTTACTATCATCTTGTCCAGTGGTGGCAAAAAAAAAAAAAAGCAAGCAGGTAGTGGCATTTGACTCATCACAATGTGTGTTAGAAACAACATTAACAGTTGAAATGTTTAGAAGCAAAAAAATGCCCATTAAAAGTTGGCATTAAAAAACTAATTACACACAAAGGGACAGGGCCATTCTCCAGTCCTCCTTGTCATCACCAACACCAAATTCCATTGGTGTCCCTCAGCCAGAAACACACAGCTTTTTCACTGTCACCACAGTGAGTACTGCTGCCTCTGGACCATTCAAGCAGCTGAGAGATTTCTGCCTTTTAGCTAATGTAAGTGTCCCCAAGAACTAAAATAATTTCTTTTTGGATGATTTGACAGCTTGTTAGAAGTTCCAAACAAATGCTGTGCTACAGAAAGACTAGTGTCAACATTTTGATTAATCCTTTATTATTAGACTTCTAAAGTAGAATAATAACTTGAATTTATTTGATTTTTCTGAAAGCATAATTCCTGCTTTATGTTTAAAATAAAATACAGCTTGAAGTATCTTCCAGCACACCTGTGGACACTCAACAAATTATTCAGATATTTAAGCACTGGAAGTAAAAAACTCCAGGGGACAAACACACCATGGGCAGAACTTAAGGGAAAAAAAAAAAGAAAATTTTTCCTACTTCTCAAGGTAAAGTATCATATGAAATCTGGTCTTAGATCAAAAACTTTTCCTTTTCTCTAATAACTTGCCATCCTCCAAAAATACAGCAGCAGAGCCCAGGTCTCCTCCAGACCAGAAGACAGAGAAGTCACCTGGACTTCTCTGAAGGGAAGAGCAGTGAAAGTCACAGTAAACCATGCTGTTGCACTGAAGGCTTCTTAAAGCTTTTTCATCATTTTATTTTATCACCATCATTTTATCACCAATTTATTTTTATCCTTACTCTGATGCTCACTATTGTGAGCATCCAGGTTACCAGAGAGTGTGTTTTACTCCTTGTCAGGTAACACCTTTCCTGGATTTCTCTCAGAATGTTAATGTTCTTGAAACATAAGCTGATGTGAGAATGTACTTCTCTTCTGAAAAGTTCTTGCTATGCACATGTCTCCACAACAGACATTTTGTGAGATGCATAAAGTTGGGTAAGTTAAAGAAACTCATTAAACAAATACTCCAGATTTTACATTTTCATAAAAACATCTCTGTTTATTCATCACTATTGATAATTATACTTCACCAGGTTTGATCATTTTTCATCCCTCTTATATGGTTTGATAAGAAGCACAACAAAAAAATCTGTGACATTACATTCTTGGGCAAGTACACAGGGACAAAATTTAAACACATTAATGTAAGAGAAGTCCACTGATTGAAACTGAAAAAGCCACTCAGCTTTATACATGTAGCTCAAAAAAATTATACTGTTAACATTTTACTCAGTCTTTAATCTTTATTTCTCCTTGAGAAGTGACTACTTCAATAATCATAATGTTTTTCTGCTTAGTAGGAAGTCTTTTCCAGCCTAAGGTAACAATTTCATTTTCATTTTGTCTTGAAGTACCTGGTGCTATGAGAACCTGCCTTATGAACTAAAACAAGAACATGACCTTTTCTCTGAAGCAATGTGAGTATAAGGCATACAAACTAGGAATCAGTGAATAAGCAGCAGTGACTAGAGGCCAAAGCCATCCCTCATTCACTATTACACATGGCAGCACTGGGGGTTCAGTCTCACATCCTCATCACCACACCAGAGGAGCCCACCACCAACAACAGCAACCTTCTCTTCCACCCTCCTGCATTTCTCTTGCACACAAGAGCCCTGAAGCTATACAGCTGTTGGTCATAATTAATTTCAAAGGCCACCTTTGAAACATGACAAACCTTCTGCCTTCTGATGTATCTGTGGCTTTATTTCTATTATTTCGTTATTATTATTTCTTTATTTTCTTCTTCAGCTGACAAATTATTTACAAATTATTTACAAATAATTAAAAATAATTGTATTGTACAAATAATTTTACAAATAAATTAACAGAGTCTACATAAACAAAGACAGGAAAAATGTACCCCATCTTTTTTCAAAAAGATAAGGCTGGCAGAAGCACACGTTCAAGCATATACTAAAAGACAGAGATGGTCTGTTAAAACTACTCTTAAAAGAACAGGCAAGTTCTTTTGGCTTTTCCAAGCAAAAAATTATGTACATCCGAGGATTGAGTTCATGAAAAGTGCATGCTTCTGCTCAGTGAGGGTGTGATGAAAACATTCTCACTGGTGTAGGAATATGGACTATCTGTATCACTTTCTGTAAGCAAAATGCAGAATCTCACTTCATAAAATCCTCACTGTAATGTCAGTAAGAAGGCAACTTGTTCCCACTGCTAAAATGGGAAGGGTGACCCAGCTGATTGTCTCTGGAACAACCAGACACACAGTAGTTGCTACTTTTCTCTGCATTTAAGCTTAAGGAATCTAAAGTTTCTATAACAGGAGACAAGACTCATGATCTCCTAAGTTACTTTTGGCTATGCTAATTAGCTATTTCTAGCACTTAAAGTTCATGGTCTCTGCCAAAGTAGGAAGCAGTAACTGTTAAAAAGACCTGAATTTTCATGTGTGTGGCATTCTCCCTTAACCCAGGGAGAATGGTCTGTCACCGTGGCACCACAGGGCTGAGGAGCTCACAACCTTGGCACACCACCTCAAGCCAAACATCAGCTTGACACATTTGGCACAAGCAACAATTTGCCCTAAAAGATGCATTTAATAATATCCTGCTGCCTTAATGAAATTGTGATGTATATTTCATTCACCTTTTTGTAATTTCACAGTTTTTTTCTACTGAAACAAGTCTTAAAAAATTACTTTATTCTGAGATTGTATGAAATCAGCAGTCTTCCTGTTTCAAACAGTTCCTCTGTCTAAGCAGGTGTTTTCTGTTTTAGACCAAAGTATCTATGAATAAAACTAAAAGATACAAATTATACTTTCATGAGGTAGATAACCTGCTTATTCACCTCTTCCAATCACAGATGCAATCCATTATACTCAGCTGTAACAGTTTGTTTTGGTCTTAAAAAATAACAAAACTGATTTGTTTCAATAGCCACTAGTGAGACAAGAAGTTAACAAACAGCCTTTTTCATCCCTTCTTCACATTTTTTTGGAGGAGGTTTACCTATGCTACTATTCACTGGACAAGTTAGTACAAATACTCATAGCTAATTCCAAAAGAAACACATATGAGAGAAGTGGCTTCAATTTAGAGTCCTGAGCTTGTACACAAAAGCTAGGGTTGTACATTTGTTATTTTTGCATTTACAAGCATATGCATGCTAAGATTTGGCCTCTTTTTCCTTCAGAGGAAGTACTAAATAACATATTTTAACAAAGAATTTTATTCTGTATGAAGAGGTTTTCATATAACACTATTAGTAAAGAGCAATAGACAGCACTGAGCTGCTGATATTCAGCTTAAAAAGTAAAATTAAATACCTTTCAAAAGTGAGATAAAACCAAAGATTCAATGTACATAATATTTGTACTAAAGAACTCAGCTTGGAATTTTAGGTTGGCAAAACTAACAGAAAATACCAACATAGAACAGAATACACAAAGTTTCCATTAAGTTTCTTTTAAAAAAAATTATGTGGACTAAGGATCACTTCTTTCACTATATTTTCCTATATTCAGGAGAGCAGTAAAGAATTCCTCTAAAGGCTCAGTGACATATGGAAGTTGCTTCTGTAACAGCCATGGATTCAATATTCAAGCTTGTAAAAATGAATTTAAATAGCCACTTAAAGGTGAATTCACTTTAAGCATCAGCTACTGTTTCTTTCCTTTTTCAAAAGACACAGAGCTATTTAGTGAAATTATTCCATGTTAATGTGAGATTTAATGTATCTCAAAAAACAGGGTGTCACAAAGAATTAATGCATTCCAAGAACATACACCAACAGGATTGCACTGCATCAGTATGGAAATGGAAGTATTACTGTTAAAGTAAATCCTAATTCTCATTCCAGTCTTCTGCTGCCCCTGTTAGAGAAGCAGTGAAAAAATCCCACTTTGTAACTGTTAAAATGCTGTCAGTTCTGTATCCCTGTAAATCTACCACCCTTGCTATCCAAGTTGCCTTACAATGGGGAACACTGGAAAGATTAGGACAAGCAGATAAGGTCATGACCAGAGTTTTTCACAGGTTTCCTGCATGACTCCACAATGTGAATTCACAAGGCTATCTGTTCCACAGGAACCCTCTCTGTAAACAAAATTGCCACATGTTGTACACTGGGGTGGGGCAGGTCTGTGTTCATTTCTGCCTCCTACAGAAATGTTTTGAAAGTCATTAGGCAACAAAAAAACCTTTGGCTTGCTACCTAAACATAAAACTTCCCAACTTTATCAGTGAGCTGTTTTATAATAGTGTTGATAAACTCCACTATCTTCACAGATAAAAGGATCCTATAGCAACAGGGCACCTCCCATTGGAGCAGCATGGCAGCACCTACCAACAGAAACAACCAAGTGAAAGTATTTTCCACTCCTGGCTCTCCTCCACTGACACCTTTACAGCTTCTAATTTAGAGAAGCTGAAAACATATGTGGTTTTTAATGTGCTTTACAGCAGTCACATCTAGCAAAGATTCAGTCCTTGTGCCTGCTCTGTACTTCAGTTCTCATGACTCATCTCCAGCTTTCCAGAGGAAAGCAAGTTCCTCCTGGGCACCACAGAGCCAGTGATACCTTTTACATGCCCTCAAGAGAAACAGAGATTCTGCCTACAAATTCACCAGGTTTAAACAGTGATTAAGCCTACACAAACACAGGTGCAAATATAGTAAGAAATTAGTGCAAACAGCAGTGGTCTATTCTGGTTTACAAGTATGAGATCCACGTAAGTCTATCAAGACTGACTTTAAAAACATTAATTTATACACAGGACTATAAGAACTGCAAAGTTCAGAACACCCAGCCTTCCAAAACTGCAATCAAATAAGTAAATTACATGCACATAAGGCCTAAAACATCCTAACCAGCTTATGTGCTCTAAAATACTAATCTAGTCCCTACAGGTTTAAAAGGACAAGAATAGATATATTTATAAACACACACAAATACAAACATTAAAAGTTTAAGTGCAGCACAAGCAGCTAGCCAGAAAGTTCAAATACATTATTGTTGCAGATATCTTTTATGAAAAATCCTTTCCTTAGGATTTTTCCTCCTGAGAAGCTGAGAGGCCTCGGGAACAAAATGTAAACAATGGTTATCTACTGCTATGGAATGCAACAGGTGGATCTTTGATTGGCCCATGTTGGTTGTTTTTAATTAATGGCCAATCACAGTCAGCTGGCTTGGACTCTCTGTCCAAGACAGAAGCTTTTGTTATCATTCTTTCCTATTCTATTCTTAGCTAGCCTTCTGATGAAATCCTTTCTTCTATTCTTTTAGTGTAGTTTTAATGTAATATATATCATAAAATAATAAATCAAGCCTTCTGAAACAAGCCTCATCTCTTCCCTCAACCTGAGATCCCTGTGAACACGGTCACACATTATCAACATTCCTACACCAAAAGAGAAACTGTTAAGTATTCAGAATGCATTGTGACTACATTTACATACCATTAAAGGAGATAAAATGCCTCAAGTGCCATGACTGGAAGTATGACTCAGGACAGAATTTTGTCCCAGTGCTAAATCTCACAATTAGTGAACACTCAGGCAAAAACTCACCAGCAGGAAAAGAAGTTTTTCAATGTCACTGATAACATAATCTCAGCCTTGCCCAAGCCCTGTATTTGGCTGATTTCAGAATGAGACACAAACCACACAGTGCAATGGTGCAATGGGTGAGAGTCCCCCTTCCCCCCTTTCAGTGGGTGATCAGTGGAAACCCCAAAGACTTGGACTGAAGGGAGCCCAAACACAGTACAACCCAACAAATGGTATTTTTTCCCCATTTCCCCCAAAAGTAACAGAACTTTGAGGTTTTTTGAACAATTACCCTTGTCTAAGCAGAATAAAAGGTTACATAAGCACAACTTCAGGTTTACCTATTCTATTTCTTTGTTACTTTCTTCTAGTAACTTTCTTCTCTAGAGATCTAATTAAGCATCATGTCTTATCCCAAAAGGGGATGAACTGCTGCCCCTTCTCAGCTATACTGCAGACCTCTTCCATTCTCCATTGAGTGATTCTTCATACCATGAAGCTTCTTAGACAGTTTCTTTGATCATGCTCTCTCTAGGCTAGAAGGCTCCACACCAATTTAACCTCTTCTCTCCCAGAAGGAGGGCAACACAGCTGTGAGAGAAGGATGACTGACTTACAGTGAGTGGGTAGGATCACTGCCACCAGGAAGAATCCAAATCTCTTCTCTCACAGAAGTGAAAGGATGAGCTATTCCATTAGGGAGGATGTGGCAAGCTCACATGAGTCTTGTGTTGGATCTGAAAAACAAACCAAAAAATCAGATGAGAAATAAAACTTCCTGAGGCATTGTCCTTTCATACCTGAGAAGCACAAGGGAAGTAACAAGTAGGATATATGAATAGCTGAAAATTTTTCTGCTTTGATTTTTGTGTATTCTCCCCTCCCAAAACACTTCCTTAAAATACAGCATCTACAGCTGAGTTTTTCCTGAAAGATATGCATTAAAAATTCAGGTTACCCACATTCTCCCATATAATTAAGCAAGTTGAGTTTTAGTCTACTAATACAGTGTGGGGGCAATGCATTTTGTAACAGAAACCCTTCTTGCTGCAAAGATGCAGAACTCTGCACCAGTGTGTAACTCTACTGAGGCTGTGGGGAACCCACCCAAACACCCTGTCAGCACTAAAACAAGAAAGAAGAATCCTGAACAGAAATAGATGCTGGGGTACTACTCTTTACAAACTTGTAACATTATTCAGCCATTGCTTTGAAGCAACTAACACAGGGCTTTGATGTTTAGTCAAATGCACTTTTTCTGAAGACCATCCAATTTTACAGTTTTAGCAGCCTGCAAGACTTCTCTGTACAACATGAACACTACCAAAAAGACATTATGACAAAGCTTAACGTGCTCCATTTCAGCTAAAAAGAAACACTGGTTTAGTCTGCCTTTATTTTCATGGACTGCATGGTCCAATTATTAGATTTGAATTTCTATTGCCCCGAGTCAGTTCCCATATCAGCTTGATGATAAATTTTCCAAAAGTCTGCAATAAATCAGCCCCAGACAAACCAGTGTCTGACTACCACATACTGTTTATAAAAACTAGCACATTGTTAAGCTTTCTCTGAGGCTTTCCTGATCTTTCTTCAAAACCAATATGAGAAAAAGAGAATTCTTCAAATTACTTGCGACAACAGTTTTGAATTTGAGTTACTGTTACAATTTACTTTTTCTTAGCTATTATTTCTACATGCTGTCATAGACTACAGCTTTAATTCAGTAATGAAATTAAATTCTTCTGCATTTCTTGAATTTACATTACTGCTCTTACTTAATATTATTCTTACAGTCTTAGCATATTCTCCAAGGAAAAAGGAAATCCTTTTCCCTATTTTCAACTCAGATTTTTGAGCTATACTTTTGCCTTGCCCTATCATCTGTCTGCATTTAATATCTCCTAATTTCACATTTTACACTTAATTTCTTGCTTCGTCTATATCGATTCCTAAAAATGCCACTGTCCCCATCTGGTTTGTAGCTTAAACATCTGTGATTTAATTTTAGGATAATTTAACACAGGAACTTGCATATTTTTAATAATCTAAGTATTAAGGGTGGAAGTTTTTTAAACTAGAGTAAGAAAGAACACTTGATGTGTCAACTTTGATATTTTTGATTAATCTAAGGTTCTTTCATTGTACTGCCTTTTAAGATTAGAGTCCTAAAATAGCTATTAATATAAGAGCCTATTGACATTTTTAGCCTGTAGGAACATGCAGTGGGCAGAGGCAGCTGAAATAACAACATATTTGAGCGATGAACCAGCTTTATGATTTTATTACTCAGACTTTCCCAAATCTATGGCTGGCATTTTTCCCAGTAACTCAAAAATTAAGCTGTTCTACATTCAAAACTTCCAACTAATCATATATTAAAAACTTCTCATGGTTAAGGCAACAGAATAACCTCACAAAAAACCTTCAAAAAAAACCCCAACAAGCTAGATCTCAAACATTTGTGCTATTTGCATGAACACTGTTAGAAAAATAGGATTACAATTATGTTAAAACAATTATGTGAAAAAAAATTATTAAATAAAAATTATCTGATACCAGTTACAAAGAACTATGTTAGTTACTAGGAGTATATTACATATCATATTGAAGTAAGAGGGACCCTGGAAGGAGCCTTAATGCAAGTGACAGATTTGAGGAGACACAGCCTATAAGCACCCTTCACTGGGCACCTTAAGCCATCAGCAGCTCAGGAGACCAAGGCTTGTATCAACTTCTTAGGCACTCCATAATGCCAACTGATGCCTTTGCCATTCCACAATCTTTCCCCATTTTTGCATAGACATCATGTTCTCCTCCTTCCAAAATGAAATTTCCCCAACAGTTTGCTGGTCAAAAAAGGCTCCACGCTCCCCCTTGGTCCCCAAACCACTGTACTCAAGAGATCTCTTCTGATCAGTGAGCAGAAAGAAGCACTCCTATGATTTTGTTTCTGAATATTTTGCAACACAGGTACACAAATTCTAAAACCATCTGGGAAATTGAGATCAGCTTAATGCACTGCTAATTGATTTTTAACTTTTTCTGTGCCTGTGCAAGAAAAAAGCAACCCATAGTTGTAAAGACATTCTCAAAAATGAAAAACTCTAGAGCCTGATGCACTGGGATAGAAGAACAAACTGAGCAATAGTGGATGGCTATAGATCCTGTGAGCATCACAGAGGGATGTTCATTTAATGCAGAATGGAGAAAATTAATTATTTGGTACCCGAGAGAAAAAAAGAATGAACACGCAATAAGTGACCTTTTAACAAATCTACAGCAATTAATTAAGCTGCTTTGTACCATATTAGTCCTAAGGAAGGACTAATATTTCTAACTGTTTCCAGAAGAGCCTACCAGGAGTGTAACAAAGACTCAGTCTGGCAATAGACTGCAATTTGGTGTGAGTCTGCATCAAGCAGAACTCCTCTTGGGGAGGAACCAGCTAATTCTCTCTCTTCTCAAAGTTAGCCATTTATGCCCTCAGCATGGTCTACTAAAGCCAGCAGCAACATGACTACAGAGAGAAATTAGAGTAGAACATTAATTCCATTAATAACTGAAGAAGGAAAAAGCCAAATTTTTAGCCATAATGTTTGCAGAGTCATTTCACTGCACCAACATGCTGCAAGCATAAAGATGATGAAAAGAGCAAACCAGGCATCTGTGACTGGAGGGTAGAGCAGAACTATCTCTTTCAAAAGCAACATGGGACTACAGACAGGGTTTACACAGCAAATGGAAGTAGGAACAAAGTGGGAACAGTAAGCAAGCAAATAACTTCTCCAGGACAACCTGCACCAGGCACACCTTCTAAAATGCATAATTTCATGAATGTAAGCAGAAGTTAACAGTAATGCCAAGTCTGACTGAAACCAAACATTAAAATCTTACTGTTTGCCTGATGGATAAGCTAATCTCAAGTGTCATTATACAGTGCTAGCTTTAATTGCTCCCAGCTAAATATAGCTTTCAGAATTTAATAGCTCCCCCTCAGCTTTTCAGTCTTTCAAGGAGGGAAAAACCTTCTCGTTAGAAAAAGCACCCAGGCATGCAGAGTGGCATGTCAGCACAGCAAGGCAGGAAGCAAACCATTTGGATGATTACATTAGTCTCCAACACTCATTCAGAGCTCCTGTTTTTCCAGAGAGCAAATGTTTCCCTGTTCCACCACTCTGCTTCCAGTTACAGCAGGTGATGGAAGCATGCATACTTTTTCAAACTAAGCCATTTTGCTGCTTTGTTAGCAGATTGTAAATCTTGCTTGCCCTGTGCTTCCAGTCAAAGATGTGTCTTTTGTGGTGCCCACACACTTCTTCCTGTGCCACCTCACTGGGCACCATGGGGCAGGAAGAGGAGCAAGGCTACACACTCATATACAGGCTGCCCCTTCCCTGCAGCCACTGGATTGGCACAGCTTGCATGGGAGGGTCCAAAATCTGCTGGAACAGCTGAGACTGCAGCACTCTGATAAAGGCATGAAACAAATTCTCTCCTCTGCCTTCTAGTACCCAATAAAGATCTCAAAAAATGTAACGAAAAGTTCCATATAGCAAGCTTCATTTTCCTCTCTCTGTGCTGATAACGGGTTTCACTCAGAAAATCTGGCTGACAGCTTAGAAATGTGTTCTGTGAATTCAGCATTTCTGTTCACCTTCATTTTAGAGGTCATTATGTAATTAAAGTGCTCACAGATTTTCTACAATCCATGGAGTTAAATTAAAAGTAACCACTGCTGCAATAACAAGTCTTCCCACTTTCCCTCAGGCCAGAACTCCAAACTTTGTTCTCTCCCCCCCATACTCTCATCTGACCATCTTACTATTTTCTCTCTGGTTTCATCCATCCCTTTCTCCTTTACTAAGTGGGGAAAAGAAGAATAATGTTATTTATGGAAAATAAAGTATTTACCAGACCATATGAATCACCAAATGCCACATTACCTGGCCCTTCACTTGAGCTGTAAAACTCCCCAGGATTGGCTGTGTTAGAGCTGTGCAAGCACTTTACAAACACTGCCTGGAGGGCTGCCAAAAAGTACCTACTACACTGAACAAGACCAAAGGTAGAATGCCACTGATTTTCTGCCCTCTGACCTACCATTTGTGAGGTGCAGACCAGGCTGAATAGAACAGGTTAAAGGAACTATGTCTGTTTGCTGTTTAGGAGAGGTTTTAAAGTGAGCCTCCTGACACATTGCCTCCATGATGCTGTTCTGCACTGGGAAATCTGTGTTCTGCTGCTAGCTGAGCTGCCCCAGAACAGAAAGGCTCCCTACTGTCAGTGCAGGCACAGACTTCATTTACCAACCTGTGGTAAAGCACAGAATCATGGCACTCATTCCATTAAGATTCTTCCTCCTGAAGTAACAAATCAAAATGTGGATAAATAGCATCAAAAACAGGGATGAGTACTGGAGGCACTTTGTATACTAGATCTGGCTACTCTTACAGAACACGTTTTTATTTTAAAATTCTGCTGACCACAACAGACTATTTGGAACAAATGAAGGTTAAAAAAATCCCAGAGTGTATAAAACATCATGCCTGTACTGTGGCATATAGTCTTACAGCATTTCTGTGTTAGCTGCCATGAATCAGAGCTCAGTGCCCCAGAACTCCATGGGGCTCATCCGGGCTGAGCCGTTCCGCTCTCAGGCAGCAGCAACCAGACAGGGGCAGGGCAGGCAGCCTGTCAGCCAGGGCTGCACAGGTCCTGAGCACCAAACAGCCTCTCCCCACATCTGAAACCACCATGTGAGGTGCAGAGAGCAGGGACACACCACATGCTGCCTTTGAAGGAAAAAAGCGACAAACCCACGCAAGCGAAAGAAAGGAGGGAGGAACGGAGGAGATCAGCCAAGGCAACTGCAGCATCAGAGCGGAAAGGAAGCATGCAGCTACGGTGCACAGACACACAATGCCTCTAAATCTGGATCTGGGGATTAGCAGGACAGAAAAGATACCACAAAAAGGTAAATTGTTTTCTCATCATCTGTAACACTGAAGAGATTTTGCTCTCCTCTCCAAAATTGGAACACGTACAGTGTAACTCCTTCCCCTCCTAAGAGTCACGTGTACATAAAAAAAGCCACAAAAAAGAAAAAGGCATTATCAGCTTCAGGTCAGGACAATTGTGGCCTAAATATTCACAAAATTGTCATGAAAGCATTAATTCAAAAGCAATTATGTTAAAACAAGAAGATCCATCAGAGTAAATATATGACATCCACCAGAATAAATAAATACCATCCTGCAGAAGCTTCAACCTAATCACAGTAAGTTTATTCAGAGACATTTTCTTCAACAAAAAAGGAAAAAAAAAAAATCAAACAGATGTGACCAGTCCAGATGTCGACAAATTCCAGAATCTATTTATTTACCAGATGTTTTCCTCTACATCTATCTGATGACCTGGAAATTTGCCTTAGCTGTAGCAATAGCAATAAACCTTGGCAACAGCCACTACTGTATTTGTGACTGAAAGAAAATGACATGTAATAATTTTCAGTTAATTATTTATACTCACTTAAATGCAACATGAGGCACTTTTATGTTTATAAAATATAAAAAGTCACATTTAAGTGAACAGTTTCACCTATATTGGCTTTCCCCTTCTCCCTTGCTCTTTATGCATTTCCCTGCTGATTCAAAGCTATATTCTATCTGGGTGTACAAGGTCACTTAAGGAGGGGGCACAGACTCTAGAGATTATTCATATGGCAGGACTTCAAACAATTGATCCAGCTATATCTCAAGTGACTTGATAAAAAGGCATTAAAATAATGAGCAGAGAGAAAGATGGGTGAAACATTTCAGCATCTCAGAGTCACTCAGCAGGACTCTCCTGCTCAAGGACTCTCAGTTATGAGACAAGGACACTGACCATGAAGGGCAAGGGGACACGCCCAGGGAGGGCGTTACAGATGAAAGCGAGAAGTGAGAGTTGTTGGGCACCCACACAACCTCACATCCAACCTCAAGGCACAGTAAAGAAAAATGAGAATGTGACCAAGAAGGACTCTTATCTCTGATTGCTTGATAAAGGGCTGAAAGTCCTAGCACAGATTAGAACAGGGTTCAGGCAGACAAGCAGTCTGCCCGGGTAAATAGGCATGACGAGATAAAACATTCTAAAGCATTTGTGTACTTACAGAAAAAGAGGCCTCCTCTACAAAACTAATGCACCTGAATTAAATACAAGATTAAATATCATAGGGACAACAGTATCTTAGTGGCTAAAACATTATGAAATGCACATGCTATTCAAAAAAAGCCCATAGAGGCAGGGGGTGTTCAAATATACACCACTTAATATTGTGATAGATTTAAAAAAAAAAAACAAAAACACCCCAAACACACCATTGCAAGAGAACTTACAGAATACAATTGAGTAAAAAAAAAAAAAAAACAAACAAAAACCAAAAAACACCAAACCAAAACCAACCACACTTAAAAAGGACAGCCTTGCTCAGAGTCTGCAGTAGATTCAAAGAAGCCAGCATTGCTACAGACTTTATTTTATTAGAATGAAAAATATCCCAGTGAGTTGGGCATTAGAAGAGATTAACTTATGACTCACATGAAGTTTAAAGTAGTCATGTAGATTGAGGAGTTCAGCCTCTCTAAACTGAAAATGCTGAGTTGCTGCTTCATTAAATGTGCATAAACAAATCTGGAAACGCCTCATGGGATGCAGCATGCAGTAGATAACTTGGAAGATGAAATAGCCCCAACTAGATAAGCACTTCACCACAGCTCCCAGAAGGCAGAGAACAAGTTGATTAAAGAAGTTGCACCTCAGATGTTAAAGTACAGGAATAAATTTACAGCTTAAAAAAATTCTAATTTAAAAGATTAGAAACTAAATTCTTCAACACCTCATAGAAATTATGTGAAGTAGTAACCTGGAAGTGAAAATTTCTTAGTAAAGAAATAAATATAGGATGTCGACTATGAAACAGACCTGGAAACTACAAAAACCAGTATGAAATTAAAAGTAACATCTTCCTGAGCATGTGTGAAGAAAAACACATGAAACCACTGCAGATTCCTGCAAAAAAAAAGGCAGATTGTACACAGAGTTGCAAATAAAACTTTGATGTATTCTCAAGCTTTTGTGTCTACTTCACATTGAGCCAATGAAATAATTTAAAACCTACAACCTGTATTTCTAAAGCACACAAAAAAACCCAGTTGGAGATGATGGCAGGAGAACAAACAGAATACCTGTCTTTAGAGTTGAAACAGAGGGGAGAAAAGTAAAAAGACATCAGCCCTACTACAATCAGTACCATGCAGTCAATAGTAAGAGAGTAACTTTTTACAAAAAGTGAAAAACAGACAGGAGAAATCTTAGATCGCATCTGGACTGGACAACAGCTGAATTAAAAAAAGTTAGTAAGGATCTTATTTGGTAGAAGAATTGCAAAGTGACTGACTGGCCACAGACAATAAAGAATTATCAGGCTGGACATGGATCACCAGAAGAAGTTGCCAAGAATTGTCTGGGAGCTAGTTTTATTTAATAAGGGAATTGAGGTGTCTACCAAAAGTTGCTGCTGACAAAAGGCATAGAGGCACATCTGATGCACTGAACAACTAGGACACCAGGTGAGAGGAGCCACATGAACAGAAGCAGTGACAGGGAATGCAGTTTATCAGCCCTGGAGGCAAGGTCAGTGTGAAAAATGTGTATTTTATGATTGGCTTTTCACAAATATTAAAATGAATATTGTATGTGTTGTGTTAGAAAGTAATGCTGTATTAATTCTCTTAAGTAGTGTGGTAAATATAGTTTTAGGTTATAACAAAATGTTAAAATAGAAACTATGCTATGAAGGATACTTTTTTTTTCCTAAAGAAAGGACTTGCACTGAGATAGCAGCCACAGGACACCTAAATCTTTCTGAGAAAGAGAATTTATTGCTGTCTTATCAGGAGAAACAAACTTCTTCCAGCCTCACACAGCCAGGATGACGCCGTCAGGATTATGAGGAAGAAGCTGACACTGACCAGACAGAATCCTGTGTTTGAATGGAATTCATGCATCATGTATGAGCTGTATGAATATGCAACAGGCTGTTGTTTTTAAGGGTTAACCCTCTGTTAACAGGTGCCCTTTTTCAGGCTTAGCCTACCCAGAAAAAGGTACCTGGACTTCCATAACTCTTTGTTTCTGTTGTCTCATATTGTCCTAATTCAAATTGTCCAAATTATTATTACTCTATTTTTATAACCATTTTATTACTATTAAACTTCTAAAATTTTAAAAAGAAGTGATTGGAATTTTTCACAGTCAGGGTCCAAGAAGTAAGCCAAGCACAAGTTCTGCTGAGACTCTGGGAAGTGACCAAGGAGAGGAAGGCACTCACATGCATGGAATATCTGATCAACATTACCAAATTAGTGAAGGTATGAAAAGAGAAAAGAGCTACCCATTACATAAATTAAGGCATTTCCTTCAGAGCTGTGTAGGGAAACATCAAAAAAAGGCACTGCCAGTATCTAATCTGGTCAGAAGATTTAAAAATAGCACCTAAGACACAGGTGAGATGTACGTAAGTTTATGCAAGGAAGATTGACAGCATAATATTGTTCCGAAATGAGTACCATGAGCATACCTAATCAGCCTTATCACAAGATTCCCTGCATCTCTTTGAATATAAATGCAAGTCTCCTACACTGACTGGGAGAAAGAGTCACCCCTACACAAACAGAGAGAAAACCACTTTACAAAGGGTGGAAATGCTCTTATAAATACCAAGATAAAATACCAGTTTTATCCAACTGGGCATACAAGCTGGTTGTGAGTACTTTTAGCCAGAATCCTGGAATCAAGCTTTAGTCCAAACACATAAGCTTTGAAATAATTTGTTAATGAGACAAGCTTTGACCACTTTAAGAAGATGCTTGGGAACTTTGCAAAAGGGAATATACAAATGCATTGACTGCAACAAATACTAAACATGAGAATCCAGGAACTCTCTTCCAGTTATATTATGTGCCAGTACAGCCACCTTCAGCAAGGAAGCCTTTATATATCACTTGCCAATGTTACTATCACTGATTTAATCTGGGCTGAAAACTGACCTTGCCTTAATACTCTTAGGTTTCCATTAATAAAAAGAAATTACTTCATCTTTACTCAATTACATGTATTTCTTCTGTGCAAAGTTTTTGTGTGTCTTTATGGGTTTTTTTTAAGGAATATAATTTTTTAAAGTGCTAGATCACGGAAATGGTATATTTTAGAATCTATGTTTAGGTTTTATAATCTATGTTTAGGTTTTATAATCTATAATCTAGTTTAGGCTACCAGTAATAGGTGGCTTCAATTACATCAATTCTGACAATGAAAGTTATGCATATTTTCTTCTTGATTTGATGTCAATGCTTTGCATGTCCTTGCCTTTCCAAAGACAGCTACACTCCCCAGACACAGAGAAACAAGCACTTCAGAATCTCAATGCAAGGAGGAAGTAGGAGATTATAGAACAATTCCCTTCTTCAAAGTCAATCCCAGCACAGATCTACCCCATCTATGCCTTGAAATTTTTCTGCACTCCTCCCACATTTCACAAAGCATTTTTGCATGCAAATGTGTCAGCAGCATTCAAAGACTGGGCAAAACAGCTTCATAAGATGACTTGGCTGTGTTTACTCAAAACACCCTCATGATTTTCAAGGGCCAAAAAAACCCACAAGGAAATAAAAAATAAGTTGGTAAACTAGAGTCAAAAGAGAAGAATTTAAGTTTTGGACATTAATATTTAAGAAAAAATAGAAAATCCTGTTTCCCTGCCCTTCATCCCTAGTTCCATTACTGAATACCACTGTTCCTCTCAGCTTTAAGTGCATTATGCTGGGCTAATATAAGACATGATTTTATCAATAAATTAATGTACAACAAATGCACAGCCTATACCATCTCTCTTCTTAAGTAAGCCATCACAGGGTAGACCAAGAAGCAATGCACGTGCAGAGTGTTGAGTAATGATATTAAGAAAGAAAATCCCTCAAGAATTCTAGTTCTGCAAGATATGAGTGCTGGGAGAGAGGCCGTGGTGAGAAAGGCATTGCATCTTTCTAATGGTCAAGAGACAAACTCTTTTCTTCTTAGCTTAGAACATAAAATTCACTTAACAGCAAGCAAAGAGGATCCTTTTGTAGAAGGGCTCTGGAGACTGAACTGCTATTTAAATTTGAGCACACAACTCTCATCCTGCACTGAATAGAAGGGTGTGTTTGTGCTAAGCATGCATTCTAGTCATATTAAAGTAAATAACACAAACTCACTTGACAAGGAGTGTTTGGTAGTTCCATGTGACCTATGTGACCTTTCATGTCTGGAATGCCAAGACTGAAATGGCATCCACAGTTAGGAAAACACCAATATTTTCAAATGCTGAGCTGTGCCCCAGAAACCAAGATTTCCCAAGCCTCTTCAAATAGGAAGCTGTCATCTCCCAAAGTGAGAACAGTCACTTGGTGTCACTGAGATACAGCCAATGTTCTAGCACCAAATTACTATGAGATTAAGAAATCCACTTTAAAAACAGAGGTGGTTGATACTACAGCCAGAAATAAATGGGAAGTTGCATTTCCCTACTCAGCTTATCAATGTAATCAACTAGGACTAAAAGCAGATTATTAAACTTTTCTGGTGGAAACAATTACTTGCATGCATTTAAAAATACTCAAAGGTGTCCCATTACTTGAAACCTGATCTTTTAAAATGTAATATTATCTGTAAGGGATCTTCAGTACACCAACAATTGCACACACATGACATGGCAGAAGAAAGTGATATTGTATACTTAAGTGTTCTGGCAATAAAGGAAAAAAAATTATAAACCACACTTATCAAATATACCATTTTGTCAAAGCTGACATTACTTCCTTTTTCTTCTTTCAGAAACAAGCAAATAAACAGCAAGTGTCATCTGTGAAAGTGTTATCCTGGCAATAGCTCCACTGTTGATTTTCAAGTGCAAGCATTGATCCTGCTGAACTTCAAGTAGTAAAGTACAATATAGTATTACAAACAGGAAAATAAGCTGTAAAATTGTGTCCATGTGTGGAGAGAAGACTATGATTCAGCCATCCTGTGGAAAATTCTAATATCTTATCTCTGAATCTGAAGTTCCATATTTATTCAGTGAGCGAAAAAACATGATTTCAGCAAAGCATTTGTATTCTTGTTCTAAGAAATAGGATGTTAGAAAAGCTTGTTTCAACAAAACAATCTGGCTATCAGCTAAAAGGCAAGAACTTACTTTATCCACAGTAGCATTTCCCTCCTTCAGCAAGTTCTCCTTCCTCAACAATTTGACACTCTCTAAGCACTGGCAGATATTAAATAAGTGAGCCTTCGTTTTATAAGGTTTATAAAGCTATAATTATGAGTGCTTCTGGTTTAATGGCTTACAGCTAAAATTGGTGGATTTGAAAAACAGTAAGAAATCTGCAAGTGAACTCACTGATATACCTTGCCTTTTTTTTTCTTTTTAAACAACAGGAAAGAATGAATGTGTTTTATACTTCCTGAATTTCAGCAGCTGTGGCAGTAGTGTAAGAAGTATGAATTGTTAACTTCCTAGTTAGGTCACTCAGTAAAACAATATCAGTGCCATTCAGTTAAGGAAGACAAGAATCAATCATAATACTTTGACTTGATATTTTTGGCACAGAAATTTTCCTGGAATCTAGACCCAGCTGGCTGCTTTCTCAGCCTAGAAGTGGTACAGATACCACAGTTGTAGGCAAATGAGGGTCCATGATACATCTTTGTTGAGGGTCCATGATACAGCTTTGTTGTCCATCATCCTATTCACTAAATAGTACTTATTGACACTAGTAAGAGCACACCCACTGAATTCACATATTAAAAACCAGCATTCTTCTTGCCAAGACATGACAAAATCCTGCAGACCAACACCTAAACTCTTTTCCTTCCATTGTTTGACCTTAATCAGAAAGCAAACAAGAAATACTAACTCTTCTTTCCTAACAGGGTTGTTAGAGTTCCATAACAAGACAAGATCTAGCTAGGATTCTCCTCTCTTCATACACAAATTGCTGTTACTTGACTTCAGTACCAAGCAAATTAGAAAACCCCAGTAGCTCTAGCTCTTTTTAAAACTCAAATTGTCTCAGACAGCCATCACCAATCCTCCACAGGAAGCCTGCTCCAACAATGGATGCACCCTGCTGTATGAGAGATGACCTGTACCCCAACCACAAGGTTGGTTATTGACTTTAAGGCACAGCCAAGACTAGAAAAAAACACCAAGACTCTAGCTGGCTTTTAAAAATTAATTTGTTTATCTAAGAGTTTGAAAAGCAGAATTGCACCACACTGAGCTTCAAAATACCCCAGTAAAATTATCACAGAATGGTTCAAGGTGGAAGGGATCCCCCCAGTTAGAGGGCATCTGGTCCAACCCCCCCTAAAGCAGAATCACCTGAAATGGGTTATCCAGGATCACATCCAGAAAGCTTTTGAGTATCTCCAAGGAGGGAGACTCCATCTTCTCTGGGCAACCTGTGCCAGTGCTCATTCACCCTCCCAGTGAAGGAAAAACTTCCTGATGTTCAGATGGAACTTCCCCTGTTTCAATGCCCACTGTCTCTGGTCCTCTCACATATCTTAAGAAGTGACAAAGCTGTTATCAGAATGTTATCTTTTAAGGAAACTGAACACAGCTGTTCTGAATGATTCAGCTAACCCTATTTAACAGTACCAGCAAGTAAGATGGAGTTCTGACAAGTTCCCAGGGTAGACCACAGAGTCCTATTAATTACTCTCATTAGCAAAAAAAAAGTTAGGGAGTAACCTTCTCTTCAGGCATAGTCTTAACACCTTTTCTTTTTGTAAATTTTTTTTTTATTCCAATATTGCTTATTTAATAAGCAAATACCTTCAATCTTTCAGCAAAAATGTCAGCTCCAAACAGCCTGATGCATTCTAGGTGGCCTACCTTCTTTGGAGGTGGTGAATCATTGCTGAAGAGATGGACCTGCTTGCTAAATGGCTGCACAGTTCCCATGAACTAAGAGCTCACGTGCTTCTATGCTGCACAGACACAGATACATGCAATTAAGGGGGGAAAACCCCACACAGCTTCCAAATTGTGGAAAGGCATCTCTCAGCAAGCAGCAGCCTGCCTTCCTCTGGCAAGCAGCAAGGTATCAGGGAGTGAACCTGAGAGAGCCACCTCCAACTCCTAACCACAGTCATCTGCAACGAGCAGAGACTCAGTAACCCACTTCCTCTGGAGCTCACTTCATCTGCCCCCAAACACACAGAACATAATCACTTGCCTGTCTTCAGGATCGCTGTTGCTACTGATGATTTACACATTGTTATTTTAAATCAGTCAAGCACTACCACAGAAGATTAACAGACACTTGCTGTTTCCTTTTTTGAGGTATACGAGACTGTCAGTGACTGAATCACGTTCAGAGTGAAACTTCCTCCCTTCCTCCCATCACAAATTGCACTTGAATTCAGATTTTATGCTGTCAAAGCTTTGTAGGGCATCTCAGCACTTGTATTTGTCACAAGCAAGAAATACTGAAAAATGATAGAATCATTCACCCTCCTTCAGAATACAGTATTTTATCAGACTATTAAACAAACTTCTTTTCTGGCAGCACAGTTACAGCCAATGTAGTCTCAGCTGCCAGTATGAACAGGATGCATTCCACATCATATTCAGGGCAGCTGCCACAGTTATGCCTCACAGCCTGAGGTAGCACCAGAACCTTTTTGACAGACACACTTAGCAAGACTGGTCTCGAAGTCGTATGTTGTCACTGCAGACAGGACGGAAAAAGTCCTGTAAAAATAAGAATTGTATATTTCACTTCAGCAACTATGAGCATGAAGTAACTCTATCCCTCCCTCAAGGCTATTTTTCTAGGCACACTGACAAAGCAATTACCTTGGAGAAGAGGGAGACGTTGCAACAAAATGTTTTTAACATGTGCGACTGGCAAGATGGAAGAAAGTAGTACCAGAGACCTATATCCTACCCTGCTCACATGAAAACTTGAAGGGCAGGACTTGACCTTCTGTAACAAGCAGAATTAACAGTGACACAGATGGGCTTGTGCACTGAGAAGGATAAAGTCTCCAGCACACATGGTTCTTTCCCTGATTGCCAGGCTGTTCAGAAATTGTCTCTCCAGGGGTTTCAGCTACTCTCTGGGCAGAGAGTACACGGGAGGCAAATGGAGTATATCCACACAGCTGCTCCTTAGCAGAACCATGCACACCAGGAGCTTCATTCATTTTCACCAACAGCTCTATGAAAGTGGAACAGACTAAAACTGGAGCAGTAAAAAGGTGTTCACTATGACTAGGAAAAGCCTCCAGAATCGTGAGAGTAAGTGGCACCAGATAAGAGAGAAGTGACCTAAAAGTGACCTGAGTGACTGGCACAAGAGATAGGAGATTACAGTGTGATAACAGACTCTGCAGTACCATCATTAGCAATAATAAAAAAATTGGCTGCAACTAAGATGGGAGAAAAGTATGACTACATTCAGTAAGGGAAATATTTCAGATTTTTAGCCTGAAAACATTCATCAGAGGATACACAGAATAGCCAAAAAGCCCAATACTTTTTTTTTTCCCTGAATGATAATAAAAAAGTCAACTGAAATTCCACTACAGTAAACACAGAAACACAAATAAGGATGAGTTTCTCACCTTTACTGCTTTGTATTGTTACTGTCTTTGCTCTAAGTACAGCAATTACATGCAACTGCTGCATGACAGCTGTAGCAACACATACTACCATGGTTTTGCTGTGATTTTTTCAGGATTAAGTTCAACTAGCATGGAGGCAGAATCTGAAGATTCTGAATTGAAGATTCAATTAAAAAGTTGCTAATATGTAAGGATGAATCAAAAGAAAAATGTCATTAATTCTCAGCCTATGCATTACATTGGAAAGCAGAGGAAAGGGAGATTTGTTTGCACACTCCTGTTAATATAATTGCCAAAGAAAATGTTCAGAAGGAAATAATTAAGTGTTGACATGGCAGCTGCTGTGTTTGCCAAACTAAATATGATTCAGGTATCAAATCCCCACAACTTAAAGACTAGAAAGGAAATGTTCAGTTCAGGTACTTGTAGTTTAGCAACTGGACTTGAAAATGACAAATCTAAAACCACAGATATATACACACACACCTCATGGCTGCACAAGGAATGCAGAGCTTGTCTAGTATGATTTCAATGACTTCAAAGGACAAGTTTTCACATTCAGTCTAAGCAGTTACAGTATTGACAAACAACAGAGACACATAAAACATCCTATCTGCAGCCCTTCTGCTGTGACTTACCAGATGCTATTAGGCAGCCACTATCTTTTTGTCAGGATGTCTGTCTCACAGCCAGATGTACAATTATTTAGTTTAGAGATATCTCTAAGAGCTAGGTGCACATAGCAACTCTCAGTGTAGTCCCTAAGCTTAGGGCTTAGATGTCAGTGAAAGTCAGTTCTCTCTGTTTGTTCCTCCTGTTGCACATGACAGGGATTCCTGTCAAGTCTTGCTTATCAGTACGTATTTTCCACAATTCAAGGGGCATGTCTCGAACGGCCTGCATTCAAAGACTGAGAATCATTAGCAAATAGCAAACAGACATTGCAAAACCTGCCCAGCACCTGCCAGATTGAAAGCAGCTCAACTCTATTTCTTTTCTTTCGTGGTTAACATCATGGAGTGCCCAGACACTGAAATAGGATTAGGCCCTGCTGTGCTCAGTGCCTCTCACCAACACGTGACTTGTACCCTAAGGAGCTTGCACTGAGTCAGGCACACCAGACAGGCAGGACAGTACAGGCTGAGCTGCAATGGCCAAGCACATTTCCCAGTTTCAGCTAGCATTCCTACAGACTTGGGTGCTTTCAGCAGCAAGGCAGGTACCGGACTTGCCATGGAATTTGTATTTTAGAAAAAAAACAAAACAAAACCGAACTCCCCAAACAAACGAACCCAGCAGCCACAACAGCTCTGATCATTTAAAAATTATCTCAGTTACAACAGCTGAACACAGAAAATCAGAAAGAATTTGTTCAAGTTTGCCGTTTTCTTTCAGCTGAAGCTGTCCTCAACTTTATTTTTAAATGTTTCAAGTGACTTGCAACAACGTGCATGAGCTTCATGCTGACAGAGTTCCAAAACCCCAACGCTGTTCATTCATGTCATAACTTCATATATAATAGCATCTATTTCTGAACATACACCCTATGTGAAAACCACAAGTATTTTCAAGAACTCTGCACGAGTAACAAGCTAAAACAGATTTAAAGGAGTTACAGATATCCTGCCTCCCAGGGTCAGACCCAGAGCTGTGCTTTTCTTAACTATCATGCCTACAGCTTTACCTAGGCTATCATAGTCATTAGCATCAACACCCACATCACTCAACCTTGAAGGCAGACAGAAAACCTCCCTCGAAGGTAATTAGAAATTAACATGGAGGAGATACAATTTGTGTTAGTAGAAAAAAGACAAGCATCCACCCACAACAGGACAGAATGTTACAATACCCAAAACCTCCTTGTCCTTCAGATAAATGACAATCTTAAGGAATGAAATAGGTATTTCAAGGCACAGTATTCAAGGACATTGCACAAGTGACAGCTGCAGGAGCCTAAAAACAGTGTCTGCCCCCCAAAGTATAATTTTTGAGTATAATCACTAATGCAGAAGACAGACATGCAAATCCAGCATCTCAAAGAGCAGAACAGGGTAAATTTGGAAACATATTAGTCCCGGTCCAGAGAGTTGTTTGTCAGATCTCAGTGTATCTGCATCCTATTATCTGAAACTTGATACAGAAAAAAAGCAATTAGATTCTCCTAGAAGTTTCTTTGCTACCTTAATAGCAATGCATCACAGTATCTACACCACAGCCTTTTACCAGTAAAACTTTGCTAATTCAGTAGGTCAAATCTTACCTGCACTAAAGTAGATTAAATTTAATGAGATCAAAATATGCTGATACAGATAGTACACTGCTTCTGACATAGAAAAGTACCCCATGCACAGTAAAATACTCATTCTGCTGCTTCATTCATCACTGCATGGTTTTGAAATGCACTTTGCCGCAAATCCAATTTAAACCTAAAACATATTAGTACTTTGGATATGAATTAACTTTTCTATAGAGAGGCTTTTCTCATTTGGTAGCTAAGAGCATCATTTGTAGAAACTGAAAACTCAGCTTTACAGTTAGAAACCATAAGGTCCAGGAAATGCCATGTTTGACTCTATTTTCTCCTCAGTATGGTAACAAGATCTAGAGAACAAACGCAGGAATTAAGCTGACACGCATCTGTTTATAATAGATGTGGTTTGAACAAGTCACAATTCTTTACAACAATGTACACACATCTACTTAAAAAACCCAAACAAGGTTTTGTATAAAATACAGCATACTTACATTTGCAACAGTGAATGAGCTAGCCCCACACAGAGTGTTGCAACAGGCAGACTCCAGCAGAGCCTTACCATCATTTCCTGTCCTTGGTGAACACACCAATAATTTCAGCACAACCACAACTGTTCAGTGCACACACAGAGAACATCTCCAACACCTAAAGTCCCCTCCCACCTTTCCTGCATGCAAATTCAGATACTATACAAAATCATAAAAGAGATGACATAAGTAGGCCTAATGCATTGTGTGGGGAAGGCAGTATAAGAGTAAAGAGAAAGAGAATTAAGACTTGTGAATGCTGTTGCTTTGAAAATGGATAGGAGCCACAATGGAAAACTAGTTAATCTATTAATCTGTTAACTAGTTTGAATCTATTGGGAGTGGAGACTGGGGAGCATTATTTAAAGACATATTTTAAAAAAACATTTTAAACAATAAAAAAAACAAAGCTCATGGAAATTAAAGTTGTCGCTATCCAGGGCTTTACAGAAAATGTCCATGAAAACACATGCTTTAAATACCCAAACCGGACTTACAAGCTCTGTTGAAATTAAGTAGAGTGAAACACTCTGAACTCTATGAGTGAAACACTCTGAACTCTATGATTAATCGATGAAAGTCAAGGGATGAAGCAACTGTTCCCTTTGTGCCTTCTCAAGAAAACAGAGAAAGAAAAACACGGTTACCATCATTAGCAGCCTAGGATGAAAACATACGGCAGAAAATTACCTTACATTTATTAAATGTCCTTTTCTCTAGCTGTTCTAGATATCCTCCTAGTAAAAATGAAATAGTCTCAATGAAGAGTACTTCACTGTCACTGAGCTGTGAAGTACTGTACACCAAACAGTTTTCAAATAATGGAGTATTTAAAAGCTCATATTGCCTAATTGGTCCTCAAATGGAAATTAAATCAACCTAGAAACAAGCTGGATTTAATTAACCTATTTAAGATAGAGGCAAGAAATAAAAATAATAATAGTAATGGTGGCTTTTTTTTCTTCTATATTTTACATGAGCACAGAGAGCCACAGATTGAGCAGAGATCGATGGCTTTGCAAACACGCCCAAGATTGCTGAAGTTCCAGGGATTTCCCAGCCAGCCGGCTGCCGGGCGATCCCGCGGAGCCCGCAGCCGCGGGGAGAGCTGCTCCAGCCCATCCCCGGGGCAGCGGCTGCCCGGTGCGTCCCGGCTCACCGCCCATTCGCTCCGGCTCGGCGCCGCACGGAGCGCACCGGCAGGAACACAAACCCCTCAGCAGCGCCGTCCCGGAGCAGGGAAGGGGTCTAACTTGGCTGTCGCTCCGGAACAGCCTCGTGTGGCTGTGACAGCGCGGCCGGAGACCCCGAGGGCCGCGGGAGGAGGCTGGAGGGGCTCGGCGGGATAAGGCAGCACCCGCCTGTCCGCCCGCCCGCGCCCCGGTCGGCAGCCGTGGGCGCCCTGGCTGCCAGCCGAGCGTGAAAGGCGCTTGCTGAGCGCCGAAGCGACACTTTTCTCGTGTGCCGAGTTCGCCGGCTGCCGCCACCTGGCCCGCCCCGTCCCGTCCCGCGGAGCCCCAGCGCGCCCGCAGCGCTCCCGCTGCGCCCCGCCAGCCCGTCCCACCCCATTCCATCGCATCGCATCCCTCCGGCGGACACCCACCTGAGCTCCACACCTACGGCCCGCCGGGCGCCCCCGCCATGGCCCCCGGGCAGCGGCGCCCCGCAGGCAGGAGCGAGGAAGGAAGGAGCGCGGCAGGAGCGATAGCCAGCATACAGGGCCGGTCCGGCTGAGCGCTCGCTCCGGCTGGCAGGGAACACCCACGAGCGGCACCGGCGGCGGGACCGCCGCGCTCGACTGACGGCCGCGCCGGCCAACGGGAGGAGCCTGCGCTGCCCCCGCCCCGCCGCCGCCCGGAGCCGCCGCTGCCGGTGCCGGTGCCCGCCTTCCCGGGCGGCGGGGCGGGGGCAGGGGGGTGTTTCCATGACGTCAGGGGCAGCGCCCGTGGCCAGGTGGGGAGCGGACCCGAGGGGACGCGGGGACAGGAGCCCCGGGCTAAGCCGCAGCTGAGCCCCCGAGCCCGCCTTAAGCGGCTGGGGCGGGGCAGGGCAGGCGCGGAGCTGATCCCGCAGCGACCCGAGGGAGCCTCGGGAGCGATGGCTCCCGGAGCCGCCTGGCCCCGAGGGAGCGGCTCCCCGCGCCGCAGGGGCGAAGTGCGAGCCAGCGCCGGCCGAGAGGGTTTGCCGGGGGATCGCCGCATCCACAGCAGCCTGCGGGCATCGCTTCCCGCTCACGGCGAGCGCTTCCCGCGCCCCACCTCGCCATCCGCCTGGGGAAGAGCTCCTCCGTGGGAGAACCACCCCTCCCCGCCTTCCCCCGCTACTCCTTCCCCTGAACCGGCATCCTAAAATTATCGTGTTTGTCTGTACCTTACTTAAAAATAAACATCTTGAATGACTAATTAGATCCAAGCCGTTAGAAGCGCGCTGGACGGCTTCCATGAACCCTTAATGTGTGCACTAAATCTTTCAGAAATTGTTACTGTTTGCGAGGAGGTAGACGGGATGTGACCTGGCACACCATTCACACCGTCTTTACTTACAAAGTGCGATTTAATTCACACTTAGGGGAAAAGGAGGGGGGCGGGAAGAACCACCCCGGTTTCTTTACTCAGAATCACACGCCCAAAACTGATCAGCTGCTTCTCAATTCCATTCAGAATTTGGTGATTTCTCGACTGGAGGGAAACAGAAACCTTTTTCTTCATGAATACCATTCATACAGCATTAAAAAAAGAGCTGAAGCATTTGTAAGAGCAAGCTTAAGTGACATCCCGAAAGTTAGGAATGGTATTCACAGATTAGAACATGAGGCAGCATAACTGAGCAGGGTAGTACATAGCACCTTGAACAAAGTCTTGTAAGGGCGTGAGAGATGCTGCCGAACATCACTTTTAGTAAGGACAATATCCACAGTAGGCCTCCCAAACCATCAGCAGCAGCGTGACCCAAACACCCTGAAAGCTGCTTTCAGAGCTGGCCTGTGTGATACTACAGCAGGGAGGGCTCCTGATGCCTCCGCTGTTGACTGCAGCTATACAGGCTGACAATGCCTTAAGGAGATGCTGCCTACACAATGAAAGCTCAAGCAACGACTTTTTAGCATCAAAGTCAATGAAAAGCAACATAAGTAGTTTTAGTTTTCATAGTATTGTTTAATGTAGCTCCAAGTCGCTGCTGTATGGGAGTTCAGGCATTGCCAGAGGGTATATATCTGTTTGCAAGCAAGTAGAGTTTAACAATAACATTTAGCAATTCCTTGAGTTTCAGATTTTATAAAAGTTTGATTTTATAAATCCTGGTTTTAGGACAAAATTAGCAGTGCCTGTCATTTTAAAGAGCACAATTTTTGAACTAAAGGCACCAAACAGCCTGCAGCATCAATTCAGTTAAGGAAAAATTAGACACCTGGAATGTGTTGATCATATACCTTTCTAGTGCTCCCATGATGTTAGGATGCACAATGATGCACACTGTTAGGTAGCAGCATGTTTCCTATACATGTGTGGCCTCTTCCAATTTCCACTGAAATCAAACTCAGACCACCTCTTTATTTAGAAAGTAACCGTGTGTCTACCTAAAAACGTACAAACTCCAGACCCTGCAATAGAAAAGACATAAACTGCAAAAATAAAATTATCTTCCAGACCAAAATCTTCATCTTGAGCCCTGCTGTATAGATGTTGGCCTATTTGAGATTCCTGAAATATTTAGGATTTCTATTGTTCCTGTGTAAAAAATATGGACTGGGTGCATCCATGGGTTGTATTACATTATTTCACTGGAGTTACATCAGGAAGGAGTTTGATCTTCTTATGGATTTAGGGCTTCGTTTCCTTTCCTTTTGTTCTTTCCTTCTGTCACACAGAAACAATGAAAAAATAGCGGAGTGCTCTGTTTTCCTGTGCTAAAGAAAAGTTTTGAAATAAAGTAATAACCAGCCTTCTGAGAACAAGGTCATTCTTTCTGTTAGAAAAGCAACACACAGTTCATTATCTGAGATGGCAAGATACAATGTGGTCTCGTACATATCGGAGGAAATGTATGGGCAGAAAGCCTCTGTGTGAATATAGGTTGCTGTTTTTTTGTTCTTAATAGATCCATCAACACAAACTCATCCGGTTTATAATCATAAAAGGAAGGTGGTTAGGGTGTTCCTCAGCAACATGCACTTAACCTTCAATTTATCCTTGCTCTTTGGGTATTCTGATTGATGGAGGCTCATGACATGGTAATCTTTTCAGAGCTATTAAGAAGAGGAACTCCATTCTGCATAATCCACCAGGTGTTTTTTTAAATTCAATTTCCCTTTGATCTATTGTAATTCAGAATTAAATTACATGGTCTGAATTAAAACTCTACCAAAACGTGTGTTCTTTCGGCTTGCTCTTTCCTGTGATTTTGTAAGGACAGTTCATAATAATGTTTCCAGTGGTGCAATGAAAGGGATTGTCTTTTGATTTCCAGCTTGATTTTTTTCCTTTAATTATTAGGTAAAAATAATTATTGCATCCCTATTGAACTCAAAGACAAGCAATGATGTCTCATGTTTAAGCAGTCTTAGTCTGGTGAGCGAGCCAGCTTCCATTCCACGTGTATGGACCACAAAGAGAAAGGCTCATTATGACACACAAGTTTTGTCCTGCGGTTTGAGCTCAACAACTGACAAATAAGTTTTGCAAAGAGTTTCTACATTTACAGCAGATGGATATATTTATCAGTATTTGTGTGGCTGAGGTGTGTGCAGCACAAGTTGTGCACATTGCAAAGTTATTGGATTCATCTGTCTAACTCTTCTGATGACTATGCACATATATTTTCAGTCCTGGACAGGAGTTATCTATCTTGAAATTCAGAAGCATCTTTCTTCATGCACAAAAATAAATCTGTCCTTGAGAGCTTTCTTCTTTCCACCAGCCCTCCCCATGATGTAATTTCTGTCCTTATGCCAGTCCCTTCTATGTTATTCTTGGTCACCACTGAGGAGCCTCTATCCCACTGACAGTGCTTTGGCAAATGTTGCTGTTGTCCTGTTGCACTTACTGGCTGGTATTATGGAAGCTCTTGGCACCACCTGTGTCTTTCTTGCTGGTACTTCTAAATTCTTATCTCCCTGGGCTGCCCAGGCCTCTTTTCACATGACCATGGTTACTGGGTCTTCCATGACTTGTCTGGCTTCCCAGCTAGAATTAGCCTTGTTAGATTCCCTAGGGAACCCTTCTGGATACCTCCAAGGTAAAAGCATATCATATGGGCTGCAAAATCCATTAATTTTTGCAATACTTTTAGCAATCTTGATTGTGCCTTACCATTTGTATGGTGATAAGAGCTCTACAGCTGTGGGGGAAAGCAGACCTGCTGTCACAGCACCCTTTACTCTTTTTCTTCTTACAAATTGCTATATTGATTTTTGTTTACTTATTCAAATGAGGGCAGAGGGCATGCTTATTCCATGTTGGCAAAGCAGGGTGGGCAGAAGGAAATCAAAATGGGAAGATGAAAAACTGAAAAGGAATTAATATCCACCAGCTGGGCACTCAGGAAGAGAGTTCCTGTGCCAAATGGTCAAAAGAAGTTTGACCTGGTCTAAAATGTATAAAGCTGGATAGGATGAACCAGGCAGCAAACATTAAAAAGATGCACAGATTTACTGTGGCTGCCATGAATGACCATGCATAGTGTATAGCTGTGTAACATGGCATGATATACACAACACCACATGACATACATAACATGACATGATAACATAACGTGGCTTCACAGCCTCTTTCCACAACACTGCTGATCTGTCCCAGAAGGCACCAGTGCACACCAAAGAAATAGAGAAGGCATGCAGCATATGTTGCTCAAAAAAGACCCAAAAGCCAAAAATGCAGACTCCCAGGAACCCCATCTTTTGTGAGTGTGTGTGGTTTTGTGCATTACCTGCCACAGTAGGATCTGTGGGCTTGGCAATCACTGAATTCCAAATAGTAATGTTCATCATGAGTATTAAAAGTACATTTCTCGCTGTTGATTTGAGTTTTATTTGTCTATTTTACTTAGCTCCAGGGAAACTGTGAGGGCTCGCTTGCATTTGGTCTGGCTCCCGGGCTTACTGCATTTGAGAGCCAATTTCGAATGTCAAGTGGTCACTGTGTCGTGGATGAGTAAAATTAACATCAAGACCTCTAGAAAAACAGGGAATAAAGAATCACTGAGTTTCTTCTTCACACAGACAAGGACATTTTTCAAGTAGTAACTTCATACTGCCTCAGAAATGAGAGGAAACTTCAAGGTTTTCAAGAGAAAGTTATTCTGATTTTTTTTTTATAGTAGGAATTTCCCTTAAGAAGAGAAGTTAAACAAACTGACAATTGGAGATTCTGGATTTCTCAGTCTTGTGCTGGTTTCATACATACCAGATGCTGTTTTATAACATTTGTCCTCCTCCCCCTCATTGGTGACTATTACTCATTTGTCCCAGCGTTCTGGGATTTTAGTATTTATCTAAAAGGCAGTCAGATGGAAAAAAAAAAATTAGTCCTAATTTTTTTTTTTGTACTACTTAAGACAAAAAAACATCAGAGTACATGGAGGTTTACCATATTTAGAAAGCATGTTTACAGAGATGTGATATAGGTCTCTGCAGAATCTGGCAGCCAGACGCTGTTCAGCTGGCAGAAGGCAATGCAGCCATTGGGCAACTCTGGAATTCAGTGCACTGCAGGCCACAGTATCCCTCCCTGCTGATGCAGGCTTGGTTATTCAGATTGCTGCTGAGGGGTTCTGCCTGGACTAGGAGAGACAGAAACCTCCTGTGGGGCACAAAGGATTAGCAGAGAGACTCAACACCCATGGGTCATTCAGCTTTTTAGAGTCTCACCTAGATGCAGATGGAAGACTTAATAGATTGTCTATTGCAACCAAAGTTTTTACTTACTTTCTGGGCTCTGGGTGAGGCCCAGGCATACCTCTTGTGTTCTTCTTTCTCCTTCAAGTCTTGCACACAGCATGGAGCACTTCAAATCCAGAGGTTAGGTCCCTGTTCTTTTCTCAGAGGATCTGCACACAGATTCTTTAATCTTTGATGACTGTCATGCTTTCTGCTCTGAGTGTAGGATCCCAGTTTCTCTTATTAGTATTAGCTTTGCTGTTCCTTTCCTTTGAATACACACAAGAGGAAAAAATGCAGAAACAGTGCACAAAAACTGCTGATGCCAAGTTATTTAATTCTTTTGGAACTATGAACACAGAAGGTAAGAGAAGACACTGAGTTATTATCTGGAAGACCATGTGATAGATACCTTTGCATTTAGCTTCAAAGGAAAATAAATTATATTGCTCAAACCTTGTAAATTGGACCTACAAGGTACATTTCCTGCCAGCATGAACAACGTTTTCCATTGTGTGAACTCCCTGAAATTGCTAGTACTTCATTTGAGTGCATGTGATACACAGCAAGTGTCAATGATGGCAGTAACAAGCACGACCTTGACAATGTGTGCAAGTCCAGCTTGACAGACATTAAACTTAGCAAACAGTTTTTCCTGACTGGCATCAGAGCAAAAGAACAGAGAAGCAACTCTCCTCACACTCACTTGAGAGTTAGGCTTCTGGCCTCCAACCAAAGAGCTGTTCTAGAGCCTTCCTGCTCCAGTGATCAGACAGTCTCCTGGCTCTCAGACTGGGCACAGTTACACCCAGTTTGTGCCTGTTGATATTTCACACCCTGCCGTGGTTTAACCCCAGCCAGCAGCCAAGCCCCACACAGTCACTCCCTCATTGCCCCACCAGTGAGATCAGCAAGAGAATCAGGAGGATAAAAGCCAGAAGGCTCATGGGTTGAGATAGAGACAGTTTAATAGGCAAGGAAAAGCTGCACACACAAGCAAAGCAGAGCAAGGAATTCACTGCTTCTCAAGGCAGACAGGTGTTCAGCAGAGCAGGGCCCCATCATGCCTGACACGTACTTGGGAAGACAAACTCCAGATGTCCCCCTCTTCTTCCTTCTTCCCCCCACTTTATATACAGAGCATGATGTCACATGGTCTGGAATATCCCTTTGGACAGTGGGAGTCGCCAGTCTGTGTTTCCTCCCAACCTCTCATGTAACCCCAGTCCCCTCACCTCCATTACAGTATAAAAAGCAGAAAAGGCCTTGGATGTGTGCAAGCCCTGCCTGCTCAGCAATAACAAAAACATATGTCCCCTATCACCACTGTGTTCACAAATTCAAAAGACAGCCCAAGTCTAGCTACTGTGAAGAAAATTAGCACTGTCCCAGCTAAAACAAGCACAACCCCTCAGACCTGCACCTCATTAGCACTTAATGTAGCAAAACTATCCACTGTCACAGCTGGTAGACACATGTAATGGGTCAGAATTTCACCATGTAGAAAGCATGCATGTTTCTGCTGTGAATGAACTGCTCCTTTGCATCTGGAGATTTCCATCAGGAAAACTGTTCAGTCTGACTGCCAAGTTACTGTTAGCTGAGGGAAAAACTAAGCTAGGTGGGTTGACTTCTGCTGGGGTACAGTAGCAGCCTCTCCTCTTTCTGTACTGCAGCCATTGGTGTCATGGCCTGAGTTTTAATACAGTTCAGATGCATACTAGTAAGTTTACTTCCCACTTTTACTGCTGCTAGTAGACCTTATTTGACAGAAAAATATGTCTTCCCAGGCACCATAACCCTGGCTCCACAAAAAACAAGTCAATAAGTCCAAGCAGACTTTATTTTTTTATTTGCCAGAGGTCAGCAGTGGTTCCAGGGAGAAAGAACATCCAAGAAATCAAATCTTCTGCTTTATTTGAAGTAACATAACATTCTAGACAGCAGCATCAGACAATATCTAGAGCTGTTGAAATCAATGGAAAAATCATCCTTGAAGTTCAATGGGTTTTGTGTCAGATGCCTCACCTAATGGATCAAAATGTTGAATGGCTGTGATTTTCCCTTGCATCTCAAGATATTGATGAGAATCCAGGCAGCTGTGGGAAGACAAGTCCTTCCCCCCACTATTACCTCATGATAATTGAGGCAAGATGGGCCACACAGGCTGTTGCTCAATGCATCCATCCTTTCATCCATGCTGTTCTTCTAAGAGTTTACTGCTGAGAATGGGTCTCTGTGGTTAAGAAAGTTTTGGCAATGATAAAGCAATGAGAGCCTTTAATTGAGCTCAAAGGTGATTGCTGAGAAAGAGAAGAACAAGAGCATTTATGGCACTAGTGCCACAACTGGCTGACAAAGTAAAATAGAGGAAAAGCAAACCTCCCACACAGTCCACCTTGGGCAAATACAAATAGAGAGGTCATGAGCAAAAGGTATGAAAGGAAGTTTACTCAGCTGCAGGCCAGGCATAGCCAGCTCTTCAGTCATCTCAGTCCACTCAGTTGCTGCTCAGTCACTTAGCACAAGTTCAGTCTCAGCCATGACAGAGATGTGCAGCTGCCTTTCCATTTTTCTGCCTCCAGAAGAGGTGTTGGAAAGAGATATCTGTACAATTTTAAAGTCAGCCACTTCTAAAATTTATTTTTGAATACAAACAGATAGAGACTCACCAGCTGTTAAGATTTTTATTTTAATAAACTGTTATTTTTAAATAGAATTAAAAAAAAAACTAAAAAAAAAAAACCAAAACCAAATAAAAACAAACCTGTTGAAAAGCTCAGCAAATATTACACCAAAAATGTTCAGGTGATTGGTCTGTACACATTTGAAGGAACTGAAGGTGAACAAGTGTATACAATAATCTTTAAAAACACCAAGTCCTCCATTCATAACTGAAGAAGGAAAACATTTGGCAGAGACACAGATCTGTTTATGCACACTCATCATCCCCCAGGGCTCACTACTGGGGCCAGTCCTGTTCCATATGTTTATCCATGACCTGGGTGAGGACATGGGCTGCCCCCTCAGTCAGTCTGCAGACAACACCAAGCTGGGCAGGAGTGTTGACCTGCAGGAAGGGTAGGAAGGCTCTGCAGTGGGATCAGAACAGGCTGGATCAATGGGCCAAGGCCAAGGCTGTGCCATAACAGGGGGAAGTGCTGAGTCCTGCACTTGGGTCACAGCAGCCCCAGACAGTGCTGCAGGATGGGGCAGAGTGGCTGGAAAATGCCCAGGGGAAAAAGACCTGGCAGTGTCAAGTGTACCTTGACAGCAGCTGAACAAGAGCCAGTGTGTGCCCAAGTGGCCCAGACCAGTGGCATCCTGGCCTGGATCAGCAATACTGTGGCCAGCAGGACCAGGGCAGTGGTTTTATTTTCCCACTGTACCCAGCACTGCTGAGATCACACCTCAAATCCTGTACTCAGTTTTGGACTTTTTTCTACAAGAGAGACACTGAGGTGCTGGAGAATATCCTGAGAAGGGCAGCTGAGCTGGGAAAGGGGCTGGAGCAAAATCCTATGAGGATTGTCTGAGGGAGCTGGGGGAGTTAAATCTGGAGAAAAGGAGGCTCCAGGGGGACCTTATCACTCTCTACAACTGCCTGAAAGGAGGGTGTAGTCAGGTGGGGGTCAGCCCCTTCTCCCAATTAACAAACTATAGAATGAGAGGAAACACCCTCAAGGTGCAGCAGGGGAGGCTGAGAAAGGACATTAGAAAAAAATTTATTCACCAGAAGAGTTGTGAGGCATTGGAACAGGCTGCCCAGGGAGGTGGTGGAATCACCACTCCTGGAGGTGTTTAAAAAGCATGTAGATATGGCACTTTGGGACATGGTTTAGACGTGAAACTGGCAGTGCTGGGTTAATGGTTGATTTTAAAGGCTTTATCCAGCCTAAAGATTTTATGAACATCACAGTAATTAGTAAAATCAAATGGCAGGAAATAACTGCCTGTGGGGAATTCAGGGTTTTCTTGGTTTTTACAACTAATAAAGGCAAAAGGCTCCTGGAGACATCTTTGAAAAGGTGAATTAAATCATATTACATAACTGCGAGCAGGTGACATAAGAATGTCTGGAAAGAACTAAAATAAGAAACATTCGAATTCAAAAAATCCATCCCACAAAATGAAAAATGGCCTTTGAATTAAATGGGCTGTTAAATTGACCTCAAAAAGCTAAGACAATGTGTTATTGCAAGCATTTACTTTGCAAGGAGAAAATGAAAAAACACAATATTCACTCTCTAAAATGGAACTTGTGTTGATTTTAGGAATCACACAGGTTATAGACTTTTAATCAGTGTTGAGGTAAAGAATTAAAGGTGTATTTCTGAGGCAGCTGGGGGACTGTTATAGACTGGAAGCAAACAGTCCTAACAACAGGGGGAGAAAAACTAGCAAATATGCCTCTCATGCACTGGTTTTGATAAGCCAAAATGAAGTCACTTACTAATGGCAGGAAGAGCATTTATTTTCTAAGATGTAAACATTATTTCAGTATTAAAATACTGGCTAGTGAAGGATGAAGAGATGAAATTAATTGGGAGCCTTGAAACACTGTCAATAAAGTCTTTTTCCAAGAGGCTGTAAAGGAACTTAAGAATCAGATGTGAAAGGTAAAGTCATATCATGAGTTAAAAACTGAGAGACAGAGTAAATTACTGCCTCTTAAAGTGGAAAAAGGTTAATAGCAGGAGGCCCCAAGGACCCTGTCTGGAGCCACTGTTCTGTGAAGTATTCAGAGTCTGACAGGATGAATGGTCTGGTAGTAAAATTTGCCTCTGATACAGATTATTTGGGTTTGGCACCGTTTGGGAGGATTATGAAGAATACCAGATGGATCTAATAAAGCTACTGTAAACGTTTGGAAGCAATATAATTGTAAATGAAATACCAACTGTCATGGTTTAACCCTAGCAAGAAATCTAAGTACTGCACTGCTGCTCACACTCTCCCCCACCCCAGTGGGACAGGGAGGAGAATTGGGAAGGGCTAAAACTTGTGGTTTAAAATAGTAACAGTTTCATAATTAAAATAAAGTCAAGTATAATACTAATACTACTACTAATAATAGTAATGAAAAGAGAGGTAACAAAGAGAGAAAGAGAGAGAAATAAAACTCAAGGGAAAAAACCCCAGTGATGCACACTACAGTCACTCACCATCCACTGAATGATGCCCAGCCCATCTCTGGGCAGAGATTGCCCCTTCCAGCCAACTCCCCCCCAGTTTATGTACTGAACATGACCTTCTATGGTGTGAAATATCCCTTTGGTCAGTTTGGATCAGCTGCCCTGCCTGTGCTGCTCCCTCACAGCTTGTTTGTGCCTCCTCACTGGCAAAGCATGGAAAACTGCAAAGTCCTTGGTTTAGAGAAAGCATTACTTAGCAACAACTAAACACCAGTGTGTTGTCAACATTATGCTCACCCTTAATCCAAAACACAGCCTTGCACCAGCTACTAGGAAGAAAATTAACCCTGACTGAGCCAAAATCAGGACACCAAGAAAGAAAGGTCAAGATAAGGCTTGTTGGAAGGAATGTAAGTTGTAGCATACTTGTGTGCAGTGGGCTCTGGTTGAACTGCAACCTCCAAGGACAGCCCTGAGCACAACTGGCAAGAAGATCATTAAAAAAGCACCAGTAGAACTACCAGTGTGGTTGCTGTCATCTCGAGACTGTTTGCAAATATGAACCGACTAGCCAAAGAGTTTGAGCAAGAAAAGAGCCCAAAAATGTCAAGGGCCAGGTTCAAAAAAGTGAAGTAGTAACTGGAACACTTGGAAAAGATGAGAACCAGTTCTCCTTCCTTCCTGTGAGGGAAGTCCCCACGTCATGGGGGAATGCCACAGGGCTACCACAGCATAAGCTGTGCCAAAGGGTGCAGATTGAATTGTTGCATTTCCTTGCAGAATAAAAAGGAAAATAATGAATCCCTGACCTTGGCAGTGATCAAGCTATTCCTAGGAAGATGCAGTGCTTTAATGTTGCTACCAATCCAGTGTGTTTAATAAGTGGTATTCCCACACAAAAATAACCTTGATTCCTGTCAGGAAATGCTTGATTCTCAGAAAATGCTTTAGACAGGAGGTGAGGGTTCCCACTACATGCTTACTCACTGAAGGAGCAGGAACAATAAAATTGGAGGGTTAGACTAAATTTTCTTCTATTTTTCTTCTGAGCAAAGTATTTCTTGGAGGCTGGAATGGAATATTTGCATCAAATGAACCAGTGTTTTCGAGGGTTTCTTTTGACAAGAAGATAGACTGTAGACTTGATTGTAACCATTTTTTGTTTAAATTGTCCAGTTTAGCTGTCAAATCAATTTGTGGTGCTCAGGATGCAAATGCATGCTGTCAGTTAATCCAAGACATCTGCTGAGTGTTCAGCAATTGTCAAGAAGTGAGTTAAGTATTAACATTTTAAAGAAGAAAATGAAAGGTAATAGACAAAACAATATGATACCATGCAGCCTTCTTTTGGTCTTCACTTTGCCAGTTAACAACAGGCTGCATCAGAGCCCTTGAAACTTAAAGGCATTTTTCAAAGACATCCCACATTGCTTTTTTGTGTGGCTTTTTGCATTTCCACTACCTCATTTCATCACTCTCTTTTCTCTTTTGTTCCTTTTCCAGACTCACACATACCTTAAGTGCACATCCAAACAATTCCTCTACTATTTTTCCTTTTTTTCCCCCTCTCACTTCCTCAGGTGGCCATCCTATCACTTCCATATTTGAGGCTGAATTTGAAAAGCCCTTTTTGCTAAAAATCTCTATGCTTTCAATTCTTGAAATCTCCCACCTAAAAGAAAATTATCCAGACATAACCAGCATGACAAATCATAACTGTCACCATAAAAGGTCCCCAGTGTTAATGTAAGTCGTATATTCAGTGTTCACTCCCCAAAAAAATAAAAGGAAGGAAAGTGACACAAAAGGTTTGGCAAAGAATGGATGTGCTGCTTGAGCCTCTGTGAGCCTGAGCAGTTCAGGGAGGAGGTGCCCAGAAAGGCGACTGTCTTTTTATTCAGCAAATGTATGCTCAATGGCAATGACAGACATCTTTGTATTGGCAGCTGAAAAGATCTGAATCACTCAGGTGAGATTTCAGGATATAAATGGAAGAAAAAAATTCAGAGTAAGAAACTTCAGAGGGAAAGAGAAGACAGTATGAAATGGGCAGCAGAATGAAAGAAATTTGCTGTCTTACAGGTTTATTTCTCTACGTGCTTCTCATGAAGCTCCACTCAATAGCCATGGATTTCCCTTCATCTTGCAGAGTTCACCTACGTGTCCCTCAGCTCTCCTACAATAGCTTCACCTCACTCCAGGTCCTCTAATTACCAGGCAGGGAAGAGGCCAGATGTGCTGCAGCTGAATTCAAGCTCAGCACCTGGTCAATCAGTAACAAGATGAACAGGTCAGCCTGCTCTCACCCAAAAGAACAGTGCCTGAGTGCCTCCTTTTCCTGCATCATGAAGGAAATAATAGGCTTTTCCTACCTAACTACAGGGTTTTAATACAATTTGCAGGAATGTTGCAAATTTGCCAAATCTGTCTGAAATCAGTCTGATGTTCATAGTTATTAGAACAAAATTGATAGATGGGTGAACAAACAACTTGGCTGAGAAGGCACTGCTTCCTTAAGAAAACAATCTAAAAATAGTTTTCTGTTGTGAATGCCCAACACTCTGGGGCCTCTTTTCACAATGAACAGACTTAAATAATTTTCAGCCATTTTAAAGGAAGTGAAGCTTAGCTATCTGATCCAGCTGAAATAACTTTGCAAATGGAAATTAGCTCCTGGAAATGCAGAAGAAGAAAAAGGCAAAAGTGTCTCTAATAAAATCTGCCTTGAAGTACTGCAAATATGGAGGAGATTTGCAGTAAAATAATATCGTCCTAGCCACCAGATTAATTCTTGTCTTTTTTAGCTTGTATGAAATATAGGCAAGTGGGCTTTAGTTTATAAACCCAAAATAATGACAGTCTCCTCCTAGTCAGCTGGGAGAGAACTAACTAGGTGGCATGGTGACTCTGCTCAGTGTGGAGATGTCCCCAGGGTCTCCATGTGAGCTGGGTTGAATCTGGAGACAATACAGCCATGGTCTCATGAGGATGCACTCGAGGACTTATTGCACTGAGTTTATGCTAGTTTGAAAAGCCTTGTAATGCAGAGTTGCCTACTCTTTGTGTGTGCTGATGTCAATTTTTACCAGTGTTTTTATTAACTCTGGGATTGTCTAGTCTAACTCATCTAATGCCTCCCTCATGACTAAATTTGCAGGATTATGCTGACTAACTTTGCAGTATTGTGCTGCTGAATCTGGTTTGGCAACCTGAGGGTGACCTTCCCAGACTGCCAGAGATGATAGGAATGTACAAGTTATTCCCAACTAGTCTCTTCCAGCAGAACCCAGCTAGGATTCAGCAGTGTTTCCCCAGCCAGAATATCCTTCAGTGTCTGTTTGTCCTCAAGCACTTGCCCCAAGATCTTTAATCCTAGTCCAAGCCAACACCAGGTGAGGAAGGTAGAAAGTCTCTGTCCTGTCTGCACTCTGTGAAAAAATGATTTAAATTGTGAAAGCTATAGGGGAGAGATATTTGGGTGTATGTGTATGGGGGAGAATGTCTAAAGCTGAACTTCTCCACCATCAAGCTCAGCCTGGAAGCCAGCTACTAACTGCAACTGGTCCAGGCTAATAGCAAATTTTGGTAACACCTGGGGTAAACAGAAGTGGGACATCCTGAATCAATTAATACAATTAATGAAGACACATGAGACAGAGCCACCAGTTACAAGGTTGATCATATGCATTGTGCTTCAGACTATTGAGACCAGGGAAAATCGGGTCCTTGAATTCTGTAAAGAGTTGGTGATAAAATGACAGGTTCCCAATAAGAAGTGGTCTCAATAAAAAGAAGGTGGTCTGCAAAAAGAAAGGTAGAGATCTTCACTAGAGGAAAGATCCTGAATGTGGAGGAAGATCCTGGAGACCTGGGGGCTGTGTGTAGGTGAATGCCAGGGGATGGCCTTGCTGGTTGAATAGTGATGATCCTGCTGGGAAGTGAAGTTGAGACTTAGAGGTCATAACACCGACAGTAGGACTGAGTATATGAAATAATTAAAAAGGGTAAAAATTATAGTCTTGTTGGTTTTTAAGTAATGCTCAGTTCCTGGATCAATGGTGGGTTGTCATTTGCTCTGTCTCATTCATGACATTGCCTTATTTAAAGCAGTCTGAATTTCCAGGGCTAGTGATGATGTCAGATCTTGTGACTTTTGTGCATTTCTTTGCTATTGTAATACAAAAGACAAAAAAAGAACACTGTCATATAATTACTGTTTTCCTCCAAAGATTTCTCAGCTGGTACAAAAGCACTCCAAAGCACACCTCTCAGTGGGAGAGGAACACTGACACTTTTAACCTTGAAAGCAGGCACCTGAACCAAAGTAATGCAGCATGAAAAGTAGACACTGGTCTGCTTAAAAAAAACAAAAGCTGGTATTTCAAGTATGTGTGCATGGAAGGGCATTTTTTGGATGCAATTTAAAAAATCTAATATGGAAACTCATCAATATTAAGAAGTCTGTAAACTGTTAAAATGTGTGCAAGTAAAATTAAATTATCAGGAATATAATTGATTTACAATGCAATAAAATTGACTAGTGTATGGCTGACTCATAGCAATATTTATTTTTCAAAGAAATTGCCCACATCTAACAGTGAACATTCTTGAGTGACTAAGCCCAAGTCCTTTTTGTGGTGTGAAGTGAAGCACTGGAGATTTGCAATGACATCCTCTGTTTCCCTGTGTTTAAAGCCCATCTAGATAATAAGGACTAGCCTTGTATTAGCAATCTGCTTCTCTTCTCTCCTCTGTCTCCACAACAAAGTCTTGACAACTCCTTCTGAAGGTCATGCTTTAAGGGCATGTTAAGCTGTCCATGTGGATGTAGCAGTTTTTTTTCACTGTTTTCAACCAAGTCTTGGAAGCAGAGCTGAGAAAAGTCAGAGATCTCTTGTTCCTTGATTACAAAGAGCCACCTTCTTTGGCAGCTCAATACCTTGCTCAGGGCAGGTATTTTCTTATGACAGCATTCCAGTGATGTAATCATAAAAGCTGCAAACAATTATCTTCTTAGAGAGTTTCTGAAACTTTCTAGTGAGGGCAGCAAGACAAAGCCGTGAGAACTCTGACTGTGATAGAACTCTTAGAAGGAAAAAGATGGTGTCAACAGTTTGGCATGCAATTTCCATTTCACTTTTTACTGCTAGATCTTCACAGTCCTAGATTATGAAAATAAAAAATGCTGGCTGCCTTATTTTTTGCAGAGTAAACTTCTTATGTTTTGGACAATTTTTTTGGCAGACTGGACCCATTGTCTGTCTACAAAGAATACTGTCACAGCATCTTTCAGCCTGGTGAAAAAAATACCATGCAAAGCCTCTGGTTTACTCTCTAGCACCAGGCTTTTCAGTGGCCATTGGTTTCCTGACAAGGCACAACACTTGTTTTAACAGGTCCTGCAAAATTCCACAATGCTTTTACATCAAATCACATACGTGAGGAGTAACACAGATCCTGGAAAGCTGGGGGTAATTACCCCAAGTCTTTTCACTTTTTTGTATCCCACTACTTCCTTGGAGGCTCACAAAAATATTATTGCTGATGTGTTTTGCCTTAGGACTTCAACAAAACTCAAGTCATATAAGAACATAATAGTGAACTGCAAAAGGGTGATACCATACCTTGACAAAGGGAACAGTGATAAGATCTACTGCAAGTGTTATTCTTGGAAGTAGGTAACAGATCAAGATTTAGTCTCTGTTTGGTACTAACTCTGAACTAGGCATGCTGCCAGGTGAAAAAAATCCAGTCACCAAGGAAGTGGCAGATTACTCTGTTGTAGACTGCTAGTGTCTTTTCCACAAGCATTGTACAGCAGAATCTGGTTTCTTGCATAGCAGCAGCTCTTTCAAGATCATAGCTTGATAAGTCCTATCCATGTTTGCAGAACACCCACACTAAACACATCAGAAATCCAAGAGTAGGAAAAGGTGCTGAACACTACACTTTGGGTAAGCTCTGCTTTCATGAGCTGGCTCTGTAGTGACTTCTGCCTCTAACTTGTAGAGATTGCTGCACCAAAAGGGAGAACCAGTGCTGACACAAGCATACACACACACTTCAGAGCTGTGGCTCTTCCATCTGCTAACTGTGGTTATTCAGGAGATGTTCCCTGGCTAGGAAACACTCTTTTTGGCTACGCAAAAATTTCAAGCTGCTGTGGAAGTTTGTGTCTGCCTTCCTAGTCATTGTTGATGGGGGAGCTGATACAATGACAAAGCTATGGCAATTGGGACAAAAGAGGGAAATAACTTATTCCACTAGCAGAAAAGCAAACTAAGTCTACCAAGCTACAAATGTGTGTTATGTGTCCTGAACCCTAACATGTACTAGTAATCCATCCCTCACCCATGTTTCATGCAGTACTGCCATCACCATGTCCCCAGTCTCTGTCTCTCCTAAATTCTCCTCACCTCAAACTCCTCTTACAGTCCCTTGTCCCATTCATACAGCATCCAAAGATCTACTTATGTCCCTTATTTACAGCCTTTGGGCTTTCTGCTGAAAATGAACACATGGTATGAAGAGCTATGGGCACAGTCACTGGTTAACCAGCTGCTGTCAGAGAGAAACCTCATCTGAGTTCCCCATGCTGCTCCCTCTTTCCTGCTCCCATCCAGTCATCTGTCAGACCTTCACATCTCAGAGACTGCTGCTCAGCCATCCCTCTTTGACACACACTTTATTTCCTTAAGATGTGTCAGTGAAAAATACAAACCAACTTGCTCTTTCTTTCTCTCTCTAAGAAAAACAACCCACGAAGAAGAATGTGCACACTTAGCATCCTTATACACTGGGCAGTGAGAACCTACAGAAGTGAGAACCTGGTGAAGGATAGGAGGTGTGTTCTGCTCCAAGTAAGAGAAGAACCACCAAAAATCCAGGGAAGAAAACTCAGATTCAGCTCTGTATTTCTTCCTAGCCAAGGCCAAAGTGTCCTTTACGGCCAGTGGTATAAAATATGAGTGGGACTGCATTCCTGCTGCCACCCTGGATTCCAGGGGGTGATTGTGGCTCTGCTGCAGCAGCAGGAGCACTGCTCTGCAGCGGGGGAGGTGTGGGTGACATCCAAAGCATTACTCATGTCCTTCTGTCTGCAGATAAGTGATGATGGCAGGCCTGGCAGCTATCGTCTGAGGAGGGAGGCACCGAGCAACATCTTAGTCTCAGTTCTGACTTCTCCCTACCCAGCCTTCCCAGAGCTGCAGATGTCATCTAAAAGGTCACAGATACCTCAACTGTTATCAGTATTAACAATTCTGAGCAAATTTTGGTCCTCCAATACTCTAGCATGATGGGTGGCAATACAGAGGAGTGTTGGATCAGTCATTGTAGGGAACCTGAGATAGCCATGCAAAACAATGTAACAGCTCACTAGAGCTCTGCACAAATACTTCTGCTAATTTCAGGATAGGAGTAGTGTAAGTGTGAAACTCAGCCAACAACTGTGAAAGCCACATACTGGTCACAACCCCAGCCATCTGACCAGGCATGGGACAGCAAACACAATCTCATTGCTGGGAGAGATCAGAAACCCTACAGCTAGCATCAGGGAGGAGGAAAATGCAGTGATGTTTATTCATATATATGATATTTCCCATGGAAGTGTGTAGGAGTTTAGCCTTTTACCATAACCTAAATTTTAAGAAAAGCAACAACTTGTTTCCTGTTCAATAACACAAGCATATGACATTTTATATTAGCCTGAGAAATAAGGGAAGACAGAGTATGATGTAAGTCTTCCCTTTGATGCTCCATATTTTGCAAATTCATGATATTTATGTGCTATGGTAAGGCATTTGAAAAGAGTGAAAGAATATATTTGGCGAGTCATAAGGCCACATCTTATCAAGACTCCTAACTAATAAATATAGCACAGCTATGATCAGATCTTTCTAAGCTGTCATATTTTGACTTACAGAAAAAATAGAACAGACAAAATTCTCAAGTAAAGATTGATAGGAATAACTGGATTTAATGACCTGACTTCCTTAAGCAGCAACAAACAAGTAGATAAGGTCTTATTTCAATGCACATTTCTATCCATAGATTCTGCACCAGAAAGCTGGGCCACAAAGATCTGATTTTCTCCTCCTAATGCTAACAAAATGATGGCTGAAGCAGATTTTAGGTGCTTCATTCTTTTTTGAGCATTGGCTATGATCTCCTGAAAGATGCCAAGGGAGACCAACCAATCTACACAAACCAGAAATCTGCCTGTAAGGAACTATAAACAGAAGCTGTGGTGTAGGAGACTCGTGATATCAAGTTAGGGATGACTGGCAGGGTGGGAATACAACATCCAGCAGCACCTTGGATTTGAAACCTGTATCCTGATTTTTATTAAAGGTATATAGCCTTTTATTTCTTTTGTTCAAAAACAGCCTTCCAGGAAAAGAAGCCACAATGCTAGTAAGAAGGGGGGAAAATCAAAGAAATTTTTCAATGTTCCTTACTCTCCATTGCTCAGTGACATAAAATTACAAATCATAAAGTGTTGGTCTGTGCTGTTGTATTTCCTGGTCATACAGTTCACTACAATATCTTATATTATCAGTCATTCCAACTACAACAGAGACACCCCCCCATTCTACACAGCATCTCTGCTGTAACTCCATGAGTTATAGCCAAGAGTGCAACTACAGAAATCTAACTTTAGATCATTTGTTCTGAAGCTGTGCTGCTGCCAGCAGAAATTCACTGAAAGAAAGCTTAAAAGGACATGTTTCTCCTGATACTACATATTTTTATAATTTTAACACTCATTGCCAAATGCAAGAGTTCAAGCTATTGTAGCTCTGGAAAGCTAATGGAGATGAGCCAATTTTTACCACTCAAATCCTGGCTTTATTTCCACATTCCTGTTCACCCACTTGTTCTGCATTGTTCCATAAAACCACCTCATGCCTGGGCTATTTATTTTCAAATGCATTATGTTACTCTCTAATTACAGTGAGAGAATAGATGGACTTGCTATTTCTATGTGAAATATGATAATTGTGGCCTCATTTGAATAATTTTGGAAAAAATATCAGCTCTGAATAAAGAACATAGTGAATGCAGAAGTAAAGTACAACCATGAAGTAGTCCTGACAACTCAGGAATGTGAGTCAAGTGTATCGGAAAATTTAGGGATTCGGGAAAATTGGTTTCTGTACAGAGCCCCCCTCACCCCTCCCAAAATAAAAACTCCTCCAGGCTACTTGCTAATACAGTTGAATAAAATTTGTTTCTTTATATAGCTTGCAGCATACAAAACTCTGCAAAGAGAGTCAGGAGTTGCCGGAAGGGATGAGTCAGTGACTTAGAGAAGGAAAGAGGATTGTGCACACGTGGGGCAGCGGGCGTGACGCAGCACTCCTTTCCTGTGGGACGCGGCAGAAGTGCAAAAAAAGGAGACCTGGAGTTTGTAAGCAAACGGACACACTTTAACAAGTTAAGCCAATTTATCTGGCCATGGAAAATGAACATGCATTAAAGCCCCAAATGGCTGTCCTCGTTTAGGATTGAAGTGGTCCTAATGTGGCTGAAGTGGTCCTCAGTCCTTGGGGATTTAGTTCTTGATGAAAGAGTGCTCTGAATTGATTTGAAGGTATTTTGTAGAATAGAATCTCAATGTTCAGGCTTCTCTCTTCAAGTCATGTCAACTGACTTCATACTTCTTCTTGACTCATCATGATGTTGCTGATTTTCCCCATGAAACACAAGCTTAATTTGAAACATGAACATTTAGAGTGACAGGACAGAACTAGTCTTGGGAAAATTGCAGCCAAGGACTCTACTGGGAGCACTGGAGGCTGAATAATGTAATTCAGAGAACAGGTAAAACCAGGGCAAAAACACTAACCTGACTTGCCATGAGAAAAAAATTTCTAGGCAAAAGCCCAGAGGCAGCCACTCTGGGCTAACAGCACACAGGATACTGATGCCAGGGTAAACCACCTTTACTCCCTAGGAATCACCTCGTGTTTCAGCTGCAGGAAGCCAGCCAAGGCAGATTTGCCTTAGTTCAAGAAACTTTGTCATGTCCTTTAGGGTGGAAAGGAGGGAGTTAGGGTTTCCCAAAGGTATTTCACCACTCAGGGTTAGTTGTAAGAGAGTCATGATGACACTTTGAGGGAGAAAGGAGTCCCTGCCATGGGCACTTCTCCATCTGACACAAAACACACGGCAGTACTTAGAGATGAGGAGAATTACATTCCTCCTGATTTCCCCCTGCAAATCCATCTCTGCCAGGCCTAAGAAGATAAAGTCAGAGGAAGGCAGGACATGCTGATCTCCAGGGCATATCCAGCTTTCAGCCTTCTGCATTCAGCTTCAGGATAGGATGGGATGTCAGCACCAAATGCGTCAGCTTGTGCAGAGCAGCACCCATCTGCTAGACCCTGGACATGGCTCAGGTTAATTTTACACAGCCCCAGCAGCTGTTCCAGGCAAGCAGCTTCTTATGAACAGCCAGCAAATTAAAATTGACATAATTAAGGGAGGAAAATCTCAATCCAATCTCAGCTTCCAAGGACACTGGCAACAAGGAGAACATGGGGATTATTCCTGACACGTGCACACCTGCTTCACTCTTTTATTAAAATATTCCATTGAAGAAAATACAAAAGCATTTATTTTCCAATGAGGAAAACAAAAACTCTGACACTGATAGAAACCATACAGATTGCCTCAGTCTTTGACTCTTTTGACATGCTTACCTAATCTTGTAACATGCATTTCCTGCAGCTTGGGATTGTCCATGATCTACTTGTGCTATCAGTCACTGCAAAGGTTTTCTGCATTCTGACTTCTGCATGAGCTGAAGTGTGGGAAGATATTTCCATCTCAGCTTCATTCATGTTGAAGAATTAGGCCCCAGGCTCTGCAGATCAGCTGTGCTGGCCTCCTCTATTAGACATGCAAAAGTGTCCTATCAGTGCTCTTATGTAACTATATAATGATTTCTAAGTAAAAGATATTTGTATGGAAAGTGCTGGGCAAACTTTGGTGGTAAAAGAGGCCAGGTGAATGAGCAGGTCTAGCATGTTCCTATCTCTGAATGATAGTAACAATTACATACAGTTTGGAGTGCTGAGTTCAACATCTGCAGTCTTCTCAGTCCTTAAGACAGATCCAGGCAAAACACTGATGTACAGGTTCTTTACAGACAGGGGAATAAAACATTTGCTGGCATGCACAGTGGGGCTCCTCAGCCACAATCTCCAGATTATGAGGGCTGCTCTGGATCTTGTCTGTTTTTCATGGGGTGGGATGTCACTGGGCCAATGTAATCATATGGGAATGGAGACTTCATTCCATTATGCTATATAGCCTGCTGGTGTGACAATCAGGACCAAAGGGATAAGAAACACCAGGTAGGAGGCTATACATGTATTAACATCCATGTGTGTAAGACATCAAAAGAAAAGAAGACTTTGTTTGCTATGTATCAAGGTAAATTTGTCTGGTCTAGCTGCAGCGAGACAGAAATCCTTACTGATGCCCTTAGCTGATCATCCCAGTGGCTGAAGCATGTCTGGAAAGAGTCTCTAGAAAAGAAGAACTGACAAAGAGAGAGTCATTGAGAAATTAGCTGTGTTTCTGCATAAACAAAATAATGTAGATACAGCAATGTGGAAATGCAGGGGATACAGATGAGGCTTGTGCTGCTGCAGCACTCCTTGCACCCTTGCAGCTAGGTTAAACCCACAGCCTGTGAAATCTGGTGAGCTGGCATTAGCATTCAGCCTCTTTAAAACACAGCTTTCTAATCCAGCTGTCATGGAGGTGTCTGGTCATACCTGCTCAAGGAGACAGAGAAGGTTGAAGAAGACAAATGAGAATGGGATGGGAGGAAGGAGAATGCAGACAGGACTGATTGGTGGAAGAAAAATGAGTTTCAGGTATGAGCTAAAGCCAGTGGACATAATGGTGTTTCCTATGAGTCTTCTTGTTTCTTAGCAGAGCTAGGATGACAAAATTCCATCTCTCAGGAAAAAAAAAAAAAAAAAAAGAGAATGCTATTATGTAACAGAGCACTTCAGCAAAAGGTAAAAGGTAGAGTTATGTTTGTAAAGCTGGACTCTGAGTGACAGCTTGGCACTTCTGGCATCAGTACCAAAGTGCAAGCATTGCTTGAATGGCTTATTGCCTCTTTTGGTTTTTTTGGTGTTTTTTTTTTCCAACAATAAGGTCTGATTTCAGATTTACTGGAGGAATTACATTGATTTCTTGTTAATGCACTGTTTCCCAAACATGATCTCAACACAGGTTTTAGACAGCATATTCTTTACAGGCTAAGTACTTTTCTTTTTTTGCCTTTAGCTTTTTCTGACTTTTAAAAAAAGTTCACAGAGCAAGCAGAATTCGACCTTTGCTGCTTTATACACCTTGGAGTGCAGTCCATAAACACAATGCTAGCTCTGCCCTTTTCAAGGGCACTCTGCCCAGGGTGCAGCACAAAACTGCCCTAAGGATGCCTGAATCTAGGTCCAAATCTTGCAACAAACAGCTTCAAGAATAAATCACAACCCTTTTTATCTCATATTTTTGATCATTCTTTAAGCAGCAAATGCCTGGAACACTTGCAGTAAGTCCTGCAGAGGACATTGGTGAAAGTTAAGTGGAACTACATGTATTTTGGACAATGAGTTTATGATACACGGGGATGAAGACATTACTCTTCTTTTTGAACTGCCCATTATACCACTATGTCTAAACATCAATTGCTGTTGTCCAGAGGAAGGTAATTTACCTAAAGATAAATCTAACAGCCTGTGATCAGCAAGTCATCAGCTCAGTGTTAAATTAGATTCTCGAGTTTATTTCTGCACTGCAAGTTTTGCAGTATCACAGTCATATGATGCCAAAAAGCATTTCTTGTCATTTGGCTAAAGGAAAGTGAGTGTTCCCCAGTAAAGAGCTTCATTACTGAGTCCACTAACAGTGCATCCAACAAGCAGGCCTTGTGCTGCTTGAATCATATCTCATGCATAGTTAAATACCAGCATTGCTCATTTAGCCTCTCATTTGCTTCTGGTTCTAATAAGCCAAGCACTAAAGCTGATTTATAAAATTGCACTCACTCAGTATGAAACTTGGCACAATAGTCCTTCTTTCTCAGGGCAGACAGAGCCTGGCATAACAACAGATTTCCAGCAATCAATCAGAAAGATGATATACTGTCCTACCATACCAGGCCTAGCTAAACCCCTGAGCTCCCTGAACAGTATGTGGAGGTGCAGCAGATCCTCTGCTGACACTTTTCTGATGCAGCTTTCAGAAGACAGAACCTTGACTCAGCTTGAAGACAAGACAACAGAGCAAAATCAATAGCACTGTTCCTGGTGCTGGATGAAACACTGCCGATAATGACTTCGAATGTCTTATCTGTACATCTTGCTGTCTGAAGAGGCCTATTTGGAAACAAATAATTGCTGCAGGACTGGGAAGGGGCATCAAACCAGCTACCTCTTGTACTTCCCTGTAGGATTTGACTTCAGATTCCTGTCTACTTCAGATTCATGGACTCCTCTGCTTTGAAGAGCCTCCCCAGGCATTCCCAGGGGCACTTGACACATGCTGCTGCTTCAGGACCTCACACAGCCAGTTCCCTTAGAAAGGAGGGATCCTGCTCTGCTTAGGCTAGAGAAAGAAACCAGTCAATAGAGAAAGAAAGCAGTCAATACCCAGATCGATGTTCCCAGACAGCCGCTGCCTCTTCTCCCTTGGAGGAGTTGGTCAGGGGCCAAAGATGCAAAGGTCTCTTGGCCTCTGTGTGTCACCCATGACTAAACAGGTCCTTTGGAAGGCCACAGGACTCCAGGCATGGATTGCTAAGAAGCAGGCTGAGCTGGTGAATCACTGGGGGAAGCGGTCAGTGCTCTCCCCCTCAGAAACACTGCCTGTGTTTCCATGCCTGCACACAGTGCCTGCCTGTGATGCTAAGTGCTAAACGAGTGGAGGCATCCAGGGTAGATTCTCAGCTGGAGGACTTGGCTCTGATGCAGTGCTCTGCTAATGCAGCTCTTCTCTTTTTGCTGCCAATGATAGCTCTGTAAAAATTAGCCTGAAAATCTGTACACTGTGCTGCATTGTACAGCACAGGTGCACCTACCTCTGAGAGTGAAAAGACGAGCAGGCTTAGAATGGAAGAGAATTGCAGAAGCCCCCATTTCTGCTGCCACCTGGGAGTACAGAAACATTGCTTCCTAAAGAAGCTTTTACTTGACTGCTAAACATCCTTTTAACCAGGCCATTTCCTAAGCACACATTTAAGAAGAAGAGAGGAAGCTGATCAGAAATGAAAATACTCTAGTCAAAGACCCAGTAATGTTCCTGGCCTGTCAGGCACAAAAACCACTTTAAAACTTCATTTCCAGTTGAAATTGAACCTGTGTTTCAGATGGTCCTAGACTTTTATTTAATATCAGAGGATAGAAACTTTCTATGTATTTACGTATAATCAATGTTTTGGTTATTACTGAACTGTAGGCCAATATTATTAAAAGTAACACCAACAGAACTTGGATAGTAATTTTCCCTACTCTATATTTCCAAAACAACTTCAATCAGAAGATGGTACTACAGGACTATCAATTTCAGAATGAAAGATGCTTCCACAAATTGCTATTATTTTATCAGTTTGCAAATAAGTCTCAGCTAAATGAGCTATTTATTGCTACCAGTGCTATTCTGTGCTCTGAAATCCCTGAACAGGGAATCATGGGTGTTCTTTTTCTTCCGTATAAGAACAAATTAAAGAAATTAGAGGATTCATATCTTTATGGACAAATAAGATTCAAAGTTTAAAACCATATGAAATTGAACACAGTTTTCCTAGGCATTTTGGTAAGTATGGTTTCAACTGAATAATTTATAATTGTTTCAGTGCATATGTAAGTCCTGTTATGTATATTCTATTTACTAATGAAGTAACTACATAATTAATAACATGAAGCTTCTTCACAGTTTTCAGTTGTTACCTCTCAGTTATGGCACAGAATGAGACCATAGGCATATGAAAATGCTCAGCTGAAGAGCTGATCAGAGTGAAAATTAGACCCCATTCCTGCAGCTGCTGCCTGTGGAGGCACAGTGATTCGCTATTGTAATATTGCTTTTTGCTGTAAGATTACTTTTTTTGAATTTTTATGGACTTTCAGCTGTATGAGTGCAAGATGAGGCAGCTTTTCAGAAGGAAGTAAAAAGAGGATGGTGTAGGCTGTATTGAAAGTAGAATCTAGGGAGGGAAGCAAGCTATTAGTCATTTACAGGGCAGAATGCTTGATGGGCCAAACACTCAATAAAACAGAGTCAATAACATCCTAGTCCTGCTCTGATTCTTACCTTCTTTTTCTCCACCACCATCCTTTTATGTCTGGATAAGTTTTCTCTAGTCTTCTTCATGTCTCACTCTTTCCATGGAAGTTCTTTCATTCTTTTAAATTGCATGTGCTTTGCTCCTTCTTAAAGCTGCCTGCTTTTCTATGACTGTCCTCCCTTCAGTGCTGTCTCTCTGATGAATGTAATCATGTCTGCCTCCCTAATTTTTGTGTGAGCACTTCAGCAGCTTTCCTTTCCTTTGATTATCTCTGGTCTTTTTTTCCCTTCTTCCCAAAGAATGGGAATCTTGGGGACTTTTTTCTACCACAAAGCCTCTTCACCATCTCCTCAGCCCCTTCCACGTTTTCCTTACTCCCTTCTGCAACTGCATTTTCATCTTTTTATGTAAGTGCCCATGCATTTCTCCATCTAGGTGCTGGATAAGGAGCACACCAAAAACACTTGCATGAGTTGTTCTTTCCTCTCCACACACTAGCCAAATGAGAATTATGTAGTCAATTTTTCAGTGACTCGAGGAAACTTTGCTTGTTTTGGTGACATGGCAGCTGGGTCAGGGATGCCAAAGCATCCCTGTAAGTGGCAGCCAGGACAGACACAGCATCCAGTGCCAGGAGGTGGCCAGAGGAAGCAGCTCCTTGTATTGCTCAAGCAGGTCTTTAGTGCCACAGGGTGGTCTGTAGTGACCATCTCCACAATGCAGCTTTTTTGTATTATATGTGTTGCTGCTTAATGGCCATTTTTCTTGGAAACATTAGTAGAAATTTAGATGTGAGAAAACAAGTGAATATTCCATGCACTTCCAGTTCCCACTGTTAACTGGTGTAGTGCCCTATCCCTTCCCTCCAGAACTTGCTGATTTCTTGTCCCCACTCTTCTCTCTGTAATGCACTGAGGAGCAGGCTTGACTTTACATTGACTTTGCTTACTTTCCTTCTTTCGTCTCAAATTTCTTTAAACTTCATTTTTTATCCCCTTTCATATGACAGCAAGAGTGTCCAGCTCCAACAGAAAAGGCTCGTGGCTCTGTTGAGGTGACAGCAAATAAGGCTTGCATGACTTCTCTAACTGCCTGGGAGAGGAATTTCCTTTATGCCAGTTGCTCCCAGGCCTGGTCACAGCAAAGGCAGGTCCTGGTGGCTCTGCAGCACCTCAGCCATTGCAGCTGCTGAGAGGCTCTCCTGTTTTCCAGAACCCCCCTGGGTACTCTCAGGTATGGCAAGGTGCATTTGGTCTCTGCAGCCAGGCAGAGCCAAACAGGGCACGGGAACAGCGTGTCTGCCTTTCCTCTCCTGACCCAGCCCCTGGAGCTGCAGGAAAGGCTTGCATGATACAGTTATGTTCCCCTTCTGTCTGTCAAATGTCTCATCTGTACATCTTGCTGTCTGAAGAGGCCTATTTGGAAACAAATAATTGCTGCAGGACTGGGAAGGGGCATCAAACCAGCTACCTCTTGTACTTCCCTGCAGGATTTGAGTTCAGATTCCTGTCCACTTCAGAGTCATGGACTTTTGTCCTTGCCTTCTCTGCTTTGAAGATCATGCACTCCACCTGCACCTAAATATTCTCTGTTTTGCCCATCTTAAGCCCAAATTCTTTCTCCTCCCCCCTGCTTTACACCAGTCTACATTTACATTGTGCCTAACATTTATGCCTCATTTGTGTCACTATAAAACAGAAGAGAATCAAGCCTTACATGTGTAAACAAGAAATCCTCAAAGACACAGTAGCATTTCTACCCACTTTAATTTTCTTTTCTTGTAAGTAAAAGATAATTTTAAAAGCCTAATTAAAATTGATCTAGATTTTTTGAAACATTGAATGATGTTGCCCTAAATCAAAATTATAGCAGCTATCTTTTTAACAATCATGAGATTGAAGAGAAAGAAAATAACTGTCAAAACAGCTAAAAAATATTATCAATATTGGTTTGCTGGCTCAGGAAACAATACCAGTCTTTGAACTGCAGAGTGGTATATTCTTATTTGGATAGGTGGCTTGCACCAATCCAAGAAATCTATCCTACTGTTCCCAGAAGGATAATGTCACAAAAGCTAAACCTCAGCATGGCAGTGGCAGCAGCCTAGGGCAGGACTCACTGCAGGCTACATAGAAACAAGAGATCATCTACAAATCCTGCCAGAGCCGAAGGAAGGAATTATGAGCATTTTTAGGTTTCATGTATAGAGGTGAAGAAGGAGGAGAAGCAGAAGGAAAAAATACAACTCTCCACAGTCCCAAAATTGAGTCAACTGTAAGCAAAGCTTTAGGTCACAAAGTAGCAAAACGTAGAATATGTTTCCTTTTCTACGGTGACACAAAAAACTCAAACTCCCCCATCCAAAACCCAACAAACCCACAAAAAACCCCCAAACCAAAACACTCCCCCAGCCCCTGTCCCCCCACCCAAAAACTATATTTTAGAACATACTGGGCAACATAATTAGCTAGGAGACACAACTGTGCCTTTACTTACATATGAACATTAGTATACACTAACACTCAAGAAAATGTATTTTTACAATGAAGAAAATTAGTGCAGTGACAATTCTTTATACTAAGGAACACTCCTGTAATTTTAAATGCTTTTAGACCTGCTGCCCTAAACCAGCTGTCAATGCATTTTATTTGAAATATTGAAGAAGCTGTTGTCATTCACTGAAATACTTGCCAAAGTAGACCTTGCCTTCCCGTAAATGATAACTTTTAATGCTGCTAATGAAGTCATGTTCTGCTAATGCATTTGATATTTTTCTTGGAGTGAGAACTAGAGCTTTCTAGCTCTTTCTACAGACTGCATTTCAGTCTGTAGCTGTTGTGCCATCCTTTTTGATTTTTATAGCTACTTCTAAGTTGTAGAGTAGCCATTAAACTCAACTGCAATGACAATTTTGGAAGATACTAATATTGTATGCTGGAGATAATTCACAAAGCCTTTATTACTTGAGTGCTTAGAAACAGAGATGCACTGTAATGCCTAAATCCCACAAAAGCTGATTATTTTCCTCCTGAGCTTCAGACACAAATCAAGAAAATGCATCTGAATATGAGGAAAGGAGCTGCAAAAACAGGATTGCTGAAAACATTGTCCTGGGCTACATATCTTTATCCCACATCCTATTTATGAGTTCTGAATTACTAGGGATCATTACTTAAAAAAAAAAATCCATCACTGCATCCAATCTGATGTACTAATGGAATCATTATTGAAATAATTTATATGCTGCAGACATTAAATGTCTTATTATGTAAAAATTATCTTCTATATCTTTATCTTCAATAAACTGCAAAGCAGCAAGAGACTACACACACACACACGCACACATATACACATATATATATATTTGAGATAGTAATCAATAAGCAAACAGCAGAGCAAAACAAAAAAAAAGACTTCATTCAAAGAGAATGGAGAAATAACTTTTTCAGAAGGAGCTGGGCTGGGGATGGTGGAAAGTTCAGCATCCATTCATGGAAGACAAGCTCATCCTGAATGGACTATTTAATGCTGGATAAATTAAGCATGAAGAGTTGATCCCTCTAGGGATATAAAGGACATAAATCCAGGATTCCACATATAGGAAGCCTTTTTAACCAGAGTTTTTGCTTCAGTCATTAAATTATCTTTTCTTGCTATATGACATTCAATGCAAGAGCAGCAAAATATTCATGTCTGTGTAATTATTGGGCTGCCTCCTCTATGTGTTCCATAACATGGACTTTAAGCAAGAATACAACTATTGACCTCTAAGCCTTTCTGAGACAGACTTTGAAGCTACAGATAAACAATTCAGGAAAAGACACAGAATCACAGAAGCAACGCTGAAAGACAGAAGCCAACCTATAAATAATATTTATATTTTATATATATATATATATATATATATATATATATACACATATATACACATATAATATTAATATATTATATATAATATTAATATATTATGTATAATATTATATATTATACTATATATAATCTTATATATTAATATATATGAATAATATATATATTAATAAATATTTATAAATAAATAAATAAATAAACAAACAAATAAATATGCATGCACACCAGCCTTGCAAGACCCTATTGAGATGCCTTAATAAGTGGTGTTTACATGTGAAATTCCCCCATATGAGGTTTTAATTTTGGTTATGGTGGCAGGGAAATAAAACCAAGGCAGATATGGAGAGTAAATCCTATCCAATGAAGTCTGGGTGTAGGAGCCAAATTTTAGGCAGACGTGGGACACACGTCCACACTGATTTAGTCAACACCTGCAATGTTTTAAGACCCTGGGTTCCCTGAGACTGACAAGAAATAAAAGTCAAGTTCATACTGCTTGAAATAATAAAAAGTAATAATAATAATAAAAAATAAATTTTAAAAATAATTATTAATTGTAATTAAATTGGTTATAATTAAATTTATTTAATTAATTATTAATTATAATTAATTAAATAATTATTAAAATAATAATTAAAATTATTATTTTTAAAATAATAATTATATAAATAAAATAATGAAAAAATATTATTATTAAAACAATAATAATTTAAGAATTTAAAAGAAATTAAAAATTTTATTATTTATAAATAAATTTATAAATAATAAAATAATAAAAGTCAAGTTCATACGTCTGGCATGCTTTATACATGCTGTGTAGACTTCCTGGCACTTGCATTTTCTGGAATTATTTATTGGCAGGTTCCCAGTCTCATATATGCATTAAAGCACAAGAAAAAAGCCCCAGCATTTCTGAACTCACCAAAGTCTATTAAATACTTAGAAAATGCTTACAGTGCTATGTAATTCCTTCAAAGCCTGGCAAGACAGAAAAATTCCACCTACTTGCAAAATTTAGACGAATGTATATTTTCCCACAGCTAGAAAGTTCAAAGCATATAATTTTACAATGGTAAGTGGATACCACTTACCACTATGAGAATAGTGAAAACTCTTCCATTTATAAAATAAAACCCCTGCACCCCTTAAAACTTGCAACAGAAACAGAGAAAGTCACAAGACTGTACAAGCTCAGACTGGCTCTACCTACATTTACTGGAAAAGATGGGTAGGTAACAAAATAGGGGACTTGTTACTTAGGTAACAAAATAATGGGACTTGCTTTAAAAGGTGCTTCATGAAAAGGGACATCTCCTTCTCTGTGATTGGAAAGAAACTGCGGGCATGAACAAGTCACAGGACAAAAAGAAAGTCCCACTCATATGGATTACATCCACAGCTATGGGAAAAAGCTCTGTACAGCAGTCAGAGCTCATGAGCACCTCTTTCCTCTTCCACCCTCCATGTGTGTGAGAGAGACAAGGCCCTCAATTAAATAAAAATAAAAGAAAAATTAACAAGCTGTTGTGTTTATGCAGAATGTCTCCTAAAACAGCTTAAACCAAGCATTTGCTAGCTGAATGTTTTAGCAATCACTATAACCATATATTTGATTCCCTGGAAAAATGTGGCTGTTAATAGCTGTAGACAGCAAAAGAAAACAGGATGGGTCACCAGAGGATCAAACATTTCAGAATTTCAGTGATATTTGCTTTTTTTTATATGAAAATCCAAGTTAAAGATACTCATTGTGCGACTACAAAGCTTTTGCTTAGAATTAAGCACCTGTGCTACTGAAAGTTAAGAAATCTGCCTCTGAAACCTTTTCATGTCAAGCGCTGTCATAAAATGTACACTTTATTATTACTTTCAGTGAAGTTACAAGCTCTTGTATTACATTAGGTCCACAAATAAAGAGAAATTGAGCACATGATGTGCACCAATAAACTGAATATGTGCAGATGAAATAGTAAGAAATACTCACCCAATAATTACCCTGTATTTGAAGTCCCTCAGGGTCAAATTCAAACACACAGAAAAATAGGAAAATAAAAGAAAAGCCCTCGTGTTTATGTTATTATATTCTTCTCCCATGAGGAAGGGACTGGCTGGGCCTTTCAAAGACTCTCTAAATTAAAACCTATTAGTAGCTCTTGCAAAACAAATGAACAAGCAAACAACAAAGAAACAAACAACCCATCCAGGAAAAAGAAATTAAAACCACTCCCAAATCTTAGAAGACCTTACAGAAAGTGAGGATCCCAACACTGTCAGTTAAACCAGATGAGCGACTGGATTGCTCCAAAGGCCTGGAGAAATGTAAATATTTCTGTTCTTAGTGATCCTAAGATCCTGTGCTGTTCTTTAAAGTAAGAATCAAAATCTGTAACCCTAAAATGAAAAAGAAAGGATGTTTGGAAATTTAAAGAAAATTTCCCACACCTGGAAGACCAGTGGAGACTGTCCCCCCTTTTGAAGAAGTCAAACCAGTGTCTGTGACCTGGTTTAAGTTCCTGCTGCAGCCATGCAGGAAAAGAAGCTGCACTGAGAGGATGTGAGAGGTAGCAGACATTGTTGGTAATGGGCAGTAGGAAGGTCAAGATTAAAGATAAATCTGGGTGTAAAAACATCTCTTGGTACACCACCCCAAACTGCAACCACAGTGCAGAGACTGACAACAGTTTCTATCTCTCCCTCCATCCCTCACCCTTTTAGCCACAGTAGCAGAGGGCATGGCACCCAGAAAGGCTTTCTAGAGCTGCAGCAACAACCCTCCAGCTGCCAGACTCCAAAATGTCACAGGTGTAAAATTTGGGACAGTGCTGTCTTTGGGTCATGGTGTGAAGCCCTGGCAGGGAATTATCCCAGCTCACTCAGGCAGCAGGGGAAGCCTTCATGGGGACCTTTCCCTCTCCTGCTTGCCTGGCAATAGCACCAGTTGTATACACAGCACTGATTTGATTGTATGAGAAAAATAGAACTAACTGCTTTAGCAAAGGAATAGCTTTCTTGAAATCTTGAGATGATAAAAAAAGATTATTGGAAACCGTTTTCTGAGAGAAAAACATAAATTTGGCTAACCTGATCAGTCAGAGCATCAGCCTGCACTACCTAGAAACTGAAAACTGCTGTTAAAGAGCCAGACAGGCAAAGAGCCAGACAGATGGCACTGCAGTAGATGTGGATTCACTGGGCTTTTTATCTTCACTTCTGGAGACTTTCATGATGACTTGACTTTCAACTGCATTCTGGATTGGCACAGAGCAGCTCAGAGAACTATCATCCTTAAATTTAAAATAAAATATATTGGCAGTGTAAATGTAATTTAAGCCAAGCTCCCCATCAATACCTTTTATATATTCTGGCTAGGGAACAAAGGCTCTTTTTCATGCTGATTCTACTGTATAACTTCTCTCTCCTCTGCTAGAGCCCATCTTGTTACCTTTTTATCTACAGAATGTTCACTGCATTTACTAAAGATTACTGACCTGTACTTTTCAGGTAAGATGTGAAGCTGGAGCAAAATTTAAAGCTATGCCACCAACTGCAGTGTAACTCAAGCATATTGTGTGAGTGGGGACATTAGGCTTTGGTGTTCCTGAAGAATCAGAGCTGACAGCCCCACAAAATATCATTTGATGTGTGCACTGAGTAAACATCACACCATTTCTCAGCTGGCTGATTTGCTAACGTAGGGTATATATCAGTAAAACTAGTGGAAGTGAAGTGCAGACTGCTGGAGCCAGGTGGCCTCAACTGGATGACTTCAATTAGCTGAAGCAAAATTAAATGCATCCAACCAAAGAGATACTCACTGAACACATACACCCACTCCCTCTAAAACTTCAGTTGAAGATACACAAGTTCAGGATTTGTTGCTTCTGGGTTTCCACTGCTTTTCTCCTCATTCTGCAATAGGTGAAAGCACAGGTGCATTCTTTGTCCCTGTCGAACATATAACGTCACCCTGCACTAACCTTGTTTAATTTCCACTTTGCTTCCCCTTTCTTTGCTCCATTTGTGTCTTCTTGATTTCCATCCTATGATTCAGTTCATTTGTAGAAGACTACCCTATGTTTTTGATAGATTTTCTGATGTGGAAATATCTTTTATCTGCAAAGCTCTGTCTTTGATTGCATCTCTCTTTGAGGAGTTTTTTCTGATGTGTCACTGGATGCTGGTACAGAGAGAGATGTCATCTTTCTGAGAATTCAGAGTGACAGCAAACACATATATGAGCTAAATTTTTAATGTCTGATCAGACTGCTCCTGGTAGAGTTAGCCACTGCAAAACAAGCTTAACTTGAGACATAAACATTGACCATGAACTGACAAGACAAAAGGCAGCATGGTCTTTTGAAGATCTGCAAAGGCTTCACAATCAGGCATGTGCCAGAAAATCCATACTGATAGTTAAATTAACATTGACATCCTCATAAGAAATATCTCTGCTAAGTAAAATTCTAACTAAATGTTAGAAATCTTAGTTTTCCTAGGATCTTATATAGAATCAATGCAAGTATTTAGATACACATGTATTGTAAAACATCATGGTTTTTGAGGCAATTTGAGACTATCACCGAACACCACCCATAAAGCAGTATTAAAAACAGACTTAAAAGTGCATTTTTGCTTACTAAAGTCACAATGTTTCTGCCTAACAGCTAGTGGAGAAACTATATTACCTGTATATCCATTTCATGCTTAATACTTCAACTGATGACATCAAAGTGAGCTCCAGAGTAGGAACAAAGCCAGAATACACATTAGAGATTGCCACCTTTGATTTAAGATTCTTTTGAGCAGTTAGAAAAAAACATTTTGCTTCCTAGCTGAATCTTTTACCATTTGAATAGGTTGAAATTTAACACAGACTATTTCAAACTTGAGCACGCCTGATGAAATATAAAACATGAATTGGTTTAAGACTTCGGAATAGCACAGACTTATTGCAGACATATCACTGTATTTAGCTGGATAGTCACCTCCAGCATTTTTTTGCTGAGCACTTGCATTAAAAGTGCTTTGTGTACAAATGAAATTTGTCTTTCAAACTGAGGTTTTGTCAAAATTATTTTTAAGAGGATGATACAACTCTCCAGCTTTTTTGTACATTGGCTCCCTCTCCTGTTCATTGAGCGCAAGCAAGAAACTGATCAAGTGCAGCCAGTTAAAGACATTTCTCAGCACTTCCATTGTTGTTATTTGGAAGCATGTTTCTGAGGATCACAAGCAAAGATTTTCTTAGGTATCCAGTTGAAACTCAACATCTTTCAGTGAATTTAAAGCAAAAAAAAAAAAAAAATTGAAACTATGTAGAAGGATTCTTCAAGTCTTTACCTTTAGAGTCCACATTAGAGTTAAAGATGTACATTTTAGAGTACACTGCAGAGTTATGAGATATATAAATAAAGACTAAATTTGAATAGTGAAGTACAAGAAGCTGCATGCAGTTCAGACATGAAAAGTATATATTGTAACAGTAACATGTGAAATGAAGAAGAGTAAGACCAGATGGGAAAGCTAACCAGCGACATTTTGTCCATGAGAATTAGAACTAAAATTATTCACTATGGCAAAAATCTGTGGAATCAAAAATGTGGTACCTTTCCTGTAAAAATACCACTGGAAGGAATACAGACCTAATATCTAATATTCAGAGAAACTGTCCCTCTACTTGGCAAGGGCGAAGGCTGCACCCTGGGCCCCTCACTACAGGAGAAACACTGAGGTGCAGGAGAGAGTCCAGAGAAGGGCAACAAAGCTGGTGAAGGGTCTGGAGAATAAGACCTGCAAGGAAATCTGAGGGAGCTGGGGTTGGGAGTGTTCAGCCTGTAGAAAAGGAGGCTCAGGGGAGACCCTATCACACTCTACAACTGCCTGAAAGGAGGTTGCAGCCAAGTGAGGGTCAGCCTCTTCTCCCACGCAACCAGCGACAGGAGGACATAGCCTCAAGCTGTTCCAGGGGAGGTTCAGGTTGGACATCAGGATGAATTTCTTCATGGAAAAGGGTTGTTAAGCATTGGAATGGACTGCTCAGGGAGGTGGTGGTCACCATTCCTGGAGGTGTTCAAGAACAACTGGACATTGTTTGCACTTAGTGCCATGGTCCAGCTGGAAAGGTCGTGGTCAGTCACAGGTTGGACTTGATGATCTTGGAGACCTTTTTCAACTGAAATGATTCAGTGATTTTGTGATCAATAGCAAATAAACTGATTAAATAACTGGAAATAAAATGACAGAGTATAATAGGAAACATGGCAAGGGATAGAGAAGTCTGATTTCCTTTCCTCTCTGTTCTCCAAACAAAAAAATCAACAGTGGAAGTAGAAATATGAGACACACTTCAAGGAAAGGCTGGTTACAGTCAATGTAGGAACACTCCTGCAACAAAATCTGGGTGGGTAAGAGCACCAGATCATTGAGGGTACTGGTGCCATATAGGTGACAGCCATGATATTTTTAAAATGCAGTGTGTGTGCATCTTTCTTATCTGGAAGGACTACACATCAGGGAATGCTCATATAATCATGCTGTATCTCATACTAAAAAAACCCCTGAGGCATAGTGCAGGTAAAAGCCACATAAAACCACCTGCTTTAGTTAGCTCTTAAAAATTTAGAATTAAAAAACACCAATAAAAGGCAATGTCCCATATCTTAAGAACCATGAGACATCTTAAAAATAAATTGTCACCAGACACTCACAACTGAATGGGGTCATCAGAAGTCAATTTCTGTGAGTTATTGTAAGGGTGAGAATACAGCTTGGTATTTCTGCTACAGCTTTTCATTTGAGTGCTTATGACCAAAAGACTGATAGTGGGGTAAGACAGGGACAGCACAGACTTCCACACAAAAATATGCTTTAACATACAGAGGAAAGGGAAGATGGATCTGGAGAGTGGGTGATTCTGAAAGGAAAAAAGCAGTGGCTCACATTGCATAAGCAAGCTGCATTGAACAGCTTTAACGAGATGTAAAACCAGCAGAGTAATGACTTCTGATCTCCACTGACAGGTTTATTTTTATCCAAGGCTGTTTAAAATTAATTAATTAAATGCATAAATAATCTGGAGAGAACACACCTCTCCTGCTCCCAGGTATGTGTTTTGAACACTGTGCTATAGTTAGTTCCTCTTTTGCTAATGTTTTCTTGGCTCTCCTTTTGCATAATGACAGCTTCAACAGAGGCATAGAGCATCTTCTTCCCAGAACACAGGTTCAGTTTGTTGGTTATTGCAGCCTTCTGGAAACTGAGGGTGTGAATCTGAATAGTGTTTCAGAAGCAAACATCACCCACTTCCTTTACCTCGTGTGACATTGAGCTCTAAGCTGAAAGCAATCATTCAAAAGGTGACCATCACTTTTTCTGTATTTCAGATAACAAGAGCAATCCTGGAAAAAAGCATGCAAGTACTCATATGCAAGCTCTAAATCATGAGCAGAGGGACAGCTACCTGGAGTTCTGACTCAGCAATTGCAGCACTGCAAAGGGGCAGGATTTCATACTCCTTCCCAGGGTTAACATGTCCTACTGCTAGCTCTGGGCTGCTCACCTCCCAGAACAACCTGGTTTTCAGGACATCAGCTTGAAATAGTTCAACTCATCCTGTATGTAGTAAGACAGATTTCTGTTGCCTTTAGCCCTAGATGAGATTTCAGGATGTGTTTTGGATAAAGGCCAATAACAAGGCTTACTATAGAGATAAATGTGTGCACTTCAATGGGCTTTGATATATGTGACAGACTAGAATATCTAATTATTACCTATTAGCTGGTTTTGTTCTCCCCTGTGAACAGAAGGAGAATAGTGTACCAAAAAAAGGAAAGCATTACAGAATCCCATACAAGACTAAATCTATCAAAATGAAGATCTTTATCTGAAGCAATTATTTACAATTGTACAGGCAGCAACAAATGGAACTTTCCCAAGCTGGTTGTAGAGTGGTTACACTAAATAAACAAAGCAGCTTCTGTATCACTATATTTCAATTGGATGTACAATTAATAAGTTTTGTAGCTTTGTAAGTATTCTACTTATTTGGAAGTCACACTCTGAAAAGGTGTGCTTTTGGATTTCACCTTTTTTCCAGTCATTAACTATCTTCATTCATTTGCATAACTATACATGAAAATATCACAAGATCAGTTTCAAAGGCATGCCCAAGCAAAGCTGTGAACTAGTAGCCAGGCAGAATTTTTACAGGATGGTGCAATGTTTGGCAGTGGTGCTTTGATTCCCTAATTGGCAACTGTTAAGGAACTACTGAAATACCAAGTGTCTAGACTGGTATCACCTGTCAGAACGAAAACCACTAAACTTGGTAAAACAAAGGCAAACTCCACCCTCTACTCCGTAATATAAACTAAGAACTAAAGCTTGATTATGTAACTGATGATGATGTCTCCTTCCCACCCAAGCAAGCCCTTGCATTAACACTTACTCAAGTGATAACCTAACCTCCTTCCAATATTCTTTGCTTATCCATTAGTAAGAACACCATAGTATTGTTTCTCCAGTGGCAAATGGCTGCTCCTTACCTACTACAAAACTTTTAAGCCATTGCAGTCCAGGGCTATATACATAGAAAGATGAAATTTTAAAGGTCTGAATGGTCTTTTTCCTAACATGTTATCAGGGATGCATGATGAGTCTAGAATTAAATTTTCTCAGTCTTCAGTGTTATGTAGAAGTAACATTTGTCTTTGTATACACAGATAGAAGAGCCAAGCTAAATTGTGTCTTCTGCTTACTTTGGGCAAAGGATAACTCTGCTTCCTCAAGTTTTTCTGATGATGGGTAACTTACTTGTTGCAAATTGTAATCTGTGCAGAAATTATCACACCTTACTGAAAAATCCTCTTCCCTAACTGATCTAGAGAAGAAACATGTTGTAAAGAAGAGCAGCTTGGCGGTCACAGTGTTCTTTCATAAAGGTGCTAACAGAACAAAGTGTCACAACTCTCCCTCTCCACCAACATCATCCTGCAAGACTGCAGAGCTGGGTACAGTTACATTCTGTATCTACAGATTCTGTATCATACTGCTCTATCAGGATTTTGGCATGGAAAAAGCCTCAGTTCTGCATAGCCATAGAAGTGCTATGACAAACATCCCTTACAGAAATTGGAACAGCAATAAACTACAACAATTTGAAGTTTTCTGTTAACAAGATTTTAGTAAAAAAACTGCTGTTGTTTAATAGTGTATCCAGAACTGCAAGAAATACTGTTTGCAGGTTAGTCTGGAGAGAAAAAATAATCACAACACATATGATAGCAATCACTGAGCCCACTGTTAGTAATCTTAGTTCTTTTCACTCATTTACTCTGAGTAACACTTTGCCATTCCATTAAGTACACTACTCCATACAAATTAAATGCAGCCCATCCTACAGCTTTTCAGTTACCTTGAATTTTCTCCCATCTCACTCTGGAAGCATAGCAGAAAATGCTGTTAAACAGCACATCCCTTAAAGAGCTTTGCTGGCTCTGGTCCAAAATACTAACTTTGCCACATTTATACTTCCCCCACCAACTCAATTAGAATTTACCTTTTTCCACGTGGAGCTTTTTTTTGTCTTGTTTCCTCATGATGTAAATCTGGGCATGCAACTTTGCTCTGCATTCCCACTGTTTTTCACTTAATTTCATACACATACAGCAAGCAAGACTTTTAATTTTTTTTTTAAATTTACAGTATTGATTGCTCCAAATTATGCCTTACTGTTGGTACACAGTAAATACATTCTTCTGAACAACTTAGTTATGAAAAAAATGCAGATAAAACATTAAAAATACTGCTTTACAATGTGCGAAACAGAACCTTCAGAAATAATGGTGGTGGCTACAGCCAGGCACAGAGGAAAACTGCTTGATTTTGTATTTTAGTCTACCAGTACATTCATTCCTGCATCCCTTCATCTGAAACTTCCTGTAACAATGGATTCTAGGTGAATGTTTCTGCTGAGTTAAGATTAGGTAACTCTCAGCTTGGCCACTAGCACTCATATTCCCAGAACAGGATGCTTTCTCTTACACTAAGAATGGCTGTTATCAGATTTACTGAGCAAAGGGCACCAATAACACGTCAAAACTGGAGATGTTTCTGAAGGGGAGTTGTACTCTATAGGTGCATGCAGCTGTGAAAGTCTGGATGAATTAGGTAACATGCTTCCCCTAGATAAAAGACAAGTGGCTGGGCACAACTGGCAGTTCACAAATAGTACTTAAATCAGATGAAATGCATTTTTATCACAAGCCTTAGATTAATATATATTGCAACACCTAGCACTGATTAAATTTAGAAAAATATTATACTGGGATTGGGTTTCTTTTAATAGCCTTTGTTGTTTTGTTGTTAATGTAACATAAGATGAATGGCAGAAGATGCCAAAAAGCACCCTGCTTTTTGATGTTAAAGAGCTGAACTGTCAAAGCTATTACACTACTGATGATTACTCATTTGATTATTTACATATTTTTTAAACAATGAAGAGGCAGGAAATGTTTATTTATTTTTTTTTAATTTTTATGATCAAGGATGACTGAACCCAATTACATAGTCTTTGTTAAGTTAATGGCTGCCAAATAAGAGTGTACTCCAGTGACCCACCATCAGCAAAGTTATTTGATGGGTGATTTTAAGGTTAGACACAGTACATGTAAAAATAGAAAGTTTAAAAACCAATCTCATCACAGACATTTCCATTGCCATCTCCTTTGTGAAATAAATAAGGCAGCAGATAACTTTTACTTTGCAGTGGCAACTTTGAGGTATGCTATTAAGTCTGCTCTCTCGTTCTTCTTCTTAATACCCGCGAAAATCATCTTTGTTCCAGGAATATACTTCTTTGGATTTTCCAAATACTCCATCAGAGTATCCTCACCCCAGGTGATACCTAAAAGAAGATAAAAAAACCCAACAGTTAACAAATTCAAAATAGCAATCACACATATTCTTGTCCTCTGCTCAATTTTTGGCAGATTGTTAAAATTATCACCAAGAACTGAGTATTTCTATCCCCTAAGGGCAGCCTTAAGTTTACCTTTGTTCTTATTAGCATCCGTGTAAGAGAAACCTTCGGCTTGCCCAGTCTTGCGTCCGAACAGGCCGTTCAAGTTGGGTCCAGTCTTGTGCTTGCCTCCCTTTTCAACCGTGTGGCACTGGGAGCATTTCTGGACAAAGATCTTCTTGCCTTTCTCGACGTCTCCCATTGTCAGTGCTAGACCAAGAACACACACACGAGGTCAGTATTGCAACCTCAAGGTCACCAACTGAGCTGAAACTTTAAAAAGCGTCCTGCAGGTTTACAAAACCACCAAATGCAGCAGGTGAATCTGGCAATTCTCCAGCACACTGTCTATCCTCAAGCCACAGCTCCTGGGCTTGAAGGTTATTATGAAACCACGAGACTACCCAAAAGGTATCAAGGTGATAAACACGCTTGAAGGGCAGGAAAAACGTTCCCTCGGACAAACTAATTGTTTAAAGGGTACGGCATTTAAAGGGTACAGCGACAATTTCTGAAGAACAAGTTGAACATAACTTGTACAACTGTACAGGAGTTTCCTAGTCGTGAACGACCTCGTGTAAAAGCACAGGACTCTTGGTAGACTTTTCCTTTGGAGCTGAAAAAGCTCACCAGCCACGCTTTTTAAATTTTTTTTCGCCCGGGGAGGGCCGGCGGGCACCCGGCGGTCACCGTGACCCGGGATGACCCCAGCGGTCCCGCCGGCAGCCACACGTGAGGAGGCTGGAGGGCCCAAGGGCGCCCGCACCGCTCGGCTCCGGCGATACCCGCGCCCAGCCTGGCCCCGAGATTCTCCTCAGACATCCGCCCGCGGCGCGGCCACCCGCCCTCACGGTGACCTTCCGCGCAGCCCGGCCGCCGCCTCAGGCCGAGGCCCCGACAGGGGAGAACGGCCCTCAGGAAGGCCGAGAGCAACGCCCGCCCGCCCCACGTCCCTGCCAGCCGTCACCACCCCGCGGGGCCCGGCCGCCCGCCGCACCTGCCTGCCCGGCTGGCCCGCTGCACCCTCAGACACGGTGACCGCACACCCGGCACCTCCCGCTCCGTCTGCGCCCAAGGACACGCTGTACTCCGCCCTATGTAACCCGGCACCGCCGCAACCAACCCCTGCGCGCGCCCGCCGCCCGCCTCCCCGCCTGACAGCCAATCAAGAGCCAGCCTTTGGAGTGCTGATTGGTTACAATCAATGACGTCACGCCGCCGGCGGCTAGTGGGGTAGGTTGCGACCGGCGGGCCCCCGGACTTCCTTCCTTCCTGCCCCTCTTCCCTCCAATCGCGGCGGAGTGACGTCAGACGTCCCTCTGCTGCAGAGGGGGCGCGCAGCAGCGGGGTGCCGATGTTGCGAGCGCATGCGCACAGCGCAAGTGGAAGCAAGGGTCGCGCTGTGCCCTCAGCACGCGGCCGCGGCGGTGGGCGGGGCCTGGGCAGTGACGCGCGGGAGTCGCGGCCGGGACGGCCGGGCTGTGACGGCGGGAGCGAAGGGCGCAGTGACGGAACTGCAGCATTGGTGAGGGCGGGAAACGCCTCTATTGCCGAGTCCGTTCTAAGGAATGAACACCGCCGTGTCATTTACAGCACAGCACTAAGTGCAGTGCCCTGTCTTAAATATCGCCAAGGACAGCGACTCCATCCCCTCCCTCCGCAGCCCATTCCAATGTCTAATCACTCTTTCTGGAAGAAAGTCTTCCTGATGTCCAACCTGAACCTTCCCTCATGTAATTTAAGACTGTATCCTCTCCAGTCGCTGGCTGCCTGGGAGAAGAGGCCAGCCCTCACGTGGCTACAGCCTCCTTTCAGACCCTTGAACAGAGGATAAGGTGTTCCCTGAGCCTCCTTTTCTCTAGGCTAAACACCCACAGCTCCTTTAGCTTTTCCTCACAGGGCATGTGCTCCAGGCCCTTCACCAGCTTGTCCATGAATTTTAAAAGCTTCTCCAGGGGAGCCAAGGGAATAATGATGTGGAAGTGTTGCAGTAGCCAAAGCGAGGGGAAATCCCCCTGGAGAATCTCCATGCCTGCCACCATGGCCCCACGAGGGGCTGGAGGGGAGCGGGCGTGTGGCTGGATCCTCCATCTGTGGGGGACACCAAAGCCACACTGCTCTGACAAAGATGAGAGGGTTATGGGACTGCCACTTAAAGGGATGGAAGCATCCCAAACGCCAGCCCACTAGTCGTATTTGTCCTGGTTCAGGACACATTTTGGAGAGAACTCCCCAAAGGGCTTCTTCAAGGAAAGCAGATTCAATTGGCCCCTCCCCCCAACCGGTCCGGGAGAAAAATACTTATTTGGAGAAAAGTGGAAAAAACCCTGTTTATTAAACAATAAAGCTTAAACAATATTCATCAATAAAACTCTTTGCTGCCCTAAAAGAGATGACAAACTCAGAAAGTCCCCTCCCTGGGTTGCATCTGAGCTCACTCTGCCTGTTGGGGCACAGGTATGAGCTCAATGAGGACTTCCTTTCATTGTGGCCTTCCAAGCAGAATTTGGATGGTGAATTCCAGACATGAATCACTGCCGTCTCACTCTGCTTGGCAAGGAGGAGGAAGAGCTGTTGGAAAAGCCCAGTGTAATAATGTACAGTGTTCCAAGGAGTTGAACTGTTTGCTTTAACTATGGACATTAAAACTGTCAGAATTTTCTACTGTCTGACATTGGAAAAGCATTTATTTCCTGTGCGTGCTTTTATGTTGTCCTTGAACTGGTATGGGTGTGCCCCTGTAATTGCCCATGGGGCAGGGCTCATGTGAAGTGTCTACATGAAGCAGAAAGGAGTGAGGACTGTAAAAATACATCAGGGATTCCTCTGATGGCAGAATTTTGTAGATAATTCACAAGACCATTCAGAAATCATCACTCCCTAGTTCAGACAGTGCATTGCAAAGCTCATGGTGTCTAGAGCACAAAACACAGGTTTTGTGTATTTTTTAACACTTCGTCACAAGGTATATACAAAATATGCATTCTTAAACTTTTAACAATTTATGCTGTTATCTTATTGACAGCTCACTGGCCACAGTAAAACTGTTTTGCTTACAATATACAGATAAATTCATGTATTTCATGAAGAGTGAGGAAATACGTGCAATGAAACCACTTTAAATCAGGATCTTGAATTCTGCTGTTGTTGCCCAACTCAAATCTCAAATCACATCAGACTCCCATAATTATGAGGTTGACTGGAAAAATATTATTTTAAAGGCATCTTCTGTTTCTTTTATTTGCTGTTTGGTTTTGAACCTTCATGGCCTTTCACTCTTGTTTTTAGGCTTTTTATCATGATTCTAAGGACTGAGTTTCATTTATTAAGGCTTCTGTGTCTTAGATGATTCCAAGGGGCCAGATGTAACTTAATATCACAAGACTCATGATAAAACCATGTCTCCTATCTCTGAAGAAGAAGGGAGCTGAAAGCACCCTTTAAGCTGCTCTAAGAAATTGCACCAGTGTAAATTCTTAAGCCTCTTTAAGCTCTTGTTGTGGACTGATTTGTGCTGACATCTATTCAGAGGTTCTCCCTTTCTTCATAGAACACAAACTTCAGGCATCTGTAGCTCTCATAATTTATGTTGCATTTTGCCTTTTAAATAAGTATGCTCCATTCTGAGAATTGCATGTTGTGTTTCACACTTAACCCTTTTGATGTGGAGGGACACTGTAGCAATATTTTTTCAGTTTTTTTTTCCAAGAAAAAAGAAGCTATTCTTGAAAACTGCAGCTTAATTCAAGACAACTGGATGCACTCATGATATAATACTCTTTCCTGAAGGTGTAAATGATACATATAGAGTATTAGTGGGTATTACTGGAAGCAGACGTTCTGATATAACAAGATAGTAGGTTAGGGGGTGTGTTTTCACCAGCAAAAAGAGGTATCTCAAATGGAGAGGATTTTTCATATCTGTTTGAGCCCATTTGGGCATTACTAAGGGTGGATCTGGGGCAACACTGCAGTAAGAGGTTACTTGTAAGTAAAATAGAAGGTGCAGGAAAGGTGCCCAGTGTTTGGTTTTTTTCAAGATGCCCAGTGTTTGCTTTTTGAAATGTTCTGTGATAGGACAGACTAATAGTGACATTTTTGGCTTCTCTGCTAAATGTGGCATCTGCAACATATGTTGCAGATATGTGTGAAATATATGTGAAATCCTGCATCTGACTCCTGTGTAGGGCAGAGTATGCTGTGGGACTTCCAGAGGCAGCACTGAAGACAAAGGCAGGACTTTTCTGGCTTTGTGGGTTTGAATTGCTGGAGTAAATGAAAATGACTCGGGGTGCAATTTCAGTGCTCTATACTTTGCACACATTAACATTCATTAGACTATTTGCCTTGGTGTGGTTTGCCTAGAAGGCTCATATTTTGGTCTTTCAGTTATTCACTCTGGTTACACCTGGAATACTTTTTCCTAGCTCAGGCCATTACACACTGGAACTACAGTTATTTTGCAATCAGAATTCTGTGTGTAACTCTATGTAATTCTGTCCCAAAGGAAGGAAAAATAAACCAAATGTGTCAAGTCCATTATAACCAATAAAACATGTCAAAAGAGGCATCCAGATCTCCTTAAGAGAGACATTGCAAATGAAAGAAACAAGGTAGCCCTGAATTATGGACCTACACTGGAACTCAGGAGAATATGTGATTTTTTTTTCTCCACTCTGTGCTAAACTTCTGGTTTGGTCTTTGACAAATAACTTAGAACATACTTCTTATGGAAATCATCACCTCATCCCTGAGCAGCTTGACTACCTTGTTTTAATCCCCTTATCATGTGGAAATGGGACAACCCTGAGCTGTTGCTGGTTATCAGCAAACTGTGCCAGCACTGGGGAGTGTGTGATTTGTGCTGGAGTCATTGTGGTGTGAGCTGGTTTTAAGAAAGAGTTGGAGTTATGACCCAAGTCATAAATCTTACCCCATCACAAAGTACTGACTGATTTACACCATTATGATTTCTAAATTGTACTGAAGCAGTTCAGAAAACCTGCAGTTTGTTGTTTTTTTGTTGTTTTTTTTTTTTTCTTCTTTCTTCTGATTTTATCTTTGCCTTTGGAATTGTTTGGGAGAAAGGTATATCTCTTCCCGGGTTTTTCATAGCCCAGTTTAAAAAGATAAAAGAGTTATTCTGGGCTGAGCTTGAAAAGTTTTTATGCTAGTATTATTCAGAAAGGAATATTCCACAGTGGCAAACGTATGGGTTTAGGGTTACTTTCCAACACTTCTATGGTACAAGTCCTGTCACTTGGAATATGCTGCTGGCCTTATGTTTATTATGTCTTTTACAGGCTATTCTGGGGGAAGACAGGAACCTGTACACCCAAACAGACAAGGAACAAAGTTGAAAAGCATTAGAGACTCAAAAGGAAATAAAAATGCCTGATGAATGGTGTGCCTCTAATCTCTACTGCTTATTGTGTTTTATACAGTCTAAAACAGAGAAGCCAATTTTGCTACTGCTTTAAACAGTTGCAAGGGCAGTCTCTGAGATGCTGCAGTTCCTAAAGGTGACTGTATTCCTTCTTAGGACAAAGCTAAATATTGGCCTAACATCTACTTTTGTGTAATATTTTACCAAACAATTCTTGGTTTTATTTTAAGGACTGCTTTTAATAATTTCTTGTGGCAGTGTATTTATTTTTTGTGCAGTCATCTCTGACAATATTGTGGGGTTTTTTTTTTAATGACAAGTGTTCCATTGACTTGAGTATCTGGATTGCATTCAATGCTTAATTGCCATTATTGAAAAGGAAAAAGCTATTCCCACATTTAAAAGAACTGCCGATGTATTATCCCATTCCTATGTTATAAAGACAAATTATTTGGGAGTGGGACATGAAAATATTTTCCACAGCCAATGTGTAGAGTGGCAGTTGAAAGAACTCATCTTGACAGAGGAAGGCAGAACTTGGAATTCTTTCTGCTGTTCCTGTGTTTTTGGAGAGTGAGTTTTGTGAAACTGTGAAAACAACTACTTGGCACTTAGGGACATAAGAATGTCTCTTAAATGCCAAGTAATGAGAATTGCCTGGCCAGGATGTTGTAGGTTCCACTTAGGCACAGGGTGAGGCAATGCTGCTCAGCATCATGATGAGCTGTAAAAAAAATTACAGGAGGCACAGGGAGAGACAGCAGTCAATCCAGCCAGAGTGGGAAGCAGAGTGGGAAGCTGGGAGATTGCCAAGCTTTCCTAGCTGAATCAATTGCACAACCATTATAATGCCATGGCTTACTGAGTAATAAATTTACTGATGAGTTTAACAGGTGTGAAAATAGCAAAGTACTTTGACCATTCTGTGATGCTGTGGTTCTAAGCCTCAGGCATGAAGATTTATTCAGCAGCCATTTATTGTATGATAAAGTGTCCCCAGGACTGGGGTAGGTGGAAGTCTCTGTCATTCATCTGGCCTGGTAGATAAGGAGATCCAGGATTCAGAGTCACACTATTCATCTTGTTTGCATGAGTACAGAGGAGTAGTGAGTGTGAAACATAAGTGCATGAAGTTGGGGTAATTTGCACTGAAGCATGGAATAGCAAGAAAGGACTGAATGCAAGATTTGTCCTAGGATGGGACTGCATCAACTTCTGGTTTACTAACAGAAAAATCATAAATCATTCTGAATCCTTATAATCCAGTTCCCATAATGAAAGTAGGTTAAAAAGAGAGGCGATTCAAGATAGCAATTTAGGAAAAAAAAAAAAAAGAACTTTTTTAGTTCAAGGGCAAAGTTAATTAAGTTAACCAAGAAGGACGTTCACATTTGAAAGATTCAGGACCCAGCAATTTTTCAGAAGTTCAGCTTTTCTTAAAGACATAACTGTTTCTTTTGGAGAAGAACTTCAGAATTAACTTTAGGGCTTCAAGAACTGAAAGGCAAATGAAAGGATATTCTTTTATCAAGTCCATTATGTTTTTAACTTTAGAGTTAGACTTATGCTGTTGTGGAGCCTGCCATAGTTTACTGGAAAGCTTAAAATAATAGAGGTATAATTATTGTCCTTGAACATTGTCTAATTGCATCTGACAAAAAACATGCTACAATAACAGTAATTTTTACTGGCCTCAATTTCAACTTTTGGATGGCAAGTAGTTGGTCAAAACTACCCCATTTTCCATATATTTTTTTCTTTGTAATGAATGATACAGTTGGAGAAAGTTTCTGGAATATCCTCTTTGGAGGGGATGACAATTAGTTACATTGATAACACATTTGCTTTGTGTATCTGTGGGAGCCAAAGATTACTGTCCTCTCACATGATCAGCTAGGATATAGTCTTCTGATTAATCCAAGCTGTAGAGTGAGAAGCACCTCTGCAACAGCCTAAATTCAGATATTCTGAGATTAGTCTCCAAAGCATCAACTTAGCCCCAAGAAAAGCTTAATTTTAAGAGTCCTTTCGTAAGGAGATTTGTATGGTTAGCTCTCATTATGTAATGATGATGTGCTAATTTAATGTAACCTACTAAAGCCTATGCAGTTCTTGTGTCTAAGGTATAGGCCAGACAGGAAAACATTGCTTGAAATATGAGCACTAGTGTGGTCCCAAGAGTCACATGAGAATCTTAAAAAGAAAAGCTTTGCTCGCCTTAGAATTTTCAAAGGAGAAACCATTTATAACATAAATAGAGATAAGGCCATAAACTGGTGATTTTCTATCCACTCTCTGACAGAAAGGGAATTGGTGTGCTTTGGCAGGCTTAATTCTTGGAAGTGTAAACCCAGCTCTCTGCAGAGCTGTGAGGCCTCTGTGTACAGCAGCAGCAGGAGCTGTGGAATGTGAAGCCTGACCAAGTCCCAAGACAGCACGTTCATGGATTGTCTTCTTCCTAGAGAGGAAGTCACTCCTGCAGGTGGTGGAACACATGGGGTGTTTCTGTCAGTGGAGAGGTGGGTTTCCTCCCTGTAAGGATCTTATGCTTGTTTTGCTGCCTGTTGTGCCAAGTTTTCATGACTTTGGTCACCATGTAATCACCTGGCTGGTAGTTTTAGAATCAGATTTTAATAGCCCAGCTTCATTGCTTCTTTTTACATCAGACTTCAGGTATGTGTCAAGTGTTCTATCAGACCAGATTAGGGGTTTAGTGCTGTTTCTGACAGTGATGAATGCTGGATATTTTGTAGACACAAAAAACTACCCAGGATGAGTTCATAATCCTAAAGCATGGAGTTTCAGAGCTCTGAGAACACTTAATCCAAACTGCTAGTGTGGACGATGTTTTTCTTATGCTGTTAGGACACGTCTCTAAGGCTTTTAAAAAAATGATGTCTATCCTTTTGCCTTCATCATATTCCCAGACTTTTTTGCTTTTTGTTACTTAGGAAGTGTGCTGAACAAAACTAAATGCAAGATATCCGAGTAACACTATATTCTGTACTAGAGGTAAGGCAAAAGGCAGGGGTCTGCATTTATTTTAAAATAATTGCTCCAGGAGGTAACAACCATCTAGAAACCCATTTATGGCTGAATTGTCTTTAGCAGATCTTTGCAGTAAGTTTCTTCATACCTCACTTTTAAATTTCAGCTGTTATTATGCTGCTTGGTTATTTTTGTACTAAGCCCTCTAGATGCTCTCCTGTACTCTCCTTGTGTCCTAATAAATGCATAAATCAGCTCTGTTTTAACAACTAAAAGTCTCATTGTTTTTGAAATGTGTGAAGGTGGGATAGAAAGGGAGTATCCTCTCCTAACAGTCAATAAGGTCTCTGACTCCTGTCATGTCATTTTAGTTGTATCCTTTTGGCAGCCTTGGAGCCCTTTGCACTCTGAATACTTGCCCAGAAAATAGTGCACTGCTGGGGCACTGTGTCCTGGCTAACCTCCTGAGGATCTCACACATGAATAAAGTCATAGGTGATTTGTGCCATGATTCTTTGCTAGTATCTCTTTTTTGTAAGGGAAAGTTCACTTGATAAGGATTAGTTGGAAGCAAGGTTCTGTTTGAGCCTTGCATTCAGGGTAAGATCCTGCCAGTCTCCTGAACTCTGGTGATTTGCTTGAAGGGAGAGGGGAATATATCTAATTCCTTGATGGGACAGCTTAGAAGAATGCAATGAAAAAAATTCTCAATGAAAAGCACAATGGTATTTTGTTCCCTCCTCAGGTTCTCTTTAGGAAACAACTGAATAATTCCCCTTTTATTTGAGAGTTTAAAAAGCCCCTAATGAATGTCTGCGTGCTGTTTCTGCTTCTCTAATCCCCACTTGGCAGCAGCTTCTGAAGATATGCATTGAACCAATATGAGCTGTTCCTGAAAAAGCTGCTCCAATATTATGTCCCTGAAATCTAAATAGCGGCATCATAAATCTGTCAGCACACAGAAAATAGCAATTTAAGTGTATTCTTTGCATTCTGAGATAGCTTTCCACAAAAATTTCCTTTGCTGCTTCCTTATTCTCAAAAATCTTTACCAAATTACTCAAGATATTTAAATCTATTGTATTTGGGGACTGTTTTGTTTAGTTGATTTTTGTTCACACTTCTCAGGAGTCTAGAACAGCTCTGTGACCACAACATGGCAGCAGGACTGTTCTTTCCTTATCTCTTGATCGTAATTTTTTTTATAACCCCCAAGTTAATGCTCATTATTAATCTCTGGCTACTATATTTATCACTTTCAGCCATTTAGGCCTGACTCTTTATAACAGATTACATGTTTTTGGTAGCTTTCCTGCTTCATCCTAAAGGTTCTTCAAATCCCTGGAGGGACTATTAAATCTCATTCTCCCTCTACCAGACTTCCCTTCAGTTTGAATACAGTCTCTGTGGCCTTTCCAGTTCTCTGAAACATTCCTGTCTCAGACAATGAGTGAAAAAAGGAGAGAGAAGAGTGTGAAACACATGCCACAATAGTCTGACATAGGAATGTATTTGCAGAGGCCAGTCAGCCTTAGAGCATGGAGACTTTGGGAATGTTCTGTGCACCAAGAGACACCATGGCCCATCAGAATCATGTTTGTCCCCTGTGTGTGTGCAGCAGTGCTGTCTTTGTTGGCATTTGACCCCCTGCAGAGTAGCACAAGATCCTTTTGACATGGAAGTTTGGTGTTAGGGAGGACCTGCAAAGAGCCTTATTGGGGCTGTAACGCTGGTCCCCAGCTGTTGTTGGCAACTGTGTCATGGGTCCTTTCATAAATGGAAGTAGCCTCTATTCTGATCCTCGTCTTTCAGCCTCTTCTGATCCTCAGCTATTCCTGAAGCTCCCTGCTGTGAACATTAAAAATCATCTTGTCATACCCACCCTAAGTTTATTCCCAGTCAGACTGTAATGCTCATTTATTAATCCGTTTGGCCTTTAGTGAACCAACTCTTTCCAAACCAGTGTTTATCCCACTAATGTGTTTCTCTAGAGTAGTCATGTTTTCATGGCCTCTAGCTCAAGCTTTTCTAGTGTTCTAAAATATCCTGGGCTACTCTAATTGCTCTTCTCTTTACTGTTTGAATTTATTATGGTTCCCCTGGGAAAGGCCAGACAATTTGTATTGAAGTTCTTTTTATTTGTTACTCCATTTTTTAAAAAAATGCATCAGTTAAAGAAATAAAAAAATCATTGAAACCATAGTTCTTGTGTCTCTTTCAGTACTGTTATCTGTGAGGATTTTTTCTCTCTCCTTTTACAGAATCATGTACCTGTTTTTGTGCTGCTGTCATAGAGAAGGAATGTTGCAGCTCCATCGGCCGTGTCTGGAGCTGAGGAACTTCACAGCTGGGGATCCATTCAGGCCATGTTATCTCTCCTTGCCCATCCTCTGGTCTCCATGCAGGTAGACATGTTTCTTGATGGCAAAGTCTGTGAAAAAAAAAATTCCACTTTCTTCATGCTTTACAGCCAGTGGTAAGCTTGGCTTACTTAGCCTAACTGGGTTTTTCAATATTGTATGTTGATCCAAATATCTGGATTGAAGTCTTTGTAGAAAAGTGAACATGCAGATTTTGGAAGGTGTTCAAATTTGGGCCTTCCCGAAAGCTGCCACCTCTACAATGCTTTTTTTTTTGCAACATGTCAGTGATTTTCAGAAGGTTGTTTATTGTGGGGCTTGAATCAAGATAAGGAACTTTCTGGTAGCATGTCTGAGACAGAGTGTCCTGCTTGTGGCTGACATCCCATTTGTGGTCTGTGCTTTCTGTCACTTTGCACTGCTGACCTAGGCTGGCTGCTCTTTTTATTTCACTCAGCATGTGCCTTAGTGGCTGGTGACAACAGTGGGAATGCTGAGTACAGGTGAAGGCTTCTGAAGGAGTATTATTGCTTTTGCAGAATTGATTCATGGGGATATTCACCTTGAAGTACACATGCAGTGCACCCTTCTGGAGGTGTCACTTTTGACAGACCAGCAGACGTGTTTCTGTATGAAGAACGTAGCAGGATTTATACTGCCATCTATGTCTCTTGGCAGGGACTGCTTATTTTAGCAGACCATTGACCCTGACTGCCCTGAAAAGGCACAGTTAGAGGTCACTCAGTTAAGAGAAATAGCCCAGACCTTCACTACTGCCCTGTCATATAGGGAGCTCAGAGTCACTCTTTATGCTTTGGAGAACTAAATATTCTATTCTACCCTGGTGCATAAGATATAAAGGGGTATAGATGTTTTGTGATTTTTTCTTTCTTCTATAAGCATCTTTCTTCTCATATGAGTGATAGTGTAAATGGTGACTTGAATTAATGTATTTTTAACTTCTTTTAGGAACAGTTGCAGGTGGTTTTAGGATGCTCACTTGCATGTGACTTTCTAGCTTTCTCAACCACAGTTTGATCCATTGCTCACATACTGTTAACCTTTATCAATCTGTTATATTGTTGAGGCTTTAGATGCTGGTGCAGAGCCAAAGGAACTGTTCAAACATAAAGTACATTTGAGCCCCATAGCCAAAGAATGAACTTCAGCAGTTACTGTGCTGAACAATCTCTGCGTTTGATATTCAACATATGTATGCTGTAAGTGGATGAGTGTTGTTCAGGTAAATCACCATGGCCCAGGATAGGCCTCTGCCAATCACACTTTGGAAGCCAGAGGGCAATAAAACTGCTCAGTTTTGAATTATGTGAGGATTATGTCTGGATTTTCATTTCCAGAGACAAACTGTTGAAAATGTTCTTTGAAGTGTTCATTATCATAAAGCAAACCATTTTTTTTTCCCTTCATCACACTGGAAAAAAAAAAAAAAGTTAGACAGCTTTTCCATTTCAGATACAGAGATTCAATTATCAGAAATTTATAAATGCATCAGAAAATGTAAAATGTAAATCAGAAGGGATTTCCTTACTTGGATTTGTTTTAATCCAATAGAAGAAAAGCAGGACAATCTGGGGACTTCTTCTCCAGGGCCACTTGGGACTATAACTAAAAAAATGACAGCATCTTACTTAGTTGCCCTGCTTTATTTAAGTCCATGCAGTTTGAATCTGGAAGTGTGTTCTGGTGTGGTCACCCTAGGACAAAGTGCTATAAAGCCAGCAGAGCAGGAATGTGCTCCTTCTGTTTTACCTGCAGAATTGCTTAGTCAGTTACAATTGCTTAGAGTTGCAATCAATCAGAACTGTGTATATAAAGCCATCACAAGTAATGAGGCATTAGCAAAACACAACTCTCCACTTGATTTGCTCTGCTTATATACCACATTATGCTCTGCTTGCATGAGTAGCATTTCATGCAGATAATATCTTTTCACTGTTAAACAGGTCACAAAGAATATAAAAAATGTTGAAGACAACAAACACAGAGCTTTTCAATACAGTTTAATAAATCCTTAAGAGTAAATCTTGGCATTAAAATATAATTTGCCAGTGTTATTTATGCACCCTGGAGGAAGAAAGACAAGTCACTCATGCCAATGGAAGAGTATAAATCATAGAAACTCTGCCAAACTTAAACTGCTGTGGTTAGTAAGGAAGCAGTATTCTGCAATGGTAATAAGTCACTTATCAAACACATAATGCAATAAGGACAGTAAATTGGTGAGTTCAGTCAGACTGTCCTGATTGTCCCCATTCACATGACAGCTGCCAACTCATTTTATAGACACTGTTACACATACTGCTCAAGGCTAAAGGTCTTTTGAATTTCTGTTGTGTGTTGGTGCTGACTTAAAAGAGTAAGATAAAAAGTAAGCAGATAATCACAGTAACTTCCCCTTCTGCAAACCCCAAAGAAGCCATTAATCCATTCTGTCAACCTGCTGTGTCAGGACTGATTTAGTATTCTGAACTTTTGCCTCTGCTTTAGAGTGAGCTTTGCCCTGTGCTTAAGTATTGTCAAAGAGAAGGCTTAATTCTGCCAGCTGATTCTGATAATACTCTTGCCAGTATTACTTGTGGTGGAAGTGTGAGATTCTTAGTAAATCCAGTACTTATTAGTTCTGTGTCTCCACCTAGTTGTCCAGTCAATCTGCAAACTGCTTTTATATAAGGCAATATATTGGAACTCTTCCTAAACAGAGACATGCTTTATTGTCACACATTTTTATGGGTTAGGAAAATCAGGAGTAATCCACAATCCCCCTGAAAAACCTCAGAAAATCTACAGTTTATGTGTCCTTTGTTACTAAATGACAAAAAAATCGGTGTCTTTGAGTAATTTAGGGGCTAACAATTTGTGGTCTCACATTGCTGTCCCAACTAAATTAATTTAATAAAAGTTGCTTACCTGTGAAGACCCGACTGTATGTTGTGATCGCCAGAGCCCTTTCAGTGTTTTGTAGCATATTGATTATTACTGGAGAAAAGTTATATTTGAGCTCTTTAAAATGGGGTTGGGAACCATTGTCCTTGGTGGATTTGAAAAATATATTTGACCATTTTCTTCAACAAGCTTGGAAAGTTGAAGGACAAGAAGAAACAGGTAAAGTATAAATCAAATATGTGTGCTGTATGGGAAGACTGTTTTAAATACTTGAGATAACATGTGGTTACCCTCCTCTCCCTGAGTTATCAATTTAGCAAATGCTAATAAAATTTAAATCTGGTGGGAAAATATATTTGCTGCACTATTAGTAGTCAAGTGGAAGTTTCAACAGGTATGTACTTATGCTGAGGTTGAGTCAAATACCTTGGAATCAAGTTCTCATGGTAGTCACATATGGCAGGCAGGGAAAGCTTTGTCAGCTTTTTGGTAGTAGTCATGATTATAAACTGCCTTAAAATAAACTGCTTGTTATTGTTTCCATTGCCACATCTGTAAACAGTGTGTGCATGGATCAGGATGACAGATGGATCTGTATTTTTAGCTGTAAATGAATGCTCACTATAAAGACAGCTGTGATGGTGGGAGAGGTGCTTTCTGTGAGCTGTTGCTGATGTCTGTTTTGCCTTTGGAAACTGGTCTGATGGATGTGCAAACAGAACTCACTCTTTTGATACAAAATCAGCAAGATTAGACCAGATCAGCTTTTTTATCATCATAAATTAACCCAGTGATAAGTGATGAAGTCTTAGTGGAAGTACTCTACATGATCATTGCGCCACTAAATCTGGAAATCTAATTGTCTCAGGCAAAGAGGTGGTGACAGGCAGCTGAGAGCTCAATCTTATACCAGAAAAAAGCTGTCTTTGCAGAAGGCCACCTTGCCATTGCCAACTGCAGGAGTTCTGGAATGATTCACACACCAGCAGGGAAGGTTCTTATTTCATTTTCTGTGCATGATTTTACAAACAGGAACAGCAGACTCTAAAACTTATTGAATTGTGAAGCTCGTTCTGAACCCCTAATGTCACCATCAGGAATAACTAAGTTTTTCTAGATGTCTTTTAAAAATGAAACTGCAGTGGAATTAGTTCCAACCCTGTTTCTGTCACCACTTTTTCTCTCTCCAGTCTTTCTGCCTCGTTTCCTTATTTACCTCACAATGATGCTGCCAGCATTAATTACATAAGAGATATTATGAGTTTTGTAAAGGAGAGATGTGGAAAAGACACAAAGCTTTTAAGTACAATTTTCTGTTGGTAAAAGTCAGTGGGCTGTACTCTGGGTTATCTGTATTTAACCAGGGATTTCTCCTTCATCCATGAGAACTGGAGTGTCCCAGTCTCTGAGAAAGTCAAAACATATGGAGGGAACAGCAAATGCAATTAAAGTATTTCCTAAGCGCCCATGGTAACTGTCCCCTTAGCTGATAATTCTGAACCTGTTAAATGTTGCTGGAAATAGATTTTGGTCTCTGGTGATCCTCCTGTTGTGCAAAAATAGGCTTTGTTAATCCACCTCCACACATGATTAGTGTTTCTTAAATTGACCACTGATCAGTGAAAACTGACTAAAAATTACTACTACTAGCATTACATATTCTGTGGAAGGATTTTGGTTTTGGATGGACAAATACTTCACTAAAAATCACTCATGTACCTAATTATATAAATAACAGTACGGCATTGTAGTGACTGAGAATGGCAGCTAATTAATGCAAATTGACCTCCCACTTAACATTATCAGCTTTTACTTTCCTGAAAAGCTTCTTATCCACACCAGCATGTGCTTTTTCTGTTCCAAACCGTTGCAGCCAAACCTTTCCTTACAAGCACTGCCATGGCACACAGACATGCTGGCTTTTTCCTGTCCCAAATTCCCCCTAACCCTGTGCAGTCAGTAGCTGCCAAGTGCTCCTCATCAGTTCACAAAGATGATCTTTGAAGTCTTCTGAAACATAGTTCCTGTCAGTTAAGAACAATAATTTCATGCCCTTTTCCTCTAATATTTGATGTAAAACACTCTCAGGGTAAGATGCTGCAGGGGTTAAAAACAAATACCTCATGATGGCTTACATAGTGTTTTGCAAATGGTGAATGTCTAGGGTTTCATCTCAGGCTTCATAAAGGATATGAAGAATTGTTTTTTCTCTCTGGATCTTGTTCTACTACTTGTGTAGTGACAAAATGTTTTAAATCATTCATGGGTATTTCTGTTGACCCCAGTGTAGGTGGCAGGCATGACTTTGGCTCAAAAAATGCTACTTTTGGGTCCCACTGATTTTTTTTTTTTTTAATTTTTCTTTCCCTGTTTTGAACTGTAGAGAATTAGTTGTCTGGCAGAAGATATCAGACACATTAAGTAATCAGTGAAGTTATGTGGGGAATGGCAGACGTGCTAATAGCTCTGTTGGCTTCTGAGGCTACAAGGGGGCCACAAATTGCTTTTATTCTCAGTGCTGAGACATCCTCCATGAGACTGCAACTATCAGCACATACAGCTTTATTTTAAGCCAAGGTGCTTCCCTTGATCTCTGGTGTAGTCAGATTCTGTTAAACTTCAGCAGAAAAGAGTCACAGCTGCCATAGTGGTTTTAAGTAAGTTTCAAGAATAAAGGGCAAGCCAGCAGAGTTCTCTCTTACCTCTGGTCTTCCTCAGAACAACCATGTCAAAAGTCTTGCTAGAGATACTGGGATGGAAAGGTTGATGACTGCTTGAATTGATTCCAGTGTCTCAACCCTCAAGTGATGTGAAGTTTGGGAGCATGGTGTACCTAGAAATGTGTGTAGGGTAGGGGTAAGAGGGGAAAAATGGCAGGCACAATGATCTTGGGTTGGTTTAAATTTTCAGGAAGAAGGACAGAAAAAAGAAAATTTCCTTATTTCACATTTCACATTTCACTGAGCTTTGGATTAAATATAACACTTTGCAAGAACGAAGAGAGATGTGAGAATCAAAAAGGTGATATCTTAGTTTTTTAATCCCCTTTTGCTTGCACCCTGCAAGCAAGAATTTCCAATGATGCTGCCCTTCCAGCTCTTTTACATGATCAATCATACTGATTCTCATTTACTTTTATGTGGCTTAAGGGAATTTAAGATTCTTGCACAGCTTCAATTAATAGTAACCGAGTTTGTGCTTGTGTAATCAAAATTTGTCTCTAAGATGACATTTATTTCTGTGAGGAAGGAGGATAAAGCTAAACTGCAGATTTTATGGGATACTGAGAACTGGCATTTCATGGAATGCCCATGTTCCTGTGGCTGTTCTTTTCAGCCATAAATTTTTAATGATAGGGTAATTTAAGACTTAATAAAATCAGGAGAATCATGAAATTGGAGGAAAACTAACGTGGTGGTTTATTCCAGTAAGAAATACCAGCCTGTTAAATGAATCCCTGTTTGGATTCATTTAACTTTAGCACCACTGCATACAGCAGCTTGCTGAGAGCAAACACCTCCCCCCAGCTGCTGTGTAAAGCAAAGACATGTCTTGTCCAGGAGCCAAATTAATTCGGTTCCTGGAGCTGTGTGTCATGACATAACGAGGTCTTACCAAGCTGGACTTTTCTGAGGCTTCTCTCTGATAAATCTGCTTTATGAGAGAGAAGTTGTGCTTTGTAGTTGCTCTTAGACACTTCACGTTAGGTAAAGAGGCCATGAATAACACAGCCAAGAAAACCCAATTAGCCCATAGGCAAGTCAGCAAGATCAGTATTTGTTAGGAGAGTGTGTATGCTAAGTAAACACTGCTAATCTTCTAAACCTAATCTTTGCATGCTTTGTACAATAGAGAGATTTTTGTGCCTCATAGTGTTGCTGCTGCTTATTGCTAAGGAGCCTGCACTGTGCAATTCTGACTGAGAGAAGAACAACTTGCCCTTTTATTTCATTAAGGAAAGGCAAGATACAGGTGAAATGTACCTAGGCAAAGTGTCTGGTGGTTTGGGAAGCCTATGGTAGGGAAGAAATGTAACAGCTTAGCTGAAGTGACCCACTCTCATTTGCATCTCCCACCCTTTATCTGAATTAGTGCAATCAATATATATTAGGGAAAAAATGTGTAAGCAGTGCAGGCAGTGCTCTTACTGACACCACTCATTTCATGAGGAATGTTTTGTGTTGCCAGGTGCCAAAGACTGAAAAGACATCAAGAACATGTGATGTGTGGAATGTCTTTCTGAAATAGAGTGAAGGAAAAAAAATCTATCTCCTTAGACTTTTGTGTAATAAGGTCTATATTAGTTAACAATGGTATGTACTATTAGTACAAAAAAGAAAATTTAAAAAAATTCCTTTTATCAGTAATGCAAAACAAAAAACATACCCTCTTTATACTTGCAGAGAAATTACCTCTTCATATCATGCTAATACATTATTTATATTTTACCTTGGAGACTTAATTATTTCAAGGCAAGCAAAAAAACCCACTAACTTTAAAGGGCAAGAATTTAATCACTAAGCCTAGCTAAGAGTCTCTTGACAATTTTACCAAGTCAGAAAAATATCTAAGGTTGAAAAAGTAATTATTTGCTTAATAGTTCTTTTTGGTATAATAAAAAATAAAACAAATGCTTGAAGTATTACTGGGCTAATCTAAGTAGTTTACGTAGACTCCACAATTTTGTGTATTTCATAAGAAAGGCTTATCTACCAGAAAGGCTTATCTGACCCCTTGCTTCAAAGGGTCTTTATTGTAAATGGGTAGGAGATGTTGTCAGATGAGAGCCCTTTTTTAAGCTTTATTATTTGTACATTGTCACACAATGTTTCTTAAAAGCTGTATACCAAAACCTGCATATTGCCAAAACCCCTTGTTTTCCTCAATGGGAAGAGTGATGTCCCAGATTCATTTCCAAGCAGGAGATGATGGTAACTTCTTAGGGCTCCTCCACTTGCTCAGCTGGAGGACATAGAATTGTTGGGATATTAATAGGCCCTGCAGGGATTCCTTCATTTCAGCCTTAGCAGTTCCTACAGGAGCTCTATTCCTCCCATGGCTGGGGTTTGTTCAGTAGCCTGGTTAATGACATAGCTCTGACATGGAGCTGCACCCAAGCTCTCTCCAAGTCATCTGTGACTCAGGGTGCAGCTGGGCCACTCCCATCACTGAATTGTAAAAGATAGATGTAAAGATAGATGTTGCAGTTACAAAGAGGAAATAAGTCCCTTCACAAAAAAGAGTTTAAATACAGTCATGTGCTTATTTCTTTCCATACTAACACGGGTGTTTTAAAGATAAATTTCAACTGCCAGATCAATTTTATTCACACATTCTGATACAAGATACACAAGTCATGCACTTCATTGTGAAAACTGTGCTGTGATGCTATGGGACTCACTGCAATCAACATGAGGTGTGATATCTCACAAATTGCTGTGCCAGCATAACTCATGCTTCAGCTGAGCTGAACAAAAGATCTACTTTTAATGTGTGATGCTACAAAGATACCAGGACTTGAAGTGTTGAATTATGGCAACCATTTGTATATTGTTGCATTTATAACAAACTGGGACTCTGATTCAAAGTTCACATCTGTCTTCATAATGGGAACCCTTTACAGAAATGCCTTACTTTATAGAAATGCCATGCAGACCAGCAATCTCTGAAAGTTTATTCCATAGATAATTCTAGTTGATTTTCCATTTATTTCTACTGTTAGAACTACCAGTGCTGTAGATATGTAGAATACTTAGTATTTCTATTCAATTCACATTCTGTTACAGCTGTATTATTGTAACAGAATGTGAATTGAAAAGAAATACTAAGAAGTGTTTTCAATTTCCGTTTTGTTGTGTTACAGTGTGACTTGCTGCATTTTTCACCGCAATAATTGGACATACTGCTGATACACATACACATAAATAAGGACAATCAATTTGCTTTGAGCTCTGGCATGGCACAACTACTTAACTACCATTGTATATCACTTTTCATTTTAACATCTAAACTTAAGACAGCAATAAAATAAGGATGAACGTGCATTTTCATGACTGACATGATTTAGAGAAGGTTTCTGAGCTCAGGTTGTAACAGCCAGCAAAGTTTTGCATTTTTAAGGGTAGATGGTTGTTTAGAATATTTGTTATATTTTTAAAACTCATACTGTTTAATCAAGCCTGAAGCCACCCAGAATGGAAGACAGAAGAGAAAGAAGAGAGGTAGAGCTTTTTCTAGAAAGGAAGTAAGATATTAGCAATTTTTTAAAATTTGGCACTGTTTTCACTGGAGTTCTATTAGACTTTTGCTGGAGTCTGCCAGTATCACACAAGAAACAGTTGCTCAGTATTATATCATCTGCCCTTTTATGTTCAGTCCACAGAGCATATGGAGTTTGTCTACTGAAAAGAAGTCAAGGCTTGTGGTGGAGGGATTTATGCTCCCAGTTTGGAAAGGCCCAGAAAAAATGCAGGGAGTTGTGCAGATGAACACCCTCCCTAGCAATGAGTGGACTATGGGCACTCTTCCATCACTTTTTGATAAAACAGGCATAAATCAAGTTTCACATGAGGGAGAATATCCATATGGACACTCTGGCTTCTGTGCAGTAGTTCTGCAGCTTCCCTTGTGATGGCAGAGCATTAAGTGGAGAGATGCACTTGTTCAGTGATAGTAATAAGAGACACATTGGAACCTGTGTGACCTTCATGAGGGTCTCCCACTTAGAGCTACTTTCCTACTCTCTGACACATGCTAGGGGTCTCTAAAGATCTCTTTCTTTTCTCAAGGGTGGTTTTGGCCTGAAAGGGATGCAGCCTGGGGAGCCTCATGACCTTCACCTTCTTTTCTAGATCAGGCCAGAGAACATTTTGCTTCTCTTTCCTGTTACTTTCCCATGTATTCTGTAAATTATTAAGAGAATCAGATGTATCACTCCTGCCAATTTTCACAGAAAGGAAATTACAACTAGAGAATAAATTGTTTCAAATGTATAAATTGACTTTCTCTACAGCCTTTTATTCTTGCAAAGGGAGGCAACCACTTATCTTGCCTAGCCTTAAATCCTGACCCACAAGGCAAAAAAACAAAAAACAAAAAACCAAAAAAAAAACCCCACCAAAAAACCCCCAAAACAGCTACCAACCCAAAAAACTTAACAAAACAGTTTTCATTCATTGTATGCTGTCACTAAACCTACTGGAAGCCTCATTGGTGTGGCTTGACTGCGGGAGGACAGCTGCCAATGCTCTAGCCTGATGTGTGTGTAACTAAGGCTCTTGACAGTGGCTAAAAGGTGTTTTTCAACACCTTTCCCAACTTTTGTGGTCTTGTTTGATGTGAACCTGAGGACCCATTACACCTATAGGAGTGAGGAGGCAACTACTTTTCTCCAGTACCTTTGACTGGGAGGGCATATATGTGTGACCCACTGCCAGTGCACTGAGCAAAGCCCATCTGCAGCCAGTCAGTGACTGATTCCAGTGTGCAAAACTGCACAAGGGTAGATAGTGCTCATCTTTAAGGCAAGGGCATTGTTGGCCCATGAAAGTGTAAAGAGTTATTGCAAATCCCTTGTAATTCATTTCCCACGAAAGACAGTAATGGCTCAAAGGAGCCCTCACAGGCTATAAGGTAAATAAACTGAGTGTTAATAGCTCCCAGGTAGGTCTGCCTAGCACCACTCAGAGTGCATTTTTCAGGAAAGGTTCCATGTGGCTGTCACCATTTAATAGTTCCTGATGGCAGGAAGATTATTTGCTCTGAAAGACCTTGGACTATGAATGTGGAAGAGTTTTTGTGTGTGGGTTTTACTTTTTGCTTTAAAGGATATATTCTTTCCTTCAATTTAAAGGTATTTTAAAGACCAAGAAAATAGAATATTATAGGGAAATAAAATGCTTAAGCTAGGACAAATGAAAATATTTTTAGAGACCCAGCATATTTCAGGTTAAGATGTGATTGCATAAAAACAGAGAAAAGATTTTAATGATCTGCTGATCAAACATTCAGAGTCCAAGGTTATGTGCTTTTCAGTGTGTACAGGGGCCAAATTTGACCTACTCCTGTAAAATCTCCTTCCTCCTTATATAGCTGACACAAGGGCACAGAGTCACAGCAGTCCCTGGTTGCTTCCTGTTGAGGAAGGAAATCCCTAGAAAGGTGCTGTGATCTCTTCCTCAGCCTGTGTACCTGGATGACCCATTCAGGTGAGCACCTGTCACGAGGAATGCACCTCACAGCCCTGTACAGTTAACTGTGAAATCATCACAGAATTATTCTCAGGTTTCTAATATACTTATCTATGCTGATGTAAGAGGTTATTTTCTCTTTTTGAAGAATTTACATCTATGCTTCAAACTGCCTTAATCTAAAGTCCTCGTAGTTTGATCAAGTGTTTTGCTGGTGCCATCAAGTGGCAAAATATTGGATTGCAAAAGTCCCACAGCACCCAAATTGACTCAAATACCTCTTAAGCACCAACAATGAGGAAAATAATCCCTGACAAGCCTCCTTAAAAAATACATATGTATAAATATGTATGAGAAAAATGGACTGAAATACATATGGTGTCATGATTACTTCAGGTACTTCAGTTTGATCTGGATTTTAACAAGTGGAAAGGCTAATATTTTTGAGCATTACTAATTGATAAATATATTGAGTATTACTAGTTGATAAATATAGGCAACCTATAAAGCAAACTCAGAGATCCTTATTGAAGAGCTACTTGAGCTGAAGTGGCACAATCCTGTATTTTGAATTTCTGTGTTTGTTGTCCTCTGCTACTAGCTAATCTCTTTTTACAGAACATGGCCCTTTGATTTCATATCATAGTTGCACTTCATATCATCAGAGTAGAATGAATATTCAGTTGGCTGCTGTATTCTCTAACTTTGCAATCTAGTTATCTAAAAATTTAAACTTAAAGTTCATCATTCATACACACATCACTTTTTTTTTTTACCAGCTGAGCGACATCATAGTATTGTTCAGTAGAAGGCCTCTGTGCTAAGGAAACACATAAATTTATAAAGCTTATGCTCTATTTCCTTGTAAAAATCCAAATAAATTGGTATGTTTTTGTCTTGATTTCTCAGGGGACTGCTAATATCAAAACTCATTTCCACACTGCCAGTGTGGAAATTATCCTGTGTTTCAAAATCTACATCATGCAGGGTTGGATTTTGATAAGTGCTGAGCACCCATGCCTGACTTTAAAGTTCCTGAGAATGCTGAGAATTTCCCCCTGTGAAAACCTGGCTCTTACAGTTCCTTACCACACACACCTAACATTCAACAGGACTTATGGGAATGCCTCATATAGGTACAGGCTCCAACTTTTTACCCTAAAATGAGTTATTTCTACACTCTGGGGATCACTTTCAGCTCCTCCTGATGCCAAAGGGCTCACAGAATCCAGCCAGACTTCATGGTGCTTTTCACTGACAAGAATCTGAAAACAGCTCCACACCAAAAAGCAAAACCAACAACAGAGAGCAAATGAGAAAGTGTGAAAATGATGGAAATGCAGGTGGAAAGATCAGCCACAATCAGTAAGATTTTCCTGGCATTAGAAAAAGCCTTACATTTTAATTAATTCTCACTGTGGATACTTCTTGAAGTTCTATTTACAAATTTTATTTTATATATATATATATATATATATATATATATATACATACATTCTATTATAGGCATAAGTATATTTAAGCTTCTTATACTTTCTCCACTGAAATTTGTGCCAGTACTATGAGAGGCACAAACACGAAAATATTTCACTTGAATCTTTCCCACTTCAGCTTTTTACTCTGTAATTATTTGCACTAGACTAAGCTTTTAATTAATATCTAGCCTGTATCTCTGGTATGTTTGGAGATCAGTGAAACTGATGCTATTGGGGTTACTGTAGCTCTGTTGCTTGCCTGTTTTCTGTGTTTTACATAAATTTAATGTGGAGGAAAGGCTACAGTCCTTGGCCCCTGAGTAGCACCTTCAGTACCTCGGTATACTTTGAGCAACTCTCCTGCAGTAACATTTTACTGTGAGAGCTGTCCAGAAAATAGCAAATGAATGTCATTAACATAAGGTTATGAAGTAGCTTGCTAACCTCTTCTCCCTTTCTGACTGCTACACTGGTTTTCTGAGATGGGACATGTAGTTGCTATACTCATCTGCTTTCTCATGAGGTACTATGCCTAAGTTAGCCAAAATCTCCTGGCTTGCAGTGTGAGTGTAGGAATGTAGAGACATAGAGTACATGCCACCTGGGCAATTTCCACCTTGTGGAATAGGGAGGGTTTGTTTCTGGACCTCTTTTTTTCTCCAGAGTGGGATTCACTTTGCTTGATTAGGGGCTCTACGCTAGTGTGCTTGGACAACAAATAATCCAAGGGATTGCATATTCAGAAAAGACAAACACAAGAGCAATGAAAATTCTTGTTTCAAGCTCATTAGGCATTCTTGCAGCTGTCCTATCACTGTGGCATCACAGCACCTTGCCATGGTTCTGGGATGGAAGTCCCATCAGCATCATTTAACAAATGCAAGTGCTGGACTCTCCCTGGGATGGGGTAACCCTGGTTATAGGAACAGATTGGGTGATGAGAGGCTGGAGAGCAGCCTTGGGGAAAGAGATCTGGTGTTTGGGTTGATGGCAAGTTGAAGATAAGTCAACAGTGTGCCCTGGCAGCTGTACCCTGGGGTGCATCCAGCAGAGCACAGTGAGCCAGGTGAGGGAAGTGACTGGGAAGTGACTGCTCTGCTCTGCTCTGCACTGGTGCAGCCTCACCTCGAGCACTCTGAGCTGGTTTGGGTGCCTTAGTGGAAGAAGCACATTGAACTGTTAGAGTGAGTCCAGAGGAGGGGACCAAGATGGTGAAAGGTCTCAAGGGCAAGATGTACAAGGAACAGCTGAGTTCACTTGGTTTGCTCAGCTGGGAGAAGAGAAAGTGGAGGGGTGGCCTCCACAAAGTCGACACCTTCCACAAGGGAGGCAGAGGTGCTGATCCCCTCTCTCTGGTGACCAGAAATGATAGGATGTGTGAGAATAGCATGAAGGTCCATCAGGGAAAGTTCAGGATGGATATTTGGAGAAGGTTCTCCACTCTGTGGGTGTCCAGTCACTGGAACAGACACCCCAGGGGAGTAATCTGGCACCAATCTGTCATAGTCCAAGGAGGATCTGGACAGTGCTCTTGGTCATAGTTTAGTGTTAGATAGTTGTGTGAGGAGCAGGAAGTTGGACTTGGTGATCCATATGGGTCCCTTCCAAACTGAGATATTCTGTGATAATTTCACGTAAAGGTTAACTCATGATATCAAAGAGGACAACAAGGACAGGAAGGCAAGTTTCCAGTTTTTAAGTCATGTTTTAACTCTTTGACATTCTAGTCTGCATCTTCCATTCCTGTTGGAAAGGCTGCAGGACTGAAGGCTATCCTTGGACTTTTCTGTCAGCCTTAAGCAGCGTGCTCTGCTTTCAAAGCTTTCCTGTAAGTCAGTAATGGTGATCTGAATCCTACATGAGTGTCTGAACAACACAGATTTGACATCATCATTTGCCCAGCATTCCCCAACAGCTCCTCAGCTGTTGTTCCTAGACATATCTCTTCTTTTACAACAGATTTCTGAAAAAGCTGAGCACTGACTTTTCATGCTTATGCCTATGGTATTTGGGGATGCTGTAAATTAGGCCAAAAGTGAAATCTTTAAGTTCAGAAAGGGTGTTTGGGACAACATCCAACAGTTTGTTATAGTAAACAGTAAATAGTTATCAAATGATGGGCAAAAAATAAAAACAGAAATTTGGAACTTCAAGTGTTTCAGCAAAATATTGTGTAGAGATTTGTGAGTACCAATATATTTCCACATTAATATTTAGGGCACTGTGAAAAAAAAAAAAAGCTTAAAGTGCCCATGCAGATATTTGTACATCTCAGTCTAAATTGCTGTTCAAGCATTTTGCTGCCTGGTGCTTCTCTTGGTGAAAGCACTTCACTTAAACATTTTGACTGTGAGAAGTATATGTCTAGCCTAAATTGGCTGAGGGTCTTTTCCACTACCATAAGGTGTACATCCATTAACAAATGTACATGGAAATCCTTTTCCCTTGCTCAGTTGTCTTCTGGCAGTACATGTAGAGCAAGTCCTCTGTGCTTCCTTTCTGCTCCTCAGGGAAGCTTGCAGCAATGGAGGAATTTCCTGAACTCTTTATATCTGAAAGAAAAAAAACCAACCAAACAAAACCAAAATGTTTTTTGATGGCAGCAACAGTGATGGTTACCTGAAGTCTTTTAAACAATGACTGACTTACTCAGCTTATTCTGGCTAATGCCATTAGGATGAACTGTCTCTAGAAGAAGTTAATACAACAGCCATTGGCAATTGTTTAATGAAGGTTGGGTCAAGTCAATGATGTTTTGCTCAGTGAGAGGAAGAAAGAAGGTGATAGATGTGTGCAGCATGTGCATCTTGCAGTGTTATTGAGTATCAGCTGCCAGCACATGCATACCTGCACTCTCAGTAGCATATGGACAGCAAATATATGCAATAGCACAGATGGAAACTTTAGCATCTAATTCCCACTGATTTCAGAATTTGTAATTTATGCCTTGAAAACTTCCCCTCTCCATCTCTAGAGAGGCGTGAGAAATGTTACTGTTTACTAGCTGTGTTCAGACTGAAGGAATGCTGTGTTAGGCACTCATATGGATGTGCTAGAGCCTGAGGATACTCTGCACATTTCCATACATTGGTGTCATTTGACATTGAGCAGTTTGATGTGTATGATGAACCAAAATAAGAATCTGATGTGCCATAGAGTATCAGAAAACTTTTCTGTGTCTCAGTTTCTGCAGGAAGTCAAGCATTCACTTACAAGTTCTGTCTAAGATTTTGCCCCCAGTCTGAAAAGTAGTCAGGCAGATGTTGTCACCTGTGTGGCTGTGTTGTTTGTATTGATTAGGCCAGCTCTCACTGGAAACATTAATAAACCATTCCTGGTGGCTGCTCTCTATTGGCTACCAAGCTGCAGAGCAACCACTTTACCTTGGACATAAAAGAGAAGCATTGCATACACAGGTCTGATCATCTAGTCAGTTCAAACAGGACTGTGTTAAACTTAAAATATTTACAAGTCTCCTTCTCCCAAAGAAACATTTATAGCCGATGGTGATCCAGTGACATTTGAGATCTCAACACACATTAAAAAATGTCTCAGTCCAGAGATTATCAAAAAAGGGCTAAGGTGAACATATTTTTAATGTGTCTGTCAAGAACAACCCCTTAAGAGTCTCAGCACTATAGACAATGATTTAATAGAAGCTATTAGGATTTTAAACTTCCACAATAGTAGGTTTATTCTGAATTCTGACAGACAACTTCCAGCTTTCTGGCTCTTTTCTTCTGAGAAAAAACCCACACCACCAAAAATATAATGTCCTGGGATCAGAACATCAGTTTCCTAGTGCCTTCTTTATTATTAAAAAGTTGGATTTTTCCCTTCAGGTTTGTTTTGTATGTCATGTGGATGTCAAACCAGAGTGCAAGAATACAGTGTCTTAAATTATGAGCTTGTGAAGGCCTCCAGTAATTGTTTTGGTCAGTGTGTGAAGCCAACACATCTGAGGGTATGTGCTGCCAACAGCTTCCAGCAGGTCTTGGAAGGAGAGTTCTTATTCATACTGGCATTTTAATTCAGGACTCTACTTTTGACATGAATCTCCCAATGGTCTCCGTTTTGCAGTACCTTGGTCTTGGAGTACATGAACTGGGTTCCTTATGGATGTAATTATCTGAAAGCTGTGTTCCAGAAATATTCCAGGAGGGTTCCACAGCCACAAATGGATCCTTAATCCAAAGTAAAGGTCATCTGAAATGTATTTTTTCAGCACCTCAGATCCTCACTGTTTTGCTCTACACATCTTCTCCTGTAGTCCACAATACATGCCAAGTGACACAGTCACTGAGCAACATACAGAATTGGAATTAATTGAATTTTTTTTAGCGTGGGATGGTCTGGATTTGTTTTTATTAACAGTTTCCCAATAAACCTATAAATAACTATGCACATAATCTTAGGATATCAATGCTGAATGTGACTATCTGATGATAGGGTAAAATGCATAGGATACCTTCTTTGTGTATATATACAACCTAGCATTATTCAAATATATGTACATGCTTCTGGTTATTCAGGGATACAGTCTAGCCATGCACATATTGGTAGCAAATCTCCATTCCAAGAAAATAATGTAATAAAATTAATGGATGAATTCTTTTTAAAAGTTGAGAACAACTGTTCTATTTATTGATTGATTGATTTATTTGTATTTATGTGACTAAGAAAAAATGTAACATTTTAAAAACATATGATATTGTAAAACATGCAGCCATCTTCTGTTCAGGTATGAATTGGGGAGTTCATGTGTGTGTTTACAGTAGCAGAAAAATGTAGTTTATGATCTGTGTTACAATACAGATTTTCATGGTCACAGAGAAAAGAATGTTACAACCTTGCTATGTGTATTTAATGTTTGTGTTTCAGAACTGGGTCTAACATAGTTGTCATCTGAAAGGTGCCTTGCTGTTGCATTGATTAATTTTTCCTTTTTCTGGGTATCCTGTGTAGCTAACATGATTCTTCCCTGGATATTCATTAAAATTTAAATCAGGCCTGTAATTCAGTAACCTTCCAAGCCTATTAATAGTTAAAAGAGTGCAGATGGAAATTCACCAAATTCCTGCAATGCAAAGAATACCACAAAAACTTACCTCAGGGCACATATGTAAGTGGGAGGCATCAAGACACAGTTGGACAGGCATGATAATTCAATAATATCAAAGTATTCTGACTGAAATTCAGATGTCGAATAGGAGACATTACAAATAATGAAAGAATTTATCAAGTGTAGTAAACCAGAAGCCTGCCAGAAAGATGGAAACTAGGACCTGATTTTGCTAACAACAGAGATAAAATCTTGTATGAAAGAATGTTGGAGGACTTGAGGCTCACTCTGGAATCCATTATGTATGGAAAAAATACAAATTTAGATTGAAAAAAAAAAGTCATGAGTGCCAAGCAGCATGGAAGTTCAGCTTTCCAGACCTTTAAAATAGCAGGAATTCTGCCACATCCTGCCCCCCAGCTATTAGTATAATTGAGCCTGTAAAATACAGTCAAAACACATTGATTCCTGAAACTTCCTGATTACATGCTGATGATTACGAAAGCTAACTGCAAGCTTCCTTTAATTTTAAATTTTAATTTAAATGTTTATTTCAGTAATTCTAGGTCAAACTGAAATCTAGGGAAAAAAAAGGTTTAAAACAGGAGTAGATACCATGATAAATGTTGGTGATTGATTTGTCAAATATGCTCCTTTTTTTCAACTTAGAAATAAATGCAATATATGTGTTCATTTTATTCTTTATGAAAATCATTTCAGGAGATTTCGAATGCCAAAACCACAGTATAATTTATTTTAGCAGTCACCTTTTCAGCAGTAATGAACATATTTCCTGGGAGACTGACAGACTATTGCACAAAGTAGAAGATACTCTCTTTCATTAAAGCAAAAAGAAAAAATTGTGTCTTGCCAGAAAAACATAACCATGAAAAAATGCTTTCAGTAACAGTAAATTGATATCAAATACTTCTAATGGAATAATTTTCCTTTACAAGTTCTGCTCTTACCTGTCTTTTGAGACGGTCGGACAAGCAAGGAATTTGAAATGGAGTTAGTGCTACATGCAGATTGAATGTTCTTGATAGGACCTCAGATCCCTCATTTTCTTGGTAGTGTTGGGGCAGGTTATGCAGTAGGAGGTTATCATGTTCAATATTTGAACTTTTAGGGGAAGATGCAGGATAAAATACCAAATACCAGAGAATTTGTTACTGCATCTGAATACTAAGGAGAAAACAGATGAGTTCTGCCTAATTCTGGCAAGTGTCTATAGGAAACAGTGGTTGCTTTTACTACTGCTACTGGTTATTTGTACCAGGTTACAAAATAAAACACACATAAAAACAAAATGAAAAGAAGCAGATTAAAGAGGTGTGATACTATTGCTTTGTGTTACTGATGAACAGAAGCTGGAAATAAACTTTCAAGTAAGAGCATAAAGTTTGGACTTGCACAGAAAAGGACTTCTGCACAGAAAGTCTCACTTGGTGAATTCAGTTTCACTGTGAAGTTCCAGTCCCACTCTGAAAAGGACTTTAAATCCATGATACTTTTAATAGAAAATACCTTTTTCCTTAACTGCCATGGTTTTTGTCTCTATATCTGTGCTTAGGGGAAATGATTCAGTCCTCCTTTCACTTGAACAAATTTGTATTTCAACGCTGGTCGATCAGCTGTTTGTGAGGAGAAGAGGTGTACTAGGTCAGTGTAAACCCCTGAACTCTCCAGAACTTCATGCAGGCATTTATATCTAAACAAGGTGCCTCTGCTTTGAGCTGCTCTCTTGTGCATGACAAAAGCACCAGGACTTTTACTTTCTATCAGATGAAGCTTTGGTTCACAGTGACAAAGAGTCTTCTCCAAAGAGAAGACCAAAAGACAAAAAACCACCATCAGCTTCTTAGACAAAGTAGACAAATAAGCACTACTGCTTCCTTTTCCATCCCCCAAGAGCCAGCAGAGCATTCCCTTGTATCTGTGCCTGCTTCTTCTGGGACAGTCCTGGGGAAGCCCTCAGGAACCTGTTAGTTCCATGATGAGCACAGTGTGGAATAATGGCTTGATAAGTTCACAAAGGGAAGCACTGAATTCACTCTGCTTTCCACACACTGTGACAAGATTCCTTTTGACTAAAAAACAATGGCTCATCATGTGAAGAAGGCTGAGAGGCCTTGGTTTTACATCCTTACATTTTGAGTTGTACTTTTAAGACTTCTGTGTTGCTCTGCACTTAATGATCTGCTAGCTTTTGGATATGGACCTTAAAATGGGAAGAAGAATCTGAGAAGAGTCTCAAGGAGAAAGGAGCAATTTATATTCATCTGACTGGTAAGTTTGCTATCCTGACTTTGGCAAAGCTTTCACAGAAAGGATATTTTAAACAAGTCCTCTTCTTCTCTAGCATATGTCAGTAAAATGCAAAGGATTTTGCTTTGCCTTATTAAAATAGGGAACTAATTTGAAAATATTTGAAATATGGTATTCTTCCAGGATGTCTGGAAGTTTCAGCCATATGTTTTTCAAGGAAAGAAGTTGATGTAGCATATTCAAGTGAAAAAACCTAAACTAATTCTATCATGCTGGCAGATTATAGAGTATTGGGTAGGTCTAAGATGGTATCTATATGAACACTATGGGAATCTTACATCGATGACTCACATTCAAGTACAACTGGCTTGCAATGAGAAAAATGTTCTGAGTTGTTGATCCATAATCTGCAAGTGGGCAAGAAACAGAAATCAGACTTTCCTTCTAGCAGAACTGCTGTGGTTCTGCTAGAACTTGCAATGCAATGCACTTCTGAGTCCACATTGTTCCGACCCCAGTGGAATTTCCTTTCTATCCAGCTTTATTAGCCTGTCTCAGAAACTTATTTCTGGCTGCCAGAATTACAGATGGAGCCTGTGACTAGCAGATTTTTTGCCCCCTGCCTGTTGCACATATAGGGAGGTACCACATTTGCAACTCCATGACAGCAGCTGCCCATTGAGGCAGGGATCTGTGTCATCAATTTTACTCCATCAGTCTCCTAGCATTCAGCCATCATCCATAGCACCAGGTCATGATTTGACTGCACTCAGCTTCAAATCCACATTATGGATACAGACTTAAACCTATCTGCAGTCTTACCCAGCACACCAGCACCAGGACCACTGATTCACCACAGTCCACCCTCACTCATCAAAAGGGTTCATACAGGACATACATATACTATGTCCCTGCAGCTGCACTAGTCCAAAAGCACCACTCAAATCCTAAAATTTGCCTTCAGCTCCAGAAAATTAGTTCCTTGCACAGCACTTGCAGGTGGCTGGCTTGGGGACCTCAAGTTTGTAGTCACTGACACCTCCCTTTAGGAGCAGGACCCAGATCAAGGGTGAGGACATCCCTAAGAATAGTGCTGTGCTATCTGGACACAGTCCAATGCATGCAGAGGAACCCCTACTGTCTGTCCAGCTCTGTTCCCTGGCAAATGGGCCCAATTCCTTGGCAGAAGAATCCAAGGGGATTTTACCTCAGTGACCAAAGTCAAAAGTCCTTATTGATCCAGGGGAAATCACCCACAAAGGAAATCAGAAGTTTCCAGGATGATATCTCTCCAAAGCAGGAGCCCCCATCATACACATTTCAGCCCCAGAGCTTTCAGAAATCCATGATCAAGAGAACAAATTATCTCACTGGGAGGCTTTGCTGAGGAAAAACTCCCAGTGGGAGGAAGTAGGAAGGTATAGGAAAATGATACATGATTATTTTGAGAAATGACACTGAAGTAAAAATTGATTTCTAAATGTAACAAATATTGTGCTTACAGAACCCTAAAGAAAGACTATTCCAACACAGGAGACAGTATTTGGAGATCAGCCCCTCTCTTCCCAATCATTATTGTCTGTCTCTTTGGAAGAAAAGCATTAATAGGAAACTGTAGGGCTGAACTCTGAAATAAGCTTACCTTCTTATTCAGTGCACAGTGACTATGCTTTGGTCTGTGTTCTGGCAGTGTTTGACATCACAGCAAGAAGGTGTTGGGGAGCAGCACACAGGATGAGGCTGCTGGTGATGCCAGCAGGGGTTTAACTGTTGAATGGGATGGAAGGATGTTAGAGCACCCCTGGGAGCTGGGATCCCACACACATGTAGGTCATGTGCAGTATTACCTCTCCTGAATTAAGCAATAAATACAGCCACAAACCAAGACAGTTTGTTACAGAAAATTTGATTGGGAAGAATTTAATGAAGTCATGTGGATGTTGGTTCAATTCTTGACAAATTAGCTGAGCCTAGTGGATTTCAAGTAATGCAGGCAGCACAGCAGGAAGACTTCCATGAAGTGCCAGTTTTTTATTCCTGTTCCTGGAGATACCAATATTCTTTGCTAAGATCTTGTGGGATGTTCACACCATCCTTCAAAACAGTTGGAGCTGGCCACCACTGGTGGAGTTTGGATTCTGGTCAAGTTGGCTTGCTGGATGTTTTTGCCTTCCCGTGTTTGACAGACATGGTGATAGATTTTGATCTGTTTTACTTCCTTCTGCTGACCTTTTCTCTCAGTATGTTTTTTTTTGTTTGGCTTGAATTGGCAGCAAAACAAATAGATGCATTTGAAAAGAGTGATTTTTTCTGTTGTTTTTTCTCACCAGTGAGAGCAAAACTAGATGGAGGTCCTACTTTTCTTGGAAAAGCAGTGTGAAAAAAGCTGGAAGCGTGTCTTTTGGCAAGTGATAGAACATAAATAGCTTTTCTGAATACATCTTAAATGCACTATTGTGTTATTAATAACCAGTTGAGCCAATTGGTTATTGGTTTATTATGATTTTGAACCACTGATTTGTTTTTAACCTGGATAACTTGGCCATCATATTAAAGTGAACTGAGCTTTAACGCTTTTGCCATGTGCAAGTGTACAGCTATATCAGTGATTTCCAGAGTTCAGAAGTTTAATATATTCTAAAAAAATAATTATTTCAGTATGTCTTTTTCATGCTCTATCTTACTCTAGAGCTGAATGTTTGGAAAGGCTCAGCTGAATATTTTCCTTCATTGCATTAATTACTCAACTGTTGAAAAATGTCTGTTATTTCCTTCCAAAAATATACTATGGAAGAATTAGAGTTGTGATTTTAGGACACAATGGAAATGAGTAACCTCAGCTGTTATTACAGAGGGTGTACTGACTGGAAGAAAAAGGCTTAGGACATCAGTTCTAGACTCTGAATCTTTACACAAAAAGGTCATCCCCCACATGTAAATCTGTCAGTACCTTAGCTGTGTGTTTCACTGCCACCTGTATCTCCACATTACTGAATTTCTTTGGCAAAAAACTAATTGGGAGGATGAAGGTCCTTGATACATCTCTGTATAGCTCCCTTACCAGGCTACAGTGGATGTCCTGTGCTCTGGTGGAGCAAGGGAAAGATGGATATCATAAAATCACAGAATGCTTGAGGTGGGAGGGGACTTCTGATGGTCACCTGGCAAGGCCACCTAAATCAGGCTGCCTATGACCATGTTTCCAAGGAGGGATCTATCACACCCTCTCTGGGCTCAGCCACCCTCACAGGCTCAGTGCTTCCTTATGTTCAGATGTTTCAGTCTTCTCACTGGGCACAAATGAAAAGAGCCTGGCTCCCTGTTCTCCTGCAGCCTCCCTTCAGTGTTTGTACGCATTGATGAGATCCTCCCTGAGCCTTTTCTTCTCCAGGCTGCACCATTCCTGCTCAGCCTTCCATCATATGAGAAATGTTCTAGACCCTTCATTAGCTTAGTGGCCTTTCACAGATCCAAAAAGAGCCAAAGCAAGCTGTTTGTTGAAGTGAGAAATTATACATATTCTTATCCTTAAGCTGGTGTTAAATGGCAAAAGTTAGAAGGAATTGATAGGCAGATTATAATTATTATAATTATAATACACACTGCAACAAATTATCTCTTCATGCTTTATGTCAAATGCCACTGTAATTTCTTTAAAAAAAATTATTTGTTCTAGGAATGGTTATTAAAAGACAGAAAATTGACATGACCAGACTTGTTAAGGTTTAAAGTTCATGAGATAGATTTTGTAAAGCTAATGCTGTAATTTCCTTTTTTCTAACTCCTCCAGGAGTTTGCCGTGCTAATTTGCATCCCAGGTTCTATAAGGGAATACACGATTCTCCCCAAAATCAGGCTTTACAAGGAGTGTTATTTCTGCCCTCTCGTGGCCACGGACCATTTTGCAGTTCTGCATCGATGAGAATTCCAGACTTGAATCTCATTTCCATAATTGCAAATTGCTTTTTCTTTAGAGAACAGACATATGTTTTGTATCTCCGAGTCAATTTTCCTGTATAAAATGTATTTATGTATATATTTCATTTGAATATAATAGTTGATTATCAAATTAATTACTTAAAAATCTTCTAGTTTATGTCATAACCCAGAATATGAACCTGTGACTTGCATGTTACAAGAAACAGTCTGAACAATAAATTTTGTAGCACGCATGTAAGAGCATATAATGCAATAGTGATTTAAGAGAAAAGTATCATAGAAAGCAAGAATAGATTATTCACTGTCAAATAATACTAACAAATGAGAATATTTTTCTGTTATGTCCTGGAAAATGGGGAAAAAAACCTCATGACTTTATACATTACCTGCAAACTTTTTTCCTCTGTGCTCTTTTTCAGTCAGCCCAAGTTACTGTATCCTCATTTTGGTGATTTCTGGGTTAACTGAGAAAATCACTATTGCACATATTGTGCTAGTGCAAAACTGTGCATCATCTGCACTTAGCAGCAGAGGGAAATAAGACCCAGAACGAATTTATCAATAGTTACACATTTGAGATGGGGGTGGGCTCTGAAATCCTCCAGGGCCCCCCTGGATTCATAAAATCATATGCAGTATAAATGTGTGCAAGAACATATCTGGTAGGAAATGTCTTGAAATACAGAACTTCCAGAAACATGCAGTGGAGGCTGAGCAGACACAGGAATTTCTGAAAACTGCCTGCTCTTTTCCCCTCCCCTGCTCTTTACTCAGACTGGCACATCAAGAGCAATTCAGAATCACCTGGGTTCACACTTCTTTCAAGAGTCCACAATCCATATGTGATCCCAGTATAACTACACTGTAGGCTGCTCTGCAGTACCTCCACTGGAATTTAATTTCTTCCCAGGAATCTTAATTAAACTTCTGACTTTTCTTTCATAGCTGCCAAAAGAAGTCAGCTGCTGAATTGGGCTGTGCATTTTAGTTTGAAATGTGTCTTGAGGGACAGGCAAACCTGTACCTCTCAGAATTGATGATGGTCTCTAAAGGCAAGTAGGTACTCAGTCAAAATGGTAACTGCGCTCAAAGACAAGCTCAGCACCAAACATGTGCTTTTATGTTTTTCTTGAGCCACTCTCTTCAACAGCAGAGTTCAAAGAAAGTTTGTCTCCATTCTTTTACAAATAAATTTCTCCATATTTGCCATAGAATAAATTCCAAATATTTATTGCCCCAAGATGTGGATGTATTTTAAGTACCTAGAGAGTTAAGCAGCTAAGAGAAGCAGATGATTTTTAAAAGTTTCCCTCTGTTCTCCTTCACTAATTCATCTAAATAAGAAGTGCTTGTCTTGGTTTGGAAAGACAGGTGTCTGCTAAAGAAGGCAGGAGCCTCCTCTGAAATGGAAAATGTAACCCCCCCACCTCTGAATTGCTATAAATTTTAAATTAAGGGACTCTCAGGCAAAAAAATATGGGAGCAGGAAATAACAGTTCTTAAATAGGTAAGAAAATAAAAAGATAAAATAAACAATGCCGTACACTAGAGCAACACTGACTGAGTCAGAACACAACCCGACACCCTGTGGGTCAGGGTGTTTGTAGCAGTCCAATTGGAATTGTGGCTGCAGCCCTCCTGGAGTGTCAGGTATGGTTTTGCTGGAGCAGAGATCCTGTAGTAAAGGGTGCAGTCTTCCTCTGAAGATCCACTGGAAGAAGAGGCAGCTGTTCCTCTGAGAAATCCAGTGGAGAAGCTGTGCTGGTGTTCCAGAATCTCAAGATTATATCTGAGTAGAATGCTTGGCTCTTCCCTCTGGGCAGAGCATCTCACAAGGGATGCTATAGTTCTTATCAGTCATGCAGTGACATTCAATAGCCTGTTATCAGCAGGTGTCTCCCCAGCTGTGGGAGAGATAAGGAAACTGCCCACTTAACAGAAGACAACTGTCATACAGATGACAAATAGAATACAATTGGCTTGACAATCCAGGACAGTGCTCCAGGTCTTGGAGCAGAGATCCCCCTGTATCCTGCAGGCCCAGGTGAGGCAGGCTGTCCCCCTACACCCCATGGAGGACCCCATGCCAGGCCAGAAAGAGGCTGTGACCCATGTGGGAAGCCTGTGCTAGAGAGGGTTTGCTGGCAGGACTTGTGACCCTGCAGGGGACCCACACTGGGCAGTCTGTTCCCAAAGGACAGCACCTCATGGCAGGGACTCACTGTGGCACTTTGTGAAGATGTGCAGCCCATGGAAAGGACTCATACTGGAGAAGCCCATGGAGGAGTGTCTCCAGGAAGAGGGACTCCACGTTGGAGCAGAGGAATAGTGTGAGAAGTCCTCCCCCTGAGGAGGAAGGAATGGCAGAAACATCACTTGGTTTACTGACCCCAATCCCCAATCCCCATTCCCAGCACTGCAGGGAGGCAGAGAATTTGGGAGTGATCTTCCTTGTCTTCATCCATGAGACTTTTGTTATACTTTTTCTTAAGTGTCCAGCTGAAGATGGAAGTGATATGGTGATTTTGTAGGCTCCTTTTGTCCACCCTGGATCAACCCACCACAAGCATCTCCACAAACTGTAAATCTGTTTTCAACTGATAACTTTGATATAAAGCTCCTCAGAGATTTATGACGTACTTTGAACCTCAGTGATGCAAACTGATTTAATGTTTTCTTTCATGTGAGGTGGGGGAGCTTTAGGAACTAAGGGTCAAAACCCAAGCAAATTTTGGTTTACAGCATTCCTAATAGTTGCTTCTGGTTTTGAACCACTTTTCATCTAGTACTTGTAACCTGTATATGCCCAAATTTGCAAAGACAGCTACATGGCTCTGTGTGCCCTACAACACTCATATTGCATTGCTGCTTGTCTGTGCATTTGTGCTACAGTATGCAGCATGTGAGGTTTAGCTCCAGTTTCTATTATTCAAACATTTCTTTCAGTGTGGCTGAGGTATCAAATACATGTGAGGAGAAAGGAGATCATGTGATCCAGCCTCCTGTTGAAAGCATGGCCTGAAAAGAAATAATTTTCTCCTGAGGTGTTGCTGTGTGAGACAAAACAGTACTCGGATGCCTCTGAAAATTTGGGATGTAGCAAAATGAATTTTCCTGTGCAAGGTTTTTCTGACCTATGTCTGTCTTAATCACCTGACTCCTTTTTTTAAGACCTGCAAACAATGGAAATACCCTTCTGTTTTTCATTTCACTTTATGCACTATCAGCATGTTGGAGGATGGTAATAAAAGGATGGAATGAACTTTAATAAGTTCTGGGTTTAGAAATCTGTCATAACCATATACTTTTTTTCAGTATTTCAAGTACAATGGTAGCCTACAGAGATGTCTGAGTTTTCTGAAAACCAATCTAGAATATTTCTTCTACTAGTTAACTCTGGGGATATAAGTGGATAATTTGTATGACAACTGTAGGAGAAACCCTTTCTTTTTTTTCTAAAATTTTAATTGGATACAGTTCTGAGTAAGGCCACAGGACTGACCTTCTGGCTAATCACTGCATAGAATACATTGTGCACAGATATGAAGAGATGAAAAAATGTATTTTGCCTTATTCATTTTTCATGAGATAAAATACACATAAAGATACTGTAAGCCGCTTTTTTCTTTCCTAGTAGCACAAATTTTTCTCATCCAAACTCTGGTCTACAAAAGATCTGAGTGGCACTAGCTGAGGCCCTTCTACGTTATGTCACCAGGAGAGCAGCACAAATGCAAATCAGACATCTATGGCTGTCAAGGTATCTGTGCCAGATGAACTTTTGTGGGTGCACTAATGAAAGCATTTCCAATTCCTGCTAACAGGTGCTCTTAAACTTGGGGAAATTTTTAAATGTCTTGATTAAAGTTTGGAAATTTCTAGTGGTCTGTCATTACTAAGGATAGCCCAGTTTTCATATTTAAAAAAATGCAAAAGGCAGTTGCAAAAGCAATTGAAAGGAATCTAAGACTGACAGATTTCAAACACGATTCCAAAGTCTGGTTCTTTCTGAGGGTAAACCAAAAGTGTCACTTTATACTCCACTAAATCTGTCTAAATGATATATTGAAATCAACCCTATGATGAGCCTTTGGACTTATAAATTAATCAGTACATTGTCAGCTGTCTTCTCTATAAGCTTAAGTCAGAACCTAAAACAAACCTGGTGTTTTTTGCATGGAGACTTTAATAACAGGCATAAATATTACTTGTACAGCAAGGAAGGCTGGTAGCTCCTGAACCCTTCAAGAATTCATGCCAGGAAGTCCCAATAGTCTGTCAATTGATTTACTTGTGTCCTCTCCTTGCTTTTTCCCAATTCATGAATAATATCTGTATGTGGATAATAAATAATCCAGTGAGTGATAGCTAGAGCAATGTATGTTGCCTATGGTGCCCCTTCTCCTCCTGTTGCACTATCCTGTGATTGTTTTCTTGGCTCATGTGCTCTCAAGCCAAACAGAAATTTTGCACAGCATAGCATAATTCCTACTTTATGTACTTTTCAGCTAGCAGTTCCTGTGCTAAGGGAAAATAAATCAATAGCCACCTCCTGTATCCATGCTATGAAGCTTGCCATAAGAGGACAACTTAATTGTACCTGCTGCTGGGCCAGTGTTTGGGCTTCTGCTTTCCTCCCACAGCAGCTATCATTAATGCCAATGGATGTGTACCCTTTCCCTGTTGCTAGGTGATATGTGCCTTAAAAAGGCAGCTTCTATTGCTGCTCAGGGATTCTCACAAATCTTGTTTCCTTTTGGTTCACATGTCGTGCAGTGAGGTTTGCAGGACCAGAAACACAGCTCAAAGCTCAGGGCATTTCCTTCTGCTGCCCATTTGATTGTAAATCACTTAAAGATCCTGGTTTTCCTGACTGAGGAATAAATGGCACCTGATCTGGTGGTAGGCAATGGCAAGACTTCTGCTTCATAGCCTGGATCTTTGACTTTCCCCACACACAATTTGTTGACCAGTGTCCTTCAGCATGGACTTGTCTGCTGTACCCAAGTGTTATACTGCAAAACAGGTCTTTCAACAGCACTTGTAAGGTAAAATGTTTTCTGAGGCTCAGAGAAAAACATGAAGATTGGTTTGGGATGCTTACATTCAGAAAGTGTAACCTCGCTGGTTTTTATCTGTTTAGAATTTCCTATCTCTTTGTTATTTCAGGTATGAGTGAGTAGGAGACTAGATATTCTCAGGACTATAGTCTGATTCCTTTGGATTGAATTAGATTCACCAGGTACAGGCTGAATAGTGTTGTGTTTCCTGTAGCCTCATTAATTTTGTGGAGGAATGGCAACTCAGCCTCTGTCCCATCTATTAATTGATCTGATCAATTTGATAGGGTTTTTTTCCAGGTTCTTGTAAAGATATGTGGAATGTAAAGACATCTGGTTACTGTTTTTTTCAGCATAAAGACTAAGACAAGAGTCAGGAGAAGTAATAAACTCTCAGATATCCAAACCCTGAGTAAGAGGAGGCAACAGGACAGTAGCAAAGAGCAGAACTACCAGACCACTTGATGGGACTCGAACAGAACCACTCGATGCCTTGAGAAGGCAGGCACTGAATGGACACTGTGCATGGACACTGTGTGATCTGATAGCACCTCTTAAACCAGGCTGGACAGCAGAATGAGTGATCTGGTTGCCAGCAACTGAGGAGTCAAAGGGACCTGCAGGTCTGAGAGCCAGGAGCTGGAGACAGACAGATTGTCTGGTTCCAAGCTATTGAACAGACTGAGCATTAAAGGGCTGCTGATGAAGGCACCCATTTGTATGTGTGATTCTAATGTCAGTTTAAAGCTGGACTAGCTGTGAGCAGAAGAAGAGGTGTAGGAGCCAGCTGCCAGAGAGACAAGCTGCCTTTCAGATTTATATCCAAGATGACCCATAAAAACCAGGAAAAGCTTTTTCTCAACACTTGATTTTCTTTAGCTGCTCATGACACAAAGTCTATCAGCAGTTTTGATCCTGCTTCTCATTGTTATTATTCACATCATAGGCTTCTTTTTATTTGAACCATGCGCCTTTATTAATTTTATGCTTTTTAGAATTCTGCTTTAAATGCTGTAAATTACACAGCCATTGTTCTGAAATTCAGTTTTACAGCCAACAGGACATAAGTAGCATAGAAAGAAATAGAATTTATACTAGACCACCACGGAAGCAAACTACCACAACAATCACTAAATTATCATTGCCTTATATGTCAAGGGTTTTTGCAAAAAAAATACATTATGCATACATGAAGGCAGGTTTGCATTTCAATTCACACATTTCCTTTTGATGACCTTTAGTTTTGAAAGCACATTGCAGCTTTTCCAAGTCTTTCAGATTCTGTCTTCATCATTTCATTCCAGTATTAACATAACTGTTAGAATTCATATCCCTAAAAATACCAGACAAATAAAACAAAAGCTGTTATAATTAGGTGAGACAGTGAGAAAGGAATGAAAGGAATCAAATTAAATGAGAGAGAACCTTGGCTTCTAATATATCTGTTATCATTTCTGGCCTGAACTTCTACTTTATTCATGTGTCAGATGGAGGTCAGGGGTAGCCACCTGAATCTTGGTTACAAGACAAATGGGCAGTTCCAGTAAGGCAGCAGTTATGATAAGAAGGACTGTTGTTGAAGAGCTGGTTTAAATTATTCTTAGTAATAGCAGGAAATAGTTTTTCTATGCTGAAAATAATTCTGAGATGTCATAAAAATTTTTCCATGATAACGTGGAATGAAAAATCAAAATCTCAATCCTTGTCTCAGTAAGAAAATATGAAAAAAATAGACCTGGATGAGAAAAATAATTTTCAGAATGCTGCTATTCGGCTTGGAATGTTGTCTTTTTTAACTCTAATTTGCATAAATTTAGAAAATTGAGGAGTAATTTATAGGTAAGTTTGTAATTTTATAGTGCTGAAATGGGATATTTTAATGATTCTGAAACTTCTTCACCAAAGATATGATTTTTCAAAATGAAACCTGATCTAAAAAAGCATCAAATCTAATCCTGTCATATGAACATTTTAAAATTTGGCTGTTTGGCACCTTCTCATTAAAAAAGGTTTTATAAAAAGATTCTCTACTGCTTTTTTATGAGGCTTTTTGATTTGATGAACTGCAATCTTTCTTTTGGCAAATTGAACTCATATTGCAATGCTTAGGAATATTCCTAGAGGAATTCTAGCTGTATTTAATCATTGCTAACCTATGATTTAATATGCATTTTAATATGGGGCTTGAACACTTGTGTAGCATTACCTGGTTCAGATTCCTGAATGTCTCGAGGCAGATTGACAGCCAGTGACTTCCCAAATCTCTGTGGCAAATTTAGAAGTGATTGACTGAAACCTTTAACACGTGGAGATCTCTCAAGCCTGTGTGATACCCTTGGAGCATGATTAAGTATGTTGTCTCCAAAAGCTCTTCCAAATCTCAGGGGCAAATTTGAAAATGGTTTAATGCTTCTTTCTTCTGGATAATTTCTTCCAAATCTAAGAGGTAAATTAGCAACTGAATTTGGCATCTTGCTTGCTGTAAAAGGGTTCATTTTGATGATATCTTTTGATCCCCAGTCTTCCATTTCTTCAAAATTGAGACTCCTCTGCTTTTCTTCCAAAATATTATCTGTAATCTAAAGAAAAATAATTTAAAAAAAGATATAATCATTTTATTGGGCATTACTCCAGCTACCAATGACACAAAGTATTTGATTTCATACCTCCTTAGAAAGCTGCTGGGCAATGCTCTTATTTTTTTGAATATGTAATGTTTTTTAGATCTATTTGCTAAACTCCATTGTAATGTGAGCTCCTTCATATGGATTACTTCATATGCTGACATTGTCCTGCCTACATTTTCAGAGCTCTGACCACAAGGGCATATTTCCATATCAGTGTCAGCAAATGGTTCCGCTCAAATGGTGTCAATCTGACTCTGAGCCCAGGAGTCAGATCCTGTGCAGTCAGTTAAGATAGGACAGCACCTGCTGTCAGGGTCACATTTGCTAGTATCACCACCTGAAATCCTATGGAGTGGAAGATGCTGAACATATTTTGTGATTTCACACAGACTCATCTGGTCTGGATGAACAGGAGGATGGACCAAGCCACCTGAAGGTATAGCTCATTTCTTCCTCAGCCCTGGGTGGATGCTTTGGACACAATATCCATCCAGGCTATCAAGCAGGGAAGTGAATGGAAAGCTTTTGGGTCAAGTTCACATCATCCCTGTTCTGGCTTTGCAGCATAGAAGTTGCCCTGAGTTTTAAATGGCTTTGGTCCTCCACTAGCCCACAAGATACATGGGGAGCTCCTGGCCTCCTAATTTTTTGTGCAACCAACACAAAACACACTTTCTGTATCTATGCTGTCATACAGTGAAGAACTGAGCCTAGTGTATTACCTGTCTCATGATGCTGAGGGCAGCTGTTGCCTGAAAAAGAGCTTTATCAGTATGACCCTTCTTATGGAGCAGTGTTCTTCCCTTGGCATATTGAGAACAACTTTTGTGACAAAAATAAGTTTCCAGGACTTAACTGCAAGTATGTAAAAATCTGGATTTAAATTTCAGTCAAAGACACAAATGCTCCTAATCATAATTTCACTTTCTTGTCCTATTTGTCTTTCCTTTGAGCTTCTCCAGTTACTGGTAGAGAACAGGAATGAGCCATTCGAGTTCATACTTCATGGTTAAAACTTTAAATAAACTATCCCTCTGATTGCACCTGAACACTGCTTCTGGAAGAATATAAAAGATAGTGAGCTAAAGTCCAGAGGATTTGACTAACATAATTGAATTTGTATTTTGTTTTGAAGGATGTTTATAATACCAATGATGATAAGTCAAAAAGAGGGGTTGGCTCCCATTCCTAGGGAGCATTTGCAGGGAAAACATGAAAAATAATACAGATGAAGTGTGCAAATTTCATTTGGCACCTATTGAGACATAATAAATGTGCAACCCTGCAAAGAAATTTTTATAGGCAATTTCCAGAGTAAAATTTTAAGGCCATTAAGTATATTAGATTTAAAATGTTCTCTGTTTATCATTATTCTTTGAGTATTACAAGCATGCCTTTATTAATTTTGGATTAGTAATCTGTTATATTAGGTACATAAAACACCTGACAGGAATGTTAATTGAGGACTCACTGTGTAAGTAAGAAACTTTTCAGAAAAAGTTGCAGCCTAATCATAAAGCTGTACTGCAAGAAAATTGGAACATGAGTTGATTTACACAATCAACTCATGTGTTTGAGAAAAGGAATTTCTTGAAAATTCTTTTGACAAGCTTTTTTCATACTGCTAGTGCTGTAATGCTGAATGCTGTGGAATGAGTTTAGGACAGCCTGTGCCAAAAAAATCCAGTGTGCTCAAGATCTCACCCACAGTTTCCCCCAAACAATGTCACAGTAATACAGATCTTACCTCATAATCTTTACCATCACTGTCTTCTCTGCTCTGCAGCCTGGACTTCATTGGTTCATTTAGGCACATACTGTTTGATGTGAGAAAGACCACTGTAGCTAAAGCAAACAGAATAGACTTGGTTGAAATGACTTTCATTTTTCTCAAGTTAAGCTTACTTAGAGAGCTCAGAATCTGTACAGAAAATAAAACTGCCATCTTTTTATATAATCAGAAAACAAAACAAATTTTTTTCACCATGACATCAGTCTCTAAACCTCCAATTCCCAGTATTAATTAGGGAAGTAATTTTAATATATTGGAAGAATGTTGGGAATCTTTTTTGTGAAGCTTCTTAGACAACATAACTCCTTGTTAGGGACACGCTGACTTTACAAATATTTTGTTCTGGTGAAGTATGTCTTAATTAGCTAATTTTGAGAGCCACAAGAGTAGAGATGTACAATAGCCACAATGCTCCATCACTAGTAGACAAAATCACCTTGTTTCTTTCTTTTGTATTGGTGTCCTCAGAAGAACTATGAAAGGAAACTTTCCCCATGTAAGCATTCTTCTGCTTAAACAATCCTTTTGGACCACAGAATGCTTGTTCATACTTATGTACACCTAGAAACATTTGTCCCATTAAAATCAAGTGCTGTGTATTGGAGTTGTTGATCAGATCCTAAGAGATGTTATGCATCATCATGATCTATTGACGTACATAGTGCCTATGCTCTAAATTTGACATATTAATTTGCATTCAGAATGGGTTAGGTACATGCTTTTAAAACCCTGCCCATAAGGTAAATTTTTAGAAATTCCAAAGGTTATGTTGTATCTATATTTTTCAGGCCAAATTTCCAGCAGTGGTTTTTAATTTGCCCCTTAGCTGAACACAGTGAAAGCGCTGGACTGCCCATGCATGTTCTGTCCCAGAAGGAGATTCAGGATGCAGACTAAACCTACCCTTAAAGCACACATTGAATTGGTTGCTAGATAGGCTGGTAAACCAGGCTAATATTAGAAAAAAAATATTGTGTTGTTCTTCCATTTGTTATTCCTAAATTCTTGAACTGCTTTAAATTAGTGCTTAAAATCAACCCCATATGGAGGGAATTTGATTGCTTGCATTAAGTGCTCACACTGAAAATCAGACTCTAGGCATGTTACTTTGCAATTCAGCAGCAGGGTTGTAAAATGTCCATTCCATCACAGCACTAGCAATGTAGTCCCATGAGAACGTGTTTTATGCTGTGGGCAGTATGGATAGTATGGACTGTTTATATGTTGACAGTGTGTTACTGTCTTTGCTGCACAGTGAAGCTGAAAGATTTGCAGCTAACCTCAGTTTTTAATTAAAAAATGGCTGTTTTGATAAGTTCATGCCTGCAGTCATTTCTACCTTAAATTCTCTGAAACTGAGATCCTGAAAGCCATAAGCAGCCTTCAGGAGGAAATCCCATTGACAGAGCTGGAAGTGAAAAGCAGACAGTTTCTCCTATATGAACTTCCCCAGATGGAGAATGGGTCTAAGATTCTGCTCCTTTTTTATGTGACAGAGACCATCAAATTGCTAAAGTAGATGAATATGGTATCAGTAAGATAATTAGGAGCTCCTGTGAGAAAAGTGTGTATTTTAATGATTTACTGGCTTTTGTATGTCACTTTCCTTTGCTGTTGTACCATTACATTTACATTTACCTTTTTACATTTACATTTTTGTACTCCTTGTTTCTTTGTGGTGTGCAATCCTTCTGGCCATGTCTGATAGCAGAAAAGGTTGGGTTCAAAGACCATAGAAGCATAAATGGCTTTGAGTTGGAAGGTACCTTAAAGATCATCTAGTTCCAACCCCCCATGCCATAGTTGAGGGTGCTTTCCCCTAGATCAGGTTGCTCTGAGCCCCATCCAAGCTGGCCATCCACATCCAGGGATGGGACATCCACAACTTTTCTTGGCAATGTGTTCCAGTGTCTCACCACCCTCACAATGAAGAATTTCTTCCCCATATCTAATCCAAATCCACTCTATTTAAGTCTAAAGCTATTTGTCCTTGTCCTTTCACTGCAGGCCCTTGTAAAAAGTCTCTCTCCAGCTTTCTTGTAGGCTCCCTTTAGTACTGAAAGGTGGTTAAGGTCTCCCTGGAGCCTTCCCTTTTCCAGGCTGAACAACCCCAACTCTCTCAGCCTGTCTTTCATAGGAAAGGGTCTCCAGCTCTCTGATCACCTTCATTGCTCTCCTCTGGACTCACTCCAAGAGGTCCATGTCCATATTATGTCAGTGGCCCAGAGCTGGATGCCATAATTCAGGTGGAATCTCATGAGAGTGGAGTCGGGGGGCAGAGTCACCTCCCTCACCTTCTGGCCCCACTTCTTTTGATGCAGCCCAGGTTATGGTTGGCTTTCTGGGTCATGAGCCTTTTCTGGCTCATGTGATGGGAGTAAGCACAGTTCTGTGTCATCTCAAGGGGCAATGGTTCCCCTTGCATTCTCTGAGACTGAGTTCTACAAGGTGCTTTAGAGTGGGATGCGGTAGATAGGGAGGGAAAAGATACTGTACCAGTAGTGATTCATGAAGAGGGCTTGTATGAGCACACCTAAACCATGCATGCAGGATGTAAAAATCCATGATGATGCATTTGTTCCCAGAGAGCCTTGGTATGAGTCCTTTTCTCAGAGTAAGTGACTTGTCTTCTGTTTTTAAATAATATTCATGGCAGGGAAATAGAATTCTGGGGATACCAAAATTTTGGTATTTGCAAATCTGAGTCAAATTCTTTGGAAAACAGAGGGAATAAAACAGCACTGGAGAAGACCTCTAGAAGGAGCCCATGTCCTCCTAGTGCTCTGGCAGGTCAGGGGCAGGAACTGTCTCTTTTCACCAAGGGCTGAATGTGGATTCCTGACTCTCTGGAGCCTCACGTCAAGGGGCTTCAATCTGTGGGAGTAGAGAGATTTTCCAAGTTCCTTTACTTTATGGTAACAATAAGGACATACAATAACAATAAAGAACCCAATTCATACTCTAATATCCATCTAATGTGGTCATTCACCGCTAGGCCTTCCTTTTATCTAGCTGCTGCTCTATGAACCTTTCTTGATCAATGATCTTGCAATTAACTCTGTGAAAATATTTGCCTTCTAAATTAAGTAGTATTTCCAAGATCCAAAAGTTCTCTCTTACATTGTTTGGCATGAATACAAATTGTGCTTTCCCTGGACAGAAAAAGAAAATGTATTGCTGTTGTCCATACCAAATCAGGCTTTCTTGACATTCAGCTTGTCTCCTATGTATGTTGATTTTCTAATCAACATAAAGTGAGGTTTTCAGGTGTTTTGTAGGCCAGGCAGTCAGGGATTTGTGTGTCTATGTACTTTCTAATGAATTAATTTGCCTTTGATGGCTCTACAGCAGGAACTCCTTGGAAATTTCAAGTCAAGAAATTACAGTGATTGTTCATTACCTTCCTGAGGAAGGACTGGTTAGACCCTACTGCTCAAGTACCAGAATGGATAACGTGAGTGCTCTTCCTCAATGTGATCATGACTTCAGCAGCAGCATTAGCTGGCCCAGCTGACTTTCAACTGAGGCAGCTGAGGCATCCTGTCACGATCAATTAAAATTATTTATTGGCCGAGAGAAGACACATTTGTTGGTGATACATTATGTTGTAGAAGTGGGATGTTTATTCTTTAATTGCTTCTGATTGATCCACAAAGGGATCAAGGCACATGGAGGGGAAACAGCTCTGGGTGTTGTTGAAAATAATTTTTGAGTTCTTTGCCTCTGGTCCTAGGCTTGTTTTTTCTTTCCATCTTACATCACTAGTCAGCCAAGCTATTCAGAGGACTTTAACATAACTGGACTTCTGTTTTTAAATTTCCCCAGTTCAATAGGAATGAGCAGTGCCATCTACATGTGAAACAAGCCTCACAGGCAGTGACAACAGTGCCATCTACATGTGAAACAAGCCTCACAGGCAGTGACAATTTAAGAGTGTTCCCATTGGTGCATACTAGAGACTAGGGCAAGGTAGTGTTTTGTAGAGAGTTTTTTAGATAATTAGTTAGCTGAGAAAAGACATTTCGATGTGATACCGATAGATAAGGATAGGAGAAACAAGCTAAGAACTGAGCAACTAGTGTCTAATCACTGACAAAGGTCACAGTGACTTTCTCTGAAACAGGAAGACGGGGGAGAAAATTGCTTGCTAGAAAATGTAGTTATCTTAAGTAGAAAAGTTAGGAGAATGCAAACATAGAAGCAAAATAATTGTTAGAAGATAGAAGTAGGTGTGGTTGATCTAAGTGTGCTTTAACCAATAATGAGTTCAGCTTTTGCAATATGTATAAGCTTCATTAACACCAATATAAATATGTGTGAGTTTTCAATAAACTTCGAGATTTGCTATTCACGCATATGGTGTGTCGCATTTCTCCCGCCGTTCACGACAGTGTTTGCTTCTGGTTTTCCCTTCATTTTAAGTAGGTAGGCACATTTTGGCACATAAGTAAGAGCATTTTGGCTTAGTGGTATAAGAGTAATGTGGATCTGATCTGTGACAAGTTGATGGATATCTACTTTAAAAAATTGACATTAATATATAATTAGTAGTAATGGCAAAAGTAGCTCAATTTCATAAGCAACTCCATGCACAGTTATTTGATTCCAGTGAAAGAACAAGTTTTAATATTGCTCTTTTTTCATATGAGAATATACTTATAAATTCTTATCCATTATTAACAGCATATTGTGTGAAAATTGCATGTTATTTGACTCATGACACCAATAAGCATCTGTGCATTTCCATAATGATAAATCATTCATAATGTATTCATTTTGCCATTATATATTATATGACCTATTCTATGGCTCATTTTGAAGTAAGAAGATTTAAAAATTTGCAACTCTTATCATTGGCAAGCAATTCTGTTCATTTTTCACCCGTTCCTGTGGCATGCAGGGGGTTGTGTTTGCTTTGCTGTGCTGTGCTTCAGTTCTGGTGTACAATGCAAGGAGTATTTGCCTGGAATATGTATGACCCTAAGTAGATGGATATACCTCCACTTCACTCAGTACCCTGGCTCTGTATGCAGATGTAGGCCTGGTGTCCCTCTCATACTTATAATAAATGTTTCAGTGATCAGGGGAGCTAGTGAAGCTTGCTTTCCCATAGCTTATTGATTGAATATTAAATGACAGTGGGTAATCTCTGAGGTCCAGGAAGGATTAACCTTACTGTAGGATGTCCCTGTGAGCAATGTCTCTGTCCTCTCTTGCTGTGCCTGTTATTTCAGAGAGATTTTTCCCTGCCAAATTTGACTGAACTTGACTGCTAGACTTGAAAGTTATCAAAGGTGACTGACAGACACACACTTATGCACTGAGAAACAGACTTGCCACATTTTGTTAGAAAACCAGAACCAAATCAGGAATGGCTCTGCTGAAATACAACAGGTATAAAGCCTCAACATCTTCAAATTTACTGTGGACACAGTGATAATTTTGATCTTTATTAATGAGGCATCTTCTGGGGTTTTGCAGAATAGGAGAACCTACTCTACTGTGAAAGAATAGAACTTACTCCACAGTGAAGGCCCCATTCTGTGTGTACTGTAGCTTGGTATGGAAAAATAACATTCATAAAACAGCCCTCTCTGATTTGCAGAATCAGACCTTCAGTTTTAAACCACATTTTCCCGTACCTGAGCTTTCCTGTTAGTTGGGTGGTAGTAAACTAAGGACAAATGCATAAAAATATAAAGGTACAAGTAATCTCATTTTTAGGTTAACCCTATGAATTAATCACCACTGTTAGAAGATACTTCCTCCCCTTGATTCCCTGCATACAGACTATAGATGTGTAATTTTACATTTTTTTTTCCTTGAGCTTTTGGAGCAGCAGGACAGCATGAGAGACAATGAGAGGCTTGAGCTGTTATGGTAACAAGCTGAAAACAACTTTGTCTTCTTGGTAAACAAGGTGTGAACAATAATTCCAGATTAGACAGGTTCTTCAATTATACATTTGTGTTAGTAATAAAATAAACATGTTTTCAATACATTTGAGACATAAATATCTTCCTTTTTACTAACTACTCTGCAGAGTGTAATACCATACTTACCAATCTACTGTAGCTTGTAGCACTCTTGCCCATTCTTGTCTATTAAAAATTTAACTCTTTTACCATACATTATTAAAAGTGCTTTGGTTGGCTGCAAATCAAGAAGGACTTCATAAAGTCTTACAAGAACAAGAAATCTGATTAAATATAGAGTCCACAGGCAGCAATGGAAAGTGTATGAGAAAAAATGCAACATTAAATTATGCCTTAAAAACTCCTTCAGGACTTTAAAAAAATCATTAGTAGATTTTATTCAAGTTAACAATTAACCAAGGGCCTCCTAATAGATTCATTATTCCATGTTTTCCCTTCACTTTTTCAGTTTGGAACTTGTGCTAGTTATAGATACAAATACCTTCATTCCTTGTTCTCCCCTTTTTCAGAATGTTTTTTTTTCTCAGAAATATTATTCTCTTTGAATAGTTCCCCTGTGTCTTGTATATAAACATAGGAGTTTGAAGATTAAATTATGTATTAGCTGAATTGGGGGTTGCAGGGACTGATTATCACTCTAGGGAAAAACATAAACAATTGAGGAGAGGAAAAGTATTAAGATAGAACACCTGTGTTTTGTGGAGTAAGAAAAAGACTACAAGCACTTTCCTGACAAAGCTGGAGAAGCAGGTCCAGCTTATTTGAGCAAGCCTCCTGCCAGGGCCACCTCCCAGGAAGAGGGTCAGGAGCTTCTCAGCTGCTTGAAATAGGGCTGGGGAAGGGAGGTACCAACTTGATGGAAAAGAGGCAAGATTAACAGTGCAGACAGTGGCCCAAATATTGCCAGATTTGTGCAGCTTTCTTTGGCACTTTTACTGGATATTGCTGGACAGTTTGCCTGCTTTAGCACTGAAATTCTTATGGCCCTGTGAAACAAAGAAGAAAGTGACTTTTCTCCCCTACTTTCTCTCCCTCTTAGTATTTTTTTTAATTGTGCTTCCCTCTTCATCTGAAATACAGAGGACAGATTCTTGTGAAGATCTGATCCTTATGGTGTGACTCAGAAAGTTTCTGGGGGAAGGATGGGAATGGTAAGGTGCAAGCCAGTACTGGATGTTCTACCACTCATCTGTGATATCTCAGGGCAGTTGAATGAGAAAAGCCCTTGAAGAAATAAATAAGGGGGAAAAAAAGCACTGAGAGGACAAATCTAGAACCTGAATACAGGATGGCATGTGCCATTTTCAAATAAAAGGATCTAGAGGAAAACACCAGGATTACTCAGGTTTAATTGATGTGCTAGTTTGGGGCCCATGTGTACTGAAACAGCTGTGTTCAACCTCACTCTGCTTTGAAGGAGAACACTTTAAAACTGTTACACTGGGGTGTCTAATTTATTATATAATCTGATGAGTTGGAAGAGACCCATCAGGATCACTGAGTCCAGCTCCTGGCCCTGTGGAGGACACACTAAGACTCACACCATGAGCCTGAGAGCATTGTCTAAACCTTTGTGAGTAAAAACCATTTATTGGTCCTTCTAGAGTTATCAGTGGTGTCCAGCATTTCTGGGATGGGCTGACAATGGCCTGGAACTGTCACTCTTAAATTCTTGACATATCAGCTTGGGCATCAGGAGCTTTTAATAGAATGCTGTTCCTCAAAATCCTTATCAAATGCCAAGTCAGTTCATTTGATACTCAGTTCCCTGAACCTTGCACTGATTTTCTAAATAGACAAAACCAAGGAGTTTTAGTCCTAAAAGCAAAGGTTCTGGTGGTGATTGCTGCATTGTAAGAGAAGTGCTAAGAGCAATGAGAGCTATGTGTGGTGCCAGGGCAGCAAAAGAATCAGAGGCAGAAAGCACAGGAGGAGAAGAGCAAATCTGGACAGTCTGTGCAGGATGTCGACCCAAAGCTTAGTTCCTGGCTCTTGAGTATAAGAACTAAGTAAATTTTGAGTTATAGGGCTATAATTCCATTGCTGCATTGTGGTGACTGTATAAGGCCACTTGAGCTCTGCTCTTATAGTTTATGATTCCACCACAATCCCCTGGTGGAATTACAGCCCTGTAATTTTTTACAGTAGAGAGCTGCTTATTTTCCTGTTTATGACAGTACATCATTGGAGAAGTTGGTAATGGTCACCTAGTCCTAGCATATAGTCCCTTATACTCTTGCATTTGTTTTTGAAGCAAAAATTAAAATTGTTCCTTAGGAGCAGGCTGACAGGCTGGGCACAGAGGAAGGAAGCTCATTTTCTACCTCTTTATCTCTTTAAAGATTCTTTAATTCAACAACTATTTGTCTGGATGCAGGAGAACATAATGACTACGAATTTCACATCTCTGTGTGACAAACAGCTGTAAGACTCCTGCATATTTTCCTTTCTCTTTCTTGCCCTCCTGCTGTATATTAATTTCTCAATTAAAGCTCATCCCACCAGCCCCTTGCACAGGATGTGACCATAATGGAGGGCTGAGGGGAGGTCAGTGTGGATCACCACAGGTGGATGCCAGGACTGAGGAAGAAACAGTTCTTGGGCTTGATCCCACCCTAGCACCATGCCATGGATTTTGGTCCAGAGCAGATGGACATAACTGCTAATTTGATTAGCTGTGAGTGTGGAAGGGAGGCAGTCACAGCAAAAGGGGATGGGCACAGTAGGCAGGTAATTGAAGGGTCATATGCTTGTCTGCTGTAGCATCACAGCCATATTCTGCTCCACAGGTAATGGTGCCAATTACTTAGTGCACATAAATGAATAGAAGCATTTAACAATCAGCACAGTTGGCCAATCAAGCCATTGTACCCTGAGTACTGAGAGAAGGCACCACAAATGTGGCAACAGTTCTGGGGAGCTGCTTAGGAGGGTTAAGTGTTTGAATAGAGAGGTAGGGGATACCCAGAAGCTTTTGATTTTGATGGAGGTACTGACCTTGGCATTTAGAAAAACTCAGTGTCTCTATTAACATCTTTCAGTACAACTTTCAGTGATTCTCTGGCATGTCAAAAAGCATGTGTGTGGCCAAAAGGAACCAAACCTGTCTCCACACGCAGACTAAGGGGTGTATAATAGACATGTCTGCAGGACTGCAATTTCAGATGAATATGAATTTTTGAAAAGGTGTTTCATTACAAATACTGAATTACCACTAATTCTAATCTAGAAAATTATCATTGTAGTGTCATAGGACCAGTTACACGTGGAGACTTCTTTGTTTCTTTTTGTTGTAAACAACAAAGTGCTGGATGTGACACATGATAATCATTCTTTTTCTTGAGTCTGGGATGTGAAGAAGTATACCAAAAAATCTATTTTGATATCTGCTTTGCCAAGACCCCTAAGATTGGACATTTGCTTTGGGAAAAAGCTGACACATCCACCTCCTCGACCCAGAATCTACTGATTTAGAACATAAGCTGTTATTTTCAGGGCATATTTTAATTAAACTATAGATAAAAAACCCTAAGATACCTAGACATTAAGAAGTGGATTGCAGCTGGTGCCCTCCAAGCACTGGTCAGTGCAATACGTGCTGCAATTTCAGGTGAGGCATTTTTTGTAAGCTTTTAATACAGTCTATCATAGGTTATTCTATAGTAGTTCCTACAACAGCTCAGAATTTTCTATATTTTTTTTATTTGTAGACGTTTATGATCGATATAATATCTAAATTAGGCTCTTACACAGTTTGTCCACCTTCTTCCGTTGGGCACGCACTGCTGTGTGCAAATAGAGAGAAAGGCCAAAGGATTTATTCAGTAGTGTTTCCATTTAACCACATGGGGGCATGAGATATTTATTTAAGAGAGCTTTTTAGGCATATAACTGGGAAATATGAGGAAAGGAAGCCTGCCTGGTAAACTGGAATCAAAATTGTCACTTGCTTTTTCAGATCTTTGCTTCCCATCAAAATACTTAGTAAACTGTTATTGCAAATGACATTAACCTAAAATATAGTAGCAAACAAAAATATAGCATGGACAGGAAAGAATATCAAAACAGATTTTAAATATCCCCATTAGTCAAGCTAGCCTCTAAATATATTTTTATGATGCTATTCTGGGGCCTCTGTGAGCAAAATCTGAAATCTTCCATGTAACACTGCATATCTGACTTAAATAGCCTCAATATTCATATTAAATGAGAAGGAGGCTGCTCTGAAATATAGCAACTTACATCTGGAGTAAATCCATTTCATTAATTGCCTAGATGACATTAATTTTTGTCATTCACTTGCAAGATGAATACTGTGCTCTATACATTACAGCCCAGATCCAGCAAAGCTCATGAAATCACAGCTAATGATGTTAAGTGCTTGGATAGTTCTCCTTGAGCACATGCCTTAAGCTGAATATGTATTGACATGCATTCCAGCACAGAAGAAGTAGCACAATCAAACCTTTAATTAGTTTTAAAATGGAATTCAAAATGCAATGCAATTCTTTGCACTTTACATTGAAAAAAAAATGCATGCTTTGAGACTCTCTTGGGACAGACATGACTAAACCTATTTATCCACTTTGGTTTCTGAAGGCAATGAATGCTTATTGTTTTCTGCTGCTTTTCTCCCCTAAATTTATAAATTTATTTTGCTCAGTCAACTGGCTTGTTTACAGCAGAATATTTATATGACTAATTCCAAGACTGTGTTTTAATGGATTTTTTTAATTTATAAGAAAATTCACACATTTCATTGGTATTTAAAAGGCTGGAATATTTTTGCTTCTGCTCTTGTAGTCTTAAATCAAAGCAAAAATGAGCAGCAGTAACACTGTATAAGCAAGTGCTCACAGTACCTGAAAGCTTGTTTCTTTTCAAAATAAGTAGAAAATCAGGATTTTGTTCTGCACATTTCTGATGCAGATATTTAATTCTCACACAGGTCAAAGGAGCCATAAATCTAGGTCTTGTATTTTTGAGCCATTTTGTGCTTTCCATTCTGCAGTATTCAGCATGTGCCTTTGACATATTGATGTCTGTCTAAAACAAGATTGCTGCACACAGGTGAATTCCAAGTCTGAGAGGAGAGAGGAGAGAAACTGAGAAAAGGACCCTGAATTCAATTCATACTTCACCAAAACTTGGAGTACTTATTTTCCTTAGCTTTGTATAAACCCATCTTTGTGGAAAATATATTTCTACAGAAAGTCTAAATATTGTCCAGAGTCAGAAGACGGAGGCAAAACTATTTCTGATGATAATGTAGGTTGTACAGCACAGCAGAATTTATTCTAGCAGACTACAGCTGTTGGGTACCTTTTCCTAAGCTATAAAACCTCCTTATGTCAATGTCTGGGCTTGGATCCATTCAGTTTGCTCCAGCAGTTTAATCCTGACATCTTGCATTTTTAAGTGCTCTGTAGAAGCTTGCCTAAAAATCCTTCCCAGAAAATGCTGAAATAACTTGATCTTGCTGATCCACTTGTATATCAAAGGAGCTCTCATGTCTCTTGGCTGTGTTCTCAGAGTTAAAACACAAGCACATGAGAGGAACTGTGACAAGCAGAGGATGAGTCCACATTGCACCCCTACCCTGGCAAAATGTGACACTGACTGACATTAACTGTGCCCTTTCTGTCCCCAAAACAGTCCATAGTAGGTTTGACTGCATTTCTTTTATGTTCCCTAAAATGTCTGCTCCTTGCTAGCAATGCAGCACTTGTGTGTATTAATCTCTAAAGCTATCAGCTCATCTCTGCTCTTTTAAAATGAATGAGGCAATGAACGTGGTGTCAGATGCTGTTTTCCAGTAAGCTTTTCTGCTCCACTAATGCATCAAATATATTTAAATTTACTATTCACATAACTTTTTATGGAACACTATTAAGCCAATTTGGTTGATAACCACTGTAACCTTTTTAGTAAGTTACAGCACAGTGAGGTCACTATTCCTGGATGTGGTTTGCTGTATCATGCACTATGTGCTGATGCCATGATGTCCTTGTATGAAGCAGGAGAGCACAGTTAGTTGGTTTTGTTTGTGGGTTTTTTTGTTAAAGATTGCTTGTTTTTAAATCGAGAACTGATTAGAGAGAATGATTTAATACTGCTTTTCCTCAAAAGCAACATAGTCTTGGGAAATGATCAAACAGTCTCTCTAAGCTGGTTACCACCTTCCTGACTTCAAGTTGTTTTTAAATGAAACATCTGACACATTTTCCAGCTGGGATGTCATTTTGTTCTTCTTGACAAAGTAATTCAAAATTCACTGAAAAACAAGCTGAATGGATGAGGGATTTTTTTTTTTCCCACAGACATCTGTAGCTTTCTTTCAAAGCTGATGTGATCTTTCATCTGGACAAGAAAGGCTTTGATCCAAAGTCTAAGATCCCCATATCTCCCAGTTAATTGGTGTTAGTGAGGTAGGTTTGACAGTCTTTAACACAATCTGTGGAATTCTTTACTGTGTTAAGACCTGTCTATTGTGGCTCAGTCAGCTCAAAGACATCGGCTTTCTCTTGTTTGACTTCTGTCCCACTGGAGATGGCTACAGGTTTTATGTGCTTTCATTATTTTCTCTTGTTAAAACCACTGAATGCCAACAAAGCAAAACACTTGTGAAACTGAACAAAAACAATGTCTTACAGACATTCCTGCAACCTTTGGTTTTCACACAAACTCACAGATAAGAGAGGAGGAGAGGGGGATCACATTAAAAATTGAGCTCTTCAATTATAGATAACTTGCTTGCTTTTTGGGGTGATCATGTCTGTAATATATTTGTTATTTGATCATCCTGTAATATATTTATTGATTGAAATAATAAAAGCATAGCATTTTAGTGTGATTACTTTAAACAAAATCTGTGCCCTTCCTTCATGTTAGGACACAGCAGAATAAAGAAAATCTTATCTTCACCATTGTGCAGCATTTGGCATTGAGGGTAATAACTTGGCAAAGAGCTCTTACTGTATGGGACTTTTTCACACGCTCCTGTGTTAATGTGGATTTTACACAGTCAATGGACACAGCCTCACAGCCACACTGTTATTGGAATTAGAGAGGAGACAGGAAAGAAATGCATAAAATTAATTTCCTTTTCTGGTTCAGGGGCACTACAAAAACTCCTGTCACTTCTCCCTCAGGGTGCACTGCAACTCCATGTTCCTATACTGAGACTACAAGAAATATTACAACCAAAAAGAAAAGGAACAGTAATAATTACAATAACAGACCATTAATATTATACCTAAAGAACACTTACAATATCCTGGGTAGATAGTCCAGCTTTCTACAGATTAAAAACTTTATGCTTTGTAATCCATCCTTTTTCCAATGGAGCTTTTCCTCTCAGACAGTCTAACAATTAAAATTATCCAGTTAAACTTCATGTTTGAAAATATATGTACCCAAAAATGTGTCAATTTTTTTCCCTACCACAATTATTAATCTCATAAATTGTATTATGCTTTTGCTTAGACCCTGCTCAATTCTTTATCTTTGCAACTATAACAAAGCTACAACTTCACCAGAAAATGCAACTTCTTCCCTTGTCTGTGAGATGGTGGGAGTGAACATGCCTCATGAAAAATCATTGGTGAAAAATATTCTTAAGTAGGTGACTGAATCAGATACTCTCAAAACATGCAGCTCTCATATTCCTCTGGGCACTGACAATTTGCCAGCTATTCTCCAAGGTGCAGCAAGCAATGTAATAGAGAACAATTCCCATTTAAGTACCATGCTGAGCTGTTGCAGCATTGTTTTGGGTGCAGACAAACCAAAAGCTATTGACCACAGCAATGCTGAAAAGTCTCTGACTCCAAATTACCTCAGCATTCCAGAAGTACATTTTGGAAAGATTGGAGGATCTTTGTGGAGTGTTTATTGTTTGTTAAGCTAGAGGGTAAGCTTACTCAGGTCCTGATACCTGATAATAAGAGCATAATATGAATTTCAATATTGAAAATATTAAAGATGAAAGTAGAGATTCCTCATCCACCAGTCATAAAAAGCACAAAGCAAAAATCATTATTAGCTGATATGTTTGAGAAACTATGCGACAGCTATGACCTTGCAGCTGTTATTGATCTTGGCAGTTAGAGGTTTAATATTGATTAGAAACTGATATACTACTGACATGCACATATCCATTTCTTTCTGAATATATCTCTCATCTTTTTTCTTCAGGTTCATCTCTAGAGCAAAGATCTCAGAGTTCAATGAACTACTCAATAGTGGCTTCTGCATCCCAAAGTTATTTTTTTTAGTGCAGACTATTTCTAAAAGTTGATAGGAAAGCAGTGCCTTTGAACTACAATGAATGTGGATATCTGCAGAGGATAAGGCTTGATCTTAAGTAGGAAGCTCAGGTTTGCAGGAAAAAATGGAAGAAAAATGAAATGAGGCTGTAAAAAAATATTTTTACATTGATGAAAAAAATCCAACTCACCATTGTAAATAGGAATAGAAGGCAGCATATAAATGGAGACACATGATTGGTTTTTCGAATCAGGGCCAGGACAGAAAAGTGTTAAAAGAGCTGGTCCTGTGCTCGGTGAAGAAGAGATATTTCAGGATAAAAACTCTTTTCACAAGTGATGCTGACATGCCCACACTGTAACTATCTGTGACAAATGTGTCAGTGGTCAATGAGATTGTTCAGATGTGGATGACTTGCAGGTTTTGAGGAGAAGGGAAGAAACAAATAGATCTAATCTCTCCTTAGGTGAGCAGGTCACTTGGTCTGTGCTGGGATCCATGACCCTGTGTGTGCTGTACCTCAAAGGGCTTGGCCTGCCATAGCCTGATCTGCTGTCCACACCAGCAGCTTCTGCCTCCTATGGGATGGAGCACCTGGTCTCTGTATGTGAGATTTGCAGCCCTCAAACAGCCATGCCCATGCTGCTCCAAGGGCTTCCTGGTGTTTTGAAGCAGGCACAAACTGCCATTTTTAGAAGTCATGGCTGCAAATGAAGGACACAAGAATCATTCCTCCAGTCTTGAAGCTGTGAGAGGCTGCTCTAGAGACTGAAGAGAAAACATACATAACCAAGTGCGTTAAGCAGCCACTGTAGGGGTTGCCACTCATTTTGGACTGGGGATTTTTGTTTGTTTGATTGTGTTTAAAGGGTGCAATAATTTCTTTTTAGCACAGTAGTGTGTAACTTTTCCATTGGATGACTTCTTTAGGAAAGTGTAACAGATGTAGTGATTATTCTCTGGCGTCCTGAGACAAGTGCCTGGCTGTTTCCATATCACTAACGAAATCTGAAACCAATGAGAGATTTGGACCAGTTGTTAAGTTACATACATAAAATCTCCTACATGAGCTTAGGGTTTTTTACATGTTTAAGCACCTAGGCTTGATTCAAAGGGACTGATGGAATAACCAGGCTTTATGCATTAGACATGAAAGGCATTTGAATAAATTCCAGTTCAGCATTTACATCTGGCATTTTCAAGATTTACTCTTATCTCACTTCCTTTCAAGAAAATTGGGATTGTGCTTTACCCAGCTTTTCAAGCATTTCCAGATAAATACCTTCAGAGAAAAGAAATCTGGCTGAAGAATGTACTTGCTTCCTTTACTTATTCACAATTTCGGCAACAAACCCATGCAGCTTTTTATTTTTAACCTCTTCAGGGCTGAATGTGTCAGAAAGTTCAATCACAGCCCAAAGAGTTCCATATACTTCTTGTTAACATTTTGGATTGGCATAGATGTAATCTCATTAGGGTATCCTTGGAGAATGACACACGGAGGGAAGTAGCTTCTATTGTTTACTTGTACTATATGTTGGGATAATCTGTGAAGCCCTAGTGGAGTTGTAACTCTGAACATGCTGATCAGAAGCATTAAGGAAATTAACATAAAGCTCTATTAATGGCTTAAGGGAATCTGACTAAACAAACAAGGCCACACTGAGCAATAAATGTGAGTCTCAGACTGCATGACTTTCCTCGTAACTGCTCTAATTAATTGCCACAAAAGATTAATTTTATAATACAGCATGCATATCAAAGGGAATAACTTCGTGATTTAAGTGTTACGTGTCTCCCTGGGAGATTCAGGTTCAGTTCTTCATGCAGCTGTTGTCAGCCTTCCAAAATATAATAGCTAAAATGAATTTCTTGGATTTTACTGCTGGAGCTTCTATGGAATGGAGACCTCAGATCTTCTTCCGCTCAAGTCAGTGGCAGGTTGCTATTAATTTCAGTGGAAGCAGAAGCAGGTACACAAATAGTAAAACCAAATTCTGCTTTGAAACGTGTTTACACTTTTTCATAAATTTAAAACCATGTTATCACACACAAAATATCCCTGCCAAAACCCTGCTTTCCAGTAGTGGTTCAGCTAAACGTGGTGACGTGAGCTCTGTACAGCTCCTTTTCAAGCTGGATGCATAATTAGCTGAAATTGATTGCATTGGTTTCTGAATCACAATGTGGCAGAATTGTGATTTAGTGTGTTTGGAAATGCAGCAGAGCTAGGCTATAAAATTTCCTGTGAAATATGTTAGAGGGGATGACTGTAATAGACTGCCTTTGCATGACCTCTTCTTTGGTCAGTAGTTAAATTCTGCCTTGTCCAGAAAAAAGTGAGGTGGAGTTCCTTGGAAGAGTTTGAACCCAGTATGTGCTTTCTTTTTGGTCTGAAGCAAGGACATCCATGACACTTTTTTATATGCTGCTCTAATGCTGTATATTCACCTGTATATTGAAGCCCATACTGGAAATTTCAGGTTAGAAGACAGAGAAGTTGTCTAAGAGCTCAGGCACACAGGCTCAGGCACTCATACCAGATAAAACTGTTTTCTTCCAGTCTAGTTATCTTTCTGAGGTGGTTGCCTTTATGAGCCAGAGAGAAAAATATGCATTTTTCAAGTGCAATTCCTCTGACTTCAAGACTTGCATTTTAGAAGGTGGATGGCACCCAGACTGTCTGACTAACTCTAATTTTGGTTCTATGAATCCCAGCTGCAACCAATCTGTTGCTTGAAATAGCTGCCAGTGTTGTTTTTCAGTGCCACAACTGAGCTTGTGGTATCTATATGAATGGTTTAAGTGACAGCAAATGTAAGACAACATGGCTTTGATTAGCCCCAGTGAAGAGGGTGAAGCCAAGTCACAGAATTTTATATTTGCATGGCCATGCACATAGGAAGTGTGCTGATAGCTCAGCTAATGTGTGATACCCCAGCTGTACATCTGAGCCCAAGGGGTCATCAGCCAGGCTTGTTAATCACCTCAGTGAAGAACTGTCAAGCAGAACAATGGCCCTCTACTTGTAGATCTTGGCTGAAGCTGTTATTTGATGGTTGGCCTGATCTTTCCTCTCCAAAAACTTGTGAATGGAATCCAATAATTATTCTTGGTTTATTTTGACAAGTGTTTTCATTGCTTCCCCCTCACTTAATATTTATCTACATGAGCCAAGTTGGAGGCTTATGTTTTAAAGAAAATGAATGGTGAAATAAGATTCTGCATACAGAATAAGCAGCCTAACTAGGTGACCTGATTTTTAAAAATGTCAATTGCCCAGAAAAGACTTCCAGCCGTAGAGACCATTAAAAAAATCTTAGCTTTGTAACTGTTATTACAGTTATTATTTATGGTATGTATTGCAGTAGTACTCTGGCAGCACACAAAGACCCATTGTGTGAGGCACTGTACGACCACAGAGACCAAAGTTACACAGATTAAAATTCCAACTGCCTGTTCCATGGTGGAAACAAACTCAGAATGTGCACACCTCCCTCAGCCACCCCCTCCTTGGAAAATGTCTGTCAGCTATTCAAATGCTCTACTTGTTAAATGAATCAGTCAGCCAGTAGCCCTTGCAGGGCAGAAGAGGAGCCAGGAAGATTTGTCCTGTATACCCCATAATTTCTGAGACCCCTCTGGACACTGGTTAAGGGCACTCTCTGCTGCTCTCCATCCCTGGGCACGTCACAGTCACTCAGTACGAGCCCAGCCAGTTTTCTCCATGCAGCACTAATGGCTTTGGCAAAAGTGACAGGTCCCCTTATTTGTGGCTGTTTCTGTGCCTTTCACGCCCAATCAAAAATGTTTACAAAGGTGCAGTCAGGGAATGAAGGAGAGAGGAGCAGAAGAAAAGAAATCCAATTTTGTTTGGAAACACTTTCAGAGCTTAATTAGTAAAGAGGGGGGGTGGGAAGGGGGGCTGAACAGGTGGTGTATTATTCTGCCAGGGATCTTCAAAAGCGAGGGAGCGCATATTGTTAGTTTTCTGCAGAATGAAAAATGAGAAGGTTGGCAGTACCTGGGTACCTAAGAGCAGGTGAGCTGCTGAAGTAAGGTCAGAGTTATGCACACATAGGCACTCAAAAAATCTGCATAGAAAAAAAATTCCTTTTTACCCATGAGGGGACAGATCCCAGCTCCGTGTCGGAGATTTACATGGATTCATATTCATTACATTAGCAGTAGCCACATTTAGCAGCGATTCCCAAAGGAGCAGGAAAATGATGGCCTCAAAGAAAGCTGCCACATTTCAAACTCTCCAGCTGTGCCTTGCCACCATTGCTGCATTCCACTGCCAAATGCAGTAATTTATGAATTTGTCTTTTTTATCTGAAAAAAATGTTAATTTACAGAATGAAGAGAAGAATAGGAAAGCGCTAACATGCCTGGAAAAGAAATGTCTGTATTTTCCTTTAACTGCTTTATAACTATTTCTCTGATGCTGTAAATGTTATTTGTGTTCATAAGGTCATTATTATTTTGCATTAGATGCTTGAAAGAAAGCAGGGGTGCCAGCAGATAGAGCATTCCAGCTTACAAAAGAGTCATTCTAAAGACATGGTAGCCCAGCAAGACTACCACAGAGTTTGAAAACATAGAGAATGAATTATGAACAGTAATTATTTTTTGCTTTGTCTATATAAGTACTGAGCATGGTCTGTAAAAGTATAATAGATATTGCAGTTGTTTCAAAAAAGCTATTTTATGTTGCATTGGATGGAATTATGTACATGTATATCTGTTCTGGTAGGGCAGACTAGGACTTACATTTTTTTATTATTGCATTATTAGTAAAGTAAAGCAAAGTCTTAGTCATTTGTCTGACACCAAAAAGAAAAGAATATTCTTCCTAATTAAATATATGTCTCTCCCTTAGCATTGCTGCTGAGAGCATCAAGCAGAGCTGTCTACAGGACTGCTGAAAGTGTTTGCAGGCAGAAAAATATGTGCATAATAGTCTTACTTGTGGGTTGATTCTGTTTTGCCGTGTTTCAGTTTTCAGTCTAAGGGAATTAAATTGCACTCCATAAATTTTTGGATTTTGTGGAGTATCTTAAGGCAGGAGGTCCAAAGTATGGCTTTCTGTAAAAGTTTCTGTACCTTGAGTGGCACTTTGGTAGAGGTGGAGCTTGGTAGAGTCCAGGAGCAGCTTGGCAAAGGCTTTCTTATACTGCAGTTTAACAAGTTCAGCACTAGCACTGGGACCCAGGATAGAACCTTTCTAATTCAGAGTTTTGCTACTGTGGTGTTAAAAGGAATGAAGATCCTGTTCAAGTGAGAGTAGTTCACATCCAGGGATATCTGCCAGCAGATCAGCAGGTAGAGCTGTATTAAAACCTTTATGTGCTCCTTTGTGAAACCAGGCATTTATAATGTTGACTAATTATGGTGCCTTCCCTCTGGTGCTCAATTATTCCCCGTTTTATGGGCTACTTAATGAAGCAAAATTCTTCATTAGTTTTTGAAATGTCTTTAAAATCTAGTGCTAGGGGCTGTCTTCTCAAAATGATGCCTGCCTGGACCAAAGTCTCCTGCTCTGTTGATAAAATGGAGGCAAAGGCACTGACAGAAGGAAATAATCAGCTCAAGACTCCAGGAAGGAAAGGTACACTTTTTACCTGGCTGGTGAAAATAAACTGAATGGGGTGAAAAAATACCTCTTAATGGCAACTCAGCCCATCTTGCTCTGCACTAAAGTAAGGCAAGATTAACAGCCCAAGAGAAGACAGGACCCCTCCAGAGGGCTCTATCCTGACACCCTGTAGGTGAGGAGAGCCAGCATGCTGTGCCTGCTGTGTGCTGCCTGTGGCACAGCAATCAGGAGGCAGCTATGAGCAAGGTCCTCAAGTGCCCCTGAGAGCAGGCAGGGAGTGTTTTGCTGTGAGTCAGGAGGAAGGCTGGCACTGTGGCACCTCTCATGGGGCTTAGGCAACACTGAATTCTCTGAATATCTCTAGATATCTCCTAGGTTCCCTGGCCAGCAAAGAAAGGAACAAAGCAGAAGTGGTTTTGTCTCCTGCCTCAAAAGGTCATTCTGATACATCATTGATCCTTCTCATTGAACATGGTTCCCTTTATTTCACTTCAGGGGTTCACCTGTTCACTTAGTATTATTCCTTTTCCTCGCTCCCATACTGAAAATAACAATCTCCTGGGCTTTCAAGTTTGTTTGCTGCTAGTGTTTAGGAGCTGTGAATCAAAGTCCTCTTTCACTTATAAGCCTTTCATAATGCCTCTGATTTTGGTCATGGTATGTAGGATTTACACCCATGTAAATGAAATCAGTACATGACCCATGACAGGGGCTCCTTAGCAGTCTTTTTTTTAGACTGTGTAAATTAATTTTTCTTGAGTTTCCTCTCAGGATAGCATAAATTATGAGACAAAAACCTATAATTCACTGCTAGGCAAGCAGCAGTTACTCCCCCTCTACCACTTTCCTGCCAAAATGATGGGAGAATAGCTGGTGATCTCAGCTTGTGTTTGCATGGCGTGAACAAGAACAAGACAGAAAAGAACAAGACAGAAAAAATGCTTGCTCAGGTGTCAGGAAGGCATGTACCCATTGTTGCCATTGCCTTGCTTCCAATGTGGGAAATTCATTGGAGAGCAGAGGCAACTGTCTGTGCCCTCTTGCTTCTTGGTTCCCCTTAATATGCAAAGGAGAGGATATTATTGCCCACATAGAAATTGTGTGCTGATGAACGCACAAAGTATTATACTGGATGTTCCTGGTTGCTGAAATTGCATCATCAAGGTTTCTTTTATCTTTCCTCTTCTTTGATTCAAGAGCTCACTATGTAAATATTGATAGCTCACTATGGCTATCAAGAGGCAGAGGAGAGTTTCAAGAGACCTGGCAATTTGATGTCAGCCCTTTAAATTATGATAATATTTCTTCTTGCACTGTGTTCTAAAGGTTATGCCCTGCACTTGGCCCACACAGAGACTGCAGCATCATGGAAGCCCTAAGAACTGCAAGGCTCACATCCTTCCACTCTGAGGGCTACATCTGCAGATATTGAGGTGGCTGTAACTGCCTCTGACTGCTCACCAGCCATGCACCAGCCACCAGTCACCCCTCAGAAGAGCTGGGGGGCCTCAGGTGTCAAAGAGCAGAGCATGAGAGACAAGAAGCCCTGCAAACCCCCCATTCCACAGCAGGAATGTCCCTGCATAGGCTGCTGAATCAGGTGGTGAAGGTGAAGAAGCAGGTGACTGTGTTGGCTGACACACTGCCTGTTGTACTGAAGTCAGACCAACCCAGCTCACTGGAGATGCTCCTGGCTTCTAGCACAGATCCAGTAATTCCTTGCATTATGCAGGTGGGGATTACAGCAGCTTGGATTTTTCAGTTGTTTTGGTGACTGCTCAGTTTCATTTCTATTTGCTAATGTATCATCATCCTTCTGAAATACTCTTAACCTTCTTTATAGACTTCCCAATGTGAAAGTATTATTATAAGCCCACTCATATTTAGCAACAACTGAAGTTTTTCATCTTGAGATTCATCCCTTACTCTCTGCTGAACTGTGAGAGTGAGTTACTACCTTGTAAGTGACTCACAGGTATTTATTATTCTGTGTATAAAGGTCAGGTTTTAATGTTCTGAGTGATATATGGACATGGCTCAAGATCAGGCAGTCTTGAATGATAGGTCTTAAATTATGATCCCGTGGAAGAGGAAAGAAATAAGAAATCACAACTTTTGTTAAACAAACCTAAAAAAACACTTGCACATATTTGAGCTGGTGGTGGAAACCTGCCAATTTCAGAGGCTGGTTTGCTAAGCCATAGTTTTGTGGCTCATGGAGCCCAGATCAGAGAACTGAGAGGAAATTTTTAAAGGCCATATTCATGTCTATCTATGCTTGCTTTCTGCTAGTCTCTCAAAGTGGAAATATTCAGAATTAATAGATAGCAGAGCTGATAGCAGACTGTGAGAGGATAATCCCCAAACACCCTTCTGAGAGTGTCTTGACACTCTCACATCTGCTGGGGACCTCTAGGTGACCTTGCCTACACCTATGCAACAGAGCTGTCCTCAGGCATCTTGCTTCCCTGTGCATGTGCATAGCCTTTAGGCATTCTTCTGTTGAGTGGATCAAAAACTAAGGTACCTTTGTGGGTCCTCCTGCAAATGCTCATACCCTGTGATACAATTTTCAAAAATTCAGATCTTGGGCTCCAGTTCAGAAGGATGTGTAGGTCACAGAAGGGCAGCAGTGTCACTTCTCTGCTTTCTGCCTTCCTGCAGGGAGGCAGAACAGTGGTTACAAGAAGTGCACTAGAAGTTGCAAACTGGTTCAAAGATGCCTTCTTATCTGTTGTCCTGAGCTCTTCTAAGACATGGTTTCTTGTAGTGGAAAATTTAGCCACATGCCTTATATTTTTAAAATGTTTTACACAGGTAGCGTACTCACCCTCAAATGACCTGAAATACAAATAAAAAAATGTATGTGGTTTTATATCTGGTACAGCTGAAATTCTGCTATTCTATTAATCTGTTCTTCATGTTGGTGACAAGAGTTCAAGCCTTGCTCATGAAGTAGCAGTTTTGGCTGTCAGCACCAACATGCCCTGACTTTATTTAGAAATTGAACATCTAAGAGATATTCCTTACGTATAGCTGTTGTGGGTTTGGCTATCTGAAAGAAAATATGGAATTAGAGGAGAATGTAATCCATGAACTCTTTTAACCTGCAGCTCTCTGTAGCTTCATGTCTTTTACTACCTGAGAACAGGAATTTTATGTGGTTATTTATGCCAAGGCTGTGATAAACGAAGTGCAGAAATGCATAATGAAACTAAGATTGGTAAAAATCTTATTGAATTTGGGAGCTGGGACTTAAATGGGAAACTGAGTGGCAATGATTTTAGTGATGTCCAACTCTTTATGTAGATTTCTGCTACTGCACGTTCTCTGTCCTGTCAGTAGCAATGGGGTTATTCTGCGTTCATACAGCCATGAGGGAGAATAGAATTTCATGCAACTCTGACTACTTTTGGGAAAGTATGCTCCTTAGAAAAATAATAATAGTATAATTAAATGTGGGATCAGAGTTTGACTGGAATAGCCCAGGACCTGTTATTCTTATTAATAGAAAAAATCCTAGTTGCACTGTCATGCATATGGAAATATGACTTCCTTTTAAACTGGGTAAGGAAATTACAGTAATGAGTTGGTTATTTAGACAGGGAAATGTTAGCTGCTTGTAGAAAATGGGGGCTTCCTGCCCCTTTCATTTTGGATGTGTTCTACAGATGTGGCCCTTGTTGTTTTTAGTCTCAAGTATAATTATTTAGATTTGATTTATGGTTATGATACTTCTGAGATAGTGAAGAAATCAGAAGTGAAAATCCTTAAAAAGTAATTTCTTACTAGTTCTAAGCAAAAGAAAAAAATTTTTATGAAAACCCTGGCAATTAGGTACACCATAGGAATTATTTTTTTCAGTTTTGCCTAAGTTATCTTTCTATATCTATGACTGCTGGACACATGAGTTCCAAATCAGTGTCTTCATCTTAATAGTAATTTCTTATATCTTATCACTATCTAGCTGACTTAGGTTATATTCTTCATTTCAACTAAGTGAATAATTTATTTTGTTGTGCACCCAGTTTACAAAAAATACTACTATTTCTCCCAAATCAGTCTGAGAATTCAAAATAATAAAGTGTTTAAAATAGCCACCAAGTGTCAAAATCAGACTATATTTGATGAAAACAAAACAATGAGCACTGCTGTGTCCCAACATTTTGATTTTGCCTTTAAATCAGATTGCATCTGATTTTTTTTTTCTGTTTCCATTGCATGGCATCTTGTAAATCTCACTCAGCATTTCATCAGGGCTGTGGTGTAGATTTCTGTGGGTGAGGTCAGACCTGTCATTATATACTGGGGGCATCTGAATCCTTTGATGCCCATGAGTAGGTAGAAGGGTTACCCAGGAAAGATAATTTAACAAAAGTATCCAGCCTTCACAGAGAAAAAAGAACATGGAAAACTCAAATGAGAGCTCTGATCCAGCACTGTAGCAATCAGTTGAGCCCCCATTAACTTCACTGAACCATAGAATGGTCTGGGTTGGAAGGGACCTTAAAGATCTCATTCCAGCCTCCCTCCCATAGGCAGGGACACCTTGCACTAGACCAGGTTGCTCAGGGCTCTGTCCAGCTTGTCCTGGAACACTTCCAGGGATGGGACATTCACAGTTTCTCTGTGAACCTGGCAACCTGTGCCACTCCTCACAGTAAGGAATTTTTTCCTGATACTTAGTCTTAATCTACTATCCTTCAGCTTGAATCCATTCCTCCTTGTCCTGTTGCTATATGCTCTTGTAAATAGTCTCTGTCCATTTTTCTTGTAAGTGCCCTTCAGATACTGGGAGGCCAAAATTAGGGCACCCTGAACCCTTCTCTTTTAAACTGATCCAAAATATTTTCTTTTGATTTGAAAAAAACCCAAACCCAACATCATTCCATGCAAACTGCCTTTGCCAAACTATGAACTTTGCTTGCATTTTTTTCCTATCAAAATGTTGTTGAAATATTAAAATAAATTTGGGCATGATTTTTATGTTCTCATGAACAGATAAAACTCTAATTCACTTCTAATAACAATGTTATGGCTCTGGATCTGAAGATCCTGGTTTAAAAAAAATTGTAATCCTTTTATCTACACTGGCAGCTGTATTTAATGCACAAAACTTAATGAACATGTGCACTCTGCCTGGATTTGTTGCAGTCAGAGAGGCCTGAGTAGCTGAGATTTCTGTGCTTGTGAGTGGTGTCATGCAGCAGGGCCAAGTGCAGCAGGGCTTTGCCAGGGCTGGCCTGGCTGGTGGCTCCACGGTCTTGGGCCAGCTTTGCCCTTTATCCAACCTGAGCAGATCTCACATCAGAGAAGGTCTTCAGAAGCACAGGGCACTGAGGGCTGGAAAATGTCCTTCTGCCTCCCCTGCCAGCCCTAGCCCAGTTGCAGAACCTGACTCATTGTTTATTCATTGGCATTAAGACTGCCTCTGCAGTGTGACATGCATAATGGAGACAGCCTTGAAAGTAAATAGCTTTCTGCACTTGCTAGTATACCTAGGCAACATCATTAGATCATGTTTATAGAATTTATTCATTACAATCTATTATGCAAAACACAGAAATGTTTGGGTCAAATGGATATAAAGGGGTTTGGAATCATCAGAAACATATTCTCTCGTCAGTACTATTTACAGAACAGATAATTACTTAAAAATCCCAAGATCTCACTTTCAAAATTAATTGCAATTTTTTTTTCTATATCACCAAGCTTCCAGAAGCCTTTTTTAGTTCCATACATCTCAGGTTTTAAGGACTTTGGAAATAAAATCTCAAACCTCAGCCTTGCTCTCATTTTATTAGAGTGATATAGTGATAATCTCACAAGGATCCTAATAAGTACATGAGGAAGAAAGAATCATCTAAATGGGAGATGTGAAAGTGTTCTAGCCCAGTGCTATTACATAGGTCTTTTACTTTTTTTCTGCCTGTTCCATAATAGGATATTTGCAAATTCTTCTCTCAGCAGGTTTTGAACATGAACTTGCATTATTGTTCTTACAAAATAATAAACAGCTTTGGGCTATAAAATCTCTCAGATTGTTTTCCACAGAAGGGATTTGCATGCTGACTCATTCCTACTATATTTATCACCTATCGCCAAACCACTGCAACTGCAGGATTTCTAATAAAGCTATGGAAATTACATGCATTGCAATGGGACCCGAATACATTTACATTTGGAGTATTTTACCATTTCAAAATTTATGGCAGATTACCTTGTTTGTGCATGTCTGGACTTTAATGGTTATTTTTTATAGCAGAAAATAGTAGTTTATGGTGGTATTCCCACTAGAAGGTTTTTATGAATCTACCATATGGAGTATTACATAAAACTAAACTTGTATCAGCAGTGGTTTTATGTAAAGTAAGACAGTGAACATTATCAAGAATTAGTGATTACAGAAAATGTCTGAAAACTTGAAATTTTATGAATGTGGGGTTGTTTGGTTTTTTGTTGTTTTCTTTCTTTCTTTCTTTCTTTCTTTCTTTCTTTCTTTCTTTCTTTCTTTCTTTCTTTCTTTCTTTCTTTCTTTCTTATATATTTTGAAATATATTTAAAATTATCAATATATTATTATTTATTAATAAATTATTATAATTATATTTTTAAAATATTAATATTAATTAACAGTCCTATTAATATTAATAACAGTCCAAATCCGTGCTTCTTCATGCAGAGGAAATTTTAATTGTCTGCAGCAAATCCTGGGCAACTCAAAGCAACCAGTATTTACTGTTGCTGACCATCTCTTCCTGCTACCTCCCCTTAAGGTGCCCTTCATGTAGTTTGGCACATGAGGGATGTGGTGATTTATGCAGAAGAAGACTACAGAAATCCATAAAGTCATCCCATTTTTCCAAACATCTCTGTCAGTTCATGTATTTCAACCACAGCTACTTTCTTCAGTGTTGATGGTAGAAAACAGTTTTTTTCCTGTTTCTTCCAACTAAAGGAGGAAAAACTTCTGCTAGCAAAAGCTGCATCCAGGAAAAGTATCACAATTTCATAGGAGCACACAGAGATTAGCAAGGCTATTCTCATGGAAATATGTGTTTGCATAAGTATTGACATCAGGAGATGCTACACAGCTTTGTCAAAGAGGACCTCATGGATTTGGGAGCCATTTGGCCAGGAAGAAGAAATGTACCATGAAAAGCAGGCAGCCAGTCACACCGAGAGAGCAGCAGATGGTGCATCCGTGAAGCAATTGTCACTGCCAGGAGCCTGGCATGTTCTGCAGGCTGGAATGTATCTGCCTCATTAATGGAGCAAGCACTTGGGCAGGGAATGTCTATGGAAATCCATATATGGTTGGAAGTACAAGCTGTGAGGTTTGTATCTGAGATGTAAAGAAAGAGAATGGGAAGGAGAGACAGCTGTAGGTATCCAATCCTGCTTCTTTTACTGGTCCCAGTCCTGGCAGAAACTCCTGGGCAGCACAAAGCAGGTTTTGATTCCAAGGCACAGTGCATTAGGGATGGTGACCCAGGTAACCATTGCTTTTCTACACTTTCCCAATTCCTGTATGGCAACTTCCTCACTACATCAAATTTGTTTAGGAATGAGAGCATAAGGCCAACTTTGCTCATTTTGGGGACATGAAGGCAACTGTGCATTTTCTAGCAGCAAAAAAGGGCTAAATCTTAAAGGATGGTCCAGCCCTTAGGACTTGATAACAATATCTGTAGAATAGCACTAAAACCATGTGGGTGTGCTGTATATCTTTAGGGTAATCTGTATGATCTGTAAAAAATTTTCTATTCTTCATCATTTTCCTGCAGAAATCCTTCTTGCTTGAGACCATCTTGAAATCAGAGAGGCTGATACATATCTATCGACATATCCTGGGTAGGTGTCAAGGCTATATCTGGAACATTTCAAGGTCACATTGGGCCATTTTATAATCTTGTCTGACATTCTTAAAAGCCTGGTGCCTTTGTGGCTCAGAAATCTTCCTGTTCATGCCCATGGAAAGGATGTTGCATGAAAGAATTCACTCAGTCCTTTGCTCTAGGAGAAATCCTCAACTGTGTTATGGACTCAGGGACCCAGGAGATTGTGCTACTATCCCTGCTCCCAGCAGCTAAGGAGCTGCCTCTTGGCCTCTCTACTGATTTGAATCACACCCTCTTTGCTTTTTCATTAGCTGATGTATCATAGTCTTACAGCTGTCTTCTCTCGATCTAAATTGCACACTAATACTGTACATTATTGATTAAATGAGTCCACAAATGTCTTTTTAATACTGTATGGGTTGATCAGTCTTCTCAGCTAATGTGCAGCACCTCCAGTGGGCTTTAAAATCTGGTGAAGCAGCTTTTAACCAGATCTTACTGGGAAAGAAAAAACTGCCTGGGACACTGTGCTCACACGCAGGCTGAAGTATTTGTTTTGGCAGTGGGGAATTAGTAATGATTTCACTTACTATGCTAAAAAGCTCCCTGTGTTCACAGAGTCTTATTTTGATAATCACAACTGCTGATCTTAGTCTTTGCAACTAAAGTAATTCACAGGAGACTGTTATTATACATGCCAGTGGCACGGCTGCACTGTAACAGTTGAGCTAGTTGAGCAACTAATTTGGCTTTTTGTTTGACATTTTTGGAGGAAAGGTTTCAAAGTTTTCTTAGCCTTTTTTCAGCTTTTCAAAAATTTTATACACACAGGACTGTGATAACTACATTGCCCATGTTTGACATTTGATAGTAAAAATAGTAGTATTCTGTTTCAAGTGATTGCATTACATAAACAGCATTCAGGAATGATTCTAGTTTCTACCTTCACTAGTTAATTATTGTAATTTTCCTTTCCCTTTCATTTCTTGAATTTAAATTCCTCTTTATCACCGTTCACAATCCATTCTACAGGCAAGTATTGCTCCTTTTATTACACAGTAGGAGAAGCATGTTTGTGTTTTTGGATAGGTGTCATGTATATCTGGTTTCGTAGTATTATAGAAAATTGGGCTGAAAGAGCCTGGAGATACCACCTAAATCCATACCATTCTATTTTAAACAGGGAGAGAAAAAAGAGGTTTTCTATGCACATATTTGCTGAAATACTAACTTTACCTCAGATCTGTGTGCTTAAGGCATTGCACAAATAAAACAGCTTTAATGCAATGGAGGAAGTCTTGTGGGGGTATTTGTGCTTTCTGTGTACCCTTCTCATGAGGGGCTTTGCCATATGGGTGTAGTCAAAATCAACCCAAAATATTTACCCTCCTTTGTCATTATTCAAATGGACATCTGCATTACTACCAAAAAACCCCCAAACCTCTATGCAAATTGGTCAGTATGGGTACGTTTAGTCTGTACAAAGTTTTGAAAGGCAGACAAGTGGTTTCAATTCTTAAAAGATAACTGTGCTGGGAAGTGGCAGCTGCCCAGTGAACGGTGGCTGAGCCTCTTGGTGTCCTTCTTTGGGATACTTTGTGGTGTTAAAAAAACAATAGAGAAATAAACAGTGAGAAAAAGAATCCTCAAAACAGAGCAGCAAATCCAGATTAAATACAAAGATAGCAGCTAGACTGAAGAGATTGGAGAAGGCACATCGAGGAATAATAGTGAAAAGATGGTTGGCTCCTGACCTGACTCCTGGATGATGGGCATCTCCAGAATCCATGCAAGTCTTAAAAAATGGAAAATTTTACTTACACCTCAGTAAAGCAGCTCCTCCCAGGGAATCAAACATTTAGCTCCTTGTCAGATCCTTTGAGCCATACATTAGCAATGAAAGAATGATATTGCCACTATCGTCCTGATGATTCAGCAAGGAGCAAAACATGATAGCCTTTCTAACAAGGCTGTTATTCAGATATATCACTCAGCCTCCCCACTCCAACTGCTTAGTGGTTCAGAGTGTTAATGCTCTGCATATTGTGCTTAATAGAATTTTAAATTATTTTGATTAAAGTGTCAAGGGATGAGGATTTAAGATTGATCAAAACTACTTGCTTGTGCTGTGGCAGTTGTTAACCAGCCACTTTCAGAACATTATTGCACAGGCTTAAGTGATGTAACATTCAAACATGAGAAATATGAGGAGGTACTTCTCCTAAGTTCATACTGGGGAACAAGAGGGCAAAGAGTATATATATTTCAGAAACACTGACTGACTTGGGGTCCCAGTTCTTCATTAATGGAAGATGATAGGACCTTTACCACTGCCTTCAATTTAATGTAATTCAACCATGGATCCACAATAGCAAAAATCCAGTATGGAAAGCCTTCACTTCTTTGAGCAGACATTGTAAGCTTTAAAATATTTTTCTTCATTCAATAATGAAGAAAATAAACAATGGAGGCTTGTCTGGCTCTGAGGTCAGGTTTCTGAAAGTAGAGTCAGTCAGAACAAAGTTCTTGCTTTGAACCTCACTTAGTGGGGGGCAGAGAGCTTAAGTGATGATTGTTTAATTATGATGGCAAAGAAAGATTAGGATGTTCCCATCACATAGTAGGTTTCAGCTAAAACAAAGTATTTCAGCATGTGTATAACCACTAGTATACAAATAAATCCACTGAAGCTAATGTAAGGAGAAGATCTTGCACTTCTTAAATGTGTACATGTGCCTTGGACATCCTCTGAGTGGAACCTTAGAGTACAGGGATCCCAAATCATTGTCTCAGCTCATGTGTTAATATTTTGACACGAATCAGAGTTCAGTGGCCTAGCTATGCCATGAAACCATCATCTATTGCAGTCCTCTTCAAGGTGATACAGTGTTCTTCTCTGCTTATAAAATAAAGAATAACACCCTATCCAGCTCTGGCTTAGCATTTCACTAAAAGATAATTGCTCAAAAATCTCAGTAGACTTTGCATCCACATCTGTAAATGACCATATGGTGCTTTATGGAAGTCTATCCTGAGCCAGACGGGTTGGTATGTTCTAGCTGCCCCTGTCCCTTCAATAATGCAAAGCAGTCATAAACCCACCTTAAGCGGCTGCTTAAGTCAAGTTTACAGCAACTGAGTGACTGCCCTGCTGAAGCCACCTCTTGCACTACATGTAGGTTGTTCAGACAAGCACTTTATTGAAATGACAAGCCTGATGTGAAATAGTGTTGTCTTCTACCTGGTGAAACCTAAAGAATAATAACACGTGAAGCTGCTACTGATTAGAATTATTTTGATAGAAGCAAATGTTTTGATTGCTGTCCTGTTCAGCAATTAAGTGTGAATTATAATAACAGTTAAAGACCATTTACCTAAAATGGTTTAGTGGTGGAGTCAGCAGTGCTAGGCTAAAGGTGGGACTTGATCTTAAAGGTTTCTTCCTATATAAATAATTCTATGATTCTAGGATTCTGTGAAAATTGGATTAATTTAGCTCAAAGATAAGCAGGCTATTTGCTGTTCGCAAAATCTCAGAGTAAATCTCAAAGTAAAATGAGAGAGATAGCTGATGCTATGAAAAGAGTTTAATAGTTTAAGCTAAAAAATATAGAAGATCCAGAAGCTGAAAATAAAAATGTATGGTAAAAGGCTATCCTGACAGCTCTTGATTTGTGTGAGTGGGCACATCTGTGCTCTGTTACACAACATAGAGAGAGCAGGAAAAGAGCATTCAAAGTACAGTTGTGTTCTCCTATAGTCCCTTTCACAGCAGTTGCTCAAAGCATTCTTTCAGACAAACAACAGATGCAAGTATTTTGTATCAATCCACAAAAAAATACCTACCTATTGTTGGATAATGCAAAATCTCTGCTTATGTACCCTCCCTCCAGCCATTAAACAGAGTCTGGTGGGCTGAAGGCATCTGATGCATGAGTTTCATCCTGTTTCCAGTGGGGACGTCCAGAACTGCAGCCATTTAACAGACAAATGAATATACAGAGCCATTAAAACACATTAAATACTCCTGCATGTGTTTAACTGCAAGTATATGACTAATCTTTTTGACTCCAGAGGCAGCAAGGCATACATCTTAAGCAGGTACTTAAGAATCTTGTTGAATGGAGCTCACAGAACATTAGTTCCTGTGCTGGAGTGTTTGCTGGTGTAATTGCCAAGGATTGTGCTGCAGAGGGGCAGGAGAGCAGGGCTGCAGGCACAGGGTCCCTCCTTGTGCACCTCTCTGCACTCAGCACCTAGCAGTGTGTCCTCCAAGGACTGTTTGGACCACGTACAGGCACCTGTGGGACAGACCCTAGAGAAAATATATGATGACTCCTGTCACTTGTCAAAGTTGACCTTACACTGGCAATGAGAAAAGCTTGTCGAAATGGAAATAAGGGAGAAAAAAAAAGAAGAATTCAGATTTGGGGGACTCTGGAGGTAGAAGCAACACTGAAGTTATTGGGCTGTACTTCACAGCTAGGAGCAGCTTCCACCCCTGCACAAAAGTCAGGGTGCAGCAAGCACCAGGTCAGGGCTAAGCTGGCACTGCCAGATCAATACACACCTTGTGGCTGCTTCTATTGAATGAACTCAAAGACTTTGTAAAACAGAGCAGACCTGCAAGAATTGGGTTGAGTCAATGAAGGCATTGCCCATCGTTCATGGTCCTTGCATCCTGGCCTAACCAGGGAGCTAATGATGCAAAGGCAGAGCAAAGTTAGTTTTCTGGAGAAAAGTTACACCATAATTTACAGAGTAACCTTTACTTAGTGAGGGAAAGGATTTTTCATAGATACAAAAGGCAAGGACTTGAATCTCATTGGGAAACTTTCCATTCCTTTTACCTCTGTCTCCATTTAAATGAAATAGGGAGGCCCATTTGCAGCCAACAAAATTAGCTAAAAGCTACTCACATAAAGACAGAGATTTCATTGAAATCAAATCCATATATTATCTCACAGGAACAGTTGTCCAGAGTTAATTTCCAGGTTAATAGGCTATTATTGCCATTTTCAAATAAAGCAATTAAAAGTAATATTCTTATATTACTGATAAGGAGGATCACACTCCATTGGATTGTCAGCTTATTTTGTTCAATGTTCTTCATCAAAAAGTATCTAGTAGAAATTACTCTAGGCCAAAATGGAACAAGACTGCCTAGAGGAAAAAAATAACTCTCTGAAGTAAAAGGAAGATTTTTTTAAAATTAAATTTTGAAGCAATGAACTTTATTCCTTAACTTGTGAGATGTGTAGAAAGTATTTTCTGTATAAATGTTCTTTCATCAGTTTTTCTGAATTGAAAAGCAGAGGTAAAACAAGATGATAATTATATATCAGATATGTTTTCCTGTGGATGTTGAATGCTTTCCATGGATCATGTGTAATATGGTAAACCATAATCTCTTCCACAAAAGCATTTTGTGCAAACTCCCAGAATATTCCCAGTTCTTTTCTGTGAGAAGATCTGTACCATATAGGCAAAAATCTGCTCAAGGAGAAGAAATATAATTTCTCATGGGGAATTATCATACATGTGAATGAGAAAACATTGCTTTTTCCTTCTAAAATGGCATGACTGTAGGTATGTCCTGGTCCAAGTAGAAACTGTCTTTTTTAGATTATCATCATGTCAGCCTGCACTTGTGAAACCAATTTTGATGGATCTGGGGCAAATTTAGAATCAAAGGAGAGAGCTAACCTCAGAATTTAAAAGGAGACCTTCATTTTTCACAGAGTTCATTTTTTGTCTGTTTGAAGAAGACAAAGTGCTAAGCAAAGCCCCTATATTCATGCTGCTTTGGTGGATAAATGCCTGGGTATTTTGCAATGGCAAAACTAACCCATTCAGCTATTTTGAGGGTTTTACTGGACTAGAGCAATGCAAAGTTTCTGACTTGACATTCTTTCTGTTTGATGAAGTCTCCAAGTTTGCTATCTGTGTAGGATGACTGGTCTAGCATTAGAGCTTATAGTTGTCACTGTCCTGGAAAGGTTTTACTGAGCAGGGTGAGTTGATTTCTGCAGTTGGTCATCAGTCATGGGCCATGCAGGGAATCCTGACCTGGGAATGTGCCTCATGGTGATGAGAACCTGATGTTTCTGTGTCCTCATGGATCTACAGCACAAATTTGGAGTACAGCAAGAGGGAGTCAGTTCCTGACATTCCTCTTCACAGGCCTCCAGACAGCCTTTGGATTTATGGGACATATTGCTTCAACATCCCCCATGTCAGTAAACCTTTTCATCCCTTAGAAAACACCTGTGGTTTATGTTTAATCCTTAAGACCTGTGAAAGTTTTGACACGTGCCTTAATAATGCTTCACTTTGAAAGGTATAAAAAATGACCTTGCAGTGCAGCCTTCCCAGTCACTGGCATGTATTCACCAAGTGGGGCAACATAAATAAGAAAGTGGCAAAGGTCTCTCTTGATTTCAGTCATTCTAGGATATGACATTCTTGATAAAATGAATCCTCTGGGATCCGATTCAAAGACTCAGATGTGAAATGCACCTGTCTTTTGAGAATTCTGAGTCCAGCTCATGCCAAACCAAATTAATTGGAAAGCCAGACTAAGCACTGCTGATTTAAAGCACATGCTGGGTTGCTCAGTGGTTTGGGGGAGGGACACAAGAGAGGGAACTTCCTAGTCCCAGGGAAGTTGTGTTTGAAGGGCACAGGATACTTTAGGTTTGTGCTGTTCACAAGCAGTGACATTCCTTCGTCCCCAAAGGCCAGCTCAAGGCTTGTGCTCTCCTCAGCTCTCACATCAAACTTGCTTCCACAGTGTAAATTGTAGGTTTGCCTTCAGAAAGGGCTTTGCCAGAGGGACAGGATGGTGCTGAGAAGGATGTAAGCTGTCTTCTGCTCCACACAGAGCTTCAAGAGCACGTGAGAAACACAAAGTAATGCTTCTCATCGTCAGCAAGTGACACTTTGCCTTTCAGATTGAAGTTTTTAATTAAAATGGGAATTTCTGGACTGAATATTGGCAGCCACAGGACTGCTGAAATGTGACATCATTTATGACTCCAGCAGTAAGGAGTTCACTGTCCATGATCATAAAGCAGATTCCAGCCTTGATTTGATATCGATTTAACAGTCAGCATAAGTTTGCCCTTTAATATTAAACAAAATATGTCAGATCAAAGCATTAACAGTATTCTTCCTGGGGGTTTCTCCATGGATATTAGCTCCAGCTCTTCCAAGCAGAGATGTCTGGCAGAGAGCAAGCTTCAGACCTCTGTCCTGTAACATCACTTTTCTGGAGCAATGTTCCTGCTATCCTCCACTGCCCCTGCACAGTGTCATTCCCTCACCACTCTTTTTCTCCCCAGCACAGACTAAGGCCATTTCTGCTACAAATCTTCTGTTACATTAATTGCCAAAGACTGAAAAATCCAGTCTTCATTTCTTTCTGCAGACACTCCGCAGCTCTGTGCTCAGCCCTTCCTTCCCAGCCATCCCTGTTCTAATGGCTTCTGTCCATTCTTGCAAGTCTCATTTATTTTCTGGCTTCTTTTTGACACGAGTGATACAATATGTGACCTCTGTCATGTGTCCTGATTTGTCTGTCTCCTGCCCCCATGTTTCTGATATTCATTAAGACGATACTCACTTTTCCAGCTCTGCTTTGTCCCTTAGTGAGGTACACTCAGACACTCACATCAATGTCTTTTTAAATTGAATTTTCTTATTGCCATATCTGAATTTAATCTCCAGTATATTCCTTCTTGGCTTTAGCTGTACTTCTTCTACCATCCTTTGTCCCTTTGTTTGAAAAAGGAACCAAAATAATGCAGTAATATTTGAGTTCTGAGATATCAGGAGGAACCTGGTCTATTTGGAAAAAAAAGTCAGTCCCATGAGAACTCCAGAATAACACTTTAAACAGCTGTCCTGACATCAAGTGACATCAGTTTTGACAACTTACTGCCATTGTGAGCTAAAATATCCTGATAGCAGTATGTAAGTTTTTATCTCAATACCCCCTCCAAGCCAAAATCCTTACTTAGCATTAAAGATAGAGGCAACACTGATCTGACAGAGAGCCTGAATAGCCCCTTCCTATACCGTTCTCTGAGAGACTGTTCTGGGAGAGCTGAGGAGGAAAGGGTCATTTCTTTTAATTGTAAGGATGTGGCAGTTGGGAAAATTTGTATTCATCCTGTATTGTGCAGCTGTTGGGATGGGAAGACTCATGGGATATGTGATACACTTCGAATGTTTTTTATTTTAGTTTTTCATTAAATATCAGGGCTGCTGAAAATACAAGATAATATTGTGGTAGATCTATAATATAAATGGAAGTAAACAGATGCATTAGCAACCTGCTTGTGTACTTAAACATATCTTGCCCTTGCATATGTCTATCCTTGCTAGCATTTCCTTCTGTTTACCACAGTGAACTGGGATTAATTTGATCAGACATTTTAAATCCGGGCTTGGTCAGTAATGCTGGCTTTCTGAACACAAAAAGTAGTTTTCTCTGAATCAACATGCAGAAGCTTATGGATGATAGATGTGTAAACTCCATTTTGGTCCTCTGCTTATTCTCCTTATGAAGTCATAGGTGGAAGCAGCTGTTTTGTGATATTTTCCTGCCACTTATATAACAGATCTTGGAAGTGAAGCTGAGGTTACATAAAAGCTCTGTGAAAATTGGATTGGTTTTTAGTGTTCATGGAGGAAATCATGGAAGTAGAAACGACACAATATGATCAGAGACAGACAGGAACTACTAATTTGTAAAATTATTTCTACATTGGTTCTCTTTCTATTAAGACTAAAGAAAAATCCTTTGGTGATTGTAGCACAGGGGTTTCAACCCTAGAAGTCAGAGTGTTTGCTGCCTGTGGCTTAAGACCTTTGCCTCCTCACCATTTTGGCAGCATTTTCTCATGCACTTGCTCATGACACTTGCTCATGTCCGGTCCACAGTCACTGCTGTCGAACCTGGATGCCAAGAAAGGCAAAATTCATTCACACATTTCCACCCAGACAAAGTTTAAATCCAGTTAGATGAATCAGGCTTCTCATTTTAGACCCTGATGCTCTGAAGTGATACCTAACCCATATCCACTGCAAAAAATCAGGCATCATTTGATTGTTCCCCATCAACTATGTATTCCCCAACTGGTGAAGAAGTTTAATTTTACCCTCTGATTACCCAAAAGTAATCTGCCCAAAAGCACTGATATTTCCATCTACTTGGACTGATGACAGCCCATGATTTACATGCAGCAATGTGGTTCTGAGGGGTCTCAGAACCATCTGAATATAAAGGTTTAATGATTGGATTATATATTCTCTCTCCATGATGGAAAATAAGACAACTGACTTGGCTTTCAGGCAGATTACATAAGCCCAAGTTAAGTGGTAGAATAAAAATGACTGATATTCCTTCTTGACTTAAATACAGCACTAAGTATTATGTCCTTGAATTCTGCGTAAAGCAATTTCCTCCTCTTTGGTAACAGCTAGGGGGCATTCCAGATGCAAATAGAGTCAGCTTTGCATTTTTAATATTTCTTATATACATAATTCACTGCCTCAGTTTAGAAACGTTATTGCTACCTCTTCTATGCATTTCAATTATTTTGCACCTCTGAACTTTCATATTAACTTTAATGTCAGCTCTTAAAGTGTATTTTGTGCAGGCGAGCTTGTGCTCATGTCTCTTGAAATTCACAGATTGCACAAATGCTCATCCAGGCACAAATACACTGTACAGTTTAACCTGTGTCATTTCACTGGTGTGTGTGGGGGTTCACTAACTGCACACAGAGTTACACCAAAGCCCTGAAAATCAATAGGTAGAAATGGGAGCCAAGCAAGAGCAATCAGCACCAGAATATCACATTTGTGTGCATACATAACCCACAGGCATAATGAGGATTCCAGCTGATCAATAGGAAACAATGCTTTTTTTAAAGTAGCTTTCAAAATAATAGAAATTCTGGATGGAAGAATATGACCACAATGGAAGGAAATTTATCCCCTTGCTAATGTGAAATTAATTAATGCATTCCATAAAGCCAGAGACTGTGAGACTATTCTGAGCCAGATTTCCTTCACTGCATTTTTCAGAAGAGAGAGGCAGTCGTGGCCATCTCCTGTGACCACGAATGTTCCTGAGAAATTTTTTCACTCAGAGGAACAGAGGCAAAGATCCACAGCATTTGTTTGACTCTTCAAACATCTTCAGTTACTGGATGACATTGTCAACAGCTTGCAACCACAGATCTTGGGGAGGTGACTGGTAGATGGCTTTGTTAATCTCTGCTGATACTGTCTATGGGGCATAGATTGGTCTCTTACTCACTCCATGCAGGAAATGGTGCCAGAAACATCCTCTCTATTGGTCCCACTCCTCTTGCAGCCCATCAGAGCAGCAAGGCAGGGATCCAGCTGTGCTCCTTCTTTTGAAGAAATACTTTTCTTGCCTGACAGTCTGAGATGGAGAGTGAATGGGGTCATCTCATCTTCTGCTCCACCCCATCCCTACCGGACCAATGTGATTGAACAGCATGGCAACATGTACCAAGTGTTTCCCTGGGAGCCTTTCTTAAGGGTGGCAAAACTGAAGCTGCACTGAATCAATTACAGTGTTTTGAATGCTGACACCTGTACAGTCAGCATGACTGGTACTTCAATCATAAACTGTGCTTCCTATCTAAAAAAAGACTATAAACAAAAGATATGACCAAAATCTCTCTTGGTTTTACTCTACTGACTGTTTCTCAAAATGACTGAAAACCAAGCCTGCTGCCTCCTGCATTTCAATTGAAATAGATGCCCTGCTTCTAACTTCCCATCAATTTACAACAATGTAAGCCCAATGGTATGGTGGAAAATCCACCCCCAGTGTGCACAGATTTTGTGCACATTACAAGGCTGCTGTAGCTCTGCAAAGCCAATGCAGAGGCTGTGCCAGGGCTGTCAGTCACAGACATGCTGGCAAAAGCCTGAAAGTGTTTCCTGGCTGCAGATGAGTGCCATGTTCCAAAGATGATGACTGCTCTTACTGAAAAGGAGCTGCCTCTGGGCTGAATGTGCCCTGGCAGCCATCAGCTTAGACTCCACTACTGGAACTTTTCCACTAAATAGATGGTGGGGTCAGTCTTCTGTTTGATTTCTCTCCTCTTGTCTCAAATAGTTACTGATGAAGAAATAGCGGGAAACAAAATGAGTTCAGGGTTTATGCTAATGTTACTGTAGCACTGTGAGTGAGGAAAAACTGTCTTGCAGACTGGACAGCCATGAGGAGCCAGATGATGAAAGATGATAATGAAAGATGATGATGAAATCAATGCTCTGGAAAGCTGGTCTAGCTGACACCAGAAGTTGGGACATAAATGAAAATGCATTGTGTGTCATCAGTGCACATGGCTCCCAGCAGTGCTCACTGCAGCTAATGGGGAACTGCAGCTGGAGACTGCAAACAGCTCAGGGTGCAGTGGGGGATCCACCTGAGAAGCAGCCAAGGCTCTCCATGTTCCCATCCTTTCACAGTGAATTACTGCCCTTGAAGTGGGCTGTTGTCATTGGCCCTGAGCCACCCTGGGTCCATCTCCAGGTAAGTGAAACACGTTCATTTTGATCACTCCAAGGACCCCTGCCGTCTGGGTGTGCCTGCAGCTATCCACCCTGTTTGTTTGATGCAATAGGCAGGGCAGCTAACTTGGTAATTGCAGCAGCTGCTTCTAACAAATACCTGACTTGAGCCTAATGTTTTGGTTTGCTGGACAAACCAAATGAAGAATTCAATTTGGATTGAATCAGTGGTTACTGTTATTACTTTAAATGGCAAAATAAATATCCTACTTCAACCTCTGCCCTGATATAATAGATTCATTTAATACAAAATGGACAACCTTAGATGCAAAAAGAACAACTTAAGAAAATTGAAGTATTTTGTTTTGTGGCCCTTGTAAGAGGAAGACTTGGGCTCTATTCATGCTGACTACCCAGTAGCCTAGTGGTTAGAACACATCTAAAATGGGGAATTTGGATTCAGATCTGCTCTCTCCCTGAAGGCAGTCACAGTCCTGTGCTCAAGGAAAGCTCCACCACCTGCAGTGCTAAGGCATGGAGATAAAAGTCTGTCTGCAATTGGGGATACAGGGGGTTTGTGATGGGTGTCTTTAGCTGATGCTGCTCTCTTTGAATAAACTGTTGAAAACAGGATCCTTGTCTTTTATCTTTAGGTGAATATGTTACCTGTAAACCCAGGGATTTGTTTGCTAATATATTTGGAGGGGCATCTTTCAATACATGCACTGTATAAGAACAAAATTTCTCAGCTAAAGATTCATATAAAGATTCACATGGACAAATTGCTCATCTTCCTTATTGGAATTGGTTAAAATACTTCATTTGTCTTTGCAAGACTTTTGAGGATAAATACTCAATGCACTAGTAGCCACTGCATTGAGCCACAGAAAACTCTGTATTTGGGCGGCTGCTAAGACACCTCTTCCCATATTTCCTCATTTTCCTTTGCTCTAGGAAAAGTTGGAATTCTTCAAAAAAGTGACCTCCTCAGGCACCATCTCTCCTCTTATTTATTTCTTGATTCAGCTGTCATTCATTACATTAAAGGTTATTTTTTTAATGAAGCACTGTGGGTAGGGAGAAATAACTTTTACCTTCTGTTCTAATTGATGAATGATGTGTTAACTAATCAGAAAGCTTTTCTATAGGCACCATTAAAGCAACAGATGTATGTGGCTCAGGAGAGATTTGTTGAACAGCTTCAACCTTTAAGTGCAGAGGATAAATGGGTGGTGACATCATTATACCTTGACAAATAGAAATTATATCATTCTCTTTTTTTCATTACTGATGTTTGATTTATTTCTATGGTTTTCATTTTGATGAGATCCATTCATTGTCTCTACAGTTAAAACCTTTGAAAATTGCAATATGCAACTAAAGTGGTTATAATAATTTGCACATGATCTTCAGCGTGTTAACTTTTGAGGTTTTCTCAAAAGTTTCTTCTAATAGAACAATAGTATGATGTGGAATATGATAGGACAAAAAAAGAAACATTTGAAATTGATCCTTGGGTTCATTTTTGAGCTAGCCACAAAAACAGCACATAGGGAGTCAGAGCACATTTGATGTGGTTATAAAGCACCTACATTGGTTGCTGGAGGATTTTATTTTCGCAGTGAACTCGAAGCCTCAGAAGATAGACAGTTGTTCTGCACAGCAATTCTGTGCCATAATAAACAAGCAAATGTTCCCCTCTCACCCACCTCTCCCCAGTATATTTTGAGCTCTTACCTTGTTTGATTGCATTTCTCATACAGTCACTGAGATGGATCAGAATTTCTCTGAAAATTTTGGTTATTACTGAAGATTGCATTTTTCCCACTTTTACTGCAGCTTACAAATCAGAAACTAAAAATAAAATGTGCATCTGTTTGGATAATCTATTTCTCCAGAACAGATTAAAATGACAGAATAAATCTTGGATGTACTTGGAAGAGCTTTGAATGAATCACAACAAGAGATTAAAACAAGGTGAGTTTTGCTTGGCTAGAACCTCAATGAGGGAATTAAACTGATGCTGTGTCAGGGCAAAGTTTGCAAGATAAAATAGGGGTCCTTAGTGTCTACTACAGAAGTATAAACAGCAGATTAAAACTGACATTTCTGCCATAAGACCTTTATGTACACTGGGGGAAAAAGAGATCAAGGTTAGTTAGAAAAGAAAGTCAGGAAGACAAAATTCATATTTAGAATATCTCATAGGTGTGAGTGGGGTTTCCCTGTCCATGGCCACAGCTTGGAAAGCAAGGACTGAATAAGTGCCTGTTCTTGTACCCTGGAGTAGGGGTAGGCAGCACAAGGGTGAGATGTGCTGGCAAGTTCTCTGCTTCTTCAGATTCCAGGCAGGAGTTCTTAAGCTGAAACTTTCCTGTATGAGAAAACCTTAAAAAAAAAAAAAAAAGAGAGACCCTGAACATGTTGGCTGATCCTCAGAAAAGCTGATGAGCTAATCCCAGCATGCAATCAATCCATTTTGAAGGGATTCATGGTCCAGAGCATGGAAAGAGCTCGTGGCTGCCTCTGCTAATGATGCTACCGGCATCACTGCTGTTCTGGCCAGGAGTGGTAACAGGAAAGTTACATTGCTCTACTCCTGTTCTGGGCTTGCTTTACTGAAATTTAATGTAAATAAGTGTCTATTTATGGTTTTAGGAGTCAAATCTTAGTGTTCTGCTTGCTGTCAGCCAGCTGCCTTTAAAATGGTAAATGGTCCTAAGTGCAAGAAAGGAATGAAGATGCAATTTAATGTAAATATAGAAAGTTTAAGTTCTGTCACTAAACTACAATTAAATCAATTTTGGAAAAAGCTGTGCTTAGCTTCACAGGAAGGAATGCATTTGCTTCAGTACCAGCCATGAAAAAATAGTGGTGTTTTTACAAGAGAACTGGGAACAGATGATCTTTCAAGTCCCTTCTGGCCTTAAATCTGTGAATCTAGGAAATGATGCCTCATTTCACACTCTAAGTCATTAAAAACACACTTTAATTATTGAAGTAATCACATTTCTTGGCATTGTGGCTACTACCTGCTAAGATGATATACCAGATGATCAGTATTTTACCGAAATTAGCGAAAAGAAGTGTTCTTTACCAGAAGTCTTCTTTTTTATTGTTTCCACAAGCTCACAGGAACTCTAAAATATAGAAAACCATTCAGTGTTATATATTATTAAAAGAAAAGCTTTGCAAAGTAGGTCTCTGTGTGACTCCCTTTCCCCATAAGAACAAGGAATGTATGAAGCTGTCACAAAGAGGGAGAGATAACTCATGAGAATATGAGAATAACTCATGCACAAAGAATGCTGGGGGTTGGGACAGGGGCAAGAGAGGTGTTAAGCATTAGCTTGTACTTTTAAATAATCTTAGACACATTTCAAAGTACTACTCAATTGTTTTTTCAGTAATGGAATCATTCCCATCACACAACTTTCTAATTGGAGTTCACATCCTTACCCTCCACACAATGAGGAGACCTTGGGGCACAACTGGATTTCAAACAAGGTTGTTTCCTAATCTTAAGGCACTGTACTGGGTCAGACTGCTCCTTTCTATTACATCCTTTTATGGTTTTCTGGGGAAGACAGAGAGATGCTCTAAAAACCTCAGGAACATCTTACAAAGTTACTGCTCAATCCCTATGTGCTATAAATGTGTCTTTTCAACAGAAAACACAGGCAGGCAGTGTCTTCAGGTTTGTTTCTTTCAGTACCAATCCAAGGGAGAGGGCCCAATTTAACTTGAATTTCTTGGTGGTGCTGTAAAACATCACCAATTAAACACATCCAGTGAGCCTCCCTGTGAGCTCCAGTGTTGGTACTGCAAACTAGCATTTACCTTCCTATTGATGGGGCTGTCCTGGCACAAAGCTCCATTTCACATGGGCATTTCTGGGTAAATAATAAGCTCAACCAGAGAGGATGAATAAAGGAAGAAAGTAATTTTTCATACTGAATGAGTACCAGGTAGGACTGAAGTAAATGAAACAATTTGCTTGAGAAAGTGAGTGCAGTAAAAACTTCTGGTTTTGATGAGCTGTGTCTCCAAAGAACTGGATATACTTTAACAGTATCATTTCTGATTTATCTGCTGTTGCCAGATAAATTTTCTTCTGGGGGAAGAGCAGAATTCTCTTTATTTAATGTACCATGTCTGGAATGTGGACTAGATTCAGCTACATGTCGCTTATAATTATTTATGTAACTTATTAATCACTGGGCTGTCACTCAGCTGTTTATAAAACACAAAAGAACACTTGGAGCCTGAAAAATTACATTTTTCCTCCCTTGCACCTCCCCAAAGGCCTCTTTGCACTTCTGAGGAGACCTCCATTTAAATAAAAATCTTTTGCCCAGTCTAAGAAGGAACTCTGTAATGGCAATTTAAAGAACACACTTCTCCTTTATGCTTGGGAACTGAAAGATTCGCTTTAAAGTGCTGTAAAACTTTCTTTTCAACTTTTCTGACCAATGTCTTTGGGTCTTTGTTTAGTTTATTTTCTCAAATAGGTCATGGAAAGGGTCCCTTTCTTGCTTGCTCAACAACCTCTTTTCCTTATACTCAGCATTTGGAAAACAGCAGCATGTCTCCAATTGCTGCCTCTGTATCATGCCTGCTTCAAACTGGGCAATGCATAGAAAAGTTAAGGTGCTCAAACACAGCCATGCTCACACCTACTCACACCCCTGTTTCACACATCTCATTTCACTCTGTGCAGAGTGAGTCTGTGTGGCTTTGTGCACAGAGTGAGCTCCTGTGCAGGCTAGCTCACAGCCTGTCTTTCAGGGGAAGGTACCGTGCCAGTTCACAGACTAGCATCCGGCCTTGTAAATGATGCACACAAGAGCAATGATTCCATTCAGCTGAATTACATTTAAAATTTGATTATGAATGGCATCTTTGAGGCAGGCTATTCATCATTCCATGTCCTATGTGGGTCTCAATGTCTTGAAGCTTCATAAAGGCAATTCATTAAACAGCTTTTGCCAGACCAAGAGGTGACTCAGTGGGCTGGGGAAAAACAGTGGCTGACACCCCACTGCTGCCCATGGCATTCCTGCATTATTGTCCAGGGCTGCAGTATATTGGCAGGGTGCTTGTCCTTTTGGTGCCTCAGTTCAGCCAGTGGAGTAATGGCCATACCAGGATTTACCTGTCTTCTCACCCATTTGCTGGGCTGACTAGCAACATGTTTTCAATTTTTGCATGAAAGGCTCCGCATTAATCCATGCCACAATTTGCTTTGTTTGCTTTCACCACTAAAATTACTTGTTTCCCCCAAAGATCTGCCATCTGTCACGATTCACCTTTTACATTTTTATGCTCCACAGTTGAGCAAACACCAATGCCTGAATAACTCTATTTTCCATTATCAGTCCTTTAGAAGTGCCCTGAGGTCAAGGCAGTTGTGATGTCTTGCCCCTGGCTGGATTCCCTGAGACCTCAGGGCTCACCCTGTAGCCTTGCCCTCTCTGCAGCCACTAAAAATACCCCGTGTCTTTTTCTTAGCAGGGGTTTCCCAGTCTTTTAAAACCAAAAAGAAATCAGTCCTGTCTGGACTAATGGTAGTCCTGCCATAATCTGGCAGATGTAACATAGAGTTGTAGGAGGGAGAGGCAGAGAGATGAGACTCTGTCTGGGTGGATGTGGCAGCTGATGGGGACTGCTCTCTGCTCTCTAGATGGGTAATGATATCGTGATATCATTGGGTATCTTTGTCTGCACTTGACAAAGGAAGGGGGCAGACCCTGGGTGACAGCTGGGAAGTGCAGCTGTGAGCCACAAGGCAGGGTCTGAGTAGCCAGTTGCAAAAAAATTTTTGTGTTTTCATAATTCTTGTGAGTAATACCCTGTCAAAGTCTTCATCAAAAGTTATTAGTCCCTCCATAAACTGGTACTTCAATATGTAAACTTGCCTTGTAATTAATTTTATGAGCTATGTCCCTGGCACCATAGAGCTCTTATTTCATTTTAGGAGCATAATTGATTAGGCTTCCTGTTGCTGTGATGTAGACCAAGGATGTTGCCACCAAACGAGGAGTAATTTGTGACAGCTCATTTATGAGGAGCTATCTACTGTTTGCCAGCACTGAGCATACACACAAGGCAAAACAAAATATTTTGTATTGCTACTGCTGTGCACTGCTTGATGTTAAAACAGCAAAAGGAAAAACAAAGAGACTATAATTATGCAGCCAAATTAATACGGTTAATTATTATATATTAGCACAGCATCTTTTATTCTTCACTGCAAAGGTTTTTGTTCTCTGCTTATTCCTTTGAAGATATTTGTCTCAGTAGAGCATCAGATTACATTCCTGTCTGGGCAACTAGATTTTGCATTGCAAAAATTTCCTTTTGTTTCAATTGTATCAGATACTTTTCTCTACTTCCACTAACTGTTATGGCAAAACAAAGTCTCTCACTCTGATACAACTTTTAACGATTGCAGAGTCCATCTTGATGCCAATGGTGAACATTTTCCTTTCTTTTCTCTCCCTGTTTAATATTTGAGTGAATGTTATCTGAGAGAAATATGTTGGACACTCAGGCTGTATTAGCCTAATTTATGGCTAGCATAAAAGAAGCAATATTTCCTGTGGGTAAGGTCAAAAGGGCTTTGTTTTCTATTAATTAAAAATAGGCTCATATAAGACAATGCATGTAAGTAATAAAGACATAATGCTTATTTGTGTGGCCATAAAGGAGTAGGTTACTCATGACCACCAACCATAGCTGCAGTCTCCCTCTGACCCTGAAAACTGACCAAAAAAAAGAAAATGTATAATTTTATCCTTTCCATGCCTTGCTTATACAAGCTAGAGAAGTGAGCTGAATGTCTGAGAGGCAAGTCCTAGGTTGCTGCAGCCCCTTAAAGCCTGTAAACACTAGGTTGAAACTAAAAGTGTCTGGTGCTTGCTGCATCTCCCAAGGAACTATGTGTGGCCAAATTCAAGGAGAGCTCTGTCTGAAATAAAAAAAAAAAAACAAACCACAAAATCTCAGAAACCGATGTTTAAAAAATGAAACTAAGAATTTCAGAGGGAGAGTCAGAAGAAATGAGAAATGCTACCCTCCAAAACTGAAACAGAATGATAAATTACTTTTGCCTTTCTGAAGCCAAGCTAGAAAACCTCTGCTCACCTCTATTATCTACTTCTGGTCTCTGAAGATGCATTACCATATCAATTCATTGCGTTATACAATTTGAGCAACTAAATGAGTTTACCTCATGCCCTCTTAATAGAATTTTCTTCTAATGCTAACTTTAAGTGATACATTTTAGGGGATACTTGAATTAGAATGCATCACGGAAATTTATTTAGACTCAATTTTGTTTACAAATTATGACTTAACCCTTCTTGATGAACCAAATGTAGAAAATCCTCAGCCCCTCTGTGGACAAAATACCTCTTGGCATTGGAAGCCCTACCATCTCCTAAGTAATGTGAGGTTTTACTGGGCCTCAGGAGAGGCAGAAGGACTGTTTGTGTGAAAAGACAACCAGCACATCACAAGGAAAATTACATGCATGGTGAATTGGGATGGGTACATATGCAGCCCATCAGAACGGGTGGAGAGGTGCTGTGATGTACGTGTGGTCAATTGGCTGCATCATGAGGGGACTCACCAGCCTGAAGTGCAACACATCAGGAAGTGTTTTCCAAGCATTGAGAGGGTGGAAAAGAGGATCAAAAATGGGGCAACTCAATTTTGACAACATGGTTCCTGTCATGACAGGAATTTTATATCCTGTGGCTGGGTAACCAACAGGGATCCTCCATCCAGGCACAGCCTACATTTCTTTTCTACATGCATATGTATTTCTGTCTACATGTAAATGCACACAAAAAATGTGATCTGTGGCCTCATTTCTTTCTTTGATCCTCTCCATTACCCAAGAGACCAAGGAACTCATATCTCATGGAATTGCCCCAGGATTTATGACAAGCCTACCAACTGCAAACATGTCCCTGCATCACACACACAAAGGTTTCAAGGAGTAGGAAGCCTCATTGGAAGCTCTTCATACAGCTGGTCCCCAGTTCTGCTTATTCTCATTCCTGGGTTTCCTGTTGGTCAATGCCTTCAGCTGCTCAAGAATATTTCTGTGCGTATTGAAAAATTCTTATATATTTCCAGTTTTAGCAGAGGTGAATGTTTTTCAAAATGACCATTGTGCAGCTCCCCTCTGTTCACTGGAGTTTCAATCAGCAAAGCCTTGAGTAGCTGAAGTACGTACACTTTTTTCTTTTCCTGAAACACAGAGAATGGATGTAATTCCATGGAGTAAGTTCCCATTTTAGTCATCCATGGGAGGAACACAGACAGTACGGCGTAATTTAGGTATCTAAATTTTAACCACAAATATTTTGCAAATAACCTGAAAATCACTCATTCAGTGTAATGATTATCAAGAAATTCTGTCTATTAGAAATTAAAAAAACCAATTTCATTTTGTGGGCACGAGTGAACTACAGGTTTGCATTCAGCAGACCTACTCTCAAGTGTAAATTTAAGTACCCGTGTAAAGTTTTTAGGCCTGATGAATACATCTGGAATTATGCTTTTTCCCTGAACTATGGAAATTCCAATATTATGGACAGAATTACCACCTTGTTTCAAAAACCCAGTAATAGATGCTACTAATGAAATTGTTCTGCTTCAGATTCTTAAAATATAACAGCGAGATCAACCTAGTGTCTTTGGTTGGCTTTTGTGGTTGTTTACCCCTCTTGGAGCTTTGGTTTTCTTGATTTTAAAAATCAAGTCTTAGCTATTTGCAGTGACTGATAGAAATAACATTAACTTACTGCCAACTGTAAATCAATTCCCATTTGACCTTCTGATATGTATTAACCACCTTTACACTTTAAAGAGAATTTCATGCCACCGTTGTAGCATCGACATAAATTAGTAAATAGAAAGTGTCTTCATTTGATATTTTCCACTGTAAGTACATGATCAACAGAGTCTTATGTTCAGTGTTTTTAATTTAATGGGTTTATCCCTCTGCTAGATATGGTTTTCATTTAAACTGACCTTGCTTTATATGAATTATTGCTCAGATTTGCACCAGTACAAATGACCTAATCTTCCAAAATACATTTTCTGATCGACATAAGCAAACAGTCTGAAGAAGCAATTATGTAAAAGAAATGCTTTTAGGCAACAAATGGGTCTATAAATAAACAAGTACTTCCTAATCACAAGCTAAACTTGTGTCATTTTTCCATTTTTAATAAAAAAATAGTTGAACTCAATGAATTTTAATGTTCCTGGAAGTGAGGAACCAAGACTTTTTTGCAATACCGAGTACTGTGAAATTAAAAGCTGCACCACCTTTTTGCTAAAGTTCAGCCAGCATAGCTGCATCTGACCACTACCACCTTTGACTTCCCAGGTCAAATCAGCAAGAAATCATTTGGAAAAAAAAATCCATATTTATATTTGCAATGTGTAGGAGGAAATGGGATGTTTTTACAAGTCAGGCTTTTTTTCCCCCCAAAGTGAAAGGCAGTGCAAAAATACACCACTCTACATAACTTTGTGTCTTTTCCATGTTTTTCCATTGCCAGTGCCCTGGGATCTCATTTCTTGTTTGGATTTATGCACCCTAAATAAAGGAAGCATATTGAGAAATTTTTTTTGAAAAAAGTTTCTGAAAGGGAACTTTCATCTACTCTTGGTATTTGGGAAAAAAGTGATTGTTAATGGTTGGAAAGGTATTATTAGGACATGTACTGTGGTTGTGTCAATGGGCATGAGAAGAAAAGTGATAGCTGATGCTTAGTACTGGAGGCAGTGTAGACAAGTGATTTTCTCACAGTGAATAAATCAAGAGTACTCAGCTAAAGATGATGGATAGTTACACAGTTAGACATTGGTATGAGCAGAGTCTCAAGTCTAGTAAAAATAGGGTGGGTGAAAAGGCAGAAGTCACTTGACATGAGAAGAAATTATACTGCTAAAGCAAGAAAGGAAGAGTAGCACAATAGATATGAAAGCTGGTTAGAGATATCTCTCTGTGGAAAGAAGACAAAGAGAGGAATTAATGGAGAGTGTATGATGTCAGACAGATGACAGGGAAAGAAAAAATCTTTTAAAAACCCCAAAGAAATTCAGGAAGACGGAAACTCGAAAATGCTAAAGCTGAGCATGAACCCAAACTCCACATACCAACACCATCCAAAGCCTGTGCCTGGTTTGCTCTGGCTTATTTGCAGAAACGTGGGTTGGGCTGTATCTCAGGCAGGCAAGGGGCCCCCAGCTGTGAGGGACAAGCACTGGAAACCTGTGGAAAAACAGTTTTGCTAGGGAAGAGAGGTGTCTGTGTGTCCATGTGTGAGGTTTAATAGTTCTTGTAGTCCCAAGGTGAAATAATAAGCTGCTAAAAAAATGAAAGGAATCAGATATTGTCCCTGTGCTGCTCAAAAGAGGGGTGCAGGAGTGAAACTAGTTCATATTCACTTTTTAGTGTTAAGGTCACTTCTTTGGCTGAAAAGAAATCAAAACTAAAAAGGTGAAGTTCTGCAGAAATCAGTCTTCCTCTCCACAGTACTAGTGAATACCAGGAGCAGCTCCACTGAAGGAAAGTGATTCTCACCAATGTAAACCACCCAGAACAGAAAATCCCAAGTTTGGATCTGAGATCATCCAGGTTAGATGTTGTTTTCTATGCACAGCATATACACACACTTCTACTGTTTCCATAGGGAAGAATAGGCAAAGGCATTTGAACTGACGACCCCTCTAGGTCTCAAATCACCCTTTTCTTATAATTTTCATTTTAAAGCTGGTTTCCAGCTTTCTGTTTATACCTGTGTTTCCTTGGCACCTCAGACCTCACACCTCCATTGGCTTCTGGAGCTGGACTGTAGATAGAAATGCAAATGCTGTTTGAGTCAGCCTGCTGGTTGACTGTCAGTGTCCTGAGCTGCACTGTCTCTTTTACCAGGGAACACAAATTCTTCCAAATTAAATGTTGAAGATGTCTCTTACATGCATGTTTTGTGAAGGTCATAATCTTTGGGTGTGATGTTGGGTTCCTATACATGGCTGGATAGCTGGTAAATAACAAGTTGCTTTGTCTAGATGTACTCATAAAGGCAAATGTTTTCTTTCCTCATTTCCTTTGCCTCAGGAGGTTGTATGGATTATAAGAAAGATACATCTTCCCAAGTTTGTAGCTGTTTAGAGTCCTGAAAACAAGAATGTCTTTACACATGCACCTTGATGTTCTTCCTATGTCTGCAGGTTGCCACAACCCTTATGATAAAAGACTGCAGGAGGATAGATTTTTTTTTCACCTTAATTTAGCAGCAGTTGCTATAGGGGAATTATGAAAGGAAGTATCCACTCCTATGTAAGTCAAATATTGTGCAAATGAAAGGCATCTCTCTATTGGACTTAGGGGGCCAGCATGGTGCCACCTCAGTGGGCATCTGTACCCCAGCAGGCAGGGTGGTCAGACTCTTGTCAGTGGCACAGAGTCCCCCAGGAAGGAGGAGGCATGTTTGTCACATCTCCAGCTGACTGCCTACACACTGTGGGCAGAAGACAAGCTTTGTTGATGTAAATATACCATTTATGTTGCTTGTGGCAGTGTCTTTCTAACTTTGATGCATAATATGAGAAGAAAAAATGCAGTGCCCCTGGAGAAACAAGTGCTTTTTAGATTTACAAATAAGGAGTTATTTACACTCCCTCTCTGGCAGGGAAGAGGGAGAAATGTGGCACAGTAGGGGCAGTGTGTTAAGCAAATGTTTAAGCTTCATATCCAAGATACACACTGCTTTCTTCTAAAATGTGTATGCTTGTACCTTAGAGAGAAAAACAAAAAATTAGCAAAGTGAAAAGAGACACTACATGAAGTTTTAGGTTAGACACTTGCTCATTTCCTCAGACTTCTGAGTTTCTCAAATACCTCTCCTTTGCATAGTTTGGACCATGGAAGATGTTTCCATGGTGACAAATAGATGTTATATTTATTTACTGGGCAGCAGGGAATGACAATGTCAGCAAAAGACATTTCTATTCCTTTTTTATTTTTCCAAGGGAGATGTGTTTTAGCTAATGAAACTAGCAGCAGCAGCAGCAACAGTTTTTCAGATGCCCTTCCCAGCCCCATTGTGAATTTGTGCATGAGACAAAAGTAAGCAGCAGTTACTGTGGCTGCATCACTCTCTGATCAACCCTTTGAAGCCTTTTGCTCTGTTTGGTATGCACATGGTTTCTTGTGAACAGCACTGCCTGAGAGGTATCAAGGAGATTTCAGGCTTTACTCATGGGAAAGAACCTAAATATTTCTTGCATTAGATGCCTGGCCTTTTCTTCAATCCTCCTACACACACACCTGTTCTTGTTGACAGCTCTACTGCATTGTCCATAAAAAGTAATCTGATAACTAAACCTCAGCTTTGTAGTTGGTAGTGCTCTGGTAAAAATAAATAAATTAATAAAGAATCTTAATATTTGCAGCAGGCTGTGTAAAGTAGCAAAGAGATTTTCAGAAGGACTCTTCTGAGGTAAGAGACCAGGGTCTGAAAAAAAAACAGTTTTTGCAGGTTTATTAGTTCACAGATTTTATACCTGTTCAAATATTTTTCAACCTGAAACCCTCTGTAGCCCTTCAGGATTTCCCATCAGCTCTGCTGGGGGATGTGTAGCTCAGTGGGAAAGTGGAGGGTGGTAGGTCCATCTATTGTACCTTCTTGTATCTGTCTCTGTAGAAAAATACAGTGTTGTGAGACTTTCCTCTCCTAGCCCTGGAAAGAGGCAGTGCTGGTACTTGGCTTCACCTTGACAACCCTCTTCCTTTGGTGGGCAGTGAAGCACAGACTCTGCTTCCCACTGGCGTTCAGGAGGGGTGTAAAATTACTGCTAGGAGTGTAAGGCTTTTGTGTTTGGTCCTTTCCTCCCTCCTACTGCATGTGCTTTAACCAGAGCTGGCTGGTATCAGCAACACAAGCAGTTCCATGCAATATTAACAAGCTGAAGGTAGAAGCTGATGATAATTGTGCCAGACTGGAAAAAAGTTTCAACAGTTGACTTAAACTTTCAAGAGCAGTGGTCAGGTAAACTCCCACTGTTTTGTTCTTCTCATACATAACATTACCTCAGTTTTCTATTACTGGATGACTACAGAATCATGAGGATCAAGGGGAAGAGTTTTCACAAAAGCAAAATGAATGTATGGCTGGAGGAAAAATCTCAGTAAAAGTCAGTTATGCCCCTCCAAAAAAAAATCCCGACCCAAACAAACTCTATTTGCTCAGGAACCATGGTGTGCTGATTTTGGATGGGATACAGCTACTTTTCTTCACAGTAGCTGGTCTGGCACTATGATTTATGTTTATAATTTTTAAAAAAGTGTTGACAACACAGGGCTTTTTTACAGAATCACACAATCACCGAATAAGGTGAGTAGGAAGGGACCCACAAGGATCATCAAGTCCAGCTCCTGGCCCCACACAGCACCATCCCCAAGAGTCACACCATGTGCCTGAGAGTATTGTTCAAACATTTCTTGAACTCTGTCAGGCTTAGTGCTGAGACCACTTCCATGTGGGAGCCTGTTCCATTGCCCAGCCACTCTCTGGGTGAAGAACCTTTTCCTGATAGCCAACCTAAACCTCCTCTGACACAACTTCAGGCCATTCCTCGAGTTCTTCACTGGTCTCCACAGAGAAGGGATCAGTGCCTGCCCCTCCTCTTCCCCTCACAAGGAGGTTGTAACTGCAGTGAGGTCTCCCCTCAGTCTCCTCCAGGCTGAACAGAGTGATCTCAGCTGCTCCTCATACAGCTTCCCACTGAGGCTCTTCACCATCCTCAAAGCTGTCCTTTGGATGCTCTCTAATAGTTTTCTTATATTGTGGTGCCAAAACCTGGGCACAGTATTCAAGGTGAGACCAACCCAGTGCAGGGCAGAGCAGGACAAGCTCCACCCTTGCCCAGCTGGTGATGCTGTGCCTGACTCTGCCCAGGACAGGGTTGGCCCTCCTGGCTGCCAGGGCACTGCTGAGTCATGTTCAGCTTGCCACCAACCAGGACCCCCAGCTCCCTTTCCACAGCACTGCTCTTCATCTTCCCCTTTCCAACATCCAGGTCTGCCCCATCCCAGGTGCAGAATCCAGCACTTCCCTTGTTGCACTTCATGCTGTTGGTGATTGCCCAGGCCTCTCATTTGTCAAGGTCTCTCTGCCTTGGAGGGAGTGAACAGCTCCTCCTTGTTCTGTATCCTCTGTGAACTTGCTGAGTGTCCCCTTCTGTCCTGTGTCCAAGTCACTTAGCTGCTGCTGAGCAGTGCCAGCACAGCCTCAAGGCCCTTGCTGCTTCTCACAGCACCCCACCAGAGAGTGGGCTGGGGGCACAAGGAGCTGGGAGGGGACACGGCTGGGACAGCAGACCCCAAGTGACCAAAGGGATATTCCATACCATATGATGTTGTGCTTGGCAATAAGAGCATGGAGAAAGGGAGAACAAAGACACACTGAAATGGTACCTATGTGTTTCACATAAGTGGAATCCAGTCTCTAACTGAAAGATACACAGTCTGCCCTATCTGCCCTAGGTGAAACAGAATTAACACATTTTATGGTCTGGCATCTATATATGTGTGTGTATAACACAATTGCATAGAGAGGCAGAAATTGGTCTCTCCATAGCTGATTACAAAATCAGTTCTTCTTCAGAGCTCGGAGGTGATTTGTTCTTGTGACTTCTTTTTAATCCCTCCCCCCTCCCCCCAGTATTCTGTATTATGGACCTTTCTTCACATTTCTTCATCCATCCATCTTCCTGCTGGATCTTGAGCCCTGGACCAGGACTTGTTGTTTCCTCTCAAATTTGAGGGAACCTAACTCAAAAAATGTTAAATATAAGCAGAGTTTGTTCATAGGCCACAGCAGACACACAAGAGAATACATTCTCTCCTTTAAGACATGGTAGCCCTGTTTATGCCCTGTTTCCAGCTGCCAGTTAATTTAATTATGGAGATTTGATCCTTACCTCTTGAAAATAAATTATTTGCACTTTTTTATTTTCCCCTCTTTTTGACTGTTAGGTCAGGCCTGCCTAAAGTTGGCACATCTCTACAGTCCCAGGAATGTAAAACAAAACTCTCACTAATGCATGAGATTAAAATATGTTCACATGTTCACATCAGCTCCTCCAAAACCATGTTTGTGTGCTTTAACAAGTAAGTCCTCTGACTAATGTCAGACAGATCCCTGGGATGGCTATTACATTCCTTCTGTCAGGGATCAGAAGAGTCTGTGTAGTTGCCTTTGGCCTTGAGACAAAGAACTTTGTGGCATGGTATCAAGGAAAGGAGGAGAGAATAACAAGGAGAGCAAGGAAATTACTTGGCCAAGCCAGAAAATGTGAAGTTGGAGCTAAGCCAAAGCCAGCCCTGAGACACATTTTGAACTGTGAAAAGCCCTGGGGCACCTGGCCTGTTTTCTGCTGTGGGTCAGCAGGTGTGCAGCAGTACTGGACCAGGGAAGCTTGCACCCTCTCTGGATCAGGGCAGGGATGCCAGACATTAGTCCCAAACCAGACTAGAAACCAAAATGGGAAAAAAAAAAACACAAAAACAAAACTATGCAGAATTTATGGAATTTTGGATTGAACTTGAATGATTCTGATAAGTGCCAGGATCTTTGGTGCATTTGAAGTAAAGGGTAGGAATTTGATTTTGGGATGTAGGGAACTTCTCTGCTCATGAAAAAGTCTCTGAGGAGACTGACTGTGCTTGGTGCATGACCTGGTAAGGGGAAGCTCTGGTGCAACCCTGATGTCTGTGAAAGATGATTCAGATGATATCTAAAGATTCCACACAGGGAAGCTTTAGGTAACATCACTGCTCCCTGCTCATCATAACACTCTCCAAATTTTCCCTCCCAAAAAATCCCATGCCTTTCAGAGACTGGGGATTTATTGGGAAATTATGTATTCCCATGCTTAGTGCTCTGTAAGGTCCAAAGCCCTTGGAAGCATTTCAGTTGACTGCAATGGTCAGTAGCTCCAGCTTACAGTGTCTTTTATATGGCTTTTACCAAGAACTTCATAATGATGTTGTGACACCTCATAGCATCCCTCTGAGGCTGGACTTCACAAGGAAAATGCTCCCCCAGCTCATTTGTGTTGGTGACTAGCTCACATGGTTTTTCATACTTAAAAAGGAGGAAACTATCTGCCAATCCAGGTCCTGTGGGCTTTGTATAAAGCTAGGGGAAAAAAACAGATTTGAAAAACTGGTCTCCTTATTCTTCCTGTAACAAACCTACCAATATCATTATTCTGCCAGTGTTTGATCATCCCTGATGGATCACATGCAGGGAAGGACAGCCTCAGCACTGAAAGACAAAGTAGAGAAATGAGACAGGGGTGTGACAACAGGAGGGAGGAGTGGAAGGTACCTTGAGGATGGGCTGGCACCAGAAGGACCAGCAGAGGACCATGAAATGGACCTCACCATTTGACAGTGACGTGTTCTGGTAGGAGTTGGAATGGTACAAAAGCAAATGTTGGACAGAATACCCAGACCAGACATCTGAAAACACACCCATTTCCATCAGAGTGACAACCTCAGTAATCATAAGTTTTGTGGCATAACGTCTTACTGTCTGCAGAATTTTCATGGAGGAACTCCAAGTAAAGCCACTTGCCCTTACTAAGTGTCCAAGGCTTATGGAGTCAGAGGAATCTACATCAGCCTTTCTGTCTGTTTGAGACATTTTAGTTCTTGGTCAATTGAGTTTATGGTTTCAAGTCCTGGCCATTTATATAGTCCTAAAATAGGCAAGGAAGCACCAAGATAGATATGTGAGTGTTCTATATAAATTTTCTCACAAGGGCAGATGAGAACAAAAATTATCTTTCTTTAGTATACAGTCTCTCTTTCACCTCTGCCTGGGTTCCTGCAGGCAAACCATAAGTCTTCCATGTGACACTGATATTTCCCTTTTGTTGTTTATTCCCAGATTCACATTTGTCCAAACTGAAGCTTAGGAAGAGAAAAACTTTAGCAGTGCTTTGTCTAGCACAAGCTGCAAGACAATCCAAGTGGAGGTTACTATTAATTCTGGAAAATAAGAAGGCATTCCCAAAAGAGGTGGTTCTTTCATCATTCAAAAGAAAAAAGATTTTTTCTTAACCTAAGTTAGTAGATGAGGTAAAGTCCATGTCAAGAAGATGATTGACGTTGGTAGGATTGGGCAAAATCCTAATCTCTCATAGCCTTTAGTTCAATCTGCCATTTTGGACAGGAAACTACAAATGTCTGATTCCATTTAAAGATGGTTTTTTTTCTGTGCAGACATCTAAAAGATGACCATCTGTCCCTTTTCTCACACCCTCACTCCCTGACCCTCAAATTCTTACACCTCTTGTTTTACACTGGGAAAAAAATAGGAATTTCAAGGTTCAAGACCCAAATGCAGCTGCAGTTTCTATGCTGACAGGATTTATAATTTCCACTGGGCAGATGAGAATGATCCTTTAAAAACTGTCCATGTGAACAGAAAAATCTATGTGATTTTATATGCTTTCCTTTTATCGGAAAGGCTAATGCTGAGAGACCTGGAGGATTTCATGGTTTGCTTCCCTGAGTATAATAGATTTTTAGTAAGTGTGCACTTTTGGCAGACACAGGCTGCAAGTCAATGTGATTTGCATGATGCACGACTATCACTCATTACTGGAAAGGGTCTTGGTATGTTGGTAGCCCTGTGACTCTTCTGAAAGCATTCACAGCAGCTACTGGCATAGACAGACAACAGGAAGGGTTGAAATGAACAGCCTTTGAGTTAGACATGATTTTGGTATTTAAAACAGGAGTTTGGTGGTAAATCCTGAAAAGATAACATGCGTGTGCCTGAGTAGGATCCTTAAAGGAATGTGAAACACCAAGATATGTGTCAGATGACTTTAAAATCATAAGCTTTTTCCAAATGCACTTCCAAGAACAGTGTCCAGCCTCCAGTGTGGAGCATGCTGCTGCAGCAATAATTTAAAATTCTGCTAAATCATTCTGCGACTCTCTAACCAGCACTAATAGCTCTTAGGCTGGCTGGCAATCTCACTCCAATAGGAGGTCTTGCACGGGCTTCCAGACCATTTATGTGTGTGGTAGAGAGAGGGAGAGCACTGCAGATTTAATTTAGTGCCCTTGGTGGCTTTCAGTAAAATATATATATATTAATCACTTACGACTTCTGGTTTGGGGGTGGGAGTTCATCTGGAGTACAGGAGCATCGAATGAAACTCATAAAGATGAAAGTTGTCTTGATTTCATTTGCTGATTTTAAACAGCAAATTGTTTCTTACTCATCCTTGCATGATAATTGGTAAATATACTGAAATGGGTTATTTGAGTTTCAATGGACTCTCTGGGCAATCACACCATAACTGGAGTTCAGAATGTGCCCTATAGGTACAATTGCTAATGGCATTGCTCAGATAATTTCTGTCTGGGAGAAACACATATTTTGAAGCTGGCATCTTGCAACAGGGAGGCAGGGCCATATTTAGCTGTGGCTGGTATGGGGTCCCCAAGCAGACAAGAGGCTGCAGCACAACCCTGAATATGTGAGCCATTGACTCAGCTGCAGGGAGCAAGAAATGGGAGTAAATTGTGTGAGATGAATGAGACTCAGTAGGTCTGTAGACAACATTACTCTGCAGATGAGAGTCACTCCATCAGACATTAGGCTGTGAATATTGCCCTTTAATTTGGTTGAGTAGTGTCTCTCTGTTGCCCTCAGAGGGCAATTTATCCTATCTGATGCGAAGGGCTTGCATTTCCAGAATATGAGTTGTCCCCTTATTGGTGGATAATTCACCTTCTGCAGGTGTCTTTGAGACTGGATGGAGCCTGGCTGAGACTTGCACACTGAACTCCTTAGGTGATCACATCTAAGATCAGAGGTGTCATGCCAGGGGCAGGGTTTGATCTAGGAATCTCCAGGGCAGAATGGTTTGGTTATAAGGAACTAAATCTGGAGTAGGGATGAAGATACAGGGTTCTGTGCTGGTGCAGCTGAGAGCATGCTGTGCCTGTAATCTGCTGATTACAGCTGTGGGGGGCACTTTAGTGATTCTTTTTATCTCACATCTACAGAAAGCAGGGAGGAATTTTGTTACATGAGTGAAAATAGTGAAGGGGAGGTCAGGGTCTAATAGGGACTGGGATTGCCCTGTGCATAGAGTGGTGTACAGGTACCTGCAGTCTGTGGGAAGAGGTGCTGGGGTGGCACTGCTGGCAAAGGAGCATCTGCCCTTTTGTCCTTCAAACCTAGCCACACAGTACTGAGCAGTTCTGCTGAAAATAAGGGAAAAAACAATCACCCAGCCACAGCTGGTGCCTGTCTCCTCCTCTACCACATAGCTGCTGTTGCCATGGCAGCAGTCATTGCCGTTGGAGGATGCTCTGGGGGGCCTCCTCCTCCTCACCTGCTGTTCTCACTGCCCTCAGAGCATCAGGCTGCTCCCATGGATGAATCAGTGACAGATTCCTTCACTGCCTCCCCTGTAGAGAGCTTGGCCTCCCCTCTCCTGAGAGTGTCTGCAGCAGCATGGCCATTTTACTGATCATGGGCAGCACCACACAACAGTGACACAATCGCCTGCTCTTACAGCACCAGGTGCAGAGGTACTTCTCAGCCCCTTGGTCCAGTCCTGTGTGTGTCATTGACAAACAGGTTATTGTTCTTAGCATGTATAAGAGCATATGTCAGGGTCATGACATTTCTCTGAGCCTTTAAGGTGCAGAGAGCAAGTTTTCTATTCCTCTCAGCGTGACAATGTGAAAATCCGCCTGCCGTTGCCCATTTTTGTGCCTTCATCAGGCAGTGGGAGTCAGTAAGGGTTGTACACTTAATTCTGCCAGCTATCCCTCAAGACTGCCTTGTTTCCTGCTTAAATTGCTAAGCTGTACCTTATTATTCTCAAACACCAATAGGCATATAAAGGAAAAGTTTTGAGAGGTGTTTGCAGAATTCAAAGCATGTGGATAGATGGATCTTGTGAACCAGCCACCAAAGTATGCTCAGGTTATTTCTGCAATTCCAAACTTTGTCACTAGATGAAGGTCTGGGTCAGATCTAAGTATAAATTTAAAGCAGGGTTATGTTTGTGGATACCCAGGACATCAAGGGATATTTGTGCCAGCATATATTCTGATGTAGATTTTGTCTTGCTCCCTTATCCTAAGGGTGGTTCTCATGCACAGAGGATTGAGAAAAGGATGGCCTAAAAGTCCAGATGGCAACCACCAAAGATTTCTCCATACAGGAGAAATTATCATAGTTCTTGTCTTTATATTCATTTGTATTTTTTCTCTCCCTGCACCCATGGAAAATTTCAGTTGTGATTGAAAGAGAATTATTACAAGGTTGACATTATAAATCTTAACTAAGTTTAAAAAAAAAGTACTTTGAAAAATATTTTCCTGTTTGAATCCAGACTAAAGCTAGACTGTCCATTCTCTGGGAAATTCAGACTGAAAAACACCCCTCACACATCATATTAAATTCCCTCAGCAGGGATTTTCTTAAAGGAAGCAATTATAAAGCTATCAAAAACATCTCACTTCAAGGCTTTCAGAAGGCAGCATCACTGGGGGAGCTCAAGCTCTGATATCCACAAGGCACCTCTTCCCCTGCTTCCTACTGTGGGACCCAGATCTGCACTCCATGAATCCTGGCTGATGACCTGCAGCCAGAAGTGTTTTTGAGCTCATGGTCCCCGTCTGGGAAACTGAAATTTTTTCAAACTGCAGGATTTTGATGACTGCTAAGTTTAGCAGAGAGAGGAGGGGAGGGGGTGAGCTGACAGGAAAGCAGACGGTGCTCCACTGGAGCCCCTGCAGGGTCAGTCAAAATCATCATTCCTTTTCCTGAACAAGCAATTTTCAATGGAAAATGGGTTTTGTTGAAATTTTTCCACCCAGCTCTTCCCTGTGGCTTTTAATGCCAGTTCTTCATGCCCCCACCCTTCTCTGCAGGCCTGGTAACCTACCCAGCCAGAGTCCCATGGACAGTAAGGTCTCCTGTCTGGTGGACCCACTGCATTGCAGAAGAGCAGGAAGTTGATCTTTCAGGTTGAAATGGAACATCCAACTGAGAGCTTTCTAATGGGAAATGGAAGCCTGGGGTTACAGGATGTTTATCCTGCAGCACTCGGGATTCACTGCACCAGCATTTCCAGATAAAACAATTTGGGGTACTAGACAGAGTTGTTGGTCATGGGTTCCATTTTTGTAAAAGACAAAAACTTGTCAGTTTAGAAGTAATTGTTGGGTAGGTTGGATTTTTTCAAAATTCATAATTTTCTTAAGGCAAGGGAGGTATTTTTCATGAAGCGGGGAAGTGAACTGTCAAAAAGAAAAACTAAACTTTTTGTGCTAAAATTGGCTTAAAGGATCATGTGGAAGTGGACTGGATATAGATTTTATGAAACAGAGACTGAGTCTTTAAAGGAAACCCCTGTGTTTGCCACAGTCAAGGTTGTATGTCAGTAATATTGTCTTACATTGAGACTTAATAAGATTTATGTGTTATCTGTACCAGGATTTCTGCTGTCAGCTTCAAACTGAAATAAACTGTATTGGTGCAAGCCGTACCTAGCATTAACATTCTTTTTTTTTGTATTGTGCACTCCAGTTATTGCTGCTGCATCAATTTATTAAAAGGCATACTGCAAGCAAACCATCCTTGATTTAATAGGAAACCCAGAAATATGCAGAGATGGCTTAAGACAGATATGTTTATTGCTGCTGCTGACAGTGTCATCTTTAAAAGGGAAGAGAGACCACATAATTAAATGCCTGTGATCTCTTAGTGTTGTGCCACAGTTCTCACGGAAGGGTTTGGACCCTTCTGTTTTCCAGAAAATCTGGCAGTTCCAGTCTATGTTGTTCTATATGTGATTATGCACATCATGCTGCTAGGGAGTGGTTGTACCCCAGAAATGAACAGGATGAAGGTGTTCCAAATGGTGCTGGGATATCCCATGCCTCTGTCATGCAGAAGCAATTTGTTGATTCTTGATGGAATTACTCTGAATATTTTTAACGTACTCCATGGTCTGTGCAGGGACAGAGCTGGAAAACTAGTAAGTCCTAAAGCACATGTTCTCTCCTATCAACACAACACCAATATTATTGTGGTGCACTTGAGAAAAATCAACAAATTAAAAATATGCTGATCCTGGGAGCTGCTAATGTATATGGCACACTAGATATAAATTAAAACCATTAATCGTACAAATTAGCCATTTTATGCATGATATTAAAATGAGCATGATACTACCCAAGTTTAAGAATAGCCCAATTCAAGTGATGTTTATCATTTTGAAGTAGAAGAGCTGGTGACATTATAATTATTATTAGAATACTTCCTGCATTACTTCTGTTCTGGAGGGGAAAAAGGAGGGGAAGCAGTCCAGCATTTAAAAGATAGCTAAGGAATTTCCTGATTCTTTATTAGCCATTTTGAACAGCAAATTTAGGTCTGTCTGGGGAAAAAGACTGGAATAGGTCTGATCAGCTGGGAATCAATAAAGGAAAAAATTTTTAGTAGCCCAGCAAAAACAAAATCATCACCTCAAAGAAAATAAACTTTGAAAGTCACAGCCAAAGAAGGAGTGCTCATGGAAAAGTGTGGAAGCAGAGGATACCACAGAAGACTTACCCAAGAAGCATATGAGAAATTTATGTTAAGCATTCTCTTCTATATTGCTCTTTCAAGCAGTTACATTTAAAAAAAATTGTTGAAAAAACATGGGTCATAAAAATTAGCTCTCCTGCTTGTGAACACAATGTAAAGTGTAACTGATTTGCTTTGCTTGCCAAAATTTATTGTTATTATTAAATAGTTGCTAATAATCTGCTAAGGAAAATAAGAAGCTACTTGATGAGAATAAAATATATTTTCAGACCTGGAAATCATTAGAGAGCATTTAGTCACCAAGATCAAGTCAACCTAGGCAGATCATGCTGGAGCACTGAACACTGAGGTGTTTGAGACCAAACCCTGGGCTGCAGTAATAGCATTACTGTTCATAGTAAGTAAACCTTTTGTACAAATCCAGTCAGATGCTTGGAAGGAGCAATGGTGATAGAGTGGGAGATCAGGGAGGGAAGGGAAAAATGGGAGTTAGCACAAATCTTTAGTTTCTCACCTGAAATGTCTCACTCTGATGATGCTGAACAACGCTGGACATTGAAAAAGTTCTGTTCCGTGCCCCTGGACTGTGATTTAGATTTTAGACATTACCATTAATTATTGAAACTCAGAAGGCTGCAAAAACATCTTGATTCATTGGCAAACTGACAAACATATGGTGTGTTTTGCAAACCTCTAGGTTTTTGTTCAGAGGAGGAGAACATTAATTGCATGCAAATTCTACTGGGATTTCTGAAACCAGCCGTCGTTAACATCGTTAGACATCGTATCTGGGAAGCTCAGTGCATTTTAAAATCTAAGTTAAAACTCAGAACTTCTGCAAAACTTCTGAGAAGGAAAGTGCTGCAGTGTAATAAACTCAAAGAAGTGCATAAAAGTATCTGATGCTCTTTGGTATTTGATGTTGGTGTACCAACAGCTTTGCTTGTTGGTTGATACTCTGAATCGTAGGTTAATATTTGTCTTGGTAGATTAATATTTGCCTTGTTAATATACCTTGGAAACTGGCATCAGTTGTAGCATCAGCTGTGCTGCCTGTGGCCTCCTACCATTTCTATTTTGGCTATTGGATTGCCAGTTTGAAATCTGAAATCCTTTGAATGTCAGAACTTCAGACCTAGATTCACTGAACTCAGAGTTTAATCAACATTGGCAACAGGCCCCAGAGGAAGAAGATGGTGCTGTGGGTATTCGCACAGCACTGAAAGCCTCACCAGAGAATGCTACAACAACACATCATGTAGAAAATAAAATGCCACCTTTTTCTAGGCTGTTTTTGTGACAGCTGTTCTTCTGCTGAAAAAGAAGCGTGCTGTCCAGCCACCTCTCTGGTTCAGGAAGGGTACATATATATGGCATTACAGATAGACATGGAGGGACAGGACCATATGGGCTGTTTGGACCATGGGCTGTAGGATCACCCTGCCAGGTGACCCAACAGGTTTGCTCCACTTGCATGGAAGAAGTTGGTAGAGCACTCACCACAGGCTGTGACTTGCAGGACAGTAATTCAGTCACAGCATGGCTTCAAAATCTGGAGTGATGGGAGTTGGGATGCCCCTGACTTCCAGTAAGGTCCAGCTGACCAGCCCATGGACCTGTCCTGTAGCCCCAGCTTGAACAGCAGAGACCAGCTCTGTGTAAGATCTCTCTGGGACACAACGCAGAGAAATCCTACATTGTGCTGTGGCATAAAGCATCAGGGAGAGAGGACATGGCCTCCAGTTGCCCCAGAGGAGGTTTAGATTAGATATTAGGATAACTTTCTTCACAGAAGGAAGCATTGAAACAGGCTGTCCAGTGAAGTGTTGGAATCAACCTCCCCAAAAGTTAAAAATGTGTGGCTATGGCTCTTGAGGACATGGTTTAGTAGTGAACATGGTAGTGGTGCTAGGTGCACAGCTGGATCTTGCTGGCCCAAACTTAGTGATTCTGTTTGTATGATTCTAAAGGACCTGTCCCATCCACCAGGTCATTCCCCACCATCAGTTCCTATTATTACTTTCCCACTTCTACATGCCTTCCATGACTCCTTTCTTTCAGAAGCATTATATTCCTCCTTGTTTAGCAATTTGTACATAGTCCTAATGGTTTCCCTGTCTTGCCTTAAGCCTCATATTTCAGCTCCAGTGGTCAAACTCCAGAAGCAAAGCACACCTCATTGTACTTCTGTGCCCAGCCTTAAGAACACCCTTCTGCAGCAGTCTCTGCAGCTGAGACTGCTGCGTGGATTTTCTGGCTTTCATCTTCCATCTTGCTTTCTTTATGTGTGTGAAATAGTTTAAAGCTGAGCCCCAATGTGCTTATAAAATGCCAGGTCATTGACAATAGTGGTACTCATTTGCTGTGGTTAATTTAGTATTAATAAGCTGAAACTGTTCTGCAGGGATTCTTCTACATGGAACATAAACTCTTTTTCCCTCAGTTAAGAACACTTTCCTATGAAATTATTGCAGCCTAATAGTTTTCCTCCTCATTTTAGTAACCAGTCTCAGTCCATATTAGTGCTATTTTCCCCAGCAGCTTTCCCTTTAATCTCTATTTCAAGGCACCGAATCAATGATTACATGGCATGCACTCCACTGAGCTGTCCATCCTGGGAACCCAGCAGGTAATACAGCCCCTAATATCCTAGTGCCACAATGAAAGTAGAATTTTCTGCAATGGGCTAAATTCAGTGCTCTGACTCTTTTGATTTTTAGTTTTCTTCCTTTATATCCAGAGATCCTATAGAAGGTGGGACATCTTCTCTGTTGCCTCCCAGAAATGCTGAGTCTGCATGTGGGTTTCCTGACCAATTGTTATTGCAAATGCAATAATAGCAGTGAAAAGGAGGTTACACACCCTCCTAAAGCCATTATTCACTCAGCTCTGAAGACTGCAATTGCACATGTTAATCACCCTGGTCACTGCATCTCTTTTCCTTTTAAACTTGTCCTGTCCCTACACCCAGCTGATTTCCCAAATTTATTCTCCTTTGCTCTTCTCTCCTTTTGCTTTTCCTGTGGTTCTGATGCTTTATTTGTAGTAATAATTGCTTCCATCCATATTACTCTGAATGTCTTTCAAAAATGCCCTTTATGCTTAATTCCTACTGTGATTTGCTGAAATTTTTACTAAAATAATCTAAACAGAACTGTAAACAAACACCAACATGAATAAATTAATTTAATTCATACCCTGCCTTCTTCTGGTGTCCTGTTTGTACAGGGCATTTCTTACTTTCTGTACCATGTATCTGCTGCAACTTTATATATAGTGTTAATATATGTATTTACACCAACTGTTGATCAAATCTCCCTGATCATATATTGTGTATATGTGAAGCCACAGCTCAATGGGGCTAGAATGTCTGGTTTAGTGGAATTATTGTTAATAATCCAGTGTAAAGCTTTCCAGCAATGTAGTTACCTTGTCTGATCTCTCTTTTACAGTGTAAGTGTGGTCTCTTGTCTACTTATGGTCCAGGAGGAGAACTATATAATTCCATGATAAAATGACTCTTGTAATTTTATTCCCAATAAATTGACTGTGTGACATCATTAACTTCCAGCACATTCTGTGTGGCCATAAATAACTACCACTTCCACATGGAAAATGAAGAAAGCTATCTTTCTGGCAGGCTATGCATTGCTATGAAGACTTATTAAAAAGAGTTATTAATTTTATATTAATTAAACCAGTATTTTAACAATAACATCTTTGTCCTTATGTTTTTCTCAGCAATAATTAGATTCCTTCATTGTGATAAAGTGCCCGACCTTCAGCCTCATGGCTTACTCACTTGGGAATTGAATTATTGCTTCATAAAACAGAGGGTTGATTATATAATCACTTAATTAAATGTTGTACTCAGTCATTGCCAAGCTATTCCTGAAATGCGTTTGGCATCTGTACTCACTAGTCCAATTTAAACATTGGAAGAGGGTTTTGGTTTTTTTTCAGATGTGCTTCTTTAAAGGTTATTATTTCCAGCGTTCCTTTGTTTGTGTGGTCTGGTTGTTTTCCATGTGTCAGGCTCACTCTTAATCACAGAGGAGATGAAATGCTCTTCGTGTTCCTATCTGACTTGCAGATTGCAGTCAGATTCTTGCTGTTATCATTTTGGAAACATATTTCTTACTTCTGTTTGCAGAAGTGCTCAGAGGTAAAGAAGCTGCAGTCATTTATTGGAAACTCAGTTCTGAGCTAATATTCAGGAGGTTACCAGTGACCTCCAGAATTGTGGTAGTGAGCTGTGCATGAGCCCTTGGAAACAGCCACAAGCCCAGGTGAGTGCCCTGCAGACAAGCACAGAGCAGTGCCAGGGGGCTGAGCGTGGCACAAACCCTTCTGCTCTGCTGTGCTCAGCCAACACCCAGGCTTGGGGACTTTTCAGTTCCTAAGGGAGATACACCAGTGCCAGTGTCCTTTCACAGGGCACAGTGCAGCTCAAGGTCCCAGGACCACAGGGGACATCACATATTCCCTTGCCAGATCTTGCAGTCTGGCCCAGAGCTTCATCCTGACAAGGCTGTGTGGCTTCACCCTTCAGGGACTCCGTGACAGGAGTGGATAAGTAAAACACTGGCCATGAGACTACACTGCCAAATGACATAAACATGCATAGACTAAGAAGGGAAAGGCAGATTTATGGGAACAAAAATATTTTTATATTAAACTTCTCAGTTTCCTTGCTTTACCTCGATATTTCTTCAAGCCTTAGATCATAGGTACAGTGCAGAATTCACCAACAAACTGTATCTGCTTCAATATTTGAATCTTTGTGTCTATTCCTGCCTCCACCACTACCAAGAGTTGCCTTAAACATGGTTTCATCCCAGGCCAGTGTGACCATGTGCCCTGGACATATGGCACAGATGCATAACTCTTCCAGAGCAGGAAAAGGGATGAGCCATTGGCAACCAATACTTCAGGCAAGGAAGTCCCACAATCTTCCCAGAATCAGTTCAATTGTTCCTTTTCCATGGGGTTTATCACTAAACACAGCTGTCATTATTTCTTTCCTACCAGGAGAAAGAAAATGGTCCACTTGTGAAAGTTCATAAGATTTCGGCTCTGTTCCTTTACAGCTTGGGTTTTGCCCTCTGTTGGCTACAGAGAGAAGCACAAATAAGGCAATCTTAACCCGTTCTCTTCATCACTGTTCCACTTCTCTGTATACAACTCCAGGGTATGGCTCAGTCTCCTGCCAATTTTAATAGTACTGTTTCTACTGCAGCAAAAAAACAGGGCAGAAAGCACAGGCTGACTTCAACTTCATGGATTTTTTACTGGTATAAAAAAAAGGAAATGAAGAGCTTTTCCTCTCTCTGTTTCCATTTCTCTCAGAAACAGGGATGTCTAGGACAGGAAGGCAGTAGTATTTATTCTGAAACAAAATCAGAATTTCCTTGTCCGTGCTCCCTTTATTCAACAATAGGCAGGTGCAGCCAGTGGAGTAGCATGATCTCATTGCTGATTTAGACTCAGCATCCCTCTCTCTATTTTCTAATTGAAAGGATTTTTCTAGATTGCAGGATTCTGTGACCAAGAGGAAAAGCTGCCTTTTCATTAAGCTGAATCGGCCATGTTTTGGCTAAGCACTGCATTTTCTGAAATGTATTTCCCCTTGATCTTGTTTAATTATTTCCACAGGATTAACTACTTTCTATTGTGTGTCACTTTCCCCTGCAGGAAGCTCTATGCTGGGTAGTGTGTCTTCTCTTATTATGCATTTGCTTGGAATATAAATTGCTTTTCAATCAGATCTTTGCATTTCTAACAACATCTTCTGTATTGCAGCAGGTGCTTTCCCTAGTGGTTACTTATATGGACTCTAATGGCATGTCATCTGTCTATGCAGGCACTTTGCTGCCAAATATGTAATAGAGGAATTTTCTAGTAGCAGAAGCTTCTGGTAATTTTGGTTCTTTAAAGGCTGAGACTTGTTAATTTATTTTTACATAGCTCATTTCACTGGGTTTAAATAAACTAAATTGGGAAGGTTTAAAGTGTCCTTCTGGAAGCCTGATCTCATCTCAAATCAAGCTGCTTCCTTTTCTTCAACTTGATTTCATAGGAGCAGTAAGAACTGGTTGGTGGGGATTTTTTTTCTGTCCTGTTTTTAAAGCACCAATAGGTTGAAAGATTAAAACAAAATATAATAACTGCATTTTCACACATCAAAGAGTTAAACCATGAAACAACTCTGGGCTGTTGTGGAGGCTAGGACTACAGACAGGTTCGAGACAGAGCTAAATGGGTGTCTGAAGAAGAGATCTGATGGTGGCTCTTTTGCAGGTGATGTAGATGCAGCCTCTGATGGGCTAAGCTCACAGTGCCCAGGTGGCTGATAGCCAGGGGTCAGGGAAGGCTGGGCTGGGATTGTGGGCTTTGGGACTTGGGTTCTGTGAGCTTCAGCAGCCTCTGCTCTGGGACAGAGCTGGGGCTGGATGCTGGCTGAGTATAAGCCAGGATCCTTGAGGAAGTTGACTCAATTTAAACCAGACTCTGAAAGCACTTATGACTAGAAAAATGCTTAGGGAAGAATACAGTGGTAGACAAAGTAGGTGCTTCTATTACTCCATGCTTCTGTTCTGCCAAAAAAAGAGCTGCTCACTTGGAGCAAGTGTGGCTGGTGGATGAAGGCAGGGATCTGCTCTCCTCCATCCAAACCAGGTGCAGTACAGGGGGCATTGCTATCCAAGAGGAATGAATGGTGTGTCTGCTATTGGACTGCTTTTTTCCCTCATTGACTGGAGTTTCATTGATTTCAGGACATCAGCTTCCTGGTCCTTCAGTCAATCACAGCAGTGAGCTGATCACTGCAGCAGTGCTGAGGTCACGGGCTCTGTGACACGTTATTCCTATGACTGCAGGCAATGAGACACTTGCTTACAGTCTGCAGTGAAAAATCCATTTCCTCACCAGCAAACAAAGGCCTCCAAGTCCCCAAAACTCCAAAGTGGTCTTATGGAGAATATTGTTGCTTTTTGTACAATTCCTATAAATGAAGATACTGGTTTTATTTTGTTTTCTATTGGGATTGCTTTCTTCTCATCTTGAAGAGTGCCAAAACCACAACAATAAAAGAAGAAAGCAGATATGTGAGAAAAGCTGGGGGAGGAACAGACATAACAAAATAACAGAACTGTCAGGGCCTCTATGCCTCTACAACATCTCCTATATAAGAAAGGATTGAAAGAGTTTGTTTGTGACATGATATCAGCAAGGACTATTGCCTTCTTTCATCACTGCTCTGATGCCAAATCTCCTGCTAAGCCCAGCAAAACACTTATAAAACAGGTATGGGCACTGTATAGGATTTTAGCTGCTGCTGGTAGTTTTATTAAAAAAAAAGCAAACACCAGCTCTCTGTAGTACTAGCTAAGCTCTTTTAAAGCCTCATGTGATAGAGGAATAAACATTTTCTATCTCCAGAGGGACTTAAAACTGGAATTGCTGTGAAAAAAAAATTAAACAGGCCATTCAGGGCACCACCATCTCTCTCCCTTTCTCCCTGTATAGGCCCCCAGAGGTCTGAGGCTGCTCATACACATTTCACCCTTCTGTCAGTGGCTGCTTGTGACCTTTTGTACTTCAGGCCCTGTAAAGAAGTGCCCATGTTGACTGAAGGGCAGGATGGGCTGGGAAAAGCTGCTTAACCCCAAACTGTGCAAGGGCTGATAGCAGGACTGTGGGGAGATGGCAGAGGGGATGCTACTGCCCCTTGGACCTGCCTTGCTCAGTTCTCTGTGACAGCCTTGGGCAGTGCAGCAGTGGCAAAGAGGCCTGGCAAAACAGTTCCAGCAGAAGCCTTTGGAACTCTCAATCAGCTCAGAGAAGTTCTTGTCTTCACTCAGTTTTCTCTGATTGGAAAATGTGAAAAAAAAAAAAAAAAGACTTGGGGGGCATCATATGAGCCCCAACTACACTAATGTGGGAGAGACTGGAAAAAGTCACACAGTGGGCAAGGTTTGGGTTTGATTATACTCCTCTGCTGCCAGGCTGATTTTAGTTGAATTTCCTTCTGCTTGAAATTTACACATACATACTTGATTGTTATGTGGAACCAGAATGTTAGGAGCTCAGGCCAAGGTTCTTAACAATAATAACAACTGTTAGCTACAAAGTCCGGGATTTTATTAATTCTATCACCAAATTATTTCAGTTTTCTGCTTGGATCTGCCTTGTATTTCAGGAATAAATCTACTTGGTCTTAATGTAAGTAAACAATAATTGTCTCAGAAAAATATTTTTAGAATAAATCCTTTCTTCCACTTCACTGATATCTCTTGAAACACTGGTTTTAAAAACATGGTGGGACACTTTTAAAACAAAGATTTTTAAAACCAGTTGAAATCAGTTTTTTGAAATCAGTTCAGAGGCAGAAGTTTATGCTGGATAGACCGCAAGGACCGACTGGATGTTGTCACTTACCCACATTTACACTTTTATCTTATAATTACTTTTATTTCCAATATGTGGCCTTACCTGTTAAAAAGAAAGAAAGAAACAAACAAGCAAAAAAAAGTGAAACAAAACAAAAAACCTCCATACAATCCAGAGAAATAGAGGAAGAAAGGCAATGCTAAAAAACCCCAGATGGTGGAGCTACTTCATTGCCAGTGACATTATAGTACTGTGCAGGTTTTGCTTAAGAAGCTCTGCATAAAATAATCAGCCACAGCATAGAAAAAGCCCCCAGTGCCTCTGCCATCACATCCTAGATCTTGTGTTTCCTGACTACAAAGCTTAGGTCAGTGTGCACAGCTTTCTGCAAACCTTTCCCAGGTAAATGTCTCAACTCTTTAATGTGTGTCCTCTCTTCCTTCCAGAAAAAAAAATACTATTTATCTCTTCTTTAGCTAGCAACTCTATAATGAATTACATGCAGGACACAGTGGTAAGCAATTTCTTATATCTTTTGTAATGACAACATTTATACTGAACCAGAACTTTCCCCAGCAGCACTCTTAAAATTTTTGGTGCAATAAGGATGATATAATTTGGTTTTCTTTTCTTTTTTAATACAAAAGTGTTAAGACCCCTGGAAATGTATAATGTATTATGATTTAAAATGCACCATATCAGGATGTTTTTGAAGAGAATTCTTTCCTCAAAATAATTTTATTTCTGATGAATTCTAGGAAACAACAGTAAGAAAATGGCAAGCTGGCTACTCTCACTGTGAATTCCCTCAGTTTTAGTCTTAAAAAACTCAGCTACTGGTTTGTGCTTGGAAACATGCAGCAGATACATCATCATGTTGAGTTAATGCAGACCTTGCTAGTGAACCAAAAAGAGATTAAATCTTTAAGAAACATGGGTCAAGGTTCAAATGTCCTGCTTAGCTGGGTGCAGGTTTTTACTAGGTGCTGTGTTTTAAACACTTATGAAACAAACAGAGCAGCAAGAGTGACTTTTATTAGAGCTGAGCAGTGAGGAGCTGGGTGTGTGTGAGCAAACACCTGGAAACACACAGCTCTCCTGGGGCACCAGGAGACCTGAAACACTGGTGTCCTGCCCTAAAGGGCCATACCAGCCACCCACTGGGACTGGCAGCGACTTTCCTGGGAAAATGGGACCATTTTCCTTCCCTCAGTGACTTGTCAGAAAGGTCCTCTCCTGCTCATCAGGAGCAGAGGGTGGGGACCCATCCATCCAGCCACTCTTCTGCCATGCTCCTATTGGCATGTCCTCTGCAGCTGGATAGGGTGGAGGCAAACATTGTATCATGGGATTTTCCAGAGGACCAGCTGAGGTATTCATCCCCGTGGCTGCTCCCTGGGGTCAGCAGGAAAGCCTATGGGACCTGCTGCCATTGTCCAGAGCTGTTATTAGAATTTATAAAGTCATTTGGGGAACGGGCCCATCTGGCTCTGGGGATTGGAAATGGGATGTGAGCTTTCCATCTCCAGGTCACCTCACAGCTGTTGGGTGTGCCTGTAGTGTGTGTGACATGAGTGATGGCCTGGGGAGGACACAGGGCTCTGCATTGCACGCACACATACCCATAAATGCCGTGCAATTAGCGCGGCTTGGCTCTGCCCCTGGAAACCACCGCCGAGCAGCCGGGGACTGAGCAGCCACACGGGCAAACCCAAACTGGTGCGCATCTCTTGTCATAAAACTTGGGTATTTGGCTTGAAAAATCCATTTTGGAGCTCTTGGACTGAGAAGGTTAAGCCTGCCCTGGAGCTTATTTCATGTCTTCCTTTAGTATCAACATTTGGAGAATTAAATAATTGGGCAAAGGAGGACCGAGTAATTTCCAGTGAGTTTATAGGACAGATGATCTGAAAGACGTCTGCCTACCCCTCAGGCTCTCTGCCATGTGTATAAAAATGAACAGATATTAGTGCCAACTAAAAAAAACAACCTCCTCCTCTCCCAAAAATCTCCAAAACCTCAAAGAAACTAGGAAAATAAAAATCCAAGGAAGCCATCATTTTCTTGTGGCAGATATCTGGGGACACAGAGGATGAATTGTACATGAACTTTAAAAATGCCATCCCTTAAAGTGGCTACTCTATGCTTATTTCTAGAATTTATTTTTCCACGGAATGATGAAAGAGTCGCAGCTACCAGGTTGTTTTCTTTCCATCACAAACCCCATTGTGTCTGAGTTTCATAACTCATCTCTGCTCAAGTTCCCAGGGCTTCCCTGGTCCCTTCATTCCAGAAAGACACCATTTCAAAGGCACCATGGCCAATTTAAAAATATTTTGCCATCACTGATGGCCAGGAGTCCAGGTCTTGCAATCTTCTGCTTGACACAACAAGCACTCTGCTGCCGTGGTCTCTCTACATTGCAGCAAGTGCAATTTTTTGGGTGTTACCTTGTTGACCAAATGTACTTGGTGCTCACCTGGAGCTGGAGCAAATCCTCACTGCTGTTCCCATGAATCTCCCCTGGCTCCAGCAAGGCTTGACCCTGACTTCCCTTGGAGAGAGCAAAATGGGTCTCACATTGGAGCTGCAGTGGGGTGGCTGTCGTGGTGCTGGGGCTCAAACCCTCCCAGCTCTGTGCGGGTGTCCTGTGTCCCTGGACAAGAAGGATTGCATGGAACGCAGGCTTAAGCAGCATCATTCATGGTTAAGTCACCCAGTGGGGACTCCCAAGTCCTGTGTTTTTTCTGCTGCTCCTCTCTCTGGCACCTAACAGCATGCCTTGGTCAGGTCACTTCATTTCATGTCACCATCAATCCCTCTCCTGTTTCCTACCAACGTCATGTAGCAGCACATAGCCTTTTACTGGGTGTAGGGTGATCCTACATAGTCTGACACAACTGCTACCAATATCAGGGAACTTTCTGACTACTACATTTACATATACATACTTTTTCACCTTTATTATTATTGCATTTGATATAATTTCAGTTTCCATTATGTTGCTTTTCAAAGAAAATTGAAATATATTTGAAATTAATACCATTAGTACCAGCAGCTAACAATTCAGTACAATGTTGCGTACAGATGCAGTTAGGAAATTTCTTTAGTTCATGTAAGGTGAAGGTTAATTTTAGAATGGAGTAAGAGTATCAGAGCCATTAAAATAGTATGGAAAAATGTTACCAGATGAGAAATTGTTCAAAATAAATTAAACTCATGATTTCAATCATCTCTTTCCGGACCACTTTGATACTAGACTGTATTTTTTCTTGCCTGTATTCTGCCAGAGATTTTCACAGCAATCATGTTCATTTCCAAGGAAATCATTCTTTCTTAGGTTAACAATAAAGACTGTTTCTCAAGGTATGTGAAGGTACTTTGCAAAAGCAAAATATGTCTGATCCTCTGAAAAAAACCCCAACCCTTCAGTTTTACTTTCTTTTGTGTTGGTGTAACTACTGATAATCCACTATATAATAATGTTAGTGCAAATACAGTACGCTACATTATTTTGACACTTCTGGATGTGTTTCTTCATTCCCTTCTGAGCTTTATTATGCCACTGTCAAAACAGCTACTGGTAAGAAATTTTATGACTTGTGTGGCAAAGGATGTGGTGCCAGAGAGATGAACAAAGAATGGGTCAGCTACAAGATCATTCATCTTTCCCCCTCTGGACTGCACTCCCCCTTCCTCTTCTGCTCGGACGACTTCAAGGCTCAGCGCAGAGCAGAGCATTGCTGTGGGACTCAGGGTCGCAGTAATGCTGTGCTGGATACCTTCCCGTTCCTTCATCCTTGTGAGGATAATCCTAATACAACTGTCATTTGCCCGCTCTGATTTAGAACAGTAGAGTGTAGGGGATTGTGAAAAATAAAGCTAGCTTTATATTCCATCTTTGTTTTTTCAAGAATGCTCCCACTGATTAAAAAAGGGTGGTAGATGCTTTTCGAAGCCAGAGTCCAGGCTCATCTGCATGCATGTCCTTGTTTCTGAGATGAAGAAAAGGTTATTTTTTATCACCTCTATAGAAAATATTATCATCCTATGTTTTTCTACCACATTAAGCATGTCTGTTAAACAGTACTTACTGCAAAACCTTGTCTCAGAAAACAGTTTCATTCTCATACAGAGTTCAAGCACTCTGCTTGGGCAAGGCAGATTTTCACCTCCCAAAGGCTTCTTTTGCCTCCCATGATTGTGCCTTTCCTTAAATCCCCTCCTGAGCATAGTTTGGTGGAGCAGCCACCTCTCCCAGCTGTTTTAGCCTCTCACAGAGGGTAGGGCATGTTTTTCAAGGTAAGGCAAAAAAACCCCATAAGCTGATGGTGTAATTGAGAGGTAAGACACAGGATGTCATAAGACATAAGGTGGGATACTCAACGTGATGATTTTTAATGTGTTTGTCTTTTTGTGTGACAAGTAATTTAAATACAGAGATATAGAAGAGCCTCATCACACATTGGTGAAGGACATTCATGCAAAATTTCAGCTTGAAAGAAATGCTTCTAACTAGTCAGCATAAAGTACCTGTGCCCTGGGATAGTTTCCTTTGTCCCCACAATTAATGTATATCAACAAGCAGCCTGTGTGGGGAAACCAAGCAAGTATATCCATGCAATTACTGTAGTCCCATTAACCATTACCTGTGAATGTGCACAAATGTGAGCAGCTGAGACCTGTCCTTCAATGTTCACTGAGCACTGCCAGCATGGCAGTGTTTGACATCCTACACAGGACAGTTCAGCAAAGCAGAAAGGATTTCCCTCTCCTCCTCTTTCCAAAAGCAGACAGGTTTTGACCATGGAACTAACTAGTTCATTTTCTCTATTTTCTCCTCACTGTTCAGTGCTGAAATGCAATTAGACAAAGACACAGCACACAGAGTCTGTTCCCTGCCAGAGGGCACTTCTGGGGAGACAGGCAGTGTATGTTGAAGTTGCTCCAGGAGTTAAGACCCAAATGGTGATTTAAAGGGAAGCATGTTGCATTAAGAAATGTTATGTGCTGCTTTGAATCCATCATTTTGCATTTGCTCAGTTATTCCCTGTGTGGCTTGAGCTTTGGCTGTTACTGCATGCATTATTTTACCCAACTAAATTTGATCAGAGGGAGGGAGGTGAGGACAGGAGTATAACAAGATTACATGTCCTTGTTCTCCCCTTTTACTCTCCCACAGCTTTTTGGCTGTGATGCTATCATTTCCCATTCAAGAAAAACCCATCTTGCTGCCTTTGCCTGAGACCCTGGTGCTGCAGCAGCTCAAGGAGGGTGGGTGGGAGCAGTACAGGTGTGGGATTGGTGCAGGATAGGGTGGCTGCAGGATAGGTGGTGGGGATCTGGTCACTCCTATCCTCAGGCACTGCAGGTAACCCTCCTGGTGACAGATGATGGAAAACCAACATCTGCTGGGAGGTGAACAGGATGTGGCTTATTCTAAACAGCGTTATGAAGTTCCTGTGGTTTGCAGTAACAGCAACTTCAATAGGCTACTGAGCCCTGAATAAAATGTCAGAAAGATTGAAAACTAAGTTTCATCTCACAAGATGCAGAGAATTTGCTGAGCACATGAAACTCACATTTATTTTATTTCTGCAGTGTGACAAAGAAGCCCTCACAGGCTTAAGTTTTAGGCTGGCCACAGTAACAATATTTGGGAAGTAAAAAATCAGGGTAGACAAATGGGGAATATTAAAAAAAATCACCTGTTAGAATTAACCATTCGATTCTTCATGTGTGTATTGATTCTGTATACAGAAAGGATGGAAAATCCAATGTACAGCCAGGTCTCAAGGACATCTGACACAGACCAGCAGTGGTGTGGAGATCAGCTCTGGTGCAAACCAGATCTTGTTCTGATATGGAAGAGAGGATAGAGATGGTGTTTTCTATACTGAAATAACATTTATCACTGTAAATTATATTCACTTTGACTTGCACTGTCTTGAAAAAGTATGTTAGCAGAAATATAGAATTTCTCAGTTAAGCAAAATTGAAGTGGGAGTTAAAGGACTTACAAAAGGATTTTCTTCAGAGGCAGGTGAGGAAGAGCAAGGCAGACTTCTATAGAGAAAATTGGGTCAAGAACCCCCTTGTTTTCCTCATTGTATTACAGGTTTCAAGCAAATATTCATATGCATTAATGTAAACACAAATAATTTGCATATCCTTATAGCACAGAATCACATATAAAATTAATTTTGAACATGAGAATTTTAAAGTGAGAATCCAATTTGCACTTTTACCAAAAAATACCTGAACTAACACATCCAGAAATGTTAAAGGAAATCCAAAATTGCTATATTGAACTTATTGAGAATTCTAATGTCCCATGACCTTATGCAGAAGCTTAACAATTTTTATTATTAAATGCTTACACAAACAGTAAAAAGGATGCAGTTTCTCTATGAAGGCTATAAATTCATGATAAAGAAAAAAAAATAATTTTCAGCATACAAATAAATTGATGGCTTCCTGTATTCAGGCAGAAATATATTATTGTCCATAGTTCAGTGAAGAACTTAAAAGAATTGTGAAGATTTTGAAAAGGATGAAACTCAGTGCTCTAATGCAGTTTATCTTAAGTCACCTGCTTATAAAACCTACAGAATGTAACGGGGAATAATCTCTATAACTTTACTGGATCCACAACTGCATGGTCAGATTGTAATTCACAATTAAATTTCATTCACTTGCTCAAAGGCCTTTTGATTAAGTTTAGATTTTATTGAATTAGGTTATGTTTTATTACATTCCACAGGATTTAGCTGTAAGAGAAAATGGAATTGGATAGCACACAGTCTAGTACTCCAGCCCAGTACTCCTGTAGATATTGGAATCACCTTTTCACTGCTGGTGGCATCTTCTGTCTCCCTACTCCTGAACATATTAAGCCCTTTGTTTTCTTCCATTCCAAGCTCTGTTTCTAATAACAAGTTGAACACTATCTGTGCCTATGGGTTAGATAGGCAGAATTTCTCTACTTTAACACCCAATCCAACATCTATCAGAGAAAGCAGAGGGATGCCCACTGATTTTATGGGGAGCTAAATCAGTTGCAAATCAGAATAAAAGTGGTGCAAGTGGGAAAGAGTTTTGCAGCCTCAGAGTATAAAAGTACTTGGAGCTGCAGGAATTGTGTGACATCTTTTCCAAATAGGCATTTTAGACCCAGGTCCTCAGTAGGGTTTAAACCCACAAAGCATTTTGAGTATCTCGGACCTTTCTGAAAGCAGATAAATTGTCCACGGGATAAAGTGGTACTTACTATCACAGATACAGTTCTCTCCCTGCCTATCCTATAGTCATAAGCAAGGTACCAGATCCTTTCCAAATGAAGATTTAACTTCTATCTAGAAAATGTAAATCCTGGCTGTTCTTTCCTCTCTTCAAGTTGACTTCTTGAGGAAAATGTAAGTACACCATGACACAATCTCTAAGGTCATCTGCACAATGACCTGATGCCAACATTTTCACATCTTTCTAAAATTAACTGGAGGTTGTTTCTTTTGTATTTTAATATTCCTTGAAAAAACACATGCCTGGAAAATCAGTGTGGATACAGTTCTGCTTCTTTCCTAATACTGGGACAATCTAATGGTTACAAATAATTACACTAGAACAGGGCAATAAGAATTGCATAAAACAAAAATCAAAGCAGATGGAAAATATGACTCAGCTCCTCTCTGCTCACTCCCACCACATTTCTGAATTACTGTTTTCCCCTAGAAGTGTGTTTGATCTGAAGTGCATTTGCAAGACAGGACAAAAGTATTGATTAATACTCCTTCCCCTGTGAGCAGAGGTCTCTAAGCAAACCTTTCATGGGTGATGTCATGGGAAGAATGAATAGCGGATCAGAGCATGGGAGATTTTTTTACAGATGTGGTTGCACATGGCTTCCTCATTATTGTCCATATCTGTATTTTGCTCTCAGTCCCTTCAGTAGAGTTCTACAGATCTGATTTGGGAACCACAACAATATCTAAGATTTACTTCTCTAAATCAGAACAGGTTCAGGTCCATGTACACTCCATTAGCAATCTCTCTTTGCACTGCACAAAAAGATGGATCATATTCGGACCCCAATGTTGGTGGTTCACCAGTTTCTACCTCCAAGGACAGTGGTATCAGTGAGGACAAAAGCAAGGTTTATATTTTGTTACAGGCTTTGAGTTTGGCCACAGCCTTGGCATTCCTTCAGAGCTGCACAAGGACTGGACCCATCTCTGCAGCTGGCAGAAAAGCATTCCTGCCCTGCTAGCAAGAGGAGTGCCTCAGTGTCCTGAAACTGGAAAGGGGCTCCTGCTTGAGCTGCTGGTGCTTCTTTCTGGTACCAGAGAAATAGCAGTATATGAGACTGGTCCTTACCTTTGTGGTGTCATTCATCACAACACCCCCTACACCCTCATCTGTTTAATGCAAGTTTGGGACTGTTCAGAAGCAATCAAGGGACCAGATCTGGTGCTCCTGTCCCTCAGTGCAAAGCAAAATGCATGATCCCATGAAAACCAAGTGGTAAGTCTGGTTTTTCCCAGTCCACTTTCCTAAAGCCAGCAGTATTTCCCTGGTCCCACTGTCTCAACCCAGGACAGAAGGGCTGTTTCCATCACAGAATGGATCCATACCTTGTTTTTCAGTCTGCTCTGTGCCCATCCTGTTTATCTCTTCTGAACTGCGTATTGTTTCCACTTTAACAGCTCCTGCCAGCTGTTTTCTTTTGGTACCTTTTATTGCAGATAGAATTTCAAGGGCTTCCAGGGGGAAGCTGCTGAAAGCACTGCAGCTCTCAGACTCACTTCAAAGCAACTTTCATCATTTTTCACGCGCTCTTTTTAGGACTCTTCTTCTGTTCTTTCCCCAAAACAGATTCTCTCAAAGATCACACTGGGAGATAGCACTATTTATGGCACTTCACCAGGAGACATCATGTTTTTTGTCTGATTTGGACACATCCACTGTCCTCTAAAGGTTAAAACCAGTGAGGTCTCCTCCCCATCTCACTTGTAGTTTGTTGTTGGTAGGATTTTTTTCCAGAGGAAGGGGTGGGAGGAAAGGTTATTGTTGGAATTTAGCTGCCAGAAGCCTGAGGGTCAACTTTAATTTAGTTGAACCTCCCATCATTAAAGGGATTGTAGCTTCTGCACTGGACCAGGCAGACTCATCTGTGGGAGGCCCTGGCTTCACACCAACACTAATTGTGGCTGAATTGTTCTTACAAGCTGTGAGGCTTTGTTGCTGAACTTAGAGGAGAGATAGCCCATCAGTTTCACAACTATCTCAGGGCAGAGAACAGGAGGGGAAAGAAAATTCCTGCCTAACCCATGCCCTTGATGAGCAGCCTGCCATCCTCCCCAGGCACAGGGCAGGGCTGCGGTCCTGAAGAACTGAAGGCTGTGACCTGAAAAGTGGAGGGGAAAAAAGGGGCAGTAAGTCTTGAAAGGAGAGGGTTGAATGCCTAAAGGAGAGGGGCGGGAATGCCCAAATCCAGCAATGATATAAGGGCTCTGACCTTGAGAATTAGGTCAGATACACCCCTCCAACTCGGATGCTTTCAGGTAGTCCAAATACGAGTGAGGAAGTGGTTGGAGGGGCAGCGTGTAGCACCACATACTGTTGTATGAATCTTCTTGAGTTTGAGCCACTCAAGAAATAAAGAACAAGGCACTATCTAAAGATTTGTCTATTTAAATTCTGGTTCTTCCACCTAACTGATTTCAAAACTCACCTGGACAATGCTCCATCTAACCTGTGCTGTCAATCTGACCCTCCTTTGAAGAGGAGGTTGAACTAAGTGGTCTTCAACAGCCCCTTTCCCTCCAAACTTATCTGGGATCCCATGAGGAAATCCATTTCCAAGAAACCGTATTTAAACCAATAAAATTCTTGGTGAAGAATGTTAAAAAGGACAAAGATTAATTTCCCATTATATCTGTAGACAGGAATATATTATAAATCTACCTTCCTCCTATTCTCAAAAGCACCACTGAAGAGAGAGGGACACTGAGGCCACCTTGCCCTACTTGTGAGGGCTCACACTCCATAACCACTGGCACAATAGCAGTGAACAGTCAAAATTCTTAAACCTCCTCTCCCATTGTGCATCCAGAATTTAAGAAGGCATCAGTAGCTGAGAGCACAATCCCACATCCCTCTTTCCAATAAGCATGGCTCAAAGTATCACTGGAAACGCACCCTTCCTCTGCCGGCAAAACCAAGGAGAGATTTCTGTATTTTGTGATGTAAAACTCTGCAAGGGACATGGCATCCAGTCAGGACCTGAGCCAGGACCAAGGCACAGTGTCCTGGTGGTTGTTACTGCTCACTGCTGGGCAGAGGGTGGTTCATGGCTGCTACTTCTCTGCTCTGAGTTAGTGGTTGCAGAACTGGATAACTGGGTGGTGGCATCTGGGGGTGCAAATTGGTCTTGGATTTGCTTCGCCCCAAACCTCTGCACTTGAAACCATGATTACCGAATGGCCCATCTTTCAGTCCTTGAGTCTTAATTCTTAAATAAATAAATAAATAAGTGAAAAGCAACCTCTATTTGTCCCTTCTAACCCATTATTCAAACAAATTAGTTTAACAATTACAGAACATCTTGTATCTATAGCTACCAAATGTTCCTGAGTGATATTGCCCACACACTCAAGTGGAAGACTGCCAAACATATCATGGATATTTTTTCTCTTAAGCATCGAAGGCTGAAGGGCATACTGAAGTTAGTTGCTGGATTTGTGCCTTTGGAGCACTTTCTTTGGGTCATTTGAAAATCAAAGGCAAATCTTTTTCTGAATTATAGCTGCAAAGTGTTGGGTAGAAAACTGAAATGAACTTTAAATGTTTGGGATGGTCTCCTGGCTGTCTGCTGGCCTGAGAAGGTGGTGTGATGCGATAGAGGAGATGAATTTTAGAGGAAGTGCAGCTCGCTTCATGGGTATGGAAGGAGTGTATTTGAATACTTTCTGGGCTGTACTTGAAGACTTCTACTGAGTTCCTTGTGACCTCAGTTACTCTCTGTCTGAGACAGATACTCCACTGAGAATAGTCTTCCAATCTGTTTGGTAAAGCATTGAAAAGTTTCACCTCTAAATCTCAGACATCAAAGAATTTTTATCATTGATAAAACCCTGAGAACAGCATCATTTTGAGTTTTGTTTTTTTTTTGTTATATGTAAAAATTTTCATATGAACAAAAAACTGTGGGTCCACAGTGAACCTAAATTTTACCAGCCTGAAACAATCTTCTTCAACAACTATGACCTTTTGGTGGAAAATGCTTTTCTCACTGTATAATCCCTGCCTACACAGGACGTCGATTACCGCAACTGTTTTCTTGCATAAATGAACAGCTGTGGGCAAAATATTGCACAAAAATTGATGAAACTCACAGAAGCTATAAGCACACATTACAGCTAATGGAGGCTTTTCCCAAGGAAAGGTAGCAGAAGTATCACACTGGCAAATCTATCACATCATTGGACTATGAAAATTGTAAGAAATATTCCAGGATATACTAGTATATTAAAAGAGGAAGCCTGTGGCAATTGTAGAGACTACAAGAGCTCATAGCCTAAGGCTTGCTCTGATTGCAGGGAAAAATGATCTTGTCTTCAATTTCTCAAGATACAAACCAAATGCCTTGCAAATTGGTCACATTCCATTTAACTCATATTAATCTACATCAGGTTGCCTGGGGGTCAAACCCATGTTTTTGTTGAATTTTTCTTTTTTCCCTCTAGACTATATCTCTTTTTGGCTGTAAAATGTGCTGAAAGCTGCACAAGAACATTCACAAATATGCTTCTCATTACCATGGTCTGTACAGTGATGCCTACACAATCATGCTAATGTGCTTTGCTTCAAGTTCATGTAAATCAAGCTGGTGGGTCAGCCCATTTTAGCTGTGTTAGCACTGCAAGAGGTTTTGGTCAAGGAAAGGAATTCTATTAGAAATAATTTGCTTTTTCTGACTCCAAAGATATACAGAGATCCCTCAAATGCAACAACAAGCTCATTAACTGCTGTGTGTAGAGTCAGTTTATCAGGTATTTCCAAGACTCTTAAAGCAGACCATGCACGATGCCCTAATTCAGCCTCCAAGGAACAGCCTTTAGAACTGGAAGGTAACTGCTTTTCCTCTAACTAGCTTCCCTGTTAAGGAAGTGAAGCTGCAAGCTGAATTAAATGTTTCAGGCTATTAAGAAAAGCATTAAGCCATTTTAAGATTAAACTGGGCATATTTTCTGTGCTCAGAGAAAAAAAGTCTTGCTGTCTTTCATGCCAATGAAATAGAGAATCTCTTCAACTTGTCTTTTGGCCTATAAATATCAGATACAAGGAGGTCAGCTATGCCCTTACTAAGGAAAAGATTGCTTTTTGCTATATCAGCTGGGATTTCTCTCCAGAGAAATCTGATCAGAGCAGTGTGACCAGAACTTGCCTTTACAATGAAAATTTGAGCATGGAACAGAGATACATGGAGATGCCCTCAGCTCACTAGTGCAGGCATTTCCCAGAAATGCACAGCTTAACCCTTTGTGGAATGGCACATCTCAGACTTGGTGTAAAAGTATATTTTACCTTTTTAAAAAATAATTTGCTTTTATACCTTTTTAATGCCCTAGCTTAGACTGTTGCTGCCTGAGACTCTCCTCCTCATGCCAAAGCTCAGTCCTGGTGTTCTCCTTCCTTGGCTACCCTTTCCAAGCCTCTGGCACCTGGCGATATTCGGTCACTGTTCTCTACTGCAGGAAGAAGGATTTCCATGGAAGTAGAGTGCAGCTGGGGGTTACCCCCATGAGAACAACTCAGCTGATGTGCAAACATCCCTTTTGGGGGCTCCAGGTGACAAAAGAATGGCTTCCCTGGAGGACTGTGAAACACAGATATCCAGTTATCACCTGGATAACTTCCCCTGCCCACAAAGTGGATAGCTCATGGACAGCCTCTGGTGTGGCCTTCCAGAGGGGCATGCTGAGATGCTTCCAGGCTTTGCATGCCACAGCAATCCCAGGAGTAAGCCTCCTTTGACACAGAGCCTGGGCTCTGCATGGAGCTGTGTGCCCATGAGGTTGACTGGAGAAAGTGCTGTGTGTTCAGGTGAAGCACAGTGGTCTGTAAAGGACACAGTACTCCTGGGATAGCCTTCTGCATGTAAGTGTACCTCCAAATGGCCTTTTACAGGCATTAGTATGATTTTTTTCCAGTACATCCCAAGATAAAAAAAATGACCCAAGGACCTCTCAAAAGGATTCTGAAATCACATATGGATTCAACTCACCTTCACTCTCTTTTAAATAAACCAGCTAGACCAGGTCCCCAGCCTGACTGAGCCCCCAGCTGTCTCCCTGCACACTGCTCTGGCAGGGGAAGAACCACGCTTGTCATCTGCACTCTCAAGTCCCCTGGTGTGACAAGCCATATTTGCCTTTAACCCAGGCACGGGGTTCACCTTCTCCCGCACTGCTTCTTCTTGATAAAAGAATCGGTGCATGAAAGCATCGCCATGGATATGAACAGATGCAGAGAGGAGAATGGGAACAACACAAACATTATGTTCCTCCCAGAGCTGCGCTCCTGTCGCTGCCCGTGCCACATCTGTGTTTTTGAAGGGAAATGTCATAACATTGCTAATCAATAAGAAGAGTGACAGGACCATTTGTCATGAACGAGCCGGCACTGCAGCTGTTGCAGTCATGCTCTCCCTGGGCTTTGCGACAAGCAGCCGAGGGAAGGACCCGATTGCTGGCCGGCGGCAGCCCCCGGGCCAGGGCAGCTCCGGAGGTGCCGCCAGCCTTGCAGCACCCGGGCTGAGCAAGCGGGCAGAAAGCCTGGCAGGAAGTCTAGGGCTGCGAACAAAGGACACCAGACACCCTGCAAGGGAGGGACGGGCCCGGGTGTCGGAGGAGCCCGCTGACCTTTAATCTGCAGCCTGCTGTTGCATATGCATCACGTTTGAACTGCAGATGTTCCTCGCTGCTCCGCCGGTCAGGGCGACAAGCGGCTGATCTTAGAGCAGGAGGCAGGGCTCGGGGAGAACTTAATGAAGACTTTAAGCTGCGGGTTGCAATTAAAATGGCCCGGCGGTGTACGCGTGGGAGGGGGTCACTAAGCTCCTGCAGCTGCTCCGCCGGCAGTAATGTCCCTGCTGATGGGCACAGCTCTCCTCCACAATGAGAGCAGCCGTGCATGTCGGGGGTGCCGGCCGAGGTGACAAAACTGAGCTGCCCTTTCCCACCCCATTAAAATAATTCTTAAATTAGGAGATTTATCTTGATCGGATGCTCTATCTGTGTGTGGCACTGCCACGTATAACGCTCCATCTCTTTTCCCTAGACAGATCAGGCCAGTAAATAGAAAAGGATTAGATATCAATATATTGAAAAGAATATCAGGAAATATAGGGAAAAAGCACTTATTTTTTAAATCATGACCTGCTTTTTCATAGGCAGAATTTGACCCTCAACAGGGTCTCCACAAGGAAAGAAAGCTGCCTCCTGCAAAAAAGAGATCTGCTTCTCTGCTGCTGAAGATGGCCAATTAAAATAAAATCCAGATATCACTTATGGTGTCTGTATCCAAATGACAGGATGTCTACAGCGTGAAAAGGATACAGGCTCCAGCTTGGATTGCACTTCTGAGCAATATCCACCAAGGTGCAAATATCATTTTGATCCCACATGAGATTTCTGAGTTCAACAGTAAGTGCAGTTTAACTAACAGCAATGACCAGGATCTTCCCCCAGTGTCACCTTAGCAGCAGCTAATGCCACCTGAGGGTTGTCTCCTGACATTGAGGTTCAGACTATGATGCTGGAGCTCAGCAAAGCACAGCCAAACTATTTATTTTGAAACCAAAGTTTCTTCTAACAGAAAAGCGCCATTTTTTTCTCTTTTATTATTTTTCTCATTTATTCACTGCTTTGAAAAAAAAAAAAAGTCAGTTTTGGCAGTATTTTGTTTCCAGAACTTCTTGTCCCAAAACAAAGCATTCCCTTAAGGTTGAAGTGGCCCTTGTGAACATTTTTGGAATGGAATCTTTTCAGTTTTAATTTGGAAATGATTTTTTCCCACATGCAATTCACTGTTATTATTTTCGCACAGAAACACATCGACAAGCTTTCAAAGGGAAAACTTGGACCAAAGTGCTTTGATTTCATAACAGTGGAAAATTTTGATTGACCCGAAGTAACATTTTATCAGACTTCTACTGCACATGGAATATCACTTGCATATATATTTTTCCTTTTTTTCTTTCTTTTGGAACCAGAAAAAAAATCTCCATAAATGAAAAGGTCTGGTTAACCTTGATCTTGTGAGTCCTCCCAGTCATTCATTCTCCCTCCCTGCTGGTCCTCCTGCTCGGGCTAAAAGCAGGCAAGGTTTGGGTACTGCCTGCTGTAACACTATCACTGGATTTCACCCCATTGCAAAACCACTTTTATTGCCCTCACAGCCTCCTCCAAGGGCGAATTCATTACAGCTGAGAGGTCTGATCAGAATGCATGAAGTGCTACAGCAATGGCCAGGCTTGAGAGATAATTCGTCAAAGTATTTGTCATTTCTCATCTTTTTAAACATGCTGCAAAATCTTCAGGCACCTGTACCAGCAGTCCAAGAAGTGGTCACATAGAGAGATGAAATTTTGAAGAAAAGGGGTAGGTCAAGAAGGTTGAATTCATTCTAAGGAATGATATAGCTTTCACAGCAATATATCTACTGCCTGCAATTTATAGCCTGGGCTGCCATAATGATGCTGTATCCCTTTTTCTTTCTGCGGTTCCAGTTCACTGAAGAATTTCAGCATACACTTTGATTGACAGGGCAGATGGTAACATTGTTTGCCATTAATGTTAACCTATTATTTAATATATGTGTTAGTTTTATTATTTTTTTAACAGGATACTAGTGACTATAAAGTTTAATTGACCTTTTTTTACCAATAAATAAATCATCGCTGGTTTCAGCAAGGATTGTACTTTTATCTGCCAGTAAAAAGCTGAAGGAAACCTCTTAACTACACTCCTTTCTCTTTCCTTTTTCTTTCATCTCCTTAAGACTCTTCTTATGAACAGTACCCTGGAAAAAAAATTATCCAGTGATGGAATGAGCAGCTCTATATATGGATAAGTCAGGGTTTACATCAGAGAAAGAAATGGGGTTTAAATTGGCTGTATGGTAAATTCTGTCTCCCAAAGTCCTGACATCATTGGAACTGAAATTTTATCCCAGGAGATCACAGGCATGGTTTCCATCTTGGTTGCACTGGACTTTGCAACTTCAGGGCCTTTGATGTCACACTTGTACTTTGAGCAAGGAGAAGGGGAAGCAGAATCAGGCTAGATGTATTTAAAAAATGGGAAAATTAGGTAAGAAAATCTGATCACAAATAAATTTAGAATATGCTTGCCCTGCTTTATTTACTCTTGGGTGGTACAAAAGGAGTATGCTATGCAGTTTCAAGCTTTATACCATGAGTACATGATTAATGCAGGCACTAGAGCCCAGGAGAGGCTCAGTGGATTCTGAGGGGATGGCCAGCTGCACTTCACCAGAACAAGCTGCTGTGGATCCCACATGCTTTTTAATGGCTCCTTCCTCTTGGTTTTCTCCTCTCCCTGATTTAAGACTATCACCTGACAGATTTTTATTTTCCCTGTAAGCACTTCAGGCCAAAGTCATTAGAAAGCAGAAAAAGAAAACTCAGTTGGTTATCTGAAGCTTTTTGCTTAGCTAACTCTGGAGAAAAGTCCATCCAACCACAGAGAAAGAAAAGTCTCATTTTTCAAAACTGTGAATTCATTAAGAGGACTCATATGCATAAAAAGCAGTGAAGCTGAACAAAATGTAAATTTTTCTGGCTGAGAGAGATTTTCTTATGTTGTTATAAGCATCTACAGTAAGACACTGGATTTACATTTAGGTTGGGATTTTTAGCATCTGACTTAACTCTGTTCCTCAGGTTTTCTGAGGGCTAGGGTTTGGGAAAAGAAACTTGCAGTTGGGTAGGTAGGACAAGTAATGAAAACCCTGTGAACAGGCACACACAGCATGTGCTGTGCCATCATAAAATTAGTATGCTCCTCTGGGTAGAATTCCTTTGCTTTTTTTTTCTGCCACACATTTGGACACAGTTCTGATTGCTTGAGAAGTAACAAAGTAGCCCATATATAAAAATATATATGTATATATGTATATATGTATATTTATATAATGTGTACATATATATGTATATATATATATATATATATGTATATATAACACATACAGACCAAAGACACAAAGAGAACAAGAAAAGCTAAACTGAGAGGTGGGATTTCCCTTTTTCTTAATGTAATGACCACCACTCCAGTCAAATGCAGAACAGAACTGTAATTTCCCTTTTCTTGTTCTATTCAGTTGAAGCAATTAAAATTGAGAGGGGCTACAGAGGAGATTAAGCTGGTGGCAGGATAACCTCAGTGAATGGGGCCTAGTCCAGCTCTGAATAAATTTCTGTGTACAGTAATAAAACAACACATGTTTTATGTACTGCAGAATTGCTACATCAGGTGAGATCAGAGGGGCTGCTTCTAAACCAGTGTTTTGGGGAGCTGGGGTGGAGTTGCTATTGCACCAAGCTCTGGTCATACCAGGGACTGCTCCTTTAGAACCCCCCTGGCTTTCCACCAGTCAGCTGGAGGATACTCCTTGACAGTCTGGTCCCAAAAAGAGCAAGGCTCTGACATGCTAATATGCAAACCCCTTTCAGAGGTGAGAACAGAATGATTACTTTTCACACTGCAGTTACAATTCCATTTCTGGTGACGGCATCAGGCAAACAGGCAGGTACTGCAGCTATGCTGGTGTTATCATGGAAACCCAGCTGTGATGGGCAGCAGAAACACAGAGAGGATGGACAAGTAACCCACTTAGACCTGCCTGCAGTGACTCCAGTCCCAGGGCAGACTTCATGCTGTATTTTGCCATCCATTAAATGGTGCAGTGGAAAGCAAATATGGGCAGTAATGGGCTGACAGCCTTTGGATGGGTTAGACTTTCATTTCTGTGTGGCTTCTTCAAAATTCTTTTTGGTGTTATTGGAATAATTTTTCTCCATCTTTCCTGTGGGTTGTGAACAATTAATCCTAAAAATTGCTATAACATAAGGAAGCAGCTTTGAGTAAGTATGGAAACCCATTTCCTATGTGCAGCATTGCAGACTAAATCCCTCATCTTAGTCTATTTGTAGAAAATCTTTTTTGCCTGCCTACAAACTTAAGTGACACGAGTCTTGTTTCTTTTCTGTCCAGGCCCTCTGGACCTGGAGGGCTCTTGCCCTTGTAGATCAAAAAGAAGAAATTTAATTCTCTGCCAGGAATGACTCATTGCCTAATGTCCCTTAACACACAGACACTATCTTCTTTTGCCACTAGAGTCTGGGTGGAGGGAGTCGTGTCTCTCCTCAGACCAGGGCTGTCTCCTCTCATCATATTAGCTTAATTGCTTTGAGGTATTCCTAGGACAACTCATCTCTTCTTTAACATCACATTATCCATGAAAGAAGCCTCTGCTAAGCAGAGATGACAACCTGTGAGAGCTTTTTCTTATGCCATGGGAACTGAATTAGAGGAGAAAACTGCCTCAAGATTGTTTAGGAAAGTGTGGAGCTCACTGGCCTCCATCCACTAAGGCAGGAAAGCATTATTTTAACTTCAAACACACAAATATTTGATTTCAGTGGGGCTATGTGAGCCTGTAACATATATGTGTATGTGGAGACTCTCTGGTTCTCAGAAATTCCAACAGCAACAAAACTTCCTCAGTGATTTCCTTTTCTTTCAGTATCTATCTATACCTACCAGTACCTCAGATTATTCACCATTCTGGCAAGCTACATGACATACAGCTTCAGTCCCAGAATCTTGAATCTGAATTGAAAGAATTTGTATTTCTGTGCTCAGTTCCATGATACCTCCAGAGATCCATTCTTTTTGTTTGCTCCTTTCTTTTCCTGTGCTTTGAGGCTTGCTGAAACAATGCGCAAAAACAACCCACTAAAACAAGGGACTTCCTGCAAAATTCAGGTTTTCTACTTTGCTACAGCATGGGATTTTCCAATTTAGACTACAAGAATGTAAATGAAGTATTTTTATTTTTGTTTACAGTGAAGAGGAGAAGGAAGGAAGAAGACATTAAAGGACCAAGCAGCTCCAAGGAGCAGCTTTTTCTAACAAGTCAGCTGGTTTAAAAGTAATGGGAACAGCAATCCATGCCATTTATTGAGTGTGCCTGAATCTACCACTGTGACTCACTAATGCTGCACTTAAATGCATGAGACATTTTACCATCCTCATACCTGTCTTTCACAGATGAGAAGAACTCTTTGACGTGACTGAGGAGCAGTGCAGAATCTTGCTGCCATGAGATGGCAAATGTCACTCTGGACAGATATAAATCATCAGAGGACAATTGTGATAATTTTCATTTGTTCCTTTGATGAATCTGGGCAGTCCTAAAGGATAACACTGAATTTACTTCTGTGTTCAGAACGTTATTTTGTGAAGTTTCTTGTGTCAGCCAGAATGATTTGAAAATGACACATCAGCTTTACCAGTTTGCTCTGAATAGCAGCAGCAGCACCTCTCCTTAGAGCAATTGCAGCTTTGGGCCTGTCTCATGAGTGCTTCTACACCAGGCCAACATTAAGTGAGCTACAGGTATGCTTTTGAGAGGTTTGTGTCACTGAGAGCTTTCATGGGATGATAATGTGATGGATAACTTATTCTGAGAAGATGATTGAAAAAACTGCACTTAAAATTGAGCACATATGAAAATGTGGCCACTGTATTTTCAGTCATGTTACTGAGAGAGTAAAGACTTGTATCTGAGAAATGTAGGGATTTGCAAGTGCCAGTGTAGGACACTTCCACAGGATGAATGGGAACTCTGGTTTTGAAGGTCACTGCTGCTCACCTTCTGCTTATTCTGTGCCAGCTGAAAGAGGGAAAGCTCTATGGACAGAAATGGTGAACACAGTAGCATCTGGCACCTGTGATTATTCCTCTACTATCCTGCAAGGCAGGGAAGCATTTTCCCATTGTTCAGTGAACCCTGCAGTGAGCTCATTTCTACCTCTTACAGTCTTGGAAAGATCCTAAATCTGTGTCTACAAGAGGCACAAGCAAAAGAGTCTAGACTGAAGGACAGAGCAAGTAAATATTCACAAATAATAAAAATACCAAGGTATTTCTTTGACATTGCAGAAACTGTTTTCCCTGTCATGACATAGTCTTAACAGCTGAAACCAGCCTCAGAATTGATCAATTTCATCAGTTCTTTGACAAGCATTTCTCTTATTTTCCCTGTCTATAAGGTCTTTCAGACAAATCAGCCTAATGCTCTCAGTTAACATGTGAGCAGCTTATTCAACCAATCTCTAATCTCTCAAGAGCACTATACTACTGCTACAAAGCTCAGAAAAATATTCCCCAAGGTCTCTGAGATGGGTTTCAGGATAAATAATTTGCTCCAACTGTCTTCCCCTTTTTCTGGCAGACTCAGCTCAAACCTGAGTCCAAACAGAGATATTAGACTAATCACCAGCTCCTGGGAGCCAAACCCTTCTCCCTCTTCCAAATACACCAATCCCTATTTGCCTACCAGCCTGCCTTTTCTCTGACATAGGAATCTCAGCTGGAAATAATTGGCAGCCTGCACAATTTCTACTTGCTGTAGCTTTTAACCCTGAACCTTCCTGATCAGACCTTAGAAGCATTCATCTCATCACCAATCCAAGTACTATTTAAAATCAGCAACTGTGTACTTAAATTCAAGAGAAAGACAAGGGTTTGTGTTCTAAATCATGATTTTTCTGTTGAAGAACCTCTTACATGTTCAGAGTGATGTGATTCCAGCATGACTTGTGTATGGGATTCTTTAGGAGAGGTATTATTAGATGCTCAGGGCTCCAACAGGGCTTGATCAATTTGTGTCCCAAAGTTCTAATCCATTTAGGCACCACAGTATAGAGAAAACACAGGAATATGTACTGTCAGCAAACAGGACAGAGATAACATAAAATCCATTCTGATAGCAGAAATATTGCCAATGGTGCTGATAGACAAGAAAATACAGACTAACACTGAGCACTGTATTTCTCATGCTTTAGGCAGTAACTGAGTCACCAAGTCATCTCTTCCCTCCCAGAAGCAGAAGTTAAAAGGGGTGAGGAGGAGAACATCCATTGAAAGAACTTGAATGTAGTGCTCCTGTCCTCTGCATGTGAGGTCTGCAGGTCTGCTCTCCTCAGACTCAGCCTGTGCTCCCATATGCCTCAGACCAACAGCTGTGGGTGTAGGCACCTTGTTGATGCTCCTGCTCTCCAAGCAAGCTTGTCTAGTCTGGAGAAGCAGATTCAATTATTCCTCCCCACCTTACTGTCTCAGACTAAGCTCTCATCTACTCAAGTGTTTCTTCTTTGCATGTGAATTCCTTGTGATGGTGCTTTATTTGGCTTGTGAATGATCACAAAAAGTACAAATTCATAGAGTAATAACAGTAAGTGTTTTGTTTTCTGTCTTGGTGCTTCTGCTTTTACTGGCACATCAGCATGTATGTGATCCAATGGGTCACACTGGATTGATGAGGTGGGAATCATGCTGGGATACATTTGACTTTTCAGCTTGACTAACTAGGTGCCTCTTAGAGCTGGATCAAGCAGGAGTGACTGTCAAGACCACTCTGAGGGAAAGCTCAGATGGATATGAGTGCAAATGCAGCAAAATATCTCTGCCACCATATCCTCAGGGAGTAAAGCAGAAGAATTTGCTCTTTGGAGAAACAATCATGCATAAATCACCCATCCCAAATGTTGTGACTCCCCTACCTCTGGGAATGCCCAGATCTCTGCTGTAACCATTAAGAGTCAGAGTTCCCTGTGCAGCAGCTGTTTGCATAGCATGGTTCTAGAATGAAATTCTCTACAGATATGCAGCAAACCAATCTATAATAAGAGGGCATATACTGGCATACACTGGCGTGGAGGGGCAGGGAGGTGGTTCCTGCCTTGCACCAGGAGAGGGGCTCAAGGTGTCCATGGCTTTAGGGAGGCACACCTGGAAGACAGGACCCTCCAAGAGCTCTGCAAACATGACTGCATGTTGGAGAGCCAGGAGCTCTGCCTCCCACTGCACCTCTGCCTCCCACTGCACCTCTGCCTCCCAGTGCAGCCCTGCCTCCCAGTGCAGCCCTGCACCCCAGTGCAGCCCTGCCTCCCAGTGCAGCCCTGCCTCCCAGTGCAGCCCTGCCTCCACTCTGCTGGTGTGCACACGTGGATGGGAGCATCCCTTCCTGCCATTCAGGCTTGCTCTGAATCCAGTCATGAAAACTGTGACAATGCAAGGACCTTGTCAGGCAGCCCCTTGAGATCAGGTTTGATTTCGGCAGTATATGGAGCAGCAGCCAGAGGACAGTAATTTCCTATTGCATTCTGGAAATTAAATTAGCCACATTTTGTACCCTCCTGCTAATTAAAAGATAGATTTTTGCCTTTTATTTGTATTTTCAGAAATTTTCATCCAGGAGACCTATTATATTTAGTTTACCTCATCTTATCTTTATCATCCCTCTTATTATTCTTATAGCTGGGAGTTGCTAAGGGAAACAGCCCTTTGCCCTGTAGTCTCACACCTGAGCTGTCAAGGGAAGGAAAGCCTTATGTTTGAAAATAGCCTGTGCCCTTCTGGCATGTAGTGATATAAATGATCCAAGAATGGAAAAAAAATGCAGTGATAAACTTGACAGTCAAAAAGTCTTTTCTTAGGAAAGAATTCCTTGGGTTCAATTAAAAAAAAAAGTTTCACGCTTTTACAGATGTATCTCACAAAGTGTGATTTTATTCCTGAAGCTTCTGGATAGTGCTCTGATGAACTGTCCTTTTGTTCCCAAAGGCAGAATTTATTTTTCCCTTGGGGGAAATGAAAAGTCATGAGAAGACACTATTGAACCATTTGATGAGTGCCCAGATCTGGCTAGACTTTGAAAAAGGAAAGTATGCAGCAACACTAACCTTTAAAGACCCTTGTTTAAAAAAAATCAGATATAATAGGATAAAGGTAAAGGTAATAGCCTGAAAATATTTCAATACAGAGAAAAGAATCAAATGTCTGAGAGCAAAATGCTAGTTAAAAATAATCATGGGAAGATGATTAAGTAACTGCAAAAAAAATTATACACACCAATTTGAAAAGGAAAAGCAATTCTCACCCTATTAAATTGAGATTTTATAACATTTCACTGCTTCTAGATTTGCAGAAATATTTCTGTATACTTCAAATGCCCTGCTATTCATTGTCTTCTGTGCTTTATGGCAATTGAAAAGACCATATAAACCTGTGGATAGGGATGTTTGTATGTATTTCCTATTTCCCATTTCACTCTATATTGGCGAATTGTATAATCAGGATATTTCATCTGATTATTTTTTTTCCACAGTCAGTACAACAAGTACATTTCAAATCAAGTTTGGTATGCACTTCCTGATTTTCTTTTGGAGGTCATTCAAAGACAATATCAACACTGTCATCTCGTTTCATTCTTTTAGGAGAATCCATTCTGTTTGAGCCAACAGAGATCTCCCACTAAGGTACAATAGAGAACATTGTCCTACTGTGATTAAAGCTGTGTTCAGGGCAGCAGGTCCGTTTGGCAAAGGATTTTAAGACTCTGGCCTTTATCTTCTGCTCAAATTGCAATTGCCTCCTCCTTCACCCCCAAACACTTGTCTTAGAAATAAGAGAAAAGCAAAACAAAGCAATACTTGCAAGTATGTTAATAATCTTAATTCCTTTTTTTCTTCTCTTGAGATGTAGTTAGCACTAGGTGAGAGTTTTGTGGTGAAGCACAAGGCTTGTTGAAGCAAGCTGTGTCCCAAACAGGTGTCACTGGGAAATACACTCCACTGTGGGCTCTGTTTGCCTGGTTTGTGTGTGGCTTGTTGGCATGGCTGATGGGACACTGAGGCTTCCCATTTCCCTAGCTTGGTGTTACTTTTTAAGCTGACTCCAGTCAGCAAATTGCAGAGTTCCCGTGCTCTGCAGCTTCTTTCAACCCAGGACAGGAGCCCTTGGGGTGCTCATCCCTTTTTAGAGACACCAGGAATCCTCCTTCAGGTCTGCACTGAGTATTGGACACTGTTGAATTGTTGGTTTATTCTAGAACTATCAGGACTTCCAGGGTTTGTGTCTGAAAGAGTTTTCTCCAGACAGAGGTGAGAGGGAATCAACATAGCCCTCAATGCTGGGTGAGTGAGTTGGCTGTATGAAGGACAACTCTCTCTCTCTCAGGCTCTCTGAATAAATGTAACAAAATGATGAAGTTATACCTATATGAAATGCTGCCTAATTTTCTATAGTAAATTGGATGACTGGATCTGTCATGCTGAAAGAGATTCTCTTCTTACCCCAAACTGGCTGTAATTACCATTAAATCAGCATCCTGTCTTTAGAAGAGTGATATTTATAACTTAGAGCCCACATATTTTATTTTTTTTTAAATTGAGACATCAAAAATTATTTAAAATATTGAAAACATAGGGAACAAATATTTACCATTTCTCCTCCAAAACCTTATTTTGGCCAAATCAGATCAGTTCTGTGAAATATTTTATATTTGATGAAGCTGCACATTCTGAGGGAATGACAGCCTGCCAGAGTTTTGGGGTCCAGCTCTAACCACAGCTCTCATAGCCACAGAAGGACTGAGCTGGGCAAAAAGCCATCAGTGGAAAATCCTGTAAATTTCTATTTCTTCTATGGGATACATCTGGATGGTGTGAGGAAAATGGAGCTCACTTTGTATCCAAGTCTAGGGGTTTGATTTACCTCTGCAGAACTCTTGCAAATGTCTTTGGAGCCATGTGGGTTTAAGTCAGTCCAGCAGGACATGGATAGTTCTGGCCCCTGCCCAGGAAAGTGTTCGAGCACATGCTTAACTGAAACCATGCCATTAGTCCCCTCTAGGGCTGCACAGCCCAGGCTGAGCAGGGCTTTTGCACAGTGTCTGGTCCAGGGGAGCACATCTGGGGAACACATTGGGCTGCTTGAACTGTTTCACTCGGCTCAGGTAGGGCTGCAGTGCTCTCTTAGTTGGGGCTGTCTCTAATGATGTCCACAGATACCATCCAGATAATGGGGCCATGGCCTGCCCTAATAACTGCCCATGCACACACAGGGCCTGGGTAAGAAGGATGTTGTTTGTGTTGTGCTGTGACACACACAAGAGTAACTTGAGCCATAACCTGGCTGAAGTTGCTTAATCCACTGCCAGAGGGCAGAGGAGGTGCAGTGTAATGGGGCAATTTATGCTTGGCCAGGGCAAATGAGGCTCTAATGCTGCGAGTCAGTCTGCCTCAAGGAAGCTGAGAAAGGCTTTTCTTTGCCCTTTTTTCACAAGAAACTAAGAACATTAAGGCACAGAATTATGCCACAGTTTGTCCAGAAGAATGTCAGATAAGGAACTGCATAGCATAATGTACTCTGTTTGCTGTACCCCTTGCAGGCAGTACCACTCGTACTCATGGGCTTTTTCAAACTCAGATTACTTGACAGGCATAGATTGCAGCTGGCAATGTCCTTTTCTCTCTGATTATGGTCTTCTAATTAAAAACTGCATTGTTACTTTTCTCCCAGCTGCAGCAACACAGATAAAATCAAAGGTCAAGTCATAGTGATCTGTTCTGATCTAAAAGTAATGACCACCAAATTCACAGCTTGTTCTTAATCCAAAGGCTTTCTGAAGTGAAATGTGTTGTTTACTGTCATAATGACATCCTTTGTGTCTTTGGAGTACCAAGAACTCAGTTACAGAACTGTGGGTCACTGAGGCCCTCCTGGTTCCTAATTGTCACATGGACCAATGAATGGCACATGCTTTTTGTTGAGAGAGCTTGTTTGGAAAAGGAGTAATTGGCTGGTTGGAGCTGATGCCAGGATCTGATTGGAAGCAAGTGGTACCTTGTAGAGACCACTCCAAGGTTGTGACCTGCTTAGGTAGAAGAGTCATCTTTAAGTCATTATGAAGCCTTCATCATGCTGGTTATCATCCAGAGATGTTCCTGCTGTTCACAAACACACGCAGCCCAACCCTACAATGCTCTCTGTTATATATATATATTCCTGTTTAAGGAGAAGAGACAATCTGAAATGTCAATAAACCAGAATGAGGTGTCGTGCCTTTTGCCTTGTTACAAGGGGTCTGCAATGCAATAAATAAAGGCCACCAAAATAATTTTTCTGAGGGTTTGGACATCTGCTTAGGCAGGTCCTAAAATCCTACTGGGGCATAACTGGACTTAGCAGCTGAGATTGTCAAGCCATGCCTCTGAAGCCCCATACCAGTAAAGATGGCATCTAGACAATGAGATGAAAGTATTAAAGACCCAGTATTTTTTCATAGTTTGGCTTCAAGAGGAGAGAGAGTGCCCCCTTGCTTTCCAGGGATCCATCCCATTTTGTTTTAATATTCAGTAGATGGCATGTGGGGTTTGGGGTGTCATCTTGGCTGTTACAATGAAATGTCAGCAGACTCTGTGAGGAATGCCCTGTTAGCTCACCGAGTCCCAGACCCAGCTGCTTGGAATTGGCTGGAGACACTTTAAGCTTTTGAAATAAATAATTTGAAATTGATGCTGTCCCTGCTCTGTCTTCAAAAGTAAAAGAAACTGTTCAAAACAGCAGTTGCTACACCAAAGAAGGTCTCATTAAGTGGTATTGTAATGCACAAGCACAGGTACTGGTGTCACAGATGCTATTTTACAACTACTTAACTGCAGAAGTAATGACACAGCAGAAGGTGGGAGTGAACATTAGCAGTGATCTTTATTCTGCTTCATGTTCTCAGGTTATACCAAATTTTCTCTTTGTTGTACAACTGCTGCAATGTACTACATAAAACTCAAGAGCAAAAATTAAGAGCAGCTACTGTCACATGCATGAAATGCAAAATAGATTTATTTTTGACAAGGACAAGTTTCTAAAAGGAATATCATGTCATGACTACAAAAATGTAGTCAGCTCTCAAACCAGCTTCAAGCCAATCTCTTCAGTAAAGCCCTGCTTAAGAGGAAGGCTTGAGGTTGCCAGGTTTTATTCTTAATTGCCTTAAATTAGGAGGTAGTGTTGAAAAGATCATTTCACATGGAACTCCTTCTTTGTGCAGATACAGTAACTCCTTGCCAGTGTAGTGCATTACAGACATCATTTTATAATGAGATGTGAAGCAAAGGGAAAGCCATTCACAGAGGTTATGGGAAGAAGACCTGGATGGTTCACATGGAATTTCAGATCCACATCAAACACTGCAAGCAATAGAAAGTTCTCTATGCATATTTCACAACCAGCCAGTAGCTCCAGCTTTCCAGTGCCCTGGGTTACGTTTTAATCCAAAGGCATAACACTCTCACTGTTTCAATAGATGATCAATCAGAAAGGCCATTCTTGGGTTCACTTACACTCCACATAGCCATGGTCAACCATTCAGTACCTTTGACCTGACCTTTGAACAGAAAAATGCAAAGACAGCAACAGCCGGCTTTAGAAAGAAAAGCACATAACAAAAAGGCAGGGAAACATTTTCATAACAATAGGAACTGTTTCATAAAATGCTGACTACAAGCTCGGTATAGAAATTTGCCCGTTACAGAATGAAACTATTCAAAGGCTTAGTCAAATCGAGGAAGGTTTTAATATGCAGCAGCTGCTGAAAGCAAAAGCTTGCAGGGGTTAACTTACAGCCATGAAAAAATTATTAGGTTAATGACTCTGGCATGTAACAGAGACTGTCTTTCTGCTGTGACTATGCTAGGATATTGCCTTTGCCATTTTTAAAGGTGATGTTCTTGATCTAAAATTGAAAATACTACGCACATGAAGTACAGAAATATGGAGGTAATTCAGTCAGTCACATACTGGCCAGATTTTCTTAAATCAGCACTTTGAAATTAATGTGTCTTTCAGATCTGGCATGTGTTTGTTATTTGTGTGGTTTTCTAGAGGTATTTTGATTAAAATACCTGTTTGCCAATTGCCTCATTTGTCTTGGTTTATCAGATTACAAGATTAAATTACAGTCTTCCAACCTTTAAGGGAGTTTGGATGTAATTTACTTCTCTCTTCCTCTCTCTCACTAAGATTACAATTATTTCTAATTCTATGAATAAGCTTTCTATTTAGTTCATGGAAAAACTGCAGTTCACAAATGAAATACCCAGGAAATTATAAAGTAGATATTTTAAGTCTTATGTGTCCTTATATGGACTTGGAAACTAGTACATCTCTTTGTACATGTTATCTTTTTGAACTTACTAATTTTACAAACATTTAAACTATCAGCTTTTAGAAAAGTGGGGTGCAAAATCACATTTATTCTGTAAGAAGGGAATTCAGCAAAAAGTTAAGTAGGACACATTTCTTGCAATGCTGAGCAATTAATTTGTGCCTCAGCCCAGTTTCTGGGAAGCATATGATGATACACTCTTGACTAGATGTAAGATTTTTACAGCTGGAATCTCAGAAATTAAAAAAAAAAAAAAAAGGGAAATGGAGTAAAACCCCAAGACTGCAAGAATTTTGCATTGCACATAGTAATTTAAGATTTAATGCTATAGCTCTCAAAGAGTCTGATGAGGAAAAAAATAGCAGCTTAGGATAAATCTTCTAAAAGTCATCTTCAATGAGCACTCAACTTCATGTTTTACATCGATACATGTTGCTGAATTTTGGAAAGGATTATTTACATCTTGCAACATATGGACTCTTATCTCTTACAGAGTTGTTGTAGACATGAATATCTATGCTTTATGAGATATATTTCATGAACTAATCTACAAATTCTTCACTTTTCACCCATAATGAGACATCAGGGTCGCTTCACCACCAGCTTCCCTGGGGCGAGTCCATTCATAAATACTGGTTGGTGCAAAGGTGTACGTGCGTTGTGACAGGGCAAACACCTTTACCAGCCACTTCTGAATATTCATTCCTTTCCCTTGAACAAACAAATAAATCAGCATTATAGGCACAACACATTTTTATTCCTCTCCATCTGCTCGGTTTTGCTGCTGCCCACACGTGGGGCTGGGCTTTGGGTGGCACAGGGGCAGGAGGGAGGAGCAGTGCCTTGCTCCCAGCCCGTGCCCTGCAGCATGGCAAGCATCTCTCACATCCCTGGGGCACTTCACTGGGGCATCCCCATGAGGGCAGAGGAGATGGCAACACACAACCTACAGCCCTTCCTCCCTGTGCCACCACCCTGCTGAGGTTGATCCTGCTGCAGCCAGCCACAGGGCCTCCCTGGGGGCTGGCCCTCTGCAATGCCATCAGGAGCTGCCCTTGGAACACCAGTGCTGGAGCCACGTGGGGATAACAAATCACCTGGATGCTTTTGCATCCCTTGGAGTGCCCCACATGACATCCAGTGCCTGTGTGTGCACCAGAGCAGGAGCAAACCCCTGGCAGCCCCAGAGAGCAGCAGGGCAACGTGTCTTTGTTTTGTGTTCTCTGTGCTCGGAAAGTCTCTGACAGCCCTGTCCAAACAATCCCATTGGACAAAAATGCAAACAACTTCACGCACAGGAGGTCTTCTTAAAAATGCCTTTCATTTCTAGAAGGGGAAAGATTTGGAATCTGGGCTGTGGTGAATTAACATGCTGACCTTTTATCTTGAGAGGCCACTGATGTTTGAAGACAGCCCAGTTCTTGAATGAAATTTCTTTGGGTGGTCCTGGTCTGCTTAGGAAAGAAATTTTTTGCTGTGTTGAAAACAAGGGCATGAGAGTACACAGACATAAACACTGAATCCAATCTCTCTGCAAAGTGAGAGAGAGAGCCATGGGCCAAAACAAAGGTGCATTAATGAGCTTACATCAACCAAAAGAAATTACTAAATACCTGTGAGTTATATTGGAATTAACTGAGATTGTCATGTATGGCTCTACTGATTTAATAGAATAGAAAATGCATGGGGTGATAAAATAAAGTATTAACATCCTTTTATCAGTCAGAAGTAATTTTCAAGCATGAATATATTGTGAGTGTATGAAATTGAAACTCATAGATAAATTCTGAGAAAATTACTCTTATTATTGGCAATTTCAAATAAAAACAGGAATAATGTTGGATATGTTTTAAGTCTGCATTTGCAAAGCTCCCCCCAACAGAAACTTCAGTACCACAGTCTTATAACAGGTAGGAAATATGAAATGCTGTAGTAAATCCCCACCCTTCCTTTTCTCATATCTAGAACTCCAGAAAGAGAGAGCATTTAGGAAATAGAAAATTTTGAGACATGATGCAGATCTTTGCACCATCCAGACTACATTCCCCTCTTGTCTGATGTTGGGGATTCTCATTGTGTTTCCTTGCCCCCTCTTGCCATGATGGATCTGCAAAGTGATATCACCTGATCACATTACTTTCTGTTACCATATGTCACTTAAAAAACAAATTTTAGAAAGCCTGAGCTGTAGAGCAAGCCTGCTGGCTCCTCAACCTGCTTTGACATATGCCAGAGAAGATTTAAAGCTGTCAGGTTGTTGGATGGTTGCCATGGGATTGCAGAGAGGGGGAGAGAGCAATCCCCAGGCAGGATGCAGATGGATGGCTGGCTGCAGTGGCTGGGCTGACCTGGCTCTCAGCATACCCAGCTGGGAAAGGACCCCTGAAGATCTTGTTTAATATTATTGCCCTTAAGCCTTATTTACCTTGACATTTTGGGCAACTTAGATTATGAAATCAGCATAGGATATTAGTCTAAATCAACATGCAGACAAGCACCTGAAGCAGCTGAATGGCTGTCTGAGCTTTCTGCCTGACCAGAGCAAGCCTCACGTGTTACCCTGGGGTAAATACACAATGCAATCCACGTGGGAACTGTACATGCATGCCCTTGCCATGTCTGCTTTCTATTTGGCTAAGCACATATGAAACTGTCACCGGTGCTCCTGCTTTGGTTGACCTCTGTGCTATTTGAACTATTTGTCTTGCCGGTTGGAAATTTTCTGAGCAAAACAGACTAATTGGCCTTGATTAACAAGCATCTGGTGTGAGTACAAATGGTTATTTGAGCAATAATGAGAAAGAACATGGGGAAGCGAGTTGGCAGCCTAATTTCTGGCAATTGATCCATTCTCCATCCCCAAGCTGCTGAATTTCTTTCTCTGGCAAGGTGGGGGAGGTGTTTTTTTCCACAAGCAGCCTGTAATCTGGCTTTTTAAAACCAAACTGCTTGGCATGCTTTCCCATTGCTCTGACATGCAAATTGGGGGCTGCAGCCAGACCCTTAATGGTATGCCCAGCATGAGGACATATGAAACTGGACTCTGTCATTTGCAGCCATGCTTTTCAGAGAAAGTGATAAATTCCTGCAAAAGCAGGAATATCGCCTTTATCTTTGTACCTGATAAAATTTCATCTTTATCTTTGTACCTGATTTAAAGTCTGCAGAATGGCTGTTCTTAAATAATGCCTAAAACACATGTGCCTGATGCTGAAAGCTCAGGATTTTGGATTTTATAAAAAGATAAGCTTTGTGAAACTTCCAGCTACTTTAACACAGTATAGATTAAAAAATACATTTATTTCCTTTAGAAGGGCAGGTTATTTCCCATTCCTTCAGGGGAAAAATAGCATTTCTTTTCTCAAATATACACAAATACATACAAGATGCATTTTTTTAAATTTTGCCAGTGGTGCAATTATATCTATTCTCTCTGGGGGAAGACAAGCATTTGCACTGCCTTAAGCTTATATCAAATTGTCAGCAGATAAGATATGGGTGTATTTCCATTAAACTTGGTAATGTATCCAGCTAGTACATGTTTATGAAACTGCTCACCTTTGTCAGACTGCATGGTCAGAGGATGAGGATTCTTACTGAGATTCAATTTCCTTATGAACATATCATTATAGTGTGAGCTACTCATATAGGTATAAGCTGGCTGCATTACCCCTCTTCTCAACAAAGAGGCATGGAAAGATAAACTCAAGAAATTTCTAGTATTTTGTCCAGTGGAGTGCACAAAATCATGAGGTCTTTTTCAGAAATGATGGCCTTTTGGAAAAAAATGGATGATGATTTGATTTCTTGATAAAACCAAAATTGGAAACTTTAAAGCTTGGCACTGATGAGGAAAAATGAAGTCTTTCTGAACTGTCAGCATTTCAGAGCTGAAGCACATCTCCCTGAGCAGCACTGATTTCAATGTTCTCCCCCTCTTAGACTCATACCTTTTATTAGGGGCCAGCAAGGCCAGCAGACCCATTATGGGTGTGAATTACATTTTTGTAGCTCCACAGTTTTGCTTTCTTATATTATTTTTCATCTAGTATAGGATTTTGCAATGTACATTCATAACACTTTTCATAAACACATTTTTGCTTCTGTTTGGTTTACTTAAAAATAGAGATAAAGAGTCGTTTTGAGGTGCTACCTGAGACACACTGCTATGGGGGAGAAATGGTGAAGTCCCAGCTTCAGCAAGTACCATATATCACTCTCAAAATACTAAAAAATATTGATTTTATCATAATCACTTAGAAAATTAAAAAAAGAAAAACAGACCAAGAAACACCTCAAAACCAAGTTGTTCTTCAAGTATCTAGTGAATCTTGAGTTAAAATGTTCAGTTTTAGCATGTCATCAATAAGGTCACACTGGGCATCACAACACAGTGCATGCCACCATGCATTGCTTTCAGTACAGAGTTTAAAGCACGTACAGAAATTATTCTCTATAAAACTCTGGTAACTGGAACTGAAGGCAGATTTTCATACCACTCTCCTAATTTTTGCAAAATGAAAGCAAATTCAGCCACATGGAATAGGCAGAGAGATGTGTTACTCCTCTGGATGCTAAGTGTGTTACATATCTTTTTTGAAGCATTTCTTTAATTACTGCTTTGCTTGAATCAAGAATCTATTTTCTCCCAGGAAGCAGGTAAATATGGAGGTTACCAGCCCCTCTGTGAGCACTGAAAAGCTCCTGATGTGGTGTGTGCACTTGCACTGAGTGCCCATCTGGAACATCTGGCTTGGCACCCGACAGCCATTGCTTTACGTTAGTGAGCCAGCCTGGGGTGAGCTGTTTAATGTGTGCTAATTTGATCCTGACTATCCAAGCATCTTAGTATCAAGTGTCTTGGGGCTTGTGCAGCAGCATTACAAATCTCTCTGTTCTACTGCCATCCCTGTGCTCTGTGGAGGAAGATGACAAGTGGCAGTTGCGGTGCCGCACGACGATAACCCCGAGTATAAAATTGCCACGATAACATTTAGTCATGGTAGGCCTGCAGGAGACAAAAACGTGCTTCTGTGGTTGGGAGATTGCCAGCTGCGGAAGGCAGAACTGTCAAGATAAAATATCTAAGGAATGAGGTGTTTAAAAGAGAGTATGGGATATCCATCTTTCACTAAGATACATTAGGAAGCCATTAAGGAAGAGGTAAAGAAGTTTATAGTAGAATTTGCTGGAGACAAAAATGTGTAAACCCAACCATTTAAGGCTGATAATTGACAGAGCTCACATCTGCAGCAGCTGAAAGGTGCCTTTCTAAACAACAATTCACTATAGGGATAGAGAGCCTGGGTATTGAGCTAAATGGATCACTTCAGGAGCAAGAATTTTGGGCCCTTTCACTCACTCTGCTTCTTACCAGTCAAAAAAGGAACATTAAGGCTTTTCAAAAAGAAAAACCTGTCTCTTGAAATTCTATCTCAAAAGGCCTGAGGGGAAATTTCGTGGGTCTTTTGCAGTTGGTTCAAAATATTACAGAGATCATCAGCTTCCAGCTGGTAACTGCTCAGAAGCAAAATATGGACTTTCATTAATGCAAAGCTTTCCCTCAGCTTCCTTCACCAGCCAAACATGATATATGAATGAATTTACTTATGTGTGACTAATTTGCTTATGTATATATACATGCATATTCATCACACAACGTGGCACAGTGCAATGTCTCCTTTGGTGGCAGAGAAACCCATGCAGAAATAGAACTTCTTCTCTCCAGCCCCAATCTGCCCATGTTCTCTTCATTCACGTGGTTTTTAGCTCTGTAAGTGCAAATCCCCTGCTAGCACACTATCTTTCTTTTAGCTTCTTTTAGCTTTCAGGATTTGGAAGCATCATGTTTGATTTTTATTGTTTCCTTTAGCTTTAATTCCCAAGTGTAGCATAGATTCAGCTGTTCTGAATAATTTGGAAATACAAAGAATGAAGTTAAAAAAAATGCAAGTGGTGATAAAAATATTCTGCCTTTCAGTAGGGACTGTCTTCATCTCTGTTGTGGTCCCACAGCACTAACATCATTAGGGAAGACAAAGGAAGAGGTTTCTGTTTTCCCTGACTCCAAAATTCTCTTCCATCTTTGATCAAAAACAAGCCAAATGAACTTTAAGACCATGTGTTTGCCTGGACTGCTGGATAGGGTTGAAGAAGATACTTTGATTTTTTAGCCACCTGAAGGCTGAAATGGACCATAAAGCTTTCTTTAGTAAAAGAAATAAAACAATTTATGTGCTCAACCTCATTCTCATGATCACAATTATATTTTCCTATATAACTGAAAAAACTCATATCACGTAATCACCTGAGCTGTCCATTGTCTCCTATTACTAAAAGAAATGTTGCACAAGTCCAAAATGCAGGGAATTATTTTGAAGATTATTTGAGACCAAGAAACCAGAATCAGAGTTTAGGGTGTTGTCCTTGTTTATCCATTCCTGAAATAAAATGAAATTTAAATGACAGAAGGCTGAAATATATTTTTACATTTATGTATTCTTGAAGATAATTTTTTGTCCAGCATTAACTTCCTATCACATTTCTTGGTCGGGTTTTTTTTGCATCAGCTGGAGCCATGATTAGGAAAATATTCTTATTTATAAATATCCTTTCTGATTACAAAGGAATGACATAGTATTTTCATTTTTGACCTTGTGGTTTTTTATTTCATTCTAGATTTTTAGAAGGCCTAATTGTATGATACATTTTTTTCAAGCAGCAATCTATTAATCACCCCAATTTTTAACTAAGATATCACCTTGCTGGTAAGTTACTCTCCATTTAATTGAATGTATTTTTCATACTTGAGATATTTGTTGGGAAAAATCCTCAGCTGAGCCCTGCCAGTCCAGAGCAGCTAAAGGTTCCCCTGAATATGCAGCATGGCACATTCCACATTAGTGTCACCCCAGTGTGAAGGATCATCTAAAGCCAATGGCACCAGCAGAAGATGTGTTTGGCACAGAGGGGCCTTGCAGGGATAGGATTTGCTTTCCATTCTTCCATTCTTCAAGGCAGGGAAAGCTCTCTTTGGATTTAGCCTGTCACCACTTCTTCTAAAACTGCTGAAATGCCACAGGCCTTGCTGGAAGACTCAGAAGATGAAAACAAAGGCAGAGGCTAAGGTTTGCAGTAACCAATAAATTGCCTGTTAAAACAGGAGCAAACACGGGTGGCTACAGCAGTCTGTGGGGCCAGGGCTGAGGGGAGAGGTTAATGACAAATGCAGCAAGAGGGAGACTCTCAATGGGCACAGATGGGACAGAAGCCACCAGCACGTTCAGTAAGAGGGGAAAACACAATTTGTGATGGACAATGAGTGCACTTAGCAGAAGCAGAAGATGGAACCTCCCTTTCCAGCAGCAGAACATTACCTGTCTCCATTTTGGAGAGTCCCAGACACCCTCTTCTGCAGAACAGAGCATCCTTCCCACTGGCAGGAATGATCTGTGGGCAAGTGGTGGGAAAGGGAGTTGGGGACTGTTTTCCTCCACAAGCCTCCCAGAGCAGAGAAACCTCACCCTGGCTAAGGCTTTCCAAGGTCTACTCACCCTGGTGTGTTCAGGCTTCCCAAACTGATGTTATTGACCCCTCCATTCCCCACCCTCTGACCATTAAACCCATTTGCTTAACTGATTGCTTGGGACCAGAGGACTAAATCTTGCCTCCAGGAGTGCTGTGCTGAGCAGGGTTGTTGACGTACATTTATTTTGAGGAAGGATCTGTTGAAATTTGAATCCCAGCTTGCTGTTGTGTGTCAAAAAAACTGCAGAGGGTGCATGGCCTGTGAAATAACCGCAAGGCAGTAAAAGAGATTTTAAAATGAAGAGCTTTGGCCAGCACTCTTTAGGAAATTATATTTACAGTTGCAAGACCAAGGCCAGGTGTAGATAGAGCCAGAGTAAGCAGTGGCTCATCTGTGGGAGGAAATGAGCCCACATCCTGCTGCCTCCTTTACCTCTGCCAGAGGGCTGGAGAGTTGGGCTGGCAGCTCTGCTGTCACTGCCATCACCAAGAGAGCATTTGGGATGTGTGAGGGAGCAGCTGCTGCTCATGCAGAGGAGTGGAAAGAGAGACCAAGCACCTCCTGGTACCCAGCTAATGTCCCCCAGGCCTGCCTGTCCCATCCCATCCCAGCTGGAGGCAGATGCAGCAGGGAGCCTCAGCCCTCACAGCTTGCTCTGAGGGTTCATCCAGCCCAAGTGTGCTTGTACTTTTTCCTTTCATTCCCTTCTGGTGGAGGTGGCCTCTGTTCACACCTGCAACAGCTAAAAAGTCTTGAACCTGCTTTTCAGTGACTGGGGCTAAAATCTGGCCTAATCCTGTGGGTTCCAGAAGGGTCCATTCCTGCAGGAAGAGGAGGAGCATTCCAAGCAAAACACAAAGTCACAGACAGCCTCTCTGGGATAAGACACAGGCATCCTCATCTGGGATAAGCTGGTTTGTGGATTCAAAAGAAGCTACACCAACAAACTGTCCTGCCGCAACACTTGAGGCAAAATAATTTTTAGGAGCAAGCGCTTGCTTTTCCTGATGCCATTGTGCACTTGAGTAGCTGCAGTAGATTTCATCTGAAGCACTCTATTTCATCTACCACTCAAAACTAAAGCAGAAGCAAAAGAAAAGGGCCATCCCATCAGCTGGTAGCTACAGAAATAGCTTGTTTGAAGTCAGTCTGCTCCAAGTGTGTGGTGAGCTCACAGTGTTGTCAGGCCTTGGAACAGGCTTCCCAGGGAAATGGCGGAGTCACCATCCATGGAGGTATTTAAAAGACATTTAGATGAGGCATTTAGGCATTGGTGGGCTTGGCAGTGCTGGGTTAACAGTTGAACTCAGTGATCTTACTGATCTTTTCCAATCTAAATAATTCTATAATTCACACTGAGCAGCCACGTCACTTTTCTTAAAAATGGTTCTGGATTTTCACCCTGAACCAGATGTATGGGGATTGCTGCCTTACAGTAAAAACCAGGAGCTTAGTGCCAGCCTGGACAATCCTCAGGAGTCAGGTGCCCAGGATATTTTGTTGGAGATCCTTTGTACTCATTGAGCAAAAAAAGTAATCAATTAAAGATCTTAAAGTGAACCACGCATACATGGAGGGGGCACAGGAGGAGTGCTTGGTTTTGGGGCCCCAGTTTGGTAGGAAAGGACAAGTGTGATTTGGACAGTTTCCCCTTTCAGCAGCAGAAACAATTTGTCCCAGGTGTTGCCTGCTTATCCTGGGAAGGTGAGCACTAAATTAAGAACAAAAGGGGAGAAAAAAAAGAAGGGGGAAATGAAGATTCATTTAGCATAAAAATAAATATATCAAGAACAAAATTAATCAAGACACCCAGGAACTTAGGAGAATAAATTCTTTAATTGCTTGTGCACTACTGCCAAGGGTTAGGCAATACCAGAAGGAATGGGAAATGATCTTTTATGAGCATACATTCAACTCCAAGATGGCCTTAATGAAAGAAGGGGGGAAATTTTCCTTGGTCAGGATGTTAACCATCGGTTACAATCTGTTTAGAAAGCGTCAGGTTGTGAAATGTGGTGTTACACGTTCTGAATCACTGACAACTCAGCAGCAAAGGTTTGTCAATGCCTGAGGATCAGTGACTTGAGACACAAAATGAGAGATGAAGTATAAATGGCAATCTATTACTGGCCATGAAATAACACTAGGAAAAAAGGGAGACTCTTTTATTGATACTCTGCACTGAAAAAAACAGTATCAGCACAGAAGAAATTGCTCTGAGACACAGACTGGAAGTTTCTTGCTGTAAATATTGTGACAGTCTTGGAATTTATAAAAACCTCTCAAGTCAAAGAGTGTTTGCCTTAGCATGGGACAATTCTATTTTAGACAAAATATGAGGAGAAGAAGAGGAGGTATTGATCACAGAACTGGTATGGATTCATTTTACCTTACTTTATATTTAAAATAGCATCTAACCTACTTGAATTTTTTTAAACTGGTTACCTTAGCTGCTTTTACAATCAATAGGTGAAGCCAGGTATCTCCTGGAGATAGATAATTTATCCCATGCTAAAAGTGGCATGCAAGCCACAAGGGATAAATTCCCTCAGGAATGACCAGCTCCTTTAGACTAAGTTTGAGACCAATGGCAGGGCTGTCAAACCTGTTGGGCATACCCAGTTTTCAGAAGGCAAAATCTGGAGGAGGAAAATTCAAACAGACTCCAGTGCCTGGGTGTACCTATAGCTAGGGGGACTTTGTCAGGATTTGGTTTATGACATGCTAAGAGAAATAAGAGTGTCTTCAGTGATGTTTTTGTTTCTCTATTTTGGCTGGCAGGAAACATTGGTTCCCTTCTTCACATAAGTGAGAGTGACAGATTATGTTGTAGTAGCTAAAGCATAACAGCTTTGCCAACAGCTCAAAAGATGTGTAGAATCACACTACTTTTTTTCAAAATTCATTTTCTAACTATAGATTATTCTTGTCTTAAGCCCACAAGAATAACTGGTTTCTTGTAACCCTCTGGATTTGTGTTTGGGACCATTCTTATCAATATAGACTTTTTTGTTTTTTCTTACTTTTCTTACTTACTGTCGCTGTCGAGGCGGTCACGACACAAAGCAGAGATCACAAGCAGTCTAAGTTGGCAACTCTTTATTATTGAACATGGCTGACTTTTATACACTTTCTAATTGTTTATGCTTCTTCTACCTTAACTATTAGCCACAATAAGTCAACATAATACTATTGGTGAAAAGTTATAGTGACTTCAACTAACTTTCTAAAAATACTTTGTCCAGCTGCAAGGTTCTCTTATCTGTCTTCTCTCAGTCTCCTTGGTTACAGCCTTAGAGAGAGCTCCTTATCAGCTTCTTCTTACTTCTCAGCTTCTTCTCGCTCCTTTAGCTAACAGGCCCACTGTTAGCCCCTTCCAAAACTAACTTTTTCTTACTTTGTTTTTTCTTACTTACTGTAAAAAGTCCCAAACCTCTTTCCACAAATCTGCTTTATTTTTGCTCACTTTAAGAGAAACAGAAAACAAGCATGAAAATGCACACACAGTTGTTATAAAAGGGATAAAATATTTATTTCTCATAAACTTTTGTTTGTTATGAGCACTGAAATAACCTTTTATAGATGGGACAATGGATCTGCACATCCACAGATCCCCAGCTCGCCTCCCAAAAAGTGAAGAAAATTTATTTTTGTGACAGGGGAAAATTCAAACATGCACCTGGTTCCCTACTTATCTGATGAGCCAAAGCAAGGCACACTTGTCTTTCCATCTGGACTTTCATCTCGCCTTTCATCTGGACATTTCAATTTTCCCTTTGAAGTTGAGTCTGTGTCTTTTGATTTTTAGCGTTTGAAAAAGAACGCCACTGTTGTATCAAACAATTTCAGGGAGGGAACAGCACAGTGCTTGGCTTTACCATCAGTTCTGTAATAGCAACATCACTCACACATAACTTTGTTTCGCTGGCTGATATTAGGAAAAATGGTTGCTTGCAGAATGATGCACAGGTCTGTCAAATATACACATACATGCCCTTTAGACTGAAAATGATTTTGTTTTATAGCACCAATTCGATGTTACAAAGTTCATAAATTTGTATTAGGAATGTGATTGCATCATTCCAATCCTGTGCTGTGAAATCACAAGAGGGAAAAACCCAATTACTGCAAAAAACACTGGAAGTTTTGCGTAAAAATCAATGGCAGGATATGACCCATAGTTTGAAAACTTTAAGCATGTACAAAGGACTTCAATCTTTATGATGAAGATTATGGTTCTGGCCTCTAAAATAATAGCAAGTATTAACTGCACCATCTCAACAGTTTTATGAGACAATAATCTGGTACTGAAGTGGATAAACGATGAGGTCAAAACCTGGGCAGTTTATCTCAATGAGAGACACGGAATATTGCTCACTAAAACAAAAAACTCAGTAGTGTTATCAGCTGACTGTAATAAGTAATATATATATTAACCTAAAATTTTACGTAAATCAGCAGGAGCAGCCATAGGAAAAGTAGCTATAATTGTTACAGTAGCCAGAAAGGCAGGTTCCTCTTTTTTGACTCAAAGCTGAAACAACATTAAATTTGCAAATACCTAGTAGGCAAGAAAACACATCAGAGAGCTGATTTACTTGGGTCTGTTTAAAGCCCCAAGTTTGTCTTAGCCTGCTGAAGATAGTGGGGGGTGGGGGGGTTTGATGGATATACACCATGTAAATAGAGAATTAGAGGCCATAAGAGAAACAAGTAATGATACCTATGTGACTAATTTTCTTTTGTCATGCTGTAGACATCATACAGTTGGTTTTTTTCCCCTCCGGGTAACACTTTCCCTCATGTCCTGAAACAAGCAGGATTCAATCACTGAAATGATTTCAACAGAAATTCCCAAGGAAAGGGAAACCTTAAAAATGAGTTTGAGATAGCAAGTGGTTATGGTCTGCATGATAAGTTTCTTATAACATTTCTCTTTTGTGGCTTGAAAATATAGCAAGTGTAAAAAAAAAATATGGTAGAAGCATTGGAACTAAACTCCTTGAATGTGAACTTCATAAGCCCTACTTGCTGCTATGTGCTGCCTTTGTGTTTATTTGCCTGCAGACACTTTCATTACATAGAGAATGTAGTAAAAATAAGTTTAATGAAAAGGGGAAGTAAAATTCCTGAGAATGCTGGACGTGTAGCAATAATCAAATACGACAAAACCACAAAACCTTTTGAAGCTGTGAGAAAGGCCATGAGTTTTTTCCAGAATGTTGAAATTAACAAGCCCTATTTTATTGTAGAATCAGAATAACATCTAAAATGGATTAATGTTGTTCTTCAGCTTAAAGAACATGATAAGGTACTGAAACAATAGGGGGCAGGACCTGATTCTACCCATGAACACTGTTCTTGTGCTGAAGAGTTGGGTTTAGTTTCAGTGAATGGTAGAAAAGATGTTTTCACCCTGTCCCTTGCTGAAGTCAGTAAACTTGGACTGGAGTAATCAATAGCAAAGGATCAGGATCCCATTCTCCACCTTCAGCACACTTTGGAAATACTACTGTGCCATCAGTGGTCCTGGGCACAGTCCTGCAGAACTCATATCTCCTTTCCCTGCAAAGATCCGCTACTAAATCTGCTCTTTTATTGCTTTTACACAAAGTTACACACTGAGAAGTGTTTTGGACCAGCTTCCCTTTATGTCTGAGCAGGGAAGAGGTGCCATGTTCCAGGGTTCACTGCTCAGCTGCAGGGAAGGCAGGTACACACAGCAGAGCTCCTGCCAGCTGTGCTGAGGAGCCCATCCCAGTTTGACCATCCCTGGCCAAACTGAGATGCTGGTTTCCAGTATTAATAGCATCATTTGTGTGCAAGTTGAAAAAAGGGGCCTGGAGCAGTACAGGTTTCTTTTGCCATGCCTACTAATTAGCTCCAGTGATGGATTAAATGCTTATCAATGATAAAAAATAAAATATTAAAAACACAAACAAACAAACAAACAAAAAAAAACCAAACAAACAAAAAAACCCAAACCAAACCAAAAAAAACTCCAACAAAACAACAAAAAAGCAAAAAAAAAAGACAAAACAAAAACTTTGCTGCGGTTTGTGACAATTCTTTCCAGGTAACTTATTGCCAGGAGCATCTGCTGGCATAGGACTTCTTTGGCATAAACATGAATAATTAAGCCTAATACCAGACTACCTTGTTATGAGTTTGTTATGGTATTTATTACTTTCTACATTAATGTCAGTGGGAGTCCCATCAGCACATGGAAAGGAGAACAGACCCTGGCTTAACTCTACAACTTGGCAAGCCTCCAGTGAAGTTAAACTTCAGAATTTGTCTTCAGACTGATACGCGACAACATGTTTGATAATGACCAGTTTCAGCTTCAGAGTGAAGCTGAAGTTGTACAGCTGCATTCCCAGCATCCAGAGAGCAGCTCACATGTGCAAAATATTTTAGCTGCAATAATAGGAGCTACTTACATTAAAGCATCCTGAAAGCCTTATAGCAAACCCTCCCTCTAATGTTAGCAAGATGATTTATATAAGTATCTGCAATGTGTCCCCAAGTTCTCTTTTCAGGAACCAAAGTGTACTAATGTTTCACATTCCCAAGCTCCTTTTATTTCAACATGAAAGTGATTAAAGATGTTTATCTGAGCTAAAGAACCTTAAGACGGTACCGCTTTCATTGTAGGAACAATTAAATCGATCCCAGGGGGACCTCAGCCACACAAAAGAAGTATTTGAGAATTCTCCATTAACCCACTTGCCATTTGCTTAACAGGAAACCCTAATGCATAAACAAATAGCATAAGTGTGACAGGAAATACAACTGAAGGAACAAGGAGATTTGCTAGAGGAACTGCTTTCCTGATTTTAATGACTGTGCAGGACTTTATGAGAAAGGTTTTCTTCCCCTTCTTGTGATAAAAAGCAGATATTCTACTTCTTTGCTTTAATATAAAACGTGATTTGGGGAAAATTAGACACTGGTTTTGCACTCAGGAAAAAAAAAGTATTTGCAGCTAAATTATTTGTTGTGTATATCATATTTCAAGAGCAAAATTAGTTAATTTTGGCCATAAGAGTCAAAAGACCAAACCTTACCCTGTGCCCAAGTTTTTTGGAGGAAAGCCAAAGCTCAACTTCACAGATGGAATCAAAGAGTTCTGTGCTGGATTTACAAACAAAAGTCGTATTAAGGAAAAAATGTTTGGATTTCAAGTGCTAAGCCACACTTTAAAAAAGTGCGAGCCCAAGACCCCTCTCCATGGCACAGCAGCTCTCTCATGGCATGCCACTCTGGGCTCTGACAGCCAGATGTACGACTGCCTGCTGCTGTTTTCTTCTCTTGTTTCCAGGGTTTATGGAGGGACACAGGGGAGAGGCCAAGCACAAAGCTGGAGCCCATGCACTGCACTAACATGGGCAGTAAAAAGAGCCTTGCAATGAGCTGGCAAGCAGGGAGCCAGCAGAGGATCTATTGCTGAGAGAGAGCAGCAGCCCTGGGACTGCTGCAGCCCAAAGGCTCGATTTGTAATCGCCCTGCTGCCTGAGTGTCAAAACCATTTGGCCCTCCAGGGTTTATAGAGTGATAAACAGCTCTATTTTGGCATTTCACGCCAAACTCATTGTATTTCTACAATGGAAGCTATAACTAATATGCAGTTAAAGAAGCTGGAGACCCTCTGGTTCCTTGAGTTGGTGGCAGGAGGGATTTGGAGAGCAGCTCACTCAGCTGGGTGGGAGAGTGCACAGAGACCTCCCCAGCTGCAAAGGGAACAGGGCTAATGCGCTCTCTGGGAAGCCTCTGGAAGTCAGAACTGCAAGGAGGGTCAAACTTAGGTGGATCTAGGCAAAAGAATATTGAGGCTCTCTCTCCATTGTACAGCTATTGTCAGAAGCCTGAAAAAAGAAATTGAAGGTAAAGAAATACTTGGACCATATGGATTTACCTGAAAGGTGGTTCAAAGGGTGCCATAAAGTGAAAATCACTGCACCAGGCTGAAAGTCAAGGTACTACTTGCAAAGGCTACAGGAACTGGAGGTGAGACAAGCAGCAGGCTTGGTCACCACAGGACAGCCCAGCTGATGACAGGATTCCAGGGCTCAGCTTCTTGAAAGTGCATCAGTCTGCTGGTCTAACACAACCCCTGAGCCTGATGATCTCTAATTCCTGAGTTCAATCTATATAGATTGGACTTAATGATCACAGAGGTCTTTTCCAACCTTATTGGCTCCATGATTCTGTTGTATCAAGTTTCAGAGTGGATAGGACAGGAATATACATAGGATAGGAATACCTGTCCAGGAATACCACCAATGACCCCTTTGTATAGTAGAAAAGAAATGTTATTGGTCCATCCTTAGAGCTCCAACACTGTGACTGCTGTTGCCCTCTGGGATGCTGGCCCCATGCTTCCATCTCCTTTCAGGGAGATCACTGAATAACCATAATAAGGGGAAGTGCCTCTGACCTTGATCCCAGTCAGTGCTGCACATTGCTTTTTAGTAAGTTCTTTGCAGACTCGTAAGTTTTGTACTTTCTTTTTTTTCCTTGTAGGAACAGATTTCCTTCATCAGGTTTCTCCAAAGCTCTTACAGCTGTAGTTTGTTTCCTAATTTTGATCTTACTGTAATGTTTGTAAAGTTATGTTTAAAAAATAACAACACAGGATTATTCTGTTATTGTATTGGGGGTTTTTTTCTGCATGGAAGAAGTTGACTACTTCTCACGGCAGGATAAAAAGTTTTGTTGCTGTTCAATGTAGCATGTACTGAGCTGGGGGCCAAAAGTAATCCCTATATTCATTGGATGTTCGTTTAGACTCTTACAAAGCATAAAAAGAAATTTTCAGTAGGCTAAATTCCAGAAAGGCCACAGGTTTTAAACAAGTATAATTCACTTGCATTTCAGTTGCTCTAAGATTTGCCCCAGTGTGGCTGGCAGCAAATGAAATCAGCTCCCCATCCAACCCACTAGCTAAGTTGGTAATAAAGACAAACACATTTGATCAAATTCCCAGCTGTATCAATAGCCATTTGAGTAGCAGGGAGATCTCACCCACCTTGTTACTGTGAGCCCAATTTTCCATAGGGATTGTAGTCTGGCTTTCCTCAAGCATTGTGCGCCCAAAAATCTGTTTCTTTTGTGTTTGGGTGGTAAAATCGCATGCTTGAAGACTAATCTCTAAAACATTTTTTGGATTATTTAAACCACATTTTCATAAGGACTAAGGAGATATAATTCTCTGCAAAGCAGCATTGTTGCAACCATTTGAGACAGTTAAAGTGAAATTTCCACTGATCTATGATAAAGGCTATATCTGTACCAATATGTTAGTTTGGCACGTCAATTGAGGTGGGGCCCAACTCCTCTAGATTATTCACACTGCCTGCAAGGGCACTTACCCTTGCTCCAAATCAGCCACAAGTGGATAAATTAGCTTCCCAGGCCAGAAAAGACCATCACTGGGGAAAATGGTTTCACCTTTGAGCTCTGTCTTTACAGGCAGAAGGACTACAATTGCCTCAATTGCAAATTTGAGCACAACTTCCCCACCCCCAAAATGTACATGTGAACTCAGGGTCCAAAATTATGCTCACCAACAGCTCAATGTTCCTGGTCTCCTGTGCACACCAGATACCCTTTCCACCAGCTTTAGTGTCAGCTGTGGGTAAAATAAAAGAGAAGCAAACAAAACTGATCCAAGCCCCTGTCAGACAGATGATAGTGGTCACAGGAAGAATAGGAGGATTGGTTTCTTTCTTTAGATTCTTTAGATTTCCCTGGCTAGTTTATTGGTTTGGATGAGGGGAAGAGATAAAGAAGGACTGTATCTCAAGTATCATCAAAAACATTATAATTGCATTATCATTGTTTTTGCTGACAAAAAAAAAAGAGGGGGGGGATATTATGAAAATATATAAAGCAAGCTGAAATCTGAAATAGATCAACAAATTCCTCAAACCAGAATTGCAGAAAAGTTCTTTCAGGGACTTCACATTTTCTGATCCACCAAGTGAAACAGAATAAGAAAACCTAGGAATTCAAGGTACTGGTCAGATGTGAACTACTCCTCTCCTGTATCAGCCTATGCCTCCTTGATGCAAAATGCATAAATGAATTAAAAGTTCCATTAGATAACTGTGGTCACCTTGGCACCATAGGTGTGCTTTAACAAATGCGTGTCTATCAGATAACAGAATGGAGCCCAATTCTGACTGGACCTTCTGTCCTATAAGGATGAAAATAAGAATTAATAATCCATGGTCATTTCAACATCCATCTGCCAGAGAGCCTTGCCCCCAGAAGATCTCTCCAAGCAGTATGTCTGGGCTCCTACTAGATTTTTCTAGCTTTTATTCTGACTTTGAAGCTCTATGGCTCTATGTTTTCTGAACTTCCATAGAGAAGTTTTCCTAAGAGAACTCTTGTAAATTTAGGATTTGCTGTCCCATCTTAGTAGATGAAAAGTATATGTATGTAGAGTGACAGTGTTAAAAAGAAAACCTATCTTGCTCTTCAAACACTGATGGCTCAACACCCAGAAAGCATATGACTGGGCAAGTGATCTGTGAGGGAATCTGGAGCAGATGTAAGTCATGGTTCACATCTATCTGCCTCTGCCCTGGGGCTTACACTGCTCTTGGCTTTGGTGTGAGACACTCTTGCCTTCACTGGAAAAAGTAAAACAAATTTATTTTCTCAAGGAACTGAAGAAGCAGAGATGAGCAGATTTCTGGTGTGTCATAGGATCAGATAATGAAAAAGCAAAGGGGTAGCAGAAGGTCAGAGATGCAGCATTTGCCACCTGCATACCACTGCTTCAGGCCAGTTCTGTCAGCACCTAGAAATTTTTAATACTACAAAATAATGTAATATATAATCATATTATTATCAGTCTATAAACATAATATTTATTGGTTTTTTTCCAAAGTAGCAACACACCATCAGCATTATAGTAAGTTTTCAGGAAATACTGTTACTTAATTTTCAATCAGCTTTCTGGAGAGGGAGACCAAGGGATTTCTGCTGTCATCTACAGGTCACTGTACAAATAGAAAACATTTGTCTTTTCTCCAGATGTTTTTGGTACCTTTGCATTCCCAAAGTAATTGCTTTGTTTTCCACCTGGGTATTTTGAAGACTGTCAGCGTACGTTGATCTAAAATGCTGGAATAACCTGCCCCTGTCACCACCACTGTCACTGGCATTTTGATGTGTCAATATTGTGTGCTGCAGATGATTGTCCTTAAGAGACAGTTTCAATTTTACTCTATGCTGGATGCAAGCTGCTCCAAGGACATCTTTACGAAATGGCGCTTAACTGAAATTGTTCCCAAGTGATGCTCCATCTAGAACAAAACACTTTAAACACTTGCTTCAAAACTTTTTCAGAGTCTAGGTTTTCCCAAGCTTCCTATTAAAATCTGTACCTGAGAGGGATGAATTGCTTAGCCCATGTTCTGGTTGCTAAAGTATACAAATCAGTATCTGTACTTGCACTGAGTCTAATTTATAATTTAACACTGTTGAGACCATCCTGACAATGTAAACATGGTATATTGATGACCTGCAAAAAAGAGAAGCTGTCTTATATGCCAAGTGCCTGTGGCTCTGTTTATGTTGGAAATGCATTATTAAAGAATGTGTGTGGTCAAGCTATAACATTTCCAGTACTGAGGTATCCATTTTACTCTGGGTCATTTCTTTGTTTCTCCTCACATAGTCTCCTAATCCAACAACTGATCAAGTTTCAGCCTTTCACTCCAACTCCTCCAATTAAGATACAGTGATACACAGTGTGACAGCCTTTTTGGGCTCCATGAACCATGTGTGGTGTCCCTTTTACTCAACATCTGAATCAGACTAATTCTGGGAGCAAATACACTATTCAGGCAATGCTGAGCAACTTGCTATTAAAGCAGCAATTTACTGTCATTCCAGCCTCCATTAAAAAAACCCTTGAAAGCCTGGGTCATTTATTCTGCATTAAAATCAACATGACAACTGCTTCAGAACATAGTGTCAGTGACACTTGAACTTCTAAGCAGGAATAGTTAGGGGGAAAATATAGATGCTATCTCAGTCCTGGCCTGATCATTCACTTCTCTATTCTTGGTCCTGGGTTGCTTGTTTTCTGAGCAGCTGAGTCAATCAGTGGGCTCAGTTAAGTGAGGGAGTTTGTATGTGTGTGTTCACTCCCATAGCCTGGCTGAAAACTATCCGTCTTTGGCCACTAAACACACATTGGGGATCTCCTAACAAACCTGTCTCCTTTTATCTTCCTCAGAAGACAACTTACCCTAGATGCTCAGGGAAAAGGAGATACTAAGGTATTAGCACTAAAAAATTGGGCACTGAATATCAGCAACCTGAAAGACTTTGGCAGCATTATGCCATAACTAGGCTGTTGGAGGGCAGCTCTTCATCCTGAGGTGGAAATCTCATGCAATGAAGCATCCTGCAAAACAAGCAGGACACACTTTCCTCCCTGGCTATGCACAAAGCATCCCGTTTGACCTTTCTCTCCACAATGAGGTTTCTGCAATGCCAGAGTGTTGGTGAAAACATGAGGAAGGTTTATCCTGCAAATATTTCTAAGTGAGCCTTCCAGAAGTTTCATCATCAGCTGAAACAACCACTCCTTGTTTTTCTGAAGAGAGACTCACCAGCTGACTGAGAGGAAAGAGTGATGTGAAGAGGGAATGGGTGTCCTCCCCTGCCACTGCTGGGCTTGTCTGTTTCTCATTAGAAGCAGCAACATGTCCCTGCGCTTCAAGAGGTTTACAGCTGTCCACAGTACCAATGGTGCATCATGGTTGCTGCTGTCCTTCATCCAACACTGCACAATTCAGTGTTTCAATGCACATATTTTATAGCATAAAGGGTTTGTTTTTTTAAAGGCAGGACAACATATATCAAGAGGAGTGCCCAGCTACGTGCAAGCAGAGCTCTCTGAGTTTTTGCCCAGCTCCACTGTTGCAGGTGGTCCATTTTGATCAGCCATGCACCAGACAGGCCCCAGTTATCAGCTCTGAAGCACAGACATTAAACATAATTCAACTCTTCTTTATTTTTTAAGAGAAGCGTGCAGCTCGGCAAATGTGCCATTTGATATAAATAAGATTACAAGGAGATGAATGTTCATTGTCAGTTTTGCCAGCAATAATAGAAATTTAGGCATTTAATGCAAGCAGTAAACATATTTAACTCTTATGAGAGAAAGATAATAAACCAACAGTGAACTAAACTTACTAGCATGTACCCAGATTCCAGGTGCCTAAATCAGTAACAACCCATTCAGCATCGGGGGTATCTTTTTGGCAAGGTTGCAATATAACCAGATCCTTGTTTTGTTGTTGTTTACTCTGTGTGACATCTATTGACTCAAATGAGCCATTTTTTATTCCTTTGTAGACACGAGAGTGAATTTAGCACAGTGTGTTATCACAGAGCTCCTCACAGACAGTGCTGACAAATAGCTATGTGGACAACCCATTCAGGCTGTAGGATTATCCATCAGCAATGACAGTAGCTGGCAAACCAGTGCTGTTAATATCAATTTGTTATTTTCTAGGAAGTTACCCAGCTTCATTATTATTGGGGGAGATAAAACTAAGATGAGAGGCCAAGACCCTCATTTGGTTCTTAATGCACTCCCATTGCTTTGATGTATTACAGAGAACAAAATTGACCGATGTGGTAGCTCATTACACAGGGAAAAACACACACTAAAATAACATATTTTCTTTACCACAGTTCTGTGACAACCAACAGTGTCTACAAAGGATCCGGGGACAGTTATTTAAAATATATCTTGTTCCTGCAAAAAAAAAACAAACAGGAGGGTTGCGATGTGTGCTAGACTTTAGGTGCAGAAAATTCTGTAAGATAGTGCATCTTAAATAACAAGTATGTAATTTTGACACTCCTTGCAAGCCAAAGCATTTCACTGATTTTTGCACAGCGTTGTACAGTACTGCTATCACAGCACTTCTCCAGGACATTCCTTCTGGCTCTCTGTGATACTTGAGAAACAAATCCTTCCCATCTCTTGCACAGTAGGTGGAAACTATAATTGCTTCACCAGAGATGGGGAACATGAGTCACTGAGAGGCTAACTGACTTTCCTGGGGACCCATGAGACCAAAAGCAGTATCTGGAAAACCCAGGACTACAAGATTGAATGCAGATTCTGACCTGAGTTACACTCTGGCTTGAGGGGGGTTGTAATTTAGGGCATAATTTATTTGTTATTAGTATGTCTTATCACTCACATGGTAGTTGCTAGGCAAAAAAGGCTACCCCTCTGTGACAGGAGTCAGAGCCCAGGCAGAGAGGGATATGCAGGTGGGTAGGGAGGCAAGACAGGTGGGGTGTCTGGGGGGGTGTTTGAGGACTGCAGTTACTCACAGTGCCTATGGCAGTACTGCACAAAGCTCCATTCTTGGGCTCTTTGCACTGTACATAAAATGGTAATTATATTGCATTAAAAAGGCCCCAAGAAATTTAAACTAAAGTTGAAAGCAACTAAAGCTAAATCTATATTAGCTCATTTTGGATTTATCCCTCAAAACCCACGTTTTATCCCTCAAATGCATCTCTTGTTGCACTACTGGTGTTACTCTTTCGAACCATGATGGGTGACAGATAAACAAACAAACGGAATTTGATTTTCTGCAAGTTTCCTAGTTTATCTGTGGGCTCCTCAGAAGTAAGGGCTCTTCCTTTCTTTCCTGTGTTGGAATATAGAACTTTGAGTCCTTGCAGATGGGATTCATCTTATCCACCTTAAGACTTGGGACAAGTGGGATAACATGTAGACCTGTAGTCTATGATTTTCCTGTCCTGCTTCAAATGTCTGCTGTAGTTTGCATTTATCCTGATGAATCCAAACCCATCTGATTTTATCTGTACTCAAACCCAGACTGTTACCTGTCTCACCACTTGATGGTAAGACCCAGAATTCAATCTCACTGGTGTCATAAATAATGTTATATCATCACTAATGACCAGAAATTCAGAGAGCCTTGAGTTTGTCTCTGATCCCAATGTCACTCTCCCTGACAAAGTCCTAAAATTTTTGATTCGCTACTGTCTCAAAGAGGGAGAGCTACCCATTAAATCACACATATTACTCCCTCATGGCATGGATGTTTCTCAAACCCTTATGTTCATGCTGGGACTCTCTCAGTACCTGCTTATTTTTAAGAGATGAGGGGCTCAGAGTACAAGGTAAGACATCAGCAAACATGCACAGGTGCTGCTTTTTCTCTCAGCTGTAATTAGGCAGATCTCCTAATGTGAGACAGAATCATCCTTCGAGCTGTAAAATATTTTTCTTTCATTACCTGTCACCCTCTGACTTTTAGTTAAAGAGATGCTCCTTTTCCTGGAACATGCACATAGTTAGGATCAATATCATAATCCTGTCTGACAGCTACTCGAAAACTTCTTTGTGTTGATTAGGTTTTGGCAGCTGAACAGAGCTGTTACTGCATTTCCTTTTAATACTGACTAAGCGATAGGCTTGACAAGAAGTAAAAAAAAAAAAAAAAAAGAAAAGAAAATTCTTTTTAAAACAAAACCCAGTAAGCCCTTTTGTTACTCCAGTGAAGTGGAACAGATACTTCAGCTGCTGGTGCTGGTACAAGCAGAAACCTGCTCCCAGTCCCCTGCCACGCTCCAAGGACAGATGGATGAATGGTAACGGCTGGCTTAAAGATGTCTTCATCTGTTCTGTTCAGAAGGAAAGCAGGGATTTGGCACCAGCTTTTAAAGAAAATACAAGATGAAAAATTCACTAAACTTTATTGGTTCGAATGTATAATAATGATAGTTTAATGGCAGGAAAGAGGCAGATAATTAGAAGTGAGTAGCTCTGATTGCCCTTGTACACCGCTCCAGATAGCTTCTCAACACTCCTGAATCCTTGTTTGCTTTGTCTGAAGCTGAAATCCCACAAGGTCTGGATGTTACCAGCTGTCTAGCTAACTAACTGCCAGCACTCTCCCTGAATACAAGCTATCAGCTTCCACAACATCAGCCTCCTCCCCCGAGCTCTTCCTCACTGTCTCTCTCCCTGTGTGATTGCTTTTATCTGTTGCTTGCAGGAGCTTCTTCTAATCATATTGCTTCTTGCCTCTGAGGGTCAAACACGAGACCATTGCTACCTACACAAATGGGGAAAACTGTCACCTTCACTCCACTGATAAGCGTTTGGCAGGCAGGACACTGTGAAGTAGAAGAGCAAACAGCCAGCAATCTGCAAACACCATAAATATGTTACGATCTCAGCAGGAAGATGGGCACTATATGTACCAAGAGGCCTTTGTTTAATGAGCTGTCAGAAAGCAGGCATGAAATTATGTTTGAAAACATGTGCAAGCTGCAGAAACAGAGCTGGGGCACTAAAAAACCTCTTTGACTTTTCTGTGGATGTTTGGAATGTCTTATCAGTTTGAGAACTGTCATGCGATGAGAGCTGTCATTAGCAAGGTAATAGCATTTGAAAGCTACTGATTTTTTCTCTCTAAGCTCCATTTTGTGACCTAAATGAGTGAGAGAAAAACTTAATGCTTCCTTTCTGCTGATTTTTTTCCCCTGAAAACATAGCCAGAAATCCCAAAGTGAGCATACGGGTAGAAGATAAATCCAAATCAATGTAAATCGTAAAGGACTGACCGTGGAAGTTGTGATTATTGTTGCTAATCCTTTGGAGATGGAGTTCATATTACTCTAATGTACCTCCCACCACTCATTTTTTTCAATGGCACACACCAAAAAACCATCTCAGGGCAGGTGACTGTTATGTGTGACAGCTGTATGAGGGCTGCCAGGGGTCAGGGCCACAGTCTTCAATTCACAGGTAGTCAACGGTGGTAAAACTCTGTGAAAAATATGATTGCTGAAGCATATTAACAGTGTTAGGGTTGCTTTGCATAGCTGTGATAGGGTGTGCACAAAATAGAGCTTCCATTACTGTTAAATCATGCAGAACAAGTTGTTAAGGATTTAAAACAAATACTCAAATATCCTTCAGGGTCACAAAGTTCTTTATTTCAAAGATAAATTGAATGGTTTTCTTCATGCTCAAGCATCTGTGTTTTCTTTGCTTTTAAGAAAACATTTTGCTGATGCTATGGCTATTTGGACATTTGTGGTCCACCCCAGAGCTGAAAGGAGACTGTGAATGCTGAACTGAATCCATGTCAGTCAGGGAGGTACTAATTTGCAAAAACGGTTATTCCTTCTTTCATTTATTTTCTTATTGAAGATGGAGATCAAGATCCAAAGCTTCTAAGTTGAAGCAAATCGAACTCAGATTCAAACTGTCCCTGTTCTTTGGAAACTCTAGGTTTTGGGGGGAAAAACAACCAAAGAACCAAACAGAACAATGAAATAGAACCACATTTATGGGTCCTATCAGTTTTTGTCACAACACAACCCAGTCAGATCACCAGCAGTATTGTTTTACTGAAGGGAGAAAAATGTATCAGCACAAAGAAAAGAAATGCTTGCAAAATGACATTTTTGGAAGCTTTGCAAAGGAAAATGTGATGTGCAAGTAAAAATAAATATTTTTCAGAAGTGATTTACTCTTTCTGGATTTTTCCAGTTAATTAACTGAAACTGAAAAAAAAATCAGATGTTGGTCAACAGGCAAACAAAGAAGTGTTTCTGTGGTGAAGTGCTTCTCTGATTGTCATAACATTTGTACTTTGGTGAGTTCATTGTATGTTGGCTGTGTCTATCTATCTATCTATCTATCTATCTATCTATCTATCTATCTATCTATCTATCTTCTATCCTGTGATCTGCCTCAACCTCCTCATTGCACCATAGAAGACGCAGCCTAGCAGGGAACCATATTGCTAGAGAATACTACAGCTGTACCCACCCTGCACTTCACCTATCACAGCCCTGAGTGTTTCCAGACAGGAGAATTTAAGCAATAAATTTCCAGGTTTGGATGTTTCCCTTAACAGTCAGATATTTCCATTGGGAAATGTTTAATCTTTTCCAAGCAGTGTTTTCAATGTTAATGCTCTGCCAGTGTAAAGCAGATGAGGACAATAGAAACAACAGATAAACCTTCCTTCTTCTGCTTTCTATTAGGTCAAGTTTTTCAAACATATTTCATTTCACCCCTGCTAGTGTGCTTCTGTACTTAAGTCTGCTAAAGAAGTGTTTGATTCTTCCAAGAGCATAAAAGCATGGATACTATGGAAATCAAAAACATCCTGTTAATTCATACAAGTAACTATTTTGTCTATCTTGGAATAGATCATGTGCAACACACAGGAAATCCTTCAGTACCCTGACCTTCTTGGTACTGCAAGCTTCCATAAAAGACCACATCATTTCTTTCTTTCTCCTGAGAGGGTGTCTGGTGTCCTATGAGATGATATGCTGTTAGGTGCTGAACTGCAAGGAGATAGGATAACAACTCTTAGGATCAAAGAAAAACTGAACACCTTTCCATTGTGCAATTTTTGAAATTGAAGCATTTCATAAGGTGTTCTTTTTTCACTTTATTTTCTCTCCTCTAAACCATCTTTGCTATTGTATTCAATGTAATCATTAACATATGGTATTTTGCTGATTTTTCATCTTTTTCTCTACCTTTTAAAACACATTTTACAGTGTATTAAAAGGAAAAATAAAATTGTCATCTGCCATTGTTACAGAGAAGGGTCTTTATATACTCTTAACTTTTGAAAATGCCTAACACCATAAAAAATTAACTAACACCTCTGCAAATACTGAATTAAGAATCCTTGGACAAGCCCACCAGCGCTTCCAATGTAACTACTTTTCCACCAAGAACAGAAGGGGAAATGCTAGAGATTGACAGGGAAGAAAGAGGGACAAGCAGCAAAAGAAAAGAGGATTGTCATTCACAAAGCAGTGTTTGCTCTTCCTGTGATGCTGTTGCAGACAGGACCAAGATTTAAGCCAGAAAGAAGAGGTAGGTACTAAATTTAATTGTTCAGTCCTTAAACAAGATAAAAAGTGCCTGTTTTTAGCTTAACTTGCTGTTAGTGGAATACTGCTTGAGAACTGCATTTAGGGAAAGGATGTTGCCATACTGGAATATTAATGAGAAATAGCCTAAAAGACCTAACACAAACTATGAAGACCAATACTTCAGTGAAAGGCTTGTGTAGCTCAGCCTGTGGTACCTCTCCAAAACAAGACTGAGAAGTGATTTCATTTTCTCCAGTTAGGGAGTAACCAACTGGTTTACAAATAAACAAAAACAAACAAAATGGGGGTTGATATCAGGAAAGAAAGTGTAACGGGAAACTAGCTGGAAGCAGAACAGAAGACAAAGAGATTCAGAGGAGAAACTCTAGGATTGCTGAGGTCCTTGATGCTGAGGCAGCACTTCTGCAGGACATCCGTGCCATCCATTTGTCTCCTCGGTGGTGATCATGGCCTCTGAGTAACAACAGAGAGTAACTACTAAAGGCCTCTTCAGCAATCTTGTGCAGAGAGTGTTTTAACAAGCTGAACCTCATCCAATGGATTATACATCCTGAATACTTGGAGATAATCCATTGTTGGGCAAGTCAAAGAAGCAGTTGAGTGGTATAAACATATTTGAAACCACATGCACTTAGAGTTGTTCCATTTCCTTACTATACAGCAGATCAGTGACACCGTGTTTCTTTCATCATGGTCTCTACTCAGCTTTCACAATCCAGGGACAGCAATAGGAGACAAACTGGGACCTTGTGCTTCTATTTGAGAAAAAAGGTAGGTAACCCAAGCATCATCCCATAGGGGTGCTTGAGCTTCTTCATTCAGGAAAAAGGTTACTTGGAATGATCCCACCTCCCTCACAGGCTGGCCAAGGGGTTGCCACAACCTGAAGACAGCCCAAGCTTGCTGAAGTCACAGCACTACAACTGGTTCACTTCCACCCAACACCAGGAGACCACTCCAAATGTCTGCCATGCTTCAGCCTGGTAGACCAGGAGCAAGAAGTTTAGCCATGTTCAAAAGAGGAAAAAAGAGAAAATTATCAGGGATTTCAGGGATCCTACATCACGCAGCATGGCAAATACTAATAGTTGCATTTAGAGCTATTTTAGGGGCCACAAACTGGTCTGTGACTTCACATGCATGGGGAGATAGGACCTGTTTACTCACTAACTTGTCCCACCAAAGAAGAGAGCACACAGCAAAGGGCTTCAGTCTGTGGAAAACCACGTTCCCACGGAGGCACAGAGCCGTACTCTAAGGCTTGAAATCCCACTTAAGCCTATTTGCTTAGTCAGTGGAAAGGTAGGCACCTTTGAAGGCCTCTGAAGAGCAACTCAAGTGCCTGAAAAATATGCTGAGCAGGGAGCCAAGGTCACAGAGACCTCAGCTGAGGAAGCTTGGTGTGAGGTATTAACCACCTCAGCTGGAGCAGGGCCAGGCTTCCCCTCCAGCCACTCTCAGCAAGGCAGGGCACGGCTCTGCAGAGCTGGCAGTGCAGAAGGAACAGCCGCCGGGAGCCTCAGACAGCAGGAACCACACATTTTCCCCATCCTGCTTTGACAGAATTGGCCAGGGTTGGAGGCATCTTTCATTTCCCAGTTCTGTTTTTGCTGTAGAAGACACAGCTTCTTTCTATTTTTCAAGACTGGCTGATCCCAGCATGCTCCAAATCCATAAAGGAAAATAGGAAATGATTTTCTTAGTCCCTGAATTGACCCGTGGGTCTGACGATCCTGCTAGGCTCGGCAGTTTCTCTGCTGGCTTGAGGAGCACATGTTTATGCACCTGGGATCATGCAGCTTGAATTATTCTTTTAAACATTTTCATAGAGAGTGGCAGTGTAACAGAAATCACTAAACAAAATGTACATTGTGTGTGACAGTTAGCAATGGGCCGGTTCACAGATTGTTAAGGGCTATTGAAAGTCACGCTTATGTTTTTCTTCTTTAACATTTTTCAAGGACAATTTGATTGCATTTCCCAGAAAGGTTAATATAAACAATCTGCTCCCCTCATTTTTATGAGAAGCATTTAAAAGTAAAACGTCCTGCTGTTATTTCACTATTGCCTGTGTTATTGATGGCTGAGGATTCCCAAATAGGTTCTGGATTTTTGCAGCTTTGCACATTTCTGGGAGAATTGCTCAGAAGTCCACTATCTCATTCTCCATCCAGCAGCACTGAGAAAGGCACACGTTTCTTCAACATTTGTTTGAACACAGTAGGGCACGATTCATAGCCTGAACTTTAGCCATGTGAAGGATAGTGTCACCTCTGAACTCCTTATTTAAATGGCTTCTACAGCCACCAGAGGGGCAGAGAAACAACTCATCTCTCATAGGTGCCCATTTTTGACATATTTGCCCTTTGGAAGTGCCTCTCTTTCCCCACTGAAAATAAAGCCAGTCAAAGCAACTCAGACTGAGCCATCCCTGTCCTGTTCTGGTTTGTTCCCTGGGAAGTCAGGGACACCCTCTGGTGTCACCATCTCCCATGGGACCAGCTGGCTCCAACACTTACTTGGGTAATTCACACTTAGTTAATAAAAAAAAAAAAACAAAGCTAGAAATATTTCCTTCAAAGAGTAATTTCTGAACTCTAGTCAAGACTATTCTTGGGCCAAATATACAAGTCTGCAGTAAGTATAGATCCACAATTTTTTCCTATGATTGGTATGATATTCAATTAATTTGGATGCTTTGAACAGGAGCCTGGAATGGGTTACCTCTAGAGGTCTGTAAGATTTTCAGATAGTCAAATACATTGTAACATATTATGTACCCATCACATTCAACACAATTCATCTGAATGCCTAGTTGGATGTTCTATTGGATTTTCTATATTTCATTGCATGTGCTTTTTTTCAGGAACAACTTTAAAAATAGAGCTCAAATAGATAGAAACATTCTCCCTCCCTAGCCATGTGTAAAGCCTCCCCTCTGCCTTCTCACCTGTACAAATAGCATGGACATGTTGGGTTGGACTGCACTGCCTGTATTTTGAGAACATGCTCAATCTGTGAACTGGCTGCTGACAAAACTGGGGCACTGCCCTGACAGCTAAAACATCTGATACTGAGGACAGTAGCAAAACTACTGCTGACCTGGTTTGGGCTACCCTCTGGGGAATTTGTTGTAGTGTGTGCAGGAACACATGTGGACACATATGTGGAAGGATGCTTGATCATGTATTTAGAAGTGACTTATTTTTAGGAAAGAACAGTGTGAAGTGAAGTTAAAAAACCCTAGGACAAAAACCCACTGAGTTAAAGCAGTATTTATTACACCTCTTCAAGACAAAAGGAAAGTATAATAAAAATTCAACCCCAAAATATCCAACTAGGTAGGCAAGTGGGAACCATAAACACTCCCTGTGCACACCCTGGCTGATGGTGCCATGGCCCCCAAGCCTGTTGTGACAGATCCCACCGTGGTCTGACAGAGTGGGGGGCAGCAGGAAGCACATCATGGGAATGTGTGGTAGCATATGAAGGAAACAGTGGGTTTTGCAGCGAATTTTTATTGCATGGTAGAGCTGCTTTGGATCTTTCCTGAACAGGTCTGATTCTGAAACATATTCTCTCCAGTGTAATGGACAAATCTCTGTGCATAAGGTGTACAGCACACTTGGTGAACCAACAGAAGCCATCTCCCACATGCCACAGCCCACCTGGCAGCTCAGTCTCCCAGTGGCATTTCTGCACAGGTTACATCTCATTGCTGCAGAGAGAGCTTCTGAGCATAGTCCCTGCCTCCAGTCTTCCTGCTGTCCCCTATCCCAGGCTTCCCCTGTCACCTCCCTCATCTCTGCTCTCTGTAGCTGCTGCCTGGGTGGTAGGAGAAGGAGGAAGAGGAGAAGTGCTTGGTTCAGGCAGCAGTGTGATGCCCCATCCTCACAGGCATCCCTCCCCCAGCCCTTCCCAGCTGACTCCTTACCCTCACCCATGGGGTATCACAGATTTGGTAGCTGCTCTTCCTCCACGTATCCCCATGTGTAAAAAGTCCATACAGAAATATATTTAATAGATGTACACACTCACCCTATAGGTGGGATCATGACTATTTGCTTTTAGGATTTCTGAACATATTTTAGGATATGTTTGGTGGCTGCTGTTTTATACAAGACTCAGATTAAGTAAATTTCCCATTAAAACCTTTCTAAAAAGGCAAAGGACATGCCAGGCCAGTCATTCAAGCCCTAAAATTTTCAGAAGTGACTAATGGTTTATAATGCCTCCTACATTTTGGCGTGTGGCATGAGACACTTCAAGAAAATCTAGCTTTCTGAAGAGTGCTGTTGTTGCTCTCTGATAATTAAAATCCTAGAAAAGGGAAACCCAAAATTACATTCATTTTCCAAAATATAACTCTCCATTTATACAGCCTACAAGTGGAGAAACAGAAGTTCTAACTTTATGCTGAGAAGAGTATAGCTTACATAATGGTGAGAAACTCAAAAATATCTTGGTAAACATTCCCTATATAAGCAACATTTTCCAGAGTCTTTCATTCACTGTGTAAAAGCTCACTACAAGACAGCTAACACTTCTAAAATACACTCCCAACTCTCCAAGACTTACTCACAAATCATCTGCTTTAAAAGAGCACTCTCCAAGTACACTTCACAAAGTTTTCCATTTTGCCCTCCCAGGCAGCCTAGCAACATGGCTGGCAATAAATAATGCCAAAGGAAATTCTGTGTCAAGTAGGAGAGTCAGAAAAAAAAAACCAAAAAAAACTACAGAAGAAAATGTAAAAAAAAAATGCAATTTATTGCCCCTTAGCATCTGCTTTTATCTGTATCCTTTTGAGAACAAATTAACAAGTCCTGCCTATCTCCATATGTTTCTTTCTGTGGAACATTGTGGTTCTGAAGGCACACGTTCATTCAGTCAGCAGCAACAAGCATGTATGTTTGTTATGCACTGCAGAATGTGACCATTACATGTTGATGATACTTTTATAATATGATAAATCACTGCAAGAAAAAAAGAGAATTATTTTATAAACCAGAAGGAGCAGGTCTTTTTTTTTTCTTTTTTCTTTTTTTCTACAGAAAGCAGCTCAAATCCCAGTGTTTCATGTATGTTCTTCAGGTCATAAAAACAACTGCTTTCAAAATGTAGATGATCCCCATATGCTTAGAAATCACCCTTAAAAGGTCAGTAATGAATTTATTTTGTTTTTAACAATTATAAAATTAAATTTTAGTATAAAAACCAGGATGAATAAAGTTCTTTTTTTTTTAATGGGATTCAGCCTGTGTATTTATGTACATATTTATATAAAGAACTGTGGCAGTTCAACTGTAAATCTACTCAGATATTTGAACTACATTCTCAATAACAAATGTGCAGAATGCTAAAATTGGATCTGTATTTAAGGTGCAAAAAGACAGCATTAATAACTGTGAACATATATAAACCAAACAAAATTTTCCACGTAGGGATTTTTTTCTAAACATAGCAGTTTAAAATCTAATACTGATATAATTTCTATACTAACAAGAGACCAAAATATTAACAATATGCTTAACCAGGATTTTAGATTCAATTCAGTTGTCTTAAGAACAAAGTATTGTGGAAACATGGCTAAGACTTGCTCTTACAGCAGAGGAAAACACTTATCTGTATTTTAAAATGTGGATTATATATGCAAGAATCAAAGCTCAGAATAGCTGAAAAAAGCAAATGGGATTGTATTGACTTACTTCAGTTTGGGATCTGCATGTGAACAGAAAGTGTTGGGGCCGGAGGGAGATCTTTTTACAACAGAGACAATTGCAGAGATGAAATTTTCCTGCTTGCAAACGGGGGCTTTAATCATCTCAGACCCTTTTATGGTGTTTTGTTAGCAACCTTCTCTGGTGCTTTAAGGCACTTAGCATATTTCTGTAAAGCTATTAACATATGAAATTAATATACAGAGGGAGTGTCAATCCAAATCAAGCAGAATGCACTATTATGAAAATCAAACTTATGAGATGGCTTTGAAAAATCATAAAACTGCCCCATAAATAATTATCCATTTCTTTCATTTGCCTTCTGATTCCTGGAGCTTAAAAGGACATTTGACTTTTCTAGATTTTTATTTTGTTTGTTTTGGTTTGTTTTGTTTTGGGGTTTTTTGAAAAAGTAAGGTTTAGAAATGAAGAAGGAAATCAGCCATCCGCACAAAAGGCATTGTAAGTGCTGAGCAAAGCTCACTCATTTAAAACCACAGTGATGTCTCCTGTCATTATTGATTCAGCATCAAAAAAATACTGTAGTAGCTCTAGAAAAACTATTCTTCAAGCTTAAAAATGCAGGCTTCTATTAAATCAGATGAGTTAGAGATACTATAAAAAAATTAACATGGGTACTTGGCTACTTTAACTTCCTAAAACATAGAATTTCAAACCTCTGTGTATCTGATAGAAAGGTAATAGACTCCCAGCATAGGTTGGGAAGAATTATGCTAACTTGATATTTTTAATCCATATCATAGAAAAAAAGAGAAAAGAGATAAAAGAGTGGTATTCCTACCTTTCCATATACAGTCTATATTTTATGTAACTGAGACTACAATATGGTATATAACATGCTGAGCATTTGAAATACATTTATATGAGGCTCCCACAGAACAGGGAAGCATCATGTAGTGAGGAACAAGGTATTTTTACACACATTCCAGAGTCAATGGCTGGCTTTGAGGGGACTGACAGCTTCTGTGCATAAAAGTGCATGATTTTCATCTAGGTGTTGTCCTGCAAACAGAACAAGCTGTCCAACACAAAATCAGACGAGGGAGTTTCCAGCTACAGCATCCTTTTTTCCCCCTGCTCTACTTTTCCTTGCGGTATTGAGAGACCCAGGGCAGCAATAGACTCTTTACACCCAGCCGACTTCAAAACAGTTTCTATCTCAGATTACCAGAGTCTGCAGAATTCAGCTGTTTTCAGAGCAGTCAGAGGTCATTGCAAATCAGCAGTCTTTGAAAAGTAACCTGTCAAAGGCACCCACTTCTCATGGCTTACCACATCTATCTAAACATATCTATACACAAAATGGATGACGTCTCCTGCTGCCCTTTCGAATGGCTCAGTGTAAGACCTCTCTGTTTTCTCAGCCTTTGTACTGCTCTGACACACAGGGCCAGCCAGCAGTCCCAATTAAAAGAGCAGGGGGAAAAAAAGAGTGGGTAGATCTTCTTCCAGATGGCTTTGAAGAGACATCAATCTGCTGCAGAGATTCACAAGACCCCAGACAAGTAGTTAGATAAGCCAAGACTATGCATTAAGGCTAAAATCACAGCACTACATCAAACCCAAATGTTTTTTCAGTACATTAATTACCACAGAAATTTGGCTGACTAGGAAGGGTGAAAGTGTAAACTTTAACTGAAGAAAGTTAAGGACAATATTAGTAAGTTTTTATACTTTCTTGTTATTCCTATTATATGCTAGTTCATCTTCATAACCCCTAATGTACCCAGCAAATGTTTACCTGTACACACACACACACACACACAAAAAAATGTGGTCTATCCAAGAGAAAGGCAGGATAAAGAGCATGACCAAGCATACTCCATCATCATGTGTAGCAGTTGAATAGCTGCACAACATCCCCCGTGTAATGCCTGCATCCTCTCCTGCCTGATCAGTGCATGCCAAGGCAAGGATATCTCTTCTGGCACTGGATTTTGAAAGTTCAACCTCTAGCAGCCTGAGAAATCAACATTAAGGGTAATGCAGGGACATCACCATCTTTGGAGATGGCTGTTTTTGCCATGGCCATGGATAAGGTATAATGAAATTTTGTGAAATTCCCCTGCATAGGACAAGTGAGCAGACACTACATTCCTCCTGGGAAGGCATTAAAAAAAAAAAAAAAAAAAAAAGAAAAAAAAAGAAAGAAAGAAAAAAAAAGTTCCTGCTTGGACGACACGATGCTGGAGCAATCCCTAATCCCTAATAATGGCTTGGGAGAGCATAGCAGGGATAGCTCCATCCAAGCATCACATTTCCTGCATGTAGCTACACCAACAGAAAATCCCCGCTCAGAAGCAGCGCGGCCACTCCGTGACCTTCAGCAGCGGTCAGTGACAGCAGGAGCAGGGAATGCCAGGGCAGGACGGGGAATTCGCATCCCTCGGCGCCTCCCAAGCCGTGCCTGCAGCCACACAAGCAGTGGGAGCCCGGGGAGCCGAGCCTGACCCCGGGCTGCCCTCAGGAGCTCGGGAAGGGGGCCCGGTGCCGATCCCCCCGTGGCGAGGCCATTTCCCCGCTCCACGCAGGCCGCTGCCTCCGCCGGGGAGTTCCTGCTCCAGCAGCGAGGGCAAGAGGTGAAGGGGGCCGCTTGCTTCTGCAAACACGGCTAACAAAATGTTGATATTATGCTTAGCCGTTGCCTCCTTGTCACTAGTCACTTGCAGTTACAGGTCCAGATGTTAGGAACGCCATCGTGAGCTGGAGCTGGTGAGCTCTGCTGTCATGGTCTTCGTTTTCAAGGTGTCCTGCAGCCCCGTGGGACTGTGGCGAGTGTCTGGGGAGGGGACAGGGATGGCTTTCGGTTTAATGCAAACTTCAGCATCAATGTGGGCAACTTTTTCCATTTTTCCTGGGGTATCAAACCTATCTTTGAGAAGGTCACAGCTCTTCCTCAGGTCCTGTGCTGTATCTGCCAGCTCTGTGGGCACATCCCGCTTTGCCCAGGACATTTCAAATGGTCCTGGGTGTCTGTGCTTCAACAAATTAGCCAAGCTCACAATGTCCTCTTGTCAGCTGGTTGTATCTATCACATGCTGCTTGTGCGGTTGCCTAGGCACAACAAAACCCACAGGGAAAAACTTACTGATTTTATAGCAGGATACTAATGGAAAGAGTGTGATTCCCCTGCAAAATATGTAATTCCACCACCTTGGATTTATAGCCTGTGCCTGAACTACAGGTGAGAAATATTGTCTTTTATAAAGCCACTGAAAGATGGGCATCTCTCACCAGGACAGTCTGAGTCAGATACTCTAAGACATTTCTTTCTTCCACTGATAACTTTGAAAATAGAAAAAAAAAAAATTTAGATTATAAGAAAGAGAATAGAAACCCTCCTTTAAGGTGAGATATAGATTATGTACTGTTTATTGCAGAGTAATTTAAGCCACTAAAGAAATTCAGTAATTTAAAATCACATTAGGAAAAAAATATTTTCACAGAAGGAAGGAAAATACCTGTTTCTGGCACTTTAGGAAGTGCCCTGTAGCTCTCATTAAAGCTAGTTTTAGTTTTTATCTAGGAAATATTAGTTGAGAAAATATATAAACTGATAAATACAAATGTGTTAAGGAAAGAAATGGTCATGTTTAAAATTTAATTTGGTTGGATTTTGTGGCGTTCTCTAAGGGGTGAGTGAGTCCAGATGAAATCTCATCAAAGACATTAATTTACTGGAAAGAGAAAGAGAGTAAAAATTTCCCAGAATAGATCATCATGAGATGAAAAAGAAAATGTACAATCTCATCAAGCTCATCTAGCAGACATAAGATTGGAACCAAAAGTCCTGCAGTTCCTCTTTGATCTGTGTAGACTCAAAATGTCCCTAGAAAGCTGTGAGGCTCCCTCTTTGTCTGTCTCATCTTTACGCTGAATAGCAGAAGCCTTTGGATTGGCCACTACCAACCCAGCATGCAGCTGAGGGTTGGTTTGCCAGCTCCACCCCTGGGACCCTGCTTTGCCTACCCCTCAGATCCCCACACTGGTTCAAGAGACCCAGACATGTCCTGTGCAAGACATCTGTGGCAATTACTGTTTGTCTCAAATACTACAGAATATAAGGATCTTTAAAAACATTATTCGCAAGAAATTATATTTTCCTATACAAATAGCAGCAAGAATCTGTTCACAGGTCCACTAAGTTATCACTGGCTACAGAGAGAACTTTCCCTAAGGTCCTGTTCCCAGGCTAGGGCAAATTTTACACCCAGGGCATGTTGCCTCCAAAACACCAATGCTTACAGACATATTGACACTTCTGCACTGACGGGGTTTTAATATTCTTCAGAGGGGATATTTTCACCCCAAAGTGACTGTGTTTGAGAATTAAAGAGACCTTGACAGACTTACCCTCTGGGCTGCTCCACCAGGCTGTGAGGCTGATAGAAGGGCACCAGCAAGTGCCATTGTGCTCCTGTGTCAGGGCACCAAGGCTGTAGCTGCTTTGTATCTTTGAGGACGGATCGGCTTCCCTTTGTTTTCCCATTATCTTTCCTAATCATCCATCTGTGAGAAGGGAGATATTATGAAGATACAAGTAGCAGCGTAGAAGTAATGGCTGTGTTATTCAAGAAGTCAGACTCAGTGATCTAGTGGCCCCTCCTGGCTCTGAAATCTGGAATTTCTTCTGAGTGACACCATCAATTCACTTGTTGGAGGAGCCTCCAGGCCCAGGCAATTGGCTCATCTTTCATACTATTCTGCACTAATTGGCAATAATGAAGGTATTTGTCAGTCTCCACTGAATCCTGTGTTTAAAGACAACTTCAGAGTAATCCTAGCAGTATGGATGTCATCAGCTTACAGACTCACTGTCAAAAATGAAACGAGAGACCAACATTATGCCATTTTGCCTCATGTTTGGTTCCTAATTTTCTGGGTGAAAATTTCCTTCTAAAATATGTCATCTTCCATAACAAGTTGAAGGTACAAATGCTCATATGTATCTGTGCAAGATTCAGCCTGACAGAAAAGTCATTAAGTTCTCTGATAGCTTTTTATTAACTCAGCATTTCAGGTATCATGTTTTGTGGGCATAGTGATGCTACATTGAATGCAGACAGTAAGAAATAAAGTATCTTCTAGTCTGTCCCCATCCAGTTCTCCATTGCCATATTTGCTCAACTCCACCAGAAGTTACTTTTCTTAGGGAAATATTTGTAGCATAGAAAATTTCCTTAGCAGGATGAGAGTGGCTGCAGTGCCCAACCTTGCTCCCTCCTAATACTCTTTGCAATGTCCCTGCCACCAAATATCAGTGGGACACAGCACCTTGGCTATTCTTTATACCACACAGGGGTTATAGAGAATATGAATTTAAACAAAAGCTGCCTCTGACTTGCAGAGATGGTTATTTTTCTAGGCAGAACTTGAGAAACAGAAGGCAGGAGTGTGATACAAAGAAATTATAATAATCAACCAACTAATTTTGTTACTAAGTCTGTACAACACTTCTTCCCTCTTCCCTGTATACTTTCACTACTCCGAAGGAAAGGCCAAAAGGGGAGTAATAAGAGCACCCTTGGGTACAAAGAAATTGGCTCATAAAATAACTACAGTAACAATGTCGATTATTAGCTTTACAGTACAAGATAAATATAAATGGACTATATCCTCAAACTAGCAAAATATGGGGAATCAATCTCAATAAAAAGAACTGATAGGGTAAGCTATTTGGGAAGCAGATACAAGCCCTGCTTGGCTTAGAAACATTAGCCTGTGCTTCTGAGTAGTGATTGATGTCTTTTGCTGCCAGATGACAATGAACTTCACTGAGACTGAGGCTTGGAGGGAGGTATTTGTAATGCTTTTCTGTAAGCTCCAGAAGCATTATGATTTCTATGAAGGATAAATGCACAAATCTCTGTATTTCTGCTAGAAGACAGTCTCTGCTAAAACAGAAATTAAACATATTTACAAGACAGTGAGTTATGATAGAAACCTGACCAGGCATTTCTCAAAGTGGCTGGCATCATCTTCTGCTGACAGAGTCACACTATCTCCAAACACATTGTGGGAGCTACAGATGTTATCACGGCAGAAAAGTGTGAGAATTCAGATTTTTTTCCCTAATCTTCTTCCTCTGGAGAAACTAAAGTGGCTTTTGATTTTCTTTTACTTTGGAACAAAGTTAATGGGCATATTTTTGAAGGGAGACATCATGGTGTAGTTATACCAAAGCTGATTTTATTGCAGGTCAACTCATCACTGATCTTTGCTCACCTGGGTTGCTATGGCATCTCACTGATCTCGTAGTTATAAAATGTGTTATCCCTTTGCTTGCTTCCCCAGCCAGACTGACCCTCATTCACTGGCTGGGGTCTCCTTTCCACTTGATCTGATGTGGAGCAACTTGAAAGGTGATTAGCCTGAGTGCAGCCTGGGACACAAACACCCACTGGGGGACCTGCTGAAAAACGGCAGGAGCCACCTCATTTCTTGTTCCTTGTGACACAGTGAAAAGTCCATAAGCTTCTGCTTGAGTTCACATCCTGGATATAATTTCCTAATCACTTCAGGGTGATGTCATGGGTAAAAAATGCATGAGTGACTGAAATTAAATTGAAGGCTAGGCTGTTTCTTGCAGCATTACTATATTACTGGAGAGGGAGAGGGAGCACAGAGGGGGTTTTCTTTTATCACTTATGGCGTCCTTATTTCTCAAGACAGGAAGGTCAGTTTTTCCACAGCATCCTGCTATGCTGCTTGCCTTCAAGACATTAAAATACACCTAGCAGTGTACCCTCTGGGCCTGTCTGGTGAACCCTTCCCCAGCTCCCAAGGTCCTTGGAACACAGAGATTCATTATCCAACATCCCAATGCTGCAGGAAAATGGTCACCGCAGGCACAACTCAAATAGTTCATTGCCCAATGCAGCTATTAAAAAACAATTTGTTAAATAATATGACTAGAAAAATACTTAAGCAGGTCAGTTGTTCTAATTTTTCAGGGGGGTAAAGGAATACTATGTTTTAAAGACGGTACATAAAGCATGTAAGAAGACCTGATTTCAACCAGATGGTTTTTCAGTCTCAGGTAATTATTATGATCAAGACAGTACCTTTCTGAGGCACCTCAAGGACAATTTCTCTTCCAAACACAACCAAATTATGTAGAAACAGAAGGCTCTATCCATGGCAGGTGAGATTCAAAACCCTTTCGCACCATTACGAAGACCACTAAATGTAATGCTATGCTGACTTAAGGGAAGTATAACAATGACAATTATGATCTAAGAACATAACCCTAATTACATTAAAATAAAATAATAATAGCCTCATTAAGAAAGAGCTACTTTTGAGGAGCAATTTTCATTCAGAACCAATTTTCCTGTTCTGGGCAAAAGTCCATCCTAATCACATTGAGAGTCAATACATTACTCTTTGACTTGAGGCAAAAGTATATCAATTCTTGACAGCTTCTGCAGATGCTCTGTCCTTTTGCAAAAAAAAAAAAAAAGAAAAAAAAAGAAAAAAAAAGCCCTTCAGTGTTTGGACAGGGTGGTTTGCAAAAGGGTTTCATTTCACAGCTATTAGATACAGTATAAATTCCCTCCATGGAAAATGTAGGCATCCTCTATAGCAATCTAGTTCTCCCTTTTATGCATGAAATGTATCTCTAACTTGATCCGAAGCAGTCAATGCCTTAAGGGAGTGCTCTGTATTTGGCAGAAGCTTTCCATTTTCTGTGTTGCATTTTTAAAGCTCTGCAGTCATTTTACCACAGGGCTCTGGCACATGAAGTGGCTTTGTGGCTTCACTGGGTTTGTTATTTCAACCACTTACAGAGTCACCAGTGTCTCCTCTTAAGATGAGCACTCTGATCAGACACAGTGTGGTATATGCCATTTCCACAAACTAACAGTCTAGAAAAAGCAGCTACAGGGGAAAAACAAAAGTTTCATCTTGTCTGCAGACAGTGGTCTGTGCAGACTGTGGGGTGCTGGCAGAGCTCTCCACAGGACCACGCTAAGGTCCTGTCCTTACATGTGGCCATTGGCCATGCTCAAGGCAGACCACCAGACAGGGCAGACTTTGGCATGACCTTGCAACCATTCCTGTGTCCCAATGGGAACTAAGTTTATTCAGACCACATCAGTGTGTCTATATGTCTTGACTCCCCAGGTCACACAAATCAACAAGGTTCTGAAGTTTCTGAACGAGTTTCTCCTCTCCCTTCTTTCATCAGACCTGCCCCTTCATCTTCCTTTTTTTTCATTAATATCAAGAGTGTTTCATTAACATCTTGCATTAACATCAACAATATTCTCTTTCACATTGTACCCTGGCCCCAGCTGTGGCAACAGACTGAACAACTTTGGCAAAGTGGCCCCAGAGGTGGATGTCATAGGCATGGGAAGCCCCATGGCTCCCAACCTCAGCCAGACCGAAGAATTACTAAAATGCTAACTCCATCCTGAAAACATGTTTGTTAATGCACAATCTGCTTTCCAAATCAGGCAAGCCAGGTCCATTTCCTGGTGCACAGAGACAAAAGAGTCTGGAGTCTCAGGGTACGACATTTCTATGAGAAAAACAGGGGAATAGCACTGGGAGTTCACATCTGTGATTTTTTTCTCAACTATTTTGGTAACGAACTTTGCACAGAATATAATAAATATGAACTTCAACTCATCTTCATAGCACCCATCCTATAATAAAACACCCTAAAGTTAGAATTCTCTTTTTAAAGAACAGTCTTGGACAGTAACAGCACTAATGCTGAGACATGGCTGCAGCATGGCTTAATTTTTTTGTTGTATGGGTAATAAATTATTCTTTCTTCTTTAGAACACAGATGTATTTGTTAAATATCTTCATATCCATTCAAGTCACACAGCACCCCAAGGCTCTTAAACATAATAATATTTATGGTTTAAGTCACATCTCCCAAGCAAGATTAGCTCAAGCCTAGGCGTGAACTGAAAGAGATCAAAATACTCTTACAAAAGAAAAGTTATAAGGATGCTGCAAGGAGTCTGAAGTTCTATAAGTTTACAAAAAAAAAGAGAAAATAGACTCAAAGGGGAAAAAAATCTTGTCAATATAGTAGCCAAGTAGAACCAGATGCTGCAAGAGTAGCTTACCATTAGAAATCCCTGAGGTGGCTCTATTTACCAGGGAAGGTATGGAAGGGGTAAGGGAAATTAATATTAATTGGGTTTATTTAGCTTGGGCATTGGCCACAAAGTTCAGATAAAGTGCATTTCCCAGCCAACTCTTGTACATGCAAAGTTTCACCAAGTCAGATGTAACTTATTATGTGTTTTGTCACTTCAACACGAAAAAAGAAAAAAGTACAAAGCTGTACAAGGGAGTGGTTTCCCTGCTTCTTTTGGCTGAATTAGATGCTTTCATTGTGCAAATATATGTGTTAGAAATATTTTTTTAACAATCCTGCCATTGGCCATCCAAAATTAAAACTGCAAACATGGCACTTCTTCTCTGTAACTAAAGGATCTGAGGAAAAGCAAATTCACCAGAGACCTTAATACATCAGATCCAAGCTTCTTTTCAGTACAGTGTTTTTAAAACCTTCTATGAGTGCTGAGGGATAAAGGCTTAAAGATGAAGTGGAATTCCATGAGCAGGGCACTCACTGGGCCTTCCTTTGGACTTATGAATTGTTGCTGTGCTTGTGCACATTTCTTGTGGACAAACAGACAAGGATGGGCTAGCTCCCATGAGGTGTTCTAGGTCGTGAGAAAGCTGGGCTAAAACTCAGACCAGCATGGCAGAGGAGACAGCAAATTTCAGTACAGTACAGGGATGGGACGGGACAGGACGGGACGGGACGGGACAGGATGGGATGGGATGGCATGGCATGGGATGGGTATTGATGATTCCACTCTCTCTGTAGCCGGCATTCATATCCTGTCTGCTGCATTAGTGTTTGCTCTAAACCAAAGATGGGTAACTTGTCTCCCAGATTGTGCTATAGGCTGCTTACTAAGCTGTGTGCTGCCAAGAGGATACAGCTCCTTTTTCTTTTTTTTTCTGTAGTTAACAGAACTTATAGAGCAGTGACTCATGCTGGAACTGTCTTTCCTTCTCTTTAAATTGGCTTCTTGTCACTTTTATGGAAAAGAATTTACTTTACTTTTTTTTTTAAAAGCAAAAATGTCTCCACACTGGTGCCCTCATTATACTGCACTGTGTGTTATCTCCTGACTTCAATTTTTCTATGTCTTTTCTTGAAGCGTGGTGCCAGTGGGAAGCTGCATTTGTGACATAAAAGGCTTTTTAGGGGTGAGAAAGACCCTGTGTAAGAGAAAAAACTGATTTGTTGTCTGAGAGCACTCTTGAGAAAATCTTGGCAAGAAACTTGCTCAGAGAGCAAGAAAAGAGCAGGTCAAGCTGGAGAAACATCCGAGCAGTAGTGGAATGCATGGGGTGAAGTAAAATCTCTGGCAAGCTGGACTTGCACAGAGCTGCAGTACATTTACCCATGACAGCTTCTCTGCCTGTCACCTACTGTAGGAATCTTCTTCCTGTGCCATTTCCTGAAAAGTAACAACCCAGCTGCCTCATTTACCCAGTGAATACATTTGGCATCCAAAGAGGTTGGATGACAAAGTTCCAGTGGCTGCATGTGCTCAGGGAAGGACCCTTGGCTGCCAGCCCACCCCGCTCCACATGGCCTTCTGCTCGGCTGTTTGTTGATCCAGCCATCGGTGCTGTTAAGCTGCAGATTGTTGGGACTGTGACTCACAATTTCCCTTTTAAAAGGAGGAGGGAAGGAAAACAAACCCCAGCAAGCTTGCTGCTCCTGTGCTTGATGTGCAAGCACTAGGCTGCCCTTTCCCAGGAAAGAGATGTATCTTTCATGCATAGCTCTTCGTACAGTTTTCAGCCAACAGGCATCCAGATTACGGAACTCCCTGGTGGCTGGCAATGCCTGGCAGCTTTGCTGGCAACATCAGCCACCCTCTGGCTTCTAGAGGCACCTTTAGCTAAAACCAGTTTATGGGTCTGGTTTGTAAAACATTTTATAGCCACAACTCACCTAAAACTTTCCCAACATCAGCCACTGTTTTCAAAGTAGGAAGAGCAAAAGAGAGACCTCAAGTTCTTATGCCCTTGTTTGGATGTCTGAGTAGACATACGGATTTCTAAATGGACAGAACATGCTTCTAGATCCAGTGAGACCTGTTCAGTCCCAAGAAGTCCAGCAACTAATCCAGGGATCTGCAAGTAGCTAGAGTTGAGAAGGAAATATCTTGCTAGCCATCTCCTGGAAATGAAATAAGGGATGTGAGTTGGGAAATGTTTCTAGTCCAGGCCAAAACCAGGAAATGGATTATGACTAAGAAAATACCTGCAGAGGCAAGAAGCAGAGGACCTGGTGGAAGTCACTGCCTGCCAGCATTTCCCATGGCAGCTATCAGCTGTCCCAAGGCCTCCCCTGAAAGGCAGTGGGCTTACAAGAGTGCAACGCCACCAAAACCTCATTCCTCTTCCCACTCTATCCTCAGTGCACCACCTGAACTGTGACTCTGCCCATGCCTCAGCAGGGGCACAAAGAGGAAAGACATCACTCTTCATGGGGGGAAGGAGACAGCAAAACTCAGTGGTTTTGGTTACCACAGTCTAATTGTGGGTACCCGAGTGCATGATGCACAGACCACATCAGCACACTCATTTCACAGGTGGAATTTGAAATTCTAGCAGGAAATGGCTGTGCCCAGGTCATGTGGATTGAGAGGACAAGGTGAACCCACCTCTATCCTATGCTGCAGCCACCAAGGATGACATGGGGAATGGGCAGTCTTGTTGCCTAGTCTTCCCTGTTGCCAGAAAATTGCAATCTACAGCAGTATCAGCCCAATACCTCCTCAGAGTCAACAAGAAATTTAAGCACATGCTCATTACTAAAAATAGGAAGTGAAACCAAGTGGTCTATCCATGCACTTCCAGCTAGGCACCATTTCCTCAAAGTCTTTGGTACTAATGTACTTCACACTAGGAGAGAAAATGTCTGAACCAATATACAACAAGGAGACAAACTACTGCACACTAATGCTAGCCAGCACAACCCCTCCTGCCTACTAAAAAAGAGTTATTCAAAGCATAGGGTTCAATAAGTTGTCTCTGACCCACACATAGCTCAGTATTTTACCCTGAGATCACATCCTCAAAATGAGCACAAGAAAAAAAAAAAAGAAAGGAAATATGCCACCCAGTGCATTCATACAAATCTTTGCAGCATCTTCAGAGAGTTTATTAAAAGATTTAAGTTATTTGTAAATTGGCTTGGAAAAAAATAAAGGGTCTTCTGTCTTATCTTTGGACAATGTTCTGTAGGGTCCTGTGACACAGTAGAGGTTTCAGAGGCACTGCCTGAGGAGTTACAGAAAAGAAAAGCAGCAATCTCTTCACTGAGCCACCAAGAGTGACAGTAGAAGTATTTTTTACTCCACTGTTACACTGCTTGTAAGTAGTTTGTCTTTCTCCCTCTCTGTTTATTTGTATCTTTTGCTGTCCCTAATGAAGAATCCCAATGCTATCAAGTCTGAATTACAGACATTTTATGTTTCTAACATTTATTCTGCTGATTTCCCTTATTTTCTTGTACTTTTGGCTTCTGAGATGCATTTGCCCTGCTGTTGGGAGGAGATACAGCTGCTAATTGCATTCTTCATCGGTTTTCACTGGTTGGTACAACTCCACTAAAATTAGTGAGACAGTACTCATATCAAGCTGGTATTGCATAGTTTAGAACCAGGATTAAAAACTCTGGACAAATTTGGTTTTTGCAAAAGAATTGAAAATTCACCACACAAGTTTTTTTCTATGGCACTTTGAAATCTGCTGGAAAGTACTAAGCATTATTTAGACATAATTCCATTAACACATGGAAAACTGCCTATAAAAATGGTTGGTGCAGGTTTGCAGGCAAGCAGTGCACTTCAGGATACAGCCAGCTTTCGAAATCCGGGACCTGCATCATCTTTGCACTGAGAGATAAGGGGGTGTCTTTAAAAACGTTTCTGGAGCTTCTCTGGAAGCTAAAACCTGATGGGAGAGTTCCCATGATAGGACACTCTTCATGAAGCCAGCAGTGAACAATCCACAAGCCTCTTCAAAGTCAGCAGGACCTCACAGGGCAGTGTCTGTCCCTGTCTGGATGGCAGCTGTATTGCTTCCCTCAGTTTTATGGCTTCTAATCTATTTCCATCCTTTACCCCATTTTATGGTTGTGGTTGATAAGATAAATTAGTCTCTTTTTTGAAAGTGTCACAGTTTAGAGAGTACACAACTGTCAACCGAAGCCCAATGTTCTCTAGGCTTGTCCACTCCATGACCTCATGTAGCATAAAATAGAAATTAGAATTATTTTAGGACTTGAAAACACACATCCAGACATTCCTTCAGAGACCAGTGTAAGATCAGAGTGATTGTTTTTTGCTCAGCATCCCACCCCCCACAGAGCTCGCTCACTGGGGCCTGTGTGCATATCGCCAGCACATGTGCAGGCATGTGGAAACGGGGCAGGGGCAGGTAATTAGCCTTTCTGGAGGGAACATGCCTTTCTCCTGAGAGCAAAACAAGAGAGCTCTGAGGGCAGGAGGGGAGCAGATGTAAGCTATCGAGGAGGGAAGCTCTCAGACAGGACATGAGGGGTAACATCTGAGCAGCCTGGTGCTGGAGAGACTGGTACTCACTTCAGCTGAGAATAGCAAAGAGCCAGATACAACCGATGGGTCAACTGAGATTTCATCAAAGGAAAACTTTCCAGATCAAATAGTCTATGTGAATGTCCTGCTGAGACAGGATTCCTGTCATATGTGCAGCTCTGCTCTGCTCATGCCCTGTCTGTGTTGTTTTGGTGGGGTTCAGAGACACAGCACCTAGAAGGGGATGAAGGCTCATCACGTGCTTATAGAGCAAACCAAGAGCACAGCTCACAGCATTTCCTAACACACTCACCCCAAGCAGCAGTCCTGTCACACAGGGATGGTCCTGATCGATGGTCTGCAGCTTTTTTCCAAGCCTGCTCTATTCCTAATGAAAATGGTAAGCTGAGGACAGTAGTTTTCTGTATAACACAACCACTCCTTTCCCTTTGCCCCCACAGATTTAGCACTTGTGCTGACTGTTGAAAAATCAGTCATTAACAGCCAGGAAATGACTTTGCCATCAATCAGAATATTGCTCAGCCATGTTTCTGCTTTTTCCCCCTTTCTCTGCATAATTATTCTCATCCTCCGCTGATTACAGTTTATAATAGCTATAATTCTCTTAAAATCAATCATTGCTTGACTTAACCACAGGGTTACCAGCAGAAACATGAAGGAACACAGATATTCTGAACTGCTTTTTAATTGTTATTCTTATTTAACAACACATAGGCTTATAGGTAGATCACACTTAACCTTCCTCTTAGCAGTATTAAGCATCACTTATTTTATTTTAATTTTGTTTTAAATCATGAAGTGTTTGATAACACAACCATTCTAACTTCACTAGGTGGTTTGGTGACATGTTACTAACATGATATTTTGACATGCAATCACAGTGGTTGTCCCAAATTAAAGCACCATAAAAGGACAAATATGTGTTGTTTGCCAGCACAGATTTGGCAAACAAAGTAAACCCAAGTACCTGATCTTTTTTATTAGGGTTATACATAAACACAGTTAAATCAAAGCCTGGTACAGTAAGACAATTTTTGAGTATACTAAATTAAAAATAACACTAGATTAAAAATCACATTTTTCCTAAACAGAGTGAAAATCTGTAGCCCACCACAAACAATGGTATTCCTAATATAGCTGAACCATAGGTTTCTGTTATTCTGCTTGTATCACCACTTTGTCTCCAATAATTTTCTCTTGCCCATATATTCAGTATATTTCCCTTACTGATTATGTGCTTCTGTCATGTAGAAAAATGAAATATTTAAAAAATTAAGGACATAATTATATGGAATAATCAAATTGAAAGCAGGACTGAAGACAAGGTGTAGAGTCTGAATTGACTTTTAAGGTAAAATAAAGCCCTAATTTAAAATAGACTTCTCACACACACCCTTTTAAAAATTTTGGGTAAGGAAAATATTGTATGAGACTGTACCTTTAGATAGGGAATAGGAACTAAGTGCTTTGAGCCTTCTCTGTATAAAGGTATGACATTGAAACACACAAAGGAAGCCATTTTCCACACAGAACATTTTGATCCTGCAATTTCACATATATTCCTGCAGAAAACTTATTCAGACATTTCTTGTTTAACTATTTACATACAAGTCTCCATTTGCAATATCCCTGTCACATGTTTGGCTCGTCTTTATTTACCAACTTGCAACCAGCAGTTAATTATTGTTAATTTTGACCTGATGAGCAGGACATCTGCATGTTTTGCTTACAAGAGCAAATTCGGGGGAAAACTCACAGCAGTTAAGATAAAAATGTGGTCTGCCCATGAACTGTACCCTTTATAGCTATCTGCCCTATGGAAATTAACTGCTCTGGTGTGTCAAGATAGAGCATTACTAGATGCATTACTGGAGATACTTTGCCATTCTGATATTAAATAATTAACTATACTGTGCCTAATGATCCCCTGCATCCCCTCAGATGTGTTCCTAAGAGTGGTAGGAAATTATGGAAAAAGAACTAAATGGAAGAGTTCCTGTTTTATCTACTCCCTTATCATCACCTGATCTTGCATTTCACTAAACCCCCCCCCCCCCCCCCCATCTCTTTTCAGCTGCACTGATCATGGATGCAGCAGGGGAGTGTCTGTTGAAGCCATTTTGCCCAAAAATAACAAAGGACCACATTTCTTTGGCACATAGCATGACTGCTGGCCTAGCTGTGAGTAAAAAGCCACTTGGACTGCGTTGCCCATCTACTAAAAAGCTTTCCTCAACCTGGTCTGGACTCTGGTCAGGTCACTGAGGCTTCCTCCTGAGCCCACCGAGGAGGAGGATGGAGGACGGCACCCGGCAAGCCCTGCCTCTCTCGAGGAGCCCTGACACAGACCAGGGGTCTCTCAGTCACATGAGAAATGGTTTGTAGGCTCAGGCCCCTAGGGGCCATTATTTCAAAGTTGCACAGCCATCATGTGGCTGCACCAAGCACCTCCTGCCGTGTCTGTGCCTTTCAAGAAACAAAGCTGTGTTGTGAACTATTGGCGATGTTAATAGCTTTCTTCCCTCTAGAGATTTGCTCCTGCTTTGGCCCCAAATATTTCAAAATAGCTGAAGCTGGCAGCAAGAGCCATGGGAAGAAAAATGTTAATGCATGTTAATTTCTGGTTTAGACATGATGAGAATTTCATTTTCTTCATTAAAATTCCCCAGTGCTGATGGGATCCTCCTCTGATTCATGGACTATACCTTGTAGCGCTCCTCTGTGAGCGATCATATATACAGCCTGATGTCTTCAAATAGTTTTGTTTTCCTCTCCTTCCAGCTACTCCACTTATCATTCTCCACTGATACACAATATGCTCTCCTTTCAGTTAGATGGCTGCATTTTTGTGCAGGAATTTCAGGGCATTTTTTTAAAATTTCCTGTAGAAAGACTGACGTTATCACAAATTGCAGCATCACGGTTACTCACAGTGAAAGGGAGAGACAGTGACAGGTTTGCAGAGGAATCTGCTATTGGTAAACAGAAAAATAAAATGTAAAAGCAAACTGGGATTCAGTCTGATTGGGGGAGGGGGGGCATGGAAGAGCAGTTCTGTACTCCAGAAAACAAACAAATAATCCCATCCAGTAATTTTGAAGGAATGATTGAGGAGGACAGAGGCTCAGTTGCTGGATATTCATATCAGTTGTTAAATGCCGATTAAAAATATCCCACCTGTGGGAAGCTGTGGAGAATACAACTATATATGCTTATGCTGCTTTTGCTTAGTTGAAGAGTGGAAAACTTGCATTTCACATGATCAAATATAGAATCCACATAACACAGCTCCATGTGATCTCTCCTTAAATGGCCTAATCAGTATAGATCATAGCAACTGCTTTCTAAACATACAAAGAGAATACTTAGAAATCTGGACACAGAGAAGAGAGAGGCATCAAGGATTCCAAGTAACAGACTGCAGAGATTAATGTTGCCTCCCACTCTGCAAAGAATATTTTTATTCTGCTGTGATCTTCAAGATAAACATATAAGAGAAACCTGCTCCAATGTATCAACCCTGCTGCTGTGAGTGTGCTATAGTGTCAGGCCTCACCATCAGCCTTTTCCAAGGAATGGAGCCAACTGAAGATACCACATTAGTCCTGAAAAGTCACCTAAAGGCTGCCAAAGAGCAACATGGAGATCTATATTTGGACTGTACATGTGCTAGGGAAGAAGCATGAAATAGGATGGTCTGTGCACAGTAAAATCAATTCATTTGGTAGCAGACAGAACTGGTACACATGAAATTCATTGCTAGGTGTAAGGAAGACAAAACCTCAGCAAACTAGAAGGCCAGTGGTGTTCAAATCACCATGCAAGAAGAGTAATAATCACAGCCCATAGTAACCTCATTGATTCACACTGCATAGCATCATGAGCAGATCCCGTGGGGAGCCCTTTTTCCCTGTTTTCTGCCTTGCCAGGAGACACTGTTCACACTAGATGAGCATGACCTTTGTGACTCAGTACAAAGAATAACCAAATACACCTCTCAGTCTACCACTCCCTTTCACCACCTCCACTGTCACTGTATACTCTGCGTTTTAAGAAAAATACACATCACGCTGAGGTTTAAAATGCCATGTTGTATCTTGCTGTGATGAACTCCATCAGTGCTGGGGGAAAGCTGACTCTTTCAGACTGAGAAGCTATGCTGAAAGCCCAAGAGGCCAAGCCCAGGAGCTCACTTATCAGTGTACAAAGCTGTCATCATACAGAGCAGGACCACTGAATGATAGGGCAAGGCTGTGAAAACAGATAAAGTTTCTTTAAAAACCCTACATTAAAAAAAAATTCAAATCAGTGGTTGCGGTCACACTGCATTATTCTTTAAGACACCTATTTAAAGCCACTTCTTTTTTTCTAACTACCCTAGGGTGCCACAAATGTTTTCTGGTCTAGCTATAGAGTGAGGGCATTTTCATGCCAAGTACTACAGACCACACAGAAGAAGCTGCAATTAATGGAATTTCAGTGTTCTGCATTGCTGATCTACTTAGCAATGCATTTTTGAGGACATTTTAAAAGTTGTTTAGCTGACTGCCAAAAATGAGGATCATTAAAAATAGATTCACAGCTGTTTGGGAAAGCTGAGATATAATTTTGTCTTCATTATGCCTTATTGCAGATGTTATTGATTTAGTCTCAGTGCATTTTAGTGGGCAATATCAATTCATGCCGTCTTTGACTTTGGAAACTGGGAAGTCCATTTATTCTTATTCTTATGGCTCACAGTATAGAAGAAGGGCAAATAACTATGAAGTAAATTTGGAAGACAACCTCCTTGTGTGGCATCTCCATTGTGCAGGTGATCAGAGCTCATAAGCTCCTCAAAACATCCCTATACAGTGAGCCTCAGATTGCAGTGGAATTTGTACAAAATATGCCCTGAAAATAGCACTTGAATTTTCTGCTCCAAGGGACTTTGCTTTAGTGAGAGTTTTCTCATGCAGCTGCAGAAACTGAGTCCATTTATACATGGTTATATATATTTGTGAGTGTGTATATGCGGGATCAAATGCTGCTCTTTGTGGCATGCATGAAGATTCAACTCACTTTGCCATAATCAGGAGGAAAAGTCCAAATTTCCTGGTATCTGATCACTAGTGCAGGAAGCCTTCGAGAATTCCTCCAACAGAAATTGTACACATAATTCCTGGAAGTTTCATAAAATGCATATGTAAAAGCACAAAGGACAAGGCCTTAATAAAAAAGTTGCAATAATAACATAAGCACTGAATCATGCATTAAATAAACCTCTCAGTCACTCATTCTCAACAAGAACTGCACATACACTGTTTTGATTGTGCAACACTTTTAATGTTGCCCTTTTGGGCAGAGAACAATATGGAAATACCTTTCCTCTGCCCAACCAATTCCTTTAAACAGCTGTGCTTCTTAACACCCTCACACTGACTTTGGTGAGCCTTCTCACTCAGCCTGGCTTTAATGCTTTGTAGCCACTCTCAATGGAGTGAAAGGCAACTAATGCTGCAGCCCTCTTCTTTATTGTGTTGCAGAGGACCTACACATGACCAGAGTGTGGGTTGGGAAAGCAGCTGTGGCATTGTCAGCCAGCACTCACTTCCCACATACACTACTAGCCCGGGATGAATGAACCCACCACAGGCAATTGTCATCCACAGCATTTCTAAGGAGCTTTTTGTCCACTTCCATCACTTAATCCAGCAGACCTCCTTGGCTAAAGCTAGCACTGTGCATACATTTTCACCTTAGGAGTGTTCATCTTGGAAGCTGTGGTGTGGGACAGTCTTGCTGCTTCCCTCAAGTACAGATCAATCCGCAGCAAAGGAAATGGATGGCATTTTGCAGTGAAGAACACCTGGTTTTGGTAATCCTGTAAAACACAATTTTTCTCCCGAACTGGTGAGAATGCTTAACATTTTGCAACCTCTATAAGGCCTTCATAAAAGGGCTTAGCATTGCAAATCCCACACTAATATTGGCATGCTTTCAACCATGGTGGGTCCATGCACGTGACTAACTGCACACAAATGAAAGTAAAGGAATTCACAGATTGTCTCACAGCGTCCTAAAAGGAACACAAAACTCTTTACAAACCACAATATATCTTACACCCACTGAAGGATCTCTCTATAAAAGGACTTCACACACTGAAGCCTTAATTGGGATCATCTCAGAAGAATAGAGAGCCAAATCATCCCTTGTGGTCCTGAGCCCTCTGCTGCTACTGAGACTAGTAACCCAAAATCCATGCTTTGCTAATTTAATTATAACTTAATTATAATTTAATTTAATTCTTTATCCAACAGAGTAGAGTGATTAACTTGAAGCATAGGAGCTCTGAGGGGAAGAAGAAGGATTTCTGTGCTCAGGTTTATGTGCTTTGCTGCTCTGTATTTGGCCAGCTAGTCAACATTAGGACTATGTATGACCTCAGGACATGCTGTGAGCTGGCAGAACTCACTTTGGCCAAAAGAAAGAACTCACTTTTGCACTTTTCTTTCTCACAGGTCCCAGTCTTGGCCATGCAATCCCATCACTTGCCATGCCCTGATGGTGGTGCTCATCAGATGAAAAGCATGATAAAGTGGTGGAATGGCATGGTCAGAGGAGGAGCACAGGCAGGTAGAAAAGGACAGAGAAAGACAAAGGCCTCTTGTCTTCCATAAGTGTGAATCTTCCCCTGGACTTGGCTGTCTTTTGAACTGATGCCAGCATATTACTGTCACCAATGGGACATGGAGAGAACTGAACATCAGGATCAGCGTTTTCAGTATTTTTTCAACTAAAGATGAGAATTCTGACCAAACCACCACATCTTTACAGAAGAAACACTTGTGCTTCAGCCAAGATATATAAATGTGCATGGGAGAAGGGATATAGAGAGCTCTGTGTGAGATACTGTGTTTGCAGGAACATAAATCCTGTTGGGCAGCAAAGCCTGCTTCCCTGTGCTTTGGCCAGGAACCCCAGCTGTCTCAAATAAAATGGACACAGCCTTTTCTGGTTGGCTGACACATAAAGGATAAACCAACACTTAAAAACGTGAGTTGCTATTGCCTTAACTTGTAGCCCAAAGCTGTAACAGTATGTCTCTGCTGCAGGTGGGTGGGCTGCTGGGCAGTGTCCTATTGTCCCTTGCTATGTGACATCTTTCTAAGCCTCAACAAACAGTAGTAAAGGGCTGTACCCATTACTTCTCACTCTGGCTTTGTCACATAAGCCCCACTGTGCCAAAGCACATTGATGGCCACCTAGTCCTATTGCTTACTGCTTTCTTGGTTTGCCTTTCACACGACTCTAAGCCTGTGAGTAGCACCAATGGTATTTCTGCACAGGTTTGGTCACTCTTTTGTATCCTTTGATTGTTGGATCTTTCCTTAGTCACACACATGTAACCCTAAATATGTGGCTCTTAGTAGCTCTGTGCAAGCATTTCCTAAGCCTTTCTGTGCACTTTCTGGCATTATACAGCTGGACCACGCTGACTTTCTCTTTGGGGAAACATCTGAAGTTCTCAGACCCATCTATCTTTACGCTCAGTCGCTATCTGATCTCCAGGGCTCCACTGCAGTGTTCCCACACTCAGGCAGAGCTGCCTTCCTCCTTCTTTTTCACTGATTAACAACCCCTTTCCTCTTCTGACTCCCAGCTTCCCATTGCTTTGTGGGTACTCTGTGCTGAAATTCCCATTTGATGTTGAACTGGCCTTGAGCTCTGCTGAGGAAATCTGTGATCTGTTGTCTGAGCACAGAATCATGACAGCAAGACCTTGCCAAGGGCACTGCAATGTCTTGTTCTCAGTCCTTGCCTGTGCGTCCTTCAGGCAGAGTCATTCTTGCTTGGACATGGAGTGAAGAATTATTGTGACTAACAGCATGATGATTATTCAGAATTAGGTTCACATCTCATGATGCAGACAAGTGTCTCCATTTCTGTTCTTCGGATCACTCTGTACTTACTGCACTACCCCAAATCTGCCTTTCTTTGGGCAGTCATTCCATGCCACTGAATCTTCTTTCAATCTGTGTTGTTTTGCCCTGTGTGAGAAGTATGGACACAGCACATTGGAGAAGACCCTTCTCTCAGACAACTGCAGTGCAGGTGTAAACAGATGAGCCAGTCCCTTGCAGATCCTTGCAGAACCAATGGAAAGAAATAATTTTCAAACAGATCAAGCTGGTTTAGAAAGGTTTAAATACAACAAATAATGACCTACAGTCTACTGACAGTATTGACTACATCTTCAATGACTAAAATGGAAACCCAGCAACTCTATGTAGAGTTCAGTGACATGACTGAAGTTGCTTAGCACTTTTAAAAACCCCTCATATCATGTTCACGTCCCTCAGCAGATACGACCAACTCATCTGCTGCTGCATTTGCAGCTGTTGACTGTCCCTGTCCAAATGCAATGAACATTTTACTGCCTCCAGCATCCTGTTGTGTTTGACTGCCCAGTGCTACCTTTGAGAAGGAGTTTTAGGCAGGATGGTAAGTGGTGTCTTTTATTACATAGAAGATTTGTGAAGCCTCACTACAGAAAATGAGCAGTGTCATTTTCTCTCATTCCAGTCTGATGCTGAGTGCTGTTCACAATGGCTTATTCACGACAATGCTTGTTGTCAGAAGGCATATTTCACTATAGCCAAAGGCAAACTGGTAAAAATTTTCCCATCAAAGAAGCACAGGGAATGGGTCATTCTCAGCCCAGAAATTTCTCATTTCTGTATTCACATGATGTCTACTTATAAATGCTACAGGGTGGTGGCTTCAGCACAGTGCTACTGCTACATTTCCTTTCCCATGTTGTTTTTTTCCCTTTACCTCATGTTGCTGCACAGAGTAGCAATATTTTATGGTATGTGCCTGATTTAAACTATCTTTGTGCTTTCCAGTGCCCACCTTCTAGGCTGGAGCTTCTGACTGAACCCCCCCATGTGGCCGCTGCCCTATTGCTTTGCAGAACTCTGCTGCATGTGCACAGCATCTGGACAATTGCACCGATGGAGGCATTTCCTGAGTCTGAGTGTGTCTCAGAAGGAGGATGGAGCTCAGCAGAGGGTGCCAGATGCCCAGATGAGCTGGCTTCAGACTCCTCTGCTGCCCGTAGTCTGTGGTCAGTCTCTACCCCTCAGCAGCTGCCATAGCCTGGTACCCCAAACTTGCCTTTTGCTCAAGGTTTCCCTTTCTCCAGGGTATGATTTTCATCCATGAAAGGCAGCTGATGCTGAACCTGCTAGAGCCCTGCTTGTGCTCCTGCCATGGGTAGAACAAGCTCAGTGGGTTTCCTATGACCAGACAGGACTGGGCAGTGGATTTATTTCCCTGCTGTGCTCTGTGCATCAGGATGAGCATGCCCAACACCTCATGGATGCAACAGCTCTTCCTCTCCAGAGGAGCTGATGTGACACAGCAGCTGATCCCGATCCAGCTGGCACCCAAGTGGCTCCTGAGCCTGCAGGAGCTGGATGGTGGGCAACCCTCTGCCCTGTCTGTGGTCCCATGAAAGTCACAGAGCAGGGCTCCTTCTCTGTCATAAATGTTTGTTTGTATGTCTGTCTTGTTGCTGCTTGAGTCATTCTTTTGAGGTTTTTTGTTTTTTTTTTTCCTGGAAGAGCTGCCCAGGGGTACAAAATCCTCCCACAGGTACCTCATATAGGGCAGTCCTTCGGCACAGCCCGTTGGTCTCCACCCTGCCTGTGGTGAGCCTGTACATCCACCTGGTGTCCAAACGCAGAACTGAGGCTCTGCTTTCCCTCCCCACACCTCGAGTAGTGTCTCCCTTTCTTCCTGAAAGCAGCTCTTATGTTTACTGGTCAGGGGAGGTACTTCAGCAAATGTTTTGCTCCTTTCCCTCTGGGGATCAGCTGCCCCCTGAAAAGTAGGAAATCCTTCCCAAAGGTCAGATATTTTTATTGCAGAAACACCATGCAGCAAGACAGGTGCCCTACACAATGGTGTCTCTAAACAGGGCCTTTCTGATGTAAATGTGGCAAGGCAGAGTTTGGGCCCTGCACACACTCACTCTCCTCAGCCCTCCTGCTTTCATGTGAAAGGGAGACCTGTCCAGCTACTCTGTCAGAGGTGACATCAGCTCTTTCTCACCCAGGGTTTGCTTCTGGAAATTCTGCCTTGCTGACTCCATGTTCTTGCCTTTGCCTGACACTTTTTGATTGCTCATTACCCTTTGCAGCATGATGACCGAAAGAGAGTAGATTTAGATTAAATATTGGGAAGAAATCCTTCACTGGGAGGGTGGTGAGGCATTGGGACAGGTTGCCCAGAGAAGCTCTGGATGCCTCATCCCTGGCAGTGTTCAAGGACAGCTTAGGTAGGGCTTTGAGCACCCTGGTCTAGTGGAAGGTGTCCCTTCCCATGACAAGAAGGTTGGATTTAGGTGGTCCTTAATGTCCCTCCAACCCAAACTATTCTATGATTCTATGATGATTCTGTGTCTGGGCCACATCCATGACCTATCAAGGCTGTTTCAGCTTTAAGTACAAGGATTTTATTTTTCCCCCGTTTGCAAATGCAGTTACCTCTCTCATTCCCCAATCAAAGTGACGGCAATGCTGTTCCATTCCCACCACACAAATCCACGCTCCGCTGCTCCAATGACAGCACTTTTTAACTTCAGCCCAAATTAAAGCCAAAGTGGTGTTGCTGCCACTTTCAGAAACTAGGGCCCACAAAGACTTAGAGAATTAATACAAATAAAAACCACTGGGGCTGGCAGCTGCATTTTGTGGAGGGCAGAACCCATCATGGCAGCCTCGAGAGGTGGCTCAGGGACCCTGTGGCAGAGAGACCCCCGGGGCACAGTGATCCCAGAGCCCAGGGACCCTGTGGCAGTGGCACCTGGGGGCTGAGAGACCCCTGCAGCAGGGTGACCCCGGGGCAGAGGGACCTTGGGACAGGGACCCCGGGGCACTGCTATCCTAAGGCACAGGGACCCTGGTGGCAGTGCTATCTATCCCGAGGCACAGGGACCCTGGTGGCACAAGGACCCTGGTGGCACAGGGCCCCTGGCGGCAGTGCCATCTGTCCCAAGGCACAGGGCCCCTGGTGGCACAGGGACCCTGGTGGCAGTCCTGTCTATCCCGAGGCACAGGGCCCCTGGTGGCAGTGCTATCTATCCCAAGGCACAGGGACCCTGGTGGCACAGGGACGCTGATGGCACAGGGCCCCTGGTGGCAGTGCTATCTATCCCGAGGCACAGGGACCCTGGTGGCACAGCAACCCTGGTGCCAGTGCCATCTATCCCGAGGCACAGGGACCCTTGCGGCACAGGGCCCCTGGTGGCACAGGGACCTTGGTGGCAGTGCTATCTATCCCGAGGCACAGGGCCCCTGGTGGCAGTGCTATCTATCCCGAGGCACAGGGCCCCTGGTGGCACAGGGCCCCTGGTGGCACAGGGACGCTGACGGCACAGGGCCCCTGGTGGCAGTGCTGTCTATCCTGAGGCACAGGGTCGCGGTGGCGGCCCCGTGCTGCCACCTGGCGGCCGCGCGGGTGGCGGCAGCGGCGGCGCGGGGCCAGCGCCCTCCGGTGGCAGCGCGGCGGCGATGGCCCGGCGATGGCGGCGATGGCCCGGCGGTGGCGGTGGCGGCCCGGCGGTGGCGGTGATGGCCCGGCGGTGGCGGCGATGGCCCGGCGATGGCGGCGATGGCCCGGCGGTGGCGGCGGCGGCCCGGCGGTGGCGGCGATGGCCCGGCGGTGGCGGTGGCGGCCCGGCGGTGGCGGTGGCAGTGGCGGTAGCGGTGCGCGGAGCCATCGCGGGAAGCGGCGCTGCCGCGGGGGCAGAGCGCGCTGCGTGCGCGGCCAGTGCGGCACGAACCCGTAATGAACGAACCGGCCCCGCAGGAAGGTTTTGTTTGATTTCCCACTGGTTTTGTTTTTCACAGAATCATAGAAGCATTTAGGTTGGAAAATACCTCTGAGATGGTGGGGTCCAAACTATGACCAATCACCACATTGTCAACTTGACCATGGATGGTCACTAAGTGCCACATCCTTTCTCGGATACCTCCAGGGATGGTGACTCCACCACCAGTAGCTCATTCCAAGGTTAAACAGTGCTTTCCGTGAAGAAATTCCTCCTGATGTCCACCTTGAAACTCCCCATGCCAGCCTGAGGCTATGTCCTCTCATCCTGTGGCTTGGGCACAAGTCTCTTAAAATCTGTGTGGGAATCCTCACAACAGCTCCGTCCCAACAGTCCTGGCCTGGATGCAGCTCTGGAGCCAAGCCTCTTTGTACCCCTTGTTCACAGTCACTTTCCCACTCTCCTGCTCATGGTGGTACTGGAGCACCTCAACACCCATCAGCAGCAGCCTGAGTCCTTTAAGACAGGCAAGGTGTGCTCACTGTGGGTCTGGCACAGGGAAATCCTGACACTTTTTCCAGAGAAGCACCATCTCCTGGGAGCTTAAGGGATGCCTGGCAACAAGCCAAAATGCTACATTTCCCCCAGGCCCAAAGACTTTCCGTGACTCTTCCAGTCCACTGCCCAGGCAAATCCTGACTTCACACCACTGGTACAAAGACTTTATGGGCTCTGGCTCCAGCCCAGCCTTTTCATTAATATTACATTCAGGTAAAGGATCTGCTTAAAACAGCAGAAGTTATCTGTAGCTGAAGTTCTGTTAGGAAACAGCTTACCTGAAATGCTGACAAGCAATGACAACGACTATTATATATGTGTTACAGGTAATAAAACTGACCAGTAAATCAGAACAGGCACGACAACTGAAGCACAGAGTAACTGATTAGGAGTTAAGCTGGAAAAAAACCCAAACCCAAGCCTGGGCTCGAGCCTTGGGCCAATTTGTGTTTCAAATATTATATTATTTTTGCAAATATAAACATAATAATTACATCAGCATGGGTCGGAAGCTCTGTTTGGCTCCCCTCCCCACCAGAAATCTTCTTGCTTGGGCTGGAATTAATAAATACATCATAAACCCTGTCTTCCTCTTTCCCCCTTTACATCCCAAATCCCTTGACTTTTTTGAGATAGCACTGAGCAAGTACAGCTGTCAAATGTGTTGCAAAGGTGGGCAGGTGAATTATTGCCTTCCTTGCCTGCAGACAAAGCTATAGGTCTGGCCTCAAGATTTTTTGGACATCTGAGGAAAGCAAGACTTGGAGGAGATGAAAACTTTCAAGACTGTGAAGGCCCTAGGGTTCAGAGCTCACTGATGAGTGGGAGAAGGAAGCAACATGAGGAGAGAGGGAGGATGGAGGTGAGTGAGTAGGGCAGGATCCAGTATTTACGGTTCCCCCCATCCTGCAGGAACTGGCTGTCTCCCATACATTTGTGGCACTCAACTTCCTGAAGCTACCATGGGGAAGCAGCATCTCTGTTTTGCTGACAGGGGAATAGGGCTTAGTGAGTGACTGACTGGGATAACAAATATCTGGACTGGAAATAGAACTCTGGTCATAGGAGCAAGGTAAATAAGAAACACAGAAAGGCAGGGGGAGGGGAACCCAAACAGCTGTGGTTTTTAAAGGTGGAAAAGCACTGAGAGCCTTGGGGCCCTCTTCAAACACCGTGGGACTCTGTCTCTTGCCAAAAATACTATTTGAAAATCCTGACACCTCTGTTTCTCTGCAAAGAGACTTGTGGACAGGACTCGGCCTCTAAATCACAGCAAAAACTACGCAAGAAATACAAAAGCAACCCAAATTTTGCCTGACAAGAAAAGTATTGATCTAAATCTCAGCCACATGGCACATGGGATGTCCTGTGTACAATGGTGTCATCATGATTTCATAAGTGATTTCATAAGCCTCATCCTAAAAATGTGAGGCTGACTCCACTGGGGCAGGCTGAGCAAGAGAAAGAGCCGTAGGGTAATGGGGAGCAATTCTGGGTGCAGCCCTTTCCTCCTTAATACTGAGTCCCAAACTCACATAATGGGTTGTGTTCACATGTGGCTGAAGGCACAAAAGCCCCTCCCCAGGCCACTGTTGCAGAAACAACCAGCACTTTCTGCAGATGTCTCATGTTGCTCAAGTATTTTGTTGAAAGGTTATTGCTGCCTGGACACACAGGGAATGCTCCTGCAGGGAGCAGCCTCCATTGGGCTCGGGACAATGGGTTTGGTTTGGGGCATAAGGCTGGATAAATGGCTGAGAAAGGCACAGGGCATGCCAACAGGGGTGGATAGTCCTGCTGCAAACAGCAGCACAGCATAAGATGAGGGGCTGTTCGTGGCAGTGACAGAGTCCATTTCCCATTTTCTCAGCATACCAGGTTTTTTTCTGGGCTTCAGGGTCTTTTTAAATAGTTTGAGTGCTGTTAACATGTCTTTCAGCAGAGCTGCTTGCTGTAGCTCAGGACAGTTTGTCAGAGAGACATTTGCAGCCACAGCAGAGCTAGACAACTGTTGCTTGTCAGGACAAGAGGTCAAGTGTGAGCCACTCCAGAGGGAGGCAGGGAGCCAGGACAGCCACCAGAGATTACATGTTCCTGGGGACACTGAAAGGCAGCAAGGAGTCTCTTTTTTACAACCTACGGTTTATTTTTCAAAGCGGCTCCAGCTGCTGCAGCTGGGAGTGTCCTTGCTCTTGATCAGACTTGTGACATGCAATCCTCCAACAGATTTGGTGATGCCTCACAGACCCTCATTCAACTCGCCCCTGCCTCCAGCCTGCTGATTTGGAAAGGCCTAAGCAAGCTCACTTAATTTACTTTTTTTGTAGAAAATAAAAAGCATCTGCCCATTCAGTGTAGATTGGATCTTCTCATAAGTCAGAGACACTGCAAGCTGCTCATACAAATATTTGCAGTGACACTAGGATGAAAGGAGCCACATCTGGCCCACTCCACACCCTCTTGTTTAAACAGAAGCACACAATTCATATGCTTTAGTTATAAAATAGTAATATCCTTTAAATTTGCATGAAGTGAACCCAGGAATCTATAATTAGAAAGAGAGTTTCTGGAAATGCAACAAGGAAATATTAATACGATGCAAGTGATCCAAAGCCTACAGCCCCATAGAGATATGTTGTCTAAAACATTGTATTAGCTACTTTTTCTCTCTTAATCCAATAGGGCTGCATCTCTGGAGCAATCCTTTGTGAACATTTAGCCTCCTTGACCATAAATCTCAGCTGTTTGGCACCCAAGTTATTAAATTATGTTTGTGTTGTTATATCATAACATGATGCTTAGCCATATATCATGCCCCCAAGGACAGCATAGGACTGGCAAATGGTAAAACAAAGCTCCTCCTTCCAGACCTCTTAAAAGCTTTGAGAATTTCTGTAGCTTGTTGGCAGCACTGGCCTGTACTTTGAATTGTGTATGATTTCACTTAGTAATAGACCATGTTACATTTGCTTTTTGTCTAGGTCATTACAATAAGACTACTTTTACAAGAAAAAACAAATCAGCAGTGCTAGCTCACAGTAGTTTCTTATTACAATTCTTAATTGGCATTTCAGAGGGGCCATAAATGTTGTGTCATCCATAATAAAATGCTGGGCACTAAACAGGAGGGGGGGAAAAAGTATCATGGCATTTAATTATTTAAGGTTTAAACTCCACAGCATAATCCTGTGAGGGTGTTCTCTCCTCCAGTGCAGATGGAGGGATGGCTCATTCAAGCAGCATATGGATGCTGTCTGTCAGGGGGCTGGATGCTAAGGGCCAGCTGTGGTTGCCTAGCAGCTCCTGCCTGCTGACTGGCCCCTGGGTGCAGCCCCTGGCAGTCGGAAATCAGGAGGTTCACCCCAAGTAAGGCACTGCTCTTCATGGTGAATTATGAAGTCGCTGTTCTCTCTCTTGACACTGGAGATGAATAAAACCATCACATCTTGCCTCGAATCATATTATGACTACTTCTTGTGGTTTGGTTGCCGTTGCTCTCACACTTTGCCTAAAGATATTTTGGACCTCCAGGGGCTAAAAGCCTTCCTGGTTAGCACTGACACTTCCAGACTCACGTTTGGCTGTGGTGCCAGTATGTGTGTGGCCACAGATGTTGTACAATTGCTGCAGGCGCCTCCAGAGGAGCCTTTGCAGGAAAAGTTCCTGCCAGGTGTACTTCTGCCCCTGTGAAAGAAGGAATATGGACAATCCCTGACATCCAGCAGGGGAGTTCCACACCCTTCTTAGATCACTTTCTCATTGCTCCAGCTTTTGCATGCGAAATTCTCGTAAAGTAATTTTTCTAACAACCTCAAAATCTGAACTAACACTGTAAAAGTGCCTTCCTCATTTTTATAATGGCTTTCTAGTTATCAGTTATTGGGGCTTATTATGTGAAAATTAGAAATACATGATTACCAGCAAATCCATTCTCTCAGCTGTACAGACTTTTACAACCTGACATAATCTCTTAAAATCTGAATTGCTTGCCACAAAACAGACCCTTTTTTCTTCATGAAGATGTCAGAGAATTTCAATTTCAGCTAATTCTTGCAATCCTAATGAGCTCCCTTCTCTAAGGAACTGTCAATGCTCTTCATGCTGTAATGGTTCCAGGAACAATTGGAAACCACTTGGATAATAACGTAAGGTTTTTTAGATCAATATCACTTTTGTAATGCGAAACTTTTGCCAGATCTGACTATCTAAGCCATGCTCTTTCTTTTTCTTTGCTTTTTTTGTGAGGGTTTTGCTGGAAGGATCCTAGGCACAGAGAAATCTTGATGCAATTATGCCAACTAAGACGTGACAATCAAGAAGTTGATGGAGAGAGTCCTTTATATGATACTGGAAAATTCTAGTGTTGCAGCATTGAACAGATGATTTTTAAACAGGAGGCTGCTTCTTTTATGCATTTGACATGTTCTACTTTTTATTCTGTAAGGATTGCATACTCTATGAATCTGACTGGAGGTAAACATGTCTTATGAGCCCATTTGAGACATCTCTTCTGCTTGTGGTAATCAGTAAACATAGTAAGAGTTATTTTATTTGTGTAGATTGGAGCTTGCATTGACAAAATGGGCTTTTTTTGCTAACAAGTTATCCTGATTGAACTGTATTACATTCCAGAGGAATAAATATCAACTCAGGTGGCAAGGGCATTCCTAATCCAAAAGCTGCAACACTGACTGGTAGAAGTTCCTGGACTTCAAGAGGCTTCCTATTTGGCACAAGAAAGGTGGATACACAACTGCTGTCATGAAACTTACATTACCTGTCTCCAGACAACTATTTCTGAATTGATTTCTTGTTCACATCATCTCTTAGGCTTTTTTTTTTTCCTCTGTAGAAATGCCAGCCTCCTGTTCATGTCAGGATTTCCAGAGCTCTGGAGTTAGTTTCCCTGGGTGATACTGCAACATGCCTCGTGGCATTTCAACCATATGCTGTACTTTTCCAGAGTAAATCTGCTCAAGGTCTACATGCCTTTGAAAGCTTTAGGATTTCCTTTGATCTGCTATGAAACTAGAGGATAGCCTGTGTGGTTTTCAGACATCTCTATTCTTATGTGAAGGAAAAGCATGGGTACCTCCCATAGGCATCCTTCTGAATGGAAGAAAAGAAGTTCTCAGGGAAATGTCTGTAGTCTGCCCCAAACCCGTTTCAGATTTATCAGCCTTGCACTGGGGAAGGTCCTGCCCTTCTACGCGTCTTTTGAGGATTTTTTGGTACTGTCTTTGGGCAAGGTGCTGTATTTTTATCCGTTTCAATGAGTCCCTCAAGAGTAAACTTTTGAGCACAATAAAGTAGCTGCTGCTGAGTATCATTACTTGACCCACCACTAATAAGTGCTTCCAGATTAAGAAGTTCCCACTGTTCCTGCAGTCTGGGCTCTGCAGCTGCCTTGGGCATGTTGTCCCTGGCAGGGCTGTTGTTTTTATGCTGCTTCTTTCTGTGCTATTTTAACACCATTCTTTTGTTGTTCTCCCTATTCAGCCCATCTGCTTTTAAAGCTGATGTAAGGTTGCTGTTTCCTAACACCACTTTTAAACAGGACAGTAAAAAAAAAATTGCAGTTCCCAGTTTAGCCCCTGCTCAGAACTTTAAGGCCCCTCCTCCTATCTAATCAAACTTTAATTCAAAAAGCACCAGACAAAAGCTGCAAGCATGCTCTGAGCTGGGTAAGGTTTCCAGATCAGGGTTCATTCCAGTACAATGGGTGTCAGAAAGGCTCATGTCTCCCTCTGTGTGAAGGAGCCTTGGGTCTGTTGGGTTTGTCTCTGCGCCACAATTCACAAACAGTGAAGGACAGTGGCTCCTGCTCTGCTTGCAGTACAACATGCTCCTTTGCTGAGAGGCTGAGGGGGTGGAGAGGTCTGTCCAGTTTACTGCACCATCTGCTCTGTTCAGCCAAATCACTTAATCTTAACCAATTTCAAAGGGAATGAGGTCAAAACTTCAGAGGTGACCTTAACTGTTCATAAAATATTTGCTGTCTCAGATGTTATGAAGAAAAGGTTATTTCAGAGGAGCGGGGATCACTTGCCAGGATTCCTCCTGACACCGAAATGCACTTCCTTCTCCTTCTCCAAATACCAGAAAGCTCATCACTCCTCAGTCCCTGGCAGCAGCAGGAACCCACCCTTATAATCTCCCCCAGCTTCCTCAGCACTTCAGCTTTCTTGGCACCCCGTGTCTCTGGATTACATGCTCATCTTCTTACCCATATCTCACATCTTGAGTGCCCAGGATGCACCTCTGAACACTTAGAGAGCTTTACCTCTCTGGGTGTTTTTCATTGCCATACATCCTATAATCAGCTGGGACCCCATTTATCTATCTCACCTAGACCCCAGTGGGGTGAGAGCCATTTGGGAGACCTATTCCAGGTTCTCCCTCAGCCAGTCCTTCCCTGCCCAGGCCTTCTCCAGATGTATACTGAAAGTGCCATTCACTGGCTCCCAAGCACTTCCTAGCACAGGGGTTTCTCAAGGCAGGATTCTTCCTTTTCTGTAGAAAAAGATTACTTTGTAATTTACAGCTACAGAAATACTGCCTTTTTATACACAATACCCACCAAAAATCCTTTTCCTTAACATTTGCCTTTGCCCAGAGCTCTTCAGGACCTTTCTCTTTCTTGTGACTGGTCATGAGGAGAAAGCACAGGCACATTTGGAGCATGGGGACAAAAGCCTTTCAGAGCAGAGTACATTGCTAGACACACCAGCCTAGATCTCAGCTGAATCCTGCTTTTCAGCAGGAGGGGCTTCTCCCAGGTTTGGATTTCCCCCAGAAGGGGTGGTGCTTCCATCTTCTGGATGGCCCATGACAAGCAGGACTGAGCCAACTGGGGCTTCATCTCAATTCTGTGACAGAAGGAGACAGAAGCCCAGGCTGGGCTTTGAAGGGGAAGGATCATTTGATGGTACAGACCTCTGATCTCCCTTCAGAAAGGGAAGATGTGTGATATTTTTATGTTGGTAATTTTTTGGAGGGAGGACAGTGCCTAAAAGCCAGGCAGATCAGAGACAACCAGCAGCATAAGTGCAGTTGTGCTCCCTTTGTGTGGCAACAAGAGAACAACTTGTGCTATTTTAGCACCACACCCCGGCTTGAAACACAGCCAAGCAACAAAGGATATCAGCAGAAAACCTGGGGATGCAAAGGCTGCTTTTTATCAGCCTCTTCCGTCCTACGTAAGAGATGTTGATTCAAACCTGGATGTTGTTCTGCCAGGACTCTCTGTCTGTGAAACATCAGATGCCTGAAAGTTTGTCAACATTTCATCATCATTTAATGAAAGACATTGCCTTTTCCTATGAGCCTTGCTTCGCTCTGAAACAGAAGATATGTTACTTTTTTAATTAATCTATTCTTAATGTCCTTTAATCACTCTTTCATGGCGATAAGAGGGCTTTAAAAACTCCACAAAGAAATTATCTTCTTTGATGAAGCTCTAGATATGCAAGCAGGGTTCTTTTCATGAGTTGTTAGTCCTTGGTGGCCTTTCTTGAGCTTGCTTATGGTTCTTCCCAGAGAATATGATTGCCATGAAAGGAGAATTGGCATTTCTGTTTAGACAAGTGTGTGGGTTCAGATACTTGGAGACAGATCTGCTGCCACCAGAGGGGGGATGTTGGGTTTGGAAAGAGTGCTGTCTTACAAAAGGGAACAAAGCTTTTTGAAAGTGTACAGACATGTTGGAGCCTAACAAAAAGGTCAAAATTTGCTATGTACAATGCTTTGGCTGCTTTTTGGCCAAAGGCTTCTGCTGAGCAAGACTTTTCCACTTCATATGATTTTTACTTTCTAGTGGGACATCTCAGCTCCCACAGGAGTGGAGGAGTACAAAAGTGATTTGATTTGCATCAAGCCCTACAATCCTAAGTCAAATGAGAATCCAGAGTGCTGCTGCCATCAAGATCCTCTGACAACAGTGAAAAAGTCCCCAAAAAACAACAGAGCACCATTCCCACAGGAAGACCAGGCTTTTGCTGGTGGCGCTTTCCATCTTTCCCAGTCAAGCTCTCATGAATGCCATACAGCATCAGCACTAACACAAAGCCCATTGACTCCATCCTCTCTGGCACAGAGCCTTCTGCCAGGCCCCCCGCAGTTGCTCTGATTGCACAGGATGCAGAGGAGTGAGATCACTGTGTTGAATTTTGAGGAATGGCCAGCAGATGGGAACAATCAGATAAAGCCAGTAACTATCACTGAGGAGGAAAAAAATCTAATTAAATTCTCGTGAGAAACATGAGAGCTAAGGAAGAGCTTGCTTTCTGGTGCTGTCCAGCCACTGCTTCAAACCTTCATCCAAATGAATGAAGCCACTGCACAGCCCACCTGCCTGGGCAAAGGATCACAGGGCAGTGTGAAGGCAGGCTGGGAGAAGCACATCCTCTGCCTCTGTGAATACAGGAGTGCCTGGAGGAGGTGGCAAACACCTGCCTCAGATCCCTCCTGGACAGCCAGCGTGTGCCTCCAAGGTCAGCGAAGCACAGAAAGGCTGCAGAACAGGGCTGCTGGTTTTGGTCAGGCTGGCAAAGGAGAAGCAGGGAGAGGGGAAGGAGAGCAAAGCTTTGTCATGGTGTTATGAGGACAAAGAGTGAGGCCAGCACTGTGAAAGGGGCCCTCAGACCTGCCTCCCTCTTTGCCTGGTGTGGGAGCACAGCACTGCTCAGGGGAGAGCAAGGCAGAGGTACTGACAGGACTTTTCCATGGACCCTTAGAATTCCACGTCCTTTGAAATAGACTCTGGCATAAATGAAAAAGTTTGTGGCAGTGCTGTAAGCTCTGTGAGACAGGGACCATCATTTTATCTGGCATTTATACAGTCCTCATCACTGCAACAACCTGGACAACAACTGAATCTTTTCTATACAGTTGCACTTTTAAATGGTCTGGTAATTATTAGTCAGGTAACAACAAACATTACTAGCAAAAATTTCAATAACTTTCAAGATGAAACAAACCAGTGGAGCCGGTGGTTCCTATTTCTTACTGTGAAGTTAAGTTCATTTCTAGACACTATTTCTTTTTTTCTTCTCAAATGTAACTTAATTCAAAAGAGGATGACATTGATTACTCCCCAGGCACCTTTATTTTGTCTGTGCCTGATGCCTGCAGGAGTCTCCCATGGTGCTATAATGGTGTATAGGGGACTATTTAGGTGAGTTAGTGCTTTTCCAGGTTGCAGCTCCAGTCCCAGATTTCTTGCAGAGTGTTCTATCTCCATGGGGAGCTGCACAGAGGGGCACAGCAAGCACAGCATCACAAGGGAAAATCACCCTCTTATTCACAGAGAGAGCAGATCAAAAGGACTTTAAAAACATGCCTCGTCTCTGGACAAACCTGGAAAAAGTAATTCTGAGCACGTCTGAGGCATGTGCATCTCCTCCAAACAAAAGTACCTTAATAGCAACAAGTGTTTTTCGTCCCAAACTCCAAAGAAATTTACATCACTACTAGATATGTACAGGTCTTTAAAAGAAGACATGCAAAGGTTGGAGGTTGGTTCACAGGCTGATGCAGAACTTCATCCTCAGTAAATGACAGCAGGCCCCTTGGGAGAGGTTAGTACTGTCATCATCATCACCATCACTTTTTAGTTGTGACAAAATGAGACAAATTACTTCAGTTACCTAGCCCAACAGAGTCATGGTGTTCATAAGGGAACATAGCAGCACACAACACCTGGAGGCATAAAGAAGTGACTTTCAAAAAAAAGCACTGGAATTTGAAATGGTTCCTGTGCAAATAAGGTATTGCATCAGTGACACTTTGTTCTGGTACTTAATTTCCTGGCAACATTTACCACACAATTTCTGTTCCCTGGCAATAACTAACAACACTACCTGTGCTGTTGCAGATGATTCAGTGGTTTATACATCTTCCTAAAAGTAAGTAATTTGTTTTCTCAATGGGATGTATTTGCCAGAGATTTTCAACTGTCCAAATAACCCCCTCTCAGGCTCATGATCTCACCAGCATGTACCCATTAGGCTGCTTTCCAACCCAGAAAGACCATGGTGACATTCATTGCTGAGTGCTGGCCTGTGCTCTCGTGATGAAGAGCTAAGTTGAAGTTGGCTTGAGAGAGAAGCAGTCAGCTTGGAGGAGTTTAGCATCAGAAATGTTTATATCAGCTATTTCTGTGAACTAATGCGCAAGCAGGGCTGGCTGGGTCAGTGTTTGGCCGACAGGATGAAGAGGAGGGTAAGGAACATGGGGCGCTTTGTTTGTCCTTTTACATCCATCTCCGAAATAAATGAGATGCTTGCTCTGGCCTGAATCTTCGCCTGGGACAGGGAGACAGGACAAAGAAAGTAGGAAAGCCGTAGCTCTTAATCTGCTCCATTTGTGTTACAACATTTGCTCTCTGCCTGCAGCTCACACACAAGTGGAACAAAGCCTCTCAGGGCAGCATTGCAGCATGTGGAGAGGACACAGGACACCTTCCTCACTGGGCCACATGCCTGGCACTCAGCAGGTGCCACCCCAGGGCTGCATGTGCATGGGGTGGAGAGCACTGCAAGTGTAACACATTTTTGAGAGAGTCTTGTACAAAACCCTTCCAAAACAGGCTGTGCCTTTCCAGTCCCACCATTGGCTTTATCCCCACCATAGTTTTTCAATAAAAGGGTTTATCTGGAGAAAACACATCTCTGTTAAAGCTGAAAGAATTTTCCATTTGGATAAATCTTCTCATTGAAAAGTGCTTTTTGGGAAGGGGGAAGGAAAAGAAAATGTTTTGAAATGGTCAAAGTATCCCACGCCGCTGATTTCTGAACAATAAATCCATTTTCTACTTCAAAAGAATATTTATTGTTTTGAAAATGTGTAGTATTGAAAAAGAGGTTTAATCTAGAGAATATTAACATTAAAATTAATTATTTGCAAGCAAGCAAACGTGGGGGAGTTTTATGCTTCTTAATTAAAGAAGTATCTTTTCTATCTATAATCGTGTTGCAGAATATTTTTACTGGTTTTGAGTTTTAGTCCTGAAAATGACAGGATCCCTGTGAATACTTTCACAGGGACTGGAGAAAATATTTTCCCACACAGCTCTATGATCAAAACCTTCAGATGCCAACAAATTACTGATTAGGCTTTCCTGCTCTTGAGCAGGGATCACCATGTTGCAGAGCATTTCAGGATAGAGCAGAAAGCACCTCTCATCATATTGTTAAAGATGTTTTTCCACACACAGAGCAAGTATGTTCCCAAGATGTCTCAAGTGAAAGATTCCAAAATAAAGAGCAAAGTAAACTTAGTAACCTCTGACTCTCAACCTCTGTGACTTGAGTCTTCAGATGTTATGAAACTGGCTTTAAAGCTGCCTCTAAAATACATTCAGATATTTAACTTGCCTTCTTGATTATTTTGTAAATTCCTTGACTATTTTCAAGCTTTCCAGTAAGTGTGCCAGCACCAGAAATTTATCTCATCAATGCGTGAGAGCTGCGAGCCCGAGCAGGGAGAGCTGCCCAGGGACACTCACAGGGAGGCAGGGCAGGGGGGCCTCTGTAGCAGTTGCCATCCTTTGGGCACTGAACACTCCCTCTGAAAACATCACCAGGCAGCCTTCTGAAAGTTCGTGCCTCAGGGCATCTCCCAGAGGTACCAACACCTGAAGATGGAAGAATGATGAGACCTGCAGCAGAGAATAGGCCTGGCAAGGGCAGTGCTCCCAGCTCTTTGCTGCATCCTTTCTCACTCATGTTTTCAGAGTATAACAAAGAAGTCTTTGGCCAGAGTAAGTTTGATAACAGTGAAAAATGGGTCACAACAGAGAATATCAAGCCAGGTGTTTGCTCTGGGTTCTATAATGACAGACTGGAAGTAAGATTCATTCAGCTCCAATCAAGCTATGAGAAAAAAAGAGAACAAGGCAAGCCTGGAACCTCTGAAAGTCTGCCTTATCTCAGTGATTTCATCTTCAGTCAGAAGAGACCAAAGCTCTGGGGACCCTTATTGGATCTCTGGTGATTTCAGTGGTGTTCCTTATACAAACACTGCATAATTAGTGTTTTCTGCAGGAAAGCTGGCTTACAGCATTTACAAAAAAAAATCTCACAAGCATTTCACCAGTGCCCAAATCTTATTTCTGTTGCCAAAACAGTCTGCTAGCCTGTAACCTTTTTCAAGGCCTTCTCAGGGCCTGACAGTCTAAAGATCAGATCTTCCTTCCCTCTTTCTCTTACAGACCAAGAAAAAATGTGCTGATAGCCTTTCATGTGCTAGGATAAAGGATAGTTGACAGAAAAAGTATGGAACCACAGAAAAAAGCAAGGCCACTGCTTTTATAAAGGAACACGTTGTTTGGCAGTTTGCTGAGGCTTGCTCTTACTCTTTCTGAGTCAGGGTCCTTTGTCTCTTCAGCCCTGGAGAGAAAAAGAAAAGAGCAAAAATGTAGCAGTTGCTGTTAAAAAAAAAAACCCTACAATTTACTGAAATGTAGCATGGTTACTCAGCTTCATTTTTAATTAAGTTCCAGATCCAGGAAATCCATTCATCACAATTCTGGAATGCTGGAAAACTCACTGAGGAACTACAAAGGGCAGGTAAAGCAAAGCATTTAAAATAGTTACAGATGAGCTGATAAGAGGCTCAAAGAAACAGTTAAATTTGTGTGCAGATAACTCAACCACAGTATCTGGAATGTATAAACATAGCAGGTTTTTTTTTTTTTTTCTTCTGGCCTTAAAATTTGATCCAAGCCTGGGAGTTAAAAAGTCCCATTTTGTGTAATCAGGTTCTGGTTGAACATGATTGCTGAATTATTTTAAATTGAAGACACATGTCTGGATGTTGAGTTCTGTATATTATTCCAGGATGGTGTCCATTAGGTCTTATCCACAGGGGCTATCTTCATTCCTTATGCATCAGGATTAGCAAAAGGTGAATCATGAATATGGAGACAGTGAAAAAAATGTGGTACTAGTTAAAGGGTGATTTTGGAAATTATCTTGCATGCATTATTCAAAACTTTTCAGTCTCTATTGCACAGAGTCCCTACGGCTGTTTAAAAGTGTTATTTTAAAAAATGATCTTACAAGGCATTTGCATTCTTTCATTTTGAGTCTTGAATTTAGCAATGAACCAACATTTGCCTTAACCCCTTGTCAGTCCTAAAGCTTTCTCAAGAGTATGAGATGCTCATCTAATGGTTGTGTTGCCATATGCTGTCCTTCCATAATAGATCTGCCCCTGACCTCTGTGTTTTTATATTGCTTCTTCTACTGGCAGACAGACCATTACATGAATTGAAACATATTTTCATGGATATTCCCAGTGGTAACAGAGTATTGTCTCATTAGCTCCATGGGGAAAACAGTGTAAACCCAAAGCTGAGCAGCTCACCTATCCATATGGTAGGTGAAAAGAAGCATCCTTATAATATTTGCTGTTGGCAGTGATGCCTCCTGGATTACTGCATATACAAGTTCTGAGGCTGGTTTGTTTTTTCCTCTCTGGGCTGTCCAAACGCTTGAGTGGCTTTCTGACAGCTCCAGGAGTGGACTGGGTGGTTTTTAGGCCCGCTGCAATCATGTACCACAGATCAATCACTACAGGATGCTTCTGCCCACATCTTTTTCCTACTGCCTTCCCTTACACAGAGCTCCTGCAGGAAAAATCTCTCACAGTCTTCTGTCCACCAGAATTTTTTAATTAAAATGGTGGTTTTTTTTCTTTTTTAATCCGAACAAAATTGTCAAAAATAAGACTTTCCCTACTACTCACATATTTCAGTTTTCTCATGTTTGTAATGGGAATCTTATCTATTCCTTAATCAAAACTATTTGAAAAATCACATCACCCAACTTCTTCACAAGGGAAAACACTTCTGTCAGTTTGGGGAAGCCTTGATGAGAAAGTCAACTGTGATTCTGATATAATATTTCACAAAAAGTTGAAAGACATCACAAAAGCCTGCAGAGATGAAAAAGCCACAAAACAGAAAATCTGTACTCCTTGCAAAACATCTTGCTCAGTTTTCAGTCCAGGAAAGAAGAGAGTTTGCTGTGCAGATGGGCTTTCTGATTCAGTCGTGATGGTATCTCCATACACTGCCTCCTTCCCTCCCTCCTTCCCTCCCTGCTTAGGGAGGGAGAATCTGCTGGGCTTTAAATCTTTCTCAGCCTGGAGAAATTCTGAGAGGAGGAAAACAGCTGGGAAACACATCCATGCCTCCTGCAAAGGTATGCACCTTAAATATTACTGTGAGGCGCAGCATCATTTTCCAAAAATCTCTCACTCTCTTAAATAACACACAACCTATTGTTCTGAGCTGAGCAAAGGTGGAGCTGGCAGCCAGCATGTCTGAGGTCATTGAATAAATGGGTGTAATGAAGTAGTCATGGCTAATATGTGTTATAAGCTTAATATGAACCTGAAAATCCCACAGAGGAGGCATAATAATTTTTAGGAAGGATACTGCAGTAATGATTCTACATCTTACAGCTTACAATAGTGCTTAACTGTTTTGAGCTGTTATCATGATGTTATTTTAGGGATTTTCATTACAGCAGATAGTTACATTAAAATTGCATTAAAGTAGGCAGTTGCCAGACTTTGCTGGTGCCTTACTAAGACACACACAGAAGACACGTGTGAAAGCACTTCCCCTGCCACATACAAGTGGGTCATTTACAATATGGCTGGGGGTGACAGCTATAATTAGATTTCTTTCTACGAGCTCATTCTGGTGACTAACCTTGGGCTGCAAAGAGTGTGATACCCAGTTGCCTACTGCTTAGAACAAGGCTCCAAAACCAGCTTTTTTTCTGGTGTAGTTATAAAGGCAGGTAAATATTATCTTATCTCTGCAAGTTAGGAAAGTGGGACCCACAGGCACAAGTTGCCTTGGAGAGCACTATCAGTCTTACAGAGGTAGAAATAGAGCAAAATCAGAGTCCCAGGACATGACCCAGTCTGTCTGACTCTGCTGTTTCTTTGGCTCTTTTCTTCTCCTGCTGTAACCTTTTACCACATCCCTGAGCACCTTGCTGGCAGCACTCTATGTACTTTTGGGGAAGACATGGGAAAAAGACACTGGGTAGCTTTCCCAAGGCCTGGCTACCAAAGATCTTTGATGCATAAATTCCCTTCATCACGCTTGCACCATGCTCTGAGTCACTCTGGCTCTCCAAAGGCTGGCTTTGCCCATGCCTAAGGTGGATGGAGTTTTTCCCAAGTTTTTCTCATTGCCTGCCTGTTTTCTTTCCAGGACAACTCCCAAAAGACCCGCATTTTATCCTCCACCAACTTTAATCCTTGAAGTTTCAGAGCCACACTATGCTAAAAAATCCCAAACAAACCAAGAAACAATTCTTGGAAAACAATACCAGACATTGCTTAAACAAGAAAAGAGCTTATGCCAGTAGCTAAACAGGAAAGAAACAAAATACAGTTTAATACATTAGGCTACAGTATTAGTAGTTTTGTATGTTGATATAGATGAGTATTTCCACAGGGTCCAAATGTACTGACTGACTGAAGATGGATGAGTTTAAGGGAGCAGATCTGACAAGTTCACTGTTTAAAATTGAAATATGAGACAAGCAAGTGAAGAGGAACATGTACAAACAGGGCACATATCCCACTTTCAAGGGGACCAAGTTCCTTCATGTAGGCTGGGAACAAAGGAGTCTGTCTCTCAGTAGGATGAGGCTATTGGAAGGGTAAATGCTGACACTCCCATGGTCCAGCCAGAGTGTTATCCTTCCTGCCCAAACACAGCTCATCCCCTGTGCTTCTTGTATATGGATAAAAAAGAGAGGGAGTATCATACATATTCATACTCTCATGTATATATGTGAATGTGTGCATGCATATGGATGTATTTATATACATATAGAGAGTACAGCTCTATGACTTAACTGAGATAGATTCTGCAGCTGCTTTGTTTGGAAAAGCAGATCCATCACCACAGATCCAACCACCCTGACACACTTAAAATTGAATTTTATTCTGCACCTTAAAAACATGGAATATTGCCTCTTTGAAACAAATTTGCCCTTTGTTGTGCTGAATGGCATTGTAAAAGGGAACTATATCTCTTTCATTAAAAAAACTCAAACCCCAGCAGCCCTTATCAGTGGATTGTAACTGTTTATTAACCTGATTTCTGGCATCCTTTTTGCAAGGGAAGTTGGAAATCCACTCCGTGTGAAACAAACATCTTTGAAATTTTAATGCTTTCTATCTTGTATGTATGCTTCTTATATATATTCTATGAATGCCTTCTTGTTTTGCCAGTTTTGTTCTCAGCTAACTCCTGCCTTGCTAACAAGCAGCATCATTTTATGCTACTAGCAACACATACATATTTTCACCTGGGAATGAGGTCCAAATATCATAAAAAGGAGCAGGAACTGGATGACACTGGCTGCATTCAAACTGCCTGCAATTGCTCTCTAAGATGCAGCTCCTTCTCTCTGTTGATTTTTTTGGTCCAACCCCTCCCTGGCCAGGTCAGTGACCTTAGGTGCCACAGCATCTGGGTTGAACAACTGGACAGTCTCAGTGCAGTTCTACAGTGCCTCTCTCCCCCTGGGAAAAATCCTTAGCCAAAATTGTCCCACTTCACTTCTCCTGGCTTCTCTGGGCACAGAGAACACCAGAAAGCTCTGGTGGCCTTCATGTCTTCCAGGAAATGATAATATATCCCCTCACCAAGAGTCAGACAATGCAGGAAAACAATTTCAAGAGATATCATCAACTTAGTGACTGCCTTAGAAAGTCCTATACCTGTTGGTTTTGGGACATTTTATACATATCCTTGTATGGTTTGAGCTGTAAATGTAAACTGTGACCTAGATATGAGCTTGCTGTGGTGACACACAGCATAGGTGACAACATACACATCTGTGTGGAAGGTAGGAATAAGTATTGCTTATGGAAAACAGGGTTTATAGGATTCACACATAGATATAGATATAAATATAGGTGATATAGGCATAGATATATATATATATGCTGTTCAGAAAGGCAATGAAGTTGCTAATTATTTCAATAACATTCTTAGCTTCTGAAACATCATCACCTGTGGAGATTATGTCTTTTTTACAGACTAGCCTCTGGCTGCTCCTGTTCTTTGCTGTTCCTGCTCTTCCACTGGGAAAAAAAAAAAGGCAGGTTTTTTTACCCACACAAATCAGGCAGAATGACAAGAGAATAGGAAACACAGGGAGAGTAAATAGTGGAAACCAGTAAGCAAAACAGGATATATGGTACTGCAGAAAGTTTTAAGAATTTCTGCATTACCCATCAGTTATGTCACAGTCTTTCTAAATTAAAAAGGTTCATGTCTAGGAGCAGCTCATTACCATCCCTGTAAGAAACTCTTATACAGCAGATAGTGGAACAGTGTGAAATGTTACATCCTGAGGTTATTTTGTTCAGAAAAAATCCTTCTCATCATTTGGCTGTGTTAAACTGAGTTCTACAAAATAAGGGTGGCAAGAATAAAATATAGACAAGCTTTACAGCAGCTCCTGTCCTGTGAAGTCTCTGGAGAATTTGCACAGCAGGACAGTGTGGTGTGATATGAAGCTTTTCTCTTGCATGCAGTGAAGGCCATTGCTGAAGTCTATTAAAATCAAATTACTTTTGTTTCACTATGGCTTAAACCCAGTCACAACCTCCTCCCTGTGCAGATTACTGCAGGTAGCACATCTGCCAGTGGGTCTCCTGCCTTTAGTGTAGGATACCCTTGTCCTTCATTTTGAGAACTCCATATGCTGCTAACAAAAAGAACTAGGTCTGGAGAATGAGTGTATGTGTTTTGTCTAAAGGCTAAAATTGTTTAATTAGAGTTGGGGAATCCAGCAGTAAGCCAGATAGGATCTGACTCTAGGCATACTGAAGACCCTGCAGAAAATCTGAGAATACATTTTCCATCTTCTCTCAAATACCAGAAACATAACTCCTAATTTGTATGGACAGGCCTGTAGAAAAATATTTACACTGTGCAGATACAAGAGGAGAACTCTTCAGTCCTAAACGATTTAGCTATGTTGGCAAAAAAAAAAGGGGGGGGGAAACCCATCTAACAAACATGTGGTAAACAATGAAGCCAACAAAATGCTGCCTTTTGCCAGTGTAAATTAAGTCATCCCAAGAGGTGGTCTAAATATGCAAGCAGAAAAACCCCTTTTGCCAGTATAAGCTGTGTCTCCACAGGGGACCTTTGCTGCTTTTGCTGGCAAAGCTTTTAATGTGTAAACCAGAGTTGCTGATACTGCCTTGTAAGCACAACTGATAAAAAAAAAATGTACATGTATAATTCCTTTTGTCTGTCTGAAGTGGTCATTTCCACCCTGCAGCTGGACACTGGTGAGCTGCATATACATGGATGAGGATTTGGGTAAAGTGACCATGGGGAGAGCACTGTAATAGAGCAGGAAAATCCCAAAGTGAGAATGAAATGATAAACCACTGGTCATGCTAACCAATTATTCAGGTGTTGTTTAACAGGATTTGTGTAGTTGAGCTCAGTCATAAAATTATTGCTGCTGTAAATGTATCAGTGTGCTGTCCCACTGGTTAAGTCTTTATGGAAACACTGTAAGTGTTGTCATCTGAGGGGCAAAATTTCTTTGTCTGACTGGATAAATTGATGTAAAAACTCTGTTTTATTAACCACAAAAGTCTAATCCCCCATTGCTTTTCCCTTGTGTATCCATACACTTATCCTTACCTGGATAAGGATGTCAGGGGCTGTTCTTGTTTCAACGTAACGGGATGGCAGAGGTGATGACACACATGTAAAAGCCAGGTCTGATTTTGTAAAGCAGAATCTTCACCTCTCTGCTTAACCTAGATCACCTAAATTTTTTTTTTTTCTTTCTTAGAAAGAAAAAAAATATTGCTCTTTTGAGAAAATTTGCCTATTTTACTATTACAAGATGGGAGCTGTCCTACAGGCCTGATCCTCAAACTTCTGGGGAGAATTGTGCTTAGAGTTTTGCTTAACCTGTGCAAAAAGAGCCAGATGAATTTAAGAACAAAAGGTAGGTTTGAGCCCAGATTCAGACCAACATAAAACAGTAATTTCACTACTACATAATAAACAAAATAATATTTAGATATTTAATATATATAGTATACATTTTTGTGTCTTCACTAATTGTGTTGCAAGGAGGTGCTGTGAAAATTGTGACATTAACATAGTTTAGATAGCTTAACATTTCAAAGATCTTTTCTGTAGCCCCTGGACAGGAGACAGGATAGTACATTCCAGTTATGAGGGAGCAATGCTCACAAGGCAATCCTCATGAGCAAATACTTAGTGGCCTGACTACCTGACTATTTGACCTAAATATAAATATTTAGTAGCCTGACTAAGGTAAAATATCAGGAGAAGTTACGTACTTTCTCTTGAACATCCAAAAAATAAAAAAAAAGAGGAAACAAACTAAATAACATTTCCACTCCCGCTAAACTAAGCCAGGCTGAATGGGTGAGTTGAGCCAGAATAGAACACAGCCCAGAGTGATTCTGAGAAAAACAGAATATCATGGGAACACAGAAACAAAGATGCAGGCCTCTCATATACCTGCTGAGGAAAAGGAGGTGGCAGCATCATGCATGTGTCTTTGTTGGCATAACAGGCACAGAGAGGGGAGCTGTGTCTGCACCGGGTGATAATATTCAGTTGTAACCAATTTATTTACCATGTATCAGTTTCCATGCAGGAAGTTATTAATTTTGATGATGCCCAGCAATGATATAGCATTTTGCCTCTTCAGAGCCCTACACATGTGATAAGCAGGTGTGAGCAATTTGCCATTGTAGTGGGTGTCTGCAGCTAGAGCCATTCTTTCTCTTACAGCTGAAATGGGTTGCCTGCATACATTAAACACTGCAGTAATAATCACTCCTCCTTTTTAAACTCAGGTTTGGTTGATAACATGGAAGAACCATCTGTACATTTGAGATTCAGTGTGTGGAAGCCAGGGATTGTGGATGATGGGTTAGTGGTCTTGGATGTCCTCTGCATTTTGTCTGGTCAAGGGGGTCCCCATGGCTGCTCTGTAAAGGCCAATGTCACTCTTCTGCATCTTGTACTCTTGGGCTCTGCCTCATGCTACCCAAGGCAGCCCTGGAAAGCCCCACAGTGCACACCTGAGAGTGTCCTTGGACCTCCTGTTTGGAGAAACCAAGGACAGCACAAACCATCTCAAACTAAAATAGTGAGCAGCACAGTTTCAGCTCTTGTTCTGCCTCTGTCCCCGCTCCCAGATGTCCATGTGTCCACACAAGGGAGCATCTCTCCTTGCCACACACCTCACTCCCAGGAGCACCACAGTGATGGAGCAGGTGCTCACCACCAGGAGCCTCAGGCAAAGCAGTGCCCAAGAGCTGCAGAAGGAGCTGCAGCATCTGCCTACTTCTGGAAGCATCTGCCTACTTCTGGAAGCATCTGCCCAAAACTGAGAAGACTCTGAAGGGCTTGATATTAGACTACTTTTATTTTATAAGATATACGGAACAGTAAGGTCTTATGAAAACTCATGTTTGGAAAAAAGAGTCTGAAATGCAGACAAGATTTTTGCCTCACTTTTGCTTGACTGCACTTCTGCTTACTGTGACACAGAAGAGATGACTTCTGAGGTAAAGCTGCAAATTTCATCTTCATGGTATCAAGATTTAGTCCTGGAGATTGAAAAATCTGTCCACAGATGCATTGAAAAATCTGTCCACAGATGCATAGAAAAAGACCTCTAGAAAGGTTCATGGCACAAAAGAGTTAAACCCAAAATGAAAAGAAAGATCAAGTAGATCCCTATTCCTTCTACATTTAAAATATGGAAAATAGTGTCTTGAACATAGGGCATATATATTAGAGCTAAGGGCAGGTATTTAGATTTATTCTAGCTGACTGTCCATTAGCTGCATAAAATAAATATGAAATATTTCAGTCCAATATATTTAAAAGCCCTATTACCATGGAAATGTAAAGCATCTCCAGAGGCCACATGAGGGTGTCAAAGCAGTCTAATGCAATGAGGCTGCTCAGGGTTTTGAAGCACCCCCAGGTCTCTCCCCAGCACTGAGTGCTGTTTCTGTGTGGCTTCTCTTGCTTGATTGCCTGGTGTCAGGAAAAAACCTCCAATTGCTGCTCTTTGATACGTGCTGGTGTATACAAATTGCCCTTGCCAGGGCATGGTATAAACAGCTAATGGTAAATGCATGCATTTACCAGGGCCCAAGACCTTGGTATACACCTGCATTTGCCATTAGTTGCTCTCTTAATAATAAATTATTGAAGACATATTTCCTTTAATGTTTACCTAAAGAGGGAGCAGCTAAGAAAAGCTGCATGCACTGAATTCAAGAAGGGGATATTTCTTTCCTACTATAAACAGAACTGATTATAAAACCAGAATGCAAACTGAGCTCCTTACCCTTCAGTTTTGTATGAGGTTACATTTCTTTGCAAGACTCCAGTTTCTTCGCTTTTTTACTGCATTCCAACTCAGGGAGATATAAACCAAAGCAAACAAAGTACCCCCCAAAGGAGTCTCTCCCCCTTAAGCAGGACTTCTATTTTTAATTCTCTACAGCTTTTAAAACATTTGAATGGGAAGCCTCCATCAGTCTTTGGTGGAAAAGAATTCCTGCTGGTCTCTCAGGACATCCACTCCAGATAATCTCAACTGGCAGCTGAATATAAGACTGAGATCTCTTCTCAGATGGGTTCCTTGCAGTTGCATTTCAGCACTTTCTATCTTTGCAAAGAAATCCTTTAAACAGTCATATTTTCCTCCCTCAAAGACAAATTAGGAAAAAATTTTAAAACAGAAAGAAAACTTTAAAAAAAAGAACTACCATCTTGCTTGTTGGCAGTGAATATTCCACATTTTGTTGGTGCCTTTTCCCAAAGCATGATCTCAGGAAAACCCTGCACTGATATTGCTCTGGACAACAGCAGGAATGCAAGCAGGCACCCGTGATAGGAGGTCTGACACTGTTTTTACACATCACATCTCCAAAAATTGTTGTTTGCCACATTTCTAAGGGCCTGGACCCTCCTCTGTGCTGACAGCAATGGGACTGAGCAGGAAGCAAGAGAGCTCTTACACCCACCTCACAAGACAGAAAAAAATTGCAAGAAACTGAAATAATATTCTGTATTTCCAGCAACAGAGAAACAGAGTGGGAAAAAATTTTAAACATGCCTGAAGTGTTTACAGGAGGCTCCTTTAAAAAGCTTAAGCTCAAGCAATTTATCCGTCCTTCCAAGAATTTCAAGGCAGGAACTACCTCCTCATGATCCCCAAGGAAGGAACCAATTGCTTATCAAGAGTGAAAATGTGACTGAAATGTGATAGCAAAAAACAAAGAGGTCTCTAATAAATTAGAAATTCTTTCTTGAGCCTACAGAGTGCAGTCTGCTCGGAGTCTGGTTTAATCTGCTGCCATAAATAAATCCATTGAGGGAATTTTCCATAAGCTTTATCAGACAGCAGAATTCTGAAAGTCACATCACTGCACCCTGCATGATGCCTCTGGCAGATTCCACCTGGTTAATATTTATGCTGCAATCATCAGTGACTCCTTGAAACCTTTAGGGCAATATCACCACAAAAAAAAAAAAAAAGAGCCCCTGAGCTCCTGCAGATGGGCTATCATCATAAATTCACCCAAAAGTGGAAACTCAAATAACAGATGTGTGTTTATAAACACAGAAAATAAAGCAAATTACTCAGTATGCTTTCAAAATGCTTAGAGCTGCAAGATATCCTCTCACACAAAAGTCCATATTCACACTTGACCACACCAAGATAGCTTTCCAGCTTACCTGGGAATTTGGATTGCAATTGCTATTACCAAGAGGCAAATTCTTGACTGGATGTTGCTCTATGGAATGGTCTCTGGATGATTAACACCACCATTTACCTCCCTGAAGCAACAGTTTTTTCTTATTACCAAACTATGAGTGCATGGAGGCATGTGGAGAGGTTGTGTCAGATGTGGCAGCAGCTGTTGACAAAAACTTTATTTTTTAGACACCTCTCTGCCTTGAAATATGTTCAATGCAAAAGGCAGAAGAGGGGTTAAAAGCTCTCCCCCACCCCACCTTATCTCTTCCACACTCTTATCTGTCCAACGGTCCCTAATAAATCAGAGAAACTCTTCTTCCATCTGGCTCACTCTAAATTCCTCACTTCCACATGATTTGGGAACATTTTCCTGACCTTTTGTGACTTTTCTGATATTGCACAGAGCAAGAGGTTGAAAGCAGGGATGTTTCAGCTGGTTGGAGTTGTCAGAGATTCACCTCTCCTGACACCTCTCCTGGTCCTTGCTGTCTGCTGCTCTTTCTGCCTTTGAAAGGATGTGCCTAAGGAGGCAGCCCATGGGGAATGTCCAGCATGGATCCACTGCAGAGGGAGCGCAATAAGAAAGTACAAGGCTAAACACCTCTGAGCCTAGACACTGCTCCATGTGGTCCCAAGACCTTTGTGACATTTGTGTGTGATTAGCAAGAAGCATGGAGGAGCTGTGGAAGAGACAGATTTTGGCATATTGGTCAGTTGCCGTGGCAAATATTCCAGATATTTGTCCTTTGTCTTACAACTGGCCCTTGATGCTGAGAGGTGAGAGGTTTTGCCAAAAAAAAAGGAAAAATTATTGCTCCCATTTCCCAGTGTTTTCATTATAGTTAAGCACCTTTCTGCTCCATATTTCTCTCCCATTCTCCTCAGCAAGTCCATCACCTGAGGATGAGCCACCATCCCAGTTTAGGCCACTACTTAACATCCAGATCTTCTCCATCATCATCATCATCATCATCATCATCATCATCATCATCTTCTTCTTCTTCTTCTTCTTCTTCTTCTTCTTCTTCTTCTTCTTCTTCTTCTTCTTCTTCCTCTTCCTCTTCTTCTTCCTCTTCCTTCTGTTCTTCCTCTTCTTCTTCTTTTAGAAAGCTTACAAAGGCCATGTGACCTCTGCCAGAAGTAGCAAGGGGTTAGAGACACCTAGCCAAAAAAATCCCTCCAGGTATTTTATTTTTATAAAGTTTCAACTTCTCCTTGGCACATCCAGGAAAGGCTCAGGGTTCCTTACCTCCTTTAGGTCCCATCTCCAGCCACCAACCTGTTCTGCACCTCTTCTCTGTACATTTCAATGCACCTCGTACCAGCTGCTGCTTAAAAGTGTCCATGACACAGAGGAACAGTTGTTCCCTGAATTGAAATACAACACTGGATCATTTTGTTTAGCTCCAGTGATTGCCCAAAATGGCAAGGTAGAGAGTAAGAGATACCCAGTGGGACCAAGGTCTTCAGTGTTCAATGTGAGTTCTTTCTACAGGACTGGGGACATTTTATCCAAGAGTGCAAACCCAGTCTGGGAGATGGGATTCTCTGACAATGGTTTCCTAAATGCAGCCCTACTGCTGCTTCTTGCTCACATCCTTGCCTGCACAAGACTCTTTTATTTAATACACATACACATAACTTGAAAAATGCAATTCTTTGTTCTGTCTTCTGCCCTAAACATTAATTTTCAAGGAAAAGGTACAATGTGTTCATACATGAACTGCCACACTTATCCAAATGGTGGTACAATCCTAGGCATTTGAGTTAGTGGGCTTACATTGTGCATACATAACTGTGTGTGTTTTCCTTTGTGGTATAGGAATGGCTCAGTACAATAGAGGCATATGCATGAATAACAATGGTCAGGCAAGTTATTTAGTGGTGTAATTGCACTGGCTCCATTCAAGTTACTCCTGCTCTGAATCTAGTCCCTCATATCTGTTTCATATAATTATAAAACAAACAAACAAAAAATTTCATGGTTTTCAAGTCAGATACCTTTCACCTCAATAAATATAACATGAGAGAGTATAACCTAGAAGGAAGAGATCTGCTACTAGCAAAATTATTTCTAAAGGGAAAAAAAGCAAAAAGGAAAAGAAAACCAACCCTACACCAACATATGGTATTTATACCTCTAATGGAATGAGCTTCATAATTTATTCTGGGGTTTACCTTTTCATGAACTCTGTCTTGTTCCTGCTCATGAAAGATTTTCTGGTGCTTCAGATATATTAAAAGCACATCATTTCTGTCTCCCTCCTCTCATTTCTGTGTCTTCACACATTGATATATTTTTCTTGTGCACATGGCACAGTAATAGCAGTAATACTGTTTGCTTCTGCTCTGCTTTTTGTCTTAGGATCTCGTGCCAAGACTTATAAAGCGAAGAGCCTGAAGTTGAATTTTATATCCAACTGCTGAGGCCCTTAAACTACAGCCCAAATTTTGGAGGACTGACTTCAAATGGGATTGGTGGTGTGCAATGCCACTGCTCAGGACATTCATTGCCAGGGTAAAGGTTCAGCTCTCTCAAGCTTAAAGTTGCCCGTGAAGGTCTGGTACCTGTGGCTGCCTCTGCATCCCTGCGCCAGTTCTTTGGATGCACAAGTTTTGGCTGGATTGACAGGCAGCCACTCATTCCAGCCACAGCAGGGAACAAGGCCAGGCAGCAAGGCTAGCACCCAGTTTGATTATACAACCTTCATCAAGTGCTTTGGAAAATTCACACATCACAGTTATTTAGTGGTGTAATTGCACTGGCTCCATTCAACTTACTCCTGCTCTGAATCTAGTCCCTCATATCTGTTTCAGGGGCTTCCAAACATTTGCAGGGGCTTCCAAACATTTGTCTCATGTTCAAGCACATTTTTCCCTACCAAAGCCTTTGTGCAGAGCACCTAATACCAACAAAAGACTTTTGCTGACCTATTTGAAACATGCTACTGTCACCCCAGCTTTGAAATACGGCCTTTTGGCCACATAAATCCTGCAACTCTCCATCCCATCCCATCAAGAATGACAGGATGAGCAACAACCTCCCAGGGCAGCGGTGGTGGCTGCCCTGCTGGTGCAGCCCAAGCAGGGATGCCCTGCAGAGGGCCAGCCTGGGAAGGAGGGGGAACATGCTGCTCATGCCAGGAAAGGATGGGTGTCTGTAACCTGCCAGGGTTTATTTTTGTTTTCTTAACTGAAACAGCTCTGTTGGTATAAAACATGTGCTAAACCAGGCCCCAGTCTTCTAAGAAAATCCCAGCTCACATAGCCCCTATTTTATTCGGCCATCCATCTCATGTTACAGTTAATGGGAATAACATGTGATTCTCAAAAGACAAACTTTTGCCCAACTTTTCCTGTGTATATATTTCCCTCAAACCTCCAGATTTTTGTTGCATTCTCTTTTTTTTTTTGTTATTGTTAAATGGTTTCTATCATTTAATGTCAATTTGTCCTGTTTACTCAATGTTCTCACCAAATGAAAATGGAAAAATGCATATACTAAAAGAGAACCTTGGGTGCTTATCTCATTGCAAAAATATTGGTTTTTTAGGAAAGTGTGGTTCTGATAGAGTCACTTATTCTGCCAACATTCTCTTCCAATTTTTCTGTTTCCCTTTTCATCTCTGTTTTTCCCTGCTCTATGCTTTGCATATTTTATTGAGAAAACAAACATACTTCGCAGTCCAAAGACTGGATAGGATGCGTTCATATGAGAAAACTTCAGAGCATGTGTAGTTTATTTTTTGTGTAATTGATTTTGTAGTAGATAGAAGCTGTGGTATAAACTAACAGGATAATGGTTTTGATCAGTTTCCAATGCTTAATTACAAGTCTGCTATAACTAATTTCCTTCATGTGCTTGCAGCTGCTATGCTTTTGTCATTGGCTTATTTTTCTTTAAAAATCTGAAAAGCATCAAGTTTTTCTGTGAAAGTCGTCTGCCCTGATTGACTCCTGCAAACGCCTCATTACCACAGTCATTCTGCAAATCTGCAGAGCTGTTCCAAACCTTGCATTCAAGTAATTTCTCTTCTTTTTTTCTTTTTAAGGAGGGAAAAGTGCTCTTTGGAAGCACTGTGGAATATCTGACTTGAGACCCGTTTGCTTTACAAAGAAACAGACTTGTGGGAAAGCAGCAGAATTTACTGGGTTGGCTGCACCAGTCATTTGTAAACAATATGTATTTTGAAAGAAAGCAGTGGATGATGTTGGGGTGTTTGTCTGTTTGTTTGTTTTTACAGAGATACATGATATGGCCCCTTAAGCACTTTATTTTAATAGGGAAATCTGCTCAGTGAAATCTCCACTTTTTTTTGTGTTTGGTTTTTTTTTTTGGTTTTGTTTGTTTGTGTTTTGTAACTTTGTAACTCATTAGCTATGTGAGTAATATATTTACTTACATAGCTAATAGTACTCAGCTCACATAGTAAATATATTTTTTAATTAATAGCTATGCTAATATATTACAAAGCATAAAGGGTGGTAGTATCACACCAATATCACAGGGAACACTTGCAGAAGTTGGGGACAAAACTGATAACCTGAACTTATTCCCAAATCTGATAGATGTGCTGCTCTGTGTGGGACATGATGATTAAATCAATGTTTAGTCGATGTGTTTGGACCTCTCCCATGGCAGATCAATACAAAACTCACCCTGCTCATTCAGTGTGGGTTATGGTTGAGTACAAAACTGGATAAACTCCAGAGCAGGACTGGGCAGAATAGGACCCACAGATGTTTCCCCCCAATTTTTTCTCACTGCCATCCTGCCTTTTTTGTCTCAGCCTAAGGTGACCTCTCCTGTCCCTCCAATGAAACCTTAATTGGGCTTATTCTCATCTGGATGTTCAGCCCTCAGTAATGTCAGATGCTCCTTAGTAAATCTTAAGGCACTTGAAATAATACAGTCAAATGAGAACTAAGACTGCTTGATGGGTTTAAGAGCCATCAGTCCTTATTTTAGAATAGGCAGCTAAATCAGGGATGGAGAGGTAACATATATCTCTATCTCCTAATGTTAATGGAGACAACATTTTATATCAATGATTGCAAGCAAATGCAAATGTATGTAGATTGTTTACTTAGACAAGAGATTTCATACATTTATCTCTGCATTCCTCCTTCTTCCCCTATCTTTTCACCCAGGAAGAGATACTATTGTTATTCTAGTCATCTTTCTCTTGATTTTATTACCTAACAGAGCCATAAAAATGACAAGAAAATGGATTTTTCAGACAAGAGTCTCCTGTTCCTAGTGTAATTTCACATTGAGCTACAGATAGTGACAACATCAGATAGTTTATACATTTCTCCTTTAATTGTATACCACAGCCCCATTTTTAGTGAGGTACTCACCACTACATAATTAAGAAAGTGTTTAAAGTGTCTTAGGTTCTTGATGTGCAAAGAATTGCAAGCATGAGGCAGCCATTGCTGGAGATGCTGTGCTGGGTTGAGCCTGAATCTTTGCAGAGCCTAGGTGCTGAGAGGGGCACCAAAAATGAAAAATAGATGTGAAGGGGTAGCAGAGACCAGCCCTTGTCACAAAGCCACCAGGCAGCACAAGTCTATGGGAGGTTCTGTACTGGAGAGACACAGCAGAGGGTTTTTGTGAGGGTCTGGCAGATTTGGGCTGAGGATGGGGGTTTCATCAGGGATCTTGCTCAGAGCCTGACACAGCCCCTTACAATAAGCCTGATTCAGCTGAAATGTAGTAAAAGCTGAGAGCCAAGCGTGTTACCTTGTGACCACCGGGGTGGTAGAAGACTCAGAAGGAAACTGATAAATTGTGCTCATTGTCTCAATGCTTTGATTTTTTTAACAGGACAAAAATTCATCTCATTTTACTAAACAAAACCAAATACATTCACGATTTGGCCTTTTCTCTGGAAGATTTTGACTAATATTTCTGTGCTCTGCAAGGGGATTTGAATACCTCACACCCCATGGTTTTCCCTCCCTGGGGCAGCTCTGCAAATCCCAGCATAAATCAAAATAGCTAGCAGTAAAACATCAATGAGCAGATTTGCCTGGTGGTCTGCTAAAGGCTCCTGCCACAAGAAGGATCAGAGCTGGGCTGGGGAAGGAGGCAGCCGGGGTTTTGGTGCGGCTGGGTGCTGATGGATGTGGCGTTTGTCAGGGCAAGGGCACAGCAGAAGGGGGAAAAAGGAGGAGAAGAAAGGTCCATCTCGAAGAATGACTGAGAAGCACCACTCCCCTGGGAAAAATATTTCTTACATAATAAATATTGTGATTGATTTGGAGTAATGCTTAACAGATGTGGACAGAATATTCTTCCCTAAAATAAGATACTCTTAATTGAAACAATATTCCTTGTATCACTATCTGCAAATTTAAAGAGCTTATTTTAGCTTAGGGATAAAATAAGCTTAAGCAATGGGAAGAATAGCCATGTTACCAAAATTTTTTCAGCAGCTACCTCTCATTTCTCAGAACTTTTTGTTTCGTTAAGAAATTCTGCAGTCCAAGCTGGTTTACAGGGAGCTCAAAGCTGTGGGTTATATGTATTTTCATAAAGGCTATTTTTTTTTTTTTAGCAGCTGACAATAAAAAAAGGGCTAGTTCGTTTCATATGCAAAGCAAAGGATTAACTGGGAGAGGAACATTAATAAATTTCTTTCCTTGAAGAAAGAGCCAGCAGAGCTGCGGCTTCAATTTGATTTAGCCAAACATCATTGCCCCTTTCTTCAAAACACCCTGCACCCCCACCAGCTGGTATCACAAGGAGCATTGTTTGCAGGGAAAATCACATGCAGAATCGTATCTACAACTGGCTTGCATAATTACTCCATGTTTTCTCCAGAAGGGATCATCCTGTGGCAATAATTATGTCAAAAACGTGCCCCGAAGAATAATATTTCAGGCAACTGCAGCCATCAAGCAAATACGCTGTATAATAATGTTATTTTTCCCCTCTGAAAGCTCTCACTCATATTTGTATCTTGCCTGCCTGAGACCTCCTCCAAGGGAAGCAGCAGATTGTTTGTAAGGATAGCACATCTATCAAAGCAGGGGTGGTGAAGCAGTCCTGGCCAGGCTCTGGCAGCAGCCCCTGGAAGGTCTGGCTCAGATGCAGAGCTATGCTCGGACTTTGCCCCAAGCAAAAGATGCCACCTCTAATATACAGAACTGTCATGAATTTGTTTTTTGTCATAAATGAAGCATGGGTCTGTGCTTTAATTTTCCTCACTGCCCTCTGTCAGGTAATAACCATAAATATTGTCCTGAATCATTAAGTCACAACCTGAAATGTGATCCTGCCCAGTTCCCAATCAGACAGCCATCTGGAAGATGAAAGAAGTCTATTTTCATTTTAGAATGATCCAGACTCTAATTTGTAGTAACAGTCTTAACAGGCTGTTTCGGAGACATTAACCAGAGGCTGGTGGTGGCTGCTCAAGGAGGGGGCATTGTATGTGCTGCCTAAGGCATGTGTCACAGGCAAAGTACCCCGCCACTGCTCTGAGCTTGCAGCCTCTGTGGCTCTTTATTCCAGCCCCCTGCTTCTAAATGGGCACAGGTTATGCATGCAGGGTGACTGGAAATATACAGTGTCATAAAAAATGCCAACACGTTTGTAGGAGACAGAAAATAGTGTTTCCACAAAGCTAACAGTGGTACCACAGGTCGTATAAATGCCTCCTATCTTAAGGTTAATTCCATGCTGAAAGCAAATATTTTTTCTATGTATAAAAATGTATTTATACATACATATATCTTATGATTTTCTGGCTCCTGAAAAAAGTGTTTTCACCATCAAAGCACTCTTTTACTGCAAAAACAAAATCATTTTTCCTCAGGAGCAAAGACAAAAAGTAATCGAGTGATTATGTGGCTGAGCAAAAGCACTGCCAATCACGATCTTCTCATTGCCTATCTGAAACCACTATCCCCTCCTGGCCCATGATACCTTTCCTTGGTTAAGGACATCAAAGACCAGCTGGCCCGTGGTTGCCTGGGATGAAATGGGAAGCATGTGCATCGTCTCTCCCTGCCGAGACGCTGGAATGCTGCATTTCTCTGCTGTTCCCCTGACAGCTGCAGGCTATGGGGTTTCTGAGCAAACCCCACCAGGACTCAATTTTCCCACTTGAGGATGATACAGTTGTTTGGGAGCATGGTGGATCCACTGATATATACATGCCATTCTGTGACTAGTGGCTTAAAATTAAGCCATATTAGATTATTTCAGTACAAAATACTAAAAGGCTACAGCCTTAACTGTGAAAGTCAGATAGTTTTGTCAAAGATCTTTTTCTCCTTTCTTCCCATCTCTCAACAGCTCTTTCTCCCTCATTCCTAAACAGGGCTAAAAGCACCATGATCACTGCATCCTCATCCTCACTCCCTTGCTCTTCCAAACTTGCCAATTAAAGATGGATGCTTAGGCAGGGAGATGAGTGCATCCAGCAGCAGCCATCTCTCAGGCAGAAATTCAGAGTGGTGACCATTTGGCTGTGTCTCCTGTTTTCCTTGGTGTTTTATCATCCTGGGTTATGCCTCCTTTAAGGCTTACAGAAAGCATTTGCTATAACAGATGTGTGTATCTAAATGAGCTTAGCCCAGAGATTTGGAAATGACCGCACAGGGGTCTCTTACAGGTAGAGATAACTGAATTAGCATCCTTTTGAATAAGCCCTTCTATTTTTCTAAACTGCTGTGAGTTAGAAATGGTGCAGAGAGAAGATAAGGAGCAAAATAAATGCTGTTTGCCTGCATCTCTGCACTGCAGATATCTGCTAAAGCTATTTTCTAGCAGGTAGGATTGAAGTGTGTCTTGCACAGGGAAGAGAACAGGGAGGGTAAAATAAGGATTTCATCTTCTGAATGTTGTTGCTGAGGGAAAGCTATACCCTGCTGCATCCCCCAAAACAGCTTTAGCCACTGTGAGTGTCCTGTTCCCCAACATGGGTGACTCTTTGAAGCCTTTGTGCCCTCTGGGGCAACATTTCCCTTGTGCACACCACCACCACATGCATGGGTCTCCTACACATTTCCTATCAGACTGCTAAGATATTGGTGTTTCCATCTAAATTTCACAATGGCAGGAAGTAAAAGACACTCTGGGTGCATTTCCCCATGCATCACTGCAGGAGGCTTGCTGCAGCTATTATTTCCATCCCAGCAAGGGATTAGCTGGGGTCAGTCTCAGGTGCTCAGAGCTGCATGTGGCAAATGGAAATCTCCACTCTGAACCTGATACTTTAACAGACAAAACAGTCACAAAGCAGGGGAAAGGAAATTCCTGACCAAGTTCCCACTCTCCTGATCAGAAAATGGTCACTGGAAGAGTGAAATCCTGGATATACTGGCACAAAAGAGTTGTTCATCCCGACCTCCACAGGGCTTACATTCAACCACGGAGGTGAAGACGTCAGTGGAAAATCCAGATTTGGCCCCCTATTTCTATGACAAAGACACTATTTTTCCTTCCCTTTTGAAAAGTAAACATGTCTAAGTAGCAGCCACCAAAAATCCAGCAGGAGCACAAAGCACTGAAAGCTTTGCTAGTATTGTCTTTCCAAAAATATATAAAGGAAGCTCTTTTTCATTATTTTTAATTGTGAAAGCATCTACACTGTACTATTACAGTGCAATGGACTGAAAATAAAATCACAAGGATGATTTGGCATATCATACCATGTCTATTGAAAAATGTCCACTGCAACCCTTTGAAATCATTTGATAAGTTTTTATTTTGCTATTTTAAAAGTCACATAATTTGGACAAAGCACAGTTGTGATAATAGGGAGCATGCTGGGTCTTTCTACATTCCACGGCTGTAATAATGAAGCCATTAAATTACTAGGTCAGAGGCCCCAATTCACAAAGAAATAATACCAGTTTATTATTTCTAATCTTATTAAGTTAGAAAATTGTCTCGAGATGTAACATCAACCTGTAATGGCTGAAGTATTGATTATATTAACCCAATGCTCATGGATAATTCAAAGAGCCTGATTTCATCTAATTTCTGTAATTTTTAAAAGAGTCCAGCCCAATTTTTTATGGCAAACTAATCCAGAATTATTTCTATAAATAATGAAAATGTATTATAGGATTTGCCAGGAGTAAGCTAATAAAACATTCTGTGTGATGGCTAGTGGAGTGGAGTTTTAATCCTTTTATTCTTATTCTTTCTTGAATCATGAAATTTCTGAATCTTCTTTTTTTTCCTCTTTTTTTTTTTTCTCCTTTTTAAAGTCTTTCATTGTTGTCCCTTTTGGCAATATAAACCTGCATGTTACAGAAATATCCATGGATTTGCTTTGTTCACCTTCTAACTGAAATTGGTAGATCCTTTGAAGATTTTACCTAGATAAATATAACAAATAATAATATATCAGCTCTGACAAACTTGATTCTTCCCCAGTTTTTTACCACAGCTACACTAGCAAGGGAAATGGTGTAAAACTCCATGTCACTAGCTTCCCAGAAAAAAAATTGAATTGTTTTAATTTGCTCTCACTTTTTAAGAAATATACAGTAGTGTTTACATGTGCACAAGTGATGCATATACCCTTATTCTCAGAGGCACACCTGGATGTGGTTCAAGGTCCATTAAGCTCAATGGGAATCTTTCCATTACTTCATTGAGCTTTGGATCGAGCCTTGGGGGTTGCTTGATTTTAAATATACATTTTCTAAGGTTGTTTCTGATCTTTCCCACTGACCTTGCTCTGCACCACTTCCCCAGTTTCCATCCAGAAACCCCAGCTTGAGAAAAGCTGTGTTTGGGGATTTTTGTGCCTCCTTTTCTGCCTCCATCCCTGTGGCTTTCCTATCAAAGCACTACATGCATTAAGAAAATTAATGTGACTTAAGTTACTGAACCAACCTGAAGGCTAGTGCACTCAAAAATATTTCCTATAAGGATATTTATTAGCTCAGAAGACATGTGTGGGCAGAGCATGTTATTTAGTGACCTGTAATGCCCAAATAATGATCACAATAAATCAGTACTCATTACTATGTAAGGGAGGTCTGGATTGAGTGACTCAGTGGGTAATGAGGTCTAATTTAGTGCCATGGTATTATTTTACAGAGTATTTGGGGCAGGGGGCAGGGAAGCAGGGGCTGAAAGGGGTCTAATTACCTCAGATTTCTCGTGTGATGATGAGCCTCTAACTTTGGCCAGCTGCTTCAGCAGGGTGTTAGAGGTCAGGCCTTTAATTACTATTGGCTGCATTTGGCTACATTAAGTAAATAAATATTTAAGGTCTGGACCTCTAACACTGGGTTAAATGGAGCAAGACTGGGGCTAAAATCAATATAATGGGAGGGGGAAGAGCACTGAGGTAGAAGATGAAGAATTGAAGTCTTCCCGGATGAATGGACAAGGGGTGGATTTAGGTGTAGGGCTTGCTGGCAGCAAAACCCTGGGCCTCAGAAGGACCAGCACAGTCCATAGCATCTAGGCTAAAGGCCTCAAAACCTTGATTTTTCAGCTTTTACTTTGAGCTGAGATCCCAGAGGCATTGCTCCTTCTCTCCTCTCTCCTGCCACCAGGGTGGGACTCTTGCCTCTGACATGAGTGGGCATCCCTGCTGTCCACAGAGAAGAAAAGATGCACCACTGGAGACACAGAAGGGGGGAATCCCAAGCTTCACCCCAATCAGATTTTGATACAGTCTGCAGGCACCAGATCCCAGAAGCAGGCTCCTTTATAATGCATATGTGCATCCCAGGAGCAAGAGAGTCCTCATAAAAATACAACTTCTGCAACATCCAGGGCTTTAAGCCCTGTCTGAAGGTTAACTGCATGTCAACTACCAAAACTGGTAGTAAGCATTAGGTGCTGAGCTTGCCATTGGCAGGGTCCCTAGGTGAAGTTCTTGGAGTTGAAATCTCTTAGATGTTACTTACTCCATCTGCTGGAACAGCTTTGAGTCATTCCTGTTCTGGGAATTCACAAAAGCAAAGCTGAGTTCTTGCAAGTTGTGAGTCCTTGAATTTCAGGAATAAATGGGGCTTTCAGTGGCACATGGGGATCCAGACTCCAGGAGCCAGGCTCAGCCTATCTCCTTGGTATAAGAGTCCAGGATAGAATGGTATATTCTTCAGCATGCATGAAGCCAAACTGTCATCCCCAGAAATGCATACTCCTTCTGCTGGAGACTTGTGCCAGCTCATCTTCAAGGCTCTGCTTATACCTGTTACGTCTGGAAGCTAGGAACAGATGAGGCTCATGGGAGACATCAGTATAAATCCTGCCTGGAAGATTCAAGTGGAAACTAAAACTTTTTCTCACTCTAATACTCAAAGGAGAAAAGAAATGTTTTCAAAAATGATTCTACATACCAGCTTTCACTCCTTTTTTCCCATCATTCTCGCTCCAGACAGACAGAGTGAGAAGTGGGGAATTGCTCAGTAATTTCAGTTCCACTTTGCTTCAAGACTGAGCTTTGTCAGATTACTTTGAACAGATGCAGCAGAAAATCCCTATTTCAGAAATGTAGAAAGAAAGAAAGAAAGAAAGAAAGAAAGAAAGAAAAAGAAAGAGACATGATGTGCAAAGAACTAGGGAGAAAAACAGCAAGAACTGCTTAGCAGCAACCAGTGTGTGCAGAACAGTATCATGCTTCTGCATATTTCAGAGTAGAAATGAGCCATTTCTCTGCAGTGGGCATCATTTTAGATGGGAAGAAGAGCAGACAGAGACTAGGCTGTCTGTCCATAAGCTTTCCTGTTGCTAGTTGTGGTTACAGTTCATGTTAACTCTGTGTGCTGCACAAGGCAGGCTCTGACCCATGTGCTCTTCAAGCCTTGTCCAAGAAACATCACTACAGCTATTTTTAAATCACCAAGGAAGAGTTTCCTACTTAGCAAGTATCCTCTGATTTCCTAAAAAAATGACACCTGTACAACGATTTACATTACCTGAGTGTCCTTGTGTCAGTACTTTCTCTCTCCTCTCCCTCCATGACCTTAGTGACTGATTTAACCAAATTCTACAGAGCTGTAGGGATCTCAAAGATCTGAAATTCTGCAAATTTAATTAAATGCTCATCCACATAGAGGAGACAGGTCTCAATGGTTCCCATGCTGGCAGAAAGGCTGCAAACTGACCGCTCAAACTCACAGGTACAAAACATTAACAAGTCCACAAGGAGAACACTACTATGAATTCCCCAACCATAGCTAGAGAAAAACTGACTGGCCTCTTGGACATCAAAGACTCCAAACACAAACTACAGAGACACTGAAAACCAGATTTCATGGATTTTACTTTTTAGAATTCTAGCACTTTATTCTCACATGCATAATCCAAGGAGTCTACAAAACAAATTAAGAAATCTAGAAGAGATTGAGGCACTGAGCAGACTCCAGGGTGCAGATAATATACAGAGGATTTTTATTCTAGCTTCTTTTCCCTTCCTTGGCCTTTAAGTCCTCCCTCTGCTCTTTTGGAGGTTATCTGAGTGCTGATAAGTCTCAAAGGTTGCAGGTAATAGGAAGGCCATGTGTGTGATAATGCAGTATTATTTTTGGCTTGCTCTCCCTCATGTTTTTGTTTCTGAATAAAAGGGGCTCCTTTGTTCTAGGTGTGGGCACAGGCTGAAGTGAAATACCCAAAGGTCTGGATGTCTTTTTGACATGTCCAGTCAGCACTGATTTCTTACTGTCTGGAGGCCTTTGACACAGCAATCCATTATTTCTTGGTTTAATTCTTTATGCACGGCTTTTCATATTGATTACCTAACATCATTAGTTTTGGTCATTCCATACAAGAGACAATGGAAAGATCAATTTTAACCATATGAGCTAAAGGAACTTACTCTTAAAGCATCCAGGGACTGGAATCATTTATCTTCTGCTCTCTGAATCATAAATCTTTTACAAGTGCAGCATTAGATTCATTGTTTGCTGCAGCCACATGTGATGTAGTCGGGGATCATTGTAAAAGTGTCCCACATTGCACTGTGAGGCTGTACCCATAAAGCATATTAATGTACAGTATTGTCATGGAAATTGTCACAAGCTGCTGTGGAGGGCATGGTTTTCACAAGAGCTGTGCAAATCATCAATTGTTTTTAATTTGGTGGCTGAACTGTAAAGAGAGAATTTGTTTCCTTTAGATCCAGAATGAAAAATATTTCTTTCCTCAACTAATCAGAAAATGTTTTGCATCCAAGCAAATAATGTTTCCAGGCTTTTTTTAGTAAAGGAGAAGGGAATTTAGAAAGGAAGAACTAGTGTCACAATTGGAGATTGGTGACTTTTGCAGAATTGGGAAGAAAATGGGAAGTAGTCAATTTACATGCAGTAACTGTGGGTAAGGATCTCATGAAAAATATGGGAATGTATTATTCAGGCTGGCAGCTGCCTGTTTAGGACCCAGGAAAGAAGGGTGAATGCTGAGTTATAGGATGTCTCTTAATCACATGCATAGATACTGTATTGCTTTTCAAGATAGCTTATCCAAATACAAGAGGAAGATTTTAAGCCATGGCCACTCATACCCTAAGCTGCTACAGGGACAGATGGAGGGAGTGGAAAGACAAGACACCTCTGAGCACCTGCTCAGAGCCTGTACTGAAGTTTTCAGCAAGCAAAAAGTAAAAGAAGCCAATTATCATTCTTTTATAACAAACCAGCAGTGTCCAAACCCTCAGAGATACTTCAGCAAGAGGGCAATGAGACAGGTTGTTGTCGGAAGGTTCAAGCTTTGATGACCTGAGTTAATGGAGCTCTCCCACGGCACTGGTACTGTGGTTAGGGCTTGTCACTGGGAGGGAATATGATCCAAAACAATGGGCCAATCTAAATATCTCAGCACTGGCTACTTCAGACCAAGATCAACAGAGCTGTACAAATAACAAGAGGAAAGGTATTTTTACTGGCTTTGACCTAAGAAGTAGTCATGGACATCCAAAAGGCTGTACATTTGCATTTGTTGTGCATAAGGGTTCTGACCTCCCCAAGATATTTGATCCAGTTTTCCAGTCTCTAGAGAAGAGAGTTGGGTTGCTTCAGATTAGGATACAAATTTGAAATTTTGGATAGTCAATCGAATGGATGAGCTGAAACTTTAGAGATATTTCCAATTCAGGTTTTGTTACCAATCAAATTTGGAGAGAAATCTAAAAAGTACTAATTTATTTTCTTCAATCTTATTAGAAAGAGCTGTTCATTAAAAAAAAAAAAAATTAACACTTGCCAACAAGAGTTTGACACCCTCCTCAAGAGTTTCAAACAAGACATTTTATTCTTCCCAAAATTTGAACTGTTCTGCCTGGAGAGTTCCTTTGGGGAATTTGAGAATTTGCTGCTACATATCTCCTGACTGTAAAGTGCTGAGGAAAATAACTGAGAAACAACAGGACTGATCTCCTTCCAAGGCATGCAAAGTCATAGTCTCTCTCCTTCACTGCAGAGAAGTGATGTCCTGTTGATAAGGCCACCACTCTCACCAAAGACCTGTGAGTCATTTAGAGGGTTTAGATATTCTGGCCAATGTTCAGCTGGTGATGTCCAGTGGAGGTTCAAAATCCCTTTAGGAGACCTGTGCTGAGTCACAAGAACTGAAGACCTAGGAGGTGATAAGAACACAGCATGAATAAAAGGGTGATAAAAAAGCAGGACAGCTTCAAAGACTTTCCTTTATCTTGGACTGCAATACTTAAGAATGCAGCTTCAAACTTGCCCCCAGCTGAATTTATTTTTATTTCTTTCTTCCAGCTCTCCCAAAACAATGACAGATAAATAGATAAGTGCAATGCTGAGGGGGAAAAAACAAAAGACAACAAAAATAAAGGGATGAGATCATCCCGCTCAGGAGAGTGGGTAGTATGGAAAAGTCACACAGGCAGCAGTTGCATGGGGTGAGCTCAGGGAGGAGCCTGAAGAGGGGATGCAGTGAGGCATTACATGATCAGGAGTATCAGTGTGTCTGTGAGCAGCCAGAGGGACCCTCCACAACACTGACTTGCAGCAGAGGGGTTTGTCTGGGAAATGCTGCTTTTTGCTCTCAGGAAGCCCAGCCATTTCTGTAGATCTGTAAAAAATACCTTATTCATTCCCAGTAGCCATGTGATTACGAGATGGGGGTTTGGTGTTAAGAAACAAGTACATTGTTTCTTAAAAGGCAGACCCTGTGCAATCTACACCTGGAGCAGAAAATAAACTGGCTCTGAGGGAGAACATTTTATTCCAGCATGGCTCAAGATGATGCATGAAACCACCAAAGCTTACAGTCAGTGATGTCTTGGGAGTGATTTGATGTTTATGGGTAACCCTAACATTGCTTTTGTTTATAGACACTATTTCTAGAGTAATTTTATCTTGTATGGCTTTATGGAAACAAAAATCATCAGGCTACAGCTTTTATAGTACAGAGGGTGACATGGGTTTGATTTACGCTTCATTACATACCATCCTGCAAATATTACTCAGGTGCATAGTACTTCTTTTCCTGGTGAAATTCACAAAGGAAATGAGAGATTTTTGAGCTTGTGTGTATGAACAGGTAATTCGTGTTGGACTCACCTTGCACTTCTGATGTTTGTGCATCCTTAGGCATCAGAATCTTTTCCTTGGAAAACTCCCTCCAGGAACAGGCTGGTTCTTCTGTGATTTGACCCCTTAACTCTCTCACATCAGGGTGTTGCCCTTCCAGCATCTCTTTAGAAAGGGAAACAGAGATACTTTTTTTCCACCCTTGAGTATCTCATGTGCTTTGAAATTATAATGAATAAAACAGATTAACCACAGCCATACCACCAAAGTGAAATGACAGGCAGCACAAAATTGGGAATGTTCTGCACAGTGCCATGGGCTTGGATCCCCACCCTGCTCCTCAGGTCCTAGGGTTTTTCTGGGTACAAACCAATATATCCCACCCCAGTGAAGTTCTGAGAAGCCCAAATATAACTGAAGGGAGTAATTTGGTTTAAATCCTGCTGTGTAGGTGGGAAGCTTTTGAGGTAAGCTTTGAGCCCTCACAGAGTCCAAAGGATTTCCAGGAAAGTCCATTCCCAAATTTTCCCATCTATCTAACTGTCAACACTCCTGAAGAAGAATCCAGAAAACTAATGTGAATCATAATACTGAACTTCAGTCAGGCCTACAGCAACAGTGAGGTCCATCAGGAAAAAAAAATAATACTTTTACTTTTCAAGGATAGTCATTAATTTCCACATAACTGTTCAAAGTAAGGGGGGGAAGAAAATCTGTATTTTAAAAGGCAGTTTCCCTGCCGGAAATAAATTCCCTTTGGTTTTCTGCAAGCATTCTAAAGAGAAAAGATGAACTGATTGTTCAGATTTTTTTTTAATGAGAAACTTTAAAAATTGTATTTTCCATCTGCTTTTCTGGAGGTGGGAATTTGTTGCCACACACATCTCATTGGTGGCTTCTTGGGGAGTCAGATGGAGACCACTTGGCTGTCTTGCTTTACTGTTGATGCTGCCCCCTCCCTAAAGTGGTAGTGGGATTCTGCTGGCCCTGTGGGAAAAACACAACCCTATGTAGGGGTTGCTGAAGACTTCTGTTCCTGTCTGGACCTGAAGCATCACTGTCAAACAAAAGTGAAGCACCAGAGGTGAAGTACTGTACCGCACTGCACAGCTGTTAAACCCCTTTACTGTGGCCTGGAGACTCAGGAATGGTTACTAATCCTCTTTTCTGTTTCTCTTATTTAGAAAGGTACTCTGTCTTTATGGCACCTGGCATTGCTGTGGCTGCTAGAGTTTGTTATCTCTGGAGTCACCATGGGGCTGAGGAAGTGCAGGGTCTCATGCTTGACTCCAATAAGTTGATGGGAAACAACCCTCCCCAGGAGCAGGCACTCTGTAAAATGTCAGTACAGCATTTCTGAAAGCCAGAATGTTCTCTGAAGGGATCCACTTGACTTCTTCCAAAGGCAATGCTTCCTAGAGTGAAGTTTCATTCCTGATGTATGGCCCATGGTCTCACCTCTGCAAGTGGACAAGATGAGCTTATCTTTAGGCTCAGCTGACCCCTGTGTTTCTGTTAGGGTGTGGGCAGATTGTTGGGGGGAGAGTAAAACAGTAGAGTTTCCTTTCCAGAGCTGCTTAAGTGTTCGTAAAGTTGGAATCAGGGAGGAAAACAATTCCTCTAGCAAGGAATCCTGGAATTAAATGAAGAAAATTTTCCTCATTATGAAAAGTGCAGGAGGTGAGCGTTTCTGGTTGCTGTTAGCATGCAGCAAATTGAGGTATTGTAGTTTTATCTGTTACCAGAAAAGCCCTCTACTTAAAAAAAAAAAAAAAGAAGAAAAAAAGTAGCAGCCCCACCGTCTCATTTTTAACAAGGACCAGCTGAAAAATGAAGGCAAGCAGCACACAGACCATCTTATGTCTGCCAATTCATTTCCTGGCCCTGAAAGAAAAAAAAAAAAAAAAAGAAAAAGAAAAGGAGAAAAAAATCCTCTTGTTTCCTCTCATGCAGGCCAAACATGGCAAAGCACCAGGGAAATTCTGAATGGAATCAATTGCACTTGTTACTAACTGAGTTTTCTTTTATTCTTATATTACCAAGGCCTGGATATTCAGCTGCAAGCAATTATAATGAAGAGTTACTGAGTAATGGTTTCCAGATTGCTCCATGATGGGGCATTAATTGAAAGGGACAATTTAAGAGCTTAGGCCATGTAAATGCATTTCTTATTCTGTCAGATCGAGAAATTTCTGCGTACAAGAGGCTGAAATGCTCAGAACTGATAAAGACTTAATAGTAGCCACTTAAATGAGCATTTGGAAAAGGGATTTTACATTTAAGGAGTCAAGAATAATTAAAATAAAGTAGAGAGAGTCAGGGTTTTATTAGAAATTAGAATATGAATATTATCAGCAGCCTGGTAATTCTGTGGGGGGTTACACGAAATTTCCACAGGGTATGGTGACAAGAAGGTTTGGTTTCTTATCCCTCTGTCTGATCTCACATCAGTCCTTGACTCTCCTGAGTGAAAGGCCCTATTCAGTCTCAAAGAATCAAAGGCAAAATTCCCTATAAAGTTAGCAGGGTGAGTTCAGAAAGATAACAAAAATCCAGAATTCTTTATTGCAGTGGAAGGATGAAGTCCTGGAATTTGCAAGCTGTCCAAGCAATACTATTCTCATGTTATGGCTGATGTATCACAGGTTTTATATAAATATTTTTCTGCACTTAACTATGAAAACAAGCCTTTCTTTTTTTTTTTCTTCCGTGGATATTTTATTGCCTTAGTTATTGGTACAGATAATAAATGCAAAATACATTTAACCCAGATTAGTGAGTCTTTCTCAGGATTTCATAAATTCGTGTTAAACAACAAAATATTACTAATGAAGAGAAATGTTTCCTTTCCTAAAACATTCAGTCACTTATAGGAATAATTCTGGTGAGGAGGTGGGAAAAGGGAGTTTATGTCTCAGGCACTTGCCATTATGTGGTTTGAACAGATGGGAGCCCAGCCACTTGTAATTAAATCATTGGAATGAAGATGGACGTCGCTGAAATGGTGGTTCATCATTTGCCCAACTCTACTTGAAGAGCAGCCCCCCTGAAGCAAGCCAGAGAGCTATTAGTGAGATGCCTGGGGATGTAAATATAAACACCTTGAAAGTGGGTGGTCAGTTCAGGTCAGGCTAAGGGTTGATTCACAGGCACTAAATTAATCTGGAAAAAGGGATGTTGCTTAACTGCAGTCTGGGAAGCAGGGAAGTACATTGTGTGCCAGTTGTTTGGCTCTTACAAATGAGCAGGCCAGGCAAGAGTCTCTGTTTCACCGTCTGATACAAAAGCAAACTGAAAATGAGGGTGGAAGTGAAACAGTTGTCCTGCTCAACCCCATAGCAAAACCCCTGAAGCACCTTCTCATGGAGCCCTCTTCCCCTCCACTGCCCTGTGTCACCATTCACCTCCTCTTCCAGCTGCAGGGAGAGACCTGGCTCGGGTGACAGGGAAATCCTTCTGACCCAGGAGCACCTGCAGAATGGGAATGTTATGCATCCCACCTCCCACCAACAACACCAACCCCTCCATGCAAGTGACTAATGAAAATCCCAGACTCCTTCCTTAGTGGTTATCAGATTCATATTTCTCTCACTTAGACTATTATTCTAAACTTAAAAATTCGGCGTCAAGCTTTGCTTGAAGCTTTGCTTCATTCATTGACTTGAATGAATCCTTCTCAGCTAGGAGCACAAGAAACTCTGCAATGGCAGCAAGATGTACTTCCAAATTGGACTTCCAAATCCAATGCACCTTTGTACCTGGCATGGTAAAGAGCCAAGATGGTGCTCCAGAGGAACAGCCTTGCAAGTGAAGCAAAGTGAGGCATTTACATGCTGGAAATTATATAGAAAACTGGCAGGGGCCAGGACTGACTATAGCTACAGCTGAAACAGAAGATACCTGATAAAACTGTTTCCCTACAGGATTCATTAGTGGCAGGTGCTGGAAGAGCAGGAAGGTTTCGGGAGCATTGCACAAGTGGTTACCTGCAGGGCCACAGGAGAAGGGAACCATTCACTTGCCAGGAGAATAAATCATCCCCACACATCTCTCTTGATCTTCAGCCTGGCTGTCCCACCTTGGGACCTCCATCCCAGCTCTGCTGCTTCCCTGCCTCCTCCCAGCTCCTGCCCCTCAATATGGCAAAACCCCCAATTCCCTGCACACAAAAGCCCTGTCAAAAGGCAGTGAGGTGTACAAAAATAAATCCCAATACACCCCATACACCAATGCATCCAGGTCTCTGCACCAGGGTGTGCACTGGAGTGGTTCCCAGGGAGCCTTTTTAGTCTCTCTGCCTCTCCCTTTGGCACTGAAAGTTCCTGACTTAGTGAAGATCCTCAATCAGCACCACAGAAGCTCTGGGAGAAAAGTCTCAGAAATACAGGACAGAAGCAGGTTGGCCTTTCTTAGGGTGAGAGATAAAGGGCAGTATGATTAATCAAATATATCCATATTCAACTAATACCTGGAGACAAAAGGGTGTATAATGCTGCTTCACAGAAGCCACAACAAAGCAGGGTACTGCAGAATAGGAAATTTAGGAATGTTTTCCCTCTTCCCCTCATGTATTTATGTTCAGTAGGAAGGCTTCTCCTTAAATTGATGCCATGGCTTTATTTGTTAACTAATAAACTTAGACCTTGAATTCCTCCAGTCTACAATGAATTAGAAATTCATCCAGCAAACCTACACATATAGAAAATAAATTAATTTTTTTCTGCTTTACTAGTAAAAGCATAGAAAAACATTGTTTGGGAATAAATAATAGCATAATTAAAATAACTTGTGGCAGAGGTGGGGGCAGGCTGGGTGGTTCCTGTTTATCAGTTTAGGTTTCACCCCCAAGTCCAACTCCACTTTGAAATGTAACACGTCATGTAAGGAATTTGTAGTTACAAAGTACAGACACTTGCCCCTGACAGTAAGCATGGCCACTTCTCTTCACAGAGCAAAACCACAACCACTCCTTCCACCTTTCCCCTACTCCAAAACAACAAAAATCCTGATTAACAGCCAGGATCAATATGGCAGCCAACCAAAACACTATCCAACGTAAAGTTTGGTCAAGCTATAAAACTGCCAGCAAAAAACCCAAAAGCAAAGCTTGACGCTGAATTTTTAAGTTTAGAATAATAGTCTAAGTGAGAGAAATATGAATCTGATAACCACTAAGGAAGGAGTCTGGGATTTTCATTAGTCACTTGCATGGAGGGGTTGGTGTTGTTGGTGGGAGGTGGGATGCATAACAGCACGGTGGTGAAATGTAAAAAAGGGGCAGAATGGTTCAAATCCTGAGAAGGAAAAGGGAGGGGGAAAGTGTATTATTTTTAAAGGCAATTTTACATTAAGTCACACAGGCATCTGAAAGGCCTGCTGTTGTTACACATTCTAGGCTAGGCCAGTCTGATATGGCAGAAAAGTTCTTCTGTTTGTGTAAGGAGAATGGGTGTCTGCTTAGTGCCCACAGAATTCAATGAACTGTACACAAAGTAATTTTTCCCTCAACTACTCACCATTTAATTTTATTTTTTTTAAACGAAAAGCCGGTGACCCCATCATACAAGGAGAAGTAAAATGCCTCAAGGTAAACCAAATAATTAGATTGATATTTCCTTTGCTTTAAAAATTTCACTAAGAAAAGAAACCAAACCAAAAAATACAAAAAAACCTCAAGCCCCCAAAAACCTTGGAGGTGTTTTTTTCTGGTTGAAAGGATCTTTGCATAACTGGCCCTTATGCATCTTAAATTTGTGACACTCAGGTTTTAGTCATGCTTAGCCTTTCTGAAAAATAACAGTAGTAATAGCAGCAGTGGTAGATTTAACCACAAACAGACAGGACGTTGGCCTCATGGCACTTTCTCTGTAATGAGCACAGGTTATTTTGGTTGCTATTTTCTGCCCTGCAAAGGACTTGAAAGCACTTATACATAATTCCTGGCACCAGTCCATACCTTAGATAGTATTCCTAGTGTAGCCAGATATGAATTGCTCACCTAGGTAGGATCAAACCGTTCGTTGTCTGCCTGCTGCGTCAACGTGTACAGAGGTGGAGATGGAAGTACAGATGTTGGTTTTCCATTTATCTGCATATCTTTCATACAGTCATAACACATTAGTGATAGGGAAAGTGATTGTTATCTGTGAATTTTGCAGTGAGCTATAGAAGTCCTCTCTTCTTCATGTTACAGAGCATCGTGCCAGACTGTTTATGCACCATTTCCTAAAGCTCTAAAACTTGGCTCTGGTATTTAAAGGCCAAAGCACAAGCTGCTTTTAGTGTAACAAAGCTGATGAAATCTTTTTATTGAGGCTCTTTAGCTACACTTTGAGGGTTTCTTTAAAAATAAAATCTGTTCACACCTAATTATTGAGATTTTTTTTCTTGGGAGAAAAAAGGGGGAAAGAGTAATTCACTATATTGGGGGGAATCAAATAAAATTTTGTGTGTGTGTGAACCATATTTTATGTTGTTTTCTTTATAAATCTTGACCTCACTGGATGCTTAGGAAGAGCAAGCTAGGAACTAGCACATTATGTATTTTAGATAATACACTGGGTGCAGTTCAGCTGTGCTAATACACAGCTCGAAGGAACCATCAGCTCCCTCTCACCTCAGAGATCTGCAAGGGCAGTTACAAACAGATCCCCAGATTTCTGAAGATGCCATTATTTGGTGACTGGGTGCTCGATAACAGTACCTATACAGCCTCCATTTGCCTCACCATATCTGTTCTGTAAGGGTAAGGGAAACATGCACAGGAGTCAATTGGTTCTGAGCAACTAAAACTGCACAGACTAAAGTATTTGGATTTGTTGGATACAAGTTGAAGTTTCAGAGGTCTCTGTGTACCCTCTCATGGTATTCATTGATGCTAAATATTTCAAATTTTATAGAAAATCTATGAAAACCTTTTCTACAACAGCTTCAAAGCCATCCTGTGGCGTTTAATGAAGTCACACTAGGGGCTGTCCCACATCAGTTAACAGATCCTACTCATCCTCTACTCAATGCCAGAGTATTTTTCAGTAAAGTAAAACACAGTGGTTTCTGTGTCAATACATTATCCCATGGTTTTACAGATGCAACAGGAATTTCAGATGTAGAAGATTAAACTACAGGGCTGATGACAAAACCCTGACTGTAATAACTGCAGTCAATAACTGCAGTCACTTCAGGCAACATTCTAGGAAGTGAGAAATGGAGGAAAAAGTAGAATAGGTCCAAGGAAGATGACTTGCCTCCAGGGTTTCATCTGGCTCTGTACTTCTCAGCTAGCCTGACACAGAATGCAGGAGGGACAAACACAATCCTGGAGCTGTATCATCATTTTATATTATCTTGTTTATCTTGTTTTCCTATCAAACTCTGCTCTCAAGCCCACAGACACATATATATGTGAGAACAATATTCTTTCTTAGAACATCTCTACCCCACTGAAGGCTTTCAAAGCAGAGGTGTGACATTGACACTGGCAGCTATGGAGTTGTGAGCATCTTTCTGTCAAAAGGGCTGCTGGCGATGATCAGTGTAATAAATTGTTACACTGATGAATATTTTGTCCTTTCATATCAATGGGGAAAATGCTCCAGAATGAAAGGACTACCAGTAAAAGTAGAATAACGATTATGATAAAAATGTGTTTGTCTGTCTAGTGATGCTGTACAGGGAGGCTCCTAAGGCATCCCAGACAGTCAGAGGCAGTGGTCAAGGCTGGGGCATCATGTAGCAGATGGCCAAGCTACATGCCTTCTTTAGCAGCCATGGTGTACATGTTCATCATCAGCCTGTGAGGAAATCCAAAGATTTGCAGAAATCTTAGGGTAGGGCTCTGACGGCACAAATAGGTCTGGGTCAATTTATCTGTTATCATTTCAGGGAAAAAATTAAGAATTGTATTTTTATTTCAAAAGCAGTTTGGAAAGTATCTCCACTAGTATCTACAACTGCAGGCAGCAGGGTCACAAAGCATGCTAGCAGTGAGCAAACAACTCTCTTGGAAAACACGTGCAAGACAGTCATTCCACCCCGCCTCCCAGAAAACCTGACACTTGGATGGCCACTTATCACATATAACCCAAAGCAGCTGCAAGTCAGAAAGACTGAGCTGAACACAACCTTCTGCTAAACCTACTGGAAACTACATGACTTGATAATCACCTGACTGAAGGCAACTTTGTAGGGGAATTTCCAGCCCATGTGTACTCACGTACCGGATGCCCTGGGGCCAATCCCTGCAAAGGTGCAGCAGAAGCTCTGTGTGTCACTGGCAGCTGATGGCAGGGGCTCCCTCTCACCTCCTCAGCCTCCATGGGGAAAGGAATATCTTGGATGTAGGTCATCCCAAAACCCCTGACTTGTGCTTGGCCTTGGAGATTTTGCGTTTTATGGAATGGCACAAGGGAAGCCTACAGTATGATGTATTCCCCCTTAAATTACATAATATGCCCCCTTAAACCAGATAATGCACCAAAAGCCTTAACAGGTAGAGACAGGTAGAAAGGCCAGAATTTGTTAGCAGCTATTGGGTTCTGATCCTGATCCTGGGGGTCAATCCCTGCTCTGCTCACAGTGCTCAGAGATCCACTGTGGGCTGTATTAAATGGCACTGTGACAGCAAGGCCCACTCCCACATTTCTGAGTGGATGCAGTGACAAGCACTGCATATAGACAGTGCTACCCATGTGTTTCAGAGGCTCTGGCAAGTGCAGCAGTGGAGTTAAACCTTTTCCCTGCAAAATCTCAGCTTCATGATGTTTTGCATCACAAATCTTCCACCAGAATATCTGAATTCAAATATGTATTTTAGTAGGTGATGACACATCTTGTGTAATATACCTCTCCAATATGAAACCAGTGCAATAAAATAAAATACTTACACAAAAAGACTGATATTGTACTTTATTCCTTCCGTAGAGAAGAGTACATTAAAATTTTCCTTGCCTGTTCTTTTGCAAGACTATTGAGTGGTATTATATGGATTAGAGATTTATCAATCTCCTCCTGTCAAATATTTTTTCTGGTTTTAAAGAAAAAACTTTTTCAGCTGCTAAGCTCATGCAAGTAGTCTAAGTTACCTGGTGTAAGTTCATGAGAGATAAATAGTGTATGCAAGGATGTCAGCAAATTAACTGCATACAACATCTCAGATGTCTTCCATTAGACTTGGATATTTACTAGTTCAAAGACATGCACACAGCCCCCACTGGGGCACCCAAGGGTGAAAAGCACCCATAGACCAAAATCAACTAGGATTCACAGCTGTTGGATCACACAATCACTTTCTGCTAAGGGAAAATTATTATTATTATTATTACTATTATTATTATTATTACTACTACTACTACTACTACTAATACTACTACTACTAATAATAATAATAGTAATAGTAATAATATCCTGGCTTCTTCTGGTTATATGACATCTATAACATCCAGTGTACAATTTGATCATGTTCATAATTCATCTTCCCTTAGAAGATGTCTGTACAGAAAAGCTTTAGAGCTACTTTGTGAGAAAATCATAAACTGCATTGGAAACTTCTTCCAGGAGTAGGCATTCTTATGCTATACCCTTCTGTTAAGATCAGTGATGACCCTTTCAAACTGAGATGTTCCTTCTAGAGATTTAATTTCAGCAATGATTAACACCATACCAAAACTCAGGCTCTCCCATTGCTCCACAGGAGAATTGCAGCCCTCAAGGTCAGTCAGCCCTCCAGCTGTTCACAGGAATTATACCATACAGCTAGAGAAGGGAAAAGGCACTATGGGACTAAAATTCACCCATTCTACTGCAAACAGAAATAGCCAGGTGCCTCCTCACAGGGATCAGCTCATGCACCAGCCATCAGCCCTGCTTGCACAATGTGTTTGCCATGAATCTGCAAACAGTGGATCCCAAAGTGCAAACTGAAGTCTGTTTCTCTGTTTTGTTACCATTTGTGAAGAAAGACCTAAACACAGTTCACAAAATGCTGTTCATGAAAAACTCACCATTCTGTGAATACAGTTCACCTCCCTCCAAGCATTAAGCCAAGAGAGCACCAAGAGAGACTGTTTTGTTCATGCTTTCTCCAATCAGACAAAGAATTTGCAAAATACATTTTGTGGCCTTGACATACCAACAAAGCAATTTTAATTTTTGCTCCAATTGAAGCCTAGTGCTTGTTATCTGATACTTTGCATGGAGTCATCATATTTTCTTCCTCACACACAATTTACATTCCTGCTTAAGCTTCATTAAGTTAGGAGTTTGGAGGGCTTTCCCTTTTAAACCTTGAAGTCTGCAGCTTGTTTGACAATGCTATACAGTTGAGAGCACTTTTTAAAGTTTGACAGCTTCAGCTTACGAAGATACAACACCAAACCACTGAATTCATTATATGTTCCATTCAACTCAAGATCAGTTCATCAAGCTTGGCAAAAAACATCTGAAAAATGAATTTACCAGGAGACACATACAAGGCCAGCAATTCACTTTCTGCAGTTTATATACTAGTTACCTCTGAACAGTAGCCAGCTAACGTCTACCTAATGCCTAATAAGGTCTCTTTTCCTCCCATCAAAAATCTAACACTCTGGCCTTAATGTGAAGTGATGGATTAATGTTACACATGCTGTTCTTAAACCTCAGTCACCCTCTGCTATGACAGCAGGATTAGAAGGGAAAGTATGGACTAAAGGCACCCAGCAGATTCAGTGATTTAATTGTCTGAGCTTCTGGAGTGCAGGCTTAACTTTGGCATAAATTATGTCTTTTTCTCACCAAAAGATGCCTGTTTGAAATCAATTCCTTTTATTCAACCCCCTAATTTTTAAGATACTTTGTGCATGACAGAGGTGCTTGTTTGCTTAATGTTCCCCAAACATTAATCTGAAGCTCTTTGCTGTAGCCACTTTCTGCATCTTGTTTTGGAGATGTCTTGATCAATTAGTGCAATGTCACAGTTACATGTAGTTATTGTACCTCCAGCTGCAAGCTGTTAATAATAAACTTACCCACAGGACAAACCTGCCATATGGTTGATGGTCAAGCAAGGCTAAAATATGCATTAGGAAAAAAATGCAACTGTCAACATGAAGCTGGATGTGGCTTATTGGATTTGATGCGGGCATCTGACAGCAATGTTTCTTTTAGCAACATTCTGTATTGCAGGTCAGGAATCTGCCTACTGTGGAGTATTTGTCATAGGAAAATGAGGAGAAAAAAAAAAGGAAAGAAGCATTTGTGAAATGGGAGATTCAGGGTAGCTTAGTGGTGGCTCATATTTTTTCCCAAAGAGTGATTGCTGAGGAGGAGTGATGGTTGATCTGAGGCTTTTTTGTAAGAATGATTTGCTAAACAAAGTTTTGGTCAAGTTTTTTTTCTCAGTCATGGGAGATCAGCTGCACAGGACAAGGGGGAAAAAAAAAGTGTTTTTTCCTTGCAGATCAAAACAAGTCTTTTTCGTTGCAGATTTAAACTAATTTGACTGTCAAAAAACATGAGCTATAGAGGAAACTATCCCAAGTCTATCTGTTGATAGTTATATTCCTGAAATATAATTTCTTTGTGCAAGGGAAAAGCTCAACATTTGGATATTTTTTTTAACTCTTTCCTGTATTCTAGCCACTCAACTAATGGCACTGGCACAGTTCCTTTCCTTGATAACACCAGTGCAGCAAATACCTCCTTTAGCTTCATGAAAGCAGAAGGTATCCCATCTGGGTGTGCCATTAAAAAAGACAAATCAAAGAACAACATGAAAGTAAAAGTAAGCCCACGCCTTCATTGGGGGCCTTCAAGAACTTCCCCCTCACCTCATCGAAGTCACCTCCCAGAAACTTTGTTTATGACCTGGTAGGTGCACAAACAGTTTTGTTCCACACTACTGCCACTTTTATCAATGGGAGCAGAAACCAAACTAATTGCTATTCTATGAGCAACCATGCAGTGAAGACCTTATTAAAAGTCCCAGACTCCTATTTATGTGCAGAAAGACTTGATTTGATTAGTTAGTAATTAGAAGCACACTGTTAATCATACCATTTAAAAGGGATAGCTGGGAGTCACAGCTCCCAGGGGAATTCTCTAATATATGGGAAAGGATTATTTTTTATTAGTCTTTGTTAAGGTCTAGGGCCTTGTTCTAGCAAATCCTTCTGCATGTGCTCAACTTTAACACGTGGCTGGTGTCTCTGACTTTCCTGAGTCACTCCCAACGTCATGAGCAGAACCCTCAGCATACATGTGTAAAGGACTACACCTGAGAAACCAAAAATTCCCTATTTTCAATTCCCTATTGTTTTTCTAATTGTATTCTATCCAAATTTATTTCTCTGTGTTGTGTTAAACATCAAAAATAAGGGCAGGCTTTCCTGGAGGTTTGGAGACATTTGGCCTTTATTGAGCTTTTCACTAGATAAGCAAAGGTGCTGTGATCCAAACCTCAGAACTTCAGCAGCTGTTCTAAAACCTGTAGCATCAAAACACTCTCCTTCTAAACATGGTTTTTTATTAGATGAGTGGGGGTTTTTTTCTCTTTTAATGCAATCTAATATTCAAGCCAGGCCAGGTATTCAGCTGACTGTCTTCTGGGGTAGGGTGTGCTGTGCGTTCAAAAATGGGGGTTTTTTTTAAGCCACAAGCTTACTTTGAGGAGCTTGCTGGTCTATGAAAAACCCCAAACTTTTGAGTATTTTCTGGATTTAGAAATACTTTTTGTGAGAATAAAATGTCTAGATTAATCCAGGCCTTTTCTTTTCATGATGTTACAGACATAGAGGAACAATCAAGATTGTGGATTTAAACTGATTTTTAGTCCAAAGGCTACCAGATATTTCTGTGGGTTATTCCTGAAGGATCTATATGTTAGAATGATTTTTTTATTCCAGCTAGCTAAATTTGTATGGAGGCATACACAGCAAAGAAAACTCCCAATTAATAGGACAAGCAAAGCAATCAACAAGAAAAGTGTCAGAGATCAAAGAGAAGAAATGAAATGTTCTGTAGATGGAGAGACAGAGCTCTGTTGATGTAGTGCAAGGTGCAAAGCCAAGAGCAGAGGAAGAAGAAAAGTTAGGAGGATAGTGAGGATTGAGATGAGAGCAGAATATAATGAGAAAAAGTATTGTGTGAGCTGAACATATCTGAAAACAGCAGAGTCCTAAAAGAGGGAATTAGTCCAGATTTATGTTATAAAATTCTTTTTTGCTATTTCCAGCAGATTCAACATGCTTACTCTGATCACAGGAAGTTAATCAAACCCACCAATTCTTGGCAGCATATTTATGAACCATCACTGACATTAACAGTATGTACACAGTAACACACATATAAATCACCACTTGCTTATTGTTGATTCGTGGGGTTTCAGTGTTTCATCCTACCTGTTTTGTGTGAAGGAAGAGTGTCTGTAACACATCTGAGTCTTCATGATAGCTTTAATTTAGGTGTTACATATATATATTTTCTGTGGCTTTCTGGGCCACCCATCTATTAAATGTCCTGCCACTTGGCTGTTTTACATGATGTCAGCTCGTGATCTGGCTTTTTTTAGTCTGTTACCAAATCCTGACTTCTTAAAACATTAAATAAAATGTTTCTTTCAGGGTTAATTATTTTGGAGTGTGACAGAAACCAGCACCCATAAAGTTTGTTGACATAAAAAGAGTAGATGTGAAAATAAAAATGTATGCATGCCAACACTGAGCTCCTGAGCTAATGCATTGAGTTTCAGATCTTGACAGAAACTTGGCCTCCATCAGTCTTGACTCTGTTTAAGTGACAGGATGGCTGGCAGCACTCACCAGTGCTTGCAGGATGTACTAATATTTACAAGCAAAAGAAGGTCTCTGGCTTTGTTGAAATAACACCACTTTCTTAATTTGACTGCTGCTCCATAGCAGACCTTAACAAACAGCTACCAAGGGAGGAGGTAAAGGACTGAGCTTTCATCAAATGCTAATGTTTACCTTGAACTGAAAAAGTCACAATTATATTAAACAGATTTCTGAGGGCAAAGTATAAATAATGATATCATTCTTCTGGAATATCATGTTCAGGATGACAATGTAAACACTAAGGAGTTCCAAAAGCAAAATGCATGAAGGAGAAAAAATATTTTGGACAAGATTTCCTCACATAAACAATTTCAAAATGCTTACAAGTTTCCTGCCTGGTACTGAGATGTACAATTGTGTGGGGGGAGAGATGGAAACGGATCTGGCATTTCCCTTTGACTGGTTGTTAAGGCAGGGGGAGCTGCAAAGTTTAAATCAGTTTTCAACCTTGGATCCAAAGTCATCTGAAGTTCCAGAGCAATTTAGCCTCACACTACCATTTCTGCTTAATCTTTGAAATAAGCAGGTAAAATATATGGAATTAATGTAATTGTTTGACACTGATAACATTTCCATTCATCTGAAAGCGTGGTTGTGTTCCCTTGTGGAATGCTCTGGGATTTAGTTGTGTTTCTGTATGCCTCTGCATGGAATAGGTTAGTAATACACACCTTTAGTGTAAATTATACATTGCTGCTATAAAAGTTATAACTTATTTAAAAGAATTTGCATGACCTCCCTCAATGGAATTATTCACAATTTGTAAAGCAATTGCTCTCTTCACCACCCTGTGCAGTAAAGAAATTAAAAGAAGGAAACAAAGACTGGGGAATCTGTGTGGGTTTGCCCAAGATTATACAGCAAAACCATAGCAACACGTACAATTACATCTAGACCATAAGCAAATATATAAAATATCCCAAAAAATATCTGGGTGAAAAGCAGCCCTGTAGAAATTTAAAATTTATTGCTCCTGATGTTAATGGGCCTGCTTTATTTTGATTCACACAAATACACAGAGGATCACTGAAGTCCCTAGAATTCCCTCCACTGTAACCAGCATGAATTTGGATTTTGGTTCCAGTGGGAAATTTTACACTGAGAACATTTGATTTCAATACATATTAAGACAGATAAAGTCTCTGAAAGGATGCTTCTGCAATGATGGATAGCAACAGAAAGGATAAAGAGCAGGATAAAAAACCAACAAAATTCATGGTGTCAGCAAGGCTCTGGCATGTTGTGCACAATTAGAAATGTGTACTGCTAAACAAAATAATCAAATAAGTTTTCAACTGCCATTTATAACAAAATAGCTAGAGAAACCTTTTGCTTTTCTGTGAGGGGTAATCAGACAGAGGAAGAGACACAACCCAGGCAAGGGAAGAGTGTGATGCTATACTGTGAGCCACTGTCCCAACCCCGCAGTGAGGGTCCCAGGAGCACAACAACCTCAATGGGTACCTTGTCTCCCACATTTCCACTCACAGCCAGGCAGCAAGGCTCTTCCCAGAATTCAGGTTTTAATGCTTTCTCTACTAGGAAAAAAGTCTGCAAATGGAAAAGATGTGATCTGGGCTGTTGAGGTGTTCAGCCAAACACAGTGAAATGCACAGCCTGAGGAATGAAATAATGGAGCTGTCTCTGCTACTGCCCATGAGATCCACGAGTTGTTCCTCTCACTGGGTATTTTCAAATACAAACTACAGAAGTTTCATCCTTCAGGTGGAGGTGATTTAAGATTCCAAATCTTTGATGCCATGCGATACACAGCTTTGGCATGTATACTTAACATATAAAATAACTAACTGTTAATTTCCTTGTTCACTCTATCAGTTTTTAGACACTGTAATTGTAATGTTCATCCCACCTTTTTTCTGTTTTCTACAGTTAAGTGGTAGTATCTTCCGTGCAAAATGCCATGAAATCTGTCAAGCCTTTGGAAAACCACCTGAAGGAAGTGTTGGACATTCCATTGTATGAATGTTTTAAAGGATTATCTGTGGATAGGCAGAGGAGAAATTGCTGGCACTGACACTACCTCAGCAAGCAACTATGACACAGATGCCACACACAGGGACAAATACTTTACCACAGCAAACTATTACCTTTTAGTGTTGGCTAAATTGGGTCACCAGGACCTCTGGAAAGCAGATCATTGTCAAGCAGGTATGTCTGAATTTAGATGTTTATGTTTCTAAACTCTGAAGCTGTGAATCAGGATAATGAGCAGAATTTAACCTTCACAGAGGTCTGTGGCACGTACACTTTCAAGGTCCTAACCACCACTTTGGATGACCTTTTGAATGCATCATCACTTGCACCTCTCCCTAACATAGAACAGTATTTCTATTTGTTAAATTGCTCTATTTCTTCACTTTCCCCTGAATGGAAATGAGAGCCCTGGATGCCAAAGCAACTTCCAGTGAATATTAAAGATCTTGTGACATTTCTATAAAAGAAACAACACATTTGAGTTTTATTTATGTTTTCCTGATAGTATTGTCAAGTAATTTTTTTTCATCTTGCAGCTTATTTGGGGTCACCATAGGGAACTTTTGCTGCTTTCCATGAGAGTCTTGGCAGAAGCTTTTATGGCATGAATTTAAAAAGGTTTTTAACATGTGGTCTTTCAGCAATCTTCCTCTGTGTATCTAGTTCTTTCCACCATAGTATTACAGCAGCTGTAAATGTGGAAAAACTCACTTTTCTCCTTCTGCTTTTTGTAATGTAATTTCAATCCAACTCCTGTGACACTGTGAAGCATCTACAGTTCCCGTGGATTTCTACATAGAAATACATTCCCTGTATTTCTCAATATTTCAGAGCTAATTTTGGCAACCTGAAAGCTTTCAGGTGGGTAAGTAATATTCCATTTCATAATAGCCTAACCCAAACTTGTAACCAAAAAGCCTCTAAATGTTTGAATGCCTTTTTTTCCCTAAGTATTGATGCATAAAATGATTAGGAAACTAAAAACTCATTTGAGTGGTCCCACATAATCCATGGCTTTGAAGCTTGGCTGCTTCTGTGAATAAAGAAAAAGGAACTTTATTAATATAAAACATAACCAGTAAATTCTGTAACTGGCATCATCACTCCAGCACCACTGCCTTTCAGATGCAAAATATTTCAGAAAGAGAATAATGCCTCAGTTGAAGTCCAGAACTTCATATGATGTTGCTCTGTGTAAAATTCCACACTTCCTTGTGAAATGTCATTCCCTTAGCTACAGTTATGTAAAAGGAAAAAAAAAAGGCCATACTGGTTAAGGTTCATTGTTATTAATTACTAGAAAGCTGACATGATTCCTTGAGGGCTTCCTGGAAGGCACAGCTGTTTCCATACTCTAGATTGTTTTGCTGTACATTACAGGATAAGGCTACAGCACAGTTCAGCCCAAGGCACCTCATATGTGTAATGGGAATTGTTGTATTTTACACAGCATTTTGTGTATTTTTGTAGTGGCTGCAGGGCAGTGCAAGGAGTTGTCACTGCTTCTTCTCAGATGAAGGCTTAACATGGCCTGATGCAACTTGGGATGTCTGTGATGGACCCCACAAGTGCTAGTCTTAAAAAATGGTTTTAAGTAACCTTTTAAAATTTTCTGAAGTTCTGCATTGCAAAAAATAGATGCTTTAATTGCTCCTTCTTTATAGACAGTTCCTTCAAAAGAAAAAAAACTAGGATTGCTCTCCTGCTTTTTGTCCTTGGCAAAGACCAAACGTTACCTTTTCTTCCTCAAACACTTGACTTGCAGTCAGGAAGGAAAAACAACTTTAAAATCCCTTGAGGAAAAAGGAAAAGAGCATAGATTTCAGTTTTATTGCTTTTAAACCTTTTATGCCCCAAACTGAAATATCTGAGTCTCCATAGAGCTCCATGTTTGATGATGTTTATTGGATACATATATCTCTGTTTATAGAAACATTGTTTAATGATTCAAACACTGAATTGCAAAAATTATTCATTTTAGAGTGATAAAATATACCATTCTCCATTCTAATAAAATATTGAATACCAGCTATAATATAGACTATAGTTGTAATGCCTCTGGTAGGATCTGACAATCCAAAATTGTTTTCATGAATGTCCTGGAGTTAAGGTTAATGCACCAAAGAGCTGTTACTCATCAGTGTGTAATACCAGCTGATACAGGTATAATAATCCTCCTGCAGCAGCACAGGGCAGCAGAGAAATTGCTCTTCTAAGCTATAAATATGGGCTGTAGTTCACAGGATTCTTCTCTACATACAAGGCTAATTTCAACCAATGTGTTATTGAAAGTAAACAAAAAAAAATTAGATATGATTAAAACAAAAAAATAACTCTGTCTTTCCCCAAAACAATTGACAGTAAAACAAAAGGTGTAACACCTCATATTAATATTTATCTTTATAGATACTGAAAATTTTTAACTGGAGTCTTTTTCTTGCCCACTTTTAATATCCCCCTTCCTGCAACTCCCATCCCAAGCTTGACATTGTAGGACAGCTGTTTTAATTAGTGTCGGCAGTATGCTTGCAACAGGTTTAGGAGCACCCTTCATTATTAACAGTAGGATTTATTCTCATTTTACTGGCATACCCTGACAAAGGTCCTGGATTTAATTAAATTTAATTAATTAAAAAGGGGTATTTATCTTTAAGCTTGTGCAGATGTAAAGAGAATTGTTTTTCTCCAGAGAGGTCAGCTAAAAATACAGCAACTCTAATAATACACTTTGCTAAATTACTCTTCTATTTTCAGCTCAGTGTTATGTCCTTGGTTTTATTTATCTGATGCTCATCTCCATTGTGTCAGAGCTATCCACAGAATGAAACATTCAGCATCCCAAGAAGAGACGGAAAATCTACACTTTTTATGCTGCCCCTCAGCTAGAACATAAAATCAATTAGCTGTAACATTTTATACAAAGGAGTGACATTTTGCAACGCCTTTCTTAAAAGTGGCCATCTTTGTGCTTTCTTATGTTTTGCAGGGACTCTCTCAACTGAGAGAATTTGGATCCACCACCAAGAAATGCTTTCCCTAGTCAAAAAGACTCTGCAGACCTGGAGATGTCAAATTCAATGAACACAGGCTAAAGAGTGGGCTCTCCTTTGCTTGATTGTAAGGAGCCCCATCTGCCTTGTCTTAAAGTTGACAGGAGGGTTTCTGTGCCTTATCAGATGCCAGATTCATTATAGGATTGAGGATTTCAGGAAATCGTAGCCTTCAGCAGAGAGAACAGTCTTTCCAGTATGACAGGGAAAGGAATAAGGGTCCAGAATAAACTTCATGGGTTTAAGACCAAATAAGAAATAAAATATTTTGTTTAAATGAGTTTCCTCTTAAATAAATAAATACATTAGGCAGGGTAAACTTTAGCCTTGTTAAGTCAAGAGGATATCTTCAGCTCCCTTCTAAGAGTCAGGATGCCTATCCTATAAGCCTGGTTTCTTCTTGATGTCCAATGTTGCTTTGAGAAGAGTCAGAGTGGTTGCAAAAAGTGACCATTCTCCAAACCATGTCTTCTTCTATTTTAAAGCAAAAAGGGATATTAAAAAAAAAAAAAAAAAACAAACAACACATGCCAAGTCATCTTTTACAATAGCATCTTCTATCTTCTTCAGAGAGGCATGATGAAGGAATTGTCTAAATTTCCTTAACAGAACAGTTTGTTTTTCATCTGTCACTGGACATATCTGCAAAATTACAATTAAAACAAAATTTCGACAACAATTTGGAGTGGATGGGATTTTTTTCATTATTCCAACTCATTCTTGCAGGCAGCAGAGTATTAATAGATAGATCATTTGCAAGTATCACTTCTAAGTTACTTGCAGAATAACAAAATAACAAAACCTTAGGAGCATTTTTGATATAGAATGAGAAACAAGATTTTGCCTGATTTCTTTAGCGATTATCTCCTCAAAACCAGAAGTGGAGGGGAGTCTCAGTAGGCAGCTGGGAGGAAGGTTCATATAGGAGTCCTGACCAGCCCTTCCTCTCCCTCTCTGCAGATCCACCATTATAGCACATTTTGCAGAGCAGCTTTTGCTGTCTGCATCAAATGCCTCTACAGGTTACAATTTAGAGTAGAAAAAAATAATGTGGAAAAAATTAGTGTGGAAAGCTGTCAACTATCTTCAAAAAGCTTACTTACCACAGAGTTTTTTGGTAAGCATTCATGGTCCTTACCTATTTACAGGTTAATCACTGCTAACAAATACTAACAGGACAGGAATGGAAATGCCTACAGGCATACTTCTTGCTATACAGTAAAGAAAGGAACAAGGAAGGAGAGCTTCCACAGTGTACCAGTGCAAGAGAAAATGGCCACTGCAGTGGTTCCAACAGGCTTTTCCAGATGGGAGACTCATTAATTTAACAGCAGGCATCTGGAGGAAATCTAAGGAACAGAGATATTAATTATTGCTGAACAAAGTGCCACAAAACAAAGTGCAAACAATTGGAGTTATTAAAATTCAGCAGTAATCAGTTTAGTCCAGGAACAGAAAATATGAAAGAGTCTTTTTCAATGGCATGAAAATTTTTTCAACATAGATGTGGTTATAGCAATTAAAGAAATGCAAAAACACCAGCCAGCAACACTGCCTGTGGAAGGTTGTCAAGGATCCTTGACTGATCACATAGATCTTCTTCTAGGGTTGAATACTACCCATGCCCCTGCTCATATGTTTCCCAAACCATAATATTCTGTTAATAAATGCAAGGTAAGATGATAAACAGGATACAAGTCAAACTCTGCTTCTTAAAATATTCTTGACTGTTATAATTTCAGCTTTGTTCTTTGTGTGTGACTGTGAGATGCCAGAAAAGTATTTGGCATAAAAGGTGAGGAGAACAAGCTTCTTCTTGCCTCCTTGAATGCTTTCTTCATCTCTTCTTGCTTCATTTTACAGTGCCTGAAACTTCTTTTGCCAGTGGTCAGGTTCAGCAAATGCAAGGATGACCGTGGCTGTTGCTTCTCTCAGCTGCCTGTTCACTACTCAGGTATTTCTCCAGTTTTCAGCTTCTATTCCAGCTTCTCTTCAACTTGCTTTGGATTCATGAGAGGGAAGTCTGTCTCTTCAGTTGTAGGCATTTAGGGGAGCAGATGGAGGCGTCCTGGATCTTTGTACAGCACTCTGATTGCATACACTGGTTCTTTTACCTCTGCAAACAGAATAACAATAAATACCTTAAGAAATGTCCCTACATAAACACCCTATAGACAAGGACTTGGACCTTCATTCTTTCCATCTCTCTCTAAGCTCACTTTCTATCTTCATTTCCAGTTCAAGAGACAACCCAAGAAAAACAAATCTGCCCCAGGTCTTATTGGCAGACTTTGTGGGAGGCTTGGGTCCTCAATCTCATGTACAGCTTTTCCAGTAAAAATGCAATATTCCACTTGCTCACCAGGGAATATAATGGGCATATAGGGATGGAAATTCCAGCATCAGAAAACCTGCTAGGGCAAAACTTGCCCATCAGCTGTCAGCAGGCTAGCAGGAGTCAGAGCACTTGAGAGACTGAGAGCCTCTTTGATTTCTGTCCTAGCACAGGCTCTAGACTGGATTTTGCTTTGTCTTCATAACCAGAATATTTATTTCAGGGAATAGGATAAGAATTGAGGCTGCACACTAAAATTTATCCTTTTGCCAAGAAGCAGAAAATTCTTGCAGTCCTTTTGGTGACTTAAAGAGTATGGGACATGCTGTTAAATCACAGTGGGACAAATCAAAAAGCAACCACTTCCCTGATATTTTTGGAAAGATGAAATTCACACTGCCCCACTGCAGCCCCTCTGTTCTCATCATCCACTGGCTGAATGGGAGCCAGTTTCCTGCTCCCCTCATTTCCACCAGGCCTATCTGTAGAGAGACCCTTTGCTTACCAGAGGAGCATCTGCTGAGACAGACATTGCAGGGCACACAGAAAGGGATTCCAACTTTTCACAGCATTTGCTTCTCACAAAGGGTAAGAAGAGGCCAGCCTGAATTTGGTGAGTAATAACTTTTAAAGCTAAAGAAAACCTGAAGAGCTCCACTGCCTGAAAGCTATGAGAACTGCAGCACTATGAATCACCTAGTCAATACATGAGCTATCAGAGTCAATGAATGGTAAGAGATGAAGAAAGTCTCTGCAAGCTGATGAAGCAAACTTTTTATTGCATGCCTGTACACATTTTGTATTTGAAATGTCACAAAAACAGAAAGAGGCATAGCTACCTACATGTCTCTGATCATAGAGACATTCTGGAACTAGCAGAATTAAAAAATAATAATAAAAAAAAGCTTAAGGACAAATAAAATTACATTATTTCTTTCCCATACACAGATGCAACACTTTTGAACGGCATCATGGCACAATTATAGGACCCCTTTTCGTAGCCCAGGTCATCAATCTCCCAGTGATCCAGATCTCAGAAGAGAACTTTTATAGCCTATCAGCTCTAAGGACTAACTGGTGAAAACAAAAGATTCCTGACTCTGCAGCCTAAGCCTCTGTATTTCCAAAGCCTGAAGGATTCAGGTGGTATTAACTTTAAAATAAAGGCAGTGGATCCATAGGTCCAGTCATTCATAGAAAGAAAAGAAATGCACTATCTTTAAAAATCAAACGTATGCCCGGACCCATCAAACTTCAGAGAAATTAGAAGTTATTTTCTTAATTCAAAAGTTACAGTCTCACTAGCTAGTTTGCAAAGGACTATTTAAAAGGACACATATTTAGATTTTGCTAAAAAATTGGTTAACAAAACAGGAAGACAAACAGAAGAACTTCAATTCATTTTGAACTTAAATTGAACATCATATGTACTTTGAATTTAAGATCATTCATTGCCATTTGTGAACCCCAACAGCAGAGCACACAAGGAATAGGAAGTGAAACTAGCAGTCAAGTATCTGTAACACAGCTAACAATACAGAGAAAGAACAGCATGCTTGGCATTAAGGTGCAGATGAAGATACTACTAAAAGAAAATGTTTATGTACAAATCTTAGTGGCATCAGACCCTTTTAATCACTAGAGCTGAAATAACTACAATGTCCAACTCTTAATACTTGCCAGGTAACTCTAGATCCAAGGACATTTTCTAACCTGTATGAACCTGAAGGGTACTTTCTTGCAGGCCCCAAAGAAAAGAGTAATGTGTGTGCATGTGGATGGCCAGAGTCACTGGAGTCATCAGACTGCTCATTGAAACCAGGCAAAACCCTGGAGGCACAGGAATTTGGACTGACTAACTGGATGTCTGTGTGGCCACTGTGACAATGGAGCAGATGCTGCTGAATGTCTTGGTGTTGTGAGAAAAGATGGCTCAGGCACCTCATCCCCACTCCACAGGAATCCCAGCAAGTTCCTGGAGCTGGGTAAGCTGCAGCACCTAAGGATGAATACTGCTTCCAATGAATTTAACCTGAATTTCTGATTTCTGAGGCTGCTCAGGTTTTTAATCCAATATCACAGTTAATAGATGTTGCTTGATTTTTCATCTTCAGTTCAAGTATTGTTTCTGACCAATAGAGAAATATTTTGCAAAATGATTTCTGGACTGTGAGCTGTATTGATTAATCAGTCCTAATTTTAGTTAAACACTTCTTTTCCCTGATCAGATGGATGAGTTTAATTCACATTACAAGGAGGCATAATTGTGAGCCTGGCTATTTCAGAGAAAGCAACCCACTAAAACAAAGTTCTAATAAAGGTTGGATTATAGCATTTTAGAGCCTTTAAAATTTTTCTTTTTTGGTCTCATAACACTTCCCTTCAGCAACATACCTAAAAATATTAAAGCTGCTATAAAATTTATTAGCTGGAAGCAGAGTATAAATGTATTCCTTCTCTTACCATGTATGACCCTATTACTCCCCTGCTTGTTAATAAACAGTTTCCAATCCCATATAAAATGTGCTTGATGCATTATTGCATTGCTGATTGTAACTTTTGTCAGCACCTTAGTGACTGACATCACATAATCACCTGTGCATCTGGTTCCTGGCTAGGAATGTGGTCAGATTGGTATATGTTTTACTTAATTGCCTCTGTACCTGGCCCTGTTTAATGGCTTGAGGAAACCTGACCTATTGATGTCTCATCCCCTGTAAAATCCATCACTTCCGATGCAAATGGTTGAGCATGTGAATTTATTTCACTTGCCATCAGTTATGCTGGGAGCAAAATGTGGTTGGTAGAAAATAAACACCAAAAGAATATAAATGCAGCTGGAGCAAATTCTGTTAGAAGTTTTAATGCATCTTCAGGAGAAATTGTTATACTCTTCACACAGGGGCAATTAATAATTTCAATAGAAAACATTATTTTTAGAAATGTCAAAACCCTGGGTTAAAAGCTGAAAACAGATGGCAATAGTCCTTCTATACATTTTATTTGATTCAATCAGTTGCTGAATCTTTGTTTTAAAATGCCTAAGTCAGGAAATAGGGATCCTGTCACAGCTCATTATTGCCCAAAGGGGTCACAGTCCATCTCTGATCTAGAAGTAGGCATAGAGGGAAAACTTCAAGTGCCCAAGAGGATGTACTGGAAAATACTTAAAGTCTTACAGAATATTCAAAGATAATATTAAATAATTCCTTTCAGCTTCTAAAACCAATCCTGAGTAAAAGTAGAAAATTTTGCAGAATTGCAAGAATGTCTTTAAAAATGACCTCTAGCTTTGTAAGTGCTATGTTACATTTCAGTGTTGAAAAAATAAGTGTCTGAGGCTTATTTAAAGAATATCACTGTGTGTGAAGGAAGAAAGCAATTATCTGAGAGAAATGATAACATGCTGGTAATTGCCTACTAAACTATTGCAATATTATAAGAGAGAGAGAAAGAGAGAGAGATTCGTTTACCTGCCCATAAACATTTTTATCCCTAATAAAAATGCACACCACTGTTTTCTTCACCACTGTAGTCGATCATTACTTGAATTAGTGCCTTAGAAATATTTATCCACCATTCTGAATCTACCTAGATTTCATTAAAAAAAAAAAACTTGTAGATTCTTGTCAGTCATCCTAGCAGCTCCTAAAACAGGGAAAATTATTTTTAAAAAAACACACAACAACAAAAATTAAACAAAAAAGTATATATTTTTCATCAATATGTAATGGCAATGCTCCCATAACCTTTCCAAACTATCTAGATCCATACAGCCTTCAAAGGCTTCTGTCTCAAATTCTGCTTCCTTCCCCAGCAGTGAGCCTTGAACCTTTTTCAACTACTTTCAAAGGAAAATATGCCATCTAATTTTTAAAGACATAGATGGCTCCTGCTAGGGATTTTCAAGTCAAGTGGTCAGTTGTGTCTCTATCTGTAAGTAGTGCAGACAGTCAAGCCAAGTCTCCTATGAAAAACAGTGTTTTCCACACATGCTGTTTTCCACCAGCAGGTCATAGGCTCTGAGAAGACACTCCCCAATAAATGAAACCCCATATTGAAAAAGCAACCCCAAATTCTCTAGGAAGAAATCTGTCATTGTGTCCTGGCAGACTCCCTTGCAACCATGATGAATAGAAGTATTTTTAACATCTGGAGTTCTTGAAATTATTTCTATCAAAGTGTCTCAGTTCACTAGAATTACACAACAAGAAATCAAGTGCATTTTGGTGGTCAGAGAGATTATAGTATTCCTTCCCACAACTCAGCTCAAATTGCAGATTCCTTTTAAGAAAAGAAAGTTAGCTTGGGTCCAGCTCTGGTATATCCATATGAATGCTTTATTGTGTACAATAATTCATGCCATCTGCTTTGGCTATTGAAAAATTGGTTAGCAATTGTCAAACTGGTCTTTTTGTGAAATGTCTTAGCTTTGCCAATGTAAAACCATAGAATATGGCTTTCTATTGCTCTACTGCAGATGAAAACATCAAAATATTTGGCAATGGCATATCCAGAATTGCAAAATTGTCGTATAAAAGATTAGCTTTAAAACCCACAAAAAGACTAATGTCTGCTGGTTTATAGATCAGCTTCTGGCTGAAAAGTGACTTTTCATATTCTGCAGAGTGAAGAAGGTTTGCCAGAAACTTAGCATTATGAATGAGTTTGTCAGGAAACTTTAACCAAGTGTTGCTGATGATCACCTTGAGTATATAAACAACTTTACTGGTTCTTACTGTCCTGCATCCTTTTTCCTCTTCTTTGCATCATGTACAGCACTGTCATTTTTCTCTTCACTGCTTTGTCTATTCCTGATAACCACTTGTCTTTGTAGAACTAAGTGTCTTGAGCAAATACTGAAAATTAATGTTTCATGGCTGAAATTAAAACCAGGGATGTATTAAGTATCCTAAAACAATGTCCTGGTCCATTCCAATGAAAAGGGAAGGGAAGGGAAGGGAAGGGAAGGGAAGGGAAGGGAAGGGAAGGGAAGGGAAGGGAAGGGAAGGGAAGGGAAGGGAAGATATTTTAATAATCTTGGAAATTATGTGCCACAGTTTAAACATGTACCTACTGCACACTAAGTAGTGGAACAGGGTAGCTTGCAGGAAGAATAATGACACAAAGACATGCCACAATTCCTGAGAGCTAATGCAAGGAACAGTTGGTTATATGATATCCATCAGTGAAAGGTAAGACAAAAAAACCCAAGCCCATATTTAGTTAAAAGATATCTAGAAGATCCAGCTTTGAAGAACCATTTTCTGACCCTACATCAAGCAGCTCTCCCTTCTTTATTATCTGTTCTTTCATCTTAATGCATCCAATAAAAAGTCCAGCTTTCCAAATCAAGTCTGACTTCCCTTTTATTTCCTGTTTGCCTGTGATGTTTCCTGATGCTTTTATTCACATGAAGTATTACTTAAAGCTCTCTTGAGAAGAATTCTTTTATTGGGAGTTTGCAAGAGCAGCAGTAGATGTTTATACCTAGGGTGATCCTAGTACCCTACATATGAGTAACAAACTCAATTACCTTCGTGCAGTCACTGTATGAAGGGAAAAAGGCTCTTCCATCAACTTCTTTATCTTGCAAATACTGCAAAAAATGATTTTCCCAGTCTGTTGCACATATTGCTGTGTTTTCCTAAGAGATGCTCCATTTATCTTAGATGAAGCAGCAACAGGAAGCGCTGCTAAGTCCTGATATTTTTTTCAGAATTTCACAATATTTCAGGTAGGTCTAAGATCCTCAGCTGCTGGAGGCTATCAGTCAAGACAGAATGGACCTGTCCTAGGGCAGCACTTGCAGGAAGGCAAGTGAGCACACACAGGCAGGACCTAGAAAAGCAAAGCAAGCAAAACAGGGCTCCTTTTCTGCAGTGGGAGGTACAGTAAACAAGAAGAACAAGCCTTCAGAAGCCACTCACCCAGCATAGCTGCCTGTGCCAGATCATCACAATTCACAGCTTGAAAGCCCACATCACTTGACTAACAGCTTCGCCTCCATCTTCTTATACCCTCCCTTCAGGTGTTTATATACATGATTTTAACTTAGCAGGGCTTCTCATACTAGTACAGGCTAAATGTGAGAGAAGATCCAGGCTGAGCTGGGCCCAAAGTGCACAACCCTGACTGTGGTTAGTGATGGTCAGCCTCTGCACTGCCATGTGTCCAGGAGGATCTTCCCTGGCAGCAGCAGCTATGGTTTTAGGATCCAGAAAGACCACCTATAATTTGTTGTGCCCTTGATTTTGAAGAGAGAGGAGACATCCTAACTGTGTACTCATCATCAGAAAACTTCAGAGGAAGGGTCTCTGTAATTCCTTCTTTACAACTAGGGCAATTGGAAATATTCTGTCAATCCCCTGCATTTATAGTATTGAATTGCTCCTTTAGGTAATCAAACAAAACCTGCACTTCCCTGCATGATTCAGAATCTCTGTAACATCTTTTTGCATATTTAGGAGCTGTGTTTGTGATGGCCACAGCCTTACCATGATCACTTAGGACATCACACCCTGTCATCTGCTCTCACACATCTGCTGTTTCCATGGTATGCTGGTGGTGTTTAATTTTCAGCTAGCAGATGTGGCTCAGCCCAGACTTGTTAAGAGCCTCTGTTTTTTCCAAACTCCAAGTGTCACCTAGGTAGACTCTAGTAATATCCAGCCCATCCCAAATCTGTTGTTTTTCCCAGTGAGTTGTCATAGGTGTCAAGGAAAACCTAACCAGCAGGCAAGGGAAGTAGTTTCTTCTGCACATATAAGGTGTTAGATCTGAACAAATGTGTTCTGTGTTTCTCCTAAGGAGAGTTTCAGAACCCTGCTGATGCCTCACATATAAAAAAATACTTGGTTTCAGCAAGGTCTCCACTTAGAAGCAATGGAATAGGATCCTTTTACATGTTTGAATTTCTTCCATTTGGCTTATACTTAGGCAAGGCAATGTGTCCTTTTTGCACCTTGAGTGTCTGGGGGTTTTACTTATGTTTGTGTGACCAAAAGTCAACTCACCTCTTCTGCAATGCAAAAGGAACTTCACTTCAGACTTGAGATGGGGAAAGTTTGTCTTCTTCCACCTACTCTTTCAATTTTTCTGCCACATTTAGAAGGGCTTCCTAAGAAAATATGGTCTCTGCCTTTTTGCTGAGATGAAAAACTAGATATGCGTCTGCCCCATTGATGGATGTGTCTTATTGTGCTCCAATTACACATATTGTATGTAAATTTTCTTCCTTTTTGTAGCCTATCCACATATTCAGGCAGCGCACTGCCATTGCACATAGAAAAGGTGACTGACCTAACTCCTGCATTCTACTTTCTCTTTCAGCTGGTTTCACTGCCAAAGGAATGATTGTATCATTCTTGGTAGCACCAAGCCAGATCATGCTCCTATGGCCATCTCCAGCTAAAGAACTTTTATTTGCACCTCAGTGCACATTCATTTTCTATTGTGATACTGTACTCACGAAAATAACCCTGCTGTCACTTGGTTTCACATGCACACTCCTTAAAACCTTTTTCAAAGTGAGGTGATCTTCCCCCCATGCTTTGTCCTGTGCTTTTTGACACAGCTCATGGGGGTCAGCATGCATTCTGTGTAACTCTGCCTGATTTACTTATGCTTTACTACCTCAAACCTCCTGTCTCACCCAATTCTTGATTCTTTGTAATCTTCAGAGTGTGCACACTTTCTGCTCCTCATAAGCCTCATTTTAGACTCAGAAGAGCTTTCTTGTCTTTTGTACATAAAACATCTCCAAAGCTTGCAGGGAAGCTTGCATGGAGGGGAGAGTGCAGGCGCTCAGATATTTTCATCGATGATGTGGACCAGCCTCTTCACAGTGACTCAATGTTCCCTCAGCTTTTCCTCTTCACTGCCCTGGCCTGAGGGAAATGCAAAAAGGGACAGGCAACTCTTCACTGGAATGTGACAGAGAAAGTAAAAATCCCTCCTGGCTCACTGCAGGGCACCTTTAGTGCACTTTACCCTTTGCATGAGCAGACACAGGAGGGGAGACGTGAGCAAGGAGCTCAGAGGATGGATGTCATTATCAGCAAAACTCCCTTCTCTGATGTTCAGTTTCCAAAAGATGAGCTGCAGTTCTACTCTGAACTTGAAGAGATGTTTGATATTTTGGCGATGGTGAGTGTGTCTGACTGGACTTGTACTTCATCTCAGTGCACACACTTACAAGTTTAATATAGACCAATATATTGGTGTAGCTGCCTACTGCTGCAGGGAAGGACACAAGAACACACAACCGTGCCAAAACTGTATTGAAATATAGATCTGAAAAGGCATAACAACCAAGCTTCTGAAAGGCAAACCCACAGCTTAAAATTAATGAGAAAAAATTGATGTTTAACTCAACAAAAAGAGATGGGCAACTTACCAGCCCTTTGTGAGCAACCATCATCCCACATAAGTCAGTAAGCCTTTCATCCCAAGAGCTTCAAATACAACATGTGACTTTAATCCCTGTGACATGGCAAAACAATGTGTACCAAGGAATTTTGCCACTGGCAAAGAGCTTTTTTTTTCGTTAGAGGCCAATTCAAGCAGCATGTGTGGTCTGCAAGTGGCTCTATCCATTATCCCCCTAATTCCTACTGGGTGTCCCTGTGCAGGGCTGTTTGCTGGGTTCATTCCTGACTGCAAACTGAGCATTATTCCCTGTCCCCCTGTGCTGAGCCACCCTGTCTGGCAGGCTGCAGCCTCTGGCCTGGCAGGCTGTGCAAGGACAGCAGGGAGCCCAGCCAGGCAGACAGTGTTTGTACTGTGGCACCCAGCAATGTCATCAGGCCTTCAGCTTCCCAAGAGGGCAATCCCCTTCCAAGCCACAGCAGCTGGCCCAGCATGGAGAGGCTCCTCTGTTAGACCTGGAAATCCATCATAACCCTGCAAAAGTAAGGAAACAAGTGTTGTCTAGGGCAGTATAGATCTTCTGCCTGGGAAGGAGTTAGAGGAGAGAGTAAGAAGGTGTCTTGGGGCATCCCTCCAGTGCTTGTACTCCCTTTAGTAAAGTCTCTCTTAGAGTAAAGTCTCATACCTAAGGAGATTCCTGTCCAGCTCTGCTCTTGGAAGCTGCTGCATCTCTGTTTTCCCACCTGTAAAAGAAACTGCCTGTTAACTTCTCTGTCTCTGTAGAGCACTTGCTGAGTGATACCTACACTTTGTCAGGCATCATTTCTATTAAACTTTTTCTGTCTGTCACAAAACACAAGATGTTCAACACAAAACAAGGTGTTCATACAAGTAATTTTTTTCATTAGTCAGTTTACCAGTTTTTCAACAAATATAATACAAGATGCAAGAAATGTACTACTTGAAATGTAGTTCGGAGTTTTATTCCATTAATGGAATTGTTGCTTAGCATTTCATCAAATGAAGCTTGGTTCATGCACTCTCTGTAAAGATTCACTCAATGTACTTTAAAAAACCCCCATAGTTTGTTATTTGCATACTTTTCTGTCTAAAGTAAAAAAAAAAAAGAGAAAAGGTAGCTAAAACTCCATGCCAATATGTTTGATACTACACTTGGAATTCTCTTTTGCCTTTAACTATTTTTAACATACTTTGTTTTGATTTTCTTCTTAGATATTGAATTTTATTTTTTTAAGGGAATGAAAAAACATGTAGTGATTCTTGGAGACTGCTTTTTTCCCCCCCTCTCCTTAACTGGCATATGGTTCTTTTCTATTAAGGTTTCACACCTCTGGCTGACATATAATCTGTTTGCTAAGAAAATAGGCTTTTATCAGGTTGTGAAAAGTTCCTTACAAAAAGAAAATCCTGTGTATTTTGATAGTTTTCAAAACATCTGGAACTTTTACTTCTCTAAATGCATTAAGGTTTTTCTTTCTGAAAGGACAGAAGTCCTTAGCAGGCTCTGAAGGCAATGGGTGGGAGATGCAATGTGTGCTGTAACTAAAGAGTTTAGAAACCACAGCAATGTTGTTGAAATAATAGAGATAAAAGGGAAAGTAGGGCTAAGCCCTAGTACATCCAAAACCAGCTGGCTCCCAAAAGGAATTTCCATTTTGGTTTTGAAGAGGTTTGGTGAGGTCACACAGGCTAGAGCCAGTCTCCACTGCTCTTTGTGCCTGCCTGCATTTGCCCAAGAGACGTGGCCAGTTTGGGGGCACAAAGTGGAGAATAGAGGTCAGGAGCCTGGCAAAAGGCTCAGTGTGCCATGGGGACATAGCAGAGAGGGAAAAAATGCAGGACAATTTCAAAGCAAATGGGTTTCAGAATCCAAAACTAATCATGTTTCATCATTTGTGGTGAAAGAAAAACAAAAGTCATTCTGTTCTGGGCCAAAAAAGGGCTATCTCCAAGCTTTCTCAATTCAATTGTTTCTTGATGAACCAATTATTGTGAAATTATCAATTCAGAAGTATTCCTTTTAAAAATGTCAAAGTAAAATATTTTAAGTTTTATGAGCTTGGCAGAATTTTTTCTTTTCTGAGGAGAAATAGCCTTTGAGACAAGCGTGCATTGGGACATAGATTGTTATTTTGCTTTTCTCACATTTTCTCCCTTTCTATTTTCAGGGATACTTACTGTTTCTTATGCCCATTTAGCACTCCATAAGCATTCTCAAAACCAGCTACAGATCTCCCAAAAGAGGAAGGAGCTTCTTTTCATAACTCACTCACAATTTCTTAATGTCTAGGACAACATACCGGTGACACGTTTTATTTCTGCTCACACAGGGCATTGGGTAATGAGTAAATATTGTAATTTTAGAGCCCATTTTAAAAACTCATTCAATGTTTATGGCTCAAAATGAAATATCAGTAGCTAAATTTTATATGACAACATTGATCATACTGCAGAGATTCAGGTAAACATGATATGTATTTACAAAAGCTTCCTATTTGTAAAAATCAGGCACCCAATCCAGTTACACAGGTTTAATGATGTCCTTGATGTCTGAAAGGAGGGTTAAATGAACTGGTTTAGATAAATGTATCTGACTGCATTTTCCATGGGCTGAGAGGGCTTGCAAGGAGAGGTATGGCACGTGTGAGAGCCCGCCATGCCTACTTCATGCTATGTATGGCATGTGTGAGAGCCCACCATGCCTACCTCAGCTCCCACTGCAGCTCACCAGACCCAGATAACTTTCCTCACCTCACTGGCCACAGGGCTGAGCGTGGTCTAGGTCAGTGCAGCCCCATGATGCTGCCATCAGGAGCTCCAAGTGCACTGTGACGCACACATTGAGGAGACTTGCGGGAAGTTTTGTGTGGAACTGATTTGCAGCAGCTCCAGCACCAGGTACCAAAACATCTCATGTTGTTTCATGACCCCCTCTGGCTGCACTGTTTTAGAACTGCAAATTATCAGGCATGCTAACAGTATGAAACCCAATGCAGGGTTTGGCAGGTTTTTTGCAAAGCCAGTTTGTGCCCAAAGCAGCTCTGATTTTTTTGCAGAATTTACTCATGCCAGCAAACTTTGGCCACTGAAAAAGAGCTGAAACTCACTGAAAAGAGAGAACACACCTTGGAATAACTCTTGGTTCTTCAACAGTGATGCTGTACTCCTCAAGCTGAGCTGTGGTGCAGCCCACAGTAAATTTCCATACTGACTGGTGAGCAAATGTTACACAAGCTGTCCTCAGTGGCAGGATGAGCTGCACCCTCCCATCAATCACAGCAGATACTCTGGAACACTCCATGGACTTGGAACCACCCTGGTGACAGTAGCTCCAAATCAGAGTGGAAACACATTTGTGCAATGGTACCAAGGTACTTGTGCTGTCTGCACAGCCTGATCTGTTGGGATGACAACAAATTTTAAATTCTCAGAGTCATCACTTCAGTGGCATTTGGGAGCTGAACATCCACTTCCAAGGAGAAGGAACAGGAGACTTTAGCAACTAATTCAACTGGCAAACCATTCTGTCTTGTTGCTACCAGAGGAAGCTGAAACATATTTATTTTCTTTTTCTGGCTCTAATCACCTCGGAGGAAGATAGGACACATAATTATTACTGAAAACAATATAAATGCTTCTCTGTTTTTTGTTGCTTAGTGCACAGCTTTTGTATAGCACTACCCAAATGCAGATGACATTGCATTACAATTTTGTAGTTATTAATTTCTTACCTCCTCTTGATTTGAATCAGAAAATGGGATTTGTTATTAAGAAATATGAAAAAATGCTGCAAGCAAGAAAAATGGTCCCAAATCCAAAAGAGAAGGTGTACATTTCCATAAGAATTACAAGATTCAGAAGTCTGTGAGACTCTGTTGCATGTGTCTTGGCAAGGAATTAATAATCTTCACATGCTTTGTCCTGGTGATTGAAATAAATTACTTGCTTAAATTGCTAAGCAAGATGACCCATCTGTTGGCCCATGCTTGTTCAGATTCTCAGTAGGTTTATTATTCAAAATAATGACTGCCATATGCAACAGTAAACAGTTCTTTTAGAATTGACTGAAAGGTCCTGTGCTGCTTTTGAAGGCAATTTGCAGAAATTGTTCATGTTCCCCTCCAGAACCTGCCATTCAACCAAACTCACCCTGACAGAGCTATTGCACTACTTTTCTGTGAAGGCAGAGACAAAACCAAAGCAGAAGCCTGGACGAGATCAGATTTATTCTTCATGGATGGAGAAGTCTGAAAATTATGGATTATACAGCTCTGCAGCCCCAAACAGCAACAGGCACGTCCCAGGTTTTTGTTTATTTGCATCACCAAAGTAACTATCACACACTCCAGTCACAGGAGTGATCAGAATGATTAAACATGTATTACAGGATCTATCTAAGCTGGCAGCAGCCACTCTAACAGTCTCCAAGCTAAAGAAAGAAAAATACTGTTCCAAACCAAATTCACCCTCTTTTTTAGAAAACGCCTGAATGATTAGCCAAATTCTATATAGTGCTCCTTCATGGTCAACAAATTCAGTCCATCAGACCCAGGAAGGCAGAGTATCCCAGGGATGAAGGCTTCTCCTGGGCACATTGCCCCTCACAGGCCCAGAAGCACAAACCAGGATCTCTCCAGCACGAGCATCTCTGTGGTGGGATGGGGCAGAGGGCAAGGGTAATGGCAGGCCTTGAGTTGCCACAGAGACATGCCACTTGCTGTCAGCATGCCCAGAATGAAAGCATCAGGGCACAGGGAAATCTGTCTAGACAAGGGAGTGGTTTCCCTGTTGAAGAATTAATGAGTTCAGCTAGAGGTGAACAATGCCTGTGCAGGAGATGAGCAGGTTATTCCCTTGGCAGCTTCTTCTGCCCTCAGCCATTTGTAAGCTCACTGGTCAAGTTATAGCTGGCAGTGTCACAGCACTGAGCAAGCATGGTGCAAAAAGGCCATCTGTCCTCAGCAAGGGAGATAGAGCAGAGGGGAAACCCCTCCCTGCCCCACACACTGGCGTGCAGGTGCCCACAGATCACAGTGTTGGGTGTAATTAAACAAAAACCAGACTTGCCACCAAACTGTCTGCATGCTTTTCAGGTTCAAGGATGTGTCTGTGTGTTGGAGTTGATCACCTCCCTCTGTTTTATTATTTTTTATCAGTGAATTTTTGTTAAATTCCTCTGGCTCCCATCCTCCAACCTTTCCCTGTTAGGGAAGGGCTGAGAGCCAGACTTTTACAAACAGTCTTCATATACATCTACTTAAAAAATAAATAAATGGCAAGGTTCCTTTTCATAACTTCCTTTGCTCTAATTTAGACCATCCACATTTCATTCCCAGGCTGAACACACATTCAATTCATACAAGACCCATAAACTATGTTAAGACCACAGAGCATCCATGATTTGTTCATGATGTTAATAGTGACTCACCATGGCCAGATTACAGATGTTAAATTGCTGATGGATGGCCCACATCCAGCACATGGTATTCAGCTGAAGTATTAATCACGTGTGGAAAGATCTTTCTTTTCTCTGTTGGTCCCCGTGAATAATGAAACCTCTAATAGAGTGTATTGTACTTTACAAGCTTACTGAAATGAACTCCCTTCTAAAAAGAGAAAAGGATAACACTATTAAAGCAGCTGAATCCTGTACATGACATGATGACATATTAGGACTTACTGGATAGCTAAATGAACAAACTCACTTTTTGTTGATTTATGCCAGCAGCACTGGCCTTTCTTTCCCAGGAAGGGAAGTTTCCTTGTTTCCCTCTTTCTTTGTTGGAAACAGATAACTTATTGAGTGTGATACTGACTTAGTAGACAATTGTTCATGAAAAAACCATGATGTGTAAAGGAACACGAGAAAAAGTGCAGATTTGGGTAAGAAATAACTCATCTGGAGTTGAAAATAATGTTTTCCCTTGGTATGCTGGCAGAGCATCTTCTTCCGAAATACTGAGTGAGAATCGAATATGGGAATCTCCCACACTATTTCTTGTGTTTCCTTTTCCTTTTTCTCTTCTTTTGGCATGGGAATTTTCATTGCTGCAAGGGTAACAAGTTCTAGAGGGCAGTACACTTTACCGCTTGTGATTACAATGCCTATCATCATTGCCCTTTTAAATTTTCTTTGGCTTTAATGAAGACAGTAAGAACCTTGATTCAGAAAACACTATATACTTACTGGCCTTTAAAAATTTCCAGATGTTTCAAAAAAAATGTAAAATTCCAAAACCAAAGTGGTTCATTCCTCTTCAGGCTCTTCTTAGAAAGTCAACAAAGACAATAATCTATCAGAAATTAACAAATATGTCAGACTAAGGAAATAAGTCAAGAAAAAAGTACCAACAGTCAGTTTCTTCCTTAAAGGGTGAATAAATACAAGAGGGTTGTTCTTATATTGCACTGCAACCATGTATGAAACAGGAATAAAAAATCAGAGGCTTGGGAACGTTTTCCTGTGCTGCTAAAAATCTCACCATTAACACAAGCCGTATAATACAGCATGCTCTCTGCTCCTCAACACAAGAAAAGCAGATGTTTTTGATATGGCCATGACTGTCCCTTCAGAAGACAAATTCAGAACTGAAACAGTGGATTGCTGGATCATTCAGCTTCAAGGCTGATGGAGATTTCTGGTAATGATATTATGGCTAAGTAGGGACAGTCCCTGGGCAGTCAGAAGTAACAGAAATGACATCCTGATACCTGTAAATGCCAAGGGAACAAAACACCTGGGAGAATATTCAGCCCCAAGGCTGCTGCTGCTGTTTTGGAAGATGTGAGTTTACTTTTTCAGGGAAAGGAAGTAATTACTCTAGGCATGTGTGGAAGCACTGAAGAGACTACTGCAAATCTCTCCTGATAGCCATGGCCAGCTATAAATACTTCTATGCTCTCTGTGCTGTAGCATGAGATGATAACTGATATGTTCAGACAGGGACGCCAAGAGGGGGATGGGGACTGGAAACTCCATTTCAGGCGCCAAGACAAATTTCTTGAGAAAGGAAATCTGAAACCAGCAGAGGATGGAATGGACTTCATGCAGAGGCACTGCTGTAGGCTTTGGCCTGCACACCTCACACCCACTTCAGTCCTCCAGACACCATTTAGAGGGGTCTTGAACAGGGAACAAGCTGGCTTGGGGTCAATATCACCCTAGTTTAATTAATCACTACTGCATTAGAAGCAGTAACTGGGGAAATATAATGATAGTTAGTCCATATGAAGCAGCTGCAAAGCTTCTTAGCAACTTTAAGAACGACCCTTCAACCTTTTCTCATTACTTGTATGATTAATGCTTATCCATGTGAATAGTCTCATTGATTTAACTCACCCTACTTCTGCAGGTAAGGACTTCAGAATCAGACAAAAAAAATAGAATTATTCTCTTCCCCTGTTATTTCAAATCCAGTTTTATTTAAGTGCAGTGATTAACTCAATAGACCTTGCCCAGAGAAGGGCAGTAGAGAACTTACTCTGTAACTAAGGGTTCCACTTTAACTAAAAGAACAATACCAACATCCATAGTGTAATCTGTCTTTTTAGTCCCAGCTGTATCAATGATGTTGTTTAAACTTTAAATGTTCATAAGTAATGTTTAAAAGCAGTCTCCACTTTAATTCAACACAACAAGAAAAAACAATTGCACAAAATATCAAAAAAGGAAAGAAGAGAATCTCTTGTTACAGCTTCAGTTAAAAGTTATTTTACCCAAATATGTCCAGTTTTGCAATGCTGCCTTTATTTCATGATTTTTTGAAGCATTTTTTACTAGTCCAGTAAGTACTTATGGTTGGCAATGTGCTTATTTTTCTCTGGAACACCAATATAATCCCATTCCACTCAGTGTGGTCTGTATTTTTGACATATGCAACAACTAGACAACTTGCTCAGTATCATTACTCACTGGGAATCTTTAGTTCATCTCTTGTTCTGTCCCTAAGCAGCCTTCATCTATCTTTCAGCAATTTTTCTTCAACTCCTTATGAATCACTTTAGAGAAAATCCCCTCTATTATGAGGACCTGCTTCTCTGAATGGGCAAGGGAAGCCAAGAGAACACTGTTCATGTGGTAAGGACTTCCTAACAGGTTTTCATCATGGAATCATCATGAGTATCATAATCCATGTTCCAATTTAAGCTGTGAGGTACTTTTTAAGTGACACATACTGGGGCACTTTCATCGAATATTCTGGTATGTGCCTGCTATTAACACCTCTCCATCAGGATAGCATTGGATACACAAATCACACCTCTGCAGTTAAAACTTGTCTCTGTTCTAGGCAGTGTGCTGGACAGACACAATTTGGCAATGGTAGCAAGAGATTTATGGTCCATTTCACATGACATTTCAGCTTCCATAAATAACAACATGGACTTCTTTACACCACCAAGCAAAGCCTTATCCTCTGTCCCGATATTAGTACACAGTTTTAGGTGGCATGTGACACCTTTTTCTTTGCTGCTGTGTCAGAAAAGTTGCTCATCTCCAGTTCTACAACACATCTAGAAGAAAACTAAACAAACAGACACAGTGAGAACAGTTATGGGTAAATCAGTTTCATATTTACCAGTGCTTTACCTTTAACTCTGGATCTATTCATTACCTCCTCCATTTCTCAAATTCATCTAATGTCAGTTTCCTATGATCTTCAGACATCTTTGCACATCAGTGCTCACACGTGAGCAATCTTGATATGAAGGCCCCATTATTTGGAGCCTTCATATAAATCTCTTTCTGCACCAAAGGAGTGCAAATACTTGTGACAGCATTGGTCCTACCATGATCACACATTTTGCTGGGTTAATTTCTCTTCCTGGTACATTTTTCCTTTGATGGAATTACTAATATGTAGTATTTAAATTTACCCTAGCATTTCTGGTCTTCTGGTTTGATCCAGACCAAAACATCATCTATATAGAACACACTTGCTCCATGTAATTAAAATGCATGGCATTCACAGCAGAGCACCTTGGGCACCCCAAAAGCTCTTCGTGGAAATTGTGTTTCCCAAAGGATGTGTTAAATTTGCATAAACAAATGCTCTCAGTCTTAATGGGATGTTTGATCACAGAATTGTGTCTTTCAGACAGAGCTGGTGCAATTAAAGAGTGAAACACCAGGTCAGTGCAGTGTATGGAGAGGTTTCACACTGAGCTCAGAAGTCTCATCACACCTGCCTCACTGTAACAAAACACCTCTTGTGCAGTTGTCTCTTCTCCACTTCTTTCCAGTGTTCAAAACGCTCCAATGCTGCACACTTCCCAGTACCACACTTCCAGTTCTTCCAGCACATCCAAGATTGCTCCTACAGAACTGTCCCTGCACTCTTCTAGCATCCCAGACACTCCCTCTACTGCAATTCAGAGGTTCATTTACTCAAAGCAAGACAAGAATAGTGAGCTGTTCTGACAGAAAGGCTTTCTACTTCCTCCTTTCTACAAAACTAGCAATAAACAAAGCCAAATTTTGACATTTTCAATTTGCATGTTAAACTTTTCTCCCAGCTCCTACTGACTTGGAACAGCTTGGAACAGAGCCAGACAGATGTGAGGATGTAGTTTATCTGAGAAGGGAAACTAGAATATAATTTGGTAATTCTTCTGGGAGGAAAAGACATGCCAAAGGGAGCCAAGCCTCTGAAGTAAAACATCCATCACTCACCTCTTCTCCCACTCTTCCAGCAGTAAAGTGACATACCTTTATTAATATTTATTGCCACTGAGAAACACACAATAGTTTAGAGAAATTACTGGCACCAGAAGAAAAGAGGTGAGCAAGAAGGGGATGGGCAAGAGGGCTGGGTGAAGTTGAGTAAGCTGTCCCAACCAGCAATGATAGCCGGTTTGGCTAGTCACTCTGAAAAGCTGCTATGACCAAAGAAGCAGAAATTTCTCTGAGAATGGACTACCAGATGAAGGTTTCCAGTGCAATTACAAATTAACCAGGCTAACTCACTATAAGGAGGATGCTATCAAGTTTGCTTTCTTCCAGGTGCACAAAGCAGCTTCCAGAACAACAAGCAAACTCACATGACCAACAACTGACCCTGTTTCCCAGCTATCAGGTGAAGGAAACTCAGAGCTGTCTGCACGTGCTGCAGCTGGGTCCCCAGCACAGGACCAGAACAGCTGTGGAAGGACTTGAGGGGGGCACTGAAACCTATCCCAAGGCAGTGCAAGGCACTGTCAAGAGTTTTCAGTCCTCACCACCACTGATGGAGTTTAAAAGCCAGCAGAAACACTTGCCTATAACTTACATATTTCACTCTCCAGTGAAGCCAGTGACAGGTCCCCTCCCACTATCTAACACTGAATTTATCAAGAGCAGACATCTGTGGCCACCATCTAGTAGGACCACCCATCAGCAGCAGAAAATGCCTCCATGCACTCACTGAATATCAGAAGGTCAGAGGTCACTTGCTCCTACCAGTGGATTAAAAATACCTCCATCCAGCCTGAATGAAAGGTCATTTTAAGATACTGTGCAATTTACTGTCAGGGCACAGCTCAGGACAGGACAAAGGCAGCAGAAGGAGCTAGTCTCATTCCAGCCCTTCTCCAACTTCACAAGTCATCTCATTCCATGCAGTAACAACATAAACCACAAGGCTCTCATCAGCCACACATTGTATTACAGGCAGAAATGCAAGCAAAGACATCTTCCCCTTTCCAAAAATAGCTTTTTCCTTTTTTTTTTCATTTAGAAAATGACAACATGAGGAAAAAAGACCATTTTGTTTTTCTGTAAGCCTAACATCTTTCTGGTGTAAGCTTTACATCTTTCTGGCTCCAGAGAAACTGGTAGCAGCTGGTTTAATTTCCTCAGTTTCCCGTGTCAAAGGTTCAAACACAGTTGTAGAAACTCTTTATGAGTGAAATGTTTTCCTGCTCTTTGAATCAAAAAACTTTAAACAAAATCAGATTACTCCATTTCAGTGGGAAGGCCTGGGCAAACTCTGTATAGATCTATTTCTCCTCACATTTACAAGAATTTCTCTGCAATGAGATCTCTACAGTGAAATACCTACTTTTCCAGTGGGCATCCAATTTTCTTCCTTTGGTTAACTTTGCCCAGTCCAAAGGAAACTCACTTTTTGTCAGAACTCCAGAAAAGCCTGATACAAAATCTAGGTTTGGTTTGCGTTTCATTTGCCCCAAAATCTTTTCAACATCCAATAAAGACCAAGTAAAAGTAGAAAGAAAAAACAACCAGAAAGGAGAGGCAGTAAAGAATGAGTTGGATAGGGAAAACACTGAGAAAGGTAAAAAAAAAAAAACTAATCACAGGGAAAAACAGATGTCAAGTGTAGACCTATTGGTGTGGGCAATGAAGAGTTACAAAAGAATCTGTGCATAAAGAGGCTCTGACAGCCCAGAAATGTCTCCCAGCAGCAGCTGTCAGGAGTGGGAGGACAAGCCCCATTCCTCTCCTCCAGAAGAGATGATAGTTTCCTATTGTGAGAGTAGGTGCTAATTATTATTTCCTTTCTAGGATCAGGGGAGGCTTTTAAATCTATCCAATGCATCAGTAAAATAATCTGTGACAAGATAGATAGATGGATAGATAGATAGATAGATAGATAGATAGATAGATAGATAGATAGATAGATATAGATAGATAGATATTTGGCAGGTTGGAATGGTAAGGGGCTCTCCCTATTGAGGCTGAGAGGCAAAATTGAAAACAAGAGTTTGTGGGAAAGTCTAGGTCTCATGGTCTGGGGGTGCATCTGGTTATCCACGTGGGGGGTTTCAGGCAGGGGGGACCACAGGCTGTGTGACCACAAGGTATGTGATGAGCTGCATTTCCAGCAGTTGCAGATAATGGATGGGAAGGCTCTTGGGTTTTCCCTGTGTGCATCAAGTGCAAAGGTTCACATTTTTGCTCAGCCATACACCAACTGTGGAAACCAACACCGGTCACTGGGGGAGCCTTTTCACTTCAGCAGGTGAAGGTGCTGACTCCACTTCCTGCAGGCAAGCCAGACCTCATTTTGCTGACTGAAGAAGATGCCACTTAAATTAAAACTTGTGTGACCATATGTTTCAAAACTGTGAGTCATATTTTATACAAGAATGACTGTGACAGGCCGTGTATTTGTGCTGACTTGCTGTATTTCCACAGTGCCCTGTTGAATAAAGCTATCATAGTTTATCCTGTTTTTAAGCTAAAAAAAATAATTAACAATCCTGTGTGCCAGAAGCATTCCTTGTGTGAACTAGGTATTACAGCTAAAAATAAAAAGACATAACTCTCATATTAATTATATTTTCCTGTAATGTTGAGAGATCCATTTATAATGTGTGATTGTATGTACTTAAACCCCCCATTTAACCTCACAGCACACCATTTAAATGCTGCATTTCACTTATGCTGGAAACCTTGGGCTTTGAACTATGTGTAACACAATACAGCAGAACAAACCAGAGTGGCCCAAATCACAGTTCATCACACCATCTTATACAGTAAAGGGACCTCCAGCATAGCAGATGGGGTTGAGCACATGGGTGTGTATAAATGAAGTACATAGAAAACTAAACTTTTGTCAGTTTTGACAGCTGATACCAGTTACAACACAGAGCTGAGAGTTGTTGCTAGGGAACACATGAGGCTCTGCCACCAAGACTCACATCTCCAGACCAGTAAGTGCAGCCATCTGGTAAATCCCAGTAGAAAATGCTGAAGACAATGCTGCTTGGATCAACTGACTAGCTGGAATCTAGGATATGCATCCTGTTTGCAAGGAGGCATGAGAATCATGTGGAGTAGGAAAGGAGTAGGGAAGGGTAAACAAAGACACCGGTAGGAATCTGCCTGGACTTAGAGAATTGGTTGGGCCAAAAAACGTCTGAAGTTACTCTGAGCAGTTTATCTAGAAAGGAGTATTGTGTCTGGACCTGGGAAATGAAGGGAAGTGCTGCACAAGAAGACCAGTATGCCCAGAGGAAGATGGATGTGGGGCACTGCCTTCAGAAAGTTTCCTGCACTGTTTCTCTCAATTATCCTGGGAAGGACCCATGACATACTAGAGCAGTGAACAAAATCTGTATGTGTTTTCCTTATCTGTGTCGCCTGTCCCCTGAAGGAGATAACTGTACTGTAGGCAGCATGACCACAAGGGCTGGGAATGATTACATTTAAGACATTGTGTAAACCAGAAGGGCATGTTCACAGCTGTCTCAGCTGCTTGGGTGTAAGTGAGAGCCAAAGTGCCGGTGTCCCAGCAATGCAGGCAGTGCCACAAAAATGGAGCAGGGACAGCCTCAGCGTGAGGCACAAAGCAGTTCAAGGATTCACCAGATGGACAGCTCCCAACATGTCCATGATCCATCAATGGGAGGCAGAGGGGAACATCTTTAACAAAGTGACAAGAGCCACATCCAGGTCTCAGCCGCCAGTTGTCCCAAAGACAGTACAGGAAGGCATGACTCCATTGGTAATGCAGCTGGGATGCTCATGACTCCCTATGGCCACACAAATGTTCAAGACAGCTCCCAGTTAACTCTAAGATGAAATAACATTTTGATCACACTAGGGAGTGAAGGCAGAACCATGTTGTTAACACAATTCTGAGATTACTGACATCACAATTTAGATGTAGCCTAAATGGCAGTCACTGAAGCAGTTACCAAACCACTGGATTCTACCAGATTTCTGGAGATTCACAACCTGCAATTAAGTAGTCCACAAAAGTACCTGGGAAACCCAAGTCCTATTCAGTTTGGGAATAAATTGGTTGTATAAGGATTTACACTCTGTGCAGTTCTGCTCTTCCCCTGTTCCTTCAGCATCCCTGGGCTTGGAGGGTCTCCTCACAATTTTGCATTTTTCAGTGAAGGGACAATCTCATCCCCCACCCTCGTACCCTAAACACCTCAACCCTCTGATTTATGGCTGCAAGGAAAAGCAGTCATGCCAACGCTCATCAGAATAAGGGAATTTTCAGAATTAAAAGAGCATCCGGTGTTTTAGAATCTGTTAGGGAACAAAAGAGGGAGAACAAAACTCTTTTATTTCAAATCATATGCTAACAGTTAAATAACAGAGAGCTCAGCCAAAGTGACTCTTACCAGCTCAAGTGTGACGTTTCTGCCACCCTGCTCCCCAGCACACACACAAGTGCGTGGCCATGGCCACACCAACCCTGAACTAGACTGGTTATATCCAATATGGTAAGTGCTTAGTGACAAAGTGGAATCAATGACAGAAGCAGGATTCCCATTTAAGAGTATTGACCTATCTTTTTGTGAGGTGGATCAGTAAACTCCCAGCTCCTGCCTCACCAGAAACAAGGAACAGACCTCAGGAGTCTGATGCTGGGACTGTACCTGCTGCAACTGGCTGTGATTTGGTCTCCTCTTGCCCACTAACAAATAGCAGAAAGAAATGCTCTCTTAGAAGATGGTTTTGACTGAAGAAAAGAAGTGTGTGTAATTCTATGTCAGGTGAAGTTTCTTCAGCAACATCTGGCAACATTGCAGAATTTCTACACTCCGCTGAGATTTGGAAGAGCATATGGTTTCCACTACAGCAAAACAAATCACTCCTTGAACAAAAAGCTCTGAAAAGGAGTGGGAAAAGGAAGATGAAAGTTTCAAGTCTGTTTGTAAATTATGCATTATCCGTGCCTGTAATGCCCCAAGGAGCCATAAATTTAGAGGTTTCAACAGAAAAGCCTATAGCTGACACCTTACATTCGTAAAACTCATTACTATCCCTGGAGTGAAAATGAAGGGGGGAAAACAGTGAATAAATAATTGAGAACATAAGAACTTTTCATCATTTCCTTTTGCTCTTTTTCAGCTTTTCACTAGAGTTTCAGGACCAATATTGGATTCACATCAGCTGTGGTCTTAAACATGAAAAGTGACAGTATTTTTCTAATGCCTCTGATTGTGAAATTGAAACAGTTCAATTAAACTTACAAGTGCAGATCACAAAAACAAGAACTTGAAATCTAAGACATTTTCACATTCACATTCAGTTCTTCATCTGTCATAGATACCCATTCTGTAAACTGCATCCAAAACCAACCCAGATGGTAATTTTATTTTTGGTCTAGCTGGAATCTCAGAAGAAAGAGTGGTTGAGAAAGCAGACACTGGCCTCCAGGAAATTTTTTGAATATTTTTGATGATCTAGAGGTTCTGCCATATTTTAAAACATTTTTTGTAGTCTGTGAATTTTTATAAAATCCTTCTATTCTTTTTTCATGTCTTTGCCCTTTCTATATATTGCCCAAAATCTATAGAATGTTTATTCTCTCGAGCCTGTGTGACACTGAACTCAGTATGACAAGGAAAACAGAGGAATGAGTGAGTCATGCAGAGCAATTTTGTCCAAGGATTAGATGTGAATAACTCTGGAAAAACTGTGCTTTTTTCACTCTTTCTACAGCAATATTAATGCCTAGCATGGCACAGTGTTGTACTTATCTGCTTTTTCCTCTTTTCACTTTAAATTACACATGAAATTTCAGGAACTAGATGCACTATCTCCATCATGGCTAAATGCAAATTGCCCCTTTCCCTTCCTTTTTCCTCCAGAATAAAAATCCATGGAGGTTCAGAGAAATTAAAGGAAATAAATATTTTTCTTCACTGTTAAAAGTCACAGATGACTCACTAAGGATGATCAGCCATGGGGCTCTCTGCTGATGGCAGCTGCCAAGATGGGGCTCTGGACAGGAGCATTCCATGTTCAGGTCCTCTCTGGTTTGGCTCACCCTTTCCCCCATCTTTGAGAGGTTTCTGCCCCATAGGAAGGCTGCATGCTTTCACTTGGATCAGCTCTGGATTTGACTGCTAAACCCAGGTCTGCCCCCTCCCCTTTCCTCTGCAGCACCTCACTGCCAGGAAACACTGACTGCATCTCACCTAGAGCCAAGGGCAGCCTTTTCCTCAAAGTACAGCTAGGACCTTCAGTTGGGCCAAGTTTCAGGGGAAAAGTGCTAAATTTTTGGGTGGGTGCACAGAAATCAGCAGGATGGCTTCAAAAAGTGCTGCCTTCCTAGAAGATCTCTCTCTGTGGAAGTCAACACGCAAGACTTGAAAATAAATCTGTGCAAAGTGATGTGTGGGTCTGCAGAGACAGGCAAGGCTCACCTGCCAGTCAATCCCAGTTAATGGAAGGACCAGATTTCCAAATGCAACAGACAGTATCAATTTTTTCTTCAGTTTACTCTGGGAGAGAAGTCACCCACCCTTTTCTTGGGAGCCACTTCTCTAAACAACTCTTGGTAAGACAGAATTAGGGATCCACCAGTCCACAGTTCCCTTCCACTTTATGGGCCAAACCCTCTGGTGCCTTCCCTGGTGTCATACCCAGGGAATTACTGCAGACAGGGCAGTTGACCACAGCACCCACACTCCCTTTGCACCACAGCTGCCAGCTGGGCACCTCTTGTCACAGATCCCTGCCCTCCTTCCCTCTCCCTGCCTGCCTGAGACCTCTACCTGACACATGCCAAGAGCTGAGGCTCAGCAGGCAAATGACTCACAGATGCTATTGAATGGCTGTAAAAACACTGTGCACAAATGAACAACATGACACTTAGGGCTGCTAGTATTCCTGCCAGTCAAAAGGAGTCCACAGGAAAGCATTCTGAGTGCTTTTACAGACAGGAATGCCCTATGGAAAATTATATATAAACACAAAAGATTGGCAATACAGAGCAGAGCAGTGTTCCCACATAACTTCATTTAGATTGCACTGAGCTGGTATATTTTTGTATGTCTTGAAGAAAAACATCTTTCTCATTTGAAGAAGATAAATTTAAAACATCAGTGGTATGCTAGTGCCCAGGGCCCTTTATGCATCAACTTTTACTATTCTAGTCCATGAGTCATAAGTTAGAGCATTTATCCCATAGGAACTTGTATTCCCTGGGCTACTCATTCAGATTGGCAGGTTTAGCAAACCAGCATGTAGCCCATAAGAGGCCAAAATTAAAAAAGGGAAAGGTGACACGAGGAGCTCACCCCCAGTAAAATAAACAATGGCAGTGGAAAACTCTATTTATTGAGGCAGAATGAGTCTTTGCAAAGGAAGAGTGACTTCATGGACTGAGCAGCAAGGCAGCAGAGGAGGCCATGAAATCTTGCCCTGTGTGTTGAGAGTCAAATTAAAACCATGCTGATGTTGCAGGCTGCCCTGCCATGCCTCCCAGCCCACAATCCCTCCCAATCTGTCCTTTTTCTGAAAAGCCAAGACATTTACCAGGTCCTGTGGACATCAAGGCCTGACTGGGCATCACATCCCACTAACCAGGAACCTACAAGCCTGTGCCAAGGGCCCATGTGCCTCGAGCACTGTGTGTGTGCAGGAACAAAAGCAGGGACTTACTGTAGGCTTCAGCCTGCTAATGGAGTTTATTTCCCAGCTGACATCTGGGTACCCTCACGACTGATGGAAATAACAGGAAGCACAACCTATGGTCAGGTCGTGCTGCAAAATAATTACTGAAGTTTTGTTTGTTAGTGAAGCTGGGCACACAAAGTCTAAAACAGAGCCAAGTCCTGCCAGGTCCTTTCCTAACACCACTGGCCTGTTAGGAAAGGACTCTGCACAAAGAACACGGAGCAAATGCTGCCCCTACTCTTGTGGTTCACCAGCATCCAGTAAAAGCATTAAAAGCTTCACAGTATCATTTTCCTACATATCCTACCTTCTGGTTTTCAGCCAGTGATCTGAGGGCCTCTGGGAGATTCCAGGTCAAAGAAAGACGATGAAAGAAAGTAAGTTCATAAATATTAGATAGTGATCTACAGATGCAGCTTTTTTAAAGCGTTCATAGTTCTGACAGAGAATGGTTGAGAAAGGATACATTAATCATAAAAGGGTGGAAAATTACTGTGTTAGCTTTCAAAATACAAAATCACTGGTGCAGAAAAACGCATTTCTTTCTTTATACAGGCATAGGTGCATATGACATCATATAAACATCATGTTTAACAATAGCTAGCCCTATCCAGATGGCTACATCTATTCATAAGAGCAGCAGTTCCCAGGAAGCATTGTTGTGGATTATTGCTGAGTTCAAAGGTTCACAATGAGTTTTGGATTTTGCCAGAAGAAGAAATTGTTTGTTTCAAAAGCACAGCTGAAGGACCTTTTTTGATCCCACAGAATCCAGTACTGTTGTCTTCTTTAACAGGCAGCTGAACAGCTCAGATACTTTTGGTTTTTTTACTCTCTGTAAAAATGTTTTTTTCTAAGAGTCTGATGTACTGGAGTAGTGGAGACCTCTTCATTTTCACGCAGCTCAGGCAAGGTTACACTCCGGTGTAGCTGCTCTCTCTGCTCACTGTCATTTACCTAAATTATTAGATAAAACATGCAAAGCTTACCAGGACCTTTTGAGCAAGAACTGCTCATCCACATCTCCAGGAGGTTCATTGAGCTACACCACTGGAGCTGATAGCACATCCAGGAAAGGTAGGGTGGACACGCTGGATTGCCAAAGTGATCTCACAACACAAAGCTCAGGGGAAAGGAACATTTCTTCCACACTTTGCTGCTTTTGATGGAACAAATAGAATGACAGGGTGATACTAATTCTTCTAGAAGGGCATTTTGTTGCACAATGGACAGTCCCCAGAGGACATGTACTCCTAGTCAGCAAGGCTGACATTTAGAGGTTTGACTAGAAGGCAGGGTCTATAAGGTTTCAATGAGTTAGGGAGTTTAAATGTACAGTATAGCTAATTTTCAGGTACAAGGTCAAAGTTTCTTAACCTGGCCCCTATTGCTGTTCTAAACATTAACCAAAAGGCCCAATTTAGGCTATTTATATGTCGAGGTATTTAATTGTGCCTTCAAATCAAGTAGCGAGACATGGAGGTCACTTAAATTGCACCTATAATTATTTGTGCACAAAAAAGAAGCAGAAACAAAGAGCCCTTGGTGGGCCAGGCCAGCTCCCAGCCCCCAGCACTGGGATATCCTGTAGGTCCCACAGCCCTCAGGAGGGTGATGGTACAGCTGCCACTCATCCCAAAGGCAAAGGCAAAGGCAGCAACTCATGGGAAGGCAATGGGATTGTCCCTGTAGGGGCTGAGGTCTGCATCCCACCTCACCCAGCTGGGAGGAGGGGGTCTGCTGTTCAAAGGATGCCCTCGCTCACTGACAGGCTGCAGAAAGTGTGTCCACCCAGCTCTCCGGTTTCATGGCTGTTTTCCTAACGTGTAACAGAGGGTGCCAGTTTAATATCCTGCTATAACACTTGACAGCAAGGGTCAAGAGCAGCATCAGAACAACTGGGGCAAACTAAATGAAAAGAGGCTTAAACATCTTGAAAGAATATGGATGTGTGGGTCCAGACACAGCTCCAGGCCCTGGGAGGGATCTCAGGTGGAGGTAGTTAAATCACTTGGGAGAAGATGCCACCTCATGGTCTGCAGACCTCCAAGTGGGAAATGTCAGCAAAAGATGAGTATTCCAGCTCCCATACAGAAGTGAGAATGCTCTACCTGCAGCAGCAGGCTTGCAACTCACATGTTACCCAGCACTGAAACCTAACACTTGGCCCATGCTCCCCCAGCCTCCTACCCCTTCTCACCACTGCACCAAGCTCCAGCCTCTCCCTTCCAAGGGATCTGAAGCTGCCATCTTCAAGCATCAGGAAAAGTTGCACAAGCTTTTCCCTGGAGCAAGCAGGATCTCAAATACTCTCAGGTCCCGAATAGGACAGACAGCAGCACCTGTTTGAAATTAAATTCCTGGATTAAAAGCAGGGCTTCCAAGCTCACTGCTTGAAATCGCCGTACCGCAGATGAGGGTCTTTGCTCCCACCATCCCCCATTCCTTTTAGGAGCAATATAAGCTTCTTTACTAGAGAGATTTTGTGAAACTTTCCATTCCCCTTTAACAATAACCAGAAGAAGTTTGTAGCACATTAGGGCTTAACTTGAGGAAATGAATGAAGGAAGGATCTCCTGTTCATTGGGCTCTTGACCTGGTCTCTGATTTTGTAGGCACTATTTTGCAAACAGGAACACCTGCACTTTTTCCCCTCTGTGGTTACCAGGGGCACACACACACACAAACCCTTCTGGGCATAAAAGTACAAGTTTTGAATAGCTTCTCCCACCCGCCCACATATTGCTAATTGGTTGTGCAGCTGCAGATTGTGCTCAGGGACAACTGTGTTTAAATGTGTGTGTGTGTGTGTGTGTGTGTGTGTGTGTGTGACTATGAGTATTTGATTGTCCGAGTTCACAGATTTTTGTGAAGAAAGTTCAGTGTGCAAACATTTAAAAACAAGTAGCAGCAGCTTGTTAAAAATATTTTGTTGTCTCACTTGGAGGGAAATTCACAGGGGAGTTTTAGGGCTTTCATTCAGCATCAGTGCAAGGAGTGGGGAATATTGGATGTATAGGGACATGGCACCATCAGGCAGCCATTACTGCTGGCATATGTGTCACTGAGACACAGCCCTTCAGCAAAATGACAGCTATTCCAGTAGGAGACCCAGGAATGCACTTTATTCGAATGAACAGCTTCACTTTCTAGTTAAAGTCACAGTTAATAAATGGCAAGAAGTGCTTCTCAGCATGGGAACGTTCAGGCACAGCCTGAACAAATGGGGTGCAGATATTTTTAAGGGTTTATTTTCATTCCCATTATAATATATGTCTCAGCTTGTAAATGCTTTTATGCCAGCAGTAAAAATTTCCATTTATATGGGTTGAATTGAACCTTTGCAATTCAGTGGCAGTCCAGCCACTTTTAAGTAGATGTTGAGATGGCTCGAGACTTATTTAGCCAAGTGAGTGACAAGCTGCTAGAGCCCAAAGATTTTCCATGGCTGAGCATGCAGACAGGATAGACAGACATCCAAACTGATATATCATGCATTCCTATCAATGGAATTATATTTTTCTTGCCTGCATGCACATGCGATCATACCACATGTACTTGAAAACATACAATAACCAGACCTACAGGCAAAGGAAAATTGTTTAGTTCCTTGTAAGTTATGGATCTGAGAAAAACAAAACAAAACAAAACAAAACAAAAACCAACCAACCAAACAAACAAAACCAATAAAAAGAGCAAGGACACTAACCAGCCTGGGAAGATCTCAGTGCATTCTGAGAGTTCAGAAATTCTGTTTCCCACATTTTGCAGCCCGTGTTGCAGGCTAACCCAGGCAGTGTGGCTGGGTTTTTGTTTCAGCTATCAGCTACGGCACTGTTAAAGGAACCTTTCTTTACAGAGAGGTTTTCAATACACATAAAGGGCCATGCCTTCCCTCAGATCAGCTGAACCCCAACGGGGCTGTCTGATCCTTCTCCGTGAAACAAGGACAGCTTATGTTCAGCAATTACATTCCTGTCCGTATGCAGACAAGAGGCCACCGCCTTTGTCAGCCAGTGCTCCTCGGGCTTCTCTTGCTTTTCAGTGGGGATGATGACCTTTCTGACCACATCAAGATGCACCATCACCCTGTGCTCCACACGGGGCCCAGTGTGCGGCACAGTTTTCTTCCCGAGCATCGCTGGAAGAGGAGCCAGTCCGTCTCCACCGATCCAGCCTGAGGACAGTGATGGACTGCCCTCTGGGCCTAATTACTCCTCCACATTGAGGATAAATAATCTACATGACAACAGACTCCATTCATTCATGCCCTCCCACACCTCCTCCACCCTAAGCCTGGTCTTGAGTGACAGATGGAAGGAGAGCCCATGTGGGCTCCCCTCTTACAGATTTGTGCTGGCCATCCCAGGCACACTGCAGCACTTTCCTTTGGGGCACAGCAGACACAGAGCAGACATCCTACTAACTCAGTTACCTGGCAAACCAGCTTGGCTCCTGGAGAACACAAGTTCTCCATCTAAACAGATGCAGAGAACTTTCTGCAGCCAAATGCAAATGACTTCAACTTACCATCCTTTTTGGGACTCTTATGTGGCTTAGCAGGATGACCTCAGGTTATTCTCCACCTTGAGTAATTCTCAACGAAGTTATACAGTGGCACCTAGGCAGTTTTCAAAAAATGTATCTTTCTCTTATATTTTCTTTTGTCTGTGAAAGGAAACAAGTCAAGACCAGGGAGAGGTGACTCCTTATACACCTTTACATCCCTGCAAGGGCTCTGTACCCCACTGGCTGTTAGCTCTGGTTGTTGATCTAGTTCAGTGAAAGGAAAGCACTCTGTTTATCTTAGGACACATTCACTGACTTGAAAATTTATGGTAAGAGCTGTCAACACTGTAAACCTCTTCTGTCACTGTATCAGTCAGGTGCTGTTCTTAGGACTCTGTCCAAGCAAGCCCTGCATTTCTGAGCTTAACCTCTTAGGTAACCAGAATAGGCAGTTTTCTATAGCAGTGGCACTTTGTATAGCCATGGTTGTCTGCATTGATGAAAGACAGGTTTCTAGAAGCAGCTGAAACTCCAAAAGAGTCCTTGCCCAGGACTGGTCGCAGTCCCACAGACAGATAGATCATCTTCATTCTGAGCAAATGCATGGCAAATTTTTGGGGACATAGTGGGAGAAGGCAGAGAAAATGCATAAAATGCATTTTGCTGCAGCTTTTAAGTAAATACAAGCAGGATAGACTGTCTAAACTAGCAAATGACAAGCTGTGAGAGGCCACTGATTCTCCCACATTTTGCAGACAAGTGAATAGGCAGAGAGGTTGGGAAAGAAAATGCTATCCCATACAGCATCCTTCCCAAGCAGGGAATCCCTTCTGCCAGCTCTGCTGGGCCTGGCATCAGAGCACAGGTATGCAAAACTGGAGGAAAAATGCAACAGCCCTGCAGGGAACACAAACCCACTTCATAAACCCACTTTATTACAGATGGAAAGCCAGCATTTTTGAGTGCATCAGGAGTCCAGCTGCCACAGTAACACAGAACTACATTGTGTGCCGAACCACAGTTTGCCATCTCTGTAAAAACAGGCAAAAGACATTTCCTATGAGATCTGATAAGAACAGGAGCTGTTTGTTTAAATCTACTCCCTCACTGGGAAAAAAAAAAGATGAAATAGCAAACCCTTGAAATGAAAGTAAAGGATCATTATTCTTATTAGAGCAACAGTGGGTACTTCTCATAATGTGTAGTGAAACACCAGCACTTGAGTGAATAGGACCAACTGTTCAGCCCCAGAACAAATTGCACATCAGTCTTAACTTAATAGGTAAGATTAATGGAATGCCATATAATGGGGGAAACTCAAAAAATTAAGGTAATTCAGCAGAAATGGCTTGGAATCACAGTCTATCTAAATGCATTTCATCTGGAGGATTACTGTCTCCAGTGTTTTAGTTAAGAGTTATATTAATTCGAAAGCCATGCCTTACACAGACCCATCCTGTGCTTAAAGGCTGGCTTTCTGCTAGAAATGCTTACAGTGAAACCTTTGCTGAAAGTTTGCCCAAACATTTCACAAGCGACTGCAAAGCCGAGCTCTGGGGGCTCGGAGCTCCATACCTCACCGTGTTTATGACCAGTTGACTTTTTGGCTCCAGCACCTGGATTTGTCAGGGCCTCTTAGCTGCTGCTGGGAACGTGCCCCTGCCGAGCCCGGCTGCTCTCCCTATCACCCCTCTGACAGATTAAAACACAACAGGGTCTGTTGGATGACTGACACATTCTTCCTCTGTCTGACTCTGAAAGGACTTAATTTAACAGCTCTGGAGTTGAGCTTTTGACTGACAGATTGTGAAGGGGAAAAGTCATTCAGTTCCATTAAGCTCAGTAACTGCTGTAGAACAAAACACCTTTAAAAAAGGGGGATGAAAAAAGAGCTGCAGAGAGCGGGGGCAGGAGCTTTAGGAAGAAAAAAGGGGATTCTTTTCAGGTTCAAAGACGATCTTTCCCTTTGCTTTCTGTCCATCAATGAGGGCAGCATTCCCAGAGGGAATACAGTCCAGCGCTCATTGGTGCCATTCAGCTGCCAATCTCCCGGACAGGGAGACCAAAGGGCCTCATGTTGCGCTGCGGAAACTGTCTGTCAGACAATCAGCAGCTGCCATGACATCATCTGCTCTGTTTTTCTAGGCCTATTATAGGAGACTGGGTCCAGGAGTGCTGCTCCAGAGTGGTATTCATATTTTCCTTTTGCCCCCCAAAACGACATTTCTTTACCAAAGGAAATGTGGGGCTGTATTTGCAAGGGAGCTAACTCTGTGCCAAAGAGTGAGGGCTGCATGACTTCAAACTGGTCATTTTCCACTTATCCCACCAAAGTTTCACAACCCCTCATCTATTTTTTATTGTAAACTGGGTTTTATTTTAAGTAACGTTCCATGTTAAATATCAGTGATTAACCTTTCTCTCTTTTTTCATCTGAAAGCTTGGCTTACTTGTCTCTGCTTTTGCTATAAATACTGAAATTTTCATAAGGTTGTTGTTCTTACACTCTTACACATGTGTGCGTGCACACACACAAATGCATTCATACAGAAGCCATATTCTGGCTGTATTTACACTGCTGGTGCAGTAGCTGGGGCTGCATTCACTAGACAAAGTGCTGCAGAAAGAAATTGCTAATCCTGACGAGAGCAGAAGAAAAGGGCTACCAGCTGCAAGTGTGAAGTCAGGGCAATGAGCAGGACTGGGACACACTGCTTGGGCTGTCCCCTTCACCCTGTCAAAGACCAAAAAGCACAAGTAGGCTTGTCCTTTTTGGTCTGAAACTTCAGTGTTCTTTGTCCTCCAAATCCTTACTTGTAAGAGCAAAAATAATTTACATTGGTGCAGTCGAGGCTAAATTAATTAGTGACTTTACAGCATAATATGTTTGATCAGGAGAAAATCCCAGGCAGTTAAAATAATTTTGCCAGACTAATCCCTGCCTACAAGCCAAGATGTAGACTGGTCCTACCTGGCAGCACTGGTACAAGCAAGATGCTGGAGGCTCGTCCCCTCTGTGATGCTCACAGCCTCTGCCCTCACAACCTGCAGGGCTCAGCTCAGCAGGCTGACTCCTGCTCCACTGCTGGGAGACCAGCAGGATAAAAAGGATAAAGATTTCACACTGATGGCACAAAAGTGTGAAATAAAGGGAGGGAGAGCCTGCTAGTGGTGCCTCTGAGTCTCACACCACACCTGGGGCAGGGCTCAGGCACCACAGCCAGAATCCACTCTTGAGGGCTGGCTATGGGACTGTCCAGCTCAGCTGAATGGCCACAGCTCTGGTCTATTCCTTCCCTTGGCTGGCTGGTTGTTTGGTCTGCTGATCTTAGGAGGGCATTATTTCAGGCATTAGTGTTCCAGCCAAGCTACATGAAAGGATGATAGCTCAGGTCCATATGGAACTGTGCTCGGGCTTGTTCCCTTGCCAGGGCCCTGCTGCAAGAGCCATTTTTGGCTGTCAAGTCTGCTGTCTTGTTTCAGTAAGGGATTACTGCAAATCTTCACACATTCCACATGGACCTTACGAGACAGTTAGTCAGATCCTGGATGAACTTGCACACAAAGACATCTTGCTGCTACTGGGGTCAGAATGTCTCCCTTCTTTAGTATTATTTGTATTTTTACAGCCCTGCCAAAGGCCTGCAAGTCTTGAGCAGCTACCATTTCAATCTGTTCCAGCAAGCTGTAGTCTGATACCCCAGCTATGTTTGCTCTGTACATTCAGGCATTACTCTTTCTCACCTGGCAGTGAACCATGCAAATTAAGCACACACACACACACAAATCCATGGAAACCAAAGCTGCCAGATTTCAACATCAGAAGCATGCAAGGGGAAAGGGGCAGTGAGCACTCAGGCTTCCCTCTTTTCTGTTCTCTTTTCTTCACTCTGAGGACAAATGTCATTATTTACTCTTCTGGCACTCATATCAAGTGCACGGTGCTGGTGCAGCAGGAAGCAATAGTAAATCCTTTGTGAGAAAATCTCCAGATCAGATCTGTAAGGCTCACCTCCAATGTATTTCAACTTTTATATTTTTAACTAATGTGACACAAACACTGACAAAGAATCTTCTGTTAGGGCTGAAGAGCAGCACGTACTATTTATTCAAGGACACCAGGAGGTACCACAGAAGTCTGGAAATACCAAAGAACCCTGTCTCCTCGTGACACTCTGCACTTATATTTTGAGAAGAACAAACCAAAGCAGCGTGGGCCAACAGGGACAGAGCTACATGAAATAATTGGGCAAAGCCCTACATGGGGCAGCTCATGAGAAGTGGGGGACACCCTTCCTACATTGTACATCTGTATTTCAGATCTCAGTGGAAGAGGTTGCTCAATGCTATGACACCCAAGAGTCTACCTCACTGTCTGAAAATGTGGAGATATTCCCTTGTATCAAACCTCTTCCTGTTCTGAGATTTGATGTGAATAGAGACACCACTAAATAGAAAGATGCCACATATCCATTATCCCATTCAGCTGTCTTATGTAGTATAAAAATACAGGTTTAGATTGAAAAAGGCGCATCTCTTGAACAGATGTCTAACTGGCATTCAAGAAATTGAAAAATGGTATTTAAATGTCTTTGCAGGCCAGAATCTTAGTAGTCAAATCTTGATTCCAAACAAGGGTTTGCTACAAGCCTTTTGAAAGTTGGCTATAACAGGCTATGTCAAAAAATTATCTTATATGTCCTTTCAATTCTGAATTCATCATGAGACAGACCTTCCTCCTTTGTCAGTGTCCCTGTGGTAGAAAAACAAAGTTGCCATTTCAACACTTTTCTCCTTTTAAGTACAGTTTAAATGTGTCCACTTCTAGTTTAAAAAGTGGTTCTGTGCAGTGCATTTCATTTTCAGATCATTGTGGAATGCTTTTAGCAGATCCTCTGCCAAAAACACTCAGCTTTCTTGTTTCTATGGATAATAGGAGATTCTAGCTTCTATAGTACTATTTTTTTGTTCAAATTTTATGAGTGTGAGACCTAAGGTGGAGTCCTCCGCATAGTCTCAGTCCAAAATAATCCTTAAAGAAAAATTTTCTCTCTTATTCGAATGCCAGACCCAAAAATCCTGAAGAGAATTTAGGAAGAGTATGGCTACACATTCCTCCCCAACACGTTTTTCTGGATAGGGAATGTCAGCCTAAAAGCTCATACAATTCCCAACTCTTCTGTAGCACTGTCTCAAGAGCCTGAACTGCCTTAGGACTCTGATACCAACAGCCCAGATATTTACAACCCACCCATGGAGAGCACATAGAGATGCAAAGGGAAGGAGGAAGGAAACAGAAGACTTCTGGTGGGCCCCACAGGGGGCTGTGGCTAAATTAAGGCCACAGCAGAGCTGTGGTAAGGTAAGAGCTGAATAATTTGTCTCTTGGTCTTTCATCCAGGGATAAATTCCCTAATACAGTGACACTGTAGCACCACCAATATTGACTGTCTGCTGATAATGTTTTGGCTAATGAAAGCATATTTCTATTGAAACAATAGATTGCACTGTTTCTCAGAAATGTTCTCCATAACCTCTTACAGTAAAACTCCACCTTTTAACCACTTTCCTTCCAAAATGAAGAGCTAGGGGTAACTTCCAACCATGAACTTGGCCATTTTTAAATGATTTTTGCAAAGATCAGACACCCATGGCTTCAGATGGGAGTCTCTACTTTTCATCGTGTCTGAAAATCAGATTTAAAAACCAAATTCAAGTATCTAGAATTATTCATTTACCTCCACATTTATCTAGCCACCTAATGAGAACTGAATGGGAATACTATTATAAGTTGCTGAGTGCTTCAGATATTCAGAACCAGGGAAATCAAACCATAACAACTGAAGCCAATGTATAGATTTAGATAATTGTCTATAAGTACTTCAAAACACTAGACTTTACCTGTTTCCTGGTTTTATCCTAGGTTTCCTCATCTCACCTGTTTATCTGAGCTTCATACACAGATCCAATTTTAGGATTAGCATGGTCCACAAAAGAACATCAGTGCTTGCTCAGGACTACAATTTTGTTTGAAAATCCATGGATTCCAGTGCTTCATACTATGCAAAATCTTTCTTGATCACAAGTATAGGAATATATTCTATATATATTGGATAAGTGTTCCTGCACTGTTCAGAATCACTCTGTCTCCATCCCACCTCCCTTCTGTCACACTTGCTTAGGAAAAGGCAGTGACATAGGTAGCCTGTGCTTGTTGGCCAGCAGGCTGCTGTCAGGCTTAATGAATCTGTTTGCTCTTCCAACTGCAGGGCACTCATTTGGCCTTATCTCCTCTATCCAGATGCTTCTTTTCCCCAGCTTTGTAGGAAGGTAATAATCCTAAAGCCTTTTACCTTCTGTCAAATAGAGTCAAAATTGGCCTGCGGACCCTAAAAGTTATTAGGAGGAAAACCAACATAAAGTGCAATCACATTTGCTTCATTTTTTTGCTAATTCATTTCTGTAGGAAACACAGCCAGCCAGGGAATGGCCTCTGAGTGTTGTCTTCTGTATTTATTTTCACAATGAAAATACCAGCATCAGTCAGGAGACATGCCCATGAAGGTGGGAGTTCCAGTGAACAACAGCAGAGTATATGATGCTTCCTGCATTCAGCTGGCCTCCACTCCTAAGCTTGATGATACCAAATTACAAATACATCAAAGAACGGGATGTATTTGTAATTTGGTGAGCTGGAGGCAAGGAAGAAGCAAAAGACTTGTGGTCTGAGAGTCAGTGATATCCAGCCTTCTCATAACTGCCTGGTTTTCACAGTTTCTCGCATTCTTCATCTGCCTTTAGGGTGTAGCTTTTCAATTCTCCCTCCTGTATTATGCAAAAATCTCCCTAAAGCCAAACTGATCACTGGAGCACAGAATACTCCTTTAATACCAAAATTTCAGTGCAGTTGTAAGTGCAGAACCAGGCCAAGGTGAGGGCAAGGGGGAGTGTGATTTGTCACCTCTGTTAATCTCAATCCAGTTCTTGAAATGGAAAGCCACTGGCCATGGTAAGAATCTAAAGGAGTACAGAAGATATAACAGCACAGGAGAACGGGTTCCATAAAAATCTGCTTCTTTCCTTCCATCAGCACTAAAATTGGGATATGAAAGCGGCAAACAAATTTACCTTCTTCTCCCAAATACATTGGGGAATAGGCATTCATTTTTCAAGGCAGGGAAGAAAACTTCAAGTAAATAATGTCAGTTTTTATTTATTCTCCATTAGAATCTCTATCAATTATTTAATATTTGCAAGGCAACCTTATGTATAATCTGTCACAGAAGACTATTTATCCTTTACCAGTAACATTAAACTCTCAGTAACATATACTCAAGCCCTTGGAAAACCAGCCATCTAAGGGCTTTGTATATCTTTGTTTATTTTTGCAAGCGGCAAACAAATCTAATTAATTAGAAAAACATGTCTGAAATTTTAATCACTGTTATTCTGGTTTTGGCCAGGACAGAGTTTATTTTTTTTCCAGCAGCTTTGTGGGGGTGGAGCTTGCTGCTGTGTGGGTGTGTCTAGGTTGTTCTACACCACCTCAGCTCATCCAAAGGGACTTTCTGGATTCTGGGAAGAAGGGCATGGCTTGCGGTGGAAAAAAAACCTCTGTGGGGGTAAGGAGCCCATCCATGGTTGGTTTTCATTGTCCCAGACTTGGTGAGAATTTTGCATATAAATCACCCTCTCTTTGTACACTTTTGTTATAAATATTGTTGCTGTTACTGTTAATGTTCTTATCTCATTGGTGTTTCCAATAAATTGTTCTTGCTCAATCTGTGATCTTTACCTTTGGTTCTAGCAACTGGAGGGGAGGGGAAACTGCTGGTGCAGGTTTGGTGGGAGCACTGAATTGAGAAATACCATTCCTAAACCTTGACAACTATGAAATCAACCTTTTTTTTTTTCTTTCCTTTTTTTTTTTTTTAATAAATGGTTCACAAAGTACTGGGGAAAATATCTAGCACATGGAGTGAAATGAAGGCGAACCACACTATTTGTACTGCCACAACACTAATAGCTTCTAGTGGCGTGTGACAGGAACCCCATGTGCCAGCTGGTGTATGACTAAAAGGCAAATGTGTGATTGAAAAGACAGCCCTTGAGCCATGACACTAAAACAGCAAAGCAGAGGCCTCCAGCTGTCTATGAACAGGATGGGAGAGTGAATTGTTAGAGGACAGCAGCTAGTACCATGCTGTACTGCCAGCCAGCAGGACATACCAGATCAGTGCAGGGATGCCCCAAAGGCCCATTCTCCTGACATCTCCCTGTGCTTGCAGCCTGTCCACATATTTCTGTACTAAGTATTGCAGGTACACTGTAATAAGTTGTTATTTTGCTACATTAAAAGCCCAGATTTCAAGTGTGTTCATTGTCTCATGGTCTGTGTGGTTTCTCTAGAGCAAGTAGTGATATCAATATCCAGGTTCTTGGTGATGTGAGAACTGGATCTTCCAGTTGTACTTATTTACTCTCTATAATATGCTCCAAGTTGTAGGTAGTGATATCCCATAATCAGTTGCCTGTATGAAGTTTTATCAGTTGTCACTTAGAAGTTTTATATTTCTATCTAGCTTATCCATAAAATGCAGCTTCAGTGGTCTTACTATGACATTGTTCAGCTCTACATCTGTATTTTGATTTTCACTCAGCTTCTTTCTTATGACCCATCTAAGTTTTATTTTATGACATATCAAATTGCACCTTTCAGTTTTTAATATGTGTGGGTCTGTGGAAAGAGACACTTTTTTTTCCCTTCACGTTCTGACTATCCTTTATTTCACGGGATACTACAGCTAGATCCCCAAACTATCATATTGGCTTCTAACTTCTGGTTTGGTTCCTAGGGTAGCAGTCAATGTTGTGAATATTAATTACTCTTTTTGATTTTCCTCCAAATTTACCGACTTTGAGATAGATAGAATAATACATGAGCAGACATGAAAAGTTCTTTTGCATGGAAAATTAATTATGTACAATTGTTGAAGTAGGCACTAATTTGATTTTCTCAGTATCCAGATTTTTTCCCAATATTAAAGCCCATTAAAAGCAAATAGAATGAAGCTTCCTTACTAGAAGAAGGCATGCAACAGCAAAGGAGGTTAGTCCTCTATTTATTTTTCAGCTGGACATATTTAATAAAGTTATGGAGAACACAACTGTTAAATTTGAGTTTCTTTAGTGTTTGCAGGTACTGCAGCTCTCAAGAATATAATTTCTCATCTAAGATCAGGTGCATGTTACAAAGCCCTGTGTGTCACATGCTATTTAATACCTTGACAGTTGCAAATAAGATCAACCCTGTCACAAAGGCAACAGCCTACGGGTTTGTGTAATCTGAATTTTCTAAATGGAAGTAGTATTTTTATGCCTTTATTAATAATAAAGGTATAAATCTTGCTTATCTGGGTACTTCTGTTGACTTGAGGGAGGAATGCAAAGTTAGGAACAGATCCAAGAAATTAATGAATTAAGATGTGCAAGCATTTTTCTTAACTCTGAAAAAGTTTTATTTTATTAACTCTGAAAAGAATTATCAGACCAGAATATAGAAGTCGTAAAGGTTTTAAGGTTTCCAAAACCTAGAAAACAATCTAGAGAGGCCTGCTTCTGACAGTAGGCACAGAAGTTCTTTTCATGTTTAAGAGTACAAATCTCACAGAACAGAGAATCCTGGGTCCAGTGAATGCCTTAAGCATGTGCTTGACTTTTACACTTTTACACTTCCATTCACTTTATTAGGCTTGGACATGGTAAATCACAGTCTTAATGATAAACACATATTTATATGATTTCTGGATTTGGATTTAAATGGTGTTTCTATTTATCCATATTCACTTTACTTTTTCCTGTGTCCCATTATAGCACAGGCATATGGGACAGAGTTACAGCTAATTTAAGTCTGCATTTCATGACATCCATGAATTTTTAGATCACAGAATTTAATTAATATAAGCAGTCAGTTTTTCCACTGAGTACACAACAGCTGGTTATTATATACCACCATTTATTTACTCACTGAAGAAGATAACTTTTGTGTGTTTCATGAGTTTTTACTTCTTCCAAGAGTTCAGATCACTTTGCTAACAGTGGAAATACACTGGCATGCATGATGACCCAGCATCACCCATATGAAAATTGGGTGCCCCCAGAATCCCAGGCTCTCCAGCTTACATCTCCAATGGCAGTGGAAGGCACCAGAGTGAGTCACTAGGGTTGTTTTTCCCCAGTTAAAAGAGTTGTTTCATTCTGCTTCCAAGCATGATATGAAATTATTGACATTCAAATAACAGTGCAGAGACTGGAATTCAAAGCCAATTAGAGCAGGATGATGTAAGGCTGCCAATTTACAATTACCACAACACCTGCGACATTTATAAATATTACTTCACAGCATTCCTGTGTCCTTAGGTAAATCCTTAGATTTCACTTTGTGAGATGGATCACATATGTTCCCTGCTGCTTCGACTTGACAAACATCTTTATATACAGCAAGCTGCTTTGAAATAGTTTGGTATTTAAAACATTTGACAAGTAAGACTGTTCTAACTTTTTACTGCTGTAATTAAGAATCGGGAAAAAATAACCAAAGTTATGGTTAGCTGAAGCATCTTCCTGAGCACCAGGAAATATGTGACAACCCAGCACGGGGAGATGAAATCCTACAGTAGAAGGCAATGGGGTTTAAGCAATGCATAAATGTGTTAGGACCATCTCTGCACTAAAACAGAATTGTTTCCCTTAACATTTGTTCAGATTAATAACAACTACGACATTAACAATGTTCTTGTGTTTTATAAATAGTAGTAATAATGGGAAATTGTTACCTGATGGTATCAATTGGCATCACCAAAATAGGCAGTTGCAAACTCTCAGTGCCTTCAGCCCACACCAGCTTTGGTTTCAAAATATTTCCAGCATTTGTTCACTGCTAACTGAAATCATTGTTTCTACAAGTACCATGTGAAATATCTTCACAGCAGCTGAAAATGGTGTTCAGACAGTTCTCTCAGCCCTGCATGGGTGGGGGAATATTGAGGAAGCCATGCCAAATCTCAGGATGCCAACATATTTCCTTGTGCAACAGCTATGGCAGCTTACAAAGTCACATCAGATTTTTGTCCCATAATTTAAGTAACGGATAAACTGGTAACTTTAAGTAAGTAACAAGTAAACTGACCCCAGTAAAGTTCTGTGGACCATTTTCTTCTGAAATACCAGAGGTGAATTTAAATATGAAGATGGTGACAGGTAATAGCTGTGAGACAAAAAAACTATAAGATATGATTTTTTCACAAACAGAAATGCATGATGGTAATGCTATTTTAAAATCTTTATCTCATTGCAAAGCACTTCCCCACAACTGTTAGCAATACAAGAATTATTAATTACACTGGGACTATTTCTTCAATTACAAGAGCACGTGCACAGTTAGATTCAACTGCAGGTCATGATGCTATCGAGCTCAGCTCCAGTTGTTAAAAGTAACATAGATATTCCTGATTTGTCTCAAGTAAATTAATGAATGAGGAATCAATTATATGCAAAATGTATGATAGACTAAACTCAGAGACAAATTATTTATTCTTTGAAATTATTGGGTTTTAATATTAAAAACCAAGCAAGAGTAAAAGTAATTATCAAACTTGGGTAAATTCGACTTTTTATTTCAGTGGGATGACATTTACATGAAACAATGACCTTGCTTATGACTTTAGTTGCCCATCATAAACTCTGAAAGAGCATCATGTAAGCCCAAGGGAACTCTTCAAAATTCACACTAATACAAAGTGGAACTTGAATCTGTCCAATCATCTTCAAAAGTAATTGCATCTCTCTCATGCTTTCCCCATCACTCTTCTTCTGTCTCTCTTGTCTGCTATCTCTATCTGAAATATCTTTCTGTCTTGTCCTTCTCATGTATCTACCTCCACTTAGAATGAAAAAAAATAGGTATGATTAATCATATAACCTCATAATATGATATATTGACAGGTTATTTCTCCCTGACATACTTGGATAAAAATCATGCTTGTGTCACATGCTGGTCCCAGTTTATCTTCCTAGATTCAATTTCAGATGAAACACCTATCATTTTGATGTTTCCACAAATACTTATGTCAAAAATAAAGGTCTTATCTGATTGCCTATGGACTCTATTAACATGCACAGCCATGCCACATAGTTTAGTCAGAAGATAGAAGCATTTTTCATAAATATCCTAAATTGATAAAAGTCCTAAAGGTAACAGTTCCTGTTTGTGGAATCAGTTTCCATTTTTAGGTCTTTGAGGACCTCCTCTTTCAAAGTTGCTTTATTCATCAGGGAAAGACTGCCTTCAGCTACCTCTTTGTGATCTAAAACTCTGATGTGGGAGGGCTGGGGAACAGGTCATTCTTGATAATGAAATATTTACAAGTGTTCTTTAAGTTGAAATATCATCCAGAATGCCTTGGTTCTTATCCTAAAATAGCATCATGGAGATGAAAGACTTCTTAGACATCAAAAACCCCCAAAGAGTAAGTGACTTTCTGTTTTGTGATGAAATACTATGAAGTGGGGAATGGCATTGTGATACCCTTGGAGGAAGGCAGAGTCAAGCTAAAAGGACAAAAAGTCAATAAATTACAGAAGCAAACTGAAAATACAGACACAAGGATTTCATCTGTATAAATCATGACAGCTGCATTCCCACTATGCTGATTTATTCTTTCTGTGAGCCTTGCCAGTTAAGCTGTCCTGGCTCACTCACAGAATATACAAAGAAAATGAAAATCCAGGGAGGTCAATATCCAGCACTCTGTCCCACTTCATGGTGTGTCTGGTATCCCTTACTAAATCTGCAACCTCATCCTGGGCTATGAAAAGAGAACAGTGTCAGTCCTCAGGAGACAGGAGCTGCAGCTGTGACAGGAATGAAATAAGAGGTGCCAGTGTGACCAGGCTTGCCTTCTACCCATCTCCTCCCATCCTCTGACATTCCCAGGCAGAGTCAGCATCAGGTTTATGGGGGCCTCAGGCAGAGGTTAAAGTGTGGGCCCTTCTCCCTTCCCTCGTTTGAGGTGAGTCTCAGCACTACTCAGTTTAGTGTGGTATGAGCCTCTGCCCATGTCCTGGGCCTTTGGCCAATTGTTCTGGGAATTCACCCCTAAAGATAGTTCTCCCCACAGGTCTACAGCAGAAATTCACCCATTCCATTGCAAAAGTCTGCTGATGTTTATTTCTCATGTTAGACGAAGTCTCCCTGTCTTTTTAAGACCCTGCTATTTTGTTCCTTCTCTCCTGTTTCACTATGGGATATGCAGTAATATTGCAGTAATACCAAGGTTTAAAACCATAAATAACAGAGATCAAAAGAGACCTCAGATCATCTCACCACCCCCCTGAATGTTCCCCAGGGCACCTTGCCCAAATTTGTTCAGTCCTGTTCCCTAGGACTTTACTAATAGGGCTTTCAGCAGCTTCCTTCAGTAGGCAGCTCCATGGTGTTATATTTCTGAAACTTGACAATGGCTATTATTGTGCCTTAAGGGGGAAAATTAGGATTTTTGCTTTTCAGTAATTTTCTCCTCCATTACTAGAAACTCTAGCCCTAAATTTCAGTTGACCCTCTAGGTCACTATTAATCAACATTATGTATCATTTGAAACTCCAAGACATGCTGTTCATCTTTCTAGTCTAGTGTTTTAAAATCCAGAAGTGGGGGTGGGAGGTTTGACATAAATGTAACAAATACAGCACAAGGGAACACTATTTGAGGATATAATATTTTTGATTAGTACCAATGGTCACTGTTAAACACTCAAAAAGTTACCTGACCTTAGAAGCCATGGAATAGGGATCTAAGTGGCTTCTTGGGAATTAATAAAAAGTCACATAGCAATATTCCAACAAAAAGCAAATAGGTACACAGAAATGAAGCCAAATTCTGCACTCTCTTATTCCAAGTTCTTTGGGCAGGAAATGTGCTTCTCCATCTAGCACAAAGATGTCATCTCCCTTTAACTTTGCTGTGCATTTGGGAACATGCACCTGCTATAACGTTTGGGCACATTTCAGTTATTTCTGAGTAGCCTTTACATGAAAATAGCATCTCTTCCCTGTGATTTTGCCACAGTGCCATGCCTCCTGGTGGGAAATCCTCTTTGAGTTGTCCTCCAGATTCCCTTCCTCACTGGAAGAGCAGCTCCTCTGGAGAGCTTTGTTCACTCCAAGCCATCATGTTACTCACATGCATTCTTGCAGCATATGTCAGGTGTGTGTCGTATGGGTAATGATGAGGAGCTGAGGATTTCCCCAGCCTTGTGTCCCACCAGTTTAATTAGTAGCCTGTCACATGGCACAAGCTCAGAAGCAGTGCTTGAAATGGCCATTGCTGCAACAGGGACAGAGTATGAAGACTGTGTACCCTGTGTCCTCACCTCCCTCACAGACAGATTTTTTTAAGTATTCCCCAGGGCCCTACAGACAGGCATACACATCCCTTGGGTGCAGTTGGATTACGTGTCCAAAGATAATGTCGTTTCTTCTACAGAGAAATATTTGTCCTGCGGCTGTACCCATAAAACAAGGAGCCTTCAGGGCTAGTGGAATAACTTCAAGGTGCATTAACAGCATTATTCATGGTTCTCACACCTTACCCCTCAGCTTTGTAGTGACAGAGCACCCTGCCCTCCTCTCGTTTATGCTACTACAGATTTGGTGACCAACTGTTTTGCGTGTTCTGAATATATTTTATCAATGATCAGCACTATGGCAGGAGTGAAGAAAAAAGCTCTGTCATAGCCCTATCAAATGTCTGAATTTGAAATACACTCCAAAGGCATTCCTCAAAGCCTCCAGTCCAGTACCTGAGCAAAGACATGGACACCTGAAAATAATACAGGATCAGATGAGGGGTGCACATCTGGCCAGAGATTCAAGGGGTGATAATTTTCACTGGTGCATGAGTTTCTGCTCTTACCCTACACAACTGATCGCCTATCAGCTAACCATGAAAATTGGTCACATATGTCTAAGTGAACTCTTCCACTTAGACAATTTGACAGGGTCCTGCACACAAACATCTCCCCTGACCCTTTTTAGCTTGCCTTGTGAATTTTTTTTCCAAATAATGGAGGGTGACCAAACAATTTAGGGCAGTTTAGGATAGGGTTGTGCAAAAAAAAAAAAAAAGAAGAAATGTAATATAATCACATTAGGGAAGGGGGAATTTTAACAAGAAGATGAGAGAAGAGATTTCTTTGTGAGCCTTTAGAAAACTGTAGGACTTAAAACCCATATGCTGTTCAAACTGTAGGGAACAAACTTACCTTGGGTGTAGTTATCATTCCTGTATCCAATATGTAAAATTTTTCAGTATAGCACAAAGGCAACAAAAATACTGCAGATTGAACACCAAGCAGTGTAGAGAGCTTAATCCTCCTGGGGCAGGGGTAAAGCCAAACCAAGGCCAGGCCTGAGGTCAAGAGGAACTGAAGGTCAGATTGGATGGAGCTTTGAGCAATGTTAGCAGTGAAAGATGGACTAGGTGATCTTTAAAGGTCCCTTCCAACCCAAACCATGCTATGATGATATGAAGATAGTACATATTTCTTAGATTCTTGACACTTGGCATTTTTCAGGAGCTACATTAGTCCAAACATGGCAAGCAAATTGTTAGCAGCTGTGTGCTGCTGTGTCATTATTATTATTATTATTATTATTATTATTATTATTATTATTATTATTATTATTATTCACTGTTAGAATTCTGTTAGTAAAGCCACAGAAAAGAAGTATGTTAACTCAAGACTGTTTCTGCATGCACCAAAAAAAAAAGAGGCAGGAAGACCCAAAAATCATCTTTATTACCAACATAAGAAGATTTAAAAAAAAAAGGGCAACACTCCTCACCGCCCCATCACCTTCCCTTCCCCCCACCACCCAAATAAAAGTTCTATTTATTGTGTTTTGTGCAGAAGTGAAGACAGGCTGCACCCCAAGGAGGAGCCTAGGAAGATTTCTTTCCTTGGTGGGTTCCTGGCTGGAGAAGGGCCACTCATTACCCCACCAGCCTCAAGCCACTGACAGCACCTACCACAGCCCATTTGTTCTTTTAACAGGAAAGGGTCACGTGCAGAAAAAGACCACTGCCCACTCTTAAGAATGGGGCCTATGTGATTAGAGAGTCTCTCTTCTGGCATAATAAATCATGCTTTCCTATGCTGTTCACTAATGCTGAATACTTCCAGTGTTAAATATTTCAAGTACTTCTGTTGGTCAAAGCCCATACTGATTTTCTGGAAGTAGTTTCATTCACATTATACTTGTACAAAAACATGATTTATTTTAAATGTCAGGAGTAAATTACAGTTTTACAGATTTTGTAGAAGGTTTTTCTTCCCAAGAAAATAGATTATTCTTCCCCCAGAATTACCAGGTTTCCTCAGGTCTTGGTTTTCCTTCTCTTGATTTAGAAAGCCACACATATGAGTACACTAAATATTTATGAATACAATTTATGAGACCAGTTGTTTTTTTCTTGCCAAAAGTAAGAAGTTGGCCTGTGTGTGGTCAGAAAGTCTAACTATGACCAGACTGAAACCATGGAGGTGACGGCAACTTCATATTCAATAAGAAAAATGGCTAAAAATTCCATGCATGACATAGAAAATATATCCTCAATAATAAGAAAACATACATCATCTCTAGGCTGACCAGATTGTAATTCAAAATAAAAAGCAATAAGGAAAGTTAAGCATAAGACATTCATCAGCTACATTACAAAGGGCATAAAAAGTGTACTATTTTCCTGGCTGAATTAATTTATTTTGCTTTTGTTTTATTTGTTTATTGGTTTCCTCATTGTCTTTAAACAAGTTGATTTGGGCTTCCACTCAAAAATTAAAGAGAGTCTCTCCACTGGATGTATGAGAAGCCTCAAGACAAGATGCAACACATCAACTTAACCTCCCAAAACTCTTCCAAAACAACCTCCTATTGCTCTCAGGGAGCAAATCCTGCCTCCTCTGAGGCTTGGCACAGCCTCTCAAATGTTTCCCAGACTTCTGAAAAATGAGAAGCAGTAAGATTTTCATCATTGCAGATCAAATGGTCCCAAATAGTAGTTTTTATTGATTAACATATCATCCCTCACAAGTTAAGCCACCTTTTTCTGAAGGAAAATACAGCATAATCAGGAACAAATCACTGGTATCTGTCCTTCACTATAGGAGAGGACATCAGACTAATACTCCAAAAATTCCAAAAACAAAACTCTTAGATTTATCAAGTTAGAATTCCTCCAAGCCAATACTTTGACATGAGTGCAACTAAGACATATAGACATTTTTAAAACTAAGTGAAAGCCAAAATAAAATGTTTGCATTTGAATTTCAAAATAACAGTTCCCTGAAGTTTACTGTGCTGACTAGAACTGAAGAGGCAGTGATAGGGATTGGGTTCTTTTGAGCAGATTTGAGTTATCTCAGTCCCACTGGACGTGGAATGGGAGAAATGCATTCTGGCAACATGCAATCCTCCACACTTACTAAGCTTGCTTGTCTCTTGAGTTGGGGAGTTCCTTCTTTCTTGCCTCCGGTGTACAATTTACGACACAGTTCAGGAATTTATAACTAGGTTGCTTTTCATGTTCCCCTCAGTGCCTGTTTTACAGATTTTGGAAAAGAGAAGCATATCCTATAAATTCAAAGTCTGAAATCCACTGGTACTTATCAAGTATCAGTTTGAGGATTCAGAAACTTTACTAGACAGCAGAATTCTCTGCCACCACCTATTGTAACCCTGATAAAGTGAACTTTTCTGTTTGCATGGTGGTTAAAGAAACCTGCTGATCAGAGATCTTCAGCTAATCTTGTGTTCTGTAGAAATGCAAAGAATTTTCTGAATGAGGAATGTGTTTGAAGCTCCCAAAGTAAAGAAAGATGTCTCTGGGCATTGAGTGCTTGCCCAGACAAACAAGGAACACCTTCAGATGTGTCTGTGATACTGTGTGGATCCGTGGCTACTGTAAACAGATAAACTTCACAGGCCATTAGTTTTGCTTTTGTTAACCCACAGAATTAAACCCATGGGCATGTTTACAGAGTTTATTTCAGATAAAATTTTCAGTTTCAATCTGCTGCAAGATATTCCACTGACCCCTCATTCTACCTACAGGAGTCCAAATACTCCCAGGGTGGATACGTAATCGGTTATTTTATATGCAGTTTACTCTTAATGGAAATTCAATGAAACAACACAATCTTCATGAGCACCTTTCTTTACCACTGTGTTTGCCTTCAGAAGCATCTTGAGACAGAGAATCCTTAATGGGTTTTGTAAAGTGCTCATATCCAGTGTCTGATACTATAAGCCAAGAAAAGCACCCTGATTAGTTCCAAAAGAGAGAAGCTAATGCAGCACCATCTGTACTGGTTTTCAGATAAGGTGCTTCCCACCTTTTTTTTTATGGGCTGAGAAATTCCAGCCAAGCTGGCATTTCTCAACCGTGTATCATGACATCTGAATTTCTCAGTCATTTAAGAGTTTTCAGAGTTGATGGGAATGGTGGTTGTTTTTTTAAATTAGATATTAATTTATTTTTAAATCTACTCCAAGCCCAGTACAAGCTTTCACTTGTAAGAGACCTAGTAAGTCTATCAAACCTGAGTAGTCCAAACTCTGAAAAGCAGTTCTCTAGGAAAATACCTGAGAAAGAATTTGCAGTTTCATTTTAAAAGTCACAGCCAAAAATCTGAGATGCTCCAACATAAGCAATTTTACATTTGCAACAATTTGCATCTGATGTTTCCCCTTCCTTGGGCCAGTGTCAATTAAATTTTTTTCTTTGTTTGATTTTAATAGACTATATGCATTAGATCTGCTTCTGTAAAATATCATGAAGCTCAAAGGCTACTGTCATCTTGCATATTTGATATGATATTTCTGTCAGGTGTGCTGCATTGCTGTGGGAACTCAGCACATCACTCCGGATGTCCAGAGTTACCGAGAGAATCCTTGGGGGGCTCGGAAATCCTGCAATGTTGCCAGGAGTGTCTGGTGGCTTGATTTTGATCCTTCTAAGGAAGTGACACCTCTTTGAGGACGTGAGAATCATTTGGGAGTGAAGGGTGCAAGAAAGACACATTTATAGGGTGAAATATAGATTTTAGGGTTTTGGTACTGGGGGGTTATGGAGACAAGATGGAGGGATCAGGGCGTGTCTTGTCCTTCTTCTTTCTTCTTCTTGTCATCCATTTTCTGTGGTGATGTTGGCACTTGGGGATTGGTTCATGGTGAAGGTGCACTTGCTAATGTGGGTGAAAGGTATTGGGAAATAAAGGTAAATATCATGTACATAGATTTTAGTATAAAAAGACACGACCTCCCCGTGAGTGGTCAGAGTGCCCTTGGCTGCCTTGCAGGTCAGACCTCTGTTGGGCAGACAGAAAATTCTGTAGATAAGAAATAATAAACAATCTGAAGATGGAAAAACCGAAGAGTCCAGACTTGTCTTTTGAAGCGCGGGCCGCCCAAGAACCACCCTACACGTGTCCGGGCAGAGACAGACAGCCGAACCCGACACATTGGCATTCATATGCAGCAGTGATGGAGCAAATGGGCTCTGTGAAGCATCATTGCCCTCTAGAATAGCAAAGGCAAGGAAAAGGGAAGCAAAATTTTCCTGTAATTGCTGTATCCTCCCATCCCTGGTGCTCTTTCAGAGCCAGCTACACCGAGTGCCTGGGGGAGGCAGGTCCTCCCAGCTGAGGCAGAGCAGTCTATGCTGGTCCTCCAAAACACACTCATGCTTCCTCAGAAGTCAAAAAATGCCAGCATCAACCCAAGCTGCAAAAGTGCCAGGCACAGGTCTCTTACACAGGCAGACCAGAACCTGCAGGAGCCTTCATCTGCTGAGCTCAGTGAGCTCAGCTTTGAGTCTGAAAGACAACCTGCAATATTAGCAGACAGCACAGGTTTATGCCTGCTCAAACCCACCTGCACATCTGTTCTTTGCCCAGTTCCAAAGCTCAACCCAAGGCTTTGGGAGATCTCTCAGCTCTGAAAAACCAGCAAGAGCCACAAGCCACCCTCTGTACAGTTTAATATCATCTTTCACACAAAGGTCTTAAACCAATTTTCTGGCATTAATTAAGCCTCATAAACTCCTGTGGGAGTTAAATAGAGTTAAATACACACTTTATACCAGAGCTTACCTTAAGAGTTTTTTTAAGTGCCTGTTCCTGCTGACCTATGCAAGAGCTACAGTCAGTGGGAATATGCTGACATGCTGAAATGCTGCTTCGTGCAGGTAAGCCTCAGTTTGGTTTTCCGCTAAAGCAACATATGGGAAAACATGCTCTTAACTATGCACAGTGTGATTTAAATATGTTGCATACTCAAGGGCATACATGAAATAAGACATGTCAACCAGACTGTTCCAGGCTTTGTAAGACAGCCAATACACTTGCAAGTAAGGTAGTCTCTGGACAAAATTATAGCATTCATTTTCAATATCATGAAAACTGATCGATTCTGGTTTAGGTTTTAGACACTGAGCAATGTTGGACTTTTTTTTAGCCTTTTAACTGACAGTTGTGTGAAAGGTCCTTTGGTTTTCCCACTAGATCACTTTAAAGCAGGCCATACTCAGTCAGTTGAGCTGATGCTGTGCATTTTTATGGAGTTTATATAAGTTTAACCCCTGGATTAATATGCCTCTCTTCAGAGATTGGGCTGTTGGAGTCCTTTACTTATTCCTCTAAAACACAGGTGATATTTTTGGCATTGCTGCAAGACAATCTGTCTACATTACTGAGCCTCCCATCCAGTCATGAAATGAAATGTTTTCTTTTTCACTTGAACACCACAAGAGTTGCTGAGGTTTCAGTTCTGACTACGATGAAACTCATAATTTTGTCACTGGCTTTACTAGGATCAGGACTTTCCCCAGACCAAAGGTATTCCACTGACAGTCAGTGGACCCTTGGGCATAAATGGACCACTTCTAAGTCAGCATACGAGAAGCTGATCTGTCAAGCATAGTTTTTAATTCTCTCTGTGGACATCCTTGAAAACCATTACAGACCTATATTCTGAAAAACACTGAAAGCCGTTTCCCTTAGCCACTGAGAAAGATAAGTTCAATAAAAAACTGAAGTCATGTCAGCACTGCTCAATTTGGGTCTTTATTGAGGTCTCTTGACAACAATAAAGACCTGTTTCATATATTCATGTCCATATTGTGGTCCAATCCGTGGGTGTCCCAACTTGATGGACACTTTGCCTCTATGTTTTAACAGCACATATGTCTTGAACAGCCCAATCTAGAGGACAGGACTGGACTTTGTAAAATCATCCTGGCCCCAATTTCCACTCTGCTTATGTTAAACCTCCAGTTTTCTGCATTTGCCTTCATCTTAAAATGTCACAAGCCCACCGCACAGCTGTAGGGGTCCTTATGTTTTTTTTCAGCACTCAGATATGCAGGAAACCTCCTGCAATAGAATTATTAAGGTTTGAGTGCAAACTTGCCAACTACCCAGGTTTTGCTTGATAAAGACAGTTTTGGGTTATTTTAGGCTTTCAGGAACTTGGCAATACCGTAACTGCAGGACTAAGGCAGAAAAGAACCACATAGAAATCTTAATAGGAGAGAGGAACCCACAGAGCCGTTTGAAAAATGCTCCTGCCATGACAGCTAAGGCCCCAAATACAGCCATATGCCTCTTTTTTTCCCTTTCTCCTTTACTACACTTCCTCTCCCAGATGTTTCTCATCATCTAAGGTAGCAATTCAGTCATTCATGTAACTGATCTGAAGGAGTGTGCTGCATGTGATTAGCATCAAGTCACCAAAGAACAAAGAAATGCAATTAATCCCTGTTTAAATAAAAAACAGATTAGATAAGATTAAACATATTAGCAATGAGCAAACCTCAGATGTTTTGTAGACCAGCGCTAGGCTGGAAAATCATTTGGGAATGCCAGTATAACCTAGATCCTATCCAAAGTTTCTGATAGCTCCATCCAAGAAAGCTTGAAAGCACAAGGAAAGCTCTCCTGTATGGTACATTGCACTTCCTGCACTCCAATACAGTTGGAAAAAATCCCACTCTCATGGTATGTTGACTTCTGGCACCAACACCTCTGATTGTAGTCAGAACAGCAAAATATTGAGGGTAGAGTTGCCCACTTACTAGGTAGGGTTTAGCTGAAAGGACTTGTTATAGTTAAACAGATTTCAGGACTGGTTTAGTTGGTTCATCTATTTTGTTATAGGCTGAATTTGTTTCTAGGCTTTATGGCAGAAAAATGACCACTGCCCTGCTATCCCATTGGTATTCATGATGTTGCATGTGCCCCCAGATGAGCATTTTGAGCAACTCATCTTCATAAAAATAAGTCACATCTGCTGATGGGGGTTAGGTTGTTGGTACTCTGATTTCAACAATGTGTTCATCAGCCTCTGAAACAGGAACATTTTGACCAACTCAGAGAAGTATTACAAATAGTAGTGAAAGATTCTTCCCTAGCAGCTTGCAGATCTTGCCTGATTTGCCACCAGGGCTGGGCTTCAGCACATCTCACTGCAGGATCTTCATCTCTGTTTTTAAAATGATCTTGAAACCTAAGATTTTAAGTAACATATCCTAAGATTTCTTATTTCATCTGAACCAGTCTTCATTACCCTTGTTCACAAATTTCAACTATTTCTACATATAGAATAGAATTACAGAATGAACTGTATATCAATCAGAAAAAAAATTATTCAGTAAGAAAACTAATTTTAAAGGTCTTTGTAGGATGATAGAACAAATGGATAGCTGGACAGATTCTTAGGAAACTTCTTTGAGGAACTATATTTAGTGTAATACTTCCCTGAAACACGTATCTTCTAAACTTTTCATTTACATCCCATCCAGTGAAAGCATAAAGTGGGGAACACAAACGCTGTCACTGGAAAGAAAAGAAAAATCACTCAATATCAGAATCATGAACTATATTCAGAATTTTCCATGCAAGAATGGTCACTCCAGAGAGCATATTTATAGTAAAATGACAAGCAGAGACTGTTGGGGATTACAAGCATACACATTCATCACAATGTAGTTGTTTCCCATTTCCATGACTATTTTCACAGTCTTTAGCTTGAAGAAGTGAGATCAGAGACAGCCAGGGCCTCTCCTGTTGGACTGGTCCAGCTAACCTCTGGAAAGCAGCCATTCAGTACACACCATAATTTGCTCTCAGTCTGAACTGGAGCCTCCATTAAATCAAACATACAGGGCCAGATTCTCAGCCAGTGTAAAGTAAAGTAGCTCCACAGAAGGCAACTTATGGCAGCTAAGGTCTGATCGATGGTGTTAAGTATGCTGGTAAAGTTTCAGCCATCGGGCAAAAATGATTTCTCACCTGTTTCCCAAACATTTATTATTCATGGCTGGATTTCAACTCCTTTCCTCACGGTGACTGGCACCCTCCTTGAGAAGGAGCCTTACTGAGTTCTCAGGTATACATGGAAAATTTAAAAAGGGCTCAACAGGAGGGGAGCAGGATCTTCAGTGCTAGAAAATTTAATGCCTCAGGGGTCTCAAACCCTACCCCTTTTACAAACTAAACAAAAATCCCTCTCTCGCCTTAAACCTGCCTTCAGAAACTTTTAAAAATATGGTTTGTCAAACATTTTGGATTTTATTTCTAATGAAATGCTAATAAAAATGTGAAACAATAATTTATTTTGTGGTGCTGGGCTCAAAGAGTGAGAATACTTAGTAGCTGTGTGTTCAAGATGAATTGCTGGGAAAGGCTTTTAAAATCTGTCCTGTCTTTTACCTGTTTAGATTTATACCACCTCAGATGTTAACAGCCCTTAGGTGGCTTCTTAATGCCAAATGTAAATACAAAAACAAGAAGAAAATGTTCCTCGTGCATTCATACATATCTTTCCTGGCAAAAGGCCACTTCTGTCACTCAGAGCTCAGACTGTTCTTCTTTTAATTTGGCATCAATTTCTTGGCTGCTTTTAATAGTATTATTTGTGTTGGAGGTAAGCCAGACAACACACTTTTCTAACCAATTTGTCCAATAAAATGGATTATTTTGTTAGTTAATCTGTCACTTCTTGAAAAGAGAAATCTTTAATACCATTTGTACAAATATTCTTGGTTTATGTCTTACACTTTCCCGTTGCCCTGCATCAATACCAAAGCTTCTACAAGAGCTAATTAAGTTTTGATACATTCACAGAAAAATGACTGTTCAGCCTTGATCAGAATCTTCATTTTGATGTTTTCTTTTTTTTTTTTCCAGAGATTAAAAATTGTGATTTTGTCTACTCCGGGAGGATAACTTTTCTTGTCTTACTCCTACAGTCCTTTGCCTACACAGTGCATCAGCTTTTTCTGGGTAAAAATGGAAGAAGGCACAGTAAAATTAACACAGCAGTATTCCCTTCCCACTGAAGAGCAGAGCCATCAGCTCACCCCTCCTTGCCCTCATCAAAGCCTGAGCTGGCTCGATGAAGGCTGGCTCCAAACGAGGCACACGTGGCTGAGCAGCCCATGCATGTGTAGGTTTGGTGGACTGGAACATTAAACAAGACTAAATGTTTGAACACACCCTGCAGATTTTCTTCCCTGAACTGTTTTTCCATCTTTGCACATCTATCAGTTTTCTGAGGTTTAAGAGCTCACGTCTGAGACTGTGACTGCTCTGTCTAAAGATGTTAAAAATGGCCAGTGTGTTCAGCAGTGTTCTGCAGATGGCCTGGCAGATGAGCAGATGAACAGGCTGCTGTACCACCTTCTCTTAAAGAGGAGCTGGAGAACACAGAGCAGAGAACAAAACATGCAAGTCTTCATAACAGTGTCTGATAAAAATGGTCATACACAAAAATCAGATCAATAAAATATGTTATATTTTAAGAACAATCCTGAAAGGATTTAAAAAAGCATGGAAAAAATTCCACACGTTACCTAAGAATTCATTGTTTCCTGTGCTGGACTGCAAATAAACAGACGGATATTGTGTGAAAAACACTGCATGGTCACTGACAGTCTGGTTTTACCTTTAATACAGCTTAAATCAGAAGCAGAGTAAGCAGGACTGCAAGGAGGCATTGAACATAAACTGTTTGGCCCCAGAAACTGCACCTCCAGCAAGGCAAGCACAAGTACCTGCTGCCTCCTTCCCATATGGATCCAGGTAGTTAAGTGCCTGTCTGCAGTCTCTTTGGGTCTGGAATATCTTCTGAGTGGAAGGTAGGCACCTTGATGGAGCCTGTGTTAATTAATTTTATTTTCTTTAACTGTAACCATCTGCATGCCAACACACTGGTTTGGCCAGCATTCCCTGCTCTGGGGTGAGCCCACAGCCCAGGGCTCAGCCTGCCTGGCTGCTGTCCTTGGGCACACAGAGGAGCTGCCAGCAGCTGCCTGCTGCCCACACATGCCTCTGGGCAGGAAGGGCTGTGCAGGATGGGAAGGTACCAATGCACAGACCTAATGTGCTTTACCAGTGCCCACAGCAGCTGTGGCACAGTGACAGCATCACCAAGCCCTACTTCAGAGCAGCCAAGTCAGCATCATGCCATGCCCAGGTGATGTTCCCCCAAAAACCTCTCTGCTGGAGAGCTGCTCCTCCTTTGGAACTTCAAGGATCCCTCAGGGCAGGGTATTAAACTTGGCCTGATGAATATTTAAACCAAAGGCTATTTGCTGTCATGTTTAGGAGTATAAATATTGACAATTTATATCTGACATCTCTTAACTCAGGGAATGGCTTTATATGAACACATGTTTGGTGTCTTCTGGTTTCTTTCTCAACCAAACCCTTTAGAAAGTGTACATACACTTCATAATGATGCGAGCAACATTTCCCTACTGCTGAGTAGTGGAGAAGTGCTTGGCCTAGCATTTATTCCAGCTTGAATCTCTGCATTCAAATCCCCTCTGCATGGCAAGGCTGAAGCCTGGGCTTCGTACTTGCTGCTCCTGCTGAAGCATTCCTGCAGTCCAGAGGAGAAGGTTGTATCTGAGCACCAAGTCCTTGCACCTGGCCTCCTGCACTGCCAGCCCCATCCCAGCACAGCTCTGCAGCCTGACTGCAAGAGATCCTCCACACTCTGAATTCCTTGGAAAGCATTCCTTGTTTAACAAAACCCAAATATTTTTATTAGACACTCTCAAGTGGAGGCTCTGCGTTTTTGAATGCAAAGCATTAACCATTTGTGGCCCAACAGTGCAATCCTTACAGCATGCAGCATCGTGAGAAGTCCCACAGGGAATGCTCTGTGTTATACATGAGGAAGACCATGGTCCCAGGCTGTGCTATGCATGGCTTTGGTCACCTGTCCATTTCCAAACAGGCTGGGCTTTACTTCACCATTCCCCATGAACCTTCTCACTAGAAAACATTCTTACTTGATGACTTGAAATAACAGCTGACAGAGCTTCTTTTAAAGCTCTCAGGGGGATCTCTGTTTCTGAAAGATATACAGATATATAATAAAAACAAAACAAAACAAAAAATCTGTAACCAATTTATTAGAATTGGGTGCTTAGCTGTTCTCTAACCTGTAAGTAAACTACAGAAGCCATTCCTTTGAAAATCCTCGTGTTTTCTACACAATGTTCCACTTGGTGCACATTTATGTGCTTACACTGCAGACACTTCAAATGCCCCAGAAAGGACAAAATAGCAGCAAGAAGCAGAGATTTTGGCTGAACCCTAAGTCTTTGCACACACAGATAGGCATTGTAACTAGATTCATCCAAAAACATTCCCAAAGCAAGGACCAAGTTTCCAAAATGCCCAGCAGTCAGCTTTAAACATGGAAAAGTAGCTCTCAAGACAAGCCATGTCAAACTACCTATTTACTGGATAGGAGTAGAGCCTGCTGTAGTGGGGGAAGGTAGAATAAGTAGCCTGGAGAAAGCCCTGCAACCTGAGTAACCTGCCCAAGAACAAGAGACGCATTCCTTGCAAGGAATGGTCCTGCAGCTTGTGTCACTTCACACAAGCTTCAGGTAGCCAAACATGCTTGGGAACCATAACACAAAACTCAAATTGCAGTTAGTGGGAGGATTTATAGGATATCTGTTTCACTGAGTGGCTTCTAATGGGCTTTGAGGGCCTAGGAGATTGTCTCTGTCCTGAGCCTGACAACAGGCTTGTGGACAAAGGGCTGCAAACCTCCACAGGATCACCAGCCTGACAGCAGCCCAGGCTATCACTGTCATAAAAAAAAACTGCTGTTACCACTGCTGGTGGTAACAGACCCACATAAATTTTGAAAGGAATCCCTTGGAAACAGGCAGGTCCTTCCCAATCAGGGAATTCTCAAGGATACAAGAATACAAAGTTTTAGCTGTTTTAAGTCTATACCTGTCACAATACCTCAGCACTGGAATGGGATTGACTCTAATTGGTGTACTAGCACTTTTTCTCAAGCCTGAAAATCAAACACTGATGTTGCATCATAACAAGCATCAGCTTTGCCATCTTCACCGTGCCAGGTGCTCCCTCAGTTTTGCTGTTTTATCTACACTGATCAAGACCCCACAGTGAGGCTCCTGGGCACCACTTCCCACCTCAGCCCTGCTCAGGGGCATCCTCAGCATCCTCACTCCATCCAGGACCTGCACAAAGCCACTGCTGGCTGCACTCTCACAGATCAGCTGGGAGGTGCCCTGGCATCCTTGCTTTAAGGCCCATTTCTGCCATCTTCCTCCCAGCTGCTTCACAGATGCTGAAGCCTTGAATCCCTCTCCCTCTGCAGAGCTTTAAGCCCTAACAATGAAGGAAGGATGTCAATCTGTGCTCTGTGTTTATAAAACCCCTTTGGGATTTATCAACCCACAGGCCCAGTTCTACACTCCCTGTATCTCTCGTGTACCTGAATGAGGGTATGGAACAGCCTGATTGATACAAATCTGATAACTGGGGGAGGAATGTGGTGTAAAAGATACACTTCTGAATATAGCAATCAACTGTTATATATTCCAAGAGAAATCTGCAGAGCTTCTCAGGCAACGTTAGCTGTACCAAGTAATACCAAGGGTGTTCATACCCATACCCAAGGGTGAACACTGCTGGTGTGGGGTTTTTCTTGTATTTAAGAAAAGCCTTAAAACTCACTCCTAAACAGGCAGAGGTTTATACACTCACGTAGGCATGGCTGCAGCAAAGCTGTGTCAGACACAGTGAGTGTATAAACAGATGTAGCCATGCCTACATGAGTGTATAAACACAGATGAATCCATCTCACTCTCTGAAAACTGCTGCAGTAAGCCCCAGTGTCCTGACTGCTGCAGTGGCTCCTGCAATCCTTCTGGTGTTTGTACTTAGAAGCACAAAGTGCTGCAAGCAGAACTAAATGGAAATGCTCCAGGTTCTGAGTCTTTCTCCAACCTTTGAAACCACTAAGATAAAGTAAGTTGAAATAAATTTTAGAAATAAAATAAACAAAATTAAAATGAAATAAAATAAAATAAAATAAAATAAAATAAAATAAAATAAAATAAAATAAAATAAAATAAAGTGAATTTTAGGTGAATATTCCGCAACTAAGTTCAAGAGAAAAGCACACATGGCACGGTGTTCCAGCTTGAAGGTCTCACTCCTCACATAATACCAAATATCTTTAGCATTAAGTATTTCTAATTTATTATCATTTGCAAGCATCTGGACAACCTGGCAACTGTGGCAGGGTTGGGGTTTGACTCACAGGCTAATAAAATCTGCAGTGAAACCTGTAAACCAAGCACAGGAAGATGGGGGCATTGGTTAGTGTGTGTCACTGACGTGTTAGCTTCAATCCCTGCTGCCCCCAGTGTGGAGGTGCAGGGATGGAGCAGCCCAGGCCTGGCCAGCCACCTTCAAAGGAGCTTCCTCAGAGACCTTTACACAGACAGGGATGGAGAGCTGCACAGAGGGAGGTGTCAGCAAGCCACAGCAGTGGAACAACTTCCAACCTTCCTGCTCTCTCTCCAAGGACACACCTCCTTCTGCCTCAGCATCTTGGCTCTCACTTGGCTCTGGAGGGGCCCAGCAGTTTTGCTTCTCTGATGCTGTGCCCTGGCTTTGACATTTTTGCATTTTGTTGCTCTTCCAGTGAAGTTTTCCAAAAAAAACCCTGAGCTGCATTTGGCAGTCCTGCATGGGGCAGGTGTTCATAGCGAGAAAATTGTTTTCCAAAGCAAGCCAAACTCTAACTTTTGACATGGGATTGCAAGCCTGAACTAGAAAAGACTGAGCACATACCTGAACCATCAGTATCATATGTTGCTCTGACCTAAAGCAGTCAGAAGTCCATCCTCTCTCTGCATGGGCAACAGAATTTTTATGAAACACCCTGACACCTCTTGATTCCTAAGCTTAGGTGTTTTTTGTACTAGCTACCTCCTGCCAGCAGTCATTAAAATCCTTGCCCAGTCCCTGGATGCCCACAGCACTGCCTGAGTCACTCTGCTCATGTGTTGGCAGCTGTGACAGCTCAGCAGCACTCAGCTGGGATGAGGAAGCACCTTCATCTTGTCTGTTCACAGGGAAGAAAGTTACACCCCTCTCCCCTTTCCTAGAAGACCAGAATGGAAAGAAAAGAGGAAAAGGAAAAGGAAAAGGAAAAGGAAAAGGAAAAGGAAAAGGAAAAGGAAAAGGAAAAGGAAAAGGAAAAGGAAAAGGAAAAGGAAAAGGAAAAGGAAAAGGAGCACTTAAACCTTTAGTGACTTTCCACAAATGTGTCTCAAAAGTCTGATTTTTACCTTCCTTTCAAGCCTCTTCTTCCTTCCTCCCTGCCTGCCTTCCTTCACTTCGCTTTCATTCTTTCATTTTTCCACTCCACTTCTCTTCCTTCCATAATTTTTGCCTCCACTGTCTTGTATTGAAAACCAGAGACAAAAAAAAATACAAAAGAAAAATACAAATTTACCAAGTTGAAGGAAATGTGGGTGTAAATCCCGAATTGCTTTGTTAGTATTTATGAAAACTGACATTTGAAAAAACAATTAAATGTCTTTTCTGTTTTAAATAATCTGTATCAATTTTATCTATTTTCTAAATCTATAGAAAATATGGTCTTTTGGTAGAAGATTATTTATTCAAACTCCAGCTCTGAGAAACTTATACAGCATCTCCCTCTTCTTTCAAAGGTTTAAAGACAATAGATCTGGATAAGTCATGACACTAATAAATTGTCTGCAATTTACTTAGGAAAGATTTTTGTTCAGTGGTTTGATAATTTTTAAGGACTCTGATACAAGATTGACCTGATTTGTGGGAAAATCAGATAGTTTTGGCCCTGGGCACAAGAGTACTCCTTGCAAGTTGAAAAGCTAATAAAACAGCTGGTGAAATTCACATTATGTACACAGGGTGAGGGTGGCATTGGATATCTCACCCATATAGGCAAAAAGGAACTAACTCGGTTCTGTACAGATATGAAAAGTTTTCCATTTTTTAACTGATTTTTAATACTTAAAAATACTTTAAATTATTTTAGACTCTTATTATAAAACTCGGTGAAGAGGATATTAAAGAACAATTTAAAAAAAGAAACAAGAAAAAAAAAGGAGGGGGAAAGGGGGTGGTTTCAGTTGTTTTAGAAGGAAAATTCCGGTTTCTTGACTTTCCTGAGGAATTAATTTAAGACTTCTGGTTTCCAGACAGCAGTGTGAGCATAGAGCTTTGCCCAATATGTCATGAGCAAATCATTAGTTGCCCCAGCAGAGGCAGTAAATGTTGCTCTGCTCTTACCTGGTGCAGTAAATGTTGCTCTTCTCTCAACCCCAGAAAGCATAAAAGGTCACCCAAGTAAAGTAAAAACCTTTTTTGGCAGTGTCATGCCTCAGCCACATGAGCTTTCAGGGTTGAACAAGGCATGGAAAGGGAAATTTGCAGGGAATTTCTTCACTGTTTTGGTAGCTGAGTGAGGCCTATTGGCTGTTTAAGGCAGAAACACAATAATCTAGAAGCTCTGGGACTGTGAGGAAGAACATAGTGAGCAAAAGTGAGAGACAGAGAGGATGAATTACAGGGGGAAAAATGTACCATGAAGGGGCATGACCAAAATTATACATGTTAATGAGTCAGAACATGAAGTAACTAGCTTTCATTTAAACCCATGGTTTAAGAAAGAGGCTATAATCTGCTGGAAGTGTCATCATTTCAGTGGCAGTGTAAAACCAGAATCAGAATTACTCACTCTCACTAAACATCTGCTGGCTCTTTTATACATCCATTCTGGCCTCAGGGATCTTTATCCAGGCATGCTGGTCAAACTCCAGTTTAGGTCTCCATATGCTACTTTCCTATAATATGCCACTTTCCCACAATTCATCCCATCCTTTCACTTAAAACATTTATTCCTAAAAATATTGTGATGCAGCCACTGTGGCAGCACACAACCTCCAATCAGTATCAAATGACAAGCAAGAAACCTGCTGTACACTCTGGCCCTGTACATGCCTCTCTCAGCAGGGACCCATCCAGACACCTACATGCATACAATTTATTTTAGATTATCAAAGGTGCCATCTCAAGCACAATACCCTCTGTGTATGCATCTACACTTAGAGTCATCCATTCACACATAGATATAGCAAGATGCCATGAAAGCCCAACATGAGAGCTACCCAGGGGTTGCCATCACAGCCCTGATCAAGGTAAGCCTACAGCTGGGGAAGGGGACAAAGTGTAGAAGATACTAGGAGGAAAGACACCTCACTTTGCCTTGCAGAGGGCTGAGGCTGAAATGGCCTTCAGTAGTTATTACCCAGTAGTTCAAGTTGATTTGTTCTGCCTGTGAGTTTTGATTTGGAAATGCAGCAAGCTTGAGGAAAAGGATATGAAATGACCTGTAGTTGGGAGTTATATTTTTCCTTCCCCAATGGATGTGCCTGCATACCTGCTTGCAGTGTAATAGTGCAATAAATTGAGTGCATATCTATATCCACAAAGGGTCAAACTCTGCTCAGAATTACACCCGTGTAAATCCTCAGTAACTCCACTGGCCTCACCGGAGTTATTTGGCACAGATTTACACTTATGTAACTGAGAGCTGGTTTTAAGCTACAGTATGAAAAGTGTTTCACCTTCAGGGTAAAAGAATGCTACTAATGTCATTTGTTGTTATATTTAAAATAACCAGAAGGAATTTCACCTGGATGGGATCCATCCACAATCCATGACATTTGCATGAACCTTTTCCCCTTATTTCTGGTGTGCATGGATACATGTCAAATTTTAATTCACAGTGCATCCATGCCTTTTGTTTTGGAGGGACTATTATGCCTTAGATCAATCATCAGGAAAAGGTGTCTATATTGATAACACATTTGCCTCTGAGATGCTACAGGATGTTCCAAGCCAGATTTCCTTTGAAGCCAGGCACCACTTTTATTATCAAAGCATGAAAAATAGCTCGCATTCATGACATCAAAATGCAGCCAGCACACAATGCTGAGGGCTGAAATGAGACTCCAGTTACATCATGTAAACCCAGAGGAGTTGAAGGCACTTTTGCTCCCATTCCTGGGATGCAGCTGTCCTTTCTCAGCAGGGTCCTGTGCCCCTGGGGCTGCCCAGAGGCGGTGCAGGACCCGTGTGGCACAGCCGTGTCCGTGTCACCCTCCAGGCACAGGGCGGGCGGGCACGCTCTGACCCACGGGCACACAGCTAAGGAGGGTGTGAGGGTCGAAAACTGCAGGCTGTCAATTGTGACCTTTTGTATTCATCGATCCCAAATTGAGCTGAATTCCTTTAAAGTATCCGAGCCACCAGAGATGATGTCAGAAGGGTTCTGGCACGAGGGATTCAAGGACTAATTTTCCTGAGCTCTCCCCGCTTCGTTCTGGCTCCGTGCTGGAGTACAGAGGGAATGGTTTGACACTCCTTCCTGCCAAACAGCTAAATTTCATTAAGACACAACACAAATGTATGTGAGTTTGCTCTGTAACCCTATTAGAGCTTACAGACCAGTTAGTTAGAAATACAAACTTTGTTCTTTGAATAACCTCAGCTTGAACTGAGTCCTGGAAGGACTATCTTTGAGTTAAGGTAATACGAAGCAATAAAGCTTCCTGAGAACAGAAGACTGCCAAAGTTTAAGTGGTATATTTTATGATCTGGATTATTGTCCATTGGGGAGCTCAGATGAAAACACAGACTCATTTCATTTAGGTCTCTAGTTGTGATTTGAACCATGATCCAAATTTCCAATAAAAATACTCGAAAAGCAAAGCTAGTGCTTTATCCACTGCATACCAAGACTTGCTGGCCCTTTCCTAAAAAAATCACAGTAATCCAAGGTCAAATAATACATGTGCAATGGCTCAAACACTCCACAGAATTTCAGCTTCCACCATTTCTTCTCTTTCAGTAGTGCAAACCACATGCAAAAGGATGTACATTGGGGTACATCAGATGTGATAGCGACAAGTATGCAAATCATCTGCAACAATATGAACAAGAAAAACATCTCTATAGAAAGGCAGCATTTCTACAAATGATTTTGTGCAGTAAATCTTCACTATTTCTTGGGCTCATCCTGAACAGCAGTTGGCAGCATGAGCATATTCCATTCTGTCAGATGAGGCACAGAAGCCCATGTGCACAGACAAGTACCAAGCATATCTGTGTCTGCATCTCAGGAACATAATCATGTTAACAAGTCATCATAGCTATGTTTATTGTTTTCTCCTCAAGGGAATGAGATTCAAATGGTTTCTTTGAGCAGCATGGGAACAAAAAAAAAATCTCTAAATAAATCTCTAAATAAAATTGACTACAACCAGTTACATTCTCTCATGCAAGATGACAAATGGTCTGACTTTTCTGAAAGGTCATTAGTCAAACTCAATTTTGAAATATTCAATTAACGGGGAAAATCTCTAGATGAAAGCCAAAGTTCTAGAGAACTCAAGAAAAAAACTCTACCAACATGTTTTGTGTTACTTATCCCTATAAAAAACCCTTAACTGTGGGCTATATTCAAGTTAGGAGAAGACAACTATTCTTTCCTTTGGCAAGTCAAATGAATTTAAGTCTGTCTTTACACTTAGAAAACACAGAAATGCAGCAGAACACATACATTGTTCTAAAGAATAATTAGAGGTAGCTTGAAATACAGAAATACTCTGAAATACAGTGCAGAAACCTGCAGAACAGAGAAGCAGCAGTTCCTTGTCCCCACACAGCACCTTACAATGCAAGAGGGAGAAGAACTGGCTCTCCCACAATTTTTTTTTTTTTCATTTCTACCAAAATGTTAATGGCTTGGATTGGTCAGAGCTTACAGGTCCTGCACTGCTTTTATGGTCACTCTCCATTAGTGGCAATGGGTAAAAAATGTTTCATGAGAAAGCCAAATGTTTCCAAAATGTTCTCATTCCATTTCAGGCAGAAGATTACTTCAATTGTTCTCCCTCTTTGCATGCTTGCAAGTAATGTTGTGTTGGAACACTGATCCAGACACTCTCCCAGAATCCCAATATCTCAGATTCCGTGTCCTGCTTGAGGACATCCTCAGTGATTTGTATGAAGTGGAGATGCCCGCACAGGAGAAGCCAGGAAATACTCTTTCCCCCACTGCTTGAGTTATGGGATCCCACACCTCTCTAAAGTGCCAGAAAAGCCCTCTGGATTACAGAATACTCTGGATTTCCCTCCCTCTCGTGTTTTGCCCTGAAATTCAGGTCTAAATCTGAAGTCTCTCTGTGACCGCTGTGCCAAAGCAAGGACATATTTGCAAATCATCACTGTCTGTCCCAAAATGCACTCTACTTTGTCAGAAAAATACAAGACTTCCTGTGTCTGAGATTTGTTACCCAACAGTTACTGTTTTGTTTTCCTGTCATGACTGGAAAACTGGCTCCTGACAAACAATGATAAATACACAGTAAAAAAAAATACTATGCTAATGGAAGTTTTAACTAAACAGAATTTGTGCATCTGTATTACATCATGGGATCTATATCCCACAGAGCAAATGCCCTGAGATCTGCACCAACAATTGGTTTGACATCAAAAATGAGAATTTGACTCAGCAATATCAGAATTCTCACAGCATTTTTCCTAAGGGTGTCTACAATCTATTCTTCAGCAAATATTCCTGACTACATGCATAGCTCCAACAGAATGGGAACACAAAAGACCCTTAAATCTGAGGCTTAGGGTTGCCCCTCATCTGTGAATCACTCTCACTACTGCCCCTGGATTAATAAGAATTAAATTAGTCCATTCTATCAAAAATCAAAGGAGATTATTTTGCATAGGACATAGGTGTCATCAAGTGAAAAAAATGCACTTGCACATTTTGAATATGAGCTGCATTATTTCAATGTGACTACTTTTTGTCAAGATTTTTGGCCACTGGTTCTGCATGAATACAGAAAATCATTATTCATAATTTGTACTTTTCATTCTCCCATCTCTGTTACTTAAGTAAGAAGGCAAAGCCATGCTATGTGGCCCATCACAAGTAATAAATAAAGAAAAGTTAATGAGAAAACCTCTTGTCTGAAAATTATTGATTCAAATTTTATGGCAAAAACTTTTAAATATTGAATACAGCCATGGCTGATAGGACTGGTCGGTTCATGGAGGATTCTCTCAAGCTGCACATTTTTATTAAAATATGTATGACTAACAATTTTTCTATAAAAATATATTAAAACTGCCAGATTTATAAAAGTCAGACAAATCCTCCATTTTTCTTTTCACAAACTCTCTAAATCCCTTTGCGGAAGATCCCAGACCTCAGCTGCATTCCTCAAGGATTTACAGGGCACCAGAGGAGCAGCAATCTGCTGCAAATGAATATGGGCTTTCAAAAGCACATGGAGGCTTTTCCAGCTTTCCACGTCCTTCCCTCAGGTTAATCTTCCTGAAGGCACTGGGTGTATTTGCAAGGGCAGTTTTAATCCCTGTTCCACTCTGCCCCTTCACAGCACATCCTTTGTGTCTTGTTGATGGGAATAGCTGCCCTGCAACCAGAGGTGAAAGGAACAGTGGCTGGAATATTGGAGGGAACCCACAAAATCAGGGAGAAACCCCCACACACACTTGACAAGATTTACTCCTCTTGCAATAATATGAGCTAGGACTGTGGATCACATTCTGATCTCAGTTACTGTGGTCTCAATCTGAATTACCAGCACTGATCTCAGCAGAGCCTCCCAGGATTTAAGGCCTGATCCAAAGATTGCCACTGATTTGTGCTGGTTGTGTAACAGATGGTTATTCCAGCATAAGAATTTATCCTAGAAAAAGTTAACAATGCTTTTATCAGCACTGCATTAGGAAATGCTTTGTACTAACATGCATGACACTTAACAAGGTTTACTATTTTCCCTTTTCTCCTTGTTTGGTCCATGTTTAGGTCATGTTCTAATTCTAATTACAAATACAGAGAAGCAAATTGTATTTACCCTATCTGCTATTTTCCCTTCATTTGCTGTAATATTTGTAAGATATAAACAAAAAGAAAAATGCTACACAAAAAGAAAGAAAAAATTCTACAGCACAAATGCATCACTACAGAATGAACACTAGACAAAAATTATTTTTCTTTCTTCTTTTCATTTCACCCTGTGTTTCATCTGGGATAAGTTATTCTTCATATTGCATGCCATGTATTTTTTTAATTTTCTGGTCAGGAATGAAAATGGCTTCAGATGTGAATGTTGAGGAAAAAAATAAGTTTAATGTGTTGTCAAGATTTGCCATGTTAAGTAAAAATGACGGTGTTGCTGTACACAAATTTTTAGTTTAATATTTACGTAGATACTAGGGTAAGCTGGTTCAGGATAACAGGATCCACCTGTTTTTCTAATATCTCAGTATGAATTAGATTAGCAGGATATGATTTATTTGGGTCAATAGGAAAAGATCTTCTCAGCTGTCTTGGAGATCTGAAAAAATAAAAAGACCACTGCTGTATTTTGCTCTACAGGTTCTGAAGAAATCTCCACACTCTTCTGAAACAATGTTTTAAAAAGGAAAAGGCTGCAAGAATCTTTCTTGCTCTTCCCTCTTCTGTCTCTCTACATGAGTTGTCTCCAGTAGCACAGACAGCCAAAAGAAAAGATGATCAAATATATTTCTTGAGGGAAAATTTTGACAAGCACAAAGGAAAAAAAAAAAACATAGGTCAGGGGTTTTTTTTCCTTTTAAAAATTAGGAAATCAATAATATTAATTTTAAAAACCCCAAACAACAATAAAATACAGCAGCTGTTTCCTTTCAAAAAAATTTTTTTTTCTCACACCAATGAGTTTTGACTGAGTTTTTCTTCTCTTTCTTGACAAAAATGTTGAAACTCTCCCAAAAGAAGAAAGCTTTCAGAGATTATGTCAAAACCAAGCTTCCTGGTGAAAACCAGTTTTATGAAAATGCCAGTGAGGCTGTAGGCAGAGCGAGCGGGGAGGAAGGGGGAGGAAGCAGCAACAGGGGGTGCCTGTGTTTTTCTGGAAGGGCAGTGCAGGGCACGGCAGGGGCAGGCTGGGCTGCCCAGACCTTTGCTGCCCTGACTGCACATCAGCTGCTCCAGCTGTGCTCTTCCCACTGCCCCTGTAACACTGGGACCCCAGCCTGGCTTCAGGAACCCTGACTGGGAGCTCTTGCCTTGTCTGGCAGCCTTGGCAAGAGGTTTGCAAGAGCTTAAGGTGGCTTTTGGGGCAATCCATCACGGAGTATTAGCAGCAGAGCACTAGATGTCAACACAGGAAAACTAGGCCCTGCTGGTGCTAGGGGAAGATCAGGCAGTGTGGAAGATATGGAGAACACAGCACCACAAATATACAGACCAGGAGCAACAGAGTGAGGAGATATGGGGAGGGCACAGGTATTTCCACTTTGTTTGACCATATACCCTGCCTTAGGTGATATTTGGGGTGGGTGGGACAGGGAGCAGAAGAGCTCACTCCTTCAGTTCCCTCATATGACAGAGCTCAGACACATAAATATGGCAGACATTATGTTTCTGAATGATCAAATAAATAAATAAATAAATAGAAAATTTCTTGCATGGTTTGGCCAGGCAGAGATTGGACTCCCCCCAACCAAAACAGACCTCCCTCTCCCCCCACAATATCTGGGAAACGAAGCACTTTTAAAGCCCCACATACTGAGTATACCTTTCTTATGTTACAGGCTGCTGCCTTTTTCCACCCAACACATGGTAAGGATTATATTTAAATAAAGATTTAACACTCATAAATGGTTTCTTTTAATATTGCTGTAAAGTAATGGATCTTTTATGGGCAAATTTAAATGTCATTCCCCAATGTACAGCTGCGCCAAACAGTATGGGACCATTTTATGCAGCCATAACCAAGGAGGCTCCTTGGCCAGCAGTGCCTGTGGGCAGAGTGTGGATTTTATTAGCCAATATGAGCTGATGACCCATGAGCAGAGTCAGTTTTTGCATCTTGTAAAGTCAACCATTGTAAAGGTACCACCACATGCGGACAGTGAGCGGCTTCCAGCCCAGAACAGCTGAGCACAGCCGCCTGTCTTGGACAGCAGCAGATCCTTTTCAGCCTGTAAAGTTTTTTCCCCAACACCACTACCTGTTCAGGCTTCACATCTCCTGGCAGGGATGCTGCTGGGCTGGCTTTGCACACATTGCTGAGGAGCTGGTGTCAAACCCTCTCTTTTCTGATCACCACCTCTCCAAGCATCTGGCCAGCTGAGCCAGCATTGCATTCCTTGTGGTCCCAGGCAGAAAGTCAGATTTTCCCCTCCCATCCGAGCACAGGAGGGCTTGCATTGCTGCTTAATGCAGCCTTCAGCTGCTGGCATATGCAACAGAACACAAGGCTGTTTCAGATTAAAACTGAGTAGAGCTCCCAGCCCAAAGTATTACATGGCACAGAGAGTCACAGCTCTTTCCAGCCTCACAAGATGAAGCATTTGGTGACTTTTCAGAACTCAACATGGACTTTTTTCCAGAACCTGTTGCTGGACTGGGTAATTACTGCCCAGTTTAAAAACATTCTTAACTTAAATAAAAAAAAAAAAAGCAGGATTATTTTGCTGCCTTGTTTTTGCAGTACTATATTCCTTGCAGAGGTGAAGAAACTGTCACTCTAGATATAACTATCCATGGAAAATTACAGACAAGACTGGAATGGCCCTAATTGTCTTAAAACAATGGTCACTCCCCTTGCAAAATGTAATGTCATGTTTCTGCTGCCAGAAGACCTCATCCCAAAGACATCTAAGTAATTATACATGCATTTCCCCGACATTATTTCCTTCCTCTTTGTAAAATAATCTTAGTTTTGGATGTTTATAATAAGTAAAATACTCAACAAAATACCTCATTTAAAAAGCGTCATACCCACCCCTAACCACTGGAGATTCTCTCACGCTCTCTACATTCCAAAGTAGGCGAGCTCCTGCCAGAAAAACCCCTGGCAGATCAATCCTCCCAGTGGAATGAGGGATCAGAAAATTGTTATCCAAACCCTGCTGCAGAGCAGCCACTTGATAGGGCTCGCTGCCATCCACGCAGCATATGAAAAGAAACCTGCTATTCATTTCAGTCAGCTTCTCACCAGCTCAGTAAAAAGCATCCCAAACTGCTTTTGGATCTTGATTCAGCAAATCAGCAAATCATCTCAGCATATTTCAGAAGAGATGTGACCATGAAATATTTTGGCCTCATCAAAGATGCACACTCACATTGTTTGTTGTGTGCCTTATACCAGCATGGGAGATGGCCAGGCAGAAATTTCCAGAGATACCTGTCTAGGGACTGGGAATGCCATTTTCAAGGGCAGTTCTGGGCCAGACAAAGACACCAAATGAGCAGCAGAACTTTTCAGCAGGTCTGCTCAACTCAGTTTCATTGGTTCACTAAATAAATCTCTGATTTTTTTTTTAATTTTTTTTACTCCTCAAAAGGACAGACAGGAGAAGCACAACCTACTGCAGAGCACCAAAACTGAAGTCAGACTATCTTTTCCTGCCTTTTGTCTCACAGAGAAACAGACCTGCCCAAAGACCTCAATATGGGGATTTATTCCAGGGAATGTTATTTTTCTTTGGTGTTTTTTCTATTGTTATTTTTTGGGGTTGTTGTTTTTTTGGGGTTTTTTTCCTCTTGAACACATCTGCACACTCTGGGTTTGGTGATTAGTTTTATTTTGAGTCTTGCTTTTGGTTTGGTGTTGATGTGAATATTTTCTTCACACTTTGCAAAGACTTTGAACATAAGAACAGCATCTCATTCGATTTTAAAGCTGCAGTTTCCTTCCCCTTTTTAACTGCAAATCATGCTGTGATTTACAGTGGCATATATTCAGAAAACTGGGCCAAGGTTTTTATAACTGGATGCTCCTAAAACCCTGTTTAAATTTTCTGCAGGGGAATGCTGGGGCAGGGAGAGTTTCTTAAAATTAGGATTTATTTAAGAGACTGAGGAGAAACCCAGGAGCTTAACTTTACGCCCTGGTGTTGGAAACCTTAGCCTAGATTTACATTTTAATTCATCTGTCAGCACAAGCTCTGGGTAATGCAGAATTTCACTTCTTCTTTCCCTCCCACCTTCTCATGAAACCTCAACTAGCAATTCCACCTCCTTTTCATTAGGAGCCTGGCACTTCTCAAAGGACTCAAGCTGCATGGAACTGTCCCTGTGAAAGCTGAAACCAGGAGAAAATTCCGGGGCTTTCAGATTTCATTGCAGAGCCAAAAAGTCGAGTTCATTTTGCTGCAATTCAGCATGTCTCAGGAGCCAAAGCTTTTTGTGAAACTGTGCTCAATTTAAAGTGAATGTGGGTGGAGGTGGTAACAGGGAGTAAGCACAGGCAATTCTATTTTCCTGGGTAGCCTCAAAGTTTAGCATTAAAATGCAGAGAGGTCTAATATATCTGAATTGGACAGTGCAAAATGTGTTATGTATCAGCATTTTAAACTGCACCTAAAAATAAGTGAAAGCAAAACAAAATTATGAACTATGACAAATATTTTCAAGGAAGAACGCATTTGATTTCTGTCCTGGTTGGATTTACTTTTAGTCTTCATTTAAACTGAGCATTTAAACTTCATTTAAACTGCTTTACCTTTGTTGGGGAGGAAAAAGCTCTTGGATGTGTGAGAATGCAGTGGAAATCATCTGTGTGAAATGCCAGAGATCAATTCATGAAACCTTCTCAAAATAAAATAAACTCAATGTCTCCTTTAGCTCTGGCAGCAGAATTGCTGCCTGAGCCCCAGGAAATTCTGACTCCTTTCATCAAGGGGTTAAAAGCCACCATACTGGGAATAATGCATATTCTGCTCTTTCCTTTCCATACTCCCTGTCTGCTCTTTCCTTTTCATACTCCTGATGGTTAATGACATCCAGTCACATCTGGATCACAAGCACCATAAACAAACATATCTACCAAAAAAGAATGTTGCCCAGATAATTGTCTTTGATGAAAATCAGTTTCAGGATGTTCACATTACAGGCCTTTTTAAGCCAGTCACTCATTTCTGGAGATTTAGGCTTCAGTGGTGTGAAGACAAGTGTATATAAATGCACTTGCTAATGCAACACTTCTGCTACAGTGTCACTGCTGTTTGCCACCTTTCTTCCACATTTTCAACAGATGCAAATCCTTTCCAAGCATTGAAAGGCTGGCCACATTCACAGACCTTTCACAATAATGCAATCTTGAGAGTTTTGGATAATTACCCACCCATCACTGATGACACACAAGGACAGAAAATGGTGGGCTGGAGGATGTGGGGACAGCTGGGACAGATCTGAGCTTCCACAAATCTTCATTTCTGCCCCAACTCTGGCTATCTGATTTTTTGCATTTTCCTTGATGCAGTCTAAACAAATATAAATATTTCTACATCTTTTCTGAGTGTTTCCCCCTGAACAAAATACAAATGCACACAAAAATTAACCTCAAACTGAAAGAGGCCTTTATCCCTGTTTTCCATCTTTTGTTTCCCTTTTCCTTTTTTTTCTCTTAACTTTGATATTTGGCTAGTCATACCCATGTCCTAATCATACCAACATGTGTTGAAGGACTCATAGGCCAAAAGCTTCTTTTTCTCTATGCAAGGATTCAAACATCACCCTGGACCTCCCACTCATGGGTTGTTTTTTGTAGGTCTTGCTTCTCTGCAGGAACAGCTAATGTGCATTTTGTGAATGGACTGCTGGTTTTTTCTCTACTTTACTAAGGTTTGCATGCTTTTTGTGGTATTTTGATGTTGAAAAATCTCTATGCTAGTTCATATTTTTATACTGAAAATTATCAAAAATGTGTCTCCAGGCTGTATCCTATTTTCCTGTTTGCTTACATCCAAGCTCCCAATAAAGTTTATGCAAAGACCAAGAAATCAGTATTCCAGAAGGACCAGCCACCTTACTTCTAAAGTAGCCATCAGATGGTGTCTGATTCTAGAAATGCTCTTTTTTTTCTTAATTGGGGAAAAAAGTTTCTGTGAATAAAGTAATACAAAATATCAGGAAAAATAATATCATTTTCCATATATTTATACCTCTCATTAAACAAGTAAATTTTTATCCAGAATGTGATCACAACCTGTGATTTCATCAAAGAGAACCAAATCTCCTGTTACTTAGCACAATTGCCTTGGTTATCTCTGTGCCGTGTGTTCCCTGCTCCCAATGGCCACATTCCCAGACTGTCCCATGTGACAGCACATGCCAAGAGATTCTTGGACTTCCCTGCCCTTTCCTATAATGCCCTTTCCTGTGGACTTGGTGGCAGCAATTCCATCCAGGCAGAAGACCCAAAATTAATTAATGCTCACAGTTCAAGCTGTGTAGCAAGATTGCATTAGTCAGTGACCAAAAGCAATAGCCAAAAGTAAAAAGTATTAAAACCAGATGAATATTTCCTTTTCAGGTCACTGGCTACAGAATGGCTTTTTCCCTTCCCATTATTTCCCAGAGTCAGGTGTAGGTGTGGAGGAACTGAGGGCTGGATCTCATTGTGAGGATGTTGAGGGAAGAGTGTAAAAAACAGGGTTTCAGCACACTGCTAAAAGGAGAGCAGTAAAAGAAAGGCCACTAACTGTCCATAATGCTCTGGAGACATTTTGAAGGATGTGACATTGAAACCATTATCAGCATTATATAGGCAAAGCCCCTGGGCAGAACCTGGTTAATTTTTACCGTGACTTAAATATCCAAGCCCTGTTTTCTCCCAAAATCCATTCCTGCTCAAGAGCCTCATATATGGACTTGATTTCTCTTCTCTGGCAAAGGGCAATTTTTTTGTGACTGTCAGGACTGTGGCTTCAAAGATGAGGCAGGATTGGAAGAGAACTTCAGGGTATATGGGCAGACAGTGCAAAGATTTAGCAAATACTGGGCAGTATCAGAGCTCTGGCTTTGGCTTTGGCTCCCTTTGAAACACCTGCAATAATTTCCACTGCAAAGCAAATCAACTCCTGCAAAAACCCAGAAGGCTGGGGAGGAACTGAGAATTCCTGAAGTTTCTTTTTTGAAAAGATGTGTTGCACAAGGTGAGTCACCTCATATCTTGCAGTGGATCAAAGTTGAAGACATCAAGGAAACTGGGACCCAGAAGAATAACTTCAGAGCTTGTTTGTTTCTATATCTGCTCCTCCATTTAAAATATCTTCCCAAGAGTTTAGTTAGTAACCCTTGTGGAGCCGCCACTGAGTCAGGCAGTGAGGTAGAGAGAGAGAACGCGATCAGACAGGGTAGAGAAAAAGCTCAAGGAAGAAATAGGGCAGAACACAGAGAGTAGAAGTGTCTTTTTGCTCTGGGGCTATCATTTGAGTATAGGGATATCCACTTATTGTTTCCAAACTCTCAGGTATGCCATTTTGAGCAGTACGATAGAGAGGCATGAGGAGCTACACTGACATGGCAGCACTTTTCCTGCACCTGGGAAGCTATTTGAAAGCCTGACCATGATGATCTGTACATGTCTCATGTTTACTTTTGAGTGTCTTTTGGGAAGAAAAGTCTTCTTGCTCTTCAGTAGGGAATTTGTCTCAAGATTCCCATATGCTGAGCAGTTCTCAGTGGGCTGATTCAGAAGGCTGTAGCAGAATCTCAGTGTGCTACTTACAACAGAGGAGCACTGTAACATGCTCACAGACCAGTCAGACCTTGAGGGTCTGGCTGAGGTCCATCTGTTTACTCTGTCCACCCTGGACTCTCCCAGAAGATCTCTTGGACCGCAGTGAAGCACCAGCCTCAACCGTGGGTCAGGCAGGTGAACAGCAGAGTTTAACAGAGATGCCAAGTCACACTGGGCAGGACAGAAAAAATGGAATAACCAAGGGCTGGGACAACACAGAGCCATGTTTTGGGTGTTGAGAAACACCCCTCTTAAGATATTACAGAGCAAGACATCGCTCACCTTAACAAGCCTTTGTCTAAATACTCCTTGAAGGGGCTGCACTGGGTGGTACCAGTGCAACAAACAATAGTGCAAGAGGGAGGGAATGGAAGATAATAGCCATGGATTCTAGGGCATCTCTTCCCAAAGTTGTTGCAGGAATTCTGGCAACTGAAAACATCCCTTAGTTTTCCAGTGTCCTTCAAAAGATCTCTATGAAGTACATAGTGTGTTACTCTGTTTATCCACAGTGGTAAGATGAGACACTGATCTTACCCTGCTAGAATGTGTAGAAAACCAATATCCTGTGGTAAAGCTTCAGCCTTATGCTTCTCTTTTAATATAAGCTGTCATTAATGAACCACAGTATTACCCAGATCTGTTTTACATGAGTCCTTGGCAAGACAAAGTCAGCTGTACTTAAAAAACAAGGTCTGCACTTATCGATTCAACAATATTGTAAAGGGTAATGTGTCATCTGGTGTTACTACAACATCAAACCTGCACATCAGATGCAAGACAACCATCAATTGCTGGAGGGCTACATTATCAGCTAACCCAAAAGAAAAAACAACATGTGAAATTTTACATGAAAAACCCAGCTCCTAACTTTTGAGTAAGAAATTTATTTCCTCTTATTTCCTTCAATCTTCCATCCCCCAAGCTGGAAAGACATCATGGACTTATGCTTCCTTCATGACAGCATCTAGTGTAGACTAGTTGTCCAAGTCTGCCTTGGCCACAGTTGCCTGGGGCACCCCTCTGCATCCCAGAGCCATTGAATGAAGTGGCTGTTGTCCCCATGCTGCTTCTGTGCAGGAGTCACAGGGGTGCTTCTCACTGGATTTATTTTCTGTCTTCTTCTTTCAGCAACCAATGGTGAATTTCACTTGAAATAATACTTTGTTCTTTAGTTTTCCTGAAGAATGTATCAGAGACAGAAGTCTCTATTGCATCAAGGCAGCAAGATGATAGAGCAGATGGGTAATTCCTTCATATCCAGGATGTTTCATCCAAAGCATCTGTTTGCATTAATGTTCTTCCAAGACAAAGTTCTTGCAGCCTCTGTCTTGCAGCCTCTGCCTCAATTCCTCAGAATGTTACTGAAATAGAAGTCTTTTATATCTGGTCTTGCCCAGTAATTCTGTTTACAAGCAGGGTACAGACAAACCCAGGACAATCCATGAAAATAAATGTCAAAGCAAGTATATGTACCACAGAGCTCACACCAGCTCTCCATAACCAGACCATAATCCCCAGTGAACCTCCTGAGAACACCTTCAAGCAAAGAACATGGGAAACCCCTAGCTTCAAGGAGGGTACAGTTTCCCCCCAAAAAAATGTTGGTTTGGTTTATGCCTGGTTCATGTCTGGTTCAAGCCAAAGCTGGTATTCTGCACACACACATACAAATCCTCAAAAGAAAGAAATGTCCCATTTTTGGCCAAGTGTCCCAGTGAGATAAATCAGAAGTAAAATAGCACTGATGCTAGACATGGAGACAGATGTGTTACTCCTGTAACACCATAAAAGCATCTGGGCTTGGAGCTTCATGTGTACCCTGCCCTGGCATCTTTGTGGAAGAATCCATTTGTCCTTACATTCCTGACCTACCCCGTTACAGACCTCAGCCTGCTTCTTTTGCAGAGACCTTTTTAAGGGGCTGAGTCAAATTGCCTAGAGATGTCAACAAGTTGTGAGAGGCAGGCTCACACTGGCAGCAATTACCAGAGGGCAATGATCAATGGGGGTCTTTTGTTAGCATTACAGGATCACTATTGACTCAGGAAGGAAGTGCCCCCATGGTTTAGGCTGAGCTGAAATGGACAGGCAGCCTTGCCCTTGGCTGCTCACAAGCCACTAACCTACACTTATCTCATTAATTATTCCTGTCCAAATGGCAGCGATCGTTATGATCCACAATCAGCTGAGGAAGAAGAGGTCACAGCAAACACAGAGGCTCCATTTACCAATCCAAGGCATGCATCCTTTCTCTTATTTGCATCCAGAGTGTTGTACAACACCGCTGCTGTTCCTTTGACAAACAGGTAACAACACATGACAGCCACACCAGCTCTCTGCAAAAAAAAAAAAAAAAAAAAAAAATCAAAAACAAAAAAGGATAAAGCTTACATGTTTTTCCACTTATAGAAGTAAAACTACAAGGCACAGTGACCTTGCTAATTGCATAGATGGGGTGGGGGGAATAGTGTTCACATTCCAGTGCACCCAGATTGCCTTGATCCTCACATACTCCTATCCCAAACTATGGCCAGAGCCATCAATTGTTTACAAGGCACTTGATGCACAATCCCATTGCTTCAAAAGTATAGTTTGTGCAAGGGAATTTATAGGAAGAAAATACATTTGACAGGAATAAAAGACATTTGAGGGATGAGGGCTTCTGGATGGAAGGATGGAGTCTCCTATTAAAGTCACCTTGCAGTGCTGAGGGATAAATCACTCCCTTGAACATATTGCAGTCTGTTGTAAAGGCAGATGATTAGTATGACTGAGAATGAAACCACGCTCTGTTCTTACCCCCCACTGTGTTATTTTTCTCCCTTGCACTGATTTGTTCAAGCCACAGCATTTTAAATCAAGCTCTGATTTAAGAAAGGGGAGAATATACAAAAGGAGCAGTATGTTCTGAACACACCCTGCCCTTCAAGCTTATTGCTCCCCAGCCACTTCAGAAAGAGGAAAATCACGGGCCCCAGAGGAAGCCCTATGAATGTGCACTTGCAAAGTGAAGTTTGCCACGTGTACTCAGCTGGGAAGGGAAAAGTCCCCAGCACCTCTGTTCAACACCCTGAGCCCTGGGGGAGAATGCACTGCAGCATTTGGCTGCCCTGCCCCAGTCTATCCTGATAACTAACCAGAGAACAGCAGACAGCCTCAAGAGTTCCAGGACATAAAGAAAGGCCCCCACCAGGAAGCCATTTCCTTCTCCAAAATGCATTTGTGCAGAAGGGTTTTTTTTCCCCTCTCTTTCTTCCCTCAGAGGGGATAAAATATGGAAAGAAGGGACTTTCAATACCTGCTCTAGATTTTTATTTTAATTCCACTGATTTTTTTTCAAGATTCTTATGAAGTGCCTATGGCTTAATCAGTCTGTATTTTCCTGACAAACAACTGTCAGACTCAGTACTGTCCGTTGAACAGAAGTGCCATCAGCATTGGACTGAAGCATTTGCAGTGGGAAAGAGGTTTACAGGCTGGGTTTATGCCAGATTCTACTGCACTGAAAGCATCTAGCAGCCATCTTCCACAGCCTCGAGAAGTGACTGAGAGATGTGAATGGTTCTTTCCTACAGCAGTTTGCAACAGCGATCACGTGGGAGATGGCAGAAGGAGAGGTGATGAGCTCTGAGGAGCTGCACTGGTTTTCAAACACTCCCCACTCTGGGGTCTCCTAGCAAACAGCAAGGGAGCTTAGCAACTGCTACTGTACTGCTACAGCAGTACAAAAATTGGCACTAAAAACACCACTTGGGGTCTGTATTCACCTGCAAAAAGAGATCCCATCTTCAAAAGGCACATAGGGAAATTTACCATTCCCTGCTGGGGCAGGGCTAATGCTGACCAAACCCAATTACTTCTGTTTAAGATGCCCATTCTTTTGTTCAGGGCACAAGAGATCAGGGACTTGTTATTCATACTTCTGCAAAGCACTTATGTTCATCAAGAGATGATCCCTCTCCCAGTAATCTTCCAAACACAGACCTCTTCATGGGGTCCATCTCTTCTCCCAGATAATGAGAGGAAAAAACCTCAGGTCATACCATGGGGGCATGACTTTACTTTAGATAGTATATTAGGAAAAATTTCTTCACTGAAAGGGTGGTCAAGCATCGGGATAGGCTGCGTAGGAAAGGGGTGGAGTCACCATCCCTGGAAATGTTGAAAAGGAACGTGGTTTAGTTATGGACTTGACAGTGTTGGGTTAATGGTTGAACTCAGTGATCTCACAGGTCTTTCCTAACCTTAATGATTGTTCAATTCTCCTATCAGGTACCACCAAAGGGGAACAGGAATGGGAAGCAGGGAGGGCACCTCCTTGAGGCTAAGGATGTCTTCTGCCCTCCCAGCTGCCATGTTGCCTCATCAAGACTTTTCTCTGCCCATTTCCACGGGCTGTGAGTGCCATCAGTGATCTCAACAGACAGGATAAACAGCCACCACTGGACAGCACTTCAGACTGAGGGTGGCTAAAGGACCAAGTTACACGGACACATATCCACAGAAATCATTTTAGTAACGATGGGCTGGCTGGGGCAGCCGTGGTGATGTTGGGGTGACCGTGCTTTCTGCCAGGGCAGTCACCATGGCTCAGCCAACTCCTGTACCCCCGCAGAGGGCAGCCAGCAGAGCAGGGCTGCTGCTGCAGCTGGGCAAGCCACAGCCCCTGCCAAAGCCCTGTCAGCAAGTGGCCACTTCCCCATCCCAGTGGCTGGAGGGGCAAAAGCTCAGCCGTGCTCCCACAGCCGTGCTGGGCTGCACTCCGCACACCGCTGAGCCTGTTTACACAAAGCCATTTCTTGTTTTCCTTTCCAGAAAGAGCGCTGCCAATCGCCGGAGGCAGATGTGTTTATCAAGAAGTGTATCTCAGAGCCTGACGTGGGATCTGCGGCCTCTGGTGCAGCTGAAAAACTCTGTCAACACCTTGGAGAGAGCAAGGCAGCGGGGCCAGCGGGGGACCAGCCGGGACCGCAGCCCTGCCAAAAGCTACAAGAGGAGCTCAAGCCAAACAAACCTTTTCCATGCCCTCTGTTCAGCATCTAGTGGGGGTGTCCAAACCACAAATCAGCCAGTTCTTACGTGAAAGGAAAAGCCTTTTTTTATTATTATTTTTTAACCTCTCCCCCTCATTTGGAGACCTGCTCTGCCCTTAAACCTGTGAATATATCACTGTATTAGGTCTGAAAGTTTATGTCAGAGGGATGTTGAAGTCTGACCATGCTGAAGATTGCCTGCTCAGGAAACAAAACACTCTTCTAGGGATCGCTGCACTTGATGATCAGCCTGAATAAAAAAATACTGAGAGGCAGAGTAAATCCTTCAAGCAGAGACCTGCCGGGTAGGGGAAGAGGGTGAGTTATGGGTTAAAGAGATTTTTTGTTCATGCTTTCAGGCTCTGTCTTCTGCTCCTGCACTGCCACTTCAGGGAGAGCAGTTTCTGGGGGAGCGGAGGGTCACGGAAACCCTCATCACAGGATGGGAGTTGCCCACAGTTCTTGGGGTGTCATCGCAGTCTGCACACCACGATGGGTGTGGATGGATGCTCCTTTTCCAGAAGCATCAGCTCTGAAAGCAATCAGAAATATAGGTAATTTGCAGAAATCTGTGAAATTAGTTTATTTCACAGACCCATGGAAGGAAAGAGAAAAAGAAGAAAGACAAGAAAAAGAAATAAAGAAATTCTGCTTTACAGTGAAATGGAGTTCCTCTGAGTTACATGGAAAACATTACCCATGTCTGGGCACTAGACTTATTGCTTATCCGGTAATCATCAGTCAATTCCATTTGCACTAAACTTCTTGAGGCAGAGAAATCTTCAAATCACCTCTTTTGTCAATCACTCTTTCTTCTCCACAACTCTTCTCTCCGTCACCTTCCCCATCCCTCCTCCCACCTGGGGCTCTGTGATTTGTGCTGGGAAAGGTGCCCAAAGGGAGCCCCCACTGCTTCCCTGAGGGAGAAGCATAGCTGGCATTCCGGGGGACTCATGTCCCTGAAGCCTTCAAAAATGACAAACAGCTGGAGAAAAAAGTGCATGCACACACACACACAAAGGTCACAATTTTCACAATTAAATACTTAGGAGAAGATTGGGGTTGTATGTAGACAGATACAGTCCTGGCCCCCCATGCACTTTCAGGAATCCCTGAAGCTGGATTCCAGGATGGAAAAGCTACTTTCTCAATCCCCTTTCATTTGGAGCACCTCAACCTTCCTCTTTGTGTGTGTACAACAGGGACACATTCCCCACCACTCCTGGTCCAGAGAGGAAAGCACAGCTCCCCAGTTCATCCATGGACTGACATGCCCTGGGCCTGTAAGAGTCCTTGGACTATGTTTCTTACACTTAGTGCAAGGCAATCGGAAGGTGCTCTTCTCTGAAGCTTCCTGTGCTGTTTACTTTATAACATGAGTATGACAATAAGCAAATCCTAGTTATTCCTTGCTCATGGGCACATGGAAGAAAGTGGGCAGGATATCTTGTGACATCTGATATCACCAGTGGGATCTAAATAGGCAATAAAGACATGAAAGAAATACACCTTTTTGTGGGACAGCTGTGGAAGTGCAGAGCATAGTGTTTCTCTTTGTATCCACTGGGCTTGCAGGATTCTCTCCTTTGGGCCACCAAGTTTTCCTTGCCAAGACAAAGGTACAGAGCACGGGGCTAAACTTGCTCATTTGCAGTATCCTATTCTCAACATCAGTTTCAAGATGGTTTCCATGCTTAGTGCCTCGTGTCTCCCCAAACTACTTAAGTCTTGCCAAAGTCTTTTTGGATGGTTCTGACAGTCTCAGAGAGAACTGCTTCTGAAGTTCAGGCTCACAAGAAAGACAGCTTTCTGGTTTCTCCCATAATGCATGGGTTTAGTTATTTTCCGAACCAAAAACCTCAAATGCAGAGTTTTTTACCCTTCTGCTCCCCCTTCCTGCCATTCAAAGCTTTTGCATCAACCACAGTACTCATTCTCACATACCTCCAAGAGCTGCAGCTTATAATCTTCACACCAAATTAATTTCTGTTTACTGTCTCACAGCTGGTCAGGAGAGGGGTTTCCCAAACTCAAAAAATCAGTATCTGCCCCTTGTGTGTATTTCCCACTTAATATCTAGGAAAAATACAGCAACAAGACCATACTATCAAAAATATATGAAAACTTTTTTCCAGAGTTATTCAGAAGCTACCCAAACATTGTACATTCACAGATTCTGCAGCAGGCTTTATGTTGGCAAACAGATAAGGAACATGGTGGGATAGATTTCCCAAATGAGCTAAATCAGCACCATTCCCTTGACTCCATTCACACAATACAAGTCTGGCCTGAGATATCTAAGACACAGGCACCATGACCAGGAGTTAAATTAGAGTCTACAATTCCCATTAGTATTTCCTGTAACAGGAATCTTTGCTGGAACTGCCATATCTCAGTGCTTCCTGAAGTACAAGTAATTATTGGAGATGTCAGGAAAAAATCCTTGGGGATAGAGTCATGCACATACCTACTTGGGCACACTGGGCACACCTCTGCTGGGAGCCTGGCTTATTTTTCCAGGTAATGAAACACTGAATGTCTGCTTTTCAGGATGATATTTTATGCATGTAGATGACAGCACAGGCAAAATGTCAGAATAGTCATTTTCTCTGGCTGGTCAACAACGAGGCTTGCAACTAAAGTCCAAACTAAAACATGTTACCCTTTGGAAAGATCACATTACTGCCAATAGGCAAAATAGTTCAAAACTGTTTATCAGCCAGGCTTGGGGTAAGGCCAGAGCACCTCTGGAGCAGATATGTGCACACACATCACATATCTCTGTCAGCCACTTCTCTGCAAGCTCCCAGTGAGGCTGCTTGTACTCCCTCTGCATCCAGTTCACCAAGGCCCAGAGGCAGAGGATGAGAAAGCATCTGAGCTTCTTTGCTGAGTGTTTCCTGTTTCACTTGTTTCTTTGTTTTGAAAAAGAGAAGAAAGAATCTGTCTTGAGTGTCATGTATAAAGACTCCGGCTCTGAAACTGCTGCAGTGCTCCCATTCAGCTCCCAGCATCCCCAGGCTCAATGGCCTTTTGTGGCCCGAGCAGTGACATGACAGGAACTGCGGTTACCATGTCACCCACAGCTATTGCAGGCTCGGAGGGATCAGGACCTCCAGCCACAGGTTATGGACTCAATACACAATCACAGAGTCAGCCCCCTCAGCTCCATGATCACTCAGACCTGGCAAGGGAACCTTTGGAACGCGTCTGCCCTCTCCAGCACACCATTTACGTTATACAGGACGCACAAAATCTAAACTTTTGACCATTTTTCTGTACACTGTTAGAACAAACAATTTAAATTTCAGCCAATTTGTTTTGTCTTTAGCGAGCTACAGTTTTGCAAGAGCTCTGTGAAATCACTAACAAAAATTCGACCACTTTTACCTGCTCTGGGACACAAATCACAGTTTAAATGATGCAGATTTTTTTTGTTTTTAACGTGAGAATTGGTTATTCTAGGGTTGACTTCTTGAGCTTCTGACTCCCTTGCAGTTGGATAAGTCACCTGGTGGTGGTCCCCAAGCTGAGCTTATGAGCAGGTTCCTGGTGAAAGTGCCAACAGAAAGCAACTGGGCAAATTTGCCTTTTGCAGCCATTTGAGGCCTCAAAACCCCATCACATGAGTGATACTGAGAACTCAAGGAAGCATCAAGCTGGACAAAGCGGACCAGTTAGAAAATTAAAATGAAAATTCACAGAAAAGACATTCCACTGTGTATCCAGCTCCAATTTGTGTATCTATTGCCTGCTTTGTGTTAAAAGCTCTCTCCTGAATCAAATGCACATGTTTTCCCAGGATTTCATAAGACTCCACAGTTGCATTTAGACAACAGTAAGACATCTCTCAGCTTTTCCAGCATTGTCTTACTGGTCTTTTATGAAGGAAGAAATGTGAAAATCTTCCCAAAACAGCTGTAATGACTTCAAAAATTTGCCTTGGTATTTTTAAAGCTGTAGAAATATTTTGGGGGTGTTTTTGTCCTGGTTTGGCTTGGTTTTTTGAGGTATCAGCCCCCTTGCTAAGGCTAAGGGAGTATCGAAGAAGTATCGATACTAAGTATCGAAGCACAGGTGCAGAAAACATTGCATGTTTTTCTTTATGGGAACGCGTCTACTAACCCGAATTTCACCAGCTTTCGCATTGTACTAAACAAACCCACTGCCCCAGCGGAAAGCCGCCCGGCAGCCTCGTAGGAGGGGATGGAAAACCGCTGGAAACGGGGCCGCTCCCCGGTGTCTGCTGCCCTCCGGTGGCTGGCACAGACCGCTCCTATATTATACACATAGCTACATAGATATGTACGTATAAAGGTGTACACATATATACATACACATATATAGGTGTATAACACACATATATAGGTATAGAGATGTGCATACGCACCTATATGGGCGTGTGTGTGTACGTGTATTTATATGTGTGTATGTATATATGTGTATATGTACAGATGAATACATAAAAAGCATCGTGTGTCTCCTAACTAGAAATTCCCCCTCAACCCCAAACCACCCCCGCACTTGTGGCTTTGGGAACGCAATGCATAAAATTTGGGGACACCATTTAAAGACACTGCATAATGCTCCCTCAATGAGAGCAAAAAAGGTAACCCCTCATAGCAGATAGACACAAGCACAGACTCCCAAGCCAAACAAACACATCTGTGGGGAAGGAAATAATCTGTGGCACAGCAGTAAAACGGGGGGGCGAGGGTGGGGGGGGGGGGGTTTGAAACCCTTATTTTTCCTTTTTTTTCTATTTTTATCGATTGCTTGGTGGCTTTGTTGTTAGTTTTACACCCCCAGCCCCCCCATACTTCCCCAGGGAATCACTTTCCCTTGTCGAGCTTGCAGACGTGACACTGTGGGAAAGATGCCGAGTTGTACTTTGTCCTGCTTCGCTGCCCCCAGCACGGATCTGGCTGCTTTCCGGCCAGCATTCTTCTGCAGTGCCTTAACTTCATGGAAAGGAGAAAGCTGAGGGCTTAGGGGGGGGAAGGTTTTAGGGTTTCACCAGGGCAGACAGCCCATGCTATAGAAACAAACAAACTATGCAGTGAAAGCATTTTAAAGTCACAATTCTCTGACTCTGTGCGAAAGCAAAACGGACTAGAAAACCACAGGCTCTGCATTCACAACCCTCAGGGTGCAAAGTGGCCTGAATAAAACCAAAAGAAATGGTTGTCCAAGAACAGGCCAGGAAGGCGGTGGGATACTGAAGAAAGACTGGGAGAGGCTTGGGGACAGAGGATTAGTAAGAGGAGGGGAGAAAGTGAGTGGGGGGCCACGGTTCAGCAGTGACCCTATAACGAGCTCATCAGCAAACACATCCATTTCACCACAGGGCATGCTTAGCTCCCAGTGCAGCTCCTGGGAATGACCACTGCACTGGGAAAAGAGGGGAGGGGGACCAATTTTGCACAGGGTCAATTATTTCTGATTATTTGGAGATGGGAGAGGAGATTCTTTCCAAGCCCAGTGGGTAATCAGACTTGTGCAATGAAGTGTAGCATTTGTTTCTCCTTGTTACCATAGCAGATATATCCCCTCCGCTGTGCAACCATCTCTATTTCCCTCCCCAACTCAAGGCTCCTTTCACTTCTCACCAAACTACACAGTCATTTCTTGAGGGAGTGAATTGCAGCAAGTTTTTCCCTAAGGAACCTTCCTTATTTAGAGAGAAACCACAAGCCAGGGAGATCTGGGAGTGGAGAAGGAGAAAAAGAGATCAGGCTTGTTTAGAAGCAGCAGCTAAACAGCTGGGAGATCTTTCAGTTGGTTTATATTTCTAACTCTGTTTGGGTCTTGCTTTACAACCTCGAATGAAAACAAATCAGGATTGTTTCCTCCTTCTTGGAATGTCTGTTTAGGGTTTTAAGGGAGGAACAAGGAGGGGGAGAGGGGGAACAACTCCACATGGGTTCTCAGGAATCATTGCTTTCCCAGTGCCTGCAGCCTCTTTATCCCCCTGCTAACCACTCCTGCACACATGCAGCCTCACTCTATTCCAGCCACACAATACAGAGACATTTGTAAAAGTGCTTTGTCAAAAAAAGTGTCTTTTCACCCTTCTCTTGGAAAAGGGAAATGTTTTTTCTGTGTTTGGTCGCTTCAGAATAAACTGTCCTAGAGCATCACACTGATTTAATTTTTTTTTTTTAAGTTACAAAAGCAGAATATCTTTCTCTCTCACACTCTGCTCCCCTCCTTAAGAAATAACATTAAAAATTTTTAAAAAAAGAAAATAAACCTTTCATTGCTCCATACAAATATCACGTGTAATTATTTCATGGGATTATTCCTAAATGCCGAGTTCTGAATTCAAGAGCTTTCCTACAAGCACTTGTGAACTGTCTCAGCCCAGCTCCAAGGGGCTCACACAGGCACGACATGTCCTTCTACCCCGGAGTCACTGCCACGCCGGGCAGAAGCATAGCGTGATGGTTCTTGGCCCATTAAAAGTTGTTTAAATTCCACTCTATACGCGGCGGCCTCAAAGTGCCTCGTCTGCTAAACCAAACCGAAGGGACTGCAGGCTCCTCCGGAGACAAAAATGCAAAGCCCGCGAAAGCGGGATCAGAAGAGGAGCAGGACCCGGAGGGACGGCGACCGCGGGAGCGCGGCGGGCAGCCCTGGTTCGGGGACGGGGCTGGCTGTGACAGTCCCGGACGAGAAGATAGAAGCAGCTCCAGAGAGCTCATCGGCTCGGGGAAGTTCTTTAGAGGATTACTTCCCTTTGTTACACTTAAAACTACACGAATAAAATAGAAACGCGCCCCGGTGCCAGTGTGTGTGTGTGTGTATTTGCAGTCCCGGCGTGGGGGACACGAGGCTCACTCCCGGAACACTCGGATGGGAGCCGGGCAGGCCGGGATGCCGCTGCGGGCTCTCCACGGCGGAGGGCTGGGGACAGCTCGGCCCGTACCCCGCTCTCTGCGCTGCACAGGGGCTGACGGGGATGGCCCGACCCGGGGCTGCTGCTGAGTGCGTGGGACCATGCTCCAGGCACGGGTGCCCCCGGTCCCGCAGCCCCCGGCGCGGCACTCTCCGCCGGCCGAGGCGACCCCGAGCATCCCCAAAGCCGGCTCGGGCAGCGGCGGCTCCAGCGGGAACCGCTCCGGAGCTGCCACCGAGCCGACCCGCAAAACACCTCCGTCCCGTCCCGTCCCATCCCGGGGAAAAGAGAACCCGAGCTGCTTCGCTTTGTCTAATTAACTTTAATAATAAATGCCACTTCCCCTGGCCGAGGGTAGGAAATTCGCCCTACACAGAATTCGGGGTGGGAGTGACAGTGAAGCTCCCGAGTGACCGTGGACTTAGTTTCCGATTTTAATTTTTATTTTTTCCCTGGGCAGACGTGGACAAGTGCTAAAACTCATAAAGCATAAAGCCAAGGGGCTCAGCCGGCTGTCCGCTTCGGTTCTGGGTATGTGCTCCGTGCCCAACCCGGCGGGCAGCCCCACGGCAGCGGCTCGGTGCAGCCCCACGGCAGCGGCTCGGTGCAGCCCCGGTGCCGCCGGGCCCGGCTGCAGCGCCCCGCGCAGCCACGGGGCGGCGCCCGCCGCCTCCGTCGCCCCCCCCCGCGCCACCATGATTTGCATACGCGGTGTGGATTGGTCGACGTGCCCACCTACGTCATCTCTGACGCCAGAGCTCCCAGGCCAATGGCTTTCCAGGAGCCCCGCCATTGGCTGCCTGAGAGGATGTCAATCAGGGCTCATTTGCATGCGGGCGCGCTCCCGCCGTGGGAGCGGAAGCGGGCGGGGCTCGGGGGGCGCGCGGGGCCCGGCGGTCACGCGGAGTCACACGTCACAGCCGTGGCACGCGCTGGCACCGCCCCGCCGCGCGCGTGGCGCTGCGGAGTCCCGCGGTACCGGCGCCCGGTGACGGCGCGGGCGTCCGCAAGGAGCGCTCCGAAAGGATAGCCAAGCGCGGAGACACGCGTGTGCCGTGCCCGTGGTGTGCGCTGTTGTGCCGGCTACACCCGTGCGTCCGGCTGCTCCGGAAAAGCGGCGGGTGCTCTTCCACCGCCCCGGCCGCCGGTCCGCTCGCACGGCACGTTCCCCCGCGTCTCCCCTCGGGATGGGAGTCGGGGGCATGGGAACCCCGGGACACGCTCCAGGGAGAGAGGCCGCGTAGCAGCTCCCCACCGTGCGGGGCAGCGCCGAGCGGAGTGGGGAAAACGAGGCGGGAGCGAACGCGGGGCAGCCCCTCGCTCGCTGCGCACACGGGCAGCGCCGCGTTCGGGCGGGCGGGAGCGCAGCTCATCCCCAACCCCGGCCGCGCCGCGCCCGCTCCGCTCCCCAAAGCCCTGGCGCTGGCGACACGCCCCGCGTCACCGACGGGCGCTGCACGTCACCCCGCCGGTGGCAGAAGCGGGAACGGGCTGGGAGCGCGCCCGGACCGGGGATTAACGTGCTGCGGGAGCCAGTGCGGCGCGGGTCCCGGGGACAGACGGACATACACGGAAGGGAGTAGCCAGCCCCGTGCTCCCCGCCCGCCCGTCCCAGCGCGCCCCCGAATTTTGGGGGTCAGGAATCAGAGCGGGCGCTCCGCAAGGGCCGCACAGCGGAAGGGCCGCGGAGGCGCGGCCGGGCCGCCTCGCCGCTCCCCGGGGATGGGGTACGGCGGGGCCGGCTTCGGCTCCTTAGGCGCGTTTACAGAAAACAAACAAAACAAAAACAGCCCCAGGTGCTCCCTGAGTCTCTCGCCGCCCTCATTTAGAAATAGAGGCCGAAGCAGCCCCCGAGACGGTCGGGGTGACGTCACTTGGGCGGGGCCGTGTCGTCACGGCTGGCGGGACCGAGGGCGGGAGCCGCGATCGCCCCGCGGCAGCACCGGGACCTGCCAGGTGTTAGATTTCCGCCGCGGTGGCAAATTGATGCTTTAATTGCCGAAGCAGCTCTATTTTCTCCCCTCTTTTTACTTCTTTTTTTCTTTTTTTTCCCCTCCCTTTTTCCTCGCAAATAAAGTAAACACAAGAGGGCGTTTCGAGCCTTTGATCCCGGCTCTGTACAGTAAGGAAAACAAACCATGAACTTCAAAAGGAATGGAGCTTTTCTGGGGTTAATTTCGCTTCCTAAACGGCTGAACACGGCAATAAATCATAGCTTCCCTCCCCTCCAGGAAAGCGCTAATCGGAGGAATATGTCCCAAAAGCAGCCTTCAGCATCGGCAGCCTCAGAGCCCGCGTAGGCTGTGATCTGACGGATCAAACTTCATGCGGGAGATATTATAAATCAACAGGTTTCATAAATCTTGGCAGGCGACAGCTCCGCGGGGCCGGGGCGTGGGCGGGAGCAAGGGAGTGCCCAGCGGTAATGTGGGTACCGTGAAAATTCACTTCCTCGCAAGAATTGCATTAAGTAAACCTAACACCGAAATGTTGTCTGGCAATCTGTCTTGAAAAGGTTACAGCGTGTTAAAGATTTGGAAAGCTCCATAAAGCAGTAAAGATTATGAAGTACAGCTTAAAGGTTTATCAAATGACTTCCCGTGCCGGGACATTTAAACCGAAGGCAAAACCTGAAGCCTGTGATCTTTGCAGTCTGAGCCCATAAACGTGTTTGAGGAGGGATTCTGGTTTCTGCCGCTTTTTAGTATTGCTTCTCTAACACGTAATTGAAATCCACTTTTCAGGAGCCGATATCTGGTAGTAAAATTGAAATACCAGGCAATTAGACGCGGTGCTTTAAAACCAGTCCGAAGGGGCGTACACCCAAAATCAGGAAGCGAACCTGTGGCTAGAGAGTGGGGAAACGATCCTTAAACCCTTTTATCGCGAGTCTGGGAGCAAGGGGAAGCGAGGGTGTGCTGGGAAGGGCATGGAGCAGAAGGGGCACAGCAGCCCGAGCTGCCCCGAGTCCCCGGGGCGCGGGGTAGGGGAGCGGGGGCGACCAGCCGCGGTGCCGGGAGCCGCGGAGGCGCCTCCGGGCTCTTCCCTCGCTGGTTTCCGTTCGAGGCCGCCCCTCCGTTCCCTGCACACGCACACACCGGCTCTGAATCACGCGGTGTTTTTAAGGGGGCTCTTTGATCTGGCCAAGTGTCAGAGCCCCGAAAGCCGGGACTCAAATAACACGTCGTTACGGCAAACAAATTTCTGCAGTCAGCTTTATGGCTTTATTGTCTATGGCACGAATAAACTCGGGGAATTAGCAGGTTAGGAGGAAAAAAAGTAAAAAGTTCTCCTATAATAAAATACACATCTGTTTCCAGGGAAAATATGGTAAGAAACACACACAGCGTCAAAACCTGGCTTAGTCGCCACTGGCTGTATGGATAGGGAAAAGTACCATCTGTCATTTTCTAAGTGGCCCTTATGTGGGTATTTACCTTTTCAATAGGCATTTTAATCACCCGTTTTATATTTAGTGATGACTGTATTTTGCAATACACACAGTAAAAAAAAAAAGGCAAGCTCAGTGTGTGTATACAATCATATCAATTCCCTTTCCGTGAACAAGCAGGCGCACTTAAAGCATAGACTACCATAAAATTTATATAGGGGTAGATTTTTATGGGCTTGTGTATTAATAGTCTCTAATAAAATAAAGTTTACTCTGTGTGTGTGTGGTTTGCGTGCATGTGGCTACGCTCACCGTCCAGTTCTCAGTGTGCTGGTAACCTGTGCAGGAATTATTAAAGGGGGTATATACATATACCCATTAACACGTAGTGATAAATCAGCGAACGTCTGGGTTTGCCTGCGTGCATACCAAGATCTAATTTCCGAGCTGGGAGAACAATATATCATCTCTGATATTTCAGCAAGTGGGGGTTTTGTGTGTCTTAAATATTTTGCGAGCCAGACCACGCAACCGGAAATAATGGATTTTCTATGAGATATTAAAGAAAAATCCATCATCTTTTTTTTTTTCTCCTTGGAAAATCGTTAAAAGTTTGGGAAATAAAATCCCAGAGATTTGCGAGGATATTAAACCGTTTCTTTGCACACACGCGGGTGTGCACGCACACACGCACCCTTCCACACGCACACACGTGCTGCCCTTTTTGTAAGGATTCCCACCAAACCCATGAAAGGACGCCGGTGGGTGTTAAACGATACGATTTAGGAGCTCTCCATCCACAGGTTTAGTTTTTCCCTCGGTATTGCATTCACATGTACTTTATTTGTATTTTATGGATAAATATTTTCTACGTCTTTATACATCGTGTATGCATATGTGTGTACATTTAGCAAGAAATGTAGATTAGTTGATTTGAGCCTCGGCTCCGGGGGACCCTGGCAGACTCCCCCGGGGACGTTCTGTGGGGACAATGGGGACCTCCCGCCAGGTACCGGAGCGCAGAAGGGCGATGGGGTGAAGGCAGTGAGTGTCGGAGGGGTTGCGAAGGGAAGCACCCCGGCACGGGCGGCGGACCCGCCTGCTCGGGAGCGGGGATCGCCCGGGCTTTATTCCCTACCATAGCTCACATCTTCCCGGCCCTTTAATAAATCCAAATATTTACCCTCGAGAGAAACGCTTTATGCGGCTGCATGAGGGCCGGTAACCTTTGACAGGAGCCGTCACAAAACACTCCTCCGTAATGGACCACAGTGCGCGTACATCTAATTTATTGTGCTGAAAGTTATTGCAGGGGCTGCGGGAGGGGGTCTCGGACTACAAATAAGCGTTTTGCCACTGAGCGGAAAACACCGCCCCTGGGTCAGGCGGGCAAAGCCACAGGGTATCCGATTCGGCCCCAGCATCCATCCCATGTGATGCCGCTTTCATGCTCTTTTGGGGGAAAAAGAACACAACAAAAAAACCCGCACCGGATACTGCAACGCGATCCCCGGTAATGCGGCAGGCAATATGTTTCCCGCGTATCTGATAAAGTGGACCGTTGAAACGAAGGGAAGGAAATCGCGCCCGATTTAACGGGGAGAAGCGGGAAAACCCCTCAGCCCCGCGTGGCGGCGGTGCCAGCGCCGGTCCGGAGCCACCAGCATCCCCGGGCTTGGACCGGCCGCGGTGCGGTGCGGTGCGGATGGAGCCCCCGCCCGGGGTGGGAGCAGCCCGGGAGCCTTTTAAACCCGGCGGCCGGTGCGGGATAATAAGGGGAGACACTTCCAGCGGCAGCAGCACCCGTGGGGGAGCAGGAGGAAGCCCGATGGGATATTACCCTGTTTGTTTTCCCTTTGATCCGTAGGAAATAGGTCCTGCACTGCGTGACCCATTAAACTAATAAGATTATAAAGATCAGCAAGAGGGGCTGGGGCCACTAATGGTTCCCATCTGGGCCAGGTTTCGGCGTTATTAAAAACGGCGAGGCAGCGGGCTTGGGTTACAGAGCCGAGGTGAAAGCGGAGAGAGCGGAGAGCCGGGACCACCCATCACACCAATTAGCGCGGCGGGGCGGAAGGGCCCGGGGAGCCGCAGGGGCCGGCACGCAATAAACCACGGCGGGCCCCGCGCCTCGCCCCTCATGCATATGCAAAGGGAGGCGCCTCTATGCAAATCAGCGCCCTGGGGCCGCCCTGGGCGGAGCGCAGCGTGGGCGGGAGGTGGAGACGGGCCCTGATTTGAATAGCACCGCCCGGAGCGTGACGTCTCCGGGCCCTCCTCCAATGAGGGCGGCCGCCGTCTCGGGTTGCGCTGGGGCGTGCGGCCCGTCCTCCCCGCCTCCCCAAGGCACGCCCTCCTCGCGTGCCGTACAGCCAATAGCAGCGCTGGATGCAAATACACAGGGGGCGGTGCGCGCACGGAGCCTGCGGATTGGACGCGCATCGCCGGCGGCGGGCGGCCCCCCTCGGAGGGGCGGGCACGCCCCGCGATTGGCCGGCGGTGTGGGCGGGGTGCGTGACGCAGGCGGGCGGAGATCGGGGCGGGGCGGGCCCCGCGCTGCTCCCGCCAATCCCCGGCCCTGCCCGCCGCCTCCGCCCGCCCGGAGAGCGGGACCGCCCCTGGGGCGTGAGCAGCACGGACAGCGGGACCGCCCCTGGGGCGTGAGCAGCACGGACAGCGGGACCGCCCCTGGGGCGTGAGCCCCCCACGGGAGAGCGGGACCGCCCCTGGGGCGTGAGCAGCACGGACAGCGGGACCGCCCCTCGGCCGTGAGCCCCCCACGGGAGAACGGGACCGCCCCTCGGGCCGGTGCCGCCCCGCCGCCGGTGGGGTTCTTGAGACAGGAGAAAGGGAGAAGGATGGAACCCCCTGAACGGGGAGGGCGGTCCCAACTCCGCCCTTTGCGGCTGCTGAGCAGCCTCGATCGCGGGGTGGGTAATTAGGTGAAGCCAGGCGGGGCTGAGTGTGACCCACGGGAGGCTATGCGGGTTCAGCCCCCGCATCCATCACTTCGTGTGCAGCGTTGAAGAACTCTGATTGCCGCCCACGCGGTTAATAAAAAAAAATTCCCATAATGGAAAGACGCCTCCGAGACTCCGCGAGTCCGAGCGCAAATTTAAACCGTGCCCCAGCCTCCCCGATGCGGTTTTTAAAAGACGCAAATAGCACTAGAACTATTTGCTCTAGGCGGCTTCGTGCCTTTTTAAGTGCCCCAGCTTCACCTCGCCATGATTTAGGTGATCATCTGAAGTGATTTAAGTGATCGTCTCGCCTCGAGCGATCGTTTCAGCCTTTTCGTTAAAGTCGCTTTCAGAACAAAAATCTCCGGGTGGTCAGTGAGGTCTTAAAGGCACCGCGTTAAAGGGCTTATTTTCAACTAACAATTTAAGACTAAAGAACATCTGAAAGTTTATTCATATATATTCGTGAATAATCATTTTTCACCCCGTTATTTGCCTTTTTATTTTTTTTAACAGATTGTTCTTCATCATTGACACGATATTTCACAAATTCTACGCACAATTGTGTATTCCTTGAATACACGCGAATTGACAGCTGACATAAACACTTCGCGGAAATAAAATAACATAAGCTGAGAGTGTAGCTGTGCCTTTAGAACTCACTACAGAGCTGGCCCAGCAAATGCACAAATGATACCGGAGTCTCTCAGGACGGCAACAAACAGTTTTCAACACAGCACACTGCAGTTTGTACATGGGGGTGGTTTGTGATGTCTCTCTGTCTGTCCGTGAAGGCTTTCTGCAATATTTGTTGTGAACACAAACTGTTAAATCATACCGTGTATTTCGTTAATTGGGAGCCTGAGAGCCGTGGCGTCAGCCGTGGCAACTTTGCGCTCTGATCCTGGAAGCGCTAATGGAGTAATGCTCCCTATTTATCAGGACTTCCAGGATAAATTCTTCATAACTTTTGCAAAACTAGGGACAAAATCCCTGCTTGAGGATCCAGCAAACGAAGACCAAAAAATCCGTCTAGACAAAGATAAAACTCATCATGAAAATAAAGAAATCTACACGAGATGCTGAGTGTAGCTCATTTTCCGGGAGCAGACTTGGGTAGAAAATTAGAGGTACACCCAGAACGCAGTTGAAGGATGTGGTGTTGAAAACCTGGTCATTCTGAAGTTTGCTGCGTTAGTATAATTCATGTATGAACTTCCCACAGTGCCTGAGAGGGAAACGTGCAAGTCTGCAATGCATATTTTTCTGTGCTTGACAGCACACCTTCGGGGCACTTATTTTTATATTAAAAATATGTGCTTATTTTCCTTCAAAATGTGCCTTTGTTTGGGGGTTTGGGGCTTGTTTGGAGCTTTTTTTGTTTCAGTTTTTTTTTCTGACATTACAATTTTTTTTTTTGTATACTGTGTTCCAGTGTTTCTGCAACTTGCATAATTTAATGGGGGAATTGTGTGTGTTTGCTGTATTATTGCTGACATAAATGAGAGTAAACCACTGAAAACAGAGATGAAAGCTAGCTGAATTGTTGTACTAGACCCACACAACAAGGCTAATTTCTAGCTAAATTGTGTTTTTTTTCTAGACACTGTGTCTTCTTGTCATTTAGATATACTTAAAAATATGCAAATAAATTGCTGGCTATTCATAAAGATTATTACAGATTCCTGCTGCACAGCAGGAGAAGGTGACATAAGTGCATCAGCTTGGTTCTCTACCTGACCTAAATTGATGTAGGTAGGAACATTTCCCATTAGCAGGGCATCTGTGATGTTGGCAGATTCATATGCTTTTAAGGTCCTGGAATTTAATTTACCTGAACTGCAAAGGAAGTTTTGATGGATAAAGTTACAGGATCAGGCCAATGAAAAGAGAAAAATTAATTGCTAAACAATTTGTGTCAGTTTATTTTATTGTGTCTCTAATCATGGTTTCTAAATTACTTTGGATATGCAGTTTATCAAGATGTCTGAAACTAAATGGCATAAAATTCTACAGATATAGCTTAGTAGGACTTTTAAAAGTATTATACAGTTGTATGGATAATAAAAAAACCCAAAGAACTGGTAATACAGGCATGTATAGGGATAGAAATACTTATACACCAGAGTGTAAAACAAGGATTAGATTTACATTGTTGGAAATTATGTTTTCTGGTGCAGGCTTTTTCATAATTTTTTATCATGGAGTTACTCATTGTCCCTTGCTTCACATCATCTGGGACTGATAGCTGTCTGAATAAACCACTTTTAATTTTGCCAATGCTTATAGGTATTTTCCTTTTTTAATGTCTTAAATCATACTCCCTGCTCCGTTCAAGATCTGTTCCACCATAAAACAAGTGGATATTTTCCCAATGACTGACAGGCATTGCATTATGCCCTAAAGGAATCATACACTGTATTTCATGCAATGCCAAAGAATGAATAAGCATGAAATCCGATTAGATCTATTTTTCTCGTATTACAGTTTTTGTGGTTTGCAAAATTGCCACTTAACACATTTTGCAGATGATGCCCATTTTCCGCATGTTAGAGAAACAGATGTTTTCTTCCACAATTATTTATTTCACTCCAATATGTTAAATAGGTAGCTGATCACAGAAAGAAAGAGTGAAGCTGTTAACTCTGTGGGGAGTCCATAAGTGAAACCTTTTGCAACAGAGACTCAAGAGTGGTTTACACCTGAGGCTGTACTCCCTGGTGATGAGGACAGGATAGCAGAGTGTAATTCATATTTTCTGTTTCTGACCCTGGGGACCTACCAGGTGTGTGACCCTCTCTCAGTTTCAGGTCTGTAGATATTAACTCAGAGTTTGCCTCACTGAAGCAGGTTAAGAATTTTGTCTGCAATGCTCCAGGAGTCACTGCAGAAAGACTTTCAGAAATACAAAGCACTGTCTCAAAACAGTAACAGAAACACAGGCAGAAACAGCAGAGCTCTTGCATGCCAGAAACCTCTACAGTTCAGCCTGCAGAGGGAAGTCAAAAACATCAGGGATAATTCATGGCTACGTCAGGAGATCAATTTTCCCTATACCAAGCACAAACTGAAGTCTACTTTAAAGTAAAGTAAATGCAAAAAGTGTGCTTTCCAAACATGGGGACAAAAAAAAAAAAAAAAAGGAAAAAAAAGGGGGGAAAAAGAGTTCTTTAAAGCACACTTTAAATGTTAGTTACAGTTAAGTAACTATAATAACAGTAAAGTGACTTTTTTTTCCCCTCTTAGGTGTTTTTAGTGGCATAAACACTGCTGTTGGGACAAGTTGAACACTTGAAATTAATATTTTAGTTTGTGGTTTGTGGTTTGCTTTAGGTTTTTGTAATTTGTTTGGGCTTTTTCCAAGCCATGAGCTTCTGAAATGCAGAGATCTTCTGATCATGATCTCTGCTGGACCAGAATTGCATTACACTTTGGTGCTGTACGTGAGAGTCAGCTAAGGAATTCATTTCATTTCAGACCATTGTAATTGTGAGTTTCAGACCTGCCCCTCTAATTCTGTTTGAATTATTCACTCGTGGTGGAGTCTAGACTGTTCACCATGAACCCCATGTCACAGGGCTTCTATAAACTGTAGCTTGCCTTCTTCAAAAAATAAAATATCTGTGTTCTCATAGCTTTACAAACACCACGTCTTTATGATTGTGAATGCTATCCTAGACATTGCTGGACCACAGAATAAAAAAACCAGAAGTGTCATGTGATAAAATGGTTAAGACACCCCAAACTGCGTTACGGTGCATTGTCTCAGGCTTGTCCAGGTGGCAGCACCGGAGCCGTGCCTGGCTGCTGTGAGAAATGCAGGCAGGTTGGCAGCTCTCCCCTCCTGGGCAGGAGAGCTGTGTGCTGGTCCGTGCAGGAAAGCGGGCTCTGGGTAATTCTCCGAGCTGCCGCAGGAGGGTTGCGGGCTGCAGGAGCGCCGCACGCAGCCCCGAAGCGCTGCCCCAGCCCTTGCTTTGCATCACCTGGCAGCAAACCAGGACGGATCAAAGGGAACAGAGTGAGGGAAGCGACGGGAATGAATGACATCCTAGAGAGACACGAGCTGTGTCAGCTCAGCTTAGCACTTCCTCTGAGCACAAGGTGAATTTACATCTCCTGGCCAGGTCTATAGTTTAAATGTACAGTTACACAAATACTTCAGGTTTGTTTGCGGGTTTTTTTCTGTGCTAAACCGTTTTGTAGGACTTTTTTTAGTCACTCAGCCCCTTTCGTCACCCGTAAGTCAAAATACCCATTCCATGGGTTTTTAACCACCGGGAATCTTGTTCCATATCAACAGAAAAAAGAAAATAGCTAAGAGCAAAATGTTCTTGCACTTTGCCAGCCCAAATACCATAGCAGCTGCAGAGGCACAGGGAAAGTGGTGTGTTTCCCATGCAGAAAGTCAGGGACAGGTGTAAGGTTTTGCCACAAGTTTAGCCACTCCAGTGGGCATTCCATGCATGTGCCAGCCTTGTTCATCCAGCTCTGGGATTGCTGTGCTCATTGCACAGGGTGGCAGAACTGCAGCCCCGTGGAGCCTGGGTGATCTGGAGGTGCCCACATTGCCCTGGGCACTCTCTGTGTGTGGTTTTCTCTGCCCAAACTCCTGCCCTCACACCCACACCTTCCCAAGGGTGCCAGAAAGGCTTGGGCTGGCTCTGGCATGATATGATGATATGATCCACAGTGTTGCCAGCTCAAAACAGAAAGAAACACTTCTTTTTCTTTTTTTTTTTTTTTTTTTTTTTTTTTTTTTTTTTTTTTTTTTTTTTGGTAATTGTAGAAAGGATAGCACAAATTGCACATTGAGGGCAGCCATTTTCTCCATTGCCATAACATAAGTGTTCTTTGCCTGCTCCCCAGAGCTTTACTCGTACATAATATCCAGATTATCACTTCCATCTTGTGCATATGGAGATGCTACTCCAGTAGAGTTCATCCTCAGGAGAAAATATTACGCATTTTAAATTGTTCTCCTTGTCTTTTCCCTGCAGATATATTTTATGCTAACAGGGAATGCAATCTTCAGCACAAACTCAGGAACAACATGGTGAACTATAATAATTATTGGACCTGTTAGGTCTATTATGGAAATAAATCTTCTGTGAACCAACATTTTCCCTCTTATGTTTCACAGAGAGACAGTAACCCTTCTGCTGTCAATGAATTAATTTGCTAAAAGAAGCTGGAGTTCATAGATAAATCTTAAGATTATTTCTCATTTACATATTAGCTTAGCATTTATGTGCAGTTCCATTTGTGTGATACTCCTGGGGACAATCCAGGGAACAATATGAATCACCTAATATGTTAAAATTAGGCTACAATAGAAGGGAGAAAACCTATCTATTTTTTTTTTTAATTTTAAATTATTTAGAAGAGTCTCTGTGATTAATTATCTAGCACTGTATGCATAGTATTCCAGAGTAATTTTTGCATCTATCTGATGCTGGAGCATACTTAAAGAAAGCTTTCTGTGCTGAGACTCCTTCAGAGTGTGCATTGTCTCAAGGACTACTGGTTGTGGCTTGTGTGATATCCTGGCTCAGACATGGATTGTTTTTTTCTTCTTATTTATGGTGAAGAAACAAGGTCAGAGGCATAAATGAAAGCAGGACCAGTGTACTTCCTATTTCCTGTGGAGTCCCCAGAGCTCTGGTTTGAAATCATTACTGCTGTTAATTAATGATTTGCCAGCTGTCTGCACTAATTTTATAGCATTTATGTATGCAGAGCCATTGTGCCTCACATTCCTGCTTGAGAATCAAGAAGCAAGACACTAGAATCACACTTATATGTTCATTTGTTATCTTGAATATGGTCTGCTTGCACAGACCAAATTGTAAGGCTTACTGAGGAGATTTAGCTGCAGTAGAGATCAACTTTGGGACATTTTAGACATTTTAATTTCAATTTTTACTTGATTTTGGGCAGTAATACATCAGGGAAAAGGCAAAGTGGCCTGCTTATACTTATTTTAAAGGTACACATCATTTCAAAATTGGAGTGAAAAAGCTGGGCACTATAAAGCATTAGCCAGACAGATTCTTACAGAAAATATAATTTCTGTGTGTGTTAGTGGCTGCACCACTGCCCACACTTAGCTGCAATGCATGCATGGCTTTGCTTGGCTCCTTCCATCATGCTTTCATAAACCCCTCATTTTTCCTGAAGGTTTGGGAACCCAGATGGTTACAGTAACACAATTCCCAGTGACCAGCTCCATTTCTCTGCAGCAGTCCTGCAGTTACAGTTGGCTCAATGCTTAGTTCAGTATTTGTTTCCCATTCTCTCCTTTGAGGGCTTCTGTCAATGTGGGCAGTTAAGCAGCTGTGTCATTTCTGACAGAAATGGTAATATCTTAGTGGTGGCTGACTGTACACACCCTATACAGTTTTTAGAGTGGGAGCCCACTGCTCTGGAACTGATTCATCTGAATGGCTGAGTGTCCTGGTTTCAGCTGGGAGACAGGTAATTTACTTTCCAGTAGCTGGTGCAGTGCTGTGGTTTGGATTTAGAAGGAGAATAATGTTGATAACACACTGATGTTTTAGTTGTTGCTAAGCTGTGCTCAAGGACTCTTCAGCACCTCATACTGCCCTGCCAGGGAGTGGGGGCACAAAAAGTTGAGAGGGGACACAGCTGGCACAACTGACCCAAACTGGGCAAAGAATATCCCATACAAACTGGGGAGACAGCTGGTCAGGGGCCAATGCTCAGGAACTCAGTGAGTGGTGAGCAATAACATTGTGCATGGTTATTTCATATATAACAACAACTATTGCTACTACAACTATTATTATTATTATGTGATTAATTATATTATTATTATTTTCCCCCTTATTTTTCTGTCTTATTAAAACATCTTTATCCCAGTGCACAAATTTTAATCTTTATTGCTGAATCTCTCCCCCATCCTGCTGCAGGGAGAGGGAAAAGAAGTGAGCAAGCTGTGGTATTTAGTTGCCAGCCAGGTTAAACCACAACAGCCATTTTTCTGACACCCAACATGGTGCCAAGAGGGTGAAGATAATGACAGGTCTGACCAGAGTGTTTTAAAAGAAATATTTTTAAACATTTATTGTATTAGTTTAATAGTCACTCATCACAGTGTTGATTTACTTGCTCACAGAGCTGTTGCATTTGTTCTTGGAGTTGCACTAAGTAGCACCCTACTTGCTGTATATGTTCCCTCTTGTGGTGTTTGTCACCTCTGGGGGCTGGGTTATGGTTTTTCATTTTGTTGTCATTTGTAACACTGGCTTCTGATATGACAGAATTGCTGGTCATGAGACTAATCTGGTATCTGTACTCAGACTGCCCTCATCTCCATACTCTGGGTGCCATCTCTCAGAAACTAGTGACAATTTATGACTTCTCCTCAGAGAGCCAAGCTGTGGGTGAGACAAAGTGGGGGAAGGTGTCCCCCACTCCTTCACCCTCCTTTCTTCCTTTTTGTCTTCCCCTTTTCCTTATTCTCCAGGCTAGTTACAATAGCTATGGAGAATTTTGAATGTTATTGGGATGTTCAGACTGGCATGTTTCTGTGGATATGTCTTATATTACTAAATGTGCCCCAGACTTGTTTAAACACCTATTTAGGAATACCACGCAGAGATCTACCTGGAGGCTGGACAGCTGTGAGTGTCAGGCTGTATGGGACAACACAGGCAATACCTAGGACAGTGGGCACCTCCAGTGTTTGGGACTTCATCCCTGAACAAGAACAGAACCCTGAAAAAGTAGAAAAATACTTGGGAAAAGCGAGCGGGCAATTCCTGAAAGACACAGGAGGATGTGTCTCTCTTTCTGAAAGGCTCAGTCACCCAGGCAATTCCTGAGAGACACAAATCACTGCAGCATGCTGAGGCCTGGCCCACACCCCCTGAGCCCTGTCCAACACTGCTCACCACCCTCGAGGGCTAGAGAAGGTCTCTTAATCTGACAATAAAGTGGCAGCTATCACAGCTACTCCAACCCCCATGGCATGGCTGAACCAGAGAGCCCTCATCATTATCAGTCACTCCTGTGCATGAAGAAATGCTGGAAGCAAAAGTCCACTCATCTCATAAAGGAAGAAACTCTTTCCTTCCTGAAGGGAAGAAGTGGGAGAGGCAGACTGCCCCAAAGTGAGGCTATCATGAGAACAGAAGGAAGAGGAGACACAATTCAAACAAGGCAGTAACCACCCCATCTCCATCCCTGTGTTTGTAGGTGGATATGTGAAGAGATTTCAGCCATCTTCCAGGTGAGCTCATTGTCATCCAGTGCTGGGATAACTGGCCCAGTTGCCTGGAATTAGAGGGTAGGGAAGCCAAAAAGCTGGGATCTGTTTCTAGGGAAATGGGCATTGACAAAGGGATTGGAAAAGGGGCATGAGGCCTCAGCCTCTGGAGGTGCCTCCAGTTCAGGAGAGAAGGAAAGGTACCCACCCCTTCCAGGAAGATATTATATATCAACATGGACAGAGGTATCCTGTACCTGCAGAATTAGCTGTGCTGAAGGTTATTTATGGTAACCCACACAAAAAGTATCCTGGCTTCAGCTGGGAGACAGTTAATTTTTTTCCCAGTAGCTGGTGCAGTGCTGTGTTTTGGATTTAAGAGAATAACGTTAATAGCACGCTGATGTTTTAGTTGTTGCTAAGCAGTGGTCAAGGACTCTGTAAATTCTCATACTGCCCTGCAAGCTAGTGGGCTGGGGGCACAAGGAGTTGGGAGGAGACACAGCTGGGACATCTGACCCAAACTGCACAAAGAATATTCCATACCATATTCCATATATACACACCCCAGTCTATAAACTGAGGGGACAGCTGGCCAGAGGGCACTGCTCAGGAATTGTCTGAGCAGTGAGTGGTGAGCAATAACATTGTGCATCATTTCTTCTGTACATTCTAATTATTTTAGAGTTGTTGTTATTGTTATTATCATTATTACTATTTTCCATCCCTTTTCTGTCCCATTAAACTGTCTATACCCCAACCCACAAAGTTTTGTCCCATTCTCTCCACCACCCCACTGAGGAGGGGAGAAGTGAGTGAATGATTGTGTGGTGTTTAGCTGCTTGCCAGGTTAAAACACAACACTGGCTTAGTGTTTAAGCTATTCCTGACACCCTGCTGCTTTGGGCTCCTCAGCAAAGTTTATATCTTTCATACCTGCTCCTTGAAGATATTGTTTAACTTGTGTATTATTTCTTGTAGACAAAATACTCCTTCATAATGTGAGAAAAAAGAAAAAGCACGTGAGTTTATCTAAAGCACCTACAGAAAAACAAAGCAATGTTACAGTAACTTCAGTTTTCAGTAGTCTGAGTAATGATGAACTATAAACTTGAATTAGCAAGGTTTCATCACTTTTCAGTTTAAAGCACAGCTGTAAGAGTTTCACCTTGGCAAATGGCAAGATTTCTGTGGAAGCCAAGTAATGGTGCAAGGATTTGGAGGCTTTTGAAAGAGATGGTGTTACACAAATGTTGGATCACCACAATAGCAAAAAATATAAGACAAATGGTTGGTTTATAGGTATGTGTATAGCACAGAAGTAATCTAAAGATTTACAGGTCCCCTCTGAGGCCAGGCTGTTGTTATTTCTATATCCTTGATTGAGAAGTCTCCATTTTTTGCTGTCTTTATCAGATTTGGTTACTCATGGGGAAATGTCTTTCGAATGAGCACCTTAAAATATTAGATATTGAATTGCTAAGATCATAAAGCAATGTAAGATAGTTAGATACCGGTGGGTACAAAATATGCCAAAGGATTTCTCTTCTCCTCCTCCCTCTCTCCCATCCCAAACAATCCTTTTCAATATTGAACAGGTCTGAGAACAATCCAATCCAGCAGGTCAAGATAGGGTCAGATTTCCTGACCTGCTTGCCCCCACCTCTTGATAATCTAGAAATGAAAATCAATTCTTGTCTTCGAGCTTGTGAGGAGCTCATAATTGCTTTAGACGAAAGCACCGAGCGCCTGCTTTTTCTGCCACCTTTCAATTCCTAGAGATGGGGATGTCATTTTTCAAGTCGAGTGCACTGTCAGAATTAGATTGCGTGGTAACCAAGTAGAAAGATTTCTGCTCAAAATGAGATTTCTTCTCATTGCTGTGCCTTTTATTTAGGTCCAAATTCTTCTTTTCACTCTCATCTACAGGGATATAATAATAAATTGTGAGTGCATTATCTTTGGAATGTAATTATTTTTATTAGGAACAAAACCAGAGCTTTTTTGTAGCCACTGAAATTAATTGATAAATAAAAACTAAGGCCAAATTTGCTTCTTGATCTTTTGTTTACTACACTTTCTGCCACAGATCATAACAGACAAATGTGGGTAGAATTACATCTTATTTTCATTAACTGTAGCTTTTTAGCCAATTAAACTGAACATAGTAGCTATTCAATTATGATAGACTATTTCTAGGCCATTTTGGATTGCTGTTAATTGCTTTCTTGAAAATAAGCTTGTGGGAGGCTGTGCTGTGCCAGCAATCTGGTGGTGGGGCTTACCCAGCACAGTGGGCTCTGACAGGCAGGTTGCTGCCCCTGGAGCCAGGAGTAGGGAGCTGGAAATCTGCTTCCATTAAACTGTCAGCTGGGGAGAAGGGGACTTGCTTGGGCCCACAGTCCCTTCTGATGAGATTTCCTGTGTGAGACTGAAACCTCAAATATTTAACTCCTTATCTGCATTGATTTCCAAAATAGATAATAAAATAAGAGGGATCCACCTTTTTTTTTGCTAAGATTTCTGATTTGCCCATAAGAGCTATTTAGACAGCAAAGGAAACCATAAATAAGACAATGATTTATTGCTAGAATGATTATCTCTTTTTTTATGCATAGATATTGAGTGAACCTTTTTATATCTGTTTTAACCTCATTTGGCAACTGAAAGCTTCAGTAAGGACAGCTGCCAAGAATTACAGTAAAATAAAAATGAAATAATTAATTCTGCCAGCAGATGATCTCAATAGCTAAGAATAGTCTAAAAGTTAAGGGGAAAAAAAAGGGAGAAAGAGGAAAGAATCCTTGCTGGGATGACCAAAGTAGGAGCAAGATTAGAGTAATAGAATTTGTTTGTTTGTTTGTTTGTTTGTCTGGGGGGGTTGTTGTTGTGTGAGGTTTTTGTTGGGTTTTGTTGTTGTTGTTGTGGTTTGTTTGTTTGCTTTTGAGATCCATGCTGGCTCTTGGGTCACCTTTTCAGAGACTGTCACAGCAGGTAAAATCACAGAGTAAATGAGAGCATGAGGGCTGGGTGCTATCAATCTCTCTTTCCTGATGAGGAAGAGCATCAAAACAGGAGAGCACTTTCACTAAACAAAGCCCATTTCTCTGCTAATACCAGCTGGCCCAGGCAAGCTGCAGCAGGTAATGTCAGTGGAATCTCCCTTTCATCTTTCTCCTCACTTCATGGATCCCATCCTTCCTTCTCTCTGGCTGCTCTCCAGATGCCACAGCCATGGTGTTCGTGAAAGGAGGTTTGAAACCAAAGGCCCATCTTTACCCTCCTTGACGTCATGAGAATTGCACACACTGATTTTGAATGCTGCATTTTGAATTGTGCTCACTGACACTACAAATCAGCATTGCTCTTGAATGGAGAGTGAAGTAATGTGTACTTAAGTCAGGTAGAACTCAAGCACATGAGTTTTGTATTCATGTACATCCCTGTAATAACATAGAACTGAAAAGCAAAAGAATTTTTCAGTTGAACATGATCAGAAACACCAATATCCTACATTTACATTCCTATACTTGTTACACTGTTTCCATGAGGCAAGTTCTGGTTTCTTGAGCAGATTAGCAACATTCTGATGTTTTACCATACCTATGGTATCTGAGAACTTGTTAAAATGTAGTTTTAATTCTGAACTTCCTTAACTAAGTTTGTGTTCTTAGAGAAAACAGTTTTCAGATTAATAACTTCTTTTTCCTCACATCTTACTTTCCCTGTACAGAAAAGTCTGAAGTTCTTAGAGAGGCTTGAAAACTGAAAGTGCAGAGGTGCAAACCAAAGACTCTGCTTCTGCTTCTCAAATAAAAAGGGGGAAAAAATAGCAAAAAACTCCTTTCTGACCAAATGTAATTTGAGAGCTGGAATGACTTTTTCTTCATTTCTTTGTTTTGCTTTTGATAATTACACCAAATCCCTATAATAATATATTCTACACTGAATTACTGATATGCACTTTCAACCTCAGTCCCCAAGCCCCACTGTTGTTTCTGACTGGGAATAACAAACACACTTCCTCCTTTAATGTGCCCCTTGAGAAGTGACTAAATACAAATATTTATCGGTGCCTTCCCTGCTTGTATGCACCATCCCAGATGTTGATGTTGAACCCACATTTTTTTCCCGGTTATTTCTTGTTCCTGAGGGCTGTGCAAAGCTGATTGAGCTCAGGCTGGGGCCTGGGGCCTGTCCTGCTGGTAGGAAGGGCTGGTTCCAGGGGTAGGGTGGCCTCAAGATCACTGCCAAGCCTGTAAATGAGTGGACATGCAGCACGATGCAAAACGACACGTGTCCTTCAGAGTGTGCAGGTCAGAGACAGAGAATGTTCTCTCCAGTAACTTCTGGGCAATGGAGTCTGTGACACCTGAAAACACATCAGTTATCAGTGCCCCTTGGTCACTCCATTTTTACAGACCTTTTCAGAACTTCCACAACTGCAGCAGGTTCTAATCTGGATTCCCAGTTTAAATTTCACTTTTCTATACCAGTTTTGTAAAAGCTGGTGATTTTAGTGTCCCTGGTGCCCAACCTGAACCACATGAGGAGGAAATCCAAGCAGCACTCTGGCAGCCAAACAAGGCAAGCAAAGCTCATTGTTTCGTTTGGTTCATTGGCTGGGATTTTTGTTCCTGGTTTTTGATTTTGCCTTACAAAGTCACTTTACAGACAAGAAGTGCTTCAGACCTCTAGCACACTGAGGGCTCTATTAACTCATATGGCTGCTGGAGGCTCATCTAGATCCAAATCACCATAAAAATTAAGCTATCTACCTGTAGACTTTCACTCAACTGGAGCAATATTTACTTTTTTCCTTACTGAATGCACACAGCATTATATATTGTATGGGTAGCATGAATGGTAGATAAATCTAGGTTCTGGTTTTGACATTCAATGGTATTGCTAATAAAATAAATATGTTTCCAACAACTTTTGTATAAATCATGGTTATTTTTGTAGAAGATTAAACAATGGTCTGGTCCCTCAGGATTTTCATGAACAGAGGAAACATTAACCACAGGGTCTTAAATGTTTTATAAATCTGCAGTACATTCCTGCAATGGAAAAATAAAACCCATGATTTATAAGCCAGCAGCCCACAGTAAGATATTTACTTTTGCAGAAACAGGGCTGCACAGTAGACAGGGCTGGTACATTTTGTTTATGAAAATCATGGATATTCTCTGATGAGTTGCATTTGTACAGCGAGTTGCACCTCATTGTGCGTGGAGGGTAATTTTATAGTAAATACATTATTTATTTGCTTGTGTGCAACAGCTGTGTTTCTAGACTTGCAGGTTTTGGGTTGTCAGACAAGCAGTGGATGCAGTGAACAACCAAGGAAGTCCATTATTCACAAACTTTTAATGCAAATATAACACAAGGTATCCCATATAATCCAGAGTATCTGGCAGTCCTAGAATGAGGCCAGGTCACAGCATGTCTTGAACATGTAGCAGAGAATTTCTGCATAGGCCAGAAGGCCAAAAAATCAACCTTGGGTTCAAAGGCAGCACAATCCCACCCTGTCCTGTCAAGGTGGAGAGCAGGTTTGAAGGAGGTTCAATCTCACTGCACAGCATGACACAAGCTTTTCATCCTGCCCACTGACCAGTTGTTTTATTTAAGGGTAGGTGAGAGTATCTGGTGCTTGTCCCTCAGTAATCTGGATGATGTGGACAGTTTAGCCACCTCCACTGGCCTTGGCTCCAGATTGCTGTGATGTGCTCTTGCCCAAGCTCTTAGGGTAGGGATACTAGGTCTCAGCTCCCACAGGCAGTGGGAGCTCAGCTGCAGGAATCATTTCCTCTCATCTTTTCAAAATATGCACAATTACAAATCCCTTTCACTTGACAAGAAAGCCTGTGAACCTGTGAGGAAACTTCTTTTATACCATTATATATCTTAGGAAATGCTGCTATTCACTGCTGGATTTGGTGTCACGCATTCCCTTCAAATAGTAGGAGGGAATATGCTCTGCTGGGAAAACAGGGCCAGAAGGGTCAGACTGCAGAGAGGTGGCTGGAAAGTGTGATTCTAGTTCAGTGGAAACGCTGGGCTTTAGCTCATCTGGGTTTCAGCCCAAACTGAAAGATGCTTCCACCAGGGGGACAGAGAAGTTCCCTGGCTGTGAGGCCCGTGGCTCTTCCCTGCCTGCAGGAAGGACATCAGGCCAGTGTTCCCCTGGAGCTACTGTAAGGTCTTTGTGCTCATTTCAGACAACAGTTTTTACCAGCCACGTGCAGAGCGCTTTCAGGAAAATTCCAGCTGGTCAGGTGGGTACCTGGGACCTGCTTCCCTCAGAGGCAGGTGTGAGACCTGTCCCAAGGATCCCAGCGGTTTGTGTCCCAAGGATCCCATGTATCTGCATCCCAAGGATCCCAGGTGTCCATGTCCTAAGGAACCCAGGTGCCCATATCCCAAGAATCCCAGGAGTCCATGTCCCAAGGATCCCAGGTGTTCGTGTCCCAAGGGTCCCATGTATCCATGTCCCGAGGATCCCAGGCATCCATGTCCTGAGCATCCCAGGCATCTATATCCCAAGGATCCCATATATCCATGTCCCAAGGATCCCATGTGTCCATGTCCCGAGGATCCCCTGTATCCGTGTCTCAAGGACCCCATGTGTCCATGTCCCGAGGATACCCTGTATCCATATCCCGAGGATACCAGGCATCCATGTCCCAAGGATCCCATGTATCCATGTCCCAAGGATCCCATGTATCCATATCCCAAGGACTCCATGTATCCATATCCCGAGGATCCCACATCTCCATGTCCCGAGGATACCATGTATCCATGTCCCGAGGTTCCCATGTATCCATGTCCTGAGGATCCCATGTATCCATGTCCCGAGGATCCCAGGTCTCCATGTCCCAAGGATTCCCATGTCTCCATGTCCCGAGGATCCCATGTCTCCATGTCCTGAGGATCCCATATATCTATATCCCGAGGATTCCATGTATCCATATCCCGAGGATCCCACGTCTCCATGTCCCGAGGATCCCACGTCTCCATGTCCCAAGGATTCCCATGTCTCCATGTCCCGAGGATCCCATGTATCCATGTCCCGAGGATCCCAGCGTTCCCCCAGCAGTGTGTCGTGGCGGCGGATGGGCAGCAGGGAGCGCTCGGTGACCGCGCAGCCGCTGGCGCAGCGCCGGTGCCGCTCCCGGGTTCCCGCAGAGTTCCCCATCCTCCTAAAGCCTGGGAATCCTCCTGGGAATCTCCCTAATGGTCGGGGATAAAGGTGCGCCTGTGCCTGTTCCTGCGAGCACCTGTACGCGAGAGAGCCTGTACGTGTGAGTGCCCATCCCGCAGGTGTGCCCGCGCATCCCTCTGCGTACAGGGATCTCCACAGACGAGTTACTCCCACCCCTCCCCGTGACAGGATTAAAAGTACAAAGCCTGACAATGCAAAAAGCATCAAAAAGCCAAACAAAGCAACAAAACTAAACCAAACCAAATAAATAAAAAGCAAAAAACGCCCACCCCAAAGAACCAACAGAAAAAAAATGCCAAATAAACCATAGACATTCTTCACTAAAGCAGGTAGGGAGGATTGGAGGTCAAGAAGCATCTGTGCAAAAATAAAAGGAGAAGTACAAATTAAATAAAGATATCTAAAAACCAACCCCAGCTTGCTATAGTAGGACTTTAAGACATAATTGAATTAATTTAAAAGGCTGAGGCCCAAGCCTTAGGAACACAGACTATGTGCCACAACTGCACAGAGGCTATTCATTTTAGCAAGTGACATCAGCTAGAAATTGAAAGCTACTTTTAAAAATGCCAAGCAGTTGAAATTGGCAAACTGTTGTGCTTTTCCTACTTGCTGTGGTTTAAGATGCCTCTTTCAGGTTTTAGGAAGTGCAGATACAATTGTCATGTGCTGTCACTCACATTGCTAAAGTCAGCCATTTATGAACTAAGAGTAATTTTTAACTAATTAAACATCAAGGTCTGAGTGTCCATTTCTGCTCCACATGCACTGGAACTGATTTGAGTGCTTTTGAGAGAGAGTTAAATAACTTTATAGCTGTGCTGCTGGCTGATTGATAACAGAAGGCTGCAGCTAGTGCTTTTTGTTTCCACAATACAGTATTGTTCAGGAACATAATAATTTAGTGATACTGTGAGGTCAGAGCACTTACAGCTTATTCTCTCACTGGGCAATAATCTGAAGTTTTGCCTGGAATATCTGTGGGCCTTTGTGTTTTTTAAAAGACACAAATTAATTTGAAATCCAAATTTTTTCAGGGTATGGAGCAAAGCCTGATCTTAGCTAAGGGCAGGCAACCAGTGCCAGGCAGACAAAGATGCTACTTCAGAATTGCTTCAATACAAAGCAAAGCTTTGGCCCCATAAAGAAGCCCTTTAAAATGAGGTATGTATTTGCTCTGTGTGTTGCAGAGGCATCACAAAAGTAGTCATTTTAGCAGTCACATTGGTAATGTGACAGCTAAAGTAGCTGTTTTCACATTTCAGGGCTTAGCACTATCAGCAGATGCTGATGGAGCAGCCTAGAAATTCAAAGCACAGTCCAGAGTAGATAAAACACTTTTTATGTTACCTTTAATCTGGAGGGGGGGGGGGAAACCAACTTATTGTTCTGATAAAGAAACTTTCATGTGATGGTGGATGTTCATGTAAATAGGTTTTGAGGCTTGCAGCTTTCTCCATGGCCATCAGGAAGATGCTGCCTCCAGGTGTTCTGGTCTGGAGAGGAAAAATGAGCAGTATTCCTAGGAAAGGAGGAAAAGGTCAATCCCACTGAACAGTTAGCTCTGCCACAGAGCTGGAAGAACTGAGAAATCTGCCCAGCAACCCTGCAAAAGAAACAGAAAACATGACAGCTGTTCATTGTTGTGCTGATAAATTCCTCAAGCAAAGGCTGGAAACTGCCAGCTGCTGGATGTACCACCAAAGCACAGCAAGCTGAGTGTTAACCCTGTGCTCCTTGACTGGGTTATAGTCAGCACTTTGCTCCTTTTCACTGAAAACACTGATCAGAAGTGCTGCCATCATGTCACTGGCATGGCCAGCAACGCTCTCACCTCCCTCCCACCTTCTCAACAGCCATCCAGAAGCTTAATAAATAAACCTTTGGAGATCCCACCCCTCACTGGCTGAGTTTGGCAGGTGCAGCACAGCAGGAGTGTTTTTATGGGGCCTCACCTTTAACTGTGCAGTCGAACACACCCTGCTCATGTTTGTGTGTTCAGAGTATCTCCCTCACCTGTGGAGCACCCTGGCTGCTGCCAAGACCTTTGTTCCTCAGAGGGAGCCCTGGGAACAACAGTCCCACTGTGTGCGGGAGAACATCATCAAGAACACCTTTGTTGCTTCATTTTCCCTTTCAGAGGAGCCAGAGATGTGGCAGCAGCAGATCAGAGACCCCCTGCCCAAACAGGGGCACACCATGTTGGCTTCTGGAGGGTGGCATTGTTGTTCATCCTAATTTTTGCCATAAGTGATTCAAAAAAGCAAGGATGGAGCCTAGAAGAATCTGAATGATCTTTACTTGTGAAAAAAGGTATAACAAAGCCTCAGCTGGCTGGCTGTGAAAGGCACAGAAATCTCTCTCTGTTAAATGCTTACTTTCAGCTGCAGAAGAAATTGTGGAGTACCACCCGTGGAAGTGCTCAAGGCCAGGTAGGGCAGGTCTCTGAGCAAGCTGCTCAAAGGCACAGATGTCCCTGCCCACCGCAGGGGAGTTGGACCAGGTGATCTTTGAAGGTCTCTTCTGAAACAAACCATTCTCTGGTTCTATGAAAACCCTTTCACATGGACCCACTGCATTTTCACTGGCTTAAGTTTCCCCAGCACTATTGCCCCCGGGCACCATTCAAGGTACTTTGCATAGTAAGGAGGAGAGCACCCCACCAGATGGTTCCCACCTCCAGGGATAGAAAGGCTTCTCTGGGAGGGGCTGGGAGGTAATGCTAAACCTAACTTAATGAATGAATTCCCAGACGTCTCTCCCCTGTGAGAGCAGTGTCAAAAAAATCTGTTGGTGAACTTGGCTGAATGTATTTTAGAGTTCTGACAGTATCAGGGACAATAATCAAGTTCTGTTGCCATACCTGTGTTTTGTTCATGTCCACATCCATGTCCATGTCCATGTCCATGTCTGGACATGACTCTCCAAGTGCTCGGTCTCGATTGGTTTGCTTGTTTGGGTTTTTTGTTTTGTTTTGTTTTGGTTTTTTTTGTTTTTGTTTTTGTTTTTTTTTTTTGTGTGGAGCTGTTGGTATTCTAGGAACTACACCAAAACAAGTTAATTCATCTCAGATAAGTCCTTGAAGAGCCTGGTGATCAAGCAGTGATGAGTCAAGTCCTACAGCACTGCTGTTTTCTCCATCCATTTCCACTACAATGCTCTGAACTGTGCCCCATGACTAGTATCTTTTCTCTTAAAAGTAGCATTTTTGCTATAGGAAAAGGGCCCACAAGGTGGCTCAGGTGGAAAAGAAATGCAGAGTTTTTGATCTGTGGCTAGCACATATATATATATTCTGACTGGGACAGAACTGTGCTAGTCTAGAACAGCTGTTTGACACTGTTCCAGGAGATGTGTTGATTTGAATTCAGCTAAAGATGAAAAGGTGCAGAGTACTAAACCAGTGGCCATCAGTGCTAAAGGGATCACATATTGAGAGACCAAGAGCTGAGACAAAACAGCCAGGACACACAAAGAAAATTGTACCCTTGTGATCCAGAACTTGGGACTTAGCCCTTCTGATTACCCACAGGTAGCTTCTCCAAAAATTAAATGTGCCCAAGACTGAAAAGCACACATCTCTCAGCATTTTCTTCAGAGTCAGCCAAGGAAGTTTCTGTTGAACCAAGAGTTGCCTCTCATCTTTGGCAAATCCTTTGAAAGCCTGTGAAGTAACTTGTATTATCATGAGATATTTACAAATCGATAATCCAGAATCCAGTATCACAGAATGGTTTGGATTGGAAGAGACCTTTAAGACCACCTAGTTCCAAACTCCCTCTTTCAGTCTGAGGCCATTTCCCATTGTCCTGTCACCACGTGCTCTCATAGAAAGTCCACCTCCAACTTTGTTGTAGGCCTCCTTTAGGCACTGGTTTTTAGGTGCTTTAGGTGCTATACGGTGTCCCTAGAGATTTTTCCATACTGAACAGCCCCAATTGTCAGCCTCTCTTCCCAGGAGAGGTGCTCCAGCTCTCTGATCATGTTTGTGGCCCTCCTCTGGACTTGCTCCAGCAAGTCTGTATCTCTTCTGTGTTGAGGACCCCAGACCTGGATGCAGTACTCCAAGTGTGGTCTCATGAGAGCAAAGAGGAGGAGAATCACATTCCTTGACCTGCTGGCCACACTGCTTTTGATGCAGCCCAGGATACAGGTGGATTTCTGGGCTGCAAATACATGTTGATGGCTCCTGTTGAGATTCACATCATCCAGATACCCCACTGTGAGGCTAACAAACCTCTCATGGCACTAATTCATCATTTTATAAAGTATCATTAAGCAAGGTGCATTGGTTTTGTTCTCTGAGTGGTTGATGGGGTATTTAATTGTTGGATAAGTGGAGAACAATATGTAAGCCTGCTGATCTCAATACCGGGTAATTCAGGATTTCTATGCCAAAGAATCATAAAGTAATTAAGGTTGGAAAATTCCTTTAATATTGAGTCCAACCATTATCCAACAATTATATTAGGACTGCCAAGTCCACCACTAAACCTTGTGCCCAAGTGCCCCAAATAGACTTGAGAGCAAGGTTTGACTTGCCTGGCCAGGGCAAAATAGGAGCACAGCATTATCTGACAGTTTGCTTTGTGCTTGCATAAACGGTGTCCCAGTAGGTAGCTATCCTCTTTGCTAAAGACTAACACTTTTTTCCTCTCACACACATGGTCCCAACTACAATATGCAAAGCTTTTCAGATGAAGCATCACAGTGCCTCATGTTACTTCCCTGAGACAAATGTAAATGGTCTAGGCAATGGTTTTTCTGTCTTAAATGCCTTGTTAAATGTCACTTTTTATAGTTAGCAGTGACAAATTCCTTCAAAGGACCAGAATAGCAATTCTTGCTGATGTGGAACAACAATTTCTCAAAACTGCTGAAAAGGAAGCGATAACACATCAAGTCCAAAGTTTAGAGAATAATTGCCAGTGCTGTATTTTGGAAAGAGAAGCCTTCAGGATATCAATTTTACTAAAAGGAAACAAGCATCTATGCTGGTTATGCTCAACACATGGCTGAAAAAGCCAGCACTAGAGCCAGACAAGTTCTTCCCAGGCACAGTGCAGATGGTGTGAAGGATGCCTCACTGGGATGCATCACTGGCACAGCTCTGTTCTCACACACCCATTCTCATTCCTGCTGCAAGAACAGGCGTCTGCCTTCACCAGCTCCTCTCCAAATGCAAATAGGTGGCTCAGGGAAAGCTAGCCCCCAGCACTGGAGTTCTCTTCCCTAGCAAACTGACTTGCTAAGTGTTTTTAGGGACGCCTCATTCAAAATCTCCTGAAGTGCTCACCTTCCATTCTCCCATGTACACCAAGATATTTCTTATCAATACAACAGGAAAGAGAGGTAAAAGATGCAGGTGTAGTACTCCCCTTTGATGGTTCATCCCCTGCTCTTTGAACACTGAGGGCATATTGAGGGGGTTCACCAGTCCTCAATCTGGCAGGAAGCCAGGACACCAAGCCTTCACCCCCAAGCATGGTGGTGCCTGAGGGCCAAGAATCACATCTGTTGTCCCAGCACTGCTGCTGTGACACCCACAGTGACACCCACAGTCCTGTTCCAGCCCCTGCTCCCATGGGCTCCACTGGTGCCCCATGAGTGCCTCAGACTGATGAAGTTGTCTTCCCCAAAAGAAAAGAAAACTGTTCTGCTTTGTGCTAGCACTCATTACTTTGCATTACTGATTTGTTTTAGGGGGTCATGACAACCTCTTCATTTTATAACCAAGCCAGTTAGCTAGAGCTAGATGAAAAATTGGCCACTTACATTATAAAACTGTCGTTTTTTAAGAATTGCTTCAAACCAAAGCCCTATGCCAAATGCATTTAGATGAGATTAACTAATTTTGCCTAACATTTTCTAGGCAGTATTTCCATAAAAGCAACACTACGAGATAGTAAGGATGCTGAGATCTGATAAATGACCAAAATAAGGGTGACTTAGAAATTACATTTCCCACAGATGAAAGAAATCAATCAAGTTGGACTTATCTCAAAAACCTAGATGCTATTAGACACATAAAAAAGCAAAGTTCTTCATATGAAGGCAGTAACTACTCTCAATAGCCATGGAGTTTCCCTGAATCAAATTTTGGGGAAAAAATAAGACTTTACAGTATATCTGTATTTTTTAGCTAAAGTGATCCAGACTGGCTCCAGGCACGCATGATCTCTGGTGGGAGCCCTCCTCTCCATGCAGACTGATAACCAAGCTGAGGAACAGGAATACCCTCTCCCAAAATAATTTTGCTTTCCCATACAGATCTTTTTGGTTATGTGTATGGTTTATATATTATAAAAACTCTATATGGTTATATATATGGTTATATATTTCACCCAACTCCAGTGCCAAACCCTGCCATATCCTCAACAGTCCTGACCCCATGGGCTGGGGAGTGGCACCCACTATGCTGGGTGTGATATCATTACAGCTTCTTCACCTCTTCCTCTGAGGAGACAGGGGATAGGGACATCCTACCAAAGCTGGGCGAAAACTGATTTTCCACAGCTAATCTCAAAAAGAAGCAGCAAGTTGGAATTCTAGTGGGAAGGAGCACCCAGGAGCTCTCCAAACAATGATGGTGGCGTGAGCTCAAGGCCGGGTCTTCACCGCTATGATTTTTTTGGAGACGTGGAAAGCATTTAGCCTCATCACTTTGTGGGAGGAGGGTCCCTGACAGGGAAAGGAAGCAGTGACAGCCTCAAGGAACCTGATAGCAGCAATAACTCTCTGGGGCTGACCTTGGCTGCGTGCACAGACACTGCATGCCATCTATGGGGTGGCCAAAGGGTGCTGGGCACCCAGAGAGGGACACATGCAGTAACAACTCTGTCAGATGCTGCCCCAGCCTCCAGGGAGCTGTGGCCCAAGCTGTCCTTGTCCCCAGCTTGTGGCCAAGCATTGAAACTGCTCTGCCAGCAGCTGGAGATGGCTGGTCCCTGGGTAGGCTTTCAGGCCACTGAGTGTCTCAAAATACCAAATGTGGTACCAAAAAGTGGATATGAAAACAAAACTATATATTGTTTGTAAGTTGCTTCATTACAGACATTCTTCAGTTACAAATCTTGTAGCAGCTGAGGATCTGGAGCTTTGCATGCAGAAAGGACAGGTTGAGTCTTAAAATATTTACAAAGCTTGCAGGTAATGATTAAAAGATGTAGGTGCCACACCTGAGACATAAACAAATTGAATCATATTTCACATTTCCTGGAATTTAGCCATTATTTCCAGTTAACTGATCATTGACTGAAGTCTCTGGATATTCTGGGCATATTTGTTTCACTCTTTACAGAATTCATAATTTTTAAACTTTATTTTTCGCATTATTAAAGATAGAGTTTCTTTTCATGTTTTCATGCAATCATTGTTCACACAGTCCATAGATTTAAGTCATGTTCTTTGCTCAAGAACAGATGTGTTCTGAGCTCTTCAGGGAGTGTCAGGGAATTTTCCTGATGGGTGCATTCCTAGGACATATGAGGAAGGAGTTAACACAGAGCCACTTGCCAACTTGGAACACAGGAAATGATGGATCAGTGTCCTAAATCAGCACTCATGATAGCAATCACATAAACCTTGTATGAGTGGGATGATGAATTATATCATTTACAGTATGCAAAAGGTTGTTTAATCTTTTTCTTTCCCCCAAACTGAGGGTTAGCAGTAAATGGCCAAAAGTTAATGCATTGTATTAGCTCTTCTTTAGAAGAATATTAAAATCTTAAATACAAAGTGTCAAAACACTAAGAAATTGTAAGGGAAAAAAAAAGGAGTGCAGTTAGTTAATGTTTCTCCCAAGAAATTCTTCCTTTCCATTTATTAATCATATCTAGGCAATTCCTAGCTTAGCAGTACATTCAAAGTAGATTACTTGAAACTAAATTTAAAGTTCATTCAAATTCAGTTCTTCTATACCATAGAAAAGTATAAGGGCCAATCTTTAAACCAAATCCATGAAGAAAAACCAGTAGCCTGTATATGTGAGAATGCAGTTAAAATACTGGCACTAGCAAAGGATTTCTCAGATTTTTTTCCCCCCTTATTTCTAGAGTTTCACTGGAAAATATGCTGTCTGACCTCCTGAGGGAGCAAAGCATCTTCTCCACAAATTATATTGGAGAGCTTGGAAGGAAAGCAGCCATTTGCTTCAGTGTTGTGCTCTGTGGGTTGCTAATTTGAGTTTCTGCAAAATGGAACCAGTTTCAAGTGCCTCAAATGATTCCTATCAAGTGCTGACATTTCCAGATAAGGAGAACATTAACTCCTAGGTTGTCTTTCTCTGCAGCTTCAGCAGGCTGGTTCTTAGCCCTCTGCTAACCAATATCACTGCATATTTACACTAGCTTTTGTTTTCAGTGCCAAGTGGCTAGAATTACTGGGAGGATTTCTACACTGTAGGGAAGAACATGTCTTTTTATGAGACAGAAGCAGTTCAGTAGAAGAATTGAAAAAGTGTAACTTTTATGGGCCTTGAGGTGAGAAATAGTGAGTGTTACAAGGAGTATTTAATGGGGTGAAGTCCCCTCAGGGATCTGAAACCCTCAGGAGGGTGTTGAAAGAAGGAAATTAATTCAAGAATGTCTTGCCAGTCAGGTTATATGAAGAGGGGGTTTTTCTAGTGGCTGAGTGGGAGGGAGAGGTGCAATGGTATTCTTTAGCCACGTGAAGTGGGCTTGGCTGAGCCCCTGGAGTCCAGCAGCCCCATTTGCCATGGATCCTGATGAACATCATGGCTTTTGAAGGTCAGTGACTGAAGGTCAGGCCTGGTCTTTGTCCCACAGAAGCTCCAGGCCAGTTGAACTGGGGCACTGAGCCTGCCTGGTCCATACATCCCAGCTCCTGGTCTGGGGAGTCAGTGGATGCAAAGAATTAATGCCAAACTCACCGGCTGCACAAATTTCATTATGACTTGCTGAAGGATCTTGACCAGCTTCTGCAAGAGCTGGTTAGGGAGTCAGCATGAAACCTGACAAAGGCCACCCTGGCTACACTTCATCCTTCCCCAGGAAACTCTGCTGGGGTTTTTCAGAGAAAGAAAAGCACCTACAGCGTTTTGCCATTGGTAATAAAGTAACACTTCTAATTGAGTTCATTCACTGCAACAAAAAAATCAGTCCCTTCCCAGTTAATGTAAGGAGAGGTGGCATTTCATCACTTGTGTAATGAGCTTAATAACATCTAATGTTCACTTAATACTCTTATTGGTGGTTGACCACGAAATAAAGCCAGGTTGATTAGGATTAGTGGCTTAATGCCAAGGATAGCTGGGTTTGAAGATGGCCACTCTAATTTTCAGAGTTCATTATTACTGCTAGGATCTGGCGGTGTTATTTCTATGGCAGCACTAGGAAGCCTTTGTTACTTACCACTGCATAAGTAAATGACAAAATTGTGAACATTGCCACAGGCAGTTTGTCCCTGTGGGGGGAACACACCCTATGACCTGATGGTACCACTGCTGAAGGACTGGGGTACTACTTATGAGTCTCGTAGATTAAACAAAAATAACAACCAAAAACACCTCCACAATAATAACAATAATTATTGTTGTTGTTGTTGTTATTATTTCTAACGTGGACTGGATTTTTCTCAGATATCTGGATTTTTTTCAGATATCAACAGATATTCCTCAAGGAAAGGACTGAAAGACAAATGAAGCAAGAAGTTACAGAGCAGATTAACAAAATTAATGGTAATGGACGCTTAATCCTAGGAATTATCTTTTGAGCTTGAAATTTCAGCTGTCCTCTGTGTTTCAAACAGTTTATTGTGTTCATCACTTAGTTACTTTTTTAAGGTGAAAAATTAAACAAACCCTCCCCAAAGTAGTATCATACTATCACATATGTATATAGAGCTCTGGAGGATGAGAACATTTATCTTGTTTTCTGGTTCAGTCTTGAAAATGCATTGTCCACTGTTTGCTGTTGTTCCTACCCTGCTCCCATTAGCATGACTGCAAGCTCCAAAGGGGGTGCTGCACATGGAGACATCTGGATGAATTTTCAAAGGTGTGCACAGTGTTTATATGATATATGAGATATCACATATGGATATATGAGCAAGGGCCCTGATAAAATTGTCTCATTCTCTCACAATGTATATTTTTTTCTGATTTGAGCTGCATCAGAAGCAAAAGTGATTCAGAAAGCAGCCTGCTTCTGTGCTGGGATCAGTTTCCTCTCCTGTTTGACTGGCATTTAAACAAAGGCTGGTTTTGCAGGGTGGCCCTTATTACATCATACAAAACCAACCACCAGGCTGCCACGACATCACTTATTGCAGAGCATTGCTGCACAGCCTTCACTAATGAACAGAAGCAGCCAAATTCCTTCTAACACTGAAGAAGGAAATATTTCTCTACATCTGATGTCTTTCACTTCTCCTGTTCTGAGTTATAAATATTCTGGTGCATGAGCTCAGATGAATAATGCTCATACTACAAATAACTAAAGCTAAGGATCTTTATATTTAGAGGTGAAGAATCATTTCTTTTGGAATGTAAATTGTGTTTTTTTCTTTTGTTTTGTTTAGCAGCTTTCAAATGTGAACAAAACCTTCTATGAAGAAATTAAGATTATGTGGTTGTGGTTTTAATTTCAAAACTTGAAACTCATTTATGGATTTATATCCAGTTTAAGTTTTCAGATAATGTTAATTTTAAAAAAAGGGGGGATGGGATGAACCCTGTAACTCTGAATTATGTCAGCAAAACCCTTCTAATTGATTATTCTGTTTTCCAGCAGACTCATCAGTTCTGGGGTTTCTTTTGTCTTCTGTGCAACTCCACCATTAAGAAACTTTTCTGATTGCACAGTTCAAATTCAGACAGGGAATCTGAGATTTTATTGTTCCCCTTTTGCTAGGCTGTGGTTAGTAGTGGCTTAAGCAATGTTTCATAACCCATTTGTATTCTAGTATCTATCTCCTCAAAAAAAACCAGACAAGTTTGACCCTTTCTTTCACAAAATAACTCCTCAATTCCTCTCTTCTTGGCAGAGCTGTACTGATTTAAACACAAGAATAAGAAATTAAGTAAACACAAGGAGGATCAGTTTTGAGTAACTGGACACTTGCAATGCAATGCAGACACCTCTTTGTTTTGAAAGTGCCAAAGTAAAAAGGTAGATTTTTGCTTTGTTCTCCCATAAAACAATTTCAAAAAGCAATGCTAAGAAAATTATGAGATGTATCAGCAAGAAATATCTCTGGCATATTGAGGGATTTATTCATTAGGGACAGTATGACACACAATTCCAGACTGATAAGATTATTGGTGCCGATCTTGCCCATGGCCATGTGCAGGACTGTCTTGTTACTGCAATTATTTAGCAGGGAGCCTTTTTCACCCGCCTTTTAAATTTTTCTCTGCTGAAACACTGCAGGCCAAAACCAGTCATTTTGTATTTGGCTGTTACCTGTTACCATTCCTTTCTTTTCCAGCTAGTGAGCGGCTTAACCCCTGTGGTGCCTTCTCTACTTTTTCCTCTGATGTTCACATTAAAATAAATAGTGTTTAACTTTCTGCACTTTTGAATGGGGACCGTGACTGTTGAAAAGCAAAAACTGTAACTATTTTAAAGAAGCTACTACACAATATGTAGATTTAACAAGATGCATATCACTTGTTTCAAAGTTCCTCATTTAAATGCCTTCAAAGATGCCTAGGCACCAACTTTCCCCAGTCACCAGCTCCAAAACCCAATAAGCAGCTCCTGTTAGTGTGTTGCACATCAGTGCTTCAGCAAAGTGAGAGGAGCAGTGCCTTTAAAAGAGAGGGTTACTGCAGCAGTAGGTCTGGCCCTTCAGTACAAAGCAGGAACAAAAACAAGTTCTATCAAACAAGTTCTATCAGGAGAAGGTTGGATGATGTTAATTATGAGCCTACACAAACACTTAAGACTATGCATGACTGTTAATACACAATGGACTGTCCACATCTTCAGCAGAAGGCTTGGACACAGATCAGGCATAGAAACTCACTTCTGGTTTCAGCTTGTGCAATCAGTTATTTCTTCATTTTAAGTCAATATAAACTGCCTCCAGCCTTTCTTAGGTTTGTCACCCCCTAAATAACTTTCTTTACCCTTCAAGCATTCCTCTAAAATACTATGGGGATGAGCATTGTAAAGGCTTTGAAAGAAATTCCATCAAGTCCAAAGACAGCTCCATGTGAAGTGCTGTGGGCAATACACTACCAACACATCCTGCCACACTACTGGTGGCAGCCTTGTCACCTGAGAGACCTGCTCCAGAGCTGCAGCCCAGCTTGCTGCCTGTGCTGTGTCCCCCCCTAAAATACAGGTTATGTGGTCTGAGAGAGAATGGTAAGCATGTAATTTAGGTCCAGATTTTGCTCCACAGCACTTGTGTTAAATATTCCAGGGAGTACATTTGCAACAGTAAATATCTCTGCAGTTATATTCAACCTGCACATCATGTACTTGCCAATTTAAGAAGTAGTATTTTCCAGTTCATTTATGTGAGCATGAAGAATGAGTTACATCAAACTACAGACAACACTGGTTCAGGAATAGGCATTAAATTTTCACACTTATGGATTAAAGCCAAAGTCACTTTTCTGTTTGAATGTATCAGCACTTTGTTCCTGTTACCACCTAAACCACCAGGTTCCAAATTTGACAGTTTTATCACAAAGAACTCCCCAGTCCCTCTGGCTGGGATGTGTTTTGTGGTTTTCACCATCATGTACCATAACTGTGTCTTCATTAACAAATGCCTTCAGCTCCTCACTCATTTTATTAAGATCTGGCTCCCACAAATACTTGGCATCTTCACAGCCTTGCTTGGCAATTGATGATTCAAACAGCCACATGAGACATGAACCTCCCTACATACTCTTCTGCTCTCAGTGGCTTTGTATCACCTCTCTGAGTGCCAGATCTCCAACCATCACACTTCCTCCCTGCCTCCACACCACCCAGCTTCTAACCCACTTGTTTTGGTTGAACAAGAAGACCCTACTATCCTTTAATTTATATTTAGCTGTTATATCCAAACCTGCTCAGAGCCTCTACTCATCTCCTGTTTTCCCCCAGTTCTATCATTTAGGATATTCAAGCAACAGCAGTATAGCCCTTCCCTGCAAAAATCTACTACTACTACTATTACTACTAGTACTACTACTCTCTCCAAAACCAGTTCTGTTGGAGACATCACAGCTAGACTGCATCTCCCAAACTCTGATACTCCAAGCACTCAAAAAATTCAGCTGCATGCCTTTCTCCCAAAATGTCCTTTATGTGTTTGTTCTTCTATATTTAACTTTTACTCCCTATTTGATGAAAATTTTTGTGCAATTAAAAACCCCTCCATCAGCTAGGTGGCAAATCCACTTCTGGGTTTCCTCATTATTGCAGTGGTTCACAGCACTAACCTTACTTACCTCCCAAATTCTATACAGCGTAAGTCATAAAAAGTTTCCCTATGCTTGTGAAAACATCCTTTAATACTTTCCTATTTTTCCCCATTTTTCTCAAGGGAATACAGTGCTATTTTGCTGCAAGTGCTCACTGCTCAAAAAACTCCCCAGGCTGGCAGCACTGACATCTTTGGCCAGTATCCCTCCTCCCCTGCATGCAACCACACTTTTTACCTGTGGTGTAACAAAATCTTATCCCAAAAAACCAGACATAATAATGTCTGCAGTGAAATACCTCTAGACTATGCAAAATCTATGTTCAAAAGATCCTTTCTGTATACCATGCACTTGAAACACTTCATAAACATCAGAATCTAAACCCTTACATTTTACATCCATATATATGTGTTTATATGCATATATTTAGATAATCATATATCATTCAACTTTTTCCACCCCAAAATAACAGTTTATGAAGCAGAATAAATAGCATCAATTTGGCAAAAGCATGATCCAACAGCAAGTTCTCTCACAAATGTTTTTTATTCTTAGTGCAGGGAAATAATTTCAGTCTGAAGACTTTAAAATCCATTTGTAGTTCAAAGTATTTTGTTAGGTTTCTTTTCACATTCAATAACTTTGAATGTGATGAAATGACAACATTTCTTTGGAAGCTTTACACAGCTCGCAGTACTTCTACTTACTGTCTCATACACTGAAACAGTGACTGTCACCAATATATCTGCCTTTGTACATCAGAAGTGAGCATAATAGAGTAATTTAAGTTGGAAAAGACCTTTAAGATCATCAAGTCCAGCGGTTTATCCAGCACTGCCAAGTCCACCACTAAACCATGTCCCCAAGCACCACATCTACACATGTTGGCAACTCTAGCACTTCCCTGGGCAGCCTATACCAATGCCTAACAGCACTTTTAATGAAGAATTTTTCCTAATATCAAATCTACACTTCCCCTGGCCCAAACTGAGGCCATTTCCTTTTGCCCTATCACTTGTCACTTGGGAGAGGAGACTGACCCCCACCTTGCTGCAGCCTCCTTTCTGTCAGAGAGAAAATGTGATTATACAAAACTCAGTATTTTGACATTATCCTTAAAACAAGATGCCAATTTAGCATAATTTAAACACAAAGATTTCAAAGCACGGAGAAAAATATTGACATGGACCTGCAATATAAGCTTTCCCTTTCACTAGCCTTGGTGCTGCTTACTGTACATGGCAAGTGGTGCATATAATGCTGAAGAAAATATCTCAACACTTAATGCTATGAGCATAGGCAGCTATGCTGCCCATGCCCTTTCTTCATTTATATCCAACCACTAAAAGTTGCCTTTACCTCTTCCCATTGTGTCTGCTTCATCCCAATTATGATTATATTTAACATCAAAATTTAAACGATATGGTTCACACAAGTGAACCAATCCAGAACTGAATATTTAACATTGAGCCAAGAAAATACAATGTGAGTAACGGAGTATTTTAAAGACAGAATTCAATTTTCATTGTATTTTTATTCTCGCTTCTTAACCAAACCCACATGGAATGCATTGTATTTAATGAAACTACAAGATTAATATTTCAACAAACCAGCCAGAACACAAGCCCACAACTAAGCATAAGTTGAAGAGTTTATTTTAAAATATTTTTGAAAAAGCCTTTTATGATAGAAGCACCCCCTGCAGGCTTGGGCCTGCTTTCTCTCTCTTTCAGGAGTAATCTCTCCTTGAACACTGAGCTTTATATCCATGCATTATTCCTTGCTTTTCAGTTCTGGTTTGGATTTGACTGGCTGAGAACACATGAGGGTGGAAACCAAAGCTGTTGTCATCCATTTATTTCCTTACAATGCTGTTGTCTGAAACTTTTACTGTGGAGGACTTGCGAGCCTTCCCTCCTTGTTTAGGACTCCACTAGTATTGATTCCTTACTGTGCAATGGTTAAGCACAGTTCCTCTTTCTTGGCAGCATGTCCTCTTTCTCTCTAGAGATAGTTAATTACAGTTTGCCAGCAATTGTTTATGAGTACTACAGGTCCTCATTGGGTTAGCTAACATATTTGAACTAATGAATTTATATTATACAAGCCATAAGAATCCAGAATGTGAAGTCCACTTTTATTTTCAAATTAATGCACAACAAAAATTTAAGTCCCATATTACTTAATTATAGTACTTTATCAACATAATGTTTCAGGTATTTATTAAAATACCTCAAAAGGCACAAACTCCTCTCACACAGGGTGAGTGCACATAAGGCTCACAAATCAGTTGGTTCAATGTAGAGTCCAGCAGTTTAACACCCAGAAAAGGACTCAACAAGTCATGGTCACATGGACATTAAACTTAACAGCAGAGCCTAAATCTTGCTCCTTTGGCAATTTCCACAGCCTCTTCCACCCACTACCCTCTGCCTTGCCCTCTCCCCAGGTGTAGCTACATCTCCTTCCTCCTCTGATCCCTCAAGCCATACCTACAGGAGAGTGCAGTATCTTACACAGCAGCAGCAAAGCAAATATTCCCCAGCATACTTGCTCTTCAAGGCAAGGACTACAAGAGTTTCACAACCAGTGTGAAATGCACCTTTTCTCCAAGCCTTGTTCTACACTACCAGCTTCCTGCCCTGATTGCTATGTGGGGGGGTTACAGTGATGCAACTCCCTGAAGACTAAACATGAGCAACCTTGAAAAGGAGTCAGGGCAGCCAAGCAGATATTCTTTTCTATTTGAAGCCTTCATATCTACCCAACATCTTCCACTGCAAGAAGTGCTCACCTTACCTACATTTCTGCCCTGGCTAGGTCCTTCCCTCTGAATGGAATTGTGGTTTGCCACACTTTCCCCCACCTCAGCACAGCTCCTTCTCCTCAGCAAAAGGGCAGGGAGCACATCTCACTGGCATTGATGCTATTTGGTAGAGAGCTGCTATCACACTAGGAATATTTGGTCAGTCTGTTAACATCACTGCACTGGGAAGGCCTTATGCAAAAGAAATCTCTGTGCTTCAGCTGCTTCCTCAGGCCCAACAATAACTTAAGAGCAAAACCACACTTTCAGGAGAGTAAGAGTCGCTAGGAAAATGAGAATCCCTCTGCATTAAACACATTTAATACTGTACTTGACTACTTATGTAAGTTAAAGCAAGAACATGCTTCTGATGGGATTCAGTTTTTACCACTCGAGCTAAGTTAACACTAGAGTCAAAGGTGATCACTATGTGCTTTACATTACATTTATTCAGATTAATATTGATCTTCTGTAACCCTTCTCCCCCTCTGCTTTATAAATGAAAGGATAATTCATGTGACAGTAAGTAGCAAGAAGAAACTGAGAACAGGGAGAACACAGAAGGAAAGGTAGAAGAGTTTTCTGCATATAGAGTGAGGAAAAGAATTATAGAACCACAGAATTGTTCAGGTTGGAAAGGAACTCCAGAGGTTATCTGGGCCAACCCCATGCTCAAGAAGGGTCAAGAGAGCAGGCTGCCCAGAACTGTAGCCAGACAGCTTTTGGATATCTTCACGTATGGAGACTTTGCAACTTCCCTGGTTAAGCTGTAAAAGTGCCTGGTTACCATCACCATGAAAAGGTACCTCCTGATGCCCAGACAGGCCTCCTGTGTTTCAGTTTGTGAAAGAAGACATTAAAGGATGGCAGCTGATTGCTGTACCTATGCACATTTTTACAAACCACAACCATCCTTTCTCTGCCTCTTCCAAGGAAGCAGCACCTGAAGGAACTGCTGCAGATTGTCACAATTTTGGGATGTCCTATTGGGAGCTGGAAGTCAGTACAGCAAAAGTGATAGCACTCACTGCAATTGAACTTACTTGCCTTCATGAATTTAGATAGCTCCAAGCCACCCAGGTGCCAAAATGCAGAGTATTAAACAGCTTCTGTTTGCCTAAATGGCTCTACCTGCACAACTTAAATATGCTACTGCCATTATTTTGAGTCTCCCATACTGTTAATGATGTTTCCAAAACCAGTGCTGCTGGATTTTACCATCCAAGTGGGTCAATACTCAGCATTGAGACTTACTTTTGTTAAAAAGAGAAATTCATCCTTTGACTACAGCTGGAGAACATTCATAAGAGCTCTGCAACAGATCAAGTATTGGTGCAAGAATGCAGTTTCTAAAACTTGAAAGGTAACAGCCATCAGACAGAGTAAGAACTGTCATTGAACAAACAGGCAGTATTGCCTCATGGCCCAACTGGACTCAAAATAAAGTGGCAATCATTCACCAATAGTCCCAGGCTGTTTCTTCACAAGGCCCAGGATTCTGTGTGCTCATTTCAGCAAGTCACTATATACATATATATAATTCAGCAAGTAATTCCTTTGAGTTGGCAATATGAAGCCGAGTTTCAGCTCCCTCACGCTGCAGTTAATTAGGGTGAGGTTTAAGCACACCACCTCTAATATTTTAAATACAGGCTCAACCACACCAAGCTATCTTCAGTAGTATTAGTACCAGCATTCCAAGAAATAAATCCTGGTCATAGTAAAGATTATTTGCAGAGTACAATCAGCACAATGGGCACCTGGCTCACTTCTACTTTGTCTGTTACACAATGTAAGAAAATAGCCGTTTGAATGGAATTTGTCAAATCTTTTTAACTTTTACTTCCCTCACAAAACAAAATTAAAAATACACCTTGGATTGCTCTGCAGTTCCAGTTTTCACTTCTAAGAATACACTTATTTATAGCCCAATGTCCTGTTTCTACCAGGACCAGGTTCACCTTCTCTGGCTCCAGCTGCAAGGCAAATCCTTGACCTCACAGTGCCATTAGCTCACCTCAAATACTGCAATTTTGCTTCCCATTCTGCAGCTGACAGATGCACGTGGCCTTGTGTTGGTAACTCAGGTATCCTGCAAAACATTTCTATCCTGCTGTCCCAAGATCATGGGAAAAGACCATCACTACCACCAGAAACAAAATAAACAAGACTCCAGGAGCTGCTGCTCTAGGTGGGCTTTCAGGACACTTCAGTTTATGTGGATCTGGAGAATTTTCCTGAATACAGCTGCCCAGGCAGCAGATAAACAAAAATATAAAATATACCAGAGTTTTTGGTAGTCAGCTCATAACTTCCAATACTTTATTTGTATTTAATTGAAATCTATGGTCTATTTATAAATTGTTTATCATACAGTTGCTACAAGTCAGTAAATCTAGTTCTATTTCTAATAAAACAGAACAACTTAGTTCCACGAAAATACACATGAAAGGCTTGTCTTTTTTATCTCTACTAACAGCAATTTTGGCACAAGTTAGATTTTTGCTTAAAACTTCAGCTCAAAATCCAGTCTCTGGAAGCTACTTGAGTAAGGACATTCCTCAACTCTATCAGGTCCCATGGCATCCTGAGACTAACCAGTTACAGGCTGTGCAGCTTGCCTTTACTCTATATTCCCTATGCTCTTAATTATTCTCCCATCACAAAAAAACCCCCACACTTGAACTTGCACACAGGGTCATCATTACTCCCAGCAGTGCAAGACATGCCAAAATCTTGGCACTTAAGGAGATCCCAACCTGGAAGAGAAAAGAAGGCATGAGATAGCACCTTTTATATTCTAAAATTCTAAGATGTCTCTTTTAAAATTCTGAATTCAAACTTCAGCACCTCTGTACAGATTTCAAGCACGTACATAGAGCTCAATCAATATATACAGGGAGTCTGGGCCATGCTCAGATTCATTCAGCTTCAACCTTCAGAGTACTTGACAGCAAACTCCTTTCCTGTTCTCCACTTTGCAGAACAATAAATAGGCTGGTATCATTTCCTTTGCCTCTGCCCCTTCAAATAACAGACTTGTACTATTTTGGAAATTCGTGTAATTTACTCAGCATGCTCATTTGCCACTCTTCCAATGAGGGAAGGACTGTAATTGGAACAGACACTCTGAAGTGTCAAAAAGCACTAAAAAATAATGCAGCAGTTCAGAGTATGTCTCCAGTGATGCACTAGAAGAGAAGCAGACAATGCCAAGCAGTCATTGGAAAATAATGTGTATGAATCCATTTACACAGTTTGGCATTCAGACTCTATATTAAATAGCATCACCAGTTATTTTTCTATTTCCTGCATCATCTTCATCAAACACTACTGTTAGTAGGTTAGCTAAAGCTTCATCTCCCATTCAAGGCCCCAAGCACTGCTACACACCTCAAGCTTGCCTCTAAAGTCTTACACAGCAAAGAAGTGAGAAAGTTCAAACACCAGGGTCTGTCAGATCACATACATTTCAGTGCAAGAATAAAGCACAAAATCAGAAGCGCTAAGCTCTTTTCTAGTCCTATCTGAAGGCCACATGATTTCCTGTATCAAAGCAGAAGTGTCACCAAAAGGTCACTATTCAAGTATTACTTGTAGGACAGGAGGTACAACATGCTGCAGACATGACAGACATGTGGCAAGGACAAGTGAGGGCTACCAAGAGGCCAAGAAATACTCATCTTACCTTCAGAACTGGTCAGCTTGACCACCAGGGAAGTAAAGCAGGCAAAAAAAATTGCTCCAGCTGTAATGTTTTAAAGAGAAGGCAGACAATTCTTCATTCCCACTGCAGCTTAGCTATCTGCATCACACCCAGTCCACTAGAAGAGGTTTCAGAAGCCTGCCCCACCTCCAACACCCCCGCCCATTCTGGGCTGAATTTATACTGCAATGAGCTGAGATTCAAACACATCACACTTACCCCAAAAGAGTAAGCCAGTGCTCCAGTCTGTGGGTTTCCAGTATATGGAGCTTTAACCACCCAATCTGAGCATCTAAGAAGCCTTTATAAAATCTACTGGGCCACTACCAATCCCCCCCTCCACCTCTCCAAAAGGCTATTTAGTACAAAAATTTGAAACTGCAATTTGCACTACATATCCTGCTAAGCAGGAACCACCCCTAAATTAAATACAGTGGGACTTCAGCCCTGACAGTACAAGGTGTTTCCCTATAACCACACTGATTAAACAGTTTGCAGGCACCAGACCTCCAAGTCCTTTTTAGCAGACGTCACACTGCACAACATAAAGCAGCAGGCAATTGGCCAAAAATGGTTAGCAAAAAGGATTCCTTAAACCTCCAGCATCCAAATATAGCCCTAGCTGGTCACATGGGCTGCCATACAGTTAAGTGCTCCTCACTTTACCTACCCTTTGATTAAACGTTTTGAGCTAAAAAGCATGTACTTAGTACAGCATTTCAGTTTCCAGCCCAATTCCATGAACCGTATAATCTTCCTGTACCTTCCACATTCAGACTGGCAGAAAGGAAAGGTTGATTCAGGTTTCTAGTGAGCCCAAGGGGGATGATTAGCTAGAAGAAGCTAACAGAATATGACACCTCTAACACATATGTGCACATACTTATATGTGCATGAATATATATATATATAAAAATATAAAAATAAAAGCAACATCTCTGCCATACAATGCAGCTGCTGTAAAATACTTCATTATTAACATATTCTACAGCACATACTGATCTTTAAATAAATTGTCATACCTTACTCTAGCAATATGTTTTTTCATATTACTCTTATTATGATGAAAGCAGACCAGCTGATTACAGCCACCTCACAAGAACTCCACAGCATAGTTTACACATCAAGAAACTCTGCAAAATTTCTGAAGAAAGGCAGGCCGGCTACTGTACCGTTGCCAGGTGTCAATTTGAACTGAAGAAAGTTGAGCTTGGCCCTTCTTTTCTCAGCCCTTAGAGCCACTATTCAAGTTAAGTATTGTGCAGGTGTCAAATAAGTTTATATTATAAAACCTTGCAACTGCACTAACAAATATAACTGTCACTTTTCCTTCCAAAGCCTTCCCCCCACTATCAGTGAGGATGAAGCCTTGCAGTACTCACTAGCAACAAACCTTGTGATCTTTGAGTATGCAGAGGCTTGAAGTTGTAGCTATTTCTCAACTGCAGCTGGAAGTCTGAGGTTCCTAAAGAGGAAAACAGCCCAGCACCAGAGGCAAGGCCTAAACCCTGAGTTAGCACACTTACTGCATTGTGTTACAGCAGGGCTTGGTGGCACAGATTTTTCCTAGAAGCATGGAGACTTTTATCAAACTCCAGTCCCCATTTAAGCTATCAGATTCTGTTACAGGCTTAGAAGAAAGCACAATGAGGCACAGCATCGAGCACATTCACATACCCACCACCGCCGGCTCAGCTGCACCACTTAGTTTCACATTTATGCCGGCAGCCAGGCCGGCCTGACTGCACTGAAATAACCCTCAGCACCTAGATGTTGCGCTATTTTTACCCTGGAAAAGAAAGAAAGGACACCCAACAAAACTTCAGAGCGGGAGGCCACGACAGCACAGACTTTATTCCGAGGCTGCAGCGCAGGTTTCGGCGCTCGGCAGCGCCCGGGCTCGCCATCCCCGCAGTGACGTGTCCACCTGAGGCTCCGGGGCCGCCGCCGCCGCCGGAGACAAAGTTCTGTAGTGCACTGACTGCTATCGTACCCAGAGTCGGAGTGTCACAGAACTTTGCTTCCGGAGGCTCCAGTCCTCCGCCGGTACCGGTACCGGCGCCGGGGCCGCCCGCCAGCACAAGTTTCCCTGCCTGGGAAGGGAAGGCGCACACGGTTAGAGGTGGGGAAGGGAGCCCCCTCCTCCTCCGCGGCTCGGCGGGAGACCCGCTGCCCGAGGAAGAGGGAGAAGGAGGCGAAGACTTTTTCCTTTTTTTCTTTTTTTAATAAATACCCAAAATGCATCCCCCCCACACACACACACCTCCCCCAACCCGGAGCTAACGGGCCGCCCTGCCAAAGCCGCGGCCGAGCAGCTGCCCGGAGCGCTGCCGCTGCAGCCACCGGGGGCCGCCGCCTGCCGCTGACAGCCCCGGCGCCGCGGCCCTGCGGGACCCCGGGCAGCGCCGGGCATCCCCCCGCGGCCCCGCAGCCCCCCGAGCGGCACCCCCCCGCCCACCAGCCGTTCCCCCGCCGACGAGCGCAACAGGTCCGGCCCGCCCGGTGCCGCCCGCAGTCCCCGCGGCGGCGGCGGCCCCGTCCGGTCCGGCCGCGTCCCGCCGGGCGGCGGTGGCGGCCGGTGTCGCCCGCCCGCCCGCGCCGCGCGCCCGCCGCTCCATCTTGACTTTTGCCGACGTGGAAATTTTGGGTTCGGGGACGAGCCGCGCTCTTATTGGCCGGCGGCGGGCGGGGTCGGAGGTCACGGCTGCTGTCGCCGCTCCGCGCCAAAGCCGCCTCGCAGGCGGCCCCGCCCCTGAGCCCGCCCCGCCCGCCGGGGGCGGTGCCGCCCGCGGGGCCCCGGTGGCCGCTGCGGCCGTGCCGGTGCGAGGGGCGGCGCGGAGCAGAGCGGAGGGGAGGGGGCGGTGGCGCCCGCAGGATCCTCGGCCCCGACTCGTCTCGGGCTGCCGCGGGACGGGGCCGGGGGTGCGGGGCGGGCTCAGGGGCTGCCGCGGGGGGCGGTGCCGCGGTGCCGGTTCTCGGTTCTCGGTGCGGGCCCCCTCCGCCGCCTGCGGCCCCGCAGCGGTACTGCCCCGTGCGGGTCCCGGCGCTGCCCGGCCCCGGCAGCCGCCCCCGTGCCGCAGCCCCGCGGGGAGCGCTCGGTGTCACCTCAGCGGCGGTGCTGCCCCCGAGCGCTGCGTGCCGCGGTACTCGGGCTCCGCGGGCACTCCGGGTGTCCTGGCTTCCCCCGAGAGAGCAGCCGGGGCTCTGCGGTGCTGCATGAGAGCAGGAGAATCCCCGGCTGTCTCCAGTTCCCGCTTGGCATTTGAAGGACTTTAGAAAGAATGTACAACTTTTACTGAAGAGCGTGTTCCTTCCCCCCAAAGGAATAGCTGAGGGCATCTGTTGTCGGAAAGTAATGTTTTGTGCTCTCTCTCGAAGGTTGTCAGGACTTCATTAGTTCTCTGTGGAGCTCATCGTTCACTAATAGTACAGAATTACCTAAACAAAGCTTTGAAAATAATTCCTGCCATTTTTTTTATCTCTTACATTGAATTAAATTAATATATTCGAATTAAAGTCACAGAACTTCAACTGGGTTTACTATCCAGCTTGTTCACTAGGCTCAGATGGAACTGCTAACACAGTAAGTTTGAAACAGTCATCCAGTGCTCCTCCAGCCATGGAAGCCTCGACAGTAAAAATGCTCTGTCTGTACTTGAGGCACTGGAGCAGTTCCAAGAGAGCCATTCAGGATATGAGCTGTGTGTGCATGCAAGTGTTCGTGGGAGGAGATGTGCCAGCCCTGTCCTGCAGCAGCATCACTTCACCGTGAACTCCAGTGTGTATGTGGTCCTTGTCATTGTGGGATCGCAGCAATACCTGTTAACCCAAACCTATGGCTGCTGTTTCAGTATCTGAAAGAGAAATAAACTGAAAAAACACTTTGAAATTAGATTTTGCCTCCTTTAGCTCCTTTGTCTGCAGAAACAGAAAGGGCAAGCCTTTCCTGAGCCTTTCTGTTGTGTTTAAGAAACATGTTCTTCCCTCCTTGTCTGCACGCTCTCTGTGCTGTTCAGACACCAGCCCTGTTCTGTCCTGCTGCAGCCTGCCGTGGGCAGTGGTGCTTCCCGCCTTCCTGTTGCCCCTCTGTCCCTGCTCCCTCCACATACACCCTCTCTGCTAGGCCATGGAGCAGGCCCCAGCCATGCCTTTGCTGCTCAGCTGTGTGAACGGGAATATTGATTTGACAGTGTGCATGCTCTGTAAAAAAAAATCAATATTTCAGTAGATTGAGCAGAGTGTGCGGCAGTGTAATGGAGCCCAGCCTGCTAATGTAATGTGCAGGGGTCCTCATTCAGAGATTGAGGTCAGTCAGAAAATGGAAATGTGTTTTCTTATTTTATTGTGTGCTTCAGGTATAATGTAGGTGTTTATGTTCTAGTGTTTAACTTACAGCACGCAGTTACTTTTAAGTCATATACAACAGAAGGTCACATATTGCAGGTGACATACACAAAAAAGCATGCCACAGATATACAATCAATTTTTTTAAAGCTCAGTAAATCCCCTCTTACCTTTATCCATCATATATCTATCAAAAAACGGTTGTGAGGGAAAATGCATAATTTTTGTTTCTGCAAATAAAAATAATGTTCTGTTGTTTGGTGCAAACTTGGCTTCTGATTATGCAATGAAACATGCAGTCCTTTAACAAACTACAGTATAGCGACATGTATCGAAGAGTATCATAAAACGGGCATAAGTGAAAAGAGCAAGGGAGGAGAAATACCCAATGTATGACACAAAACCAGAGTAAAAGCTCCCATTGATTTTAGTGGGCCTGGGATTTTAGCCAGAATGTTCTCCGTTATACATTTTCCACTTTTCAAACCATTGCATCATGCCTTAAAATGTAGCAAAAGTACTTCCTGAAATGACATGAGAAACCACGGCATTCTCAGCCTCAGAGTCAGGATTAGTGTAAGCTAACTATTGTTTCACAGCTCTGGGGACATTTGATACCATTTTATCTTTACTTAATAATTTTATCTGCTGGTTTTGTCAGAGGCTATTTCTTATCCACCAAAATCTCTCACTGCAGCAGTGAGCACAGATCTGTTCAACAGGCAGCAGAGTTTTATGTTTGTGCATGTTACAATGCTTTGTGCTGAATTTAGCACACATTTCAGGATGCTACGGGGGCCCTCGTGTTCAGTAAAAAACGCAAAGCTATTTATTCTTTCATCATCCACGTTCTTAATTGGAGACTGATTTGGCAGTCGTGGCCGGGGAGGCACGCAGGGCTGGAGCAGTAACATCCCTCAGTTACAGCTCTGCTTTAGGACATGACTCATGGAGAAAGCTTCCAAATGTAAAATAGTGCTACCTACGAATGCACACGACACCAGGGTGTCTCAGAAGCTGGTTGATATTCTTCAGTCACTGAACACAGATTTCTCATATATGTTTCACTGTTCTGAAGAAGTGTTTGTTTTAGTATTAACAGCTGCTGGAAACCTATGCATTCACCACTCTTAAAAACATACCTCAAGACATGCAATATGTCCTAAAATATTTTTGCTATAGTTTAAAAAATAATACTGTAATAACATAAAATGCAAAAATATATTAAACTCACTATGACAATAATATTTTACTTGATCCTAGAATGCTTTTCACAGTACAATTATGATAAACTGCAATGGAAGTATTATTCCAATTTAAATTAGAAGATAAATCTCATAGCTGAAGATTAAGAAATAATAATTAGTCTTGCACTTTACTTTAAGAGTCCATCTGTTTTGGCAGCATGATTCCAGCTAAGAAGATTCAAGGAGGTGGTTACTATGTGAGACAGACAAAAGTACATGATATAGGGGACCAATCTGTGACGTTCTGTAAAGTAAAGCTGAACAGTATTTCACAGAATGTTAGTTTAAAAGATGGGAGATTTCTAGGATATAACTTACTTTTATGAACTGAAGACTCTGCTTTTCAAGTGTTTTCGTCTGCCAGCTTTGTGAAAGAGTAAATTAGGGGTGGGGTTTGTGGTTTTTGTTTTGTTTTGGTTTGTTTGGTTGTTTGATTTTTTTTTTGTTTTGTTCTGTTTTTTTAATTTTGTTTTGTTTTGTTTTGTTTGATTTTGAAGAAATTAGTACATTATAAGAATTAATATTTAAATCTAATTGAACACTGAAGTTATGCTGGACAGAAAATTAATTTTCTCATTAGTTGGAGAACTTTTATGGTATTTATACAATAAGTACTCAGCCTAAAGTATCAATCAATATTATAGAATGTTTTAAAACAAATGCAAACAATTTATATTATGACAATTTGTACCATTACTTATTGATAGAAGAAAAATGATACATAGAAACTCAGTGCCATATAATTCTCATTCTTAGTTGGTTATTATCTGAGATTGCTCTTGATTAAATATGATTTGTGTTATATCTGTGTAATTCTGGTCTTCATTACTATAATAAATGTGCATTAAAACTGCATTATAATGTCCTAATTGTGAAATTGTCATTGAGTAAATTAAGGTTATGAGTGTTATAATGCAATATTTTACTGAATGTAAAATATTTCCTAGTGCTTAAATTTCCTTGCATATTGAAATAATAAAATTAATTGTTAAAGTTAATAAATAACGATAGATAGTCTAAGTCAGCAGTAAGTCAGAGAAGAATCCAGGTTTCCTGAATTCCTATTCTCTCCCTAAAGAATAGACAAAGTAGATACTCCTTTCTGAAATTGTAGAGATGCATGACTGATATAAATATAATTTTAATAGAACCTGAACATTACTAAAATAAGACAAGATCAAGTGTCAAATCAAAACTTGAAGATACAAGGACATAATGTAATGAACTTTCATTCGAGGCCAGTAGAAATCTTTCTATTGACTTTAATAAAAGTGTTATCAATTCATAATGTGCTGGCATCAAGAGTATGAATAGCTCCATTAGTTGAGTAGCTAAAGCTCATAACAGCTTATATGTTAGAAATGTGCAGAATCAAACCCTGGATGTCTCCTAAAAAACCTGCAAAGAGTCAGAAGGGCTCCATTTATAGAGTACGGATCCCAAATGGAGTGACTCTGTCATCCACATTTAAAAGAATTTATAAATGGATCTGCAAGGCAATCACTGTGGGGTTAGTGTAACACTATCTGCAAAACATTAGTGTTTTGGAAAACAATGGTCATTCCAAAATATGCTTTTGCTGAGCATTAAAATGAATTTAGAACCTTTCTAGAAAAAAAAGCGCCAAACAAGCATAAAAAGACAGAAGCCAGTAAGAATACTCCCTTTTACCCTGTTTGATGATGTTTAACTTTGCATAGCTGGCCCAGAAAGAGGTTAGCACGCTGAATAGGTGGGGTTTGAACCTCTCTTGCCCATTTCCTCCAGGGAATGCCTGAGCACTAAGCAGCCATCTACTTTGAGGAAAAGAATGGAAAGTTTTTCCTTCTCTCTTTTTTTTTTTTTTTCCTTCCAGAAATCCACTTCTGAATCTGAGAAGCTTTCTTGCTGGAACAAATATTTTCCACAGAAAGGTTCCATTTCATCAAGTCAGCATTTTTGCATACAACTAAACAGACTGTGGGAAAATTCCCACCGAGCTTTACTTTGCAGTCTTTCAGAAAACAATCATGCAAGGGAGAATTATAGGAATGGCATTTACAAAGGCATACACATATGATTCTCTGTTGAGTTCAAACACAGTGGCATGGCAATATCTAGGACAAAGACTTGAAGGCATTTAACCTTTCATTTTTAGAGCAGTAGAAATGTCTGATACAAGAAAATCGGCCAGAGATAAATAAACAACCGAATTCTGTACCATCCATTCACAAGCCGCCATTTATTCAGTTCATAAAAGCTGCACTGGGGATGTTTTCTGCTGGAGCTTGTCACCAGAGTCTGCAGGACCAGGACTGAGAAGGAGCAACCAAGAGGTTATTGACGTAACAGGCCCAAGTGTCTTGAGCAGTGTGTCCTAGAAATGGGAACCAAGGGTCATACAGCTCAAACTGGCCGACAGCTACTTGTCTAAGTACTCTCACTGAATCCAAACCTGCCCTAAAAAGGCACTTAACAATCGTCTGGCTGCAGCAATGTGAAAAGAAGGTAAATAACTGGAATAAGAGCTATGCAGGCAGGCTGGAGTCAAATGTTTCTCACAGAAATGGCTAGGATGATCATGAAGTTACCTACTTCTTCCATCTGCCCTACATTCCACTGGCAGTTCAGTACAAACCATTTGCTTTCACAGTGATGGAAAAGCACTTGCATGGGGTGTTCCTGTGGTGAAAGCTGTAAAGGCATGCACCATCACTGCCATTTCTCCTGCAGCCTCAGTGTTTGAGGGTTACATTTTCTTACAGAATCATAGAACATCCTGAGTTGGAAGGGACCCACAAAGATCATGGAGTCTAACTCCTGGTCCTGGACAGGACACCCCAGGAGTCACACCATTGGTCTGAGAGCATTGTCCAAATGCTTCTTGAACTTTGTCAGGCTGGGTTGACTGGCTGATGACCATTTCTGTGGGGACCCTGTTCCAGTGCCCAGCCACCCTCTGAAGAATCTTGTCCTAATATCCAACCTCAGGCTCCTCAAGCCTAGCAAATCTCAACTGGTGAGCAAGGCTGAGGAAAGGACTTCATATGGCAAAATTTAATTGATAAATGCTGGTAATGCAACTTGCAACTGCAGACTAATTGAGAGTGCAAAGAACATTAAAAAACATAACCCCATCCAGCCTGCACACACATTTTCTCTGGGTAAAAGTAATGTCATTTGCAGATACTAGTCTTGTAGGGAGGTTCTGTAAGCATTTGGGAAAAGACAACTATTCTTACATACTGAACAACCAAAGATAGAGGGTGGTGGAAAAAACATATGTGACAGTTGTGTTGTGCGACAGTTTTTCTTATCCTCCTCCATACCATTTGCCTGGCAAATCCCTTCTTTTTTTTTAGTTGTTCCTTAACTTTTAGGGTCTTGAGCACCTAGGAACAAGCATAAAAAATAATATCCAGTGAACATTAAAAATCATAATATCTCTACCACTTTTATTTCATTTCTGTTATCTACATCAAAGCATGAATTTGGGGAAGGTATGGTTATGCGGGATAAAGAAACAGAATGTTTAGCAGAAAGGCCCCTTTCCTCAGTCTCTTTAAACACATAAATCACAAATTCTCAAACCATCTTTTGACACAGAGGTATTTGATTAGGAAAAACCTGCTCTAATGGAAAGGTTTTTAGCTAGCTTGGGATGAAAGAGATGCTATGCTTCCTGCTGGATTCTGGAGCTGTGGGTCTTCCTGGGTCATACATTCCCAGCTCCCTTGGAGACTGTCGCAGTGCTGAACGCCCAGCAGCTTTGGTGTTCATCCAAGATGCAGCGTGACTGCTCCAGAAGGTACTCAGCTCCACGATCATGCTTGAGACATCAGCTCCTGTCTCTGAGGTAGCAGGCTGGGTATGATGAGTCGGAATCCCACTGAATGAAGCATCATACAACCATCCTTCAGAAGCCATCTGTACCTCCTCCAGAACACCGTGGCTTTTCATTAGCAGTCTTGGAAGAAGAAGTGCACTCATCGCACCTCCTGGGAAATTCTGAGGAATACAGTTCAGAAGTTCCCTCTTTCACTATTTCCTTATTCTAAAACAGGGAGAGTATCTTTGTTCTGTCCAGATCTTAAAGAGGTGAAATGAAATTTGGCACCTTAATCTCAAAACATTAACAATCACTTAGACTTTCACTTCTGCTCACACCTGATTTATGGCTCTCACCTTGCAGGACATATAATTCAAATTACCATCCACTTAGGTCCACAGGAAGAATATTCAGGCCAAACCATTACAGCAACCCATTACACTTCTGGCTTTTCTACACCACCAGGAAATGTCAGTGGATGCCAAACTTTTGCAACTGCAAACAAGGGGAAATGGATATTCATCTCTACCATTACTTTCGTAATTAGTTGTACAGGGAAAAAACAATCTTACCAGGAAATCCTCACAAGTCTGAACTACATCTGTCAGCCTTGCTTGCTTGCCAGTTCTTCTGATGAACGACAGGAAACATATTCCAACTCCAGCACAGATTGTTCAGAGGACACAAGACAGGCTCATTAGCACTGTAACCTGCAGGCAGTAGGCAGACACAAAAAATCTTCAGCCTTTGGGTAGGGTAGGAGAGATGCAACCACATGGGCTTGCCTGACGCAACTGGGTTGTGTATTCATGTTCTTGTTGATCACGCAACCCCGACTGTGGTTCTTTATCAATGCACACGTGACCTCGATGGAGCAGGCTCTTGGATCCCGAGCTCACGTGCCTGAGAAACCTGGATAGTGCAGGTTCCCCTGCATGCAGTTTCTCAAAGAACTGTGTTTCTTCCATGCTGGAGGGTAACTCTGCAGTAAAATTACTAATTGATGCAGTCATCAGATATTAATAGAGTCACTTGAAAGAGTGGTGTAGTTGCTGTGCAGGACTTGCTAGGCACAGTAAGTCATGATATGAGTATATCACCTTTTTGAAAACTAAGTAATTTTGTCAAAGCTTGCTGTACAAGACACCATGAAATGTATTGAAATAAATATTCTGAATATTTATTTAAAATTAAATACATCAGAAAGTAAATGAGGCATATTTCACGGGTCTGGATGTTTCTGTTCCCTCTAGCTAAATTCCAAATCATTAAAGGGAGAATTTCCCTAGACTTATTAGTTTGTTATATATAAAACTTCTAGGAAATTTATATATGCCCCACTCAGCTGCTTTCAATTCAAATAAAGGCACTAGAAGCTGTTTGACTAAAGGGTTTTGGGGTTTTTTTCTCATTGAAATCTACAGAAAAAATTATGTTAATTTCATCAAGTGAAGGAGGCAACCTTTATAAAAGTTTCCTTTTGAAACAGGTTTCTTGGAGTCCTTTACTGTAAGAAAAATATTGCTCTTTAGATCCCACCATGGCACACTCCTAATTTTATGAGATTAGGAATAGCCTGTCAGAATTCTGAAACACAGGGGGATCCTAATCATGAGCAGCTTGTTCCAGCTAGAATCATATTTCCTATGTTGCAGGACAGCAGTGGGCTAAGTGCTTCATTTGCACCTCACAGAAATGTGCTTTTCCTCCCCAATTTCTCAGCAGAATTCAACAAGACACTTCCTCTGGCCCTTAGCAACAGCCCTTAGCAAGGGCTGACAGAGAAGTACAAGCAGCAAAGCCAGGACTAGCAAAGAGCTATTGATTCGTGAATGAAAGAGAACATTTTCTGAAATTAAAAAAAAAAAAATCATCCAGTCACAATAACTCTAGGACAAGTCTAACTTTAGTGACTAGAAGCAAAAAGAGCAGGCAACTTGAATCGACATTGCTCATGCTGGCATTCCAAGGGTAATATTTTCATTATGATAAAATGTTCTTTGACAATCTCTCCGGTGAATTGGGCACAAACATGCTTTTCTTCTACATTGGTCCTGCCTATCTTCCTGTTCCACCTATTTTTATACTACTAAAAAATATTTGTTTAGGAAATGCAAACAAAATCTCCTCTTCCATGTGTTTAAGTTCCCTTGCTGTTTATCCTATACTGTAGTACAGGACCAGCAAGACCAATTATAATTAGGTTTCAAATTAATTTTTTTGTCTTCTTTTCAGTCTTCCCCCAGAAAAGGAATAATAAAACTTGCCCAAAATATTAATAAACAGGTAGGACCTGGACAAAAGTTCTACAACACCCCTTCCCAACAAACACACCAGCAGAGGAGCATACACACATACATAAATAAATACATATTTATGGACGTGGACAGGCAATTGTGCTTTGTCCAGAGAAAATTTTTATTTGCAGTAATATCTAAAAATCAACACAAATTTGCATATTACATAAAATATATGTATATACATTTTCTTCAGCCATTTTAAAACTTTGATTCCCAAAGACAACATGTGAAAAGATGTGATTAGAAATAGTCACTATGGATCTTCATCATAAATTTCCATGGGTTTTTTGCCCATCTTAATCAGGTGACAATTTGTCTAATTAACATTTTTCATAGGAGGGAAGTAGTCTGTGTGCTTTTCAACACTGCTCCAAAAATATATAGCAGTATTACGTGACAAAATGCATTGGTAGCAGATATGTGACTATTGCTTGTTATTATAAAGCATCAGCTGTGCGTTCATGGGCTGCACAGAAGACAGTCTCTAACTGAAGTCCTATAGAGTCTCTGTAAAGATTTATGTGATATTTTTTTTTCCTGCAGCTTATGATGTGGCAGAATGACCAATTTATGATGTGGGTGGAACTTTGTTCAGCACATGGAAATGCCTCCGCTCTCCAGATTATGTTCTCCTGTGGTAGGCAGTAATGCTTTCTGCCCTCCATATGGCCACCATGTGCCAGCAGACACCAAATTGGTATGTGGGTTAAATGTAAAATAACCACAAGAGCTCCTGAGCCAATAATTACAAAGCTCCTTTTGATATGGTTAGTGTATCATTATCTGTACTGTGCAATAATAAAACAGAGCTCATGTTGTCCCTCTCTTCTCCTTCAGTAGCTGCAGAGCTCATTGCAGAACTATCACACACAATTGATGTTCACAAAATGCTTTTAGGAATTGTCATAGCAGCAGCAAAGAGCACACCAAAATCGCAGCTCTAATTAGACATTAGCTTGAATAAAATACTGGAGAGGACAAAAAAAGAGGCTTATTCTGTGCATTCACTAAAGACATGTACCTTGTATTCTGGTCTGAGCTGCTCAGGCTCTGGGGTAGATGAGCTGGTTTGGAGGGCATCTCAGGTGTTAAAGAAGTCCCTCCGTCCATTTAAAGCCTAAATTATCTCGTTTCGTTTCTGTACTTGTGTGTTCAAGGAACACACAGCTCTGTAAACACTGCTAGTTCCCACTTGTATCCAGGTGTAGTTCAAGGATTGAATGTGAGTTATTTTATAATTTTGGCCTTGCCACGGGTATCTCAAAATCTAGTCCCTGTGATTTTACCCAGCAGCTGAGATAAACTGGGATTCAGAAGCAAATGCTTCCTGGATATGCTTAGCTATGGTCTTAGGACAGGTCTTTCTTAAGCAAAGATCTCATGAGTGTTGCTTTGTTTTGCTGCACTAAATCCCAACAATTTTGCAAGGGTTTTTTATAGACTTGAGATTTGTGAGAATGTAGAATTTAGTGGGAGGGATTTGTTGAACAGGGCGTGCTTAAACTGGTTTTCCTCTTACACTTGGCAAACATGGATTATGACTTGTCATAGTTCATAATGGTATTTTATGTGTGATTTTGACTGTCCTGCTGTGTTAAATGAAAACAAATGGGACTTGTCACTCACTTGTCTTCTGAAAATGTTGTTCAGAACATTCTAGCTTGTCTGGTGCAGGATGGGCTTCCTGCTCATCTTCTTGCAACATCTATAAAGCAATAGATGAGCACAAATCTGTCTCTATGCAAAAATGTACAAACATTCCCATTAATCAGGAATAGAGAGGTTGGTGCACATACAAAACCCAGTTACAAAGTAACTCATATGAAGAGCAAATAGGGTTGTCAGTTTTGTTGCCTATTTGTCATTTGTAACAACTGACAGTGTTCCAATGAGCTTTACCATTTTTCTCCTTATAATGTATGGAGTATATTAATATATCATTAATTATAGTGTATTAATTATTCATTATGTTGAATTAAATAATAATGAAAAGTATGTCTGGGGAATACAAAGGAAAGCTATGTGTATATATGGATGTGTACAGGGCAGGGTCTAAGAGATCTGCCCTTAATGCTCTGTAAAGGGCCATCATTTTTTCAATGCTTTTGGTGTTATTTTTTGATCAAGGACTTGCAAGAACTCCCTGTGATCAAGGGAGTGAGGGACCTCTCAGTGGCAGCTTCTCCAGCTGTGACTTCCACCCAGGCTGCACACTGTGGGCACCGTAAAACCTACAACATGGCACTTCATTGACATTGTCACACATCAGGGGAGGCTGCAACTCCTCACAGTCAGTATGAAAATTCCAGCTCAACTTTAATCTTTATTGAGGCTGTCAGGCAACACTTGCAAAAAAAAAAAACAAACCCCAAAACAAAACAAAACAAAACAAAACACAAAAACAAACAACTTTCTGCTTTACATTGGTAATTTTCATGTAATTGCAGTTGTATTTGGATATTTGTAACTAAACTGCTGGCCATGCCATTTCTACCCTTTTCTTTCTTTTTTTTTTTTTTTCCCAATCTGTTATAAACCAGTCATTGGTTTCCTGACCCAGACAGCTCCCACGGGTATCAAACACCCTCTAAGCACTAGATTTTTGGACTGGCTTTCTGATTTGGCTGACAGACATGCAAAATCACACACAGGAAAACTGCTCCAAACCAGGTTGGCAGAGACTGAAAGCTACTACCATCTGGAGTCTGTCCAGAGATAGATTGGAATTACAGGAGTTTTGTAGTATCAGTCAAGTTCCTGGCTGACCAGTATCAGCATCACAAAGCCACCACTATACCCTTCACTTGGCAGTAATTAGTACTTTGTTAACAATCTCCATAGGGAAATGGTTAGCAAAAAGCATAAGAGAGACCAGAGAGTGAGTGGTGGGGCAAACAGCTGAACATCCAAAAATAGCTATATGCCATGTCAGGAATATGTTGAATAAAGAGGAACACTCACAGTAGTTATATTATATTATTATATACACAAATCTGTGACATCGCAGGGGCCACGAAGTCCTGATGGAACAAATCAAGGAAATGGAACAGGGACACAGATGCAGCTTTTTTGGGGATTTTTTGGGTTTTGTTTGTTTTTGGGTTTTGGTTTTTTTTTTTTTTTCCAAGAAGAAAGGACAAGGTATTTAGACATGAATACTTGCTTTCCATTTCAGTGTGAGCTAAGAAGCTGGCTTCTTGACTGCCTTTGAGTTAAAATGAGGAGGGAAAAGAAAAATATGTATGTCTGGTTGGATGTGTTTTGGAGAAAACAAAATCATGGAGAAGAAGCAATACATGAGGGTCTTTTTGCTTGAGCAACTCATAGAGATGTTCAAGAGTCAACCTTGTCTCTACAAGGCACTTCAAATAGCATCACATGCTCTGAAAAGCAATAGAGGGGGACACAACTATTGTCAGGGTCTTGGAATACACTGAGGGCAGATTTTCCCTCAGAAGGTGTGGTGTGATGAGACATAATGTTTGGGGACACAGCTAAACTGAATGTGACTCAGAAAATTATGCAGGGTTGCTTAAAAGGGTGGAAGATAATCTGGGTGAAAGAAGGCAAATATGAAATGGCAGACCACTATTTTAGGAATAGCCTTACTATTAGGGATCAGCTACATAAGAGCAGATTTCTAAAAATTCATAAGCTGATGTGGAGGCTCTTGAGAAGATAATTGAAAGGATAAAGGGGTAGGGGACCACTGGCAGATACTGCAAAAAAACTTTTAAAGGTTTTTCAATAACCTGTTCAGACACGAAGGGAAAAGAAAGCACAATTGCAGGTTGATATGGTATTTTAAGGCACTCTTTAGGCACCTGGAAATAAAAGTCCCTTAAAAATCCTGGAAAAACCAGGACACTCTTCATGTCTGACTATATAATATGTAAGGACACAGCAGAACACTGGGGCATACAAAGAGTTACAAATAGTAGGAGGCATAAAAGGCAACCAGAAAATGTTGCCAGAACAAAAGATGAGGAAAGAAGTACAGCAATATAGAGCAGAGAGAGCAAATAACAGGCTGCACAACAGAGGCCAAAGCACCCATTGTTTCAGCGTTCACTAAAGAAACTTGCTGTGCACAATGCCTAATAAAATTAGTTTAAACAAAAGAATAGGGGGTCAGGCCAGGGCAGAGAGGGAACAGTTAGATATGCTTATCTAAAATATAAAGGCCTGACCACACTCACCAAAAAGTACTGGAGGAACAAGTCACAGTGATGTCTGAGCCATTAGAACTTGCCTCAGAGTGTGCTGGCCTGAGGAGCAAGGGGGCAATTTAGGATGGAATAGAATAGATACAAGTATAATTATAAACATAAGTATAGTACAACATCTGTCTGTTGAAAGGGGAAAAGGAATCATAGAACAGCCAGCCTACCTCTGACACCCAAAAAGAGACCCCAACAACTCCCTGTACACTATACTTACAAACCCTTTGAGAAAAAGGTGTTAAAAATTAAAACCAAGTCACACCAAGTCCCATTGATTTCTACCATTTCCCAGACAACTCACATCCATAGCATTCATTATGCTGTACCTTTGTTTTAGCAAGGGTTCTGGCATAACCCTTTGTGACATCCAAATCTTAACCGGCTAAGTGCAAGTAAAATCACTGCCTAATGGAGTGTACACAAAAAATTGCAGACACACATGGGTTCTGTGGCACACATGGGCGATAGTTTAAATGTGATCTCACCAGAAGATCTTGTGTACTTCTACTTACCTACTTATACTTCCTGTATACTTTCTACTTATCAATGATATGGGTATTGGAACAGAGAACAGACTTGGAAAATTTGCAGGTGACAGTGAGGAATAGGGACAGGAGAGCTTTCAGGTGCTTGGGAAACCAGGATCTGAATTCCAAACAGTCTTCACTCCAAATTAAACAAATGGAGTTCAGTAAAAACATATCTAAAGCATTATTCTTGGGAAGGGGAAAATAAATGAATACTTAAATAATAGGAAATAAATGCAATCTTTTCAGAGCTCCTGAAGAAAAAAAAGTTAAAATTATTATAGATTTCAAACTCAGTAATTAATGACATGTATTAGGAGCTAGACTGTGTGTAAGAAATTGAGACTGGGAAGTTTGAGCAGAAGTCCCATTTACAGTTCCAGGCATACTTAAAAACCCAGGTAAATTAGAGAGAAGTAGACAGAATCAACAAAAGTGAAGGGAACATGCAAGGCAAGGTGGGACACACTGGGATGCTTCCTTCTTGAGGGCAATGATGAGGAGCATGACATCAGACTTACAGTGCACAAGCTTGTCACAGGAAGGGTGGTGGTCCACTCTGGAAGTTGGTAGGACAAAAAGAAGTGAGTTTTGTTGGCAGCAAAGCAGATTTGGATCTTGCAGTGAGGACAAAACGCGAGCTGTGAATCCATTTAGGCAAACACGTTAATAAAGACTGAGGAGTTCTCCCTTGCAGGAAAGGGATTGTGGTTTGAATATGTATATCAGCAAGAAGTCTACAATAAAACAATCAATATAAATCAAATTTTCTTGTGGAACCAGGAATCCCACCCTGACTTCCCCAACTAATGGAAGCATTACTGGCAGGCTGTCTCACATATTTACTCAACACTATAATTATCATTACCTACAGACTCACTAAGTTCTGATTTGCCCTCCACTGAATGATTGGTATCCTAGTAACACTTTTTTCTTTTTTTCTTTTTTATTTTCTTTTTTTTTTTTATATCAGTTATTTTTATCTTTGCATGATTTGTCAAAGCAAAGACTGAGGACCTTTCATGCTGTGTAAAGTCTATGTTTTACCAAGACAGATAGTCTTTGTTATGCTCTTCAGGAGATCTTGGATCATCCACCTTGTTATTCCAGTTCAGAGCAGTCATTTCACCCCAACTTTCCTTCTCCTCAGCACTGTAGCCTTCACAGTATGTTCTTAATGAACACAGAAATCAGAGAACAAAACTGCTTCAACTCAATTTTGCTTCCACTCCAAACCAATCTTGCTCCCTCCCCAGGTACTCAATACAGTTATGTCAGGCCAAACAATTTGAGCCTTAATTAGAAAATTATCATTAGTCAAAGAACATGGTGATTTCTTCCCACACACACATCCACCGTGATATAACAAAAGCCACCATTTCCAAGTCCACGAGTCCCTAAATCCACCTTTTTCTTAGGGAAAGAGGAGCACTAGTTCTGCAGTGTCCCAGATCCCCTCTGAATACCACTCTCCAGCAGTTTTTAGGATAAGAATTTTCTGCCTGGACCTTTGGCTTTGGAATTTGTCTCTAGGTCTGTGTCATATTCTTCTATGATGAAGGCAAATTATTAAACCAGCTACCATCATCACTTCATTGTGGGGATTGGTACCTTTATTAACAGTCTGCATGAGATTAAGGTTGTTTGAAATCTCTCCCTGGCTGAAGGTATCTGCAGGAATGCAGGAATCAGAGCAATGTGAGGTGATGCCAAGATCTACCAGATAAATCAAGGTGCAAGATGAGTGGAAGTGCTCAAGGTCTTAGCTTTGCTGCTAAGTTTTCCAGCTTTTACTTTCCCTTTTGGATGGTCATGGGTTTTTTTCACCCCAAAAAACCCTGCCACATCGTAGTCCCATTTTTGTCTGATTCATAACATTTCTGCATGGCTAAGGAAATTAAACAGTGATGCCCACAGTCTGGTTCTTGATCACAAACATCTTGAAAAAGGAGTGGAATGCCTCTCTTGTCATCGCTAGTGGACTGAGGACCCTCAGCTTCACCTGAAGGTTCTGCTTGTTTCTACACTCCTCAAGCAACTCTACCTTTTCAATGCCCATGAAAGGTTATATTGATCCAGCACCAGGTTTGCTTCCCCATTACTTCTCCCAGGCAGGACTAGACCAATTCAGGATCCTCACTGATGGCTGAGAGTGAAGGGGTTGGCACACAGAGTCACCACAAACATTAACTGATCCTGGCCAGTGGAGAATCTCCAGAACCAAAGCCTGTGCCCAGCCTGGGGAGAGGCTCCTGACTCCTGGAAGCCCATGTGAGTGAGAGCTGCTGCTGGGTGAGCGTGTGGATGGATGTGTCAAGGAACCACTGACTGCTGCTTCTTTAAAAGCACACGTTTCCTTGGTTATAGAGAGCTAATTTCTGCCTACCGAAGTTCCTTAAATATACCTTTATTATAGATGGTTTGAAAATATGTGTTGAGAACCAACACTGCTAATATGTGGGTAAATTATAATGTATTGTATGAATGTCTAGTCACAAGCATGGTTGCCCAAAATATCAAGACAATTCCTCTTTTCTGTAGATGAAGTCAAAACAGAGGGATCAAAATTTGATGGAAAAAGACACTCACAAGTTTCAGACATGAATCCTGCCACATTTCAGAGATTTCATATTTGTTGTTTGACACTGTATCTTGAGTGAGACACTGAAAGTAGACTCTACAGACTTTTCCAAGAGTCATCTGTGTTGTGCAGTCCTTAGTTTTCTACATTTCACATGGCAGCGTGTTAATAAAGATTGAGCATTGGCACTTCCATCACCCCTACTTTAAATACATTTTTTTAATACAGGAGCAAGTAAGTCCAAGTGCAAGAAAAACATCAAGAAAAGACTTGAAATGAATGGAAACTTTCCAGATAGATGTCAAAGAAAAAGAAAATTGCAAGGAAAAAATAATCTTATCCTGCCCACATCAGCTCTTAGAAACTAAATTTCTGTTTGCCACTTCAGCATAACTATGGGCAACCATGTAATTATCTAGGTTATCATTACTCATTTGTCTGCAACACAGTCAGGGTGAATGATGGCAGCATCAGAAGAAAGATGCCATTAAAGTCAGTAGTCTCATTGTGAATTTGTTTAGCTATTGCACACAGAAGATAAGGTACGCTCTGCTCAGAAAGCTTCATTTCTACTTTGCAGACATTAACAAAAGTGTGCAAAATCACAAAAGGGATTGTGTGCTCAAAACTTCAGAGCAGACCACTAAAACTAGGACAGTGCTGTGAACTGTCCTGTTAATGTACTCCACAGCTGGGATTGTACACATGGTGCTTGCAAACACCCAGTCTCAGAGCTGATACCTCCCAACACAGCTGCCATTGTGCTCCCATCCACAATGAGGTAAGCAGGGTAAAGAAATCAAAGGAAAACAGAAGCTATAAAGTTTTCTTTATAGAGTCCCTGAGAATACTGTACATCTACTATGGTGTAAAAAAAAAAAAAAAAAGGAAAACAGAAAATGAGAAAGAAGGAAATAACCTTGTACTCAATTTAGAAAATAAAAAACAAAGAAAATTACTTGTTCTTGTAGAGGTGATGCACCAGGTTACTATGCTCAGTTTATTTATTTTAAACTTTGCGGTATGTAAAGGCACTCGACAATTTCTCCTTTGTTTTGCTGAGAGTTTTTTTCATCAGAAAATAGTCATGTGCTAAAAAAATTGTAGAATATGAAAGCCAGATGCCTTACATATTCCTATGACTGTTATCTGCTTCCCTCCTAATCAATATAGCTTTTCTTTACCCCAAGACAAGAACATTTCCTAATCTTTCTTTTGGCTCCTAAACAAAGACAAAATTTGACTTGAACAATGGAGGATTTATCAATTGTTAGAATCATATAATCAATAATTTTCAAAGAGAAAATGTTGATAACTGGATACTTGCCAAGCACCACTCTCTGGGTAGGAAGAAATTTGCAGATAATCTTTGAGGGGTGGAGTGCACATCTGCCTTTGCACTAAAGACAACTGGTGAATAACAATTCAATCCAGTATTTTTATTTTGCCATTAGTAAAAAAAAAAAAAATTTTGCTGAGGGTTAAATTCTGATTCTTGTCACACCATTGATGAGATTTCTCTAAGCTCTATTTGGATCAGGGGCTTATCACAAGAGTGAATTCCTTCTCAATCTGTAGTTTCCTGCAAACTGCCCAGATAAAAAGACTTTATTCATTTAATGTATATTCTTATACAGACATTGCAACCTGTAGCCAGAGAAGGAAAAGAGGAGGAAAACTTGACTTCAGATTAGACATAAGAAGAGTCAGTTTTGTGGCAGTGAAATAATCCTACTGAATGTAGAGGTATTGTTAATGCCTATGCAGCTTTGTTTCAACAGGAGAAGCAGCAGGAAAAGAGCAAAGGTAAGTTACACAGTAATATCTACTTCAAGTTCTGCAGTGGGTCATGGTACATTTGTCACTATTATCTCTATACTCAGAAGGCAAATGTCCTTAGCAGGGTCTGATACAAGTTTTGCTTCAATTGAACGACACCAGAAGCCTTATGTCTGCAAACCTGTGGTCAGAAGAGGAACCAACACTGGAAAAAGAATATTATTTTCCAAGTTCTTTACTAACTGTGCAGTGTAATCTGATCACAGAAGGATGAAAAAGTTTATATGATGTGTGAACATCAGAGGAAGACATAATTTGCATTGTGTAAGAGATGTTCCCTGACACTAAATAACTACATGTGGTTTTTTTCCCTGGGCACCACAAAGGGAGAGACATGACCATCTAAAAAGGAGGCTAAAAGGAATAATGAGGTCAGCCAAAATTCAATTCCCAGAAAAATACTGGAGTTATTTACAAGCAGCTACAATAAAAAAAGTGAGATAAATAATAGCTGACAATGGTTTGTTAAAAACAAATAGTAAAACAAATAGGACCAAAGCAACTAAATTTTTGGTGGGGAGTAAGCCATGTGAATAGGGAAAAACTCCCTAAAAGGTCCAGTTAAGGAAACAAAAACCAAAACACAAACAAAACAAAAAACAAACAAAACAAAACAGATAAATAAAAACACCAACTAAAAAAAAGACAACAAAAAAAACCTCACCAAAGAGTGGAGACACAACTGTTCAGAAAATTACTCAGGAAGTATTCGCTGGTTCTTCAGAGGGTCTTAAGGTGCTTTTCATCATTTTTATTTGTGAAGTGGAAAACTGTGCATGAATTAATATTATAGATGCACAAATGGAAGGCTGGAAGGAAGGAGAAGAACTGTGAAGGATCTCAACAAACTAAAGAAATTACCTAGAAATAAGATGGAATCAAATAACAAGATTTTGCAACTGCAACACAATTAAGGCAATAGTGCTTAACTGCACAAAGAAAAGACAAAATTAACTGGGGAGGGAAGAATTCTGCAGAAAAGATCTGGGGTTTGTTGTAGATCATAAGTTGGGTAAGAGTCGACAAGGACCTACTGTTAGGAAAAAGATAAATATTACAGTGGGATGGATAAAGGGAATTATTGTCTGGAGGACATATATTCCACTCTACTCAGCATTAATAAACCTCAGCTGGAGGTCTATGTTCAGTTTGAGGAAATGCATTTCAAGAAAGGTATAGACCAATGGAGAAGAGTTGGGTTTGAAGATCTTAAAATTGGGGATGTTTCACCTAGAGAAAAAAACACCTGAGGAACAAAATTAACAGTTCTGAAGTATTTTATAGAATACTAACTAAAAGGAATGGGATGATCTGTTTCCCATGTCCATGTAGGATGGGACAAGGAATAATGGGCTAAAAATGAAGAAAGAATTGAGCTAAACATTAGAAAAAATTCTTTCTAACTAACTCTAAGGGTAGTTAAGTACTGAACTGGAAGCTTTTAAGACTCATTTATGCAAACCACTGAGGCACCGGTATAAGAATGAGATTTTCACAGGTCCCTACAAGCCTTATTGTCTGTGACTGTGCTCATTTGGAAATGCCTGAGCTATTGAGATAATAGATATTATCAATACCTTGTAAAAAAATTCAAATATTTCATATTCAGATGAAAACGGTGTGTTCCAACATCTGGTTTTGTAATAGCTGCCATAATAAATTTCACCTACCGGTGAAGCGATCACGCACATTCCCTTTGCCATACAGAGCAGCATTTTTCAATATTATTTTCCAAGCCTTCATTTCTGGCTGTATCTTCTGAAAGGAGCTCACTTTCTAAAACCTGCAGATGCTTTCATTTTTCCGACAGTTTTGAAGAAACCCCGTTGAAACCCATTTAGTTTTAGTATGATAGAAAAATGTAGAGATCATTGCCTGCTACTTTAAGAAGGAAGTGGATAATTTTCTGAGGATAAATATACTGTAATACTGTACATATATAAATACATATATTTCATATTTACAGTAATATTGTATACCTACATATGCAATAATCCTACAGCAGGCAGTGAAGAGACTCCTTATATTTTATACTATCTGTGCCATCCCTTGCTAAGGCAAGCCTATCTTTTACAAAGCATTTTATAGCAGTTTTTAATGATTGCTGCATATAATGAATGGTTGCATATGGCTGGAGGGTAACATTAGCTCAACACACAGGGTGATGTGAGCAGCCCTTTCATGTTTTATGGGTTGCCTGTCATGCTGTTGCTCTTATACAGTTCTTTGAACACAGTATATAAAGTACATATGCCAAAAAGAAGCTATGTAGTCATTCCAAAAGAGCAAGAGGAAGGGCAGGAAGGAAATACCTGCCTGTTAGATATATCAGATGAGAATCACTTCATTAACAGTGTATTCAAAGGCTAAAGGGGAAGGATGTTTGCAGCCAGCTATCTATGAACTCTTGAAAAGCAACACACACAAAAGCACCAGCATAAGTGGAAGTGAGGATCCTCTCTGCCAGCACTCCTGGTCTTTCCTGTTACCCAGTTTCAAAAGGTGTGAATCAGTGTTCAAAATAAAATTTTGCTGAGGGTTATGATTCTGTCCAAAGCTAATCCTGATTTCTATCAGTGCAGAGGAACAATCTGGACATTCTTCTCTTCTAAGACTTGCAGACCTGCTGGTTGTCTATAATTATGTCTAGTATTATGAGATACTCAGAAATGTGAGACTGTAGGGTTGTATAAGCAGTTAATTTGTTTTATGTTTTACAATCTGCAGTGGAAGAAAAGGAGCACTAACAACACGAGAGACTTTTTCCTCTATGTGTCTGTATACACAGGTGCTGAGCCATCTCAGACCATTACAGCTGCTAAGACAGCCACCATCACTGCCACGGGAGTTCAAGGGAGCAAGGGGTGGTGAAATCCCTAGATACACCTCCCAGACTTGCCTTCCCTGCCCAGGCTGGCTGAAAATCATCTGACATCCTTGCCTTTGTCACCAGCTTAGCTGATGCACTTTGTCCAGGAGCTGCAGGTCCTTTCTGCTGTGACAGCAGTGTGGGATATTAACACAGCTATTGCCCAGCAGCAGTGTCAGCTCCTACCTCTCCCCTCACCACTGCCACTCTCTGTGGGTCCCATGCTTCACCCTCCCCATGGCACTACAACTGCCCCTAAAACTGGACTGGGGAACTCAGCTGGGTTAAAAATAAAACCTTTTCTTTTGTGGAGTTATTTTTAACTCGGATCAGTTCCCCGATGCGGGTCACCATGTAGCTGCACAAATAGTGGTGCCAAGATTTGCCAGCATATTTGCAGAGTGGAAAAAATTTGATAGAGGAGGGAAGGAGAGAGTTTGATTGTGGGGAGAGACTACTAAGAGCCTTCTGAGAGCTTTTGAGCAGACATGCTGTGTGTCCTCATCCAGAGTCTCCAGTGAGAATGAGGCCCGGAAGGCTTTGTGCTGCCTGGATGATGAAGACACCTGGACAATATCCGTGGTGCAGTGTTTTGTGTTGCAGTTGTGGTTTGGGAAAGGTGGATGGCAGGACCTTTAAGGCCATCAAGAATTTGGGCAAAGTACCTTTGTCACCAGCTTTATCAGCTGCTTTGTTCATGTGGTACATATGGGCTTCATAAAGAGCTGGTCCTATGCCAGTTTACAGTACGATTTTGTGAACTTTACAGAGCGTGTGTATAACTGATATCCTCTACAGTATCAAATATCACATGTTAGAAGCTGCAACTAGAGTTTAAATGTATAAGGTAACAGTTTGGATTAGGTGAAAATGGAATAGCCCTGCAGGTGGGTTAGGTATGAGCTGAGCACAGAAGAGCTTGCTCTTCAATTCCCCAGGCTGAAACAAGGCTGCCATGGGTAGGTGCCTGTGTAATCCAGAGCAGGGCATGTGAACTAGCCCACGTGGCAAGTGGAATATTCTGAGACTGTGCCAGTAGTAAATATGAACCAGGAAGTAGCATGCAAAGTAAATGAGGGAGATAGAAAGAAAAATCAGCTGCTTGTGCACCTGTGGGAGCTGCTAGATGTAAGTCAGGCCATCCAGGTTTGGTACAGCAGCAGGGAATTTCTGCCCAGGAGGGGAGGGTCCAAGGCACAGAGGCAACACCAGTGACCATTCCCAGATCAGCCTTCCATAAACCCTCAGAAGTCAGGGTGCTGCTGGGAGATGGAAGCCCCAGCTCTGACAGAAAAATACTTCAAGTCACCCAAGTAAACTGGAATAAGCAGTTGCCAAGATATCTAGTTTTTACACTTTGACTGGAATCGTATTTCACACGTGCCCTACCTGCTGCCTTTTGTTTCTGAGCTCATAACTAGAACTCTTGCTGTAATTCTTGCAGAATAAACCATTTCCTTCTTCAACCTTCTTCTTCACTAAGGTTGTTTGGTGTTGCAAAATGAGACAAAATAAAGATGCTGCTACAGAAGTACCAGAGTCAAATAAAGTGAGAGATAGCATCACCCCAAGGGGACTGCTTCTCAAGGTATGTTCAGGGCCAGGCACTTCCTACCACATGCTATGTTTTGGAAAGAAGTTCTTGCTGCCAAGTATGTCCTTTACCACCACCCCCCCCCCCCCATTTCTTTCTACTGCAGAAAAATGAAATACCAAACATAACTGCAGGCAAATCCCCAAACTTCCAATAGGCAAACACTGAAATATGTGATCTCAACAGAAATTGGAAATCAGAATGGTATTTGAGTGAGGTCATATTGGAAATTTGTCTTCTTGGAAGCGGTTCTGTGGCAGTATTGTAAAATAAACTTTGTAAGCTCCCCACCTTTCTGAAAGGTGGCTAGCAAGGGCACAGCAAAGAGATGCATTTTTCATTGATTGCAAATTTTGAAGTAAAGTTTTAAAAGTTTAAATTGTGTTGCCAAGTGCTCATAAGGAAGAGACATCTGAAGATTTAAATAGGACTTAGGTGTGTGGATTAAATAGGATTTAGAAAGTGTGCTCCAGACAGGTCTGGGAAGCCCATGGTTAAGCATGTCTCAAAATGCCACTGCTCAAGGGTACCAGAACGAGCCTTTAGCAAGGTCAGCTGTGTTCCTGACTTCTGTAGCTCCAGAAGCCACTCCAGCATATCAGGACACTGTGATCAGCACAGTGGGGACCATATTGCTAATCTCCCCATTTTGCAGAATACATGTGTTGTGTGGAGTGTTTTTTGCTCTGAATCAGGATGTTTGGGAGTTCAGATCAAATGTTCTTACTGAGAGAGTCAGCCAGCTAATCTCCATGCCAGGAAATGAAGCCATCTGATGTCCTGAGGTGAAGCTATAGGAGGCTGTATGAGTCCAGAACAACTTGAAATCTGTTTTATAAATAAATCCTCATTGGTTTGGAGTGTCTATTTTCTACCACAATCAGTATTACCTTCTTTTTATTTCCAGGCCTTATCAAGGGGACAAATGCAGAATCTGCTATTTCCAGGTATGATTTTACAGATTTTACGGATTTGTAAGCTGTTTGCAAAATGCTGTTTGCAAAAAATCTGAATGCTGTTTGCAAAAAATCTGAATCTGAAAGAGAGAGTGCAACACTTTGTACTGGCAAGCTGTAATTTGCTATTCTGCCTCTGAATCTTGTGCATTGCAATACTGCAAATAAAGATCCTGGAGACTGAGAGAAGCATGTACTGTTTGCTTGGCTCTATTGGCAGTGACATTAACCTCAAACAAATGAAAAGTTTCAGCTAAAGAAGTCTTTCAAAATTTTATTTGTGTCATCAGCACAATAGGTCCCTGTCCTCCAATCTTTTGGACAATGTGGGACGTCCAAAAGTAAAAATCCTCGTTTTATTTTGGTGATGTTCTGACAGGGGTATGGAGATAAGATGAGCATAGAACCTGCTGGCATAGACAACCTGTGCTTCCTTGTCACTGTCTAAAGGACTTTGATTCCCCACTGACTACTGAAGGCCCCAGATCTTAGTGTGAAGACATACAACATTATTAGATCAAGATTGCTTCTGGTGCCATAATGGGAAGAAGATGCATTTCCCTCTTCTCAGTCCTGTTGCTGGCTCCATCTTCCTTGTCCGCTTACCTTTGTGCCAGGTCTGGCATCCAGCAGGATCAGCCACAGATCTCAGCCCAAGACCCCAGGGGAGAATTAAAGCCACCAGAAAACTATGCATAGGTGTGTGCCAGCTTTGTGAGCTGAACTGGTCCAGCCCAGTGAGTTTCAGAGTAAGTCCTGACATTACACCAAGATGATTTAGATGTATAAGAGCAGTAAGGTCACAGGAAGCTTGAAAAACTTTGGAAGCATTTGGACAATTCAAAGTAGCAGGATGCAGTTCCCCCCCATCATGTGTAGCTGCTCAGAATCCAATAGGGAATTTTTGTGCTAAGAAGCAATTGCTCAGGGTAAAGATGCCAAGGAAAGATGCTGAATTCCCAAGCCCAAGTAGAAGGGCTCTGTATGCATGACTTGCACTGGCACAGAGACCAAAAGAGCTAAATTTGTTCAAAGCAGAGCATAAAGCAGGGACTTCTGGTGATATCAGAATCCTGACTCAGCAATTAAGAAGAGGTCCAACTAAGGGCCAAGGCAACAGCAAATGTTTTGCTGACTGGGCAGCCCCCACTACCCACCCTGCAGGCTGAGGGAAGAGGCATCTCAGCAATGAGGGGCACTGACAGCAAGATCAGGTCATCTCTGCCTCCCTCCATACACAGCTCATGGGGTTGTGTTCAAAGACTACATGAGTGACAGCAGCACCATTTTGGGGTCTCAACCACCTTTATCCAGAGAAATTGGGAGGATTTATAGACTATGCACTAAAAAGCCTGGAAAGGAAGACCTCTGTCTTTTTTGTCTTTGAAGTTTACACTCTTTCTTCCCCTTATCACTACAAGTCTCACCAGAGCAGAGAATGAATTCCACCATCAAAACATTAGACAGCTGTGTAAAATAAGAAGTATTTTTCCAAAGAGGAAGCTCAAATGTTTCTGCCCAAGGCAATTCAGGATCAAAAGAAGGACACATTGATTTCTCAAATAAAAGCATTTTCAAATGAGAGTCCCTTACTCTTTGGAGTTTTTCAGAAAATGATTTGCAGATGGCACATCTCTCCCCGGTGTGACTTTTTCCAGACACATGGAGCATTTAGCACATCCGCAGTTTGCAGGCAACGCAGCTCGAACATTTATGTGCCGGCTTAGTAAATGAACATATCACTGTGAGTGCCTCCTAGGTAAATAACAGAAGTTTCCTTATGAAATGATCAAAGGAAATGCTAACAAAACCCTTCCAAAGCACAATACAAAGTACCCGTTTATCAGCAATTATTTACACAAGAAGGTCCCGCAGAGCCCAGGGAGGCACACGGTGCCAGCTGTGACGCATGGCCGCCTGCACCTGGAGCTGAGGGCAAGGAGAGGAGCCAGCCTTTGGACACAAACCTGCAGCAATGGTATTGGTGTTGTTCTGGGAATGCAGCCCCATGGAAAAGTCTTTTTCAAGTGCACCAGTCTATATAGATCAATAGCAAAATGTGGAGAATTGGCAAAATATTCAAAGAAGCATGCCTTTAAAAAATACAGGCAAAATTTTTACATCCAAGCTATAGCTTCCAGATGTTTACTAGAACACCTAGAAATTATTACTAGGTGAAAATCATATTTCTTCACTTGGCTCCGTGTGCTGTCTTTGTCAGCTGTGTTCTCACCAAGAATTATGTTCATAACTTCTGCTCAGTTTAACCAGTGAAAGATACGCATGTGAAAAGATGAGATACATAATTCTTGAAGTTAACCATGACCAAATCCTCTCAAGTGTAAAGCTAAGTTTGTTTTAATAAGAATTGTTAAATGATAATGTTGTCTCAAAGACATATCTTTGCCTTAAAAATGACTTACAAAAAGGCGCTCCTAATTTTTTTATTATTTGTGCATGTCTATTAAATGGATACCAATAACACACACAGACACACACACACATGCAGTGTTTGGAGGAGTTCTGTAAATGACTGTGACATAAGGAGACATTTAACAGCAGCAAGTTGAAGATGGCATATCTTAAAAAGTGTCTCTTCACATTTTGGGATGCTGGTTCAGTACTAATGCAACAGGAGGTGGGGTGCCTGCTGAACCAGCAGCAAGATCTTCTCTGCACAGAAACTTGGGGTTTCACTGGGGAACTTCCCTCTTTGTGTTAACTTTCTGCAGTGCATTTCTCAGAAACAAGGTCACAGTCTCAAGGGCATCATGACATTTGTGTGTATGCTCCAGCAAGAACATATGCCGGTGCTTTTGGGAAAGGATGTGTTTTTCATTTCAGTGTGAAAGCCCTTATCAGTGTGCTAGCATGTGGGGAGGTTCAGGAGACTGTTTGGCAGGAGAATTATATAGCAAAACTTACACCACAGCCTCTCAAGAAGGGAAATCTATGACAGGTGGGTTAGGTACAAATATCTGAACAGTACATCACAAAATTATTAAGAAAACCCTAGCAGTGCTGTCTCAGCGCATGGAATTAGTAGGGACACAATTAAAAGCCCACTATTGTTAGCAGTAGAGTGCCAACTGAGTTTGTAAATTCTGAATCAGGACGACTTTTGGAATGAAAGAGGAGTTGTAGCTGGATAAGCCAGAAAAAAAAAAAAAGTGTTCACAGAAAATTCTTTTCAGCATCAGTAATGAATTTGTTGCCAGATATTATGTAGAACCAGATACAGACACTGCCTGTACATGAACAATTTAACCAAAAATTACAATATACACCCTTTCAGAAAATTATATGACAAAAATAAACATATCAGTAAGAATGTCTCTGAGCTCCACAATTTATCATGTTTCAAAGGAGTCTTAAACTAAGAAAATTTACAGCTGAAAATTTCATGGTTGTACTCTCATAGGCTTAGTATTAACCAAGAGTAACATAAGCTGTGTTATATCTGGAAAAATAGCTTTAAGTAGCAAAGTAAAATAATTATCAGGCTAGTTTCTCCACCATGTAAGGCAGTTGCAAAGATTTATAAACCAATCCTGCAGGCTGGTTTCTTTTAAATTTAAATGACAGCTACCAATGAAAGGGAAGTGTTTCAACAAAAGAGAAAGTAATTTGAGATTATATTTGAAAAAACAATTTGAAGTTTACAGAAAGAAGTAACTTAGAAAAATGACCTGGGGGTTGTAACTGTACACGATTGTTCTTATAGGAGCTTACAGTTGGGAAGTGTCTGGCCTAACCTGTTTCTCCTGAATGCAAATTCTTCACTGACACCTGGAACCGCGGCACCACATCCGTGCTGGAAGGGGATGGGCAGCAGCAACCTCAGAGCTGGCTTTGCATGCTGAAGGAACAGGAGTCTGGCAATTGTGTCAGCAGAGATAAAACCTCCAGTGGTCAAGTGCCCCTTTCATATCCAAGGTAGGGAGTAAAGTGCAGAGATCAGGAAAACCAGAAATTGTAGTTTCAGCACTGGAGTAACTCTACATCTGGGGAAATGGGCTGGTCTCTTGCCACTTTTGTCTCATTCTGTTGGGTTTGCTACTTCTATGGACAAAGTACAGTGAAAGGACAGGAAAGAGGAAGACAATATAACACTTTACCTTTTCTTCTTCTGTTGTTTGCTTAATCTTTTCTTATTTAACACATGAAGTGCATAAAAATGGTCCTTCTTGCTCCACTTTGAACCATCTTCTATTTCATCTGACAGGCATCTGGTTTCAGAAGAGTTTGTTCTTCCAATCCTACTCTTGAGACTGGTATGAGCTCACATACATAGTGTTACACTCCCAGTGTTTGCTTTGGAGAGTCAGCTCTGAAATGAAGAACGTCTTTGGACCTGCCTTCCTGATCTCTGTGTGAATCAGTGGGTGCTCCCCAATAAAGGTATGTTTGTTTGTCATTGCAAATGCAAACACCACAATTCAGGGACTCCTTGTTAGAAAGTCTATAGCCTCTGGGGATGTTTAGTTTACCATAATAAGTAAGATTTTTGCCTGACAATGCTGAAGTTAATTTTAGCCACTTGCTCTTTCCATAAAGCTACAGTTTACGTTCTAAATCATGGGCTCTGTCTCAGCAGTCTCAATGAAAATCAAGAAGTGTTTTATTTCTACAGTTGAAGTAAAATTTAACACAATAGAATTCCATACTGCAACTTTGTAGTCTATTATCATCTTTCTTACTCAGAGTGAAGTTAGACATTCCCAGCCTGTATTTATGATCAAGGATGCTTCAGAATAATGTATATAAATTGAGTTTTATTGATCATTGAACATCTGCTGGCACTTAAGTATGTGAAAACCTAAGCATGAACAAAAGCTTTGCAAGTTTGCATTTTTTGATGCTTATAAAATTATAATTTATAATCAAGTACACTATGTTATGTTTTCTTTATCACCTTCATAAAGATAAAGTAATGTAAGCAGGGGCTTGGATTACAAGACCATTACAAGATTGCAAAGACTTCGGTTTTTATGATTTATGGAAGAAAAATTCCATTATTTTTCCCTTAAATCTGACACAATTTAATAGCATTTTGCCTGCTGTGGTTGAGGGTCTGTGCCAAACTATGATTACCGCAAACAGAATTGGAAGTGCTATAAAATGATTTTTTTAAATTTTGCATCCATTGCCAAAGGTGGTGAGCAAATGTCTTTGTCCAACTTCCTGATCATACCATTTTCACCCATCCTTTCCAACACTGACTAATACGGAACACGTGCCAGTGCTGATGCAAACACTTCTGAAAGTGTGTGCACTTCACGCACAGCTCCTGTGGATGCTCAGATCATTCCATGTAAGTGTGGCTTGAGCCAGGAGTCAGGAAGGGGGGAAATGCCGTACTGGAGAGAAACAAAACAAAGGGGCACGCGAGCCTTACAGGTGTGGGTTCAAGAACAGCCCCTGCACATCAGGTGTGTGTCGGGAAATTACCCTCTTTGATGAAAATGTGGGTCATAGGAACTGAAAGCAGCTCAGAAGAAAGAGCCTTTGTCTCATTTCCCAGAGTTACCAAGCCTCTTTCACATGGCCCAACCTTTCCTCTTTATTTCCAAAGTCAAACATGAGCTAAACCAAACATGCCAGCAGCATGTCCAGGCATGGAAGCAGCAAAGATGGCCCCTCTTGAGTTCACAGACCTGCTGTTCTGCTTGCCTAAGTCTGACCAGGTCCAGGTTTTGGCAAGAGGACCCCCAAAGTTCCTGCTGAACCCAAGGTTTTCTGGGTAAGGATTACCTAGAAATTCAGAGCATGCTGCAAGGGGTGACTGCAAAGATAATATCACAGTTTCATAGGGGTTTTGAGGTACCTGAAATGAAGAAAGGACAGATTTATGTTCAAGAGAGATTTTGTAAGAAATGGTGGCCTATAATGAGTATCACACTCAGCTAGCTAAACCAGATTTTAAAACACTTGGATAAGATGATCTTTCACAGCTAATAATTGAAAATCATCCATCCTTAAATCTTAGAATGTAAAATAACTGAGGAAACCTACAACATGCCGTTGCCCATCTTTTTAATGAGAAAATCACCCTTTAATTGTCATTGTGACAATGCCAAGAAATTCCCAGGATAGAACCTCTCTCTTTCATGCCCCCACATGTGTCCAGTGCTGAATCACTATTGCTCAGGGAGTAAATGCTGCAGATCTAAACACAACAGACCAAGGCAAGGAGGTTAAACACAGCATCTTGACCCCTGTCCAGCCAAGGTTAGGGATTGTGCCACTGAGAGGTCTCACTAGAGGGCAGCCAATAAAACCTCTAGCAATAAAATTGCACGGACTGAATGTTGCTTTTTGGGGGCTTTTTTAGACCCTGGAGTGTGATGGGATAAAATTTGGCCCCTTGAAATTGCTGCCAGTATCTGTTTGTGCTGTGTTTGGGTTTTTTTTCTAAAAAAGAGAGTTGTAGAGGAGGATAAAGCAGTTGCTCACTGCTTTATCTCCATGGGACTCCTCAGGCCTGATGGATGTGGAACATCTTTGTGAAGCTTTGAAAATTCATGAAGGTGAGACAGCACTTGATGCAGAGCAGGGTGATTGTGGCTATCCTTGCCCTCTCTTCTTTCCCTTGACTCCTTAAGGGAAACATCACAACTTACAACAAAAACTACATAGTGTGATATTTAGTGCACTCTGAGTTGTTTGCCAAAAAATTGCTACTGAAGTAGTTATAGAGGTTCAAATGTACCATGCCATTTTTTATTTCATTTTTATTTTTTTATTTATTTTATTTTATTTTTTTTATTTGTAGTCCTAGTAATGAACTGCAATCCTCAGTGTCTCAATGTCCTCTCTCACCTCTGTTTTCATAAATGCTTCCCAGTACCTGTTCTGTCCTGTAACACCAAAAAAAAAAAAAAAAAGAAGAAGTATGCTATATACTTTCCAGAGAAATACAAGAACAAGATCTCAAGAGCTCCCAAGATAAACACATTCTCTGAATTCCATACATTCACCACGTAGTTTTTATTAGGCCAAATTTTTTTTACAAGATTTTGTGTGGTTCTGAGCTGAGATACATTTTCTATCCCTATAGAAACAACTTTGTTTACTTGATCATATTTTGCACTTCTATGGAAAAAAATAATTTTAAAAAAAGCACTTTTTCTCTAGTTTTCACGTACAAGGAACAATCACTATCAAAAATAGCCCTTTAAAGCATAAACTGTTTCAGAAATAAATACCACTTGATGTTAATAAAATGCATTCCTCTGGCTGTGACTACTAAGAATCCAAGAATTCCGTTCGATGCAGGAGTTCATATTTTAAATAATTCCCTTCCCTTAAGGTGACCAAATGTATATCAGAATCTACTGTAATGTCCTAAATCCCTGTTTTATGCTATGTACTCAAACTCCCCATTTTCTTCAAATAAAAAGATGGGAAAAAAATGCTAAGCTGCAGTTTGATAAATAAAGTTTCATCAGAAAAACCTTGTTGATGAAATTGAATTAATTGTCGAAGTTTCCATTTCCCATGAACACAGTAAACAGTATTTGGTTTACAATGCCAATTAATAAAGCTGAGCAAGCATTTACACACAAATCTGCTTTTCGTGGTTGTGTAACAGCTGCACTTAGGTTGAAATTTCACCAGATATATTAATTACCCAAACATAGTTAACATTTTTTGTTCATGAGTGTAGCAACTTGAGTCTTTGTTTCTTAATCAATTAGAATGCTCAGTTTTTGGTTGTGCATGTGTGTGTCGCACACACAATTCATTCAAAATTGATTTTGCCCGTGATTACAAGGGTCTTGTAACACTGGCTCTGCTCCCTGTTTGGCTGATCCTACCTCATCCATCAGGAGAATAGCCTGAAGATACTATCTATCAATCCAGTAGGTTGTGAAGTAGAAACAAATAATACATGATCAGAGATTTCATAAAATATTATATTGTTTTCCTCTTTCTCTGCATCCCAAAGACTTTTGCAAACCATCCCTCTTAGACCAGAAAATGGTAAGATATATTGGCTGGGAGGGGAGTTTAATTCAATTCTTACTCATTGCATTCACACAAAATAATTGAATGCACATGCAGCGTCTGGTTTTAAGGGCTCCAGTCAGGCCTTTATCTGATTCACCTAAAGGTCTCCTTGATAGTGAATTGGCAATGAATTTCAAAAGCCTCTCTGCTACCTCACACCAAGCAGTTTTCCATTCAGAGAGAGAGGCAGAGCTAAGATTGCTCATGGAATACTAGCGTGATACTTTGGGCACCTTTAAAAGATCTGGAAGAGCTGAGGTCAATAACATACGGATTTTTAACATGCGTTTGCAAATATTAAGGTTTTTTATCAGCTGCATTATCACGGGGCATATGGGAAACTCTACCATATGTTTAGTAGAAAGCAGAATGTAAAGAACTGCTGCTTTGCATTTGGCTGCTTTTGTTCTTTGAAAGGCAAGGGTAGTGCAGAGCCTACCAAAGTGTCTGCAGCTGTGGCTGTGGCAGCAGCCCGGCAGGGCAGCACTGAGGAGTGTAAAACCCCTGCCATCTGCCTGCCTCCATCCCTCAGCTGCACAGCCGTGCAGAGCTCATGGCTTGCTCTCAGGATTAGCCAGACCTACAGATTTGGGGATCTTTTTACAAATAATTATTGCCATAGTAACCTTGCACTCTGTGACCGTAGCAATAACAGTTGTAATTCATCATGTCCAGTTCCTCCTTCTCCCCTTTTCTTGACCTCACCTCGCTAAGGCATGAGAATCCTATGGGGAATGGCCAGTCCAGGCCAAGGGAATCCTCCTCAGTGTTCAAGGGCTGGAGTTAAAAATCAAACACAGTAGCCTTGACTACACAGCTCCACATCTGGAGACCCTGGTATGTGATCTCAGAGGAGGGGCCTTCCTGGCTTGTCTGCAGCTCCAGCTGACGCTGCCTCCCAGCTCCCCTGCAGGAGGAGGAATGGCTTTCTGCTAAGCGTGTCATTAACTGGGAACACACGCTCCCCTTTATCTGAACCATATGGATGCATTTCATATTCTTATTATTTTTCATAGGGCTGAGACCACCATAAGTGCTTGCTCTGCATCTTTGTGTGTTTTAGTTTCCTGAAGCAATTTTCTCTTATGTTGCAGTTAAGTACAGGCTCCACCAAACACAGTATTAATTACAGACGTGGGTTGCCTTATGCGGTATGATGTGTTCCCTCTGCACATTCACTTAAATGTCTGTTGTGAAACAGTCACACAGATACTGGCATTTTATCTATAAACTTCCTGAAATAGAAGCCTTTATAATTAAACATTGATTAAAGCTTAAATTCTGTGATGAAAATGCTCAGTTTTAGGAACAATGTTTTCCACACCCAGTAGGTGCTCCATTACATACTAGAGACTTGTTCATTTCATTGGGAGTACTCACAAGCTTGCACTAAAGTATTTTGCTATGTCACAGTAAGCACATAACTTCTTGAAGAGCTATGGTAGGTGGTTAAATCCCAGTGACAAGGGTCCATCATTATGTTTGTGGAGTAGCCTGCTACACAACAACATTGTCGCATCCAGTGACATTTGGATTGACACTACCAGCTCACTGGTGCAGAAACCTTAGAATCTCTGAAAATTTCTTATTTTAAGCAAGTTCACCTTCCTGTTGGCCTCAAACAAATAATACACAGATGAAAGGGTGTGCAATTTGTTACTCATTCGTTTATTGCAATGTTTCAAACCATTGTTTTCAATAGTGGTCTTTATAACTTTTCAAATATCTGTGCTCATCTGAATTGGGAAAGTGATGGAAGAGTGACAATGCAGAATAAACTCATCATAAGAGTAGTAATCAAACTCAAAAGCATAATGTTACTTTCAGGGGTGCCTAAGACCTTTCCTTTTTTCCAGCCTGCCACAATTACTCACTGATAATTAAGACAGAGTGTGTGTCAGTTGTTAATAATATTATTAACCAGTAATTCTTGAGCAGACAGTGAAGATGTAAGCTGGTGAAGAATTGAGTTAAGGGAGAACTAGAGGCAGTGCAATTCAGACTCCTGATCACTTCTCACCATGCTAAGTCAGGTACATTGCACATTGACTGCTCTCATCAGATTGATTTTTTCCCTCTGGTGGAATTAATGATACGAGATGCAAAGAAATAAAGAATTTGGCTCAAGAGACTTTTAAAAACCTGTCAGTCCAAAGCAATATGGGAGTCATCCTGTACTGTGACAACATCTTCACAGACCACTTAACTCTACTCTGACACAAACAGAGCTACTGTCACAAATGCTGTCTGTAACAAAACAGTTGTTTATCATCGAAACACATTTTAAAGCAATCCCAGATTATTGTTCACTTACTAGCATTAGATTATTGTCACTAGGTTACAGTGCTGTGAGTGTCTCAGATGCAGAACAGCAAGCAAAATCTATGGAGCTGCCTCCCTCAAGTGCCTAAAATAAGTACCAAGTGTGAAGGTTTCTGAGCTGTTCAGTGGAGATGGGAGGTGAAACGACACATTTAAGCTAGGGTCCTGCCCTTGCTCATCTTGATGGACAATTAAATCCATTAATTAAACACTGACTAGCCTTTTTACATCAGTGCCCTCATAGGCACATCCTGAACTGCTCTGTCCAAAAAGCAAGAGTGGGTGTGGATAGAGTTGAACATCAAAGTGGGAGCTGGCTTCTGCCAACGTGGATTTTAGACTTAAAAGAGTGATCTAGACACTGATGTAATGATGCTCCTCTCCACTGGTACAGTAATTGGAATTACAAAGCTGATGCCCCGGTCTGGCCACTCTTACACCAAGAGGAAAAGCAAGCCAGAATCTCCATGAATGCCAGGTACTACTAAAGCTGACCAGGCACCTGCAGTACCCAGCTCTGCCAAGCATAGAAATCATGCCCAAAAGGCCACTGTAATAAAACAGCAGCAGTGTGCAAGCTGCCTGCTGCCTGGACTTAGGGCTGTGCCAGCTGCTTCCCTCACCCACCTCTCACACCCCCTTCTTCCAAGGGACCCCCTTAGCCTCAGCAACCCCCTGCCAGTGATGGCCATGCTGAGGGGGAGTGTTTTCCAGGAGGTGGGGTTTTAAGCATATTTTTAAGACTTGTTTAGTTTTTCAAAGAGGATTGTAATAAAGGAACATAAACTGGAGCTGGGTTGTGCCTCCGGCCTCACAGCACTACAGGGCTCCCCTGAACGAGCCAGAGGGAGCAGCATGGTGAGAAGGGAAGTGTCAGTGACTGAAAATGGGACATGGATGTCACACTCCTCGTGGATGTCACACTTTCATTGTTTCACAGACAGGCAAGCCATCTGCAGGTGTGTCCCCACTAGAGATCACATACCCACCTGGTTTCCTGCTCCTGTGCCCCACCTGAAGAGCAAGAGAACACATTGCTAATGAAAACCATTTTCTAATGAAAACAGGTTTTCATTAGAAATCCTCCAGACTCCTTTGGAAGTCCCATCATTTTAAGCAAGTCTGCTGTGCTCATCAAGGTGCTGGCCTAGAGGACAGTGGCTGAGTGAGGTGACAAACATTTGCACAGCAGCAGGCACAGGTGACCGGGATGCAGGGACAGAATGCAGATGCAGAACACGTTGTTTGGTGTCCTTCTGCCCCATATAGGAGGTGTTGTAGCAGATCTAGGCAGTGTTTTCCCACTGGCAGCCTTTTACAGTGCAGTTTTTTTACTCAGGCAGCTGGCTTACCTACTCTTCTGCTGCCAGGCAAACACCTGGTTTTGTGAGGGCAAACTCCAGGAAAGCCAGGAGAATTACCTCATGATACAAGAGGGTAAAAAAAACAACACAACCACTGTTTGGCTATTTTACTGGTGCAACTTTGGTCACTGTAAGGTACATTAAGTCAGAACCACAAAAATAGATGCCAAAAAATAGTACCTTGGTACTGGGTATTAACTTGCACCTCTCATTTCTTATCAGGAAAAAATAGCTTGTGGCTCTGCCAAAAAACAAAGTACCCTTTAGGCAGTTTTAACCTCCCTCAGAAAAGCAGACAAACCAGCTTTGAGTGAAGCTAGGAATGCAACATAGCCCACAGCCACTGAAGCTGGAAGAGGTTTCAATGTTTTTGGTGCCTCTGCCATGCAGGAAGCAAAGCTTTGCATAACTGTACTTAACCCAAGTGTTTCAGGGTTATTTTTGTTTCCAGAATCAGCCCCTGAGATAAGAAGCCAACGTGCTCTGAAGCATGTAAGTGTATTTTAATGGTTGATTAAAACCTACCAGCATTCTAGTGACACCAGCTACTAAATAATTCAACAATTCACAAAACATTAAAATGGCCCTGAGAGTCAGGATGGGGGCAGGGGAGTGGGGAAGAGTACACTCAGTTTTTAATGTGTTCAAGGCAGACACCTGGAAGTGAGGTAGCAGAAGTCACAAATTTGGTGGTTGCTAATATAGAAAGCAGAGAAGCATACTTTTAAGAATTGTTTAGTTTTTCAAGGAGGATTGTAATAAAATGGAACACAAAATGGAACAAATACATATTTTTTGCAAGTAATTTGTCCTAGGGTTTTCCCACCTTATATACAGCAATAAAGCTGTCAGAATTTAACATAGTTCTTTTTGGAGCAGACAGACTTTTCAGGGTTTTGCTTTATATGTTTTAGTTTTGCTTACAAAACAATCTAAAGAAATTCACCAGCTGGAAGACCAAAACCTTTCAGCACAGGATACAGAAGGCTTCAGTGTTGCATTAGTATCATTACTATGGTTTAGAGAGTCAGAGGTTTGCCACTTCCGTTTTGCTCTTGCCTTTCTAGAGTTTAACAATGCTTTAAATTTTGCCTGAAGTTTGTTTTTTGTTTTCCATTGCATTAGAAACAAGAGTGGTGGGTCCAGTGAGGAGCTTGCAGCAGCCCTGGGCTGCTTCCCTTGTTTTGTGCGCACCACTTGCAGGCTCTCTAAGCCTCCCTGGAATGACACTGCTTGAACAGTACTACTCTTTTCTGTTCTGAACCATAAACAACACTCTGAAATTAACCTAAAATCTGTCTCTTTCCTCTTTTTATAGACTGGTTTAGCCATGCTGTTTTCTTCTAAATTTTTTCTTTATTTTAGTCACCTTTTATTTGAAGAAACAACTCCTGAATGTAGCCATGTTTTACTATCCAGTCTCTTCTGTTCAGTAGTGTTTTCCATGTATTTCCTGCAAAAGTAAAAGATTGCAGCATCCTAGTAGGATCCATAATAGCCATAAAACCCAAGGGGTAATTTTTTCCACAAAGCCACACTGATGTTAAGAAAATGTAAGGTCATAAGAGAGATTTCTGACATGATCTCTTTGATAAACTAAGATGTGATGTGTTCAAAGCCTAAAAAGTGTTTTTTGGACACAGCGATTTCCTGCTAGGGATATCCATGCCTGTTTCCCCTCCATGTACACGATTGTGTTGGCATATCCAGCATTCTGCAGAGTCTGAACCTGAAGTTTAGGGATTTATTCCAGGCTGGCAGAGAACAACAAAGCTTCCAAGGATACAGCCTACCTGAGGATCTTCTGAGTCTGTTGGTACCAAGTGATAAGAATCATAATATCCAAATTCAATGTCCAGCATTGCCATTGGGCTTGGAATTTCTGTGAACAGGTGAAAGATCCCCCATGCATGGGGGTAACACCATCTGAATGTGTCTCAGAAAGGTAGAATAGAGTGGGAAAGTATAAAATGTTTGACTATTCCTTCTCAGGCTGTAGAGAAATGGTAGTTTTACTAAAAACAAAGGAAAAATTAGGAAACTGGGGAGAAAGACTGATATGACATGACAAGACAAGAAAAAATATTAAGCAAAATGTAGCAATTGTAGCAAAATCATTACAGTACCTTAGCAGCTAAGCATGGGAGAATAAGATTAACCACAATGGACCGAGAGTGTTTTTTATTTCCTTACACCTACATATATATGTATTTATGAGTGCATAATCAGAGTACAAAAGAAGCAGAAAAAAATCCCCTTCTGAGCTGGCACCATTTTATATCCATTTTACCAGGGTCTGGATGACTCCACAGTTTTAGGAGCAAAAATTAGCTAGAGCAGAGTCTGAATGCAATGCAGTGATAGATAGGATGTATAAAGGTAGTTAGTGACACATACAGATCATGTGTGGTAAGAGTCCAGAGAGAAAAAGACAAAAAAAAAATAGGATACAAAAAAAGGTAGAAACTGGTAAAAAGGGGAAATAAATGAGGCCCAAGGAGTAATTTCCAGTAAAAAATTCAAGAAAACTGTGATCTTGTTGTTGACAATTTACAAACAAAGGAGGTGAAGACCTTAAATACATTATTCATTATCCACCAAGCTTTAATTAGAACACGCCCACATATGTGTGCAAGGGTTGAGAGAAGCTTTTTTAGCTAATATAAGCAGTTTTGATCTGCATCCTAAAATCCTGTAGTGGATTGCCTCAAGACTTGTCTCGAACTGGAACTTTCTTAGGATCTTTATCTCAACAAAGAGTTTGAGGGTATCCCCATGTGTCAAAAAGTGTGCAAATGAGAAGTGTTTCCTTAACAAAGAAATATGGCATCCCATAGATTGTATTGCTAATTGCAGCTGTGTATTTCTTGATGATTGATTATGACATCAAAATAATTTTCTAGATGCACACCTTAAAAAAAGAAAAATAATTTAAATCACACTTAAAGACTGCAGCCCTTCAGAGCCTGACAGAAGAAATGGATGCTTTGGGATGCATTCAGATAGCACTGATTCAGTATCATTGCATAAAATCCATCTGTCCATAGACTCTATAAGACAGGTTTATCATTCAAGTCCAGCAATTTGAATATCATCTTCAAAAAAACCACTGCTAGATCAATTCATAGTCCTATCTGGCAGCAGAGTTATTACAGAGTTAAAACAGACATTGAGTAAAAAAATGACCATGAGATTTGGTCCTCTATTTTGTTGATGCCTAGTCTTCTTTTTTTTTTTTTTTTTTTTTTTTTTACACAGAGTGAGGACATCTTTTTTGAGACCAGGAGTCTGATATTTCTCAGTATTATATCTGCATATGGACAACCACATGATCCACAAATATTCCAAAAAGATGTATTAAGCAGTGGTATTTACTTGATTAGTATAGGCAAGCAGAGTAGTTGCTGTGGTATTTTCAGGGTCCCCCGTCATTGGAAGCAATGAATGAATCTGACTCCATGTTCTTAGAAGACTAATTTATTACTTTATGATATTATATTAAAGAATACTATACTAAAACTATACTAAAGAATAGAGAAAGGATACTTAAAGAAGGCTAAAAGATAAAAATAAAAAACTCGTGACTCATTCCAGAGTCCTGACAGAGCTGGACTGTGATTGGTCATTAAGTCAAAACAATTCACATGTTGGATAAACAATTGCCAACCACATTCCAAAGCAGCAAAACACAGGAGAAGAAAATGAGATGATATTGTTTTCCTTTTTATCTGAGGCTTCTCAGCTTCCCAGGAGAGAAATCCTGGCGAAGGGATTTTTCAGAAAATATAACGGTGACAAGTCACAATCAGATTCTTATTTGCCCTCAAAAACATGCCTGAAATTCTTGAAGGAAAAACCACCAACAAAAAATTGATTCTATGCAAAAAATTGGATTATGACACTTAAACATCTCTTATGCTTGTGCCATGATCAGGAGTATGGATATGGTGGATAGTCATGAATTATCATGGTTTAACCGAAGCAGAGTGTGTGTCACAGCCTGATTCCTGTCAGGTGGGAGGTGCAGTGGCTCTGACCCAGGTGCAGCAGGACAGAGAAGTGCTTGCTCGAGAGCCAGGCTTCAACCTCACCCATTCACAAGGAGGTTTTTGGTGGTGGAGCACACAGCCAAAGGTGGCTGGGTCTGGTTGTAGAATTGTTCTTCTTGTGCTTTAAACTGTCTTAGTAAGCTCAAAAGGCCATTTGAGCTTGACCATTTTCATATTCGGTTCAAGCCATAAGGCTGCAGGTGAAAAGAAAGGATTTATGGCATTAGTAAAGGAAATATCAATGAAAAGCCTCCTGCAGGAGTAACACAACACTTTGAGAAGCTTTAGAAAGGGACTTTGGGCCTGTGACTTGTGTTTTCAGGATTTAGATAATTTTAAAATAAAATTAAAATATGGTTTTACCAAAGATTACCAAAGACAAATGTTGCAGTGCAATTTCCTGTTTCACCCATCCCAACCCCCTCAGGTGTGCCAACCTTTCCCCCTCCCCCTTTTGCCCTCCTGCCTAAGAGCTGTCCATCAATCTTAACATTCCAGCAGGGCATCGTGTGGTTGGCAGATGCCCCTCAGGTCCGGGCTCATTGGCCTGTCCAAGTGTCTGTATCCCTGGAGCCTTCCCCTCCTCACACCTGGTTGGCCCTCACCTGTCCCTCCCCTCCCCCTGTCCCCAGGGCTTAAAAGGACACGAGACCATGCAGCCAGGTCATCTGTCTGTGAGCTGTTACCATGTTCAGTGGTCTACCATGCTGTGATAGAACTCTACGACAGAACCCGCTCTTTTCTCTTCACTGCCACTTGAGCCTTTTCCACCAAAGGTAAACTGAGTTCCTACTTTGCCTGGATTTGTTCCGAGTGCCCAGCTGCAGCATCCAGCCAGCCAAAGGCATCTCTGGGGTGAAAAACGCCACAACTGTTGCCTTTGGTCCAGCAGCAAGGGCCAGAAGAAGCCAGGCACCCCACACCCGGAATCATCGGGACTAATATTCAATAGACAAAGATTTCAGGCGTGACAATCTCTGCACCTCCAGAGCTGGATCTGGTCAGGGCAGGCTGTGCCATGGTACAAGGAGAGTTAAGGAAATAGAAATTCTCCATGTAAGCAGGGGAGAGCAGCTCCACAGCTCTATTTTCTCTTAGATCCGATTGTGTGCATTCAGACCTTGCATTAAGAATAATCTCTATGCTTGCTTTTCCTGGACAATGAGAATGATCCTTAAAATCTGTAGCCTAAGGCTCTGCTGCCTTTGTTATGCAAGTGAGCTACCCCCGCCTTTTACTGTATAAGCCACAAAAAGATGAAGATATATACATTTTTTCCTTTCATTGCATACCCATATGTTTGTATAGTGATTACCTTTGCAGCTAACAGATGCTCTTATTTTAGGGTTCTTAAACAGAAACCCAAAATCATCTTGTATCTGCGTTTTTCTGATACAGACAGATGTGAAAGGGTTTGGGTTTTTTTTAAGTTACTGTTGGAGAAAGTTATTCTCTGCTTGCCTTCTACATTAACATTTTTTGAATAATTTATTCCCTTCTGGGTAACAGAAGCAGAGCATTTTCCTCTACCTGCTGATCACTTCTGAAGCAAGATGGAAGATCAGATGGACCAAAACTCCTTTTAGGATGGTATGACAAGGCATGATCCCTTAAATTATTTAATTCCTAGTAACAAATAACAGTCCTTCAGGCACGACATTTATTGAAATAAACCATTGTTTCATTTTGCCTTGTGGAGGAAGTACAGAAACCTCCTAAGAAGAAAAACCTAAGACATTGATAGAAGAAGATTTTGAAAGATATGCATAATAAGGATTACAGTAATTGACATGCCTCCTATTCTTAGATTTCTTTCAAGTCAGGGGTATGTTTAGTAGATTTGGCTCTTAAATGATAATATGTGTGAATTAGCTATTCATTCCAGTATCTAGATCTTTGCAAATCATAACATATCTATAGAAAGCAATCTTCTTTCATTTTCTAATTGCTGAGCTCCAGGGGCTGGGGTTTTTTTTTTGCTTCTGGAGATTACACTGGCAGATTTTAAATGGTGGTTTCAGACTACCCAATAGCAAAATTACAGTAGAAATTGCAGAATAGAATTTGAAAATATTTTCTAAACTTGGCTTGTATTCTCCTAGTTCTGCATTCCTGTACATGAAAATATCCCTTCGTAAGAGCATGGAAGGCAAGGTCTCTACCCCAAGAAGAAGACAATTTAATGCAAATACAGATTATAAGAACAGAAAGATCAACTGAAGAGATGGTGGCAGATAGTGCTGGGGGGCACACTGTGTGGAGTCTAAGTGGAAGGGAGACATCTGAAGTGAGTTTTGAAAGCAAAGAAGGAATTATCTTAATGAAGGAGTGGCTGATCCAAGTGCAAAATGTTCCTTGTGAGCATGTAGGACTCAAGGAGAGGAGGAAAGCTGAGAAAGCAGTAGGCAAGCATTAGGTAAGGGCTGTGCCTCATGCCTGTTCAAAGAGGTTTGCTTGTGTAATTTACACCAGTAAAAAGCATGTGATGGAAAAAGGAATTTTTTCTTCATGAATACATCTTGTGATGAACAAGGAGTTTTATACATATGTACATCTACACACTCATATCTGCACAACCTTTCTGCCAAAGAGAGATGACCAAGACAGCATGCAAACCTACCGCAGAGTTAAAGATGCTTCCTGCACAGACCTGGCCAAAATGATGCCAGAGGGCAGTAGAGAGGAGCAGAGACAGTGAGCAGACAGTCAGACCTCCCACTGCCTGAAAGACCTTTCCTTCCATGCAGAAATGCAGGCAAAGAATAAGGGTGCCCTGAAAAAACAGAATTTATTTGAATCCAACATATTAAAAAAAGGGAATCACGGATGTGGTGAAGTACATGGTCCTCAGAGGGGCAAGAGAGGATAGGAAGTAAGGTGGGAAGCTTGTGATCCAAACCCTCATATATATCAAGTTCAAACTGTCATGAGATGAATATGGGTTCTGATTATTTAATCTATGCTGAAAAAATATTCTGATTCTGAACAGTGCACAGGTCCAGGCAAAAAAAAAAAGAAAAAAGAGATGTATACCTTGAAAGAAGGCCATCAGTTCTTCCATTTGAAGAATGTTTGATGGCTTCAGCCCACGGTGTTTACAAGACAAGTGTGCTAACTTTCATACTGAGTCTGGTGCTTTGCCTAATTTTTTCCTTACAAAATTCATGTTTTTCAGGTCACCTCCTCCACCACCTTCTTTACAGTAAAAATAATGTAAACTACTTCACTTACCTCCTGCTGATGATTAGAATAGTGCTATTTATTTGAACCAAAAACCTCACAGGTTACTAACTAATAATACTGGTTAACATTGCAGCCAATGATTTTGTTGGACAATGGGTAGCACAGATTTGTATTGCCACTTTTATCTACCAGTACTGATCAAGAACTGCAGCAGTGAGAACAGCTCAGGAGTTAAGAGTATTGTAGAATTAGAAATCAGACCTAATATTTTGGACTAGACACTGTAGTGACCTAAATTCAAGAGCTAATCCCTGTCTCAAGTAGTTTGTACTATAGATGATACCATGACAGAGATTGTGAAATGGGAGATTATGACTCACCTTCATGAAGCCACTTCTCTTCACAAATTACTCTTTTTTGGAACACTGTCATAAAATAAGAGCTTTATTTATTTATACAGCTCCCAAAAGTATGTTAAATATTTGAGGGCAGAAACAGGCAGGATGCAGAAGAGAGACATTTTTTAATCTGACAGAATCAAGACTTTGCGCATGAACTGTTAATTTTTCTTTTTGTGTGTGTGTCTCTTATGGGGTTTTTTGTGCCTTTCTTACAGCACAGAACATTGTGTCTTATCTCTTTGTGATGAAGATTGGCAGGTAGTGCTTGATACTGTTTTAAAGGCACAGAGCATGATACATCATGTCTATTCAAACATATTAACACCTTCTTCCAGAGTCTTTTATTTAAGAGACATTCAACTCCACAGCATTCTCTTAAATGCAAGATAAAGCTAAGAAATTATATTCAAAAATCTTGCCCTGTAAAATTGTCCTCCAAAGCCTTTTTTTTTATTGGCAGACCATTGAGGAATTACCTTGACATGAATTTATTTACCTATTTGTAAATAAAAACAGAGAAACAGATATATTTAATTTTGAAATTGTATCACATGGTTCTACAATTAATTTGGTTCAACTGCTCTATGATTCCATTTGTTCCTATTAATGTAGAGCCATGCCAGAGCTTACAGAAAGTGAATCACTGACACTAAGACCTAGATGTTACACAGTGCAGTGTGTAATTTCCCTGTTTGTGCTGAATGTGAATTTTTGTGCTAGGAGGAACTTGAATAATGCCCCATACCTTCAAGCACAGGTGTATGTCAGTTTGAGTTGAACTATAATGTATGAAATCATTTGTATGTGTTACCATTTGTATGAATTTGACCCATTCACCTTTTACAAGCTCCAAAGACAGAAAAGCCAGATGGGCAGGGATGCTGGATGGGACGTGCCAGAGTGTAGAGGCAAGTGTGGATTTTTCCTCAAGACCCTGAGCCCCCTCCTGGTTGGTCCCTGTAGAAGTGCCCATACTCATGGCACAATCTTAACAGGGATGAGATTTCCAACTCCCTTCTAAGATCAAATGTCTTCACCTTGGTATCTTTATTTAGGCAGATTATAGAGACAGGTTAGGAAAACTGTGGACAGCAGAGGTTAAACTCTGTTCCAAAAAGTCATGCAGCTGCTGCTGAACCATGGGGATGCCTGACTGCCTACATCCACCCCTGGCAGTGCCTGTGGTCCGGCTTCCAGAGGTGCCCAGGCAGCACAAGCTGGAGCTCCAGCATCAGCTTGCAGGCTCACAGGCAGCCAAAATCCCCCAAGCCTGACCTACCTTGTCCATGTACACTGATACATAACAACAAGGCTGAGCTAGAGCTGTAGCTCTCATCCTTCTTTTGCATGCAGCCTAAATAACCTGGAGATTTCCCTTCTTGGCCCATAGGGTTTTGAATTCCTATCTTTTATGATATCAGGCTTCTGGCTGGGTTGAGAGGTTTGTTCAGCCTTTCTTTGAGTGAAGCTGTGCCAGAGGCAGCACAGCAGAGACAGCTCCCACAGTGGCCATGGATTTTCCATTGAATCAAAGTATGAATATAACCTACAGCCCAAACACAAAAATCCTCCCTTCCTGCTGAGCAGCCTCCCAACAGCTGACAGCACCTGGGTTCTCCACGCACATGAAGTTTCTCTCTGCTCCTGTGGTTGTCATGCAGTTGGTCTCTGAGAGAAAGGAGATGAAACCTCTTTCTGATGTGGAAAAAGGCCCCAAATTGTTCAGAGTCCCAAAGGCTGTTCAGAGGGAATGTTTTAACCAAGCAGACTCTTAAACAAAAGATAAACAGCTTCACTGTGCTTTTATTAAAAGAGAAGGGGGGAAGGGGGTGAAAGTGGAAAAGAAAACACAATCCTTACAGTTTCCCTAAAAATCATTCATTATGAGGATAGACTCTGTGTAGAAGATAGCAGGCTCAGAGTGCTGAGTGGGTGGCACTCAGTGCATGACACAGCTCTGAGATAGGCACTTAGGAAGTGACATCCCCGGGTTCAGCAGGATTCCTTGGAGGAGGGGAGAACAGGCAACACCCCTAACCTGGAGCGGACCTTGCTCTGAAGATTATGGTTTAAGTGAGCAAGAAAGGAAAGAAAAAAGAGGGTTTCATCCCTGGGGCATGGGGACAAGAGCAGCTGTGGGGTTTAGAGCCTTCTTGAGAAGAAGAGAGGAGGCTCCTCAGCATTTTGGGACAGGAGTTTGCATTTTGGATTTCCTCCTATGTGCAGAGAAGGTTCTGTATAAACACTGTGCTCTTTCTAGCAGGAAGTTTTGCTAGATTCCTGTGCTAAAGGCTGGCAGAATCTAGGACTGCAATTCCCAGCAGTCTCTGAGTTACTTTTTCCCCTCTGGCAGCTGGAGGAAAAGGAGAGGTTAAAGCACTCTGCTCGAGGAGCTGCCACCACTGATCCTTACCAGCATATCTACAGCAAAACAGGAATTTCCTCCCCCTCCTGAAACTTCCCCTATGCCTGTGCCCAAAACCACCGTTTTTATTCTGACTCCATCATTAAAAAGAAGTTATTACTGAAATTGAGAACATTTGCCCACACAAGTTCCCTCCATTCTGTCATGGTTTAACCCCAGCCCCATACTAGGTACTATGGAGAAAATTAACTCCATCCCAGCCAAACCCAGCACATTTCCTTAAAGGGAAAGACCAGCTCAAAACAGTAGCAGTGTAATGGATTTTTTCTTAAAATCTTGTCTGCAGAGAGAAACAAGAACTGACATCCCCAGAGTAGCATCTTTCAATGTGTAAGTATTGAATGTACTGAAACAATATGCAGGTGACGTGAGGGAATCACAAAGACTTTTTTTGCTTAATCACTTGGAGACCTCTGACAGTGAAAAAGAGCAACTCAAATGTGCCCTATTTGTTCTTGACAGCTGTTAGCAGTTGCAAAGCCACAGAAAATGTTAAAGTCACAGAAGAGGTAATGAAGGCACAAAGACCTCATGTGATTTCCTTCAAGGCTGCTGATGAAGCCAGCACTGTCCCATTAGATAGAGAGCAGCAATGTTCAGTGTATCTTGTTGGTACACACAGATGTGGTTCTGCTTATCAGGTACACTTAAAATGTGGTTCTGCTTATCAGGTACACTTAAAATCTACAAGGACCTGGCACTCTCCACAGGGACTTTGTATGGAAAGTTTGCAAGTTGTTCACTGCTAATTTGAAGACATGCATTCAAAATGTATGAGAATATAGTTAGAATGATATGGCTAAAAAAGAACAAGTCACTATTTAAAGCTGAATTAAAGTAGAGGCTTAGCAAATATCTTTATTTGCCCAACAGAAAAGTTGCTCTTTTCTGCCACTGGAAGGTGTCATGTCTTTGCTAAATACCAGATCTCACCAATCTCTTCTCCAATAATCATAACTCTAATCACTGTCACTAAAAGATGAGAGGTGACTTGTCTCCCAGTAAAAATAAGACATTGGGATATGACAAAAATATGACATAATAGTGTAAGGGCCTATATTGCTAAAAATTAATTCTTTTACAAAATACATTACAAGGTATCACAACCCACAGTGGTCAGTACAGAAGTGTCCTCATGGTTTGAATGTGGTGTGAGTTCTGCCACGTTTCAGGATTCCCCACATTGCTGTGCCACTGATGAACTCTGCCATGGCCCTGGGGTCTGCCAGCTCTCCTCAGGGGGGTGACCAAGCCAAGAGCTGGGGCTGCCCAGGGCTTTCCTGCTCCCAAGCCAGGGTGGTGACACAGCTCCTACCTGTGAGATCCTGGTGTGCTGCCCCTGGGATGTTCCCATGATGCTGGACCCAGGGGAGCACCCAGCCCCCATAGTGCCCTGGCAATTACTGCGTGTCACCTATGAAATTTTATTGTTCTATTTGGTTTTATAAACAATAAATAATTATATCTGGCAAAATAAATAAGCTTGGAGTGTTTTCCAATGCATTACCCTGACCTTTCTTGTGTGTGCCTGGGTCTGGGTCTGGGTTTGTGTCTGTGTGCTTGCTTGCTGAATTTTCTGAATTAGAGTGATTAAAAAAAATTGCAGTAATTTTTGGCTACTTGTGCCAATTAGTCTGTTTCTAGAAAATCCATGGTAATAAAAAAAAGGATGCATAAAGGCAATCTGGCTTTATCCTACCCAAGTGCACAGAATTGAAGGAGTAGAAGCAATGGTTGCCTCAGGATGCTCATGCTCAGCAGTGCTGATGTGGCTGGTGCAAGAGAGGCTGGGCAGCTGGGGATTTCCTCCTTCTCTCTTTGTCCCAGAACCTGCTAAGCCCAGGGATCTCCTAACCACTGCACTGGTACATTAAATCTTCTGCTGCCTTGGAAATCAAATGGGAAATAGAGCATCTTTACACCACTGCATAAGGCATCAATAAAGGTGTGGAAACAGGCAAGAGGGTGGATCAGAAGTATGGACTAGCTCAGCTGAAGGTTTTGACTGAGAAAGGTCTGTAACGTTCCTACAACACAGAATGTTTGCTTTGCTTTGTTACTGTTCCTCATAAGACAGATCATATGATATAATGAACACTTAATAAAATGACCAAACAACAGGTTAACCCAAGCAGCATGTGAGGATATTGTGGAGACCTCCATGTGAAGATATTGTGGAAACCTAAAGTGCAAACGATTTCAAAAGGCTATTGCATGAATTGAAACAGGGTCAGAGACAGCTGAGAAATATCATGTTCCAAAGGCAACCTCTGGCTAAGGAAGACCCTGCCCTCTGCATTGCCAGAAGCTGGAAGAGCTCAACACAGGAATGATCCTACCCTGATCCTCACACTCTTTCCATCAGTGCTGGGAACAAGTAGATGGAATGAGTGATCTTTATAGGCTGCAGCAATCCAAACACTAAATATCAATTCCACACAAACAACAAGTCCCCTTACTATTAAAAATAGCAGTGAAAATGTGAACATTTCTTTCTTCTCTCCAGGCTCTGGAGTGAAACTTCCTTGCAGAAGCTGCTGCAGGAAGCTTCATGTAAAGGCAAGCACTGTGCCACCCTGGTGACAGCTACAAGCAAAGCCTCTGACATCCATCGACCTTGGGAGTAATGCTGAAGATTTTCCGACCCTCCTCTGAGACATATGTTTCCTTTACTACCAAAGAACTCCTCCTTTTCCTTTTGTGTGTGAATTTTCATAGGAATTGTAAGTTGTTTCTTAGACAGATGGGATGCTTGAGTCAGTCCTTCCATTTTCTTTGAAAGGAAAATGGGATTTTTCCTTTTTGGGTTTTTCAGGAAGCAGGAGGAAGAATTTTGATGGCTCCTCTGTAAGATCTTCTGTTTTGCTGATTTAAAGGTTCAGAATCACATAATAAAAGACCAGCAAACCTACCCATTCTAAGCCAAGAAGTGCATTTCTGGCTCTAGTTGTGAGGACAGTAGTTTAGAATTTTTATTGCATTACAGAAATCTGCATAATACCATATACAAGTGCAGTTTATAAATAGACATGTTTGGGTGAGTGTCTTTACTCCTCATTTGTCCAGGGCATATGGACTAGTGTGATGATAAACGCAGTACATGCACATTCAGGATCTCTGGTTAGGCTAAATGTTTTCCTGATTCAGCATAGCATGCTTTAATAATATAATTCAATTTTTCCTCATTTTTAATGTTATTTCAGCCCATTAACATAATTTGGGGAGCTATTACAGTTGTTACAGCTGCTAGTTTTGCCCTTAATACTGATTTCACTTATGACCTCAGTCAGAACTAGATTTAAAGTTTGAGATGATGTAAGTGAATAAGGATTATTAGATTTATTCATACGGCAATTTAAATAAGAAACTGCCTGGCTTAGAATAAACTGTAAATGAAAAATGCATGTGATTTATAGACCTGTCCACTTTAAAGATTTATACACAGAGTGGGATGATTAAGTAAGAGACAGACCTGATTACATGAAATATGTAATTTTTGTAATGCAATATTGGAAGCAAGCTGCTAAACAGCAGCAGCATAACAATGATTGCCCCAACAGCTTTTATTACAATATTACTGTACAGCTGGTATGCAGTCATGTAAACACAAGCAGCAGGCTTATGACCATTTCTTTTCCTTGACAACTGGTAGATGTTATTATGTTCCTGTGAAAAGCATCTTCCCTTCTCAGAGGCTGCAGTACCAGAGACTGCAGGACTGGAGTGGGACTGGAGTTGCCTCCAGGCTTTGTCTGTCCCTCACATCTAAGAGCACCATTTTCCTGTGAGTCTCTGCTTCCCTACAAATGTGTGTACAAGCACTCCCAAGGTCACAATTAAACTCTTGGTTGAACTCTTCTGTATCAGAAATAGGTAGAGATTTCTGAGGCTTGGCAGAAGCAGTTGTGCCTCTCCATCAGAACCTGAGAAGGTCCAGATGCATCATCACAGAAACAACAGGACTGGAAAAAATCCTATCATTTTTCTACTACTTAGCAGAAAGAAAAAGCTCTTTGCTCTCCATCAAGCTTGAGAGGCAAAAAACTAAATGCATTTCCTTTAATGGGTTTTAAGGGTGAAAGAAGGTGTTGTGATTATTTAACTTTTCTACCACAATATAAAGCAAGCTGTGGACCTCCATTCAGCAATTCCAGCTGTCTGCCCCTTTTGCTGAGAACTTGGAGAAGCCCTCAGTCTCACCACTGATGCAGTAAAAGGCCTTAATAAATAACACCAGTGAGATCTAAGCATTGCAACAACCTGTTGTGCCTCCTAAGGCACTATCTTTGCACACAAGAATAAAAGAACAGTACAATCTGGGGTTATTGTGGCATTTTTGAGTGTTTGCATATTTTCTCCATGTGGAGAATTGAAGACTACATGGGAAAAATGGATACATTGTGTACAGAGATATTAGGCTATGCCATTCTATATGAATTAAGACACTTTTTAGGAGAAAGCTTAATAAGTGTGTTTCAAACCAGGGGGTCTTCCATAACATAATTTGCAAAGAGCGAATCGACCCAGAAAATTTTAATCTAAATCCCAATCTGATTTGTATAAAGTAATTTAATTTCCTCTCTAGTAGTTATATGGATTTTATCAATTATACCAATTAAATTGTCAAGCAGATTTATTGACCAGTCATCTACAAGACACTTTCTTTGATGTACTATTCTGGTGTCATCAACTGGTCATGAAAGTCTAGCCTCAGTATTTTGGTGTCATTATGTGCAGGTCAAAAGAGAAGGTTCTATTAAATGAGTGTTGTGAACCAAATATTGAAATGAGGATGGAAAGCTCCTAGTTTTGAATTTCAGACACAAAATTACAGATGCAATCTGTTTAGATGCTTAGCCATCCCACATGGATTCCACACATTTGATTTCTGACCTCTGAGCTGCACCTCAGTTAGAGATCTCATTGCTAATAGCTATTATCTACATGTAATAATTCTTGCTAAAAATGCATACCCAGTAAATTTCAAATATAAAAACTGAGGCATAAAAGTAAGGATTTGGTTTGAACTTGACAAGTCATGCTTTTCAGTATGTTGCATTTTCTCTATCGCCTGAGTTCTACACAAAGGGCAAAACTTTGTTCCTATCCACCCTGAAAAATTTTTTTAATTAAAATAAATTTTACTTTGTCAGAACAGATTAGTAGAATAAGACATCTTGCTTCCATTGAGTGAGTCACAGTGCAACTTCTTTGTGACCTTTTCCTAACTTTCTTCTACAAGTTTGCCAAATGAGAATACTACTAGAAAAAGAATCAAGAATTTACAGATCATTGTTGTCAAGGCAAAACCAGAATTTGTAGTTGATAATCAAGGGAGGTTGCTGTGGAGCATATTCAAAAGTCTAAAGACAAAAGTGAATGCAAGTAATGAACCTGACACCCTCTGGAGTGCTTTGCTGTCTAATTGATCACAAGACTTGGCACACAGACTTCCCTCCCATTAGGGGTTCAGAGAATATACACCATAATCTGCAGCATGTTTGGTCTCCTACAATATTCTTCTAGAACTAAGGGGTTTTTTTTAGAAACTAGACACCCAGCATGAGTAAGAGAAGGCAGACTTGCCCTCCACCAATGAAACTAAGTCCTATGGTATCAGTTGTAGGGAACCACAAATCTGGTGGTTGGTATTATGTCTTATTATAACTAAACTTAAGCTTTCACTTTTCACTGTTGGCATAGAAGTCCAAATTTTGGTTCATGTCACTGCTTGAATTCTAGTCTTAAAATATTTGGAGAAGCTTGCAAAAACCAATAGATAGTGTGAGATAGCAAACAGAGCTAGTATGTGAAAGACACGTATTTTTTGGAGAGAAAATAACTTGTTGAAGCATTGAAGAGCAACCATGACTATTCCAGAAACACTTGGCTGCATGCCTAATCTCAGGGGGGGTTTTTTGTTAAGCCTGACTATTAATGCATACTTTAGCCAACAGCTCTGTATCACTCTAGTGAATGATTTAATGAAAGATATTTCATTATGAATATAAAAGAAAAATACCAGCTATGTCAGTGCCTAGCTCAGCCTTGAGGAGTAACCTTCAGCGAAGGTTCTTCACACACCTCCAGGGAGGTATGCTAGATGTCCTCGCCATGAAAATGTGGGACTGGCCTCTAACAGAATAAAGTGTTTGACTGTCAGTCACATGCATTATTAGATTATGTGTTGTCAGGTTTACTCAGCAAAATATGCTTTGTTGCTGGAAAGGTGTTATGAGCTCTTTGGTTTCTTCTGCTTGACACTTCTGGCTCTCACTTCCGTATCAGTGCCTGCACAGCCTTGCTGATGCCAGCCTCAGTCAGGAAGCACCTGGCTTTCATATCCTCTACAAACAGCAGACCCTTTGCTCAACCTTATCAGTGATCAGCAGACCCTCCTTGCTCAATCCATCACTGATAAGCTGTAAATGTGACAAAGTTCAAGCTGCTGTATCCCTGCTTAGGCAGAGCACCTTGCTATAGAACCTTAGGGAACTATTTTCTGCTACAGCAATTTAATAGTTTGGGTTTGATTTCTCGTCTCCCATGCTTATCCTAGCTGTAATTACCCAGGACTGTGATTTAAGGAGACAGTATCCCATTCCTTATTATTATTTTAAATAATACATAAAAATGTTTAATTTAAAATGTACATACTGGTATCATCTGAGCAACTCCAGGAGCAGGTATGGCACAAAAGAAAGAATCATTATTAAATGAGCTCATTCATCAGGCAGGTCAGCATCTGACACCACAGGGGGAGGAAAACAAGTCCTTGTAAGACCCTACTCCAGAAAAAGTCTGATGGAACTCATTTGGTCCTGAACAAAGTGATGGGAAAGATATGAGTTGGCAGCAATTCCCATCTCCTTCTCTGGCAGCTCCTTTTGGGCACTAACATTGGTGATGCTGCTCTGTGAGCTGTGCAGCCAGCAGCACCTCGGTGGTTACCCAGCAGGTGGCTGTACTCCCTGCACCAACTCACAAACCCATAAGGTTTCCATTCTTTTTCCATTGCCTTCTGTGAAGAGCTGTGCCATTGGTGAATTTAAAATCATTCCCCACCAGGTGACCAAATAAAAGCTCTGTGTTTGAAATGATGTGAAGTTTTCACTAACATTTCTTTATTTAAAGAAGGCAAACGATTTTTAGAGTGCTTGAGAAAGTGGTGGTTCTAATTTGATTGTGGGATTTAAAGTCAGTTTTATACTTAGGGTACATATTAATTCTATCTATTCTATTAATTCAATTTATCCTATTCTATTAATTATGTGCATTCCATACACACCAAGACAGAAGAGAGTGGTTCAGCCAACACAGAATTTGCACATAAATACAGGCAGCAGTTTCCACACTAGCAGGACTCATCACTAACAGAACATTTGTTCTTTGTTAGTTCTTCAAATATTATTTTTATTGCTATTGTTATCACCTCTGTTGGCATTTTTAGTAACAGCAACCATATTAAAGAACTTAAAATAAATATAAGCTGCAGGATCCCAGCAGATAAAAGAGATTTCAGCTTTTTATTTAGGCATGCATAACTGGTGCCTTCCAACATGCTCCTCACTTGGAGAACTGCTGCAAAAGATGTTTTGCAAAAGATTTTCAATCTGACAATAATGAACCATTTTGTGTACCTCATCCCAACTGTAAAGGATGCCATGGGAGAACACAAGCAGGTGCCTGAAAGAGACCTATACTGTAATTTAAAAAAAAAAACAAACAAAACAAAACAACAACAACAAAAATTACACATGGCTGAGGGAAAAAAAAAAAACAGAGAAAAAAAGAGATGCTACTCAAAAGGTAACCACAGTGTTAGCCATGCCTCTGTTTGCAAGCAGCTTCTAAGAAAAAACTGATTATGAGACACATCTAGCTTCAACATGCATTTGTCTAACCAAGGTGAAGATGCAGCCTTTATAAAAGTAGAAGCTGTTGTAGAAACATAAATAATATGACAATTTCTACCTTCTTCATCCTTTCTCTGAAAGCATCTCCAAGCCAAACAAGCTATATACAGTGCATTGTTGACACAAAGCAATCCAATAGGAGAGAATCATAGAATCATACATATTTAAGATATCTAAAAGGAAAAGACAGCAGAAAGAGATTAAAGAATATTTAAATGTTTTGAAGATAGAGTTACAAAATATGTAAGCACCAATAGGCACTGAAGTGAGTTTCAAAATTGCTCAGGCAATTATCAATAGCATAAAGGCAGCTTGACTAAGAAAACTCAGAGCTGAAATATTTTCTTCCAGGCATAACAAAATATTATGTTATTGACAGGTATGGATCCCAAAATCTTCCTAAATCCTAAGAATAAATCTTTTGACCTGCTGTAGGCCTCAGCAAAAGAGAAATTCCCATGTTCCTGTTGAAATCTCCAGTCTAACAATCTCCTAAAATTGCTAAGTCTTTTAAGACTGAGGTAAACTGCAGAGCTACTTCTCTGAACTCTTTATGTTCCAGCAAATCCCCATGAGTCAAAACATGTTTGGCATTTAGCCATGAACTCCATTCCTGGCTGGATGCTATCTTTCCAAATGCTATGGCTGCAAAATGCAATGCAATCTCCCCTTTCACCTTGCACTATCTTTCCTTTCTACCCCAAGTTACCACAGTCTCAGTGACAAATTGTTCCTGGCATACAACTGCATCAATTAGTAAAAAGAAATCAAATATAAAAACATCTTGAAAGCACCAAGTGTTCTGTCCCTACTGTTTTTCTCTACTTTTGTAGTTAGTGGCCAAAAGTAGAACAGTGCTTCAGGCTCTCAAGAGTTAAGGCATTGACTGCCTCCAAAAATCAGGGCCTCTTATCATACCATATATCCTTGGATTCCACGGATGCTGCTACTATGGAAGTGACAGCTTCAGCTGGAAATGAAATGCAAATGTAGCTCTTTCTACTGACAACTGCTACCCAAGTCTAGTACATGATGACTTCTGTCCTCTTCCTAAACAAAACCAACACATTTCTGCCACATATTTAAAATTATTTTATTTTCTGTGTTTTAGTATATTTTGTTCTGTTTGAGATTGTTTAAAGGATTTCCTTCTTGGATTTTTTTTTATTCCATCTTCTATTCCTTAGCTTTCAGCTAGTGTCCCTACTGGTTTTTGTTATTGTCTTTTGGCTTTTGGTGTTTGGTTCTTTTTTTAATATGGATCAATCACTTCTTACTTATCATTCTCTCCAGGAAGAAGCCAAGTGTTCCTCAGGTTACAACTGTTATTTCCACTAGTCTTGTACTCCAAATGTGTTTCTGTACATGAGTGCTGTCTTCTCCTCTGGCACATGCCATTGTGATTGTGTTGGTAGGAGGAATTCCTGCTGAGCTGTGGCCTCAGCTGCTCCCCAACTACTGTCTGATGAAGGAATAAAGCATTAAGGCACAGATGCACAAAAAGCCCATCTATACAGGGCTGCCACCAACTCTTCAGGTGTTGAGATCAACTGATGTAACAAAGAGGACCAGAGAGTGAATTTCCTAGAGCTAAGGCTACTGGGACAGGACAAATGGGCTCCCTTGTGGAGGATGGAGAGGGAACTGGATCATACCCAGGCACACCTTAAAAAAGGCAATGTTGAAGGTTGGATGTCTGCTGTGTTTTGAACTGTCTGTCAGCGAGGAAAAATGATACCTCCCATGGTTTTGAAAGGAATTGACATTCATTTTATGTTCTCCAGATGGTACAAAGGTAAAACACTGAGTAGGTGGATGGTATGGGTCAAAAGAGAAAACCAGGACCCATCTCTTCCTGTGGGAGACTGCTGTGCCTAGGCAGAGTGCCAGCATGGGGGGCAGCTTGGGTTAGCATTTGGAGAAGGAGACTTGGCAGCTTGAATCTAGGGGATGGGTTGTGAAAAGAAAGTGATTTTCAGCTTCATACTTAACTAGCTAAATCTGTGAATGAGTGGCTCAATGTCCAGGGGACAAAGCTTTTTACTTTTTACTCTTTCAATATCTAGAACTTAAGGGTCTTCCTGTGTTGAGGCATAACTGACCTCCCACTCCTGAGGATAGATAGATTAGATAGATAGATAGATAGATAGATAGATAGATAGATAGATAGATAGACAGACAGATTTAGATCTGTATCTGCTTATATCCCTTGCAAGGAGGTATAACAGAGACAAGACATGAAAGCATGTGTGCATTACAGACCAGCTTAGAAGGACTTCATAAGCCACTCTCCCATGATCTGTGTCCAGCTCTATAAGCCATGGCCTCAGCAGCACTAATGCAGCTATTTCAGAGCCCTTCCAAAGGATTTGTAGTAAGAGCATAGCAAGATACATGATCCAGCCTGGTATTTATACACTGATTTCACTGGCATTGTATTTGTGCATCTGACATAAAAGAGAGCTGGTTTGAGTGTGTGAAAGTGATAAAATGTGATGTGTAGAAAATGGGTTCCAGGTCCATGCTCAGCTTGTGCCTTTTGACTCAGAAAAAGCCAGACCTGGCCACTGAAGATTCATTTGCTATTTTTTCTTACTGCCCATACAAACACCTGTGATGAATTATTTTTTTGCAAAGCACAGAGCAAAAATTTGACCAAAATTAACAAAGGGTTTTTTTTCTACTTGTTTTATAGCTAACACTGTTAGGTAATAACATAAAACTGATAACTGAAACCACTTATGCATAGATTGTGAGAGAATTGTTAAACCCAATACCAGTTGTAGAATCTCCTGTGACACAAAAGGTATAAAAGTGAAACTAGAACAGGAGCATCTGTTAAGGAAATAATAAAACTGCTGCTACTTGGTCACACTCAGGGTGACAAACTTAATGTTATGGTAAGAAATCAGTCAGAAAATAAAGTAGGAAATTTTTAACAGTCTAAAGCCAGACAACAAATTCTTGACATTTTTATGTTTCGGACTGACAGTACCTGCCTGCTCTAGTGGTCCAAACTTAACACTTGCATTAGCTGCCAGAAGGATTTCCACTCCATCACTTGCCTTCTGCTGCAGATGCTCTGATGGTGAAGAGCCTGTTCCTCCTTTTCAACACTGGCATGAAGCACAAAGGCATGATGGGGACCAGTTTAGAACAGCAGAATCAACACTCAAGCAGTTGAGCAACATACTTGTTAAAGCTGATGTTAATGCTTCCCTGAGAGAAGATTATCTAAATAGGTTACCTTGATTAAAAGCATGTTTCACAAGAAGTCAGTTTACAAATTGAAAGAATCCAGAATTATGCATGAAATGTCATACTCAAGCTGATGTGTTATTGAATTAAATAAACTGTTATCAGAGTTTAGCAAAAGGAAAAAAAAAACCCAAACAGTTATTTAGATTCACTGAATGTTAGCCTGAGTACTTGAAACTACTGAAAGATTTCTCTGGAATTAATGACGACAGACGCCCTTAGGAAGCTGTAAACAGCTGGGATGTAATCACCTGCAGCTCCCTACATGAACATAGATACACTCTTTGCTCTCTAGGAATTCATACCAGGAGTCTTGAAAACCATTGTGGCACTCACCTGGGCTATGTGTCCAGCCTTCCTGTATGCAGAGACAAGTGTAGGGGACCACATGCCAAAGGGACCAACTTCTATTTCCATTTGAGTCACTTGTGAGAAACACTAAGTTACTACATTGCAAACTGAGGCAAAGAAGGAGAAGGCAGGCAGGAGGGCCAACCATGTCCTGGCTGGCACATCAGGCACAGCATCACCAGCTGGACAAGGGAGGGGGTTGTCCCCCTCTGCTCCGCTCTGGGGTGACTTCACCTTGAGTGCTGGGGCCAGTTTTCAGCACAACATCATAAAAAACCCATTATGTTATCAGGGAGTGACCAAAGGAGGGCCAGGAGGATGGTGAAGGGTCTGGAGGGGAAGCCTTATGAGGGAGGTCACTTGGTTTGTTCAAAAAGAAGAGACTGAGGGGAGACCTCACTGTGGTCTTCAACATCCTCACAAGGGGAAGCAGAGGAACAGACACTGATCTCTTCACTCTCGTGACCAGGAACAGGATTCAAGGAAATTACATGAAGCTGAGCCAGGGGAGGTTTAGGTTGGATACCAGGTAAAAGCTTTTCACCCAGAGGGGACTGGACACTGGAATAAGCTCCCCAGAGAAATGGTCATAGCACTGAGCCCATCTGAGTTCAAGAAGCTTTTGGACAGCACTCTCAGACACGTGGTGTGACTCTTGGGGTGTCCTGTGCAGGACCAGGGCTGGACTCGATGATCCTGACGGGTCTCTTCCAACTCAGCGTTTTCTATGATTCTATGATTGTTCACAGGCTCAGATCAAGCTTTTAGTCAGACACAGGGAAGCCAATTGTCTCTTTTCCCTCAGCAAGGAGCTGCCAGAGCAGGCCAAACTGGTGTAAGTTGTTACATCTGCTGTTGTGCTGAACCCGACTAAGAGGTTTGGGGAAGTATCTTGTTCAAGGGGTTCATTCTAGAAGGACTGTTCATGCTATGACATTGCAATGGTCTTTGCAATTGATTTCTTAGTAAAGATGCACAGAAAGGGTACTTTGCAGCTCAGGAGGAAGGGCTGATTGTCTATGTAGACGGTGTCTGATGTGCAAAATAGTCACAGCATTTTTTGGGAGAGGGAACACAAGAACTCTCTGACACCAATGCCTTCTCTGCAAGACAGTGCTAACTGAGCACACACTTGTTCATCACTATTCCAGGGCAGGATTTTAAAGTTCTGAATACTGGGAGCCAGAGACCTGAACAGAATCCCTAAATCTGCCACCATGGAATGTCCTCTGAGTGAAGGTTATCCCCAGTTTAAGGCATCTGGGCCAGCCTCAGGTTTCAGTGCCTCTCTAGTGGCTTGTGTGTGTTGCTGAGAGTCTTAAGGACCGTGATTTAAAAGTCAGTTGAGATGAAAACCTAGCAGCCAAAAGCAACTCTAACAGTTCAGAGCTGCTATTAAACATTTTGAACACAACTTGTTGAAGACTAAACGATTGAACAAGCCTGTTTCATGGATATCCCTGCAGTGGCCTACAGTGGCCACAAAGAGGCTCTTGTCTCCCTTGGGGAGTGGGATGTGCCAAGTTCATTCTCTGTCTCTTGCAAGAAATTCTACAGGCAAATGGAAATTCTTCAATTGCCATATATTTTCTTATCATCAGAACACTTGATCTACAAACATAAAAATTATGTGCAGAGATTTTGACCATGCTGAAAAAATACCCCCAAAAATAAAAGTTTTAACATCAATGCACAATGTGGAATATAAAGGCTTGTGGTGGCTGTCTTGGCTTTTATGCAATGAATCATGATTGTAAATATATTTACCTTAGCACACATATAATTTATTTTTCCCATAGGAAAATTAACGTTACTTCCACTTAAAAGTCAGAGATCTCACTCAGGCATAAAACCAAACCAAACCAAACCAAAAGGGAAATTTTAAAAAAACTAAAAAAAAACCCAAAACAAACAAAAAAACCTAAAAACAAACCAAACCAAACAAACAAAAAACCACCAACAATAAAAAAGCCCCCCTTAAAAATGGCAATGGAAGACTGTATCCTATTCCAGTACTCTAGATTTTTTTTAAAGAAAAGTGTTACTTCGTTAGAATTCAAGAAACAAGTGTTGCAATAAAACGTTAGGGACACTGTAATACACTCATTGCGTGGTATCACACTGGACCCCGCAGAAAAAGGGAAATGTCGTCTGTGATAACAGCGGAATTGAGCAACTGCACCCGTTACACACAGAGTTATCACTGGAGAAGTGACACTTTCGGGGTCTGCCCGAACAGCCCAACGCCTTGCAAATGCCAAAACAAGTCTGAAACACTCAGATAAGTAGAAGTGATGAGAAGTGATAAGAGACCTTTTCAGAGGACAGAGACAACACAACTGGAAATGTATCTCTAGCATGTGAGAGAGTAAGTTCCTGTTGTGCTGAGTAGATGTGCCGAGGAAAATGCCGAGTTCAATAGGTGGGAAAGAAAAGGCACTGAAGAGATGCTTCAGCAGCAGGTTCATTGTAGTTAAAACCTGTATCTGCATCCTGTAACTTTACTTGGAGATTCTATTGACCGGGAGTTGTGGAGAATCCCTTAGCTTTTCATTTTTTTTTTTTTTTAATTTCCTCCCTGCTACTGCCCCTTGTAACTCATCTCCTTTATTTCCAGCTCGCTTCAGCAACCGCACGCTGTTCCTGCCCGCGGCACGCAGGAACCTCCAGCACACAGGCGGGATCCCGTGCCCGCGGTGTCCCCGTCCCCGTCCCCGTCCCGCCCCGGCGCCGCCTCCCGTCCGCGGGAAGGGCCGGTGCGGCGGCGCCGAGGGGAGCGGGGGGCGGGTTTGCGCTGCGGAGCCGCGGAGCTGGGGCTGCGCTCCGCGTCCCGCCGAGCCCACACGACCCCTGAGGGCCTGCGCCGGGCAGCCACGGGCCGAGCATGGGGCAGCGAGCCCCGGAGCCCGCGGGCCCGCTCCCGGCCCCGCCCGCCCCGCCCGGGTGGAGCCGGGCCCCGCCCCGCCGCGGGAGCAGCATGAGGCGGCGGCGGCGGCGGCCCCGGCCGAGGCGGCTGCCCCATGGCGGAGGTAAGTGAGGCGCGGGCGGTCCCGCAGCCGCCTCGGCCGAGCGGGGCGGTCCGGGGTGTCCGTGCGGGGGAGCGGTGGGGACGCGAAGGAGAACGCTTTTGTGAGCCAGGCACCGTCCCACAAAGAGAAAAAAAAAAAAAAAAAAAACGGGCAGGAGGGATACACACCTCCGGCGGTGTGCGGGGCTGGCCGTGCCCTGCCCGTGTCCCGGGCGGCGGGAGGCACAGCGCCGAGCGGCGGGGCCGGGCTGCCGCGCAGCCTCTGCTGGCGGAGCCTCCCGCACCGAGCGGGGCCAGCCCCGCAGAGCTGCCCTGCATCGGGCACAGCCCGGCCCCAGCGCCGCTGGCACCTGCCGGGCAGGGTTGTAAAGCCAGGACGGACAGTTCTGCTGGGCGTTTCCTCCGGCATCGCCTCTGTTTTCTTCACGCGGGCACACGGGCTTCTCAGGAATATCGCGTATCTGCAGAAACGCAGCTTCTCCAGGGTGTTTCACACGGTGCACCCCTCACCTGGGCGCAAGGCACCTGTGCGTAGTAATGCGGTAGCTACGTTTGTCAGGAACATTTCTTACGTGCAGGGGGTCTCACTGTGCCCGGGCAAACCTCGGGGCTCCTTTTATCTGCCCTCCGTTATCAGCGCGGCAGTTTCAAACTCGCTGTGAAGCAATAGGCAGCCGGCAGCGCTGACCAGGTTTCCCTGTTTATTCGCGCCTCGTCGTGCAGTCCCTGCCGCGCTTGTGTCGCCTTGTGCCCGCTGAGGCCCCGTCCTGCACAGAGCTGAAGAGTTGTGCACAGCTGCAGCTCCAAGATTAGCCAAGCCGCTCAGCTGCGGGGCTGGCTTTTCCCAGTTAAACCGCTGTTGGGAATAGAGTTTCATTGTTTCCTGCGTAGTTTATGGTCTGGGACTTTTGTGGTGCGCTTCGTGGATACAAAAGGTACAGGAATGCCAAGACGGTGGGCTTGTGACTCTGATGTTCAGTACATTTTGAAATACCAAGCTGAACTACCAACATTTTTCAAGCTGGTTTTGAACAATTGTGAATAGCTGGTTCTTATTGTGAATTAATGGACCAGCATCAACTGGTAATTGTTTAATTTGTCATACATGATAGATTTTATTTTTCTTTCTACATTTTTTTTCTTTTTCCCTATTTCCCCATGTGTTCACTTGGTTATTTTTGTAAAGTAGTTGCAAAACTAGTTTCAACACCCTGACTGTAAGAGATGACTTTTTATGTGGAGAGAAGATGATTCATTTCTTTGCTGAGTGTAGCTCTGGGCCTCTCTCTTTACCACAATGCATTTAAGTGAAATAATGATTGGAGCAAGATAATCAGTTCTTGAAATAAAGCGTAAAGGGACATCTGTCTAGAAACCCCCATGCCACTTCCACCAGATGTTTTTTGAAGCACACGGCAGGTCCAAAACATGAAACACAGATCAAGGTGACATTTGGTAGCTTTGTCTGAGTCTACTTATGTTGTCAAAACGTTATTGTAATAGTATAATGGATTCTAGAGTGGTTCAGCTGATTTGTAACTTTCAATTTGCCTTTTGTAAACATAGATTTGAGCTATTTTTAGCATTTCTCTTATCACACTAGATCAGGATGAGAAGTCTATGTAAACAGATGGAAGTATTGGTTTATTTTCTGCTCGGTATTGTGTGGCATCATGATAAGATTGCAGCTGGATTTAGCCATCCCTGGATTGATTTTATTAATTGGACTCCAGTCCCTGATGAGAACATTTCTGGCAACACAATGCAAGCTATTGGTCCTTGTCTTTTGAGATCTGGTGCTTAGAACTACTCTTGAAGACAATTGCAGATGAAAATTAATTCAGTGGCCAAAGCATGCTGTTGAGGCATACTAAACTTGCAGGGGTTTAAACTGTCCTGTGCTAAGATGAGGTGCAGTGTTAGAACAGCCTGAGCACTTTGGTTTTGACAAGGAGTAAAGTGGGTAGGGGGGTTCCTACACTCAGCTTGCTGCCCAGCAGTCTCAAATCAGCCCTAACCTTTGTATTCACTGCATTCCCAGAAAACTATTTCGTTCTGTTTGTTTCTGTAATCAAACATAGGCTTGCTGATGAAATGTAAACCCCACAATATTTTATTGCCTTAGTAATAAAAATAGCAAAATATACTTCCTCTGAAATACACCCTTAAATGGACAAAATAATAATATTAAGTCAGTTTTCTTAGATGGATATGTGTAACAGGACCAGGGGTAAAAGTGTTTGTACCACTACAGAGGCTACATTAAAAAAAGGTTTTTTGTTCCAAGTTCTGCACTGTGCATACTGCCCTGTCCTGCATCCCCTACAGCAGGTCAGAGCAGGGTTGGTAGGTGTGCCCTATGGCTTAGGGTATTAGTTTAATGCCCCTGCACTGTTCTGATCTGGGTCAGCTACAGTCAGCTTGTTGGTTTCGTTCTCAGGGATGTTTGAGACTAAGCTCCCTGAGAACCATGAGTTTAGAGGAAAAGAAATAAAAAAGCAATAAACATTTGCTTTGGGTAACTGGAAATACATTGATCATCTCATGCAAGGAAATGGATTCATTTCTATAGTAATGGAAGGTAGTGATTCTGGCCCTACCTCTTTGCAGAACACCTGAGTCCAAGAGTTTGGGCTCCAGTGGGCATGTTTGCTAAGGAAACAGATAAAAAGCCTGAGACAGAGGCAGGTATTGTAAGTTAAGAGGGGTGATTATTTCTCATGCTACTTTTATTTCCCAGTTCCAACAGTGTTTGTGCTGCACCTAGTCTTTCTCTTCACAGTTTGCTGGAAAAAAGAGATTGCAGTCCTGGTTGATATTGCTTGTGTTCTTTTTAAGAAAGGGTTTTTAATGGGAGCACCACTTTCTCCTTAATATTCAGCACCTGTTTGCATACTAACATCTCCTATTGAAAACAGGGTGCCTGACTTTTTTTGTTCTACTCAAACCTACTCATACACGTAAGTCACATTGAGTAGGCCACATTGAATTAGTCACACAGGTAAAGTTGGGCATATCTGTTTATTTTTCCCCAATGTGCTTGTAAAGTATTGTTGGATTGCTCAAGGACATAGATTATTTTAAGGAAAACTAAAACTGAAATATAGAGGCACTGTGTGGCAGTGTACATCTTTAAGTTTTAAGCCCAGAAAGAGCCTATAAAAAGGGAAGATGGGGGAAAGATGTAGCTGACACAGGGTGTAGGTCTTATATTGGTGGAGAAAAGAGAAGCCATTCTACAGGCACATAACTTGGGTTACATTCCACGGCCCACTCTGCAACTGCATTTTCCTTAGGCTTCTCAATGTAACACTGCCTTAACAACAATTCTGGAAAGCTCTTAACACTAAGCCCTATGTCCATGTGAAAAATGAATGAGACATATTTTCCAAAGCACCTTAAAAACTGTGTATGTGGGGGGGGAAACGGGAGGCCTCAGTGCTGCAAGATGTGGCATCAGTCCTATGTGTATGGTAATAGTATTCCTTCCCAAACAGAGAAAGTCTCAAGAAGCTTGTCACACAGCAAGGTGTGTGAAGGTCTTGCAAGAGTTCAGAACTGCTCTGCTTGATTCAGTGATTTTCTTTTCCCTTTCTTTTTTGTATATCAGTATTTCTATGTGTGCAAGTGTGTTTATGTATGTATGTAGACATTTGAAGAAAGGGAGTTTAAAAACTCAGTGGTTTCTTTATCTTTTACAGAATATACATGAGAGAATATTTAGACTAGCAAGAATGGACTGTGTAGCTCTTCAGCTTTTTCTCTGTGTTAGTCTTACAGTAAAAATGTTCATTCCAAATCACATGAACCCAGGCAGTGCCCATGCCAGCAGAAGAGGCAGTACCTGAATGAGAGCAGGAGTTGCTGTGCTAGGTCATTGTACTCCATGTGGAATGAGCTCCAGCTCAGGGTGGGACAGAGAAGGAAGGTTCTGCTCCCACACAAGTCAAGTAGGTTTGTTATATCTGAATGTATTGCATTCTTTCACCCGAGAGCTGAATTCCTGCACTCGATTAAACACCTGCTCTAATTAATAATTAACAGCATAACATTGCTGTTGTTCGTGAATTCCAAAATTTAAGGGAGAAGATGCACAGTGGATAATTTGTATTGTTTGTACTGTTGTCTCTATGTTACTTTTTAGAAAGGGCAGCGTGAGTCAAACTGAGTATGAGGTTTTGTAAAACCTCATACAAGCACAGTTCTTTGAACACCATCAGAGGCAAAGTTTTATGGAAGGGGAGAATCCGTCCCAGACTTTGAACACCATTTGAAGTATTTATATTGAGTGAGAATAATTTGAGTTATGGATTTATTTTTTTTTCTTGGTGAGTGTCAAAGTTTGGTAAAGTGGAAGTTAAGTAATAGGAAGGCTTTTCTCTGAAGGTTTTTCTCCAAAGGGTGTTTCTGTAATCCATTTGAGATTGAAGCCCATTGAAGCTGTGTGCTTAACTTACAGAACATATTTCAAATTATTCTTTCCTTTTTTTCTTTTGGATTCATTGAGCAGTAGGACATGGCAATATTGCTGTGGAGAGACATCTGGAACTAGATAAATGGGATGGGTCCCTGCTTGTGAATGGCCCTTACCTGTTAGCCAGAACTCACCTTAAGGAGGTGGGGGAAGGATTTCATGGTGTTTCAGAAAGAGGTGGCATAAGAGAAGAGCCTCAAACTTAGTCTTGCAAGGGTTTGAAAAAGCCTAGTCAAAGGAGTGTTCAGGGAGGGTGTTGGAGGAAGTTGGAGTTGTGGTGTAGGGCTGACTTACAACAGCATTTTCCTGCTCTCTGGAGAGCGGCCAAGGTATTGCCAGTGCAGGGGGTGAGTGAAAAGTGCTTGCAAGAGTAGATGAGGGGGATATCAGGCATAAAGATGGAAGAATTAGAGTGTGGTAAATGTGGAAAGTAGAAGAGGAATTACAGGTGAGGGTCAGAGGGAAGGTGGAGATACTCAAATCCTAGAGGAGCTGAGGTGTCAGATTGTGACTTTTAGCAGTGTTCCCTATTCAGAACTGTGAATTGGCAGGCATTTGGTGTTGTAGAGAGGCTGGTAGCTTGGAAAAGCTGGGAGTTGGATAAGCTAGATACCTGAGAAAGTATGTTTGCCTAGGAAGACTCAAAAGGAAGATATCTGGAACTGCATTGCAGACAAAGTTTTATCTGAAAGGGTAATTTTATCTAAAAGGGGTCCCTGGGTAATTTGTCTTTATTCAGTACTGACTACTGCCAGTAAGGGTATACAACCACTTTATGGTAAAGGTAGAGCAAGAAGGGAGGGAGGTATCTTATAGAGCCCTGATGTCAGGTAGTTCACTGACCACAAAAGAAAGCATCGTGGGGCACCAGAGGCATAGAAAGAGATTTTGGGTTTGTTTTTGGGTGGTTTGTTTTGGGTGGTTTGTTTTTCAGGAGGGAGGGGGCACATGGGCTTTGGTTTTTGTTTGGTTTTTTTACTGTCCTCCATCTGAAAGAGTGACCAAATATATTTAATTACCTTCATCACATTTACTCTCAGGGATGTTGCATGCTTTACTGATACTGAAATTGGACAGAAAACAAACTTTCAAACACAATTGGAAGTATTAGAAAGCAGGCATTCTTTATTCTCAGTGTGCTGAACACACCCAGAGAATATCTCATCTAATCAAATGTATTGTGAAACTTTACAAGAAGATATTTATTCCACGAGGACCATATATATTCACAACAGTGTACTAGCTAATACATAAACATCATTTTTCTGAGAACTAATTTGCATGCATGTGCCTCTTACTGGAAGCCCTTTTATGGTCCTAGAGGGTTGTCTGGAGCAGTCTCTGTTGGTCATACTCACTGAGTGCCCCCAGTGTGACACATGAACTTGCCCTAGGGCATGCGCTGTTATTTCTTACTATGTGGCTTTGCCACAAAAGCCAATACATTCCTCATTATCTCTTTATCCTCTGGTTCCAGCTGTATTTAGTATCCTGTGTGTCTACTTTTGCTTCTTTTATCTTTTTGCTAGTTAGTCTTTAAGCTCTATTTAGCAACTTCGAGGGAAACTGAAAATTTCTGTACTTTATGTTGTCTGTCATTGCAATGAAATCGGTTTCTGGTGAAAAACATCTGCACAGAACCAAATGGCTGGAGTGTGCACCTGTTTGGTGTATTTTAAAAGCTCATTTCGAGGAGGTTATTGAGCTACTTTCAGCATGAAAACTGATGTTTGAATTGAAGTCAATGACAACACTATCAGTCTCTGTGTCTTCAACATGTACCTGTCTGTGCCTCCATCTGGAGAGTAGGTTGGTGTTAATTTTGTGTTGGAACAGAGTGCACACAGAATGTGTGTTTTGTACTAGCTGACACAGCTGGCCCATGCTATCTAAAGCCCTGAAATGCATGTGGTTGGAGAGGTGCTATCATCTCACTGCAGCTCACAGGAGGGCTCTCCCAGGGAGTGTTTGGTGGCAGCCCAGATGGCACTATTGGGATTTAGAGTAGATAGGTCATAAATGTTTGACAGGTGCCACATTTGGAATCACATCTATGAACCATTTGATTTACTCAATTACATTGCCTACCTAGCATGGTTTATTGTCATTTTTAAGCCTAGCCATAACATGGAAGTTACTTTGATATTTGGTGTGTCCATCCACCATTCCACCCTCCCCACATCCTAAACCCCAGCTGCATTTAAAAAAATAAAGTACTCTTCTGGTGTTTTCAGGATATTTTAGGGCTTATTATGAATATAGAGAAATAACAAGAAATATTTTTCTTTCTATTTTTCTTATCTATTAAGTAGATATCAGTTTGTAAGATTATAATCACATATTTAAAGTACACAGGCAAAGAGCAAGATCACTAAAATTAGAGCTGAATTATATCAGATACACTTCATTATAATTAATTATTAATTGTATTTAATCCTACCAAGTAGTAAAGTGAAACTACTGGTTATGTTACTAGGAGCTGTTTTGCTTAACTTCTGCTGGTATTGTGCAAGCTTAAAGGATTGTTGCAACACAAACCATTCTAATGATTCTATTCTGGAAATGCTACTTAATTATTCAAAACATGGCAAAGAGCACCAGGCCTGTGCCACATCTTTTCAGCTAATAATGAGGAGAGGGCTAGTTCCACAGAGAAGTGCAGTTAGTAATGGAGAAGGGACAAAAGTTTGTGGAAAACTATCTCGAAGGTTAATGACATCAATGGAGCAGTTTAAAACTTAACAACAAAAATAAAGAGAGCATAATGTAGAGTAACTAAGATAGCACATGAACAGGATACATAAGTTAACAGCACCAAAATAAAAATGTTATTTTGCAAGTAATTGTGGTTGTGTACCTTTGCTCCAGCACTGGGGTGTTTGTAGTGATAACTCTGAGTCTGAGTGCAGTGAAACAGCTTTGCAGGGGCAGGTACCCCCTGCCTCTCAGCACTTTCTGTGTGCCCAGGCAAACCACTCTGTCTGCTCTGCTCTCTTCCAGCAAGCCCTTTCTGTTACTCCAGAGCTAGTTCAAGTATTTCTGTGCACTTGTAGCCCTGGGTTGTGTAGTTCTAGTCCTATGTGCCACCTGCACACAGACCAATAGCTGAAAAGAGATTTATTATGCTTTCTGCTGCTCCTCCAGAGGGATCTTCTTCACCCATCCAATACACCACAGTAGACCTTTTTGTATTTTGGTGTCATTACAGGTTCTGCTGCCTGTACATTTTTTTAAGGACAGCAGATAAGACATGGGTGTAGGAAGGAAGCAAGGGGAGGAGATATGTGGAGGAAAGTTTGATGTACAGTACACCCAGCTGATGCTGAGATCAATACTGTGATTTACTCAATTGGAAACTTAAAGCTCTATTTTTAACACAGAGTAAGAAACTCTGGAAACCTGCCGGAGCAGGCAGCATGCTTCCAATTAAGCGTAGGCCAGGCCACCCACAAAACCATACTTTCTCTCCCTTCCACATTGATTCTTGGCCCTCCTTAAGTAGCAGATTTGACAGAAACTACTATTTTTCATATTCTAAAGACTGACAAACTGAAGCCTGTAGCTGACCTGTGGTGAGCTGTACCTTAGGGAAAGGGCAGGTGCATGGTTAGAGCCCAGCCCCCCACATACAAGGCTGGTGGATAATTCGGTAAATCATGTTCAGTCTCAGACTGTGTTCTTTAATGCAACTGAAAACAGTAAGTGGCAGAAGCAAGATGGAAATTTCAGATAGTTGGGATTTTATTTTTTTATTATTATTTTATGATGAGAATTTTAGTGTAGCTCTCTGGTTTTGTGCTTGCACAGAAGTCCTTCCAAATGCACATCAAAGGTTGCCCTCAGGTAGGGTTGCAGTTTACCATTTGGAAACAGCCTACTCTTGGAGGCAGGAACTTCCACACCCTCCAGTGGTAGAAAGGGAAAGGCTCCTGCAGTCGATGGGTTTGGTGGTATTATTAAGTCTTCTACAATCAGCAAATATTAAGTCTTTTTCTCTATACAGAGACAGCCATGTGCTTTCCCAAATTCCTGGGCTCAGTGGTATTGCTGTAGTTCTATTACTGTTTCTTCTCTTACCCTTGTTGCAAAATAAGGATGGGAAGGACAGAAACACTGAATGTGGCAGCACAGTGCTGAATAAATAGGATCTATACCTAATCCTTCTTGTTATTAGATTAATATCCTCTGTAATAAAACTTTTGTCAATAGGTGTACATCCAGTCTGTAGAATTAAGGTATCTTTAATGAAATGCCTTATTCAAAAACATAGTGTGGCTGTTTCTTGGGGAGAGACCCCTCCTATTCTCCCCACAGTCCTGCAGTCAGTCCCAAGTGATACAACAGGCATGGAAGGAAGCATTCTGTTGTTGAGCTGTGCTGTTCGGTCATTCTTCATCACTGAGGAAGACAAGCTGGTGCAAAGTGTAATAAAAAGCAAACACCAGGGGATACCTGGTTTATGCAAAAAACAGCATAATCCAGGGGATTTTTTTGAAAAGCCAAAACAGAGAAACAAAGGCAAAAAGGTTCTGGTTGATTGGTGTATAGAGGATTTTGCTGAAATGATCCCCTAGGTGAAAATTCGTTATGTGAAATACCTCATGTGTGCTGTATCTATGCCACCATTGTTGTGAAAACCTGGCTGCAGGGCCAGGATCCTTCAGAAAGTGCTCTGGTAGTGCTGAAAACAGGTTTTTTCAAAGGATGGAGAACTTATTGTAGTAATAATCACTGTGAACAGCCATGGTATCTATTTTAATATCACCTGCTGGAGGAAGAAATGGTGTTAGTAAGACTAATCTTCAGGGCCACACTGTGAAGCTCACTCAGAAGAGACGACACATTCCCTTTGGCAAGCCACAGGGAATGGGCATGACTGCAAGTGTGAGACCCTGCTTCCCTCCCTTCCCCACTGGCACCTCTGCTCCATTCACATCAGCAGGAGCTCTGTGCAAAGATCAGAGGGAGATTCTGACCTCCATTCTGTGCTTAAGGTCAAGAGTCCTTCAGACAAAATGGTTTGTGATCCTGTAGTGCAGTTGGTGGCTCTCAGCCTGGAAACTGTGGGTACCATGACACCATCTGTGGCTGAGTAGAGAAAATAGATACATTTTTTTTCCTAAAAGATAACATAAAAATGAATGTAGACTCCAGACAAATTCCATAATTTGTAGTTGGAAATATTCTCCAATTCCTTAGCAGCCAAGAGGTTTATGTACTGATAAGAAAAGACCTGAAGATTCAGTTATCTTTGACATCTTGGAGAAATTAATACAAGACAGCTTTCATAAATTTCTGTGAGCTTCAGGAGCATTTATTTTCCCTTCAGAAAGGAGATGTCCCATCAGGTACATCAGAAATTTAATTGTCCTCACAATGGTTTGGGGAAGGACCATCTCCATTGTAGACTGTGACAGTGTTCACAGGGGTCTTAGGATGAGGGAAGAGACAAGGATTTGACTCCATTTTTCAGAAGGCTTGATTTATTATTTATGATATATATTATATTAAAACTATACTAAAAGAATAGAAGAAAGGATTTCATCAGAAGGCTAGCTAAGAATAGAAAAAGAATGATAACAAAGGCCTGTGGCTGGGACAGAGAGTCTGAGCCAGCTGACTGTGATTGGCCATTAATAAGAAACAACCAACATGGGCCAATCACAGATCCACCTGTTGCATTCCGTAGCAGCAGATAACCATTGTTTACATTTTGTTCCTGAGGCCTCTCAGCTTCTCAGGAGGAAAAATCCTAAGGAAAGGATTTTTCATAAAAGGTGTCTGTGACAGTAGACTTCAGCAGACCAGCATCATCTGCAGTCAGATCTCCACTGTAAGAAAGTTGAACTGTGAGGATTTTGAATGATCTGTAGGACACACCATGGGCTCTTCCCAAAGCTTCCCCAAGCTTTTCTTTTCCCTGGTAGAGGAATAGGTTTAAACCCCTTGAAATTTTAAAAGGAGTGACAAATTTTATAAGTTTGTGACTCCTATACCTTCTGTATACAAACCTAGTGCTTGCAGTTTGTTTTTAGAGGCATCACATTATAGATACCACGTTTATAATTATTTCCTGCATTTGCCTCTTCTGCAGCCAGTAGAGTAATGGATTTGCTGTGTTATGCAGGAGCTGAATGCTCTGCCACAGCAGCAGCTTTCCAGGCCACTTGGCTCCAGAGGAGCTGCTTAAGGCCTTTATTAGCGGTTGTCCTTGACTTCTTACTTACTTTTGATGATCGTGAATTTTATTAATTAGAATATTAACAGGTCACATGAATTTGACAAGTATTAGGTTTGTTCTCCGTAAAATTAAAGCCTAGCCCTGATCTCGCAAGCACATAAGTATGGGACTAATTTCATGCCTGTGATCTGCTCCATTGGATTCATTTAAAGTGTTTGCAAGTAGCTACTTGCCATGTTCCCAGTGTCTTGTGTAGTAAATGCCCTCTCCTGTTTAACTGCATAGAGAAAACTGTTAGTTAGGAGGTTTGTTTTCTTGTTATTGTTGTTTTGTATGTGTGTATGTCTGGTTTTAGGCAAGCAAATTTGTTTTCTCGTATTTGGCAATAAAAAAAATCATCTGGTCGTTTCCAGATGCAGCTGACAAAGAAGACATCATGTATTGGAATATAATTTCTAATGAGTAGAAAATGTGTTAGGCATTACTGAAGGAAACTCTTCATTCCTACATCAGAATGACAGATGAGTGCCCTGTAGATCTATTTGTTTTTACAAATGGCTGTTTATAAAGCTGAAGTTCTCTTCCAGTCTTGAAAAGAAAGCACAGAAAAATTGAAAGCCAACAAACAAAATTAGTTTAAAATGAAATTAATTTTCATATTTTTAAATATTTAAATAGAATGTAAAAAAATGAAAATAATGTTAATTTGTTGTAAAGTTATATTTAATTTTTCTCCAGAGTCCTATTTTTGAAATTTTTATATTACTTTTTAATGTGTTTTGTACGAAGGAGCAATTTAAAAACTTTTATATGTTTTGATGACTGTTACAACTGCAGATTTTTTGTAGTTTATGCTTTCATAACAAACCTGTAAATTGTTTGCTGAGATTTTTAGAAATGAACACTATCTCATTATCTTTGCTGCTGTTGAAAACTTGTCTTTTCTGCTCCTGCCACAGCATTTTTCTGGGAATACCTGGAACTAATGCAGTGTGGCCACTTGGTTTCCTGGCTGCCACTCCTCTGAGTTTAATTTTAATAATACAGACTTGCCCTGCAAAAGCTGAAATATGAAAATATTTTTAAATACAAATACACGCTTTTTAAAAATAGGAATCAGCACTGACTCCTTCTTACTCTAGCAATACTCCAGCCCTATATAATAAACAATGAAAAAGTCTGATGATATGAATATAAATAAAATAAAACTTGAAAATTGCTTCTGAGGCCCCTAAATTTGAACAGTCTCATCACTGGAGATTAAAAAACTCCATCACTTGGATAAATGAAAATGGGTAATGTCTACCTGGAAGTGATGGGAAGCAGAGTTCCTGTTACAATACAGGTAAGGAAGGGATTTTGCTAACTGGTTATGTATAATTCCTGCTTTATGATTCCATCATTGAGTTTCTATCTGGCTTGGATATGTTGTTGTGAAATGACCTCTAATATCCATAATCAGTCCAAAATTTTCATGAAATTACATCGTGGTTCTTTGTCTGGTTTAGAGGAATTTGTTTCCGGTGTCCATTTCTAGTGCAGATGGGTTCAGTGCCTGCCAAGAGGTGGTGGCTGCCCCTCTGAACTGACACTAGTCTTATTTTGTCCCCAAAGTCTACACACACACACTTCATCCCCATGGCCTGTTCAGTGCATATTTTATTTGGAATGCTATCGCTGGAGGAGAAAAAAGTGCCTTTTAAAGATGAATTTTGAGAGCATGCTGTGTAATAGAACTGTTTTATTTGTGTCTTCAGGATGTTGACCTGAAAGCATGTCAGGGAGCTTTGGATGACTGCTGTCCACCTCCAGGAGAGGATCAGCTGGAACTGCAAGAACAAGAGGAGAAAGACAAAAATCAAGTAAGTGATAAAAAAAAGGGAAGAAGAGAAAACTGAAGTAGTGAGGGAGGATACAGAACTTATCACTAAGATAAATAGTAGTGAAAAGTTTTGAAAGGAATAATTTATTTCCTCTTTTTATTTGAAATGTTCCTTGCCAGGGCAGGAAAGAAATGCTCACTTCAGACAGTGCGTTGTGAATGATGCCCTTGTACACCTTTTTGAAAATTGCCTCCTTCCCTCAATCCCCCACTATTTTTTGAGTAGTTGAAATATTCAGAGGTTTACAGAAAACACTTGCAACTAATTATTTTTTAATTTGGGTTAATTTTTTCCAGTATGAAGGTGTTGTGCTAGTGGGCAAGGATGTTTTTGCCTACAAACACTAGCGACATGGATGCTAAATTATACTGCTCTCACAATTTATATAAAGCTTGATGCTCAGATGTAGAATTACATTTGGGGCACTGAACTCTTCAGTTCTGCTCTCTCTAAGCTGCAATGAAAAGAGCACTCCATTTTCTTGAGACCTTGTGAGAGCTGAGAATGTCTGATCCAGGTGTCTTGCCAGCCTCTCTGTTTGCCACTCCCCTGAGGGCTTGGCTTTGAAAAAATACCTGATTTTTCCACACTGGTGGGGGGAGGTACAGCTTCAGAGGAGAGCCCAGGTCTGCTGTTGTGGGCAGAGTAGGCATGCTCAGGCCATGGAGCTGATCTGCTCTTTCTAGCAGATGTCATCTCCCATCAGGATGAAGACTTGATGGTGGGGTCAGCAGCAGTGTGGCATGGTGCTGTTTCCTGTCAGACTTTGATTTTTACCTCCTTTTAGGTGAAATAACTGTGCCTTACACCATGTTTCTCTTTTTGTCACAGAGCAACAGCAACCATGCAGATTCCATTCTCTCCTTAGAGGGCTATTTACAGCTTCTGTCATCGCAGGTGGAAAACATGCTAGAGGTAAATGAGAAAATACAGGTATTGCCAATAGATTTGAATACAGTGAGCAATTACTCTGTTTTATCAAATAAAACCACCACAGCCTACCCTACCCACTCTGGGAATTTATTGGCAAATCAATGTAGTAAAACTTACCTGAAACTGCTAAAGATGCTGCTATCCACCTTTTACGGCAGCTCTCATTGGCTTTACTTGAAAAATTTTCCCCAGCAACTTTTTTGGTGTAAGAGCTGTGTCTTTACTGTGATCTGGTGTTCAAAGTTGGATGGAGCCACTGGACAACTCAGTTAGTTCAACTAATAGTTGCCTTTCTAAAGCCCTAATACCAGTTTGTATTTATGCAGCAGCTCTTGCTGTGTTTCTCTAGAGCAACACTGATTTATTACATTTATTACACATTTATTTATTGTATTTGTGGTGAAAGATTACACTTGTCATAAATATTGGGTCAAGTGCTTACAGGGTTGATACTCTCAAGAACAACAGATCATCTTCACTGCAAATCAGATCTGTCAGCTTTAGCAGTAAACTCATTTAGTGTTTTGGGGTGTTTTTTTGTATTTTTAAATCTTGTGGCCTTCTGATACTATATTTTACTTTCTGTGTGCCCATCTTCACAAAAAACAGTTGTTATCTTAACTGAAGTCTCCCCCTCCTCCCACAGCTCATAGCTGCAATTATTGACCATAAAGCTACTCCCTACATTCCTCTTTTGCAATACGTCAAGGGCATCTTATATACACTTCCCATCATAGGATCCTCTTCCGGGGTCATTAGTGTTTTCCATATAACTCCATGCTTGTCTCGTTTTGGGAATCTCTAGCTTGGATAGTACCTTCTAGCCCATAAATTAGCCTCCTCTTCTGTTCAGCTCTGGAAATGGATTGCACACTAATGAGACATAGAAGTTCATCAGTTTAGTTTTCTCTGTTCTCAGAATTTGAAAGGAATTTGTCTGTAGCCTTTATACAGCTATTACAATACACAGTACCACGTTGCATATTTTATTTAACATCATTAATGCACTGCCATCTTGTGACAATCTATCTGTTGAATTTGGATTGATTGTTTCTGCTAAGTATCAAGTCTTTACAGTGAGTGGAAGTTTTTGATAGCTGACTTTCTAAGAATCGTTATTTTCAAAGGATTAGTTGAAAATAGCATCTCTATCCCACAGACTGCAGGTGGTCTGGTACAAGGTAACTCCCTAGGAGAAATAAGGCGAGACCAGCTTCTTGTTACCTGAGCTCCCAGTAAGCATAATAGGGAACCTAAGATGTTCTGGTCCTTACCAGAATGATGTACCCATCATTCTTTCCCTGCGGAAAGTGCTTTTTACATGTTCACTGAATGGCAATCAGGAAGTTCTTTCCTGAATCACAGTAAGGACACTCAACTATGGAGGGAATCCTATACACTTCCTACTTGATGTATTTACATTCTCAAGTACTTTGTATCAATCTAGTTCATGACTCCTCTGCCTTTGTGCTCCTGAGACCAGCAACTCTAACTCAGGTCCTCAAAACATGGGCCTTAGTGCTACTACAGCATTACCAGTCCAGTTTATTGTTTGAACATCAGGGCTGAGGGATCATATATCAGCTTTGGTTTTGTAGAAAAACCCTGAGTGGTAGTTTAAAGTCAAGACATCCACAAAAGGCGTGACTTGGTGGGGGGGATGTTACCTTCAAAATGATCAGTAAAACAGTTCAGCTGAATTTTGGATGCAATAGACTTCAGTTAAATGGAACTAAACCAAATGTGGCACCTCACAGGCCTGAAAGCTTCATGAACTGCGAAATAAGTAGTGAGACTGCAAAAGCACAGTCTTAATATTCCTGTCTTCCACTCTTTTCTTCACTGCTGTCCTTACTGGTTAACTTCTGCAGATGAGCTATTTATCTTCTTAAAAAAGTTTGGTTTTTAACAGTGTAGCACCTTGAACCAGCTCACCCTTGAATCATCAGTACCACTGCCAGGGAAGGGTCATGACCACTCCTCCCAGCAGGACATTTTTCTTAGATCAGATCAGACAGAACACATAGGCCACAGTTTGTACACTCGGCAATAGTCCCGTTTTTCCCTCTCAACCCTAATTGGTCCCACACTGTCCTTTGCAAGTCCTTCTCCCGTTCCTTCAATCACTTCTGCACTCACTCTTCCTTCTTCCTTTTGCCATATGCCAATACAGATTATGCTTTATACAGATGGGAAACATCATTCCAAATAGCTAGAAGAAGAGTTTAACATACAAAAATTTGGTTTTAATAGAATAAAGTAGTGGAATGTTAAGAAATGTTTGTGACTGTTTAGGCAAGGGATGTAGAGCATTCATTTTATGAAAGATCTCAATTTTTTCCCCTTCATCTTTTAGGTGAACTTACTGGAAGATACACAAGTTGCTACTTCTAGTAGAGGCCAAGACCCATCATCCTCACACCACAATATAAACCTGACCCAGACACTTCACAACAGTTTCAGTCCTCCTGATGCCATACTACTAAGAACAGACTACCCCACTCAATTAAATTCAAAACCAAGACACTTACAAAGGCAAGAGTTCTTCCCTCAATCAAGCACTGATATCACAAACCCAGAATCACAATTTCATGGGTCAAATTTGACAGGGCTGTTTTCAGCTGCTGATCTTAGAAATCTAACAGCCCATGATGATAATTTTGATGAAATTAAGCTCATGTCTTTGGCTTTGGAGGAAGGCTTTAGTCCTATAGAAGTTTCTCAGATCTTTGAAGAGCATGGCTCAGATTCAGGACTACCTTTGAATTCAAATCACAGCACCACCTCTTATTCAGTCTGCTGTGAAGGTTCTGTTGGGTACAGCAGCGGTGTTAAATCTGCTCCTTCGCACGGCTTAGGAGCTGTTGGTGTCCACTGCCAAGAAAACATTAAGCACAGCCATGTGGAATATCCAGGTGTTGCAGAGTGTTCTACAGAAGCCATGCTTCAGCAGTTTCTTCATAATCACACTTACAATCAGCTGCCAAGTCAAGCAGCATCCACTCCAGAGCCTTATCAACAGATGTGGATGAAGAAATCAAACGAAGTGAAGGAGAGGTGCCATAATTCTACTGCTACAAACCGGAGCAGAGATGAGTGGCGTGCAAAAGCTCTGAGAATACCATTTTCAGTGGAGGAAATTGTGAGCATGTCCGTTGACTCTTTCAACACCATGCTAGCAAAGAACCAGCTGACAGAAACTCAGGTATCACTTCTACGTGACATCAGGCGAAGAGGAAAAAACAAGGTAGCTGCCCAAAAATGTCGTAAACGCAAACTGAATGCAATTCTTAACTTGGAAGAAGATGTGTGTAATCTCCAAACACAAAAGGAGAGCCTTAAAAAGGAGCACTCCCAGTGTAGCAAATTAATCAACCAGATAAAGCAAAAATTAAACAACTTGTACCATGACATTTTCAGTAGACTGAGGGATGACCAGGGTAGACCTGTTAACCCATGCCAGTATGTCATTCACTGCAATAGCAATGGTAGTGTTTTCATAATACCCAAGCACTTGGCCAAATCTGAACAGAAACAAGATAACAGAAAAGAGCAGAAACAAAAGTAAGATGACTGGAGATGACCTAAATCACCTTTATTTTGCCTGAAAGGATGATAAGAGTACTTGTGTGACAACTAAAGGTCAGTGATTACAGCAGTTCAAACAGAACCTACACTTGAGGAGAAACACTCTATGTTGAAGAGTCTGGAAAACCCAACCAGCTGTGATTTGTTAGAAGGTCTGTGAGCTGAGGCTTCCGGATGAGGAAATCTGTTTAGTTTTAGTTAGAATCAAAGGAGCTAGACCATCAGTGTAGTGTAGCTTTATAGACCTAGGTTAAAACTAGGAATTTGGTTACTGGTAATGGGGGGCAGAGGGGAGAACACCTGTGAGAGATAAAGTCAACTTTCGATCAATGTTACACATGAAGGAAAATGTTTTAGTCTTGAATACTTGACTCTTTATACAGAAATGATCTTATTTTATTCTCTAGCACTGAAAGAAAAATTATAGTTCTAGTGCATCTTCAACTTAAACTCACTGTGGATTTACATAGGCTCAAGAGATAAGTGCATGCTTTGCATTTATTCAGAACAGTTCTGCTTTTCCTGGTTTTCCTTTGAGGAGAGCAGCCCAGGAGGCTACTGCATTTTTCCTCACTACTTTCAGCATCATAACTCCAAGCAAAGATAGCCTGCCACTTAATTTTACAACTCATACACTCAACCTGCAAACATGCTGAAAAATAGTGTCTGATTCAATATTTTCTTACCTTCATCCTCTGCAAATAAATCATTCTCAACTTTCTTCCACAAAAATGACCAATGGTGAAGGAGTTTCTGTTCTGTTTCCTAGTGAATGTGATATTTATTTGTGTACCTTCTGTTTTCCTCCCATTTTGACACCTGCCTCAAGAAGTACTTGAGTTTTTCTCTGTGGCTTTTTTAACTGGTATTTTTAAGTGTTTTTAATGTCCCAGATTTAATTTTTTAAATATACATTTTACTTAGTCTTTAAATTAAGTTGAACCAAATTACTGTTTATCTATACTTGTAATTTTGAGGTTACACTCTGATAGTGCTCCAAATGAAAAGTTTTTTGGTTTGACATTTATTTGTGCTATTAGAAAGGAGAAGTTTTATTCACTTACATACTTACAACATCCTATCCTTTACTGTTTTACAGCCTGAAAAAGGTCTGCAAGAGCGATGGCCTAAAAGGCCTGTAATGAATGATAAGGAAAGAATGTTGAGGTATATTATTATGAAAGTAACTACTAATATTGATTTCTAGATTAACAAATACTTCTTGTTAATTTTATAACTAAAACACATAAAACTGGTATTTATAAAGTTCTCATTGGTCATGGCATGATGACAATGGAGCAAACTTACATTCAGGTACAATAAAAAAATCTCTTGTACCAACCATGTAAGAACTCCACATACAAGCTTAAATGCCAAATTATACCTGCTGAAGAAACAAACTGCCACTACCATGGAAGTCACGTTGGCTACTTGCACTTATCTGTAACAAAACTGATACTATCAAGTGAGATTTTCTAAAAAGGGAGCCCTAAGATAGTGCCAAGTGCACTGAATTATCAATAATGAAATCAGACTGTTTGAACAATTTTCTCAGCATTTTCTATTAAAAGATTTCTTTAAATAAATGTGTGCATGTGTTCTTTATTGATTTCACCACAGTCTGAAATTGCTAAGTGTAAATTCATAGCAGAAGGTCTTATTACTGAGGGTATGCTATTTTTTGCTATTGGTTAAGCATCAGTGTTCACATGGGATTTGTCTACTGGCTAGATCACAAACTCCACCCAAAACATGCAGTATGTATCAGATACATATGATGAATTGTTAACTTTAGTTGTAGGGGAAAAAAGAAGTGCATATTCAAGTCAGCATGATCATAATCAATTAAATGACGTAAACATTTTAAAATCCACGCACTTACTCTTTGCAGGACAAAGTCTTTAAACCTACTTCACTGCCTACGTGCACAAATTCTCATAGCTACTACATTAGGCTCACAACTGAGAAATCCAGAAAGCCAAGTATTTCTGCTTTAGGGCCTCACACAGGGAAGAAAAAAAAAAGCCTGAACTTTTTGGTGCCCACTCCTTCAATAGCAGTGGCAGGTGAGCTCTGTAGATTTTTGTAAGGCCAGCTGCTAATGAAGTATTGCATATACCCAATTGGGAAACAGCTACACATTTACATTTTGGTACATGCCAAAAATAAAGCATACTGGTAACCCTTTCAGAACACAATAATAATGGAAGACCCTCAGTTCCTCAGAACCAAAGAAACTCTACTACAAAAAACTGAGCTGAAATACTGATTTTGGGCAGACTGCAACAGTACTGATGATACAATGAACTTTATGTCTGGATGTGTATTTTTTTAAACCATCAGCTACCTGCCCACAGGACAAAACAATAGGTGGAATTCAGACTGATGTCCTGTTTTTAATTGGAGTAGACACTCATTTGAACTGTCTTCTTCCCTTTCTGCAACTAGCCTGTGTTTAAACAGACATACACACACAAAATCCACACCAAATAAAAATTCCCAAACATGGCCTGGTCTTGGCTATGTTTTATAGTTCCTTAAATGATGTGTGCTTAGGCTAGCCAGCTGAAGCTTTTAATGCACTTTGTGTACTGGCCTTAGACCATATTTGCAACCTCTATACCAAAATAGAGACACTACAGAATTGAACTTTTCAGGTAAACAGGACAAATCAAAAGGGTTGTAAAATGTGGTAACAGCTGACTGAAGTCTGTCTTGTCATTATTGACAGATCAAGATTTTCACAAAATCAAGATCCCAAGTGTACAAACCAGGAGCTTTATTGCATGGAAAGACACAGTATGGTATCAAACCTACTCTGCAGCCAGATGGCACAAAGACATTACAGCTGCATCCTACCTTACTACTACTCTGTTGAAACACAAGTCTCTGAGGTTAGACTGAGAACACTTACTAAATATAATAAACTAGGAAACCACTAAGCTGATGATTGTAAACATAGCTGTTGACAGCAACAAACTTCAGGAATACCCAAGTGGGAGTGATCATTACAATACTGGTCCCATGACAAAGCTTTGAAGTAGTCTGTAGCACTTCAGTGCTAAACTGCATTTTCGTTATGTTAGTAAAAGCTTATCTGCAAGAGGTTAGGAAAGGTCAGATTAAGTTAAACACTATGTGGACTGTATACCCATTATTGATGGCAGTAACACATACTACAAAGCATTACCTGCTGGCTGCTCCAAGATTCACTCCTGTTCTGGAGAAACATGCACCAGCAGCCAAGACAAGCTGAGTACTCCATCCAACTGCAACCCCAGTGGATGCTATTTGAGCTGTAAGGCTGGACACTCGCATAGAGGGATCCTGTGAACAAGCGCTCCCAGAACACACAGCTGAAACACTGCACGCACTTTAAATGACTACTGCAGTACTGCACTGAAGTGCAGCTTTGAATTCATGTTTTAGGTTTTATTCAATGGCTGTGGCTTTTTACAGTGCCGAATTTTACAAGCTTAAGGTGTTCCTGCTCAAGAGCTTACAATCTAGTTTTAGATGGGGGAACCAGAACAAACTTCAATGAGGAAAACAGACAGAGCACTTCATGAGTATCAACTTGTCAATCTTTGTCTCAAAACACACACATTAGTTCATCTCTGGGAGTCATCTAACAAGAATCTTGAGGACAGAGGTGGCAGAGACCTATAAATAAGGCAACAGGACACTCAACACCAGGGTGTAGTGAGAAACTGTTTATTAAGTAAACCAAATAGAGATGGCAGATGTAACCACGTGAAGTCGTAGTACTGTAGTGTGTATCTCTCATGAAGTACTGCCACTTGACACTGCTGCACAGCTACTACAACTCCATGAAGTCTACCAGCCACCCATTTTCATAGAGTATCTCCAAATGAACATAAAAAGGGGGGAGGGAAGAGTGCTGGTAACAGCAATTTTCTAGGACTTTCCCCCAGGCACCCTTTTTTGTACAGTGAAACAGCATGGGAGGTCTCACAAGGTGCCTGAACACTGTTGACCTAATGTTCATAGCACTCTGTCAGGCAAGGCACAAAGGTATTATTTATACAATTTTACTGCTGATGAACAAACCAGTTCTTGCTCCATTAACTGGAGTAACTCCTGACAAAATTTCTGTGCAACACAAACCAAAAGTAGCTGCAAAGCAAAAACATGACTGTTAAAAGGGACAGTACTTTCACCAACATGGATTATTACCCAGGCAAACCCTTCCATGTAACACTCCTATCCCTTGACACACTGAATGGTATGGCTGAATAAACATGAAGAGAAACAGCCATCTCCCTTAGGTGGAAAAGCAACAGCACTACTATGGTAGTGCTCACACACTACTTCAAAAACCAAAAGGAATACTAAACCTACAGGGAATGCACAGCCCCAGTATGTTCCCAGCAAATTATCCTCTACCAATGAGGCAAAGCTGCCAAAACAAACTCAGCTGACAACTGTTTGAAAATTCAGATCCATTTCTGGGGCTTGGGTTTTCTTCCCCAGAAGCGTTATGATTTCATCACAAAGAGATCATGTACATTAATCATCAAACTAAAAGAACAGTCTTTCCTACACATAACAAAATTCAAGCCCTGTTCATTTTACAGCATTAACAACAACTGTTTGCATTTTCTTGAGTGTTTTTTAGCATCTGCAGCACAACAGAAATGAAAAAAATTCAACTATCATTGTATATAACACAAAGTCTGAGTGGCCAGAACCCTACTACCGACCTCTTTTCACCATCACTTTATAAATACAAGTCACACTCAATTTTTGGGTGTTCTTTGGCTCACATACCAGTCAGCACAAGCTACGTTGTTTTTCTTTCTTCCCTCAGTTTGCTGCATGAAGTGTTCGCTGGGGGAAAGCTGGACCTAGTCCTGACAACCTGATCCTCAGCTGTCAGTACCTGGAAACACTGCAACGTTACACTTACTTGGAAGACTAAGTCTGTAGTGATGAAATCCCACTTGATAGAAAGTAAGAATCCATTGTCTACAAATTGATGACCAGTACTTGACCACACAATACTGCTTTTATTTGAAGTTGCTAACCTCCAGTATCAGGTTGACTCAAAACCGTGACTTGTCTCACCACATTTGTTGGTGACCATTGTTGACTGTCACAAGCCTTAACTTTTAAGGCCGTACCAAGAGAAAAGCCATGAAAATTCAAAAGCAGGACATCAGCAAACTTAAAGACACCAGGTTTTCAAGACTTGAAATATCCAGTAATTTCATTCTTGCAATGCTGTCTCCCCTACACGCTCCCTTCGCCCACTGCCATCAGACCAAAATGAGAACATCCTCCTTATGGAAAACATACTCAATGCAAGTAAATTTTAAATCTTGTTGCTACACTACTGAAATAGTATTTTAAACAGAAAAATTACTGTCCTTTGAAGTGGTTTGGTTAGTTTTTTTAAATGGTGTATGAATGTGGACTTGGCAACTGTAAAGAAAAAACTTCCATCAACTACATCTAAGTTATAGGAAAGAAGGCAAATTCCTTATGATCTGGTCATTCTGTTGGAAAGAAGAAAGTAAAGCAGATTTGTGCGTCTTCATTTACTGCTTCCGTTAGAGCCCACCGGTTACCTATTCAAGTATTTCAAAGTTCAACTTAAGAAACAGAAGAAAATTGCACGTGAATCCTTAAACAGTATTAATAAAGGTTAAAAACATGATTCTGCCAAAGCATATAAATTTCAACTTTTGAATAAACCATGCATGAAGATAAGTGGTTAAAACAGTATAACCTCAAGATATCTTCCCTTAAATACACTCCCAACTGAGCTTTCCCAAGTTCACACTTGGTGTTTGTTTTATTTGGTTTGGCATTTTTTGTTTTGGTATTTTCCTTCTGCCCCCAGATGCAGCTATGGGTAGTAAGTTTTGTACAGCAGGAATTCTACATTCCAGTCAGTCTGTCTGTCTTCATGCTAAAAGCACTTTAAAAGTGAAAAGGATAAAGCTCTTGTCCTATTGAAATCTGACAAACTGGCTTTGGTGGTAGTTTCATTAACAGTAAAGTATGAGGTAATAAAAAACACAGCCAAATAAAGCTACTTTTAAGCACTTGTGTCCAACAGCAAAGACATCAGCACTTTTAAATTTGCAGCGCTGTTTCTCCCAAGAGAGAACAGATGCCCATGGTCAGAGAAACAAGTTCCATGAACACACTTGTCAAACTGATTCTGTTTTAAATTCACCTCAAAGTGGAATGTTTCAAATCATGGAAGGGTCTAAACATAAACATTATTTAATGTTAGATACACACTAAGTTTTTATTAAGCATTACACTAGAACTACTTTGGTATAAAAATACTTTATTTTAAAGCTATGAAAGTTATAAATATATGTAGTTAAACTTTCTACTCACAGAATGTTTGCTATTTTAACATTAGTGATTTGTTTCTCCTAACGAATCTGAATTTTATTCGAAAGGTTTACAAGACATTATTACTATAATTTAAAAAACCCATCATTACAGGGATCTGTACTAATTGTGATGTTTTATCAGTACTCATTTAACCTCTAGATTTTTAATGAAGGCAGCAAAAACAACTATTTTCTGATGATACAGAATTTCTTATTTCTTGAAGCGTTTCTGTGGTTGACCACTTCTTCATTAGTTACCTGCAGCATGGCACCTTCCTGCCAAAGAAAAAAAAAGTGTATCTGAAGATGTTTATCACATATGTCTAAACCAAATTACCAATAGGGGAACTTCAGCCATTTTTTAAAAAAAAAGTATAAGCAGTTCACTGGTGTGTCTAACACAAAAGGAACAGGACTTTTGTTAGCTGAGTCCACGTTCTTCAATGGGTAGCCTTTTAAAGGCAATGAACTTTGAAATTAAGGCATTTTTGGTTGCCTTTTTTTTTTTGACAGGTTTTGTTGATTTTTATTTAAAACCAAATCTAGTAGAGTATGCCACCCTTACTCTGAGTAACTCATTCAATACTTGATAAATTTCCATCAATTTGAGGTGCAAACATTCAATGCAGTGAGAGTAAGGCTGACTAAATTTGGCACTAAGGTTTGTTAGCTGCAAGAACTATAAAAAATGGTGGAAACCTCAACATTCTAGCCAAATTCCAATTTACACAAATACATTGTACACTTATGAAATACCACCTGCAGTTTCATTTGAAGGTTTCACTTGCCCTCCTAAAGAACTGCTTATGCAGTTGTTAAGAAAATGGACGACACATTCCTTCACAGAGGCAGATGTATTCTGTGGTGAAATTTTTCTTTACACGTAAACACTCTACAGTTACTTGGGAACCTTTGGGATGAAATGTGTTATATAGAATAGATTACAGCAGACAAGACACGGAACAACATAGTTCATTTTCAACAGCACAGAACTACCTTCATTGCATTACCTTGCAACCACCATAATGCATAGACTCCCAAGAAAAAAGAAAATGTTGCAGGATGCAAAAATAAAGTTGTATGATTTAATTAACTTGTGACCTACCATTTTAACTACCAACACCAGGGATGGAACCCTTGCAAAGCTTTACTAATGGACACTTGCAGGTCTCATTTGTTCAACTGTAGCAGTGTACAGTGGCAGCAGTCTATGCTTGTCCAGGGTTCATATCATAGCTAGATTCCAGTAGGAAAAAAATATGTTAAGTAGCTGAAATTAACAATTATTTTTGTAAAAAAATTTAATAATACAAGAAAACAGGATTCACAAATTTCTTTTCAATTTGTAATAGTTAACTCAATTCATTGCTATATGTTAAACTACATAATGATAATGACTATACTGAAAGAATACTGTCATACATTATTAATTTCTTGGGTTTGAAACATTAAGAAAGGAAAAGTAAACAAGATCTTACCTAAAGAAGTTTAACTGAAGCTTAGAACTATTTTGCTCTACACCCTCAGCCTTCGTTGCCATCCTTATAAACAATCTACCGTAGTTAAAGTTTGCAGAGATACAGCACAGCTTTTTAAGACTGGCTGAACTTTTAGTGACGTTTTCAAGAGTTCTCTTGTACTAGACCTGCGTCCCTGGAAGAGTACCTTGCTGGGGTTTTTTCCTTTCCTTGCCATTGAAGAAGCAGCATCTAAAAAATCTAAAAAGGTGTTTCTCCTTGCAGAGATACCCCTTAAGTTACCTAGATATTTTAAACCTGGTAATTTACAGACAACATACTTTTTCTCACCAGCATTAAATTTTACACGTACAACAATAGCTTTGTATTATTTGTGGGACCTTATACTACCCACTCCTTGCCTTATTTTACAGTATTAAAAAAAAATCTAAAATTACACAATATTTCCTTTAGAATTATTTTATTAAAATCATAAATGTACAACAGCTTCTTAACTCTACACACGCACTTAAATTTTTAAAAGGAAAACGTTATGTCTTATTACACCATGATCCTGGCTAAAAGCTTTTCAAAACTTTGAGAAAAATCTTAAAAAAGGTTTCACATGTCACCTGAAACTTACAAATTTAACATTATCAAAGGAATGCTTCTACACTTACAAAGACCACTAGAAAGAAACAACAATTAAAAAGCTAAGAAACTGTCTCAAAGGCATTTTTACAATCCTTCCTCCACAGTAAGGTAATGTTATTAAATAATCCAAATCCATTCACAAAATGGCTCTCTGCATCTGCTCTGGTGTCTTCTGCCATATCACTGCATATTTATGCATGACTGAGATAAGTGTTTCCTTAACATTGTTATTTCGATAACCTGAAGCTGTTCTGTTACCTCTGGGCTCTCATCCTCTCCTATTTATACAGTGAAGCCTGTTTCAACAGAAGTAAAGAGTAAAAAAATAGGTTATGAAATTATTCATCTAACCATTTTTTAAAGGAAAGATAATATCCTAAAAAGCTTTTAACTCCTGCAGCTACTCTCAAGAATCACTGCAATTTTAACACTTAAAAACATACTTACCCATGGCATGCTTGAAGAAACTCAGTAACGGCTCCTCCCTCCATATCCACCACTTCCTCCACTGCCCCCGGGACCATAGTTTCCTGCAGTTGCAGAACAAGAAACAGAACGGTCCCATCAGTGCATTTTTAAATCTAGGAAGGTTTTTCACAGAAGCAATCAATCAAAGCTTGACTAAATGAAGAGTAACATCTGCTTTACTTCCAGTGATAGCATTTGCAACACCGACTTCTAACATTTCACTGTCTTCCTCTAAAGAACTTCCAAAGACTGCCACAGGAAGCAACTACATGCTGAAATCTTAGAAGATTCAACAGTGCCACATGTAATTTGATGCACTGTGCTGTCTTGAGACTGTGAGGGCTGAATTTGCTTGCAGGCTAAACCTTATAAGAAAGGGCATCATGTTTCAGTTTCCATTTCACAAGCCTGATACTCCATTTTAGACAACAAAAAGTAGGATGCCTCAGAAAAAAAGAGGATAAAAATCACAGCAAATATGATGGAAATTAAGTAACTAGACTCTCCACAAATAGTGTGAGCTGACAGCAAAGAACATGAAATAGAATCTTTAAACTCAAAATTGCACAACACTGTGGAAGAAGTTAGTATGTCTTATCTGTTTCAAAATAATAAAAATAAATTTCCCTGAGACAGGCTTTACAATATCAAGACACTGAAGCAAACTTGCAGAAAGAACACAGGCACTTCAGTCCATCTACTGCAGAAGTTATCCAATTCCTACATACCCACCTTGGAAGCACATAGAATAACCTGGATTGGAAGGGACCTTTTAAGATCATCTTGTTCCAAACCCTCTGCCATGGGCAGGGTTATCTGTCACTAGACCAGGATGCTCAAAGCCCCATCTAACCTTGCCTTGAATACTGCCAGCAATGGGGCACTCACACCACCTCTGAGCAACCTGTTCCAGCACCTCATCACCCTCACAGTAAGTTTTTTTCCTAATACCTAATCTCAGTCTACCATTTTTTAGTTCAAAACAGCTACCACCCCATGTCTTTTATTTCCCCCAAGTCCTAGAAATCCACCCACTCCAACTACAAGGAAATACACAGGACATATACAATACCTCCACCATATGGTCCCCCCATGTTCCTGCTGCCACCAAAATTTCCACTTTTCATCGGACCATAATTTGAAGGTTGTTGGTTGTAGTTGCCAAAATCATTATAGTTTCCACTTCCATAATTGCCTGTATTATCGACACAAAAGTGGAGAAATACCTACATGAGCTAAAATGGATGCAACACTCAAAGACACCCCATTATAAAAATTCTAAATAAAGTACAAAATCACACATGTATTCCAGCAGTGCATGCACCAAACAATGTTTTCATTCTATTTCATACTACTTGAAAAACAACAACTTCCTTCCACAACATTTCCAAACAACCATCCCCCAAACTCAAATGACTTGCAGTAACTTGTAACTGAAATGCTTGAACAATTTAAGCCTAAACGTTACCTCCTCCATAGTTGTCATAACCACCTCCATAGCCCCCACCCTGGTTGCCATAACCAGGTCCTCCTCCACCATAGCCTCCTCTTCCTCCTCCATAACCAGGACTGCCACCAAAGTTGCCACCTGTGAGAACATAATCCTTTTAAATGAGCTTTTCAATATAAAATGCACTCAAATTATACACAAAGAATATTTTTCTGTTTAGAAGAACAAAGAGAATGAAAAAGGTAGTTTTGTAAAGAAAATTCTAAGCACAGTATTTTTTAAAGCACATACTAACTCCTACCCTAACTGAACTATGACCAAACCCCAACAGTCAGACTGCCTAAAGATCTCAATTGAAAGGTTTAATTAAAATCCTCATTTTCCAGGAAATTTAAGACCCACTCATCCTAAAGATAAGAATGCTTGTCCAAAAAATAACCATACAATCTGCCATATGGAAATGTGACATAAGCCAACAACCATGTACATTTCTTAAAGCTAGCAAAATGGCTCAGGTAATTCAGATAAATTTTATACATATGAATATAAATACGGAAGTGTTTCCTAATGAGAGAAAAATACATCACCACCACAATAGCAAACTAACCTCCAGGTCCTCCGCCATATCCATTATATCCATCACCAAATCCACGTCCGCTTCCATATCCATCTATGGGGAGAAAAAACCCCAACGGATTTCAATTTACCTGTAGCAAACTAGTCAAATTCTCAAACTCTTATGACCTTCAGAACTAAATCTCAGAAATTATCAATTAAGAACATGTACAATTAACTTCAGAAAAATAAAGCTAAACATCCAATCATCGTTCTTCATTTTTTCTTTTCTTGGGTTTGTAGGGTGCCCAGTTTTAAAATGTCAGGCAAGCACTGCATAGAACCAGAGAAATCTCTTTTTAGCAAATAATTACGTTTAGATTACTTTTGGCTTTCAATAAAAGCTAAAAAAACCCCAAACCCAACCAAAAAACCACAACCAAAGCAAAACAGAAAAACCAAAACACAAGTTCACTTGCAAGTTACTTTTCCCAAAAATTCTCTCAACTGCTACAGGTGCATTTAAGTCAAATAGCACCAAAGCATACAAAGTTTTCCAAAACCAGAAAGACAGCATTAATAAGGTAAAAAATGTAAATGCAACAAACATGCCTGTCTTACCGGCTCCCCCTCTGAAATTGCTGCCAGGTCCTGGACCGAAGTTGCCACCACCTCCACGAGCATCACCAAAACCAAAGTTTCCTGTATCAGTTTAACATTTATAAGTAGCGAGATTGTGGAAAGTGAACACAAAAATCAACCACAAACTATTAACCATTACTCGTACATACCTCCTCTCCCACTCCTAGAATTTTGAACCTCCTGCATTTCCTGTCTAGAGAGAGCTTTCCTTACTTCTGCGTTATGTCCATTGATGGTGTGGTACTTCTGCACTGTAACCGTATCAAATAACAGGCTATCAGCATTTAACTGGCAACAAGTCAGAATATCAGACTTCTAATACAAACACATCCTGAATCATATAAAAGAACACAAAATACCATACAATTTTTTAACAAGGATGACAACACTTATTTGAAATACATGTTCCCACACAATCCAGCAACCTATGATGTAGCAAATAATACAGGCACATAACTAATCCCATTATCTGTAAGTTTAGCTTTACACTGAGGCTGTAAGAAATAATACTATCCAAAAAAGGAGTGAAATTACTTACATACAATTTTATCCACAGGATCATGGTCATCAAATGTAACAAATCCAAACCCTCTCTTTTTACCAGACTGTCTGTCAGTAATGATTTCAATAGTGTCGATTTTTCCATACTCCTCAAAGTAGTCACGAAGGTGGTGCTCTTCAGTGTCCTCTTTAATACCACCAACAAATAATTTTTTCACAGTAACATGAGCACCAGGTTTTCCAGATTCCTGTTAAAAGAACTTTCTAAATTAGCACAAAAAAACCCAATTTCACAAAGCACTATTTTACCTGGATCTCAGGAATAGAACTCAGATAAACTACGATTTTTAAGGTAATGCAAGCTCATTTAGGGGGCCTTCTAAGAGGAAAGTAACACAGCATTACTTGGAGGTTTTTCCTCCCCCTTTTATGTCAAAGCTTTAAAAGCACTGAAAAATGATAGAGATCAACTGTTTGAATGAACTGCAAGTATTTAATAACTTAAGTTCGTGCATGACTTTTGTAATTGTTAAAACAAAGATGCATCAGCTTCTTCTGCCCAATACTCCAAAGGCAGTGAACCCACATTCCACTTGTTTCAAGGCCCTTCAACCTCAGCAAATTCACAACTATGCATTTTAATCCCATTAAACAGCATACACACATGCTGTTTTAATTACCTTTTTCCAAATGCCAACCAACCCTGCATTCTGCAGAGAATGGCAAGAAAATTGGGATAGCTAACAGGGGCTACCAATGATTACAATTTCCATTTCCCCATATCTTTGGGACAGCTCATTCAAATCCAGTTCATCAATCCAACCATAATCTGGTAAACCCTTCCAGAGCTTCCGTGTGGTGAACAGAACTTGCCTTATAATCCACCCTTGCTCCTCAAGCACCTCTGTTCCACAGTTACCTGGCTCTGGTTTTATGTACCTTTTAGAAATACCCCAGAAAGATCTTGGAATAATCAGAAAAACTGACAGGAGTTTATTAATTTGAGGCTTGTGCAAGGAACTATTCCAGAAAAGTTACTTTGGAATTTGCATAATCACAAATATTCAACAGAACATGTTTGCTACAACATGTTTCAGACCACAGATATGTCCCTTGCAGATATGATTCCATAACCAGAATAACATAATAATTTACTGTAATAGTAGACATTTATATAAGAGACTAAAAGTGTGGGAAATAACACCCCAACTATGGGCTTTGAACCAGGTAATTTAAACCCAGGCAATTTCAAACAAGAACAAAGCCTAACTGTCTGACCAAAACAGGCATTTTTCAAAGCATAAGAAGCATTTGCTTTCAAAGCCACACTTACCTCTCTAGCCACAGCTCTCTTAGGCTCAACCACCCTTCCATCAATCGTGTGAGGTCTTGCAGCCATAGCTGCATCAACTTCAGCCATGGAAGAGAATGTTACAAAGCCAAACCCCCTTGATCTCTTGCTTGCAGGATCCCTCATTACCTAGAATCAATAAAGACATTTAAACTATTTGTATCAGTCTCATGTTAAGCTTTTTGGTAACAGTATTAAGAGTAAGTGTGTAAACTTAATTTACTTTTTCCTGGCTTTGATTTCAAAACACAAAGTAGCAGACTCTGTTGATATAATATGAGTGACACTGCTTGGGATCAAAGAAATTCAAACCACTGCTGTCCTCCAAGACTCAGTTAACTCAGAAATGCTGCTAGATCAGTGGGGTGCATCCCTGTCAGTATTCAGAAGACACAAAAACAGAGGTGCTTACAGACATGGTTTAGTGATGAACTTGTCAGTGCATGGTTAAAAAGTAAATGGTTTCTTCCAACTCTATGAAAACATCACAGAGAAAGACATCCTTTTCCAGCTTTACTAAGGCTGCTTACTGCTTACCAAGACACCAGTTTTTTGCCAAATGTTACCAACCACACACATGTAATAATGCTCTCTGTAAGCACTTTCTAATGCACTTCAGACAACTTTCAGATACCAAAGTTGAACTGCTGGAATCAGTGGTTAGATAATCTGGGAGAATTTTACAGAAAACAGATTGTGAATGTTCCCTAACTCAATTAGGCTTGCAAGAGTAAAATTTACGCATTCCTACAATGGACTGAACTGTGTATAAAGCAACCAACTGTACCATTAAAAGCTAATATTCCATCTTCTCTAAGCAATCCAGAAAACAAACATTTAAAATTCCTACACATTCCATGCCACTGCTATGTATTGGTATGCTAAACTTACCACACAGTCTGTAAGCTTTCCCCATTGCTCATAGTAACTCCTCAAGCTTTCTTCTGTGGTTTCAAAGCTTAAGCCACCAATAAACAGTTTGCGGAACTGCTCCTTTTCCCTCTGCCATGGGAAAAAAAAAAGATTACATTAATATCATTTGAAACACCTCTTCTGCATTAGCAAATCAAACACTAACCAAGATTTTCATAGGTATCAAAGACTTTCAGTAAGATTTGTTTTCAAAATGAGACCTGGCTCTTCTAAAGGTTCTACTCCCATTAAAGAAATTAAGCAATTTTGCAATTCTACAGGCCCACTTTTACAAAACAAATTTTTTTTAGTCTTTATTCCTGTGTCTCCCTCTAGATATCAAAAACAAGGGACCACACTTGAAGACTTTCAGAATACTCCTCTGTAAGACCCATATGAGATGCTTTTTAAAGAAAATGAGAACTTTGGGATTTGTTTTTATTACAGAAAATAGGAATTAATTTATACCGTCTGGTTCCATCCTGGGGAATATTCAATTATAAAAACCATTATGGTTAAAATTCATCCAAGGCTTTGTAAGTAAAAATCAATTAAATACATCTAAGTATGTTCTCTAACAGGTTAACAATTCATACATTCTCCATAATTACTAAAACAAATGAAACTCAAGCATCTGTAAAATTAACCTGGAATCCCACACCACTGGAATTACCAACAAACCTATACACCCTCAACAGGAGCACCATTAAAATAATTCCTTTCAAAGTAGAAATGTGAATAATACATATTCATATCCACTAATGCTTTCAGTAAGTCTTTATTTTCTTGCGAAGAAACTATCAATGCACTTGTTAAGCAAAGATCTTTTATGCACTAACAAGAACATCATAAAAAAACCCAAACAAACCCAACAACAAACAGGACCAGTAATAAGCTATTGAATTCACTTTTTTGTATGTACTGGTAAACTAAAGCAGAAAGAAGAACCTTCCGACTTCTACCAGTTCAAAGCACTTTTACTGTAACTTTTTATACAAACCAGGCCTTTTAATTGCCAGGTTCTACATACAAAAGTATCACCAGCTCATATGTATGAAAATTCATGCCAAACACTTAAAAAATGCACTAAGAAGTAGTTTTCTTCTACAAATTCATTATTTTAGAATGTTGTTTTGAAGAGAACTGTTCTTCTAGGGACAACAGAACTCAAATCACTTCAGCTTTTTACTGTTAACTAACTTTAAAAATCAAGAAAATCTGCTTGGGTGTTTGGTTGTGTGTTTTCTTCAGTATGGTGGTTATTTTTTTATACAACTCAAATATCGCAGCAGGAGGTGTAATTGACAAGCACAACACGATTAACTGTGCAATGGGTATTAAGCTAAATTTAAATAGGAAACTAGAAAAACACTGAGCCTAAGAAAACAAGCGAAATACTTCAGTACACATATGCTTTTAGAAGTATTAAGCCAAGCTGCATGCAGACCAACATATTTTCTGAAGTTGTCCAAGGCAGGCCTAGATCAAGATGCATATAACAGAACACAATTACTGTAGGCAGTGACAACCCAGGGTTTTTTCTTCAAAATACACCTCCGTATTGCCAGCCTCATATACTGCAGTCTGACAAGGAAATCAACTTTCTCCCCTCCTTCTTCCAAATACATCCTCTATTTAAGACTGATGAGTTCAAATTTCTCTTGAAAAATATTTGGAATCTGCTGTTGGATCTAGTTTTTTTTTTCTTCTAGGAATAAAAAGAAAGCTAGTACTGTCTCCTCCTTACACAAAGGACAGTCAAAATAAGACACGTGCTCAAAAGCAGCAGACACGTGCTTTAACTAATTTATTTTCACCTCTTTGCATAAAAGGAACAAACAGAAGAACACTGCACACCAGACCACTATAAAAAAAATCATATACATCAATATGCCATTTATTAATTTTGAGTAGGAGGTAGAAAAAAATTTAAGCATCAATACTGCAAAAATAAAAATCCTCCCTTCAGTTCTGCTGCTTGAGAATTAGGGACCATTTGCTTACAGTTTCATAGATCTACACGACACCTTTTTCCTGTATAATCAATTACCATACATTTAATAAAGGGCATTATTATAAAATAATATGAGAATTAAGAAAGTTTAGTAGGCAGGTAAGATATTTTCAGTGTTATGTTTACTCCTGAAAATAGCTATAAACCTGTAAATGGAACTCAAGGAAAGAATAGAACAATTATAAAAATATACTACATATAACTAACAGACACTGAACACAATAGTTAATGCATTGTACAGATGTATTTAGGGTCATGATCTACCTAGAATAGCTAGGCACCACACGTCAGAAAACAGCAATAACAACATTCATCACTAGTTCTTAATGAAAACCATTGTGCCAAAACAGCATACACAGGCTGCTCCACGAACATGCAGACAATCTCTAGATGCAGAGAAACTATTTGTCTTAAATGAGCCAGTTTCAAGAAGCTCTGGATGGCAATAACATTAACCTCCTACCAAAGTCCAGAGAGTTCTGCCCATCTAAAGTTTGTGCAGAAAGTATAAAATGTACAACAATAACTATCATCATGCCAGTACCTCTTAGAATCCTGAGGAAATGCTCTTTTGGTAAAGACACAGACATCTCATACTTAGAAAAGGCCACAGTATAAAAGCTGGAGGTAACACCTCTTTCGAGAATTCCACAGTATATCCCGTGCAGGAATCAAGCGCCAGAGCAAATTTTTACCTCTGTAGGATCTTCATCCGTGTGTATTTTAAACCTTTCCTTCACAGGCTTAAAGCAACTTGAAAGCACTAAAAAATGCATAACCTTTACTGAAATATTAATCACCAGAGCAAGGAAAGGTGTTTCATATAGCAGTAACGTGCGCACACATAATCCACGCTGACTGCGGAATTAAGAATTCGGGTAACAAAAACGTTTAAGGGAGACTAGGGAGGGGGGATCCCTGAACTGCAGGGCTCGGCAATCCCTCAGTGGCTGCTCGCCCGCCGCCTGTGGCAGCCGGAACGCAGCGGCCGCGCCGGCTCCGCCATGTGGCGGCAGCGGGAACACCGCGGCCCCGAGCCGGGCGGGGAAAATGGCGCCCGGGAGCAGCCGCCGCTTCCAGGGAGAGCGCAGCAAATTGTTTCTAGCGTGCACCTACACACACGGTACTAAGACCTCTCCGGCGCTCCTTCTCGCCCCCGTGAATACCTGACGACTACAGCTGGCACCCCGCTCTGCCGGAGGGATCCCCACTGCCCCTCGCAGCCACGAGACTCGGCCAGGCCGCCATTTTACCCCTCCCCCTCGCCACCGCCATTACCCGCAGCGCGGCCTCGGCCGCTCCGCGCCTGGCGGGGCCAAGACGGCCCCCAGCCCGCGGAGCTCCGACTCCCCCTCCTCCTGCGACACCTCAGCAGCAGCGCAGCTAATAGCCATGGCCACGGGCTCAAGAACGCGCTGTCCGCCATGCGCGGTCACCGCAGCTTCCGCCGCCTCGCCTGTCTGCGCGCCAGCCCCAGTCGCCGCTTCCAGAACCTTCCTCTGCGCAAAGACATCCAGCATCCACCCCGCGTTGCGACCCAGCAGCAGCGCCAGGACTTGCGCGGACGACCAAGCTTGCTTGTAATGCTCAGCCCCGAAAAAAATCACTCTGTCTGCACAAGCAAACGCGTCTCCCTCCTTAAAAGCAAGCTCTAAACTCTCCCATTCCACGTACCATATTCTTCATGGTTTATGTATTCCTGCCCGAGAGTACCGTACAACCGGTCGGTAATGGCTGCCTGAGCTGTTACGTAATTTGAAATTCAGCTCCGCGTAGTGTTAGCGCCCTCCTACTCGGGCTCGCTTCCGAGGTTTAATTAATTAAAAAAAAAAAAAGGAAAAAAAAAAAAAAAAAAAAAAAAAGCCAGGATCTGGAGCTTAAATATCTCCAAAGGGGCTGCAGTTCTGAATAACGCCCCTACGTGTTTTTATCGTATAATGAAAAGTCATCGACTCCGTTAGTAATGGCCGTCTCCGAAATGAGCCGAAGGAGCTGTCGTCGTCGAGCTTATCCGCTTCGACAGCCGCCGGAAAAAGCCGAACCAGGAATGGAAGCCCATTCGACTCGCTTCGGTAATTTCCGGAATCTGCCGCAGCAGGCGAAAATGGCGCTCGGCGCCAGCTCGGCAATTTCCGGACAGAAAGACGCAGCAAGTCATCGACTACTTCAGCCAGCTCGGCAGTTTCCGACAACCGACAGGCTCGCGAGACGTGCCCGAGCGCAGCCGAAGCGGCCTCAAACGCTGCTGGCACCGTGTCACTTGTTTTTGTTTGGTTTTTTTTCCGGAAATTGACAAAAGGCCCCGAAGGCTCAAACCTCGGCTTTAATATTAGTCGGGGGCGGCCGCGCATCGCCCCCCGAAACCTCACCGTGGCCCCCTTCCCCCTCCGCCCAGGCAGGAGGAAGTGAGAGCTACACAGATTTTGGCACAAGTGCGACACATCGCGGGGCCCCGGCGGAGGGAGGGAGGCGGACTTCACCGCAGCCCGCTCCGCTCTACCCCGCACCGTCGGCATCGGGCGTGCCGCCCGCTCCGCCGCTCTGTTCTCCTCCCCTCCTTCTTCCCCTCCCTTTTTCCCTCTCCGGCAGCCCTACACGCACCGCGACAAAGGGTGAGTGCTGCCGCCCCGCGCGCCAAAGAAATGGCGCTGGAGCAGCTCCTTTCTTCCCGCCCCCTCTGCTCCCCCTCCCTTTCAGCTTCACCGCGGATCCACCCGCGGATCTCCCGCCCGCAGCGAGGCCTCCCCAGCAGACTCCCCGAACCTCTTTTCCCACTTATGAATGAGTTCTAGGGCCTCAGAGCCCCACTGCTTTCCGAGCCCGCTTCCCTCCCCCCTCCCCTTGCTCACGCCCAGGCCTCCCCGCCGCAACGCGGGAAATGGCCGCGCTCCAAGGGGGACCCTTCCAAATGAGCTTCAAACCCACCCCAGCGCTCCTCGCCCGCCCTCCGCGCGCCCGAGGCCCGCCCGGCCGCACCGATCGAGGGCCTCGCTCCGCGGCGGCGGGCAGCATCGGCCCGGCGCGCATTCGCAGCGGCGGCCATGATGGCGGCCGTGGCTCCCGGGGTCTGCCAACCCCGTCCGCTCCCCCAGGCTTACCCAGTCGCTTTCCCGGTCGCCGCGAGGCATCTTCCTTCTTTTGGACGCCTGGCGCGGTCCTGCGCTCGCCCCGCGTTGGAGAGACGTCTTGGCCCCCCTCCTGTGCCGGCGGCGACGACGGTCGGAGGTTGTAGCGGCTCGCGCGTAGGCGGCGGCGGCGTCGTGCGCTCTGCCCCGTCACAGCCGCCGGCGCGCAGTGCTCGCCCAGCCCAGCCCCGCCAGCCACCGCCGCGCCGCTCCCCGCCCTCCGCCTCCCGCCCTCCCTCTCTCTCCCTCCCTGCCCCCACCCCCCGCCTCAGCCCCCCGCGGATGTCGCTGTTGCTGCTGCCGCCGCCGCTCAGTGCGCGCAGGGCGGGAGCCAGGAGGAGACAGGAGACCCAAGCGGCTGGGCACCATTGAAGTCTGTATCCTTCTCTCTCTCTCTCTCCCTCTTTTCTCTCGCTGCAGCCGCCTCCTTTCACCCCACTCACCCTCGAGTCCCCTTCCCTGACTCCCCTTTCCTCTGCGGCTTGCTGCGGGCCGCCGCGGGGAGATGCGGAGCGCAACCCGCCCGCCTCCCCCCACCGCCGCTTCTTCCCCACCCCCGCTTCCTTGGCGGTGGGGGGTGGCGGGCGGAGCGGAGCTGTCGGGGAATCGGGGCTTCGGCACCCGCTCGGGAAGGGAGGGAGGGAGGCCGGCCCCCGGACCCGCGGGCGCTGTCGCCACGGGGAAGGAGAGCAGCGCCGGGGGCGGGGGCAGAGGCACCCGCGCGGCAGACAAAGCCGGCCCGCCGGCCGTCCCTGCGTGTGCCCGGCCCGAGGGAATCGTGACGGGGCGGGGGGAAGACGGCGTGGAAGGGGCCCTGTCAGCGGCGGCGGAAGCGGCCCGGGGCCTGCGTCCCCGTTACCTCGCCCGGGGCGGCCCCGCCGGCCTCATGTGCGCCCGCCGCAGGCCCGAGGCGCAGCCGCCCCCAGCAGGCCTCCGCAGGGCTGCCTCTCTTCTGTGGTGGGGGGGGTTGTTGTTGGGTTTTGGGGATTTTTTTTTTTACCCCTTTCTGCTACCTCTCCGGGAGACACAAGGCAAGACCTTCGGCACTGGCGCCCTGGCCCCGGCCCTTCTCCCACCTCGCCTACCCCACCGCCCATGGGACTGCCAAAATCCACCTCCCGTGTCAGGGGAGGATTGGGCGGGATCGCTGAGTCCGGGAGGCTTTCTGGCCTTAAAGGACTTCTCTGCTTTACCCAGGCATATGGGGAATTCTAGCATTTCTGTAGCTCGCTGCGGGGCGGTGACAATACATGCCTATGGAGCTGGTCGGTATGAGAAATGACATGGAAAAGGGGATGGATTGTATTCAACGTAATTTGCATAGGTTAAATATGTAATATGTGCATCTTAGCTGAGTTAATATTGTTCTAGGACCTTAACTCTTGCCAACTTGAGAATCAGAAGGCAACGTTATAGTTGCATTAAGATAAATATTTGCTGTTTGTAAGAATTTGCTACCATGTAAGAATAATGGGTGATTCATTGCACCACAAATATATCTGTTCCCCATCGGATATTTGCATTTAATATAACTTAGGTATATCTTCAATTTCTAGAATCTGAGCTCTTGTTCTATTTGGTTTAAGGAAATAAGCATCCCTGATGGTCCTCCCCCTTTTCCCTAGAAACATGTCTATGCTTTTGAAGGCCTTGGGAAAAATTTTTTCAACCCTATATACCACCTTGTCAGTATCATTTATCCTGGCTAGCCTAATGGTGCATTACTGGGTTATGCCGGACAAAGTAGTAACCTACTTTTTGTTCTGGATTTAATCCGTGTAAGAAATGTTGTATGCAATGAATACATGGGGGTTGGAACAAGGACCATGCTTGTCTTGGGATGCCTTTCTTTGAGTAATGCAAACTTCCTTTTAATTGTCATGCATTTTTCTAGTAAAAGCTCTGCAAGTCTGCAATAAAAATGGCCTCCAATAAAACTACATTGGTAAGTTCATGCACACCTAAAGTATATAAGGATTTAATCAACATATTTTTCTTCAAACTTATAACTTGGCATCTCCATTTAAAAGATACATCCACATCTCCCCTCCCCAGCATTATTCTGACCAAAATTTCAGATCCAGAAAGTAAGGCTACTAGAAAGGACATTGTCTTTGGTTTTAATAAATCTGCCATTTCTAAAGAGAAACTTGTTGGGAAAAAAGTGTGAAAGGACTCTGCACTATTTCATCTATTCTACAATAGAAAATACTGAGGATTTTTTTAGCCTCCTTTCAGCATACCATGTAATTCATCATACATGTAAAAAATAAAGTCCAAATCATGTACTCATTTAATTTCTCCCAGTGTATTTGGAGAAAACTATTTGCCTGACAAAAGGCAGTCTTTACAGATGAAAAGTAACATTATTGAGAAATGATGTGGCATAATTAAGATGCCTTTTGAAATGCTTTTTAACAAATAACAGTTTCTTTGAATTTCATAGGAGCAGAGATTATCAGATGTCAACCCCTCCTGGACCATTTTAATGATGCATTCATGGATCTCAAGTCCTCTAAAGCTTTGCTTGACATTAAAATATGGACTCCTAAGGGCAGTTGGTTGCTGGCTACAGTTCTACTAATAATGATACATAGTTTCACAAAAGACAGACCTGTAGAAGTATAATGTGAGATGTATCTGAGGTGTAGACGGGGAAGTAAGGGAAAAATACATGTGCACAATTCAGAACTTCAATAGCAGAACAGCTGGTTTATAATGCACTCAAAAGGCCTGTTCTTAAATTTACAGAAATGATTACTCAGCTCAAAATATATTCAAAACTTGTATTAACTCCTGGCTTAGAAGTGCAACGGAGTGCTTCCTCTGTGTTGTACTAGTTTAAAATATTTCACCAAGGTGAATGTCTGAACTTTCTGTTAGTAGTTGATTGTCCACTTATCCCGAATTTGAAGAAGAAGTTAGCCAGGGTGGGGAAGGGCACTTTGGAGAGAGGAAAAAAATCTTACAAATGCAGTATTTTTAATCTTTTGATGTCAAGAATTTTGCTGCACAGGTCAGGAAAATCAGTTATGGTTCCCATGGGAACCATAACTAATTCTGCTTCGTTATATATTTGCATGCAAAACCTAAATGTGTTAAGGGATAGGGTAGCTCTAGAGCTGTAATTCCAATTTTCTTATATCTTGAATGTTAAAATTCTACACCACAGTGTCACATCAGTGTTTTAAGCTTACCCCCCAAAGAAAGAGTGATTATCCTTAGATCTGCCTCTGTCATATGTAGTGTCATATGACTTCTGAATGCAGAAAGAGAAACAAGCTATACATTAGCCTTCAATGGTCAAATGTCCAGTTTACAGCATGCAACCCTAGAGAGGAGAGCTTCAGGGGTCAAGTGGGCATTTGGTATTCTTTGAGTTCAGTCAGGTGTCACAATTCACTTGTGGGCTGAGATGTGCATGGGCTTGTATAATCCCAGAATGTACAGGTTTTTAACATGTTCAGTATTTCTGCAGGCTCTGCAATCAAGTGTTATTTTAATAGGCTCAAGAGTTTGAAGAGCAGTGCTGATGCACAAGACCTAATAAATCTCTAATATTTAAAACAGAAGCAGCATACTCTTTATTTTGCTATTTCTTACTGCACTTCAAGAAAAAATACAGACCCCCATGACATTCATTTTCCTCTGTGGAAGATACTTAAGATACTTAAGTTTTAGAAAGTAAAAAACCAAATTGTTGCTTTGATACAGAAATCCAAAACATTGATCTTTAAGTGACAAGAATTAGTGAAGCCGAAAAGAGTACCAGAAAACAGTCTTCCATTGAATCAAAGAATTTTAGTCCAACGGAGAATACAGATGGAGATGTTCCCCACTTGTAGCCTGCTTGCCTCATCACCAGTAATTATAATGTTATTACTATGGTATAGTGAGTCTGTCTTTTTCTGTGTTGTCGTTTTCCCCTCTGCTACTTTTATTATTTGTTTATTTCCCTCATATCTACCCCTTTCTATTTCACACTTCCATTTTTTGAAAGAAGCTGCCCTCATAGAAGCCTTGGACATCTTCATGTTGTATTTCCCTTCAATATCAGTCTTGCATTCTTTTTCCTGTGGAGGCAAAAAAAGCCAATATGCTTAAGTTAACACTTTTCAGACATGAATGCTGTGGTCAAAATACACCTGGGATATGCAGGCACCTAAAATCTAATTGGAAATACATGCTCTGTTCTCTCTTCTATGCTCTCAAATCAAAATGATGGCCGTGTGAGATATATGTAGAAACTTGCTGTTTAAATGAGAAACTAGAGACTTTTTCTCCTCTTTGTACTTTGAACCTTCAATTTATGGGTTGCTAACCATAAAGAGTGAAGTATTTTGAGGAGGGAGGGAAAAATTAATTATTAAAAATAAGGGGTACAAAGACAGGGCTTTGGCAAGAGAAGCATCTTCCAGTCTTCACTAAAAGAATACAGTTTTTGTTCTAACATACTTTTTTTTTTTACCTTTCACCACATCAAGACAAAATTCTACTAAGTCTGAAAGTTTGAAAATTTGAAAATTGCAGTGTTGTCAAACTAACCCATATTAGAGAGGACTAGAGAATGGCTATCAAGCAAATAGAGGTGCTTTGTGGTATTTGCTTGTCTGTGTTCTGTTGTAGAGAAAGTGCTTTAGTGAGGAATTACTTCTGTCCACTTTGATTTAGGGTGCTGCATAACTCTTAGGAGCTTAATACTTAGTTTATGGCTGCCACTTGACAATTTCTTTATGAGGTGCAGTCCAAAATGGCAAGCAAACTGCTTTTGGTCTGCTAGTCCTCCAGAACTGTGATACAGCATGATAGGCTTGTTCCAACTTTTATAAGATTACAAACAAGGAAATTCTGAAATGTGTCCTTTTACTGCTATTCAATTGTGCCTTATTAAACTGGGAATGCCTTGAGGATGATGTGGATGTAATATTTGTATTAAGAACTTAAAGAATATTACCTGAACTATCAAATGTAAACTTTAAAACACTTCCAAAGTTTTGTAAGTTAGCAAAATTCCATTTATGTGTTAAGTGCTGTACTTAAGTGTAGCAGTCTTAAATGTATGCACCTTTGTGACATCTCTTTGTAAGTTACATGGGTGCATGGCTAAGAATGAGAAGGGACTGCAGTAATGGAATGCTCCTAGCATGTGTCCTCTTCAATAGTTGCGGGTTATTATTGAGTATTTTGCTTATTGTAGCAATACGTCATAAACTTTGCTGCCATCAGTTTCTCCTTGGTTTTTTTTGGAAAAGGTAGAAGCCACCTTTTTTCAGTACCATCCCTTTTCTATTTTATGCATTTTCACAGTTTCCTTATTACTTCTCTCTACTTCTGCCTTGCCCTCTGCCTTTTCACAGGCATAGAGTTAACTTTTAGAAGCTTCCTGATGTTTTGAGCATGTAGCACTGAGAATTAAATTTTTAAGGGGAGTATAGTCACTGAGTATGTGAACAAAAAAATTTCACCTTTTTAAAAACTGGTGTTGGGTATCTCATTAAGCAACTGATAAAAACCCAAAATATTACCATGTCTTGCTCAGGTTACCTGACCACATGCACTAACATGAAAGGAGTCTGAGCTTCTGGCTTTAATGTTAATAAGCCGGTGAAGTAACTGTGTAAAGCAAAAGAATAAAAAAGAATAATGTTATTCTGAATTTCTTTTGTAGCACAAAATGGGAAAGAAACAGAATGGCAAAGGTAAAAAAGTTGAAGAGGCAGAGCCTGAAGAATTTGTTGTGGAGAAAGTCCTGGACAGACGTGTTGTAAATGGAAAGGTGGAATACTACTTGAAGTGGAAAGGATTTACAGAGTAAGGCATTCCTTTTTTTTTTTTTTTTTTTTTTTTTTTTTTTTTTTTTTTTTTCCTGATAGAATGATAAACACCATTGATTTGAAACTGTGACAAGAGATTGGACAATGGGCATCCACTTTAAAGAAGCTTGAGGGAAGGACTTTTTTTTTTTTTTTCTTAAATGCATAGTCAAGTGGGATAGTCGAGTATGAAGATAAAATAGAAGATAATGTAGTTCATTGTTTACTCTATATAAAACATTTGAGAACTTTTACGACGTTCTTAGTGATTGTTCTTTTACCACTCTCATAGAGCTTGTGTCCATAGCTATCAAGGTAAGATAGACTGACAGTTATCATATATGTAGCAGAATGAATGGTACTTCTGAGTAACAAATCACGCAGGAATGTAAACAGCAGGCACCTTTGAAGCAGATAGTTTGCTTATTATTAATTTTCCTGAACTGTTCTCAAATTAACTGAATATGCCTGTGGAATGGTGGCCTTCATTAGGCATACATCAAAGGAATTTTTGAGTGTCTTTCCCAGGACTTACATATGTATGTTAAAACTTTGCAGTAGACTTAAGAAGCTGATTGTTTAAGAAGGAATGTAGTTGTGCCTCCTTCCAGTGACACTGTGGCAGCTTGCTTTGACAGCTGAAAGAAGAATTTGTGCATTAATGGTTATGTATGCTATGATATTATTGTTGCATACCTCCCAAAGTGAGTGCATTGCAACATTGTGCAGTCTGGCAACCTGGAATGTGTGTAGTCATGTGTGCATAAATGTGAAGCACAATGTGTTTAGTATTTGAGGGTCTGATTTGAACTTGTAATAATATATTATTGTAATGGAAAATAATTTGTAGGTATCCTGCTGGTGCAGTAGTGCTGTGCCAGTACTTGCATGTGAGATACAGAGTGGTTGTGAGGAATATTCTTAAAAATTTAGTTAGCAAAATGCATACTCACTGAAACATAGGCAGTGCCCAGCTCTGCCCACCTTTGTTCTGTCCTGCAGTCAGTCAACTGAAGGAAGCAGATAGTTCTAGGTATAGTTGTGTTCAGTGCTCAGAGACAACTTTAGTGTGTTCCTCATGTCTGAAAGCTTATATGTATGGATTTATACTTAGGCTGTTTCTAATGACTGCTGTGTACACTCTGTTGTCTGTAACTCATATCATACTGTTAGTTTTCATGGACAGTCTTTAGAGGAGCCAGGGAAGTGAGTCAGTTTAAATGGACAGTTAAGTTTTGGTAGGGTGTGGATTGCTTGTTTCAACTCTCATACCCCACTGAGAACACAGGTGTTAATAGAGCTGCTTTTTCTGTTACCTTCAGATTAAAAATGTTGTTTTCAATACTAATGAAGCATCCTTTCAGTCATCAAATGCAGTACATGAAGGCTACTAAAGGTGGCAAGATAAACGTCCTTAGGGTTTAACAGACCTACCTTACATAGTGAGACAAAAATTAAGTTGCTTATTTTAAGGGGAGCCATGGGGCTAGTTTTACATTTTTCTTTTTTACTTAGTTCTACATAAATGTGTGTATGTTTCAGTGCTGACAACACATGGGAACCTGAAGAGAACTTAGATTGTCCAGAGCTAATTGAAGCTTTTCTGAACTCTCAGAAAGCTGGTAAAGAAAAAACAGATGGTGCCAAAAGAAAATCTTTGTCAGATAGCGAATCTGATGATAGTAAATCAAAGAAAAAGCGTGATTCTGTAAGTATATGTTCATGTGTTAAGTTTTTGTTTCCTCCATCTCTCTCCTACCTCTCCATCCCCCAAAAATCATATTGTGACTTTGAGAATGAGACTGAACACTGATGTAAAACTGTAAAAATTTCTTAGCATCTGGATCTGTGGTTTGAAAAGGGTATATATTCATTGCGGGTAATGAGACTGTCCAAATGGTTAGTAAAGAATGATTGACTGACACGATGATTAGAAGTTCTTACATTGTCCCATCATCCCACTTACTGAATAATTGAAAGTAACACTGGTTAAGAGTTATTAATTAATGGTATTAAGCAATAGGTTTCTATTAGAACAAAAGATCCATGAATGGAACAAAGATGAAGTTCTGGTTTGCTGCCATATTTAGTATATGGTTTTGAATGGGTGATTGGCAAGATGGCAAAATGTGAAAATCAATCAGTTACTTAGACTAGGAGCAGACATAATGGTGGAGAAGGAGTAGAAGAGGTGAGTGAAAAAAGCCTACCTTTCCTGAGAGGTCTGGATTTCTCCTTCAGTTTAAATGAGTAGGCAAACTGATACATTTAATGCTGATAAGTACAGAATAATGGACACGTAATAATGTGTTCAACAGTTCACATTTTCTTCTGTAAACTTTTGGACTAGTGGTTTGAAACCTGAGACTGCCAGTCATTTTCATGTACTGGAGAAGGCAGGCAGTTGGACATGTGGTTACTGTCAAAAAGGTTGGAAGGCATCAGAAAGAATAGTCCATGAATTATACAAAGAATATTTTGCTTTCTGTATAAAGTCAGTTGTTTGGCTTCATCTGGTACAATAGTGGCCACTGTCTCTAAAAGGATATTATGAACCTATAAAGGAGCTAATACAGGAAATAGTTGTGATATTTTTTGTCACCAGTGTGATGTCAGTGAGCCAAGAAGAGTTGAGGTGTTCCCCAAGGGTGCAGTTTCACTGTTGGTATAGGCAACCCATGCCTGTTGTTTTGCTGAAAAGGATATGTTTTTTCCACTTCCAGGCATGCATTTTTACTTTGCTGTTTTTGTTCTTTTTACTGACCATGCTTGTTTGTTTATCTGCTGAAATTATTTTAGACCATTTGTTTCATCTATTATATTTTCAGAAATAAATGCTGGAAACATGGATATAAAATCCTTTATTATTATCCTACCTCTAAATTACTTGGCCTGAAGATTGGTCATGAAAAAATACTATGTAATTATAGATTTGATTTGGTTTAAAGGCTGTACTTTTCGTTCTGATACACGAATACACACATGCATGTATGTACAAAAATTCCTGTATCTAGTACCAAAATAGAATTTTGTCTTAAACTAGATAACCATCTTCTAAATTACTAGGTTGATAAGCCAAGAGGGTTTGCAAGGGGTCTTGATCCTGAGCGGATAATTGGGGCTACGGATAGCAGTGGAGAGCTTATGTTCCTCATGAAATGGTAAGTCTTACATCCACAGTTCTTGTCCATAAAGGGAGGGCAGGCAGCTGCACTTAGCCTAAAGAGACAACTTCCTCTCAGGAATAAGACACAGAAGCTGGTGGTCTCCTTATTAACCTTGTATTCTTAGAAAAACAAGCTTTCTATATTCAGCTAGGACTTAGTCCCTCTTCCTTCAAAACCCAAAATATGTTTCATTTCTGTTGGTTCAGTTTTACTTTAAAAGGTAATTTCTGATAAAATAGGAAGAAATTGGCATTTGTATGGAAAAAAATGGATCTTGATAATGCTCTTGCAGAGGGAATGGCAGGCAGAAATCCAGCTTTACATGTTTCAATAAGCAGAAGCCAGCTGCTGGATAGCCAGCTGTTTAACCAAGCATAGTGCCAGCTGTTCTGTATGCATCAAAGTGAAATTGGAAGCAACTAGGGGAGAAAGCAGTGGTGGGGATAAAGAATAAACAACACGTTGAGGCTTGACATTATGGGCTAGTAAGAGGCAAGAGTGATGTGGGGAGTTTGTGTTGTTGGGAGACTAGATGGGGACCAGCTTCATTAGCTACAGTGTTGGGAGAAGGATTTCTTGCTTTGTGAACAAATGGGGTAAAATTAATGCTTCTTCCCAGTGTTGAGAAATCAAGAGATTGAATTGACATTTGCTGAGAGTCAGATTTCTTAAGGCGATGGGATAAGAAGGATGGCTTTCCACAGCCTTTGAGAAGGGCAGAATTTTCTGAATGGAGTTAAACTGAGTGATCTCCTGAGACATCATTTGTCTTGGGATTTACCTAGACTGCTGAAGATTAGTGCTGTGGGAGATGGTCTGCCTTCTGTGTTCTCAAATTTTCTATAAATTCTATGTGAAACTTAGAAAAGTTGAAAAACAAAGATCACAAGTGTTTGAATTTCTGCAGTGATAATTGGCAATATCAAACACAGAGGACATTTTTTTTGTTTAATTCAGTTGCTGTTGATGAGTTTTTCATAATTGGTCTTAGGTAACAAACATAGATGAGTTTATATGCACAAAGCTGACTTTTAAAGGCAGCATAGACTTCAAAATGAAGTGAAGTCATGTCAGACTGGCAAGCTTCATTTGTTAGTCCAAGACAGCATCAAGAATAACAGTATGAAATACAGGAAGTTATTTGCATAAACAGCAAATGTAATTTGCATGGAAGTACCAACTCTTTAAGATTGGTTGGTCCTATTGATTTTGAAGTCTTACTTTGAAGCTTTGATTAGTCTTTAAAAGACAAAAGTAACTGAATTTTACTTCTTTCATTATATACTCCAGTATGTAACCTTATGACTGATTCCCTTTGAATAGCATTTTCCTTTCAAACAGAAAATACATGGGAAGGGAAGAACAATGGAGCTATGACACCTCGTCATTACCATTAACATGGAAAGTCTTGGTAGCTTTAGTGAAAGGAATACTGGAAGCTGACGTTTCTAGCTGACGTTGTTTTCAGAACTTAGAACTTATGAAGAGCTGCTAAATGTTTTGAAATACTGATTATTAATTTTCTCAAATCCTGCTCTCTTCTACATCAGGAAAGACTCTGATGAGGCAGATCTGGTGCTGGCCAAAGAAGCTAATGTGAAGTGTCCTCAGATTGTAATCGCTTTTTATGAAGAACGGCTAACTTGGCATTCATGCCCAGAAGATGAAGCACAATAATTGTTTGCATTGCTTTTTTTATATATAAGAATATTAAAACCCGAAATTTGATTTATTAGCAATGTGAGAAGCATACATTCTAACAAGTTTCAAATTTGATATTTTTTTGAAGTAGTATGTTTTGCATCAACAGCAAGTAAATAAAAGCTTTCTGCAACTTGTTTCATTTACCACAAGAGAGCATTTGATACTACTACTTCCTCCATATTAGGTAAAAGCTTTTATAAAACATTGATGAACTTCCTTAGTTATTACAGGATCATAATGAATGTCTAAACAAACTCACAGATGTTTTGTAGTCTTCTATACTATTGATGTGCATGTATCTTCTTTACCCAAACCTAGCCCTTTAAACCTGTAAGGTCATTCTTTCTAGTATTTGGGATCACTCGGTCTTAAGAAGACCAGGTGAAAACTAACTTTGTAGTAATTTGAATGTTATCAGACTGTATATTGTTTACTTTATTGTAAATACTGGTGAGCAGTGGTCAATAAAATAGTTTTATATTCTTCCTTTATACTGATAGGCTGTGACTCTTTTGAAGCGGGGTATTTCTCAACTTTTGATATGTTAAACTCAGTTTGTAATATATTTAACTGTAAGTTGTTCTCTCGGGGGGTAGGTTGATTATTAATATTACCCCACTGCTACTCTTACCAGAATACTGGACAAGTACCAGGCTTTGATTATTAGTTGGAGGTTTTCATGAATACTGCCTGAGACACGGGTTTTTCTGGGTCAGGAAGGGCCTGTAAAATTAATGTGCTTTGAGTACTCTTTAAATCACAGATTGCAACCACACAACTTAGCTACAACAGTTGGTCACAAGGCCAAGTAGCCTCTGCAGGCACACTGGGAAATATTTGACGTGTATTGACAGTATTAGCCCTTGTTTTAATTTCAGTTCTTAATAGGAGGCTATAATGTACTCTAGGGCTGGTTCAGATGGAATTATTCTACAGGCCATCACCTATGTGAGAATACTTACATAGCTCAGCTTTTAAAGTGGAATATTTAAATGAAGCTACTTAAGTCATATACTTGGAGCAAAAGACTTTTTTCTATTTCAGATTGAATTTTGAAATTAGTCCTATAATCAGCTGCTTGGATAATACCTTCAGAAGGGCAGAAGTTGCCATTCATCTTTTCACATGCTTTTATCTAAACATCATCTTTGTGTTTTGACTACCATACTATAGTTCGCCTTAAGCTGTGCTTATACATCAGTGGCCAAGATTATTTCAGAATTATCCTTAATTTAGAGTTTTGACTAAAAAATATAATCCTGTAGTACACTGTTAGTGTCCATAGACTCATAGAATGGTTTTGGGTTGAAAGGGACTGTGAAGATCATCTAGTTCCAACCTGCCTGCCTCAGGCAGGGACACTTTTCACTAGACCAGGTTCCTCAGAGCCCCATCCAGCCTGGCCTTGAACATTTCCAGAGATGGGTTGTCAACAACTTCTCTGGGCAACCTGTTCCAGTGCCTCACCACCCTCAGAGTAAAAAATTTCTTCCCATAATATCTAACCTAACCCTACTCTTGGCTGGGAGCCATTTCCCCTCATCCTATCACTACATGCTTTTGTAATTCCTCTCCAGCCTTCTCGTAAGCCTCCTTTAGGTCCTGGAAGGTTCTAGTAAGTCTCCTTGGAGCCTTCTTCAGGCTTAACAATCCCAACTTTCTCAGCCTGTCTTCACAGGAGAGGTGCTAGAGGTGCTACAGCCCTCTGATCATCTTTGTGGCCCTTCTCAAAGGTGAGACAGTTGGGATTGCCTGGGTATGTTTTTTCAGAAGATTAAAAAAAAGTGGATATTCCTGGAAACCCTCCTATAGTGTGCATAGCCTGACAAGTGAAGGAAGGAATCCAGTCTGTGCTTGATGTTCTTTTGATACTGTTTCACAAATCATTACTATAATTATTAGTCCTTTCAATAGTTTCAAAAGCCATTTATATTGCAAAACAAAGCCTGCCACTATAGAACACCTACTTTTAGTTAAACAGCAATGACTAAACTTGCTATATGAACTTTTTCCTAAAGATCTTTTATTACTGGTTTTGGGCAGAATTCAGTCAGTTTGTGGCTCTAGGAAAAATCTGATATCCCTGTTAGCATGGAGCTCCCTTGCACCAGATAATGATAATTTGAGCACTTAACTAACCTCTCTTGGTTATTCCTTAGACAAATCACCCTGATTTTATCATGTTTAAGACTCCTACAGAGTTCATGGCTTAATTTTTGAGAGGCCCGTAATAGGAATATTTATACATCTAGTATATAGGATTCTGAAATCCTTGCTTTTTTATCCAGTAGCTTGATAAACGCATGGGCTAAAGAGGAATTTCAAAGCAGATTGTATTCTCCTGCCAGTTTCTTCAGTATGGAGTACTTTGTAAAGAGTCTTAAAACTGTTACTGTACAAGTTGCATTTTACTGCCTGAAACTTTGCAGTTTCTGTAACACATTTCAAGTGTGGATATCAAGTCTGTGTGAAATTGCTGATTTGAAGCAATACAGGTTAAACGGTTGTTTTTAATTATTGGTTATTGTTAGTGGTAGACAAAGATTTTTGTTAAAGGTTGGTTCTCCTCAGTTTGTAACCCTTAAAATACAGATTTGTAACTACATATAGCTTTTTACCTTATATTTGGTTCTTCCTTCTGACTTAATAAAAATACACTGAATTCACTTTTAAACAACTTTGCAGCTTGTTAGACAGTTCTTTAGATTGCTGATTTTTTTATGTTATGATGGTAAATATGCTGACTGGTATTTGTTTCCTTTTTTCTCTCCTCACTTTGTGTCAAACTGAGTTTTGCTAGTAATGCAATGCAACACTTTAAAGTTACAAGTTATGTAAAGTATGCTGAATGTGCTGCATACATAGGCAAAAAGTTAACAAATGTTATTAATTTAAAATTAACTGATGAAATAAATGAGATATCTTCTGTAGTTAGTTGAGTTGTGCAGAGGTTTCTCATCATTGTCTCCTTTCTTATACCAAACCAAATGGGTTTCAGGCTGTAATTTTATGATTACTCTGTGTTAATGGTGCTGTCCTGAAAAAAAAACCCACACAACCACAAAAATCACAGTTGTGCTTGCTCCAATGCTTCTCACGCTGGCTGAAGAAAATACTCAGGTTAAACATAACCAGGTAGTGTTAGATTATGTAAAATTGAGATCATGATCAGCTACAATATCATCCTCTTATAGCCTTGTTCCTACTTCTTCGCTAGGAAAGAATAAAACTCATACTTTGTTTATTAGTATTGTATTACTTTCAAATTAATCAGAGTAATTGATATGAAATTGAATAAAATAAATATGGTACCTGCGAAAAAACTATTAGCATTGCAAGTGATTTTTATCAGTTCAGCACAAATGGATTCTGCATGCTTTGTGGTAATTCTTCTAGATTTATGGTGCAGTTCTCCTTAAAACTGTGACAGTTTCTTAGCAATAGATTATAGTACATTTAGGACTCAACATATGTTGTCATAACTTGAAATGTAACTATAACTACATTTTTCCTTTAACTGCAAATTATCTTACGTGCTTACCTGAATTGGGCTCTTGCAGCCTAAAAGATTGTACTCCTTTCCTATTCTAAGACCTTTCTCCAATATTCTCAGTATTCTCCTTGCCATTGGTGTCCCTCTCTGTTTAATGTCTTCTCAAAATGCCACCTTTTATTCAGCTTCTGAATTTAGCTACTTATGTTAAGACTATGTTATGGCTACTCTGCTGACAGAGGTTTCTAAACTTGGGCTAGTAGCCAAGCCAGGTGCCCCCAGATTTGTTTCTGAAGTGAAAAGTTGCTGCACAAACCTACTGCACCTTAGAAGCTGAAGTGCAATACCATGGAAGTAGGGCTGTGAGGTTCCTGGAACAAAATGCCACAGGATCAAACAGAACCTTGTTTTTCCCTCTAGGTTTATGATACTGTGACACTACCAGCTCAAGGAGTTGTTTGTGCTTTGTTTTGCAGAGTGAATATCCACACTAGCTCTTGCAGGGTTTACCTGACTGATGGGTACTTTGACAAGCTGTTTCCACCTGACAGTGTTTTCCTATTCACCTGAGGGCATGCTGCAGTGGAGCCAAAAGTGTTTGGTAGTACCTTCATCTCAGCAGGACCAGGAAAGAGTTGCAGAGGCTTTGTGCTTCATTCCTGCTGCCTCTTGTTGGTGCAATCCCAGCCATCCCAGTTTGAGTAATACCACATCCTTTTGAAGTTTAAATAGAAAACGTCCATGTCCCAAAATGTCTGTCAGGAACTCCTGACATTCTGGACTCTGATTTCAAGTAAATGATAGATGGTTTAAGCTAGAAAAGCTAATAAGTTATACTAAGCAAAATCGAAACACTTGTCCCAAAAAAAAAAAAACGCCTGCAATTGTTCCAGTCTGATTCAAGTAGAAATGGTGCTCTTCTTCCTTGTAGAGTGCTGCAGCATTTTTTAACTTGGTGAGAGAATTGGATATGATTCCCAGGGCTCCAGATGGCACCTGCCAGATGGAAGCTCATATTGTCTTACGATGGTGGCATTGATGGCATGGTGTTTGAGAATGTAATAACATTTTGTGATGGATTTTCTTACTAGATAAAGTAAGTGGTCAAGTACTTGCATGCATTGCAGTGTATGCCAAAATATTTTAATCTGGTGAAAAGGTCACCCTTATGGGGATGGGATGGCAGAGTTTGGTTTCTTTTTCTTCCTTCATTGAATGTGTAAATCCCTCAGATTTGCTTAGACCAGAGGAGTATTATTGGCTTCTATAAACAATTTCTCCTTCCCAGAAATGTTATCCAGGTGCATTGCTCTGCACAGAGTTACAATTTGAAATGTGTATGTAGTTTTGCTCCAGAATCTTTGTTGAAAAGCACTGGGCCTTGTTGCCTGAGTTTCTATAAGCAAGATCAAGGATCAGGAAGTTCTGTCTTTATAAAGAAAATGGATGTTAAAGAAACTTAGAATCAAAGAATCATTTAGGTTGGAAAAGACCTTTAAGGTCATTGAGTGCAAACATTAACCCAGCACTGCCAAGTCCATTGCTAAACTATGTCCCTAAGTGTCACATATACACATCTTTTAAATACCTCTAGGGATGGTGAATCTACTACTTCCCATGGGCAGCCTGTTCCAATGACTGACAAGCCTTTCAGCAAAAGAAATTTCCTAATATTAAATCGAAACCTCCTCTGGTGCAACTTGAGGCTATTTCCTCTTGTCATGTAGCTTGTTTGGGAAGAGACTGACCTCAACCTAGCTACAACCTTCTTTCAAGCAGCTGTAGAGAGTGACCAGACCCCTCTGAACCTCCCTCTTCTCCAGGCTAAGCAGCCCCAGCTCCCTCAGACACTCCACATAGGACTCACTCTCCAGAGCCTTCCCCAGCTCCGTTGCCCTGCTCTGGACTTGCTCCAGTACCTCGATGTCTTTCTTGTCATGAGGGGCCCAAAACTGGACACAAGATTTGAGGTGTGGCCTCGCCAGTGCCCAGTACAGAGTGACAATCACTGCCCTGGTCCTGCTGGCCACACTATCCTTGATTCAAGCCAGGCTGCCATTGGCCTTCTTGACCACCTGGGCACACGCTGGGCCTATGTTCACCTGCTGTCCCCAGGTCCTTTTCCGCTGGGCCACTTTTCAGCCACTCTGCCCCAGCCTGTAGCACTGCATGGGATTGTTGTGACCCAAATGCAGGACCCAACATTTTGCCTTGTTGAACCTCAGACTGTGGGCCTTGGCCCATCAATCCAGCCTGTCCAGATTCCCCTGCAGAGCCTTCCTACCCTCCTGCAGACAAACACTCCTGCTCGCCTCAGTGTTGCCCATGAACAGACTGAGGATGTGCTCAATCCCTTCATCTGCATCGTCAATAAAGATCTAGAACAGGACTGGTCCCAGTGCTGAGCCCTTTGGAACCCCTTGTGACTTACCAACAACTGGACGTAGCACCATTCATCACCACTCTCTGGGATTAGCCCTCCAACCAGTTTTTTACCCAGTGAACAGTGCACCTGTCCAAGCCATGAGCAGCTGGTTTCTCCAGGAGAATGCTGTGAGAAGGGTGTAAAAGACTTTGCTGAAGTGCAGATGACACAAACCAAAGCCTTTCCTTCTTCTCTAAGTGGATCACAAGGTCACAGGAGATCAGGTTGGTCAACCCATGCTGGCTGGGCCTAATTCCCTGGTTTTCCTGCACTTGCTGGCACTCAAGATGAGCTGCTCACTAACCTTCCCCAGCACCAAGGTTACACTGACAATCCTGTAGTTCCCCAAATCCGTCCAGCCCCTCATACAGATGGGTGTCACATTTGTTGACTTCCAGTCAACTCAGACCTCACTGGTTAGCAGGAGCTGCTGGTAAATGATGGATAGTGGCTTACTGAGCATTTTCATCAGCTCCCTCTGTACCCTTGGATGGATCTCGTCTGGCCCCACAGAATTGTGTTTGTCTAAGTGGTGTAGCAGGTTGATGACCATCTCCCCTTGGATTCTGGGAGCTTCATTCTGCTACCTGTCCCCGTCTTCCAGCTCAAGGGGCCATATATTCCAAGAACAACTGGATTTACGAATAAAGACTTCAGCAAAGAAGGCATTAAGTATCACAGACTGAGCTCTAGCCAAAGCTATCTGGTTTTCCCCAGTGATTCATGTTTTGCATATGGGGACAGCCTGCTTTTCTGCCTTCAACATTTCCCTGTTGAAGAATGATCAGCCTTCCTGGACCCCTTTGCCCCCCAGGACTGCCTTCCAAGGGACAATGTTAATCAGTCTCCTAAACAGGCCAAAGCCTGCCCTCCAGAAGTCTAAAGTGCAGCTCTGCTGACCCGCTTCCTTACTTGTCTGGGAATTAAAAACTCTATCAGTGATCTCTGTATCACAAGATAGGATTTGGAGACTGAATGCAATGTAATATCACACAACTGTAAGTGAAGCACCATCACCCATCCAGAGCAAAGATGAATTATGTCTCTTTGGATGGAAGATGAGCAAATTACCTTATTCTCAGCTTGAAGGTATTTAAAATTCTAGAACTGAGAATATTTTTTCACACATTTTAAGGCACACATCTGCTCTGGGAAATCATAATGAAAAGAAGATGGCAGCAGTTTTTGTCCTTCTCAATAATATCTAGATTAAATTATTTCAATCAGGAGTACTCTCTTTTTTTAAGAAAGTCACTATTTATTACATTCTTTAGAGCCCACCTTTCCCCTTCTCTGTCCATCTCTGCCCCTGTGTGCTGGATGGGCCTGGTATGTACAAAGCAGAGAGATGCTGTCCTGGATAGATCCTTCACTTCTACATCAGAGTTTGTCATGCATAATGCTGGTCTTAACACTGCATAACTATTCTATTTTATTAATAGAATCATAGAATGGCCTGGGTTGGAAACTTTAAACATCATCTAGTTTCAATTCTCCCACCGTAGAGAGGGGAATTTGTCTTCCTTTCACTAGACCAAGTTGCTCAGAGCTCCATCCAACCTGGCCTTAAATGCTTCCAGGGATGGAGCATCTACAACTTTTTGGAGTTCTATTCCAGTGCCTCACCACCCTCACGGTAAAGATTTTCTTCTGTTCTATTCTCTTCCCTGAACTCACCATTAGTTGAATAAAAATTACATCTTTATTTGCATGAAATGCCAGGGATTTATCAGCTACAAAAACCCCTTTCAAGAAGACAAATCAAAAGGTTGCAAGAGGAAACAGGATTTTATTTTCCTGAAACTGTTTCAGAGTTGATGCTCACAAGTATTAAAACAATGTGCATGTGTGGTCAGGCAGGCTTATAGCATTTCAGAAACCTCTTGCATTTGTTGCAGGGAGTGTTTATATTGCTGGTGTTAATTAACACTAATGTGTCTAGTCTGAGGGTTTACTTATTGCATTACTACTTGAATGCAACACTTCACTGATTGCTGCTTAATTCCATATTGCTGACAGATCAATAAAGCATTTTGATCCCAATTTGGTTTACAGTTCTGTGGATTGAGAAGGTTTTCCCTGCAAAACTCAGGAAAAACAAGAGTTTAAAAAAGCTCAGCTAAGGATCACTTAAGGGTACTGTATAGAAGGCAGATATTCAGAGACTGATAATCACTCTGGCAATGTTGTTCACATCCTAGAAATGCAAAATGACTGTTGATCTCTCCCCCAGTAAGGCTTATTTCTTGAGTGGTCTTCAGAGAAAAAGGGAGAGTCACTGTGTTTGTTGTTGGAGATGTTGCTGTAGGCTGCAGAAGCCCCAGCTGGGCTCCCATCTGAAATTAGAAAATTTTTGTGCTTGTTTGAACAAACTGTTCTTTTAGGCACAACACCGTTATTACATTCAAAACAACAGTAGAAAATGCTCCTGTTTCTGCCCACTCCTGGAACAAAATGAGCAAAATCACTTCTCAGAAATCACTGGGGGAAAGTATCTACACACAACTACCCACATCTATATCTATCTATATATCTGTATCTATATTTATATATCTCTATCTACCTACGTGTCTATATCTGTGTATATAGATATATGTATATATAGATATATGTAAATATATGTATATATATTTATATATATACCCATCTGCAAACAAGCCCTGACATTACAGCAGTACTGGTAAGTCCAGTTGAAGGTTTGTGCCGAAGACACCAGTTCAACTCACCAGCACTGCAGCCAAGGCAGAGGGAGACAAGCTGGATGGAACTGCAGCAGCAATGCTACTGCAGGAGAGGAGCAAAATTAAAAGCAGGAAACAGGAGAAGCCATGAAAGGACACTTTGCTGATTCATGCTATATCCTGAACTGGTTCTCAGGGAAAAGGCATGACCTTCTCTATAATTTTTGCAGGTACTGAATCAGTTTTGCACATAGAGTTGCACGCCTGTTCTATATCATCACAGGAAAGGAGCTGTTACAGAAAATTGGGTGGGGTCTAATGATTCTACCAGACCCTACTGTAATGCAAGACTTTGTGTTCAGTGGATTGTTTACCATCATTTGAAATTATTGACCTGAAACCAAAAAACCCTGCAAAAGAGCATGTCTTAATGTTTCAGAAAAGCTGAAATCATAGATACATAAAGGAATCTTCTTTGTGTAACAAAGAAATTATAGTTTTATTAATTAATTTTTTAATCATATGAACAGAGTTGCAGTTTGGGTTTTCAGTTAATTTTCATTTATTTGATTAATTGAAAAAAAATACAAAACAGACACACACATACACCTGTAAAACTAGAAAGGAGAAATTTTTCACCAGGGCAAGGAAGGCAATCTGCCTATATGCTGAACCTTTAAACTTGATACTCCAACAGTTGTACTAAGCCACATATCCTGTGAAGGCAGTAAAATCAGAGATTCAAGGGAGAAACATCATCTCACATTGGTGTCACAGACATTTTGCAGTTGTTGCAGGAACATAACTGTCTGTTACTCGGCAGCATTTCTGATTATTCTCTATGATTCCATCTACTGCAGCTGATTAATCTGCAGTTTTGGATGTTGTTGCTAAATATTTCTTGATTTTGACAAGTCACAGCACAGTCGATTTTCTAGTAAATGCATTTCTCTGAATTCAGGATTTTATATTTGGCAACTCCCTCATTTCTCTCACTGCAGTGTAAAATCCAGCAAAGAAATAGGTCAGTGCAACTCTCTGGATGAGGAAATTTAAGGCAAGAGATACTACAGAGATACATCTTAGATGTATGTAAAGGTGAATAAACAGTACTTGCTTCCTTAAGAAATTAGGAATAACAAATTTTGATTTTCAATATAATTCTCAGTGATGTCAGCCCTAATAGACTAAGTTGCAAATTTTCAAGTATTCCATAAATGATGTTAGAAAGTCAGATCTTCTTTTCCTTTAATGACAACAAAAGGCTATTTTAAACTAGCTAACTACAGTTAAACACAAATAAAACAGGAAAATACTGAGAAATACATAAAAGCAGTACTCAGCTACAGAGAACAATTACACTTACTACTACAATACTGATTTGTATTGTCTTCTGCTGTCCCATAAGCAATAACAATTTCTCTTCAGCGTGCACATGCTATGGTCAGCAAGCTAAAATATTTTTGCTCTTTGTGGACAATCTGTTTCAAAAGAAGCCAAGAGAATGTGACCAATCAAGACAAATACAGTTATGGAGGCTACTATACAGGAGCCAATATGTTCCCACAAGTTGGACAACAGAAGGCTGCTAAATGCATTTTGCTCTTCCACTGTCTGCAATTGAAAGGCTGCTTGAATTTCTTTACCGCACCTTTTAAATTACCAGTCAAAAGGCAGGTAATGAATTGTGACTTTGGTTTTCCCAGAACCACCAAATGCTCTTTGTACTAAATGTATTGGGAAGGTGAAGAACTGAAAACCTATTTACTCCTTCAATCACCAAGCACCACAAGAAGCCTGGACAGGACACAGCATTTCTGTTGAACAAAAGCCAGGTGAAGCAGTGTGCAGGCAGCATGCTTCCAGTCCCCTGGAAACGCTTGTGTCCTGACAGTGTTAATAACCACTGTATTAATGACCCAGGTGGAGGTGCTTAGAACTTCTGCTTTTATGGAATAATACCTGGTACTTCTTAGAGAAATAGCAGAATTCGTGTGCTTCCCATTGAAATTCTGCTGTTTCTCTAAACTGTTACTGATGTACAAGTGGCGTGTCTCAGAATTCTGCACGCCACTGCTTAGAAAATGTATGCTATCCCCTCCATTTAGAAAAGAACCTAGTTAAATCTATCCTTTTTTTTTTAAATGGGTTGTTGACTTACAGCTAATTTTACCCTTTCAGGGGCAATGGAGAACACAATTCATAGGTTTAATCACTTAAACATGTGGTTATATGGAAGACATAATTTGAATATCTTGGGTGTTGCGGCTTTTATTTGGACTCCTGTGGCCGAACCACCGAAGTGCCAAGGGTAGCAGTGGTGGTGACTCAGTAGATGGCACTCCAGCCTGGCAGCCCCGTTGCTGCCGGCACCCAGCCCTGTCGGTGCCCAGCAGGTGGAGCGGCCGTGCCGCCCTGCCTGGGCCGGCAGCTCCCGGGAGATGCTGGGGAGCCACGGGCACCTCTGGGAACACCCGGCTGGCATGGTGGGAACGGCGGCGGGGTGTTCCAGGCAGTCAGTCATCCTTGTGCCACCCTGCTGTAGACTCTTCTACGAGTTTCATGGCTAAAAGGGACCCTAAGCTGCTGTGTTTTAACAGCAGATTGCTGCAGTCTGTTCCTCCCCTTTCAGAAAGGTGCTGCTGGGGGGTGATGTTTGGGTTTCCCCACATAACTGCAAAGAATTCATAGCCTGTGTGCTACTCTGCAGTGAAATACCTTTTGTCTGCCCTATGCAATGTGTTTTAGAACCTATCAGAATACTAAGGATTGGGGTCAAATTAACAATGTACCCCTTTTTCCATGTTCAGTGCTCCAGACTAAATTTGCTGCTAATGTTCTGGGTGCCACATTCCAAATACCGTGCACCATCTTTCTGACAGACACTAATACTGAACTGTTCTTCATCATATTGGCCCTTTTTTTGGTGCATGACTTCAAAGAGTTGGAAGGTGGGGCTTTGAGCAACATGGTCTAATGGAAAGTGTCCCTGCCCATGGCAGGGGGGGTGAATTAGGTGCTCCTTAAGGTCCCTTCCAGACCAAACCAATCTGTGATTCTATGATTCTATGCCACTCTGACATGACATATGAAGAAGGGAGACCATGAAAGCAGCTGTTTCTGTATAGCCATCTCCTTGTGGAGGTCCATTCAGGATGTGCTAGAATGGAATGGCAAGCAGTGGCCAAAGAATTTCAGAGATGAATGGTGACTTCCCTCAAGATGGTTCCATATATTGACATCTCGTCCAGGAATCTAATTATACTCATTGCTTTCTAGTGACTGATCTATTTGCTGCCAGTAGATCAGCAGCCAGGGCTCCTGTCATAAAGATTAGTGCCTCCATTAAGAGGATGTTGTGATCATTTAGAGGGAAGTAAGTGAACCAGGGGAATAAAGATAGTAACATAAGTCTTCGATATTAACTGCTTAAGTATGGGTCAAGGCTTGAATAATGAGATTTTGATTTTATTTATCTCATGGCAGATATGCAAGACCCATGCTGAAGTTTGTAAATGCATTTTTAGGATGAATGACAAATCTTAAACTTTAATTCAATAGATATGTAAAATGACATGGATTAGAATTTTAAATCCCTTACCAAAGGCATTGTAAAGGACTATTTTAAACTACCATTCTGCTGAAAAATAACTTCTCAAGCTGATTTTGGGGGAGTCATGGTTGCCCTCCTGCTTGTGATTTCATGGCTGCATGTCACACTGGTGGTGGTGGTGTGATGTCCTAAATATATGACTTACTATTTGCTTCATTGGCTTACAAATGGCCTCATTTAACATTTGGGCAGCAGGCAGGAGTTGTTTAACTTCATGCAGGACAGGTGTGGAGTGGCAGGGGAGAGCAGATAGGGAGGAATGCAGACCAGCTGTACACAGTGATGTGCAGTTTGCCTGCTGTGCATATGTGCAAGAGCAACAGAAGAATCAGAACAAATGGTGATAAACAGAGATTTGGGACACATCTCAACAGCTGGAAGTGCAAAATGTGAATATCTCAAATTGGTAAAAAGACTATGCATTGATAAATCACTATGTTTCCAAGAAAGCTGTAGTGCTAAAACAGCCCTTGAAGCAGCATCTACTGAAATATTCCTGTTCCTTTGCAGTAACATCACTCACACCCTACAACATGTAAGTGCTGGACTAGACTCAGAGCTGACCTGCCAATGCAAGGCTGAGGATGCAGCAAAGCACCTGAAGAGGAACAGAGAAAATAAATGAGAGCACTTTACCCATACAGATATAATGACTGAGTATACACTGGGGGTGTTATGTGAAAACAAAAGTCACAGAGCATTTTTTTTTCCCACAGTTGCAAGAAACCTATAAAACCAATGCCATCACAGGCTTGATTCCTAATTCTTCACTCTTTCTCATGATGAATATAAACTTCTCTCAAAATAATCAATGCTGTATTTTTTAAAAAGACATAAATCTATTTGACAGTGCTTTGAAAAAGCAAAATTAAAGTTTAAGGGAATACTAAAGCTTGAATTAGCAGAGAATGATGTATGTACCTAAAGACATCAGCACTGAAGTAGTAGTATTTGAAAGACAGTTACAATCTTAAGTGGAGAAATGAGTTTCAAACATGACATTCAAACATTTGAACCAAAACTGATGTTCAGACTTCCTTCTCTTGCTTATCACCCTTCATATTCCTTGCCACCTGAAGCTGCTCAATTAGAGCAGCTAGAGACAGCCCACTGCTTGTGTCTGTTTTGAATAAGCACAAAACCAGACCCAACTTCATCTTTTTGTGTCTGACCCAGCCACATGTCATTACTAAGACAATTTGGCAGGGTGTCACTTGAAATTAGCTTGCCTCTTTCCTGTACTTAGTGAGAAATTAATTCTGTAGTTGCTAAGGCTGATTTGAGTGGAGGTCTGTGGAAGGGGCTAACAGCGGGCCTGTTAGCTAAAGGAGTGAGAAGAAGCTGAGAAGTAAGAAGAAACTGATAAGGAGCTCTCTCTAAGGCTGTAACCAAGGAGACTGAGAGAGGAGGGACAGAAGAACTTTGCAGCTGGATGAAACATTTTTAGAAAGTTAATTAAGTCACCATAACTTCTCACCAATAGTATTATGTTGATTTATTGTGGCCAATAGTAAAGATAGAAGAAGGATAAACAATTGGAAAGTGTATAAAAATCAGCCATATTCAATAATAAAGTGTTGCCAACTGAGACTGCTTGTGGTCTCTGCTTTATGTCGTGACTGCCTCGACAGCGACAGAGGTCAGTATATCAAGGCCTGGACATTGCAGATATGAATGAATACATGCCCTACAAAGGCACAGGTAAAGAAGAGTTGCCTATGTAGCCCCTTCAAATCTTAGTTCTCCCCATTCCCCAGATATTACTCAATCTTTCTGTAATCATAATATAATGGTTGTAACAGCAACAGCAAGCCCAACTACCAGGCTCTCCATTCACACAGGCAAAAGGCTTCTTTATTATTTCCTTTTGGTTTGGCTTGGTAATACAAAAACTTTGAAAAGCTTTCTTTGGTTTGTTTTTTTTTTTTCTTTTAAAAGAAATAAGGAATTGCAAAAGTATTTCTGGTTTCTTGCTTAACTGTGCTAATGAAGTGAGAACACAGCACAGTAGAGCATGGAAATAATTACATGAAATCACAGCAAGTGCAGAGTAGAGTCCCACATCCCAAACTGAGATGAGAGAGGAGGCATTATAAATCTCCCTAGGAGTATTGCAATGTCAACAAATCTGAAGGCCAGGCCAATGAGTTTTGTAAAAATTTAACTAAGGAATTCTTACCACTCTTCCCACATTATGTTATTATCCAACATTGGTAATTTGCAAGGTAATTAAAAAACAAACCCAAATGTTTTAAAATTTGGAGTCAGAAAGAGGAAATCAAGACACAGGTGGAAACTAAAGACAATCAAATTCCTAAAGCCATGTCTAATAAAATAACACATTTCAGATAGATCTTGGCATTAGCTCTTTTTGGCCATGTAATATAATTAAAAAGCCTCACATGAGGACATCAAGCGCAGACAAAGCAATGATCTACATCACAGAACTTGTCTACACAGGAAAGAGCTAAGAATAACCAGAGTATCTGCTCTGCAACAGCTTCCCATGGGGACAATTTTTTTTTTTTTGCATTAAGTATGCATTTAGCTGACCATGAGAAGTGAGCTGTGTTAAAAGCAAACAGAAGCATCCATCATGGAAAATAAGAGCATCTTCTTTAGGAACTGGTACACCACAGCTTCTGGGCTCTCAGTTCTGCACTTCAGATTGTTTCCCAGTAACGATCTTACACAGATCAAGCCAAAGTGCACTACTCCTTCACTGTAAATGTACAAAATGAAGGAAATGGAACAATAGACCACATGGATTCATGATGAGGTAATAGTCAGAGGCTGCTGCTGGTGCTGAGCTACTGCTGCAACTCACACATGGAGTATCACAAAGCCCAGGCTGCCAACTGCAGCCTGGAATTTGGAAATGAATTTCCAACTGTGTATTTGGAAATGACCACATGCAACCTGCTTAAAGCAGGGCTCCATCTAAAGTTTATGAAGAATGGCTAATTTTTAAAATTTTATTTTATGTTTTCCAGATGTGGAATAAATGGCACATGAAAGTTCATTAGTGGCTTCTTCTTGTCAAAAGAAAAACCAGAAAGGTTTGTACCAACTAAGAGTATTTGGACTGAAAATATCACAAGCCTCTCCTTATTCTTTTTATTAATTTATCAGGACGACAGTGGGCAGTACACAATCCACATAGGCACTGCCTTTCAAATGACATGCACATTTTCTGTGCTAATCAAATGGCAGCTCATGGCCAAGCCTCTGGAAACTAAAGGAAAAAGCCACCATTTTATAGCCAGTCTGACCCAGACATCTCCCACTGGAGGTACAGAATTGCCACTGGCTGCTGCTCTGGACCCTGGGGGCACAGGTGTTTTCAGAGGACCAATTAAATCCTGGGCAATCTGAGCTGTCTTGAAGGAGGTGTTTGTGTCTGCCTTGACTGCAAACACCGCAGTATGCTGTATAAGCAGGGAAAATAGGGCAGCCAGCTGCTTGGCTTTTGTGCCTTGCATCCCATTAGAAAGATACAAATAGAAAGGGAAGATGGAAAAGATGGGGAAGACCCACTTAGCTGGAGTCCCCTTCAAGAACAAGATTGTTCTGGTCTCACATTCTGCAAGAAACCAGCACACAATAAATAAGAAACTGCAGATTGAAAACGAGTGTATAAGGCTCTTCCAGTCAACCACTGCCTTACACTATAGTAGCCTTCTCTGAAATAGTCATAAATATCAAGCCAAATTTTAGGGCTGTATCTTTTGTTATTTTAGAGTTTACGCTGGATGTTGATTTTAGTTGGTCAGTCTGGTGTATTCATGAAAAATAAACAGCGGCTCTAGGCAATTTTATTTAACCTGACTTTGAGAAACAAAACCAAGCAGAATAAAAATTGCCTAGAAAGAAAGGAAGGATAAAATAACAACCTAAGAAGAAAATTTAGGGGAGAAAAAGGAAAAAAAAGGATTACTTTGCTTCTATCAAACATGTAAAGGAGGAGTCCCTTTAAAAATAGTCATGTTTCTTTCCTCCTTGTTTATTTTTTTCTTGCAGAGTACTATGCAAGTCCAGCAGGTTGACTAGACAACGCTATGCAAAAACAAATGTGTGGCAACAAACCATAGCTCTTTCTGATGGTTTTCAGTTTTTAATAAGGCGCTTGGCTGCAGCTCAAGTTGAAAAGATGGCAAAGGAATTTCATTAATAATCCTTTTCTTGTCAGTTGATAATTTTCTTCGTCTTCCCACTAAAACCATCAAGGCCTTCCATTTGACCTTGTCTGCAGATCAGATATAGTACGGAAAATTGGAATTATCAGGAAAAAAAAAAAAACCTGAAACAAAATAAGCAGTCCTTTTTCATATTACATGCAAATCCAAATAATCCTCTCCCTCCCACAGTCTGACCCAATTTTGCTTGGGCAGACTTTGTGCTTGTAAGCCCAGCACTTTTGAGACAGCAATTTATCAGATACCACTGAATGTGAGAGCACAGCCCTGAAAAACCAATTCTAAAGCTACTGCACCCATTGCATGGAAATGTCCAGGGTCCTGGCAACTTGCTTGCTCTAACCAGAAGTCCTCCCTTAGCCATGGTCACCTAAATGGACAAGCTAAAGCCAAGAGTTTCATCCCTTCAGCAGTTTTAGACAGGAGAACATTTGTCCAAGCTGCATGAGGGAACATCCTATTTGCAAGTGGGAGTATTTAAGTATGTTCATCTGCTTATTGCCGGAGTATTTAAGTATGTTCATCTGCTTATTGCCCTACATACTTGGAAATGGACATAAATCAGTAGCAAGACACTGGAAAATGTGTTGATTTCGTGCTTTATTAAATGAGCTACAAAGAAATCCCTCCTTGCCAAACACGACACCACAGTTGAGGGACAATTGTTGTTTTTCACCTCAGAACACAAACCAGTAAGGGGAAACATTCACAGAGTTCCTTCTTTTGTTCATCTCACTCTTTTTTCAATCCTTACACATTCCACAAGATGAAAACACTGAGCATCTTTATCAAGAATTTTTCAGAACTGCAATCATTGACACAACTCCTCTCATTTTTTATTAATGCTTTCTAAGAGTAATGCCTAAGAATCCCTCTGCAGCCTACAGCTGCATGATTTCTTCCTCTTCAGCCATGAAAAGGAAAATATGGGAAATATTTTAAAAATATTGTCTTAAAAATAATGTTTCAATTTGTCTTCATAATATTCCACATTTCTTCGTTCTTTAATTATTTAGTTTGAAGCAGTGTATTTTTCAAATTTAAGAATCTTTCTTTTTATCTGGAATTTTTCATTATACGATCAAGCAGTCAGGAGCCAACATTCTCTGGATGCAGAAATGTATTCAACTTGAATGAAATAACTGAGGGATTATATACATGGGCTAACAAAACCAGCATTGTAATCACTCTGTGACTTAGGCTAGGTCTATGTTAGCAAGCAGCTGGATTCCTACAGGAAAAGCTCTGCAGTGCAAACCAGCTTATGTGAAGGATGTAACCTTCTCCCTCTGTGTGCTCTGGAAGATTTGTTTCAGGCTGGCTCCATCAGTGGTTGGAATGCTGCTTTTTGCTGTGTTTCAGGTGGAATATTTCTTACTGTGTCTTTTGGGGCTGTTCTGCAAAATGAACCAAAGAGCAGGAAGGGAGGGCAACCAGAGATTAGCTTCCAAAAATACATACCTCACTAAAACAAAATATCAATGTAGATGAATGCACACTTAAGTTTACCCTCATGAATAAATGGATGGTCATATCTGTGGCAGACTTAATCTGAAATAAATCAAACCAATGGAAAGATAGCAGAATAAAATCTTTTTTTCTGTAGAAATTTTAAGAAGGAGCTGTTGTGGAATAAAGTTCTCTTTTCTATTTGTTATTAAAATATGGAAAAAATACTTTACATAGATTGGATAACTCCCTGAAGCTCACTTAGTTTATCAGAGCATTGAGAGTCAAGCTCTTGGTATAGGGACTGAAGTCCCCTGAGACCAGCAGGTCTCAGCCAATGCCAGCAGCAGGCCCCATCACCCATTCCAGCACTACAGCTGCACCCTGAGAAACACTTGGGCATCATGTCAGGACACAGTGCCACTGGCAGAAGAAAACTGGACCAAAATATCATGAGGACTTCACAGAAAATGCACAGGAATTTCCTTGATGCAAATTTTCATCTGTAAACAGAACTAAATCGGCAACACCAGTTTTCTAAAACTCCCCCTTGCCCTGATTTATATCCCTTTCCTCAGGAAATCAATCTCCTTTTTCCAGTCCTTTCATCTTTTTCTCCTTCATATTTCCTGGGTTTTTTCCTAGGATGTTATACTTTTTATTTATTTATTTATAATCTTGAAGTTTGGTCCTTCTGAATCTTTCACCAGACAGTTTGTTATAGATCAAAGCTGAGAGCCTGTTTTGCTGGCAAAAGCAAGGAGGAAGAGCAGTTGCAGTATGCAGCCTTCATCTTCCATGAATAAATGGAGAGAAAAACATAAAATAAGAAACATCATGAAGGTGACTTAGAGTAGGAAAATGTTGTCCCTGCTAACAAAAACTGGGTACATTGACCAAACTAGGTTATGGAAAGAGAAGCCCACCCCATGAGGAAATCCATCAAGAAGAGCTTGAACAGATCTTCCACTTCAGAAGCAGAAAATGTGAATATTATGATGATTGGCATCTGGTCCTCCTGATGCAAGCTTTCCTACAAAAATACGAAGGAAGAAAAATTCTGTAGGGGCATCATTCACATCTTCATTCTACTGCTTGTCACAGTCACCTTAGTAAGGTCTTTCATTTTCCATTCTTTCCTGGATTATATCTGAACACCACAGCCTTATGAAAGGTGATTATTCAGTACAGCACTGAAGTGGGACAGAACAAAAAAAAGGTCTGTAAAATGAATGAAGAATTGAAATCCTGCAAATAAGCAGTTTGAAAGTTTGAACAGGCCTTCTCCAAAAGAAAAGAACTATTCCCTATCATAATTGCTTTTTATTCCATTAAGAACACTTGCCTGTATAGTCCCTTTTTGCTAAATTTAACTATAGCTAATTGTGATTTTTTTTTTTTTGGAGGCAAAATTATATGGCTGACAGGTAGCACTATTTCACATTTATGCACAGATAACCAAGGTTTATAAATCTCACTGATATTAAATTTTGAATGTCAGAATATAAGAAAAAAAATTGATTTCTGAAAATGAGTTTATACTGGCAATCGCACAGAGAGCTATTTAATTGTGCTCGTCTCATGCTTTCATTTCAGCCTTTTCCTATTCTGGCCATCCTTTGTGAATCTTTTCTTGGACAGGGTGGTCGCTCAGAGCAACATTTGACAGCAATGGCAAAAAAGGTACATTCAGCCTTTAGGTGTTTTCACCATCCTACCACAAAATTTGCCACTACAGAACAAGTGACAATTGGAGCCCTGTATACATCCACATGGGGTGGAAAAGACTGATGCAGACACTTCATGTAACATCCCTGTAATTCTCTGTTCCAGTAGTTGATCATCTTGATCTCTACTTGTATCTGCAGTGTTTTGCTCAAGAGCTCTTTTTGGATAAAAGTTCTGGAGTATTCAGGACAAGCTAATAATTATTTTCTTTGAGAATTTTTATCCCAGAACTTTCTTCATATTTTGATGTATTATGGGAAAAATTTTTTTACAGAAAAAAAAAGCTAATAAAAGGAAAATATTATAGTCTTTTCAGTATTTAGAAATTAAGTAAATGGTACTAAAATTAGTTCTCTTCTTCAAAATAGGAGAAGTTGCTCAGATCCTCTGAGGATTCTTATCAGCACTGAGATAAGTAATCATTCAAGCTCTTCAGAAGCAGAAACCCTTACCCCTTCTTATTGCAACAGAAACTTAACTCTTTTCCTTCCACTCTCATCAGTGGGTATTTTGCAAGGTGCTTTCATTTATCACTCTTAAACAAATTTCAGCACAAAAGAAAAGCTGCAACAGCAAGAGACAAGCACTGTCACAGACAAATTATTTTCCCCCAGCTTGCCAAGCTGTTTTTCGGAAGACAGATTCCAAAACCCAGGAACCCAAGGTTTTGGAGCTGTGGCATAAACGCTACTATGAAGAAAATCTCCAAGTGATGGCACACAACATTAATCACGTATTTCAAATTCCTCTTGGAATTTTAACACTTAGCCAGTGAGGAAATAAAATTACTAGAACATTGATTTCCTGAGCAACCAAGTGAAGCCAAAAATAAACCTTTTGATATTTTATTCAGGTTTTAAAAACTAGGCAATTTGATTTATCAGTCACAGAGCAACAGAATCACTTAGGTTGGAAAATACCATCAAGATAATAAAATTCAACCTGTGAGCTATCACCACTTTGTCAACTAGACCATAGCATTAACCCTTGTGTCCAGCCATTTCTTGTAAAACTCCAGGGATAATTTTAATTTCTTTGTTTTCTTCCCCCCTCTTAACTTAAAGGCTTCTAAGAAACTCCCGGTAAACCTGGACTTTTTCAGTCGGAGCAAGATGCGTACTTAGGATGCAATCTCATAAAGCACATGGGGTGCGTACAACTGAGGTGTTACAAGTCGGAAACACCAAGGGGCTCAACTCTGTCAAGGTGACTCGATCACGGGACGCAGATCCCATCAGGATGTAGATCCCATCAGGACGCAGATCCCATCAGGACGCAGATCCCATCAGGATGCAGATCCCATCAGGATGCAGGTCACAGGACCCCTCCACGCCCGCTCCGCTCCGCAGGCGCGCCCCAGGGCTCAGCCTCCTCCCCTCCCCGGCGGCTGGGGCTGTCAGATCCGCTGTTCAAGGAAAGCCTCTCTGCACCTCTGGCTCTGCGGGCCCGGGCGGGGCGGGCAGCGCGGCCCCGCCTGCTGTCGGTGACGCGCCGGCTTCTCCCGGCTCTGGGCGGCGGCGGGAGCGGCGGCGGCGGTGGTGGGTGAGCCGTGCGGGATCGGGAGCGGGATCGGGGGGTGTCAGACCTCCGGACAGCTGGGGGCCACCGGAGCGGCGGCGGCGGCGGGGCTGGCCGGGTTGGTGGTGTGGGGCTCGGGGTGCGGCCGTGCCCCGCGCTGCGGTGCCGGAGGGCGCTGCCGGGCTCGGTGGCACCGGCCGCGCTTCGGGGGCGGCTCGGCAAGCCCTGGCCCAGCGGGCAGCCCTGCGGCCCCGGCGGCGGCGCTCGGCTCCTCCCGGCCCTGCGGAGTGTGTTTTCCTCCCTGGTCTCTGACAGAGGGCTCCGCCGCGGTTTACGGCGCGGTAAATGACTGCCCTTGGCAATGATTAACGCCGGGCAGCGGGAGATTTGGTTTAAGCAACTACTAATCTTGTTTTGGTCCGCTTCTCTTTGTTTTGCTGTGGCGAATCCATCGCCCTCGGCAACTGTGATCTAAAGAGCACAGGGATGGGCAAAAGCTCAGTGTGTATATATACACGTATTGTTATTGTTGTGTATATACATTATATAACATGCAATATACACATACAGATATATGTTATATATCATAGCATGCTTTTGTATTAAATCAGTACATTTTATGTACTATTCTGTTAGGAGACTGTCTTATTTTTAAATTCTGTGTTAACCAAGTTAAGCAGCACGAGAAATTTTTAGGTACGTATGGGGACAGCCTATGAAAACACAGTATGCAATTAAAACTAACTGATTTTATAAAGCAAAGGAAGTTCCAGTGACTGAGGGCTGCTGGGTTTGCCGTGGGTCATGTTCTGGAGCTGGGCACAAAGGCACCGGGGCAGCTGCCGGTGCTTTTCCTTGAGGCCTGTGTTTGCTGCTCATCTCGCACTTGCTGGGGTCACACCCCGAGAAACACCGTCGCCATCAGATCAGGACAACTGGCTGGGTGGTGTTCTCACAGCCCTTCAAGGATGTGGCAGTTCTGAGGAAACACTGCCTCATTCTGCTGGCAGCCTCCAGGGAGGAAAGGCCGGCGGAAATGTGGAGCCAAGCTCTGGAGGATCAGGGTATGGCCCTCGCGGGTGTGCTTGAGGCACCCACCTGGCATGTGCCCACATCACCCATAACCCTAGGGAAAATGAAGCTGGAGTTTTCATTGCCTCACATTGATAGAAATAGCTCAAGTGAAGGGAGAGTTTTTCTGTTTGTGCTAGGGACAACTGAAACTGAAAGTAATGCAAGGCAGGGCTTTCCTGAATGACACAATACTGGACTTTCTTTAGAACAGTGGAAATACTAATGTTTGCTTTGTGTAGAAGATGCAAATAATAATTATGCCTGACTCAGCCTAGGGTGTTATTTATGATGTGTGACTTGAAATTCAGAAGCCTCTTGTTTATAATGTATATTTTGTGTTTGTATATTTTGAATCTAAAGATCTTGCATTGGTACACCATGGTTGTATTCATAGAAATACTTGTACCTTTATTATAGATGATGATTATTATTATTTCAAATTTTATTAGGAAAAGAATTATACTTAATTTTTTTTTAAGGAGGGAAATATTTTGAAAATATTACTACTAAGGATTTGTGCTCTTCTACCATTGCAAAACAGCTGTGGTTTTCCACATTAATTTCTGAAGAACAGCTGTTCTGGAGGTTAGGCAGCCCTGGTGTAGCTGCTTGAGTTAATTCTGTGATCTCTGCATGCCCACAGTGATGAGGTGCTTTTAGCACAGGTGCAGTGTACAGGTTGCACATGAGTAGTGTTTTGCTGTGCCGAGGCTCTGAGTGTCCTCAGATTCCCCTTCCCAAGCACTAATCCATACTGAGCAAAAACTACTGAGGATCTGGGTGAAACTGAGCAATTTTCTGGCATAAGAGCAAGTGGAACATTGAATCAAGCCATCAGTTGGCAAACGTGGGGTGACCTTTTGGTGGACTTTTGGTCACCCTTGAGCCAGGACTGGTGACGTGACTGATGCAGGGCATTTCAGTGCTACCACTGAACAGATGGGGAACATCATAATGGGGTGCAGACTCTGTTGACAGAAATTTTAGATCCATTGTGCTGCTGCAGCACATGGATCCCTTACAGAATAGCATTTTCCACCCAGACACAGGCCATGGCAGTCATCAGTTTAAACATACCTGGCTAAGAAACCGTAGAGCACGTTTCCTTGATGCTTCCCTCCTTCCTTCCCCTGGCAGCATATTGCCCCTGCCACAGAGCAGCGCTGCCTTTGGCCTGCTGGGCTGAGCCTGCAGATCAGGCACTTGCTTCAGTGTGGTGCTCCCCTCCACCCACCCTCCTCCTGGGGAATGAGAGATACTGTCAAGGGTACCAATGCAGAAGTTGGGGCCTCTCTGACCATAAAGGGCTGAATCGGTCTTGTGGTATCATTTCAGTCAATTATTGCTCAGTATGTTTCCTAATTGCCATCATTTCGGGCAACTGCAACCTTCTCTGCCTTTATCACACAATTTTGTAACTTCTGCGTGTGAAAGAAGGAAGCACTCCTCTGGCAGCTTGATTTTAAAAGAAAAGGAAAACAAAACAAAAAAACCAAACCCAAAAGAACAAAATGCACACTATGATAAATGACAAAGCAAAAAAGTTGTGAACATTTACTCAGGACTGCTGAGGCTGTTTTTTGCTTCCTGGAAGTAGGTAGGTAGTATGAGACAGGTGACAACTTTGGTGTATCATATCTCTGCAATGTGTCACATGGATCTTATTTCCATGTGTGTAGTGTGTAGTATGCATTAAGGTTTTGGCTTTTGTAAACAGCGGAGTAAAAGAGATCTCTATAATTTAGGGTATTGTGGTTTTTATTTCTTCTCATTAAATATTTTGCATATTTTTATTATATAAAAAACAAACCCTCAGCAACTTTTTTGTCCTTCCCATAAAAATACAAAGAGAAAAGCCCAGCTATGTGTCCTACAGGAATTTCCCAACTTCTTGGCAAGATAAGTCTTGGAAAAGAGAAGCAAATCATGCTTCATGTCTACAGGGAGTTACATGCACAAGTTTGCTGCGTAGTGTTTGGCTCTAGATCTTTGTATCATAGCTTGCTAAATCTCTACATAGAAATTAAGAATAGAAACACCTTTCATAAGCATTCTTCTTCCCCAGCTTGGAGGGGGAAAAAAAGAGAAGAAACCCAGAAGAATCCTTGATTAGTATGTTTACAAAACATTCATGTGTATAGACACTGAAAGACAGGAAGGCAAAAATAAAAAGCTTGTCATGCCACTTCATTGGTGGCTGCAGGTGTGACCTCTCCACCTACAGAAAGTAGACTGCCATCACGATTTCCTTGTTGGCAAAAGCTCCAACTGAATTGCTGAGAGCTTGGTCAACAGCTCTCTGTGCTTTTAAAATCAAGCATCTGTGGGAGGGAAGGAAGAAGCAGAGAGACTGCAAAGGCAGCTTGGAGCTGAAACCACTTGCAGCAGCCCTGGCACAGACAAGCCCTCATGGTTGGAGATGTTGCAGAAGGAGCAGGGTCTCCTGAGGAATCCATTCACACTGCACATAACACCAAAGTGCTGCCTGTGTAGCATCCAGAGGTTTGGGCAGGGGTCAGTGGCCTGATGTGTGTGACTGCTGCCTTTTCAGGTGACTGTCCAGAGGGATCCAGAACACTTGTGTGAGGCTGGCACATGACCTACAGTCGATCCACCCTCTTCTTGAGCAGCACCTGAAGAGTAAGTAGGACACTATGAGCTTTCACAAAGACACAAACATCTAAGTTTAGCTGTCTGAATCTACTTGTCCAGATTTCTGTAGAAAAGGTGGAACAGTGGGAGTTCTGATGGAACATAATCCAATGATGAAATCACAAATGGTTCTGCAATTCCCACACTGTTCCTCCAGGGATCATCTTTCAACTTGGAGAAATTCAAACCAGTATTTGTCTTCTCATAGGCCTAATTAGTGAAATGTCTTCACAGAATCCTTAAATATCCTCAGGGCTCCTGGTTTCACTTTCCTTTCTGGTTTTGTTGGGCCTGTTCTCCACAGAGAAAGGAGCCCACATGGTCTGCCAGCCCTTGTGCTGGCCCTTGACTTGTTCCCTGGTGTGCTTACTCCTTCAGTACTTTGGGTACATACATACATACATACACTTTGGGTACATAACATACATACTGCATTCTTGCTTGTTTTCTGCTGCTTTGCTGAAAGTCTGCAGTTAAACAGGATATGTCTCTGGATTGATGCTGTGCAGGTGTTGCTCAAGGTGTCTGCAGTACAGCAGCACTGCACGTTGTCCCACTGGCACCTCAGTGTGACTTATGTCAAACTGTCTCCCAGTATGGCAGGTAATTTCAGCAATAGATATGAACCTTGAAAAAATTATTACAAAAAGCATCACTCTGTGGGCCTGGCCCAAAAGGAAGTACTTGAAGGACTGAAGGGAGTTTCTCTTTGCTTCAGCATCTTTATGTGCCTGGTGTTACAGACTGTCACAGAGCTGAGGGGCAGGATGCACACCATCAAATTCCATTTGTTTGAGAATGGGTAAACAAGGAATCATTTCATTATGGATCTTCCCTCTTGTGCATAAAAAGAGGAAGCCAATTACCCTTCATGCCTATATTTTGTGCTGTGGAGGAATTTCTGTTTCCTGATATTGAAAGAATTTGAGGCTTAAGAAAATTACTTCTTCCTTTTCCCTTTCTTCTCTACCAGAGATGTCTAGGAAGATGCACTCACTTATAGCTAAAACTATGTTTCAAAGCCAAATGTTCTACTCCTGTAATAAAGCATCTATTTTTACTGTAGAATTGACAATGAGTAATTTACTCTGACCTCTGTTTGCGTGCTGCCCACGCATCCTTCCAGTTCCTGCTCCTCCTTTCCCTCAGGGAGGCCCTAGCTGCTCACCTACCTTGCTTCTTGTGTACAGCAGCAGTCACCAGGTTATAAGTTCTGCCTTCTATTAGTCTCATTGTTTTAATTGTGTAATGGTGATGTGTGGTTTTAAATTAGTCATAACTTTAGCTTCTGTTTTAATGAGATCTTCAGTTGTCTTACCAGAGGGGAAGGCTTTGTTTTCTCAAGAGCAGTATGTCTTTTCCCAGAGGAAATGAATTTCTACTAATGACATATGAAAAGGTGAGGTGGCAGTGGAGGAGTTGGGGAGTGATTATGGGGAGAAGGGACATATCTGCAAGTCTCAGGCACTGAAGAACATCTTGATAATACCAGAGCCTATGACGTGCCAGGCACTCATGTATAAATAGTCACGTTGGCACACAGTGTCATTGCAATCGTGCTTTGAGAACAGCTGAGTCCAACAGCCTTGTCTCTCATGCACAGCCCAAAGACACCCTCACATGTCTTCAGGCATGTGAAATAATAAGAGTGATGTTTAATGGCTGAGACACGAGTTGTTGTGCTCCCCAAGGATGTAGGACTACGTGGCATTTGTTAGATCTGTCTGGCCACTGGTTGCAGGTATGACTGTTTGGAGTTGGGGAGGGAGGAAGGCAAATGACTCATCCCAGATGAGAGAAAGCCCCTTGTCTCCCCCTCTCTGGGTGGATGAAGAGGAATCACAGAATATGCTGAGTTGGAAGATCTGCTTGACATGCTGGTTGGGAAAAAGATGTCAGCAGTAGGTATGTAATCCAGTGCTAAACCTTAGAGTAGAAATGCAAGATCCTCTCCCAGCTGAGGTCTTTTTTTGTGAGCTTTCCACAGCTGAATTACAGGGGTTTAATGCAAACCATGGTAGGTTGGTGTTAATAGTCCAGGTCAGCTTGCAAAGAAAATATCTTGATTTTCTCAGGAAAACATCAATATTTGCACCAAACCTTGTAACTAAGGCAAGATAACCATGAAGATAATTTGAAGTCCTGTGGACTGTCTTTAAGAAAACATAAGACAATCTTTAGGCTTCAGTCAGACTGGGAAAATAATATCCTATGCTATAGCATATGTGCATAAGCAATGATTTTCTATCAAAAAAGGATTCTTTCTTTTTCTCACAGATTTCCAGAGTCACAGATCCTTTGGACCAAGGCGACTTGTACACATTAAATATCTTTTCTTTGAGCAAACCTATTGGTTTGCTTGAAAAAAATAAGGCTTTGGGACTTACAGCATCTGAACAACACTGTGTAAACACTAGTTGACACTCCAGAATTATTTGACCACCTGAGGATCACCAGAGCTTCTGTCATTCCAGCTTTGGGTGGTAACTGACTTGTCCTAGATCATCTGAAATAGAAGTTTGTTAGCAGTATGGAAAAATCATGTGGGTTCATGTATATGATTGCCCTTTCACTGGGTTTCTAGCAAAGCTTAATTCTAAGGAGTGCTGCATTTTCTCTGTAGGCTTGGCTAAGCTAGGTAACTTTCCAACCTTAGATAGCTTTATTCTCTCTTTAATGTAGATGAAATTCTGGGTTTCAGTGGTCAGTTAATAACTAGTTTTTATAATTACAAAAGTTGTATTGTTTTTAGTCTCGATGACCAAAACCTCTAACCATTTTCCTTCCTGTTCTCCTGCTAGAACAATAATACAGACCCTGTCAAGGATAGTACTATCTTTACAGAATGCTTTCTGAGAATGAAAAAAACACTTGCTGTGCATAATGTGGTGCAGGATTTGAAACTCACCTATAAAGGGGAAAAGCATCCTCACTAATGGTTGTTTACCTCTCTGGTGGCACTGAGTGACCTAATTGTGTCAGTTCTGCAGAAAAATTACTATCAGTGAGGTCTAGGCTGGATACCTGCAGTGGGGCTTCCCTCTGTGGGCTTCCAGCTGCAGGGGGTATGTGGTAGCTGGTACCTTCTACTCCTGCTTGGTCTGGGCCCTTGGTTTCATTGAGGTGCTGTGATTGTGGTTTTGTTCTGAGATCTGGGCCAAAAAGCAATATCACTGCAACTTCACTGTGTTTCTACAAACCAGTAGGGCTGGAGAGGATCTCTTGATGGTTATCAGATCCTACCAGCCATGTGATGGACATTTGGTATGGGTTTAACTGTAAGACCGCAAATGTGTAGGTTTCAGCTGGTTTAGTTAAAGGTGTGGTTGTATGAATTGATACTTGTTCTGTTTTAAGACTGGATTGTGCTTTTTTTGGCCTGAAGTAAATTAAACCCAACAGGTAACAAAAAGAATAGGACCGGGCCTGTTGCAAGTGTTGCAAAAGAAAAGGACTTCTGGGACATTGTTTATGACTATAAATTATTTCAACTGGTAACTTTGTATGCATTTTCTCATAGTATTTGCCTCTGAAGTGCTTACAGGCAGAAAACAGTTTGGGACTTCCAAAACTTTAGTGTATATATTCTGTGTTTAAAGACAGTGACTAATAAATGAACTTGGATTAAGCATTATTTAACACAAACCAGTTTCCTCTTGGTCCACTGTTTTCCCATAGGCTTGCCATACAGATCTCTGCATTCTGCTCATTTCAGCAGCGCCTACTCTGTGAGCGTGAAATCTTTCTCCTACTGAAGGCAGAAGTTATTTTTCAGAGTACTTAGTGGTCTACTTGAATTCATTGTTGGAAAAATATCACATGGGTTTGGGCACTGTGAAAGCAAGCTGTGAGGCTTACTTGTCCTGCAAGCGCTGTTTTCTACGTTTGCTTCTCTTACCACTTTATCTTGAACAATGTTTGTTCCAGGCTGACCAGCAACTTCTTTGACTTGGCTGTGATGGCAGAGCAGCCAAGTGCTGCTTTTCTTCTCTCCCTCCTATTTTTGTGTATTTGCTATGCCTCCTGCTCTTCTCTCACAACTTCATAAAGAAGTTTGCCACATCATAGGTGAGCTTCTTGTGCCAGGAACTGGCCAAAAGCTGATATCAATCTTATAAAGTCAGGGTGCAGCAGTGGGGTGAAAGCAATAAAAATCACATCTTAATGTTCAGTAGGCACAAAATAAATGAAAAGTAGAAAATCCAGGTATATGGATGAATCACTGATTTTCAGCTTGTTTTTCTTACTGGTCAGTCTCATGAAAAGTTTCTCCTGCCAAACGCTATTTGTTTTTTAGAATTGCCTGCTTTAGTAATAAGTAACACTGTTCAGAAGCTCTTTGCTTCCAAGATACTGTTTTCATGCCACTGGCACAGTCTAGCATCTAGAAAGGTAACAAAGCCTGTTGAACAAGTGAACTGCCCAGTCAAATTCACTGTTAATACATTCTTTAATGGTTAATTTGATGGCTGATAGACCCAGCCCACAAAGTAGTGCAAGATGTGGCTGCAGGTACACAAATGTGACAACAGTAAGATTTTGTGTCAGTGATGGGCCATCTGATGCATTCTTCAGGGGAAGAGAGCCTGAATAGTAAATTGCCATAGTATGAAAGACTGGATATCTGATCCAGCTGCACTGTTGTAATGATCTGCCATGGGCTTGGTCAACTTAAAAAGACACAAGAGACACAACAGTTTGAAGAGAGTTGATCAGAATGCTTTGTGGGCACACTATATTGACTGCAGTATTTCCTGTCTTACCCACTGTCTTAAGCTGCAGTTATACAGACTACTCAGGATCAGTCTGTCTCAGGATGTTATTGCTTAGATGTTCATTTCATTTTTTACTATATCTGTGCTTGGGTCTTTCCCAGCCATCTCCCCAGACCCATGTCATGAGACTGGGACTTCTAATTCTGTGGTTGCAGCCAAAACTATAACTTTTGCTTTACTTTCCTCTCTGGGCACAAGACCAAACACTAACACTTCCTGGATTGGAGCAGGTAACACATCACAAAAATAGATGCTTTGATAGCATAAGGAAATCTGCAGTAGGAAAAGAGCTAAGCTAGAACATGTAGTGCTAAGTAACAGCAATTCAAGCAGCAGACAAAAATTGTATCATAAATTAAAATATTTTGAAATAAGAAAAAGTGAGAAATTTCTGGTACATGCAATTCAAAGTGTTCCAGCGGGTAAGTCAGGAAGGAAGGGGTCAGGTGATGGCAGCCTCTGCATCTGAGAGACAGAGAAGGAAATGTAGTGATAAGACTGCATAGTATTTGCTGACTTTTGCTCTGCTTACTCAGCTGCAAAGATACAGCTTCCATCAGCCCTTCTTTTCCTGTGATAAGTAAAAGTTAATTATTACAGAGATACCTTGAGGAAGATACTATTTTTAAGGCAACTTAATTTTATTTTATGCAATGAAATACTTAAGTCCTGAGAAAAACGTGTTTTTTGAAAGACATATACATTCTCTGAAGCTTCCTTCAGAAGCATTTAATATTTTTCTTAGGAATTTCATCTATGTTCTGAAATGCTGAGACATCAGTCTCTTTACAACCCCCCACCTTGTTGGTTTCTAAAAGCAACAGCTGTCTGATGTGTTGTTTGTAACTTGCATCATGTATAAAACACCTGGGGATGGTTTATCTGTCTATGTTGGTGTGCCTTGTAAGATCTCTGTATGGTTTATGCACAGTGTGTACGTCCTCACTCATCACCTCTGCAACTGAACAGAACTGTCGCTTGCAAAGTACACAGTGCTATTCAGCAAGTGGTTTAGCCTGGAAATTACTTGCTTCTTTCCCTTCTCAGAGGTAGTTTCAGAACCAGTGGTGTGCCTGTTCTGTGTAAGTATTAGTAAGAAGCCTTGATCCAGTGTTTTCCATGTTGAGTACAGCTGTAAAGATGGTTGATTTGCCAGCTTGCCAAGGTTGCTGTTTCTTCTGAAATTGATTTCTCCTAGCTCAAGGAATCTCAAAAGCTCCCTGAAGCAAGCTCACTTCCTGAAACTTTACCTTGAAGGTCACCAATGCTTCCTTCAAAGACTGCCTTCTCTCTCAACCTTCTGAAAATGCCCTAGCAACAAAACCTATGATTATGTATGGCACAAAAATAATTTTGCATAGTTTAATCTACTTCTTATGCACCATAAAAATTGGAAAGAGTAACAAAGGCAGGCTCCCATGGCAGACCAGCTTGACAGGCTGCCTGGAAGGCACAGGAGCTGGAGCTGCAGGAAAGTTCTGAGTGGTCCTCTGGTTGTCTGCAGAAGCAATGGCAAGCATTAGCCCTGAGGAATAAATAATTACCAGCTCTGGCATGTACTGTTTTTTCAGTGACTTGACCCCCAATTACTGTTCTGTAGTTGTTACCTAAAATCCCAAGATGCCAGTGTTAGCCTTACCAGTAGCTTCCATTAAGAGAAAACCATAGCAATCCTCTGAATCAGCAACCCATTGAAACCGCAGAATATCCATGAAGTCCTTTGGTTGTGTGTATATCTGCAATTTGAGCCTGACAAAGAAAAAAACAAAATAAACAAAACCCCCTTCCCCCCAGAAACCAAACCAACCCATCAGCAACAACAAAAAGAAAATGGGGAAACATCTGAATAGCTCTCTCCTACTCTGAACAGATTTCTTAGTACTTCTTCCTTGTTTGTCTTTAGGCTTTTAAAGGTTTCAGAAGGGCTTGGCACTTAAGTCATTCTGCTGTCCAGCAATATTGTATTAACTTGAAGCAATTGAAAGCGTGGTATAATACCACTGTAATTGGAAGTCTGTGACCCACACCTGACACTGTAATCCTTGTGATGTATTTATTTTGGAGGGCAGAGGGAAATTAGAATTTTTCAATAACTCTTTGATTGCCAAGTTCCTCTGAAACAAATGAAAATTTCTTATATATTGTCTTTTTTTTTTTTTTTTTTTAATGATCTAGATTCATCCTTCTGGTAAAACATGTTTTACTAGCCAGCAAGATTGCAGGACAAGGAAGTGGCTGACTGGGGAGAAATGCTAATGTAATGGTTAAGGAGAAACTGTCTTATACCTTATGGCCATAAAAAAGTGTTTAGAAATTCCATAGGAAGGAGTAGTTAACTAAGCATCTTGGCAACAGTGCCTGGGAATTTCATTCACAAAGGCATGATATTTGGCAGTGCCTTTCTACGTTGCATTGTGGTGGAAAGGAAGGTGTGTGAATTCTGTCAGTGGTTTGGAAAGATCCCATTCTTTTAAAAGCAGTTTAGACAGTGTGCTTATTTTTTTCTCAGCAGTGAAGTGATTGTGCTCCTACTGTGGTACAACACTAATGAAACTGGTACTTTGATCCTGGGAAATGAGAAGGATTTGCTCCAGGAGTACTTAATTTTGTGGACTTCACTAAGCAAGCTGCAGACCCCTGACTGTTGTGTAGAGTGTTGTGTAGAGATGAAAATGCTCATGACGTTCATACTCTTTTCACTTTTGACCAACAGATCCTTACAGTAATTTGCTGAAGGCGAGGCAAATAACCATCAAGATAGATGAAAGGAGGAAATGGGCTCTGTGACCTGCACAGTCTGGAGTTTCAGTCCTCACGATCTGGTTCATGGACAGTGAGGAGCAGAAGTGAACTCATGGGTCTGATCAGTACAGTTGGGTTGACCCCAGGTGTTTAGTGGAACAGGTGAAGTAGAAGGCATTAGTTTATGCTGAGTTTGAGTTACTCTGGATCGACTGAAAGTCCTTGCTTGAGGAGCAGCATCTGAATAAGATTTTTCCCATCAACAAGAGCAGTAGTTCTGTGATAGCCATGTATCTGATTGCTGTAAATGCCACGCTGTGTTAGGATGTGGTCAGTTTGGCAACACAAAATGGTGTGTTTTTATAGGTTGAGGGGTTTTTTGAGCTCTCCAGAGCATCTCTTAATTATTCTTCTTGTTCCTCCCAGTTCCACCATCACCCCTGCCTGTGTATTTTCCATACAAATCCACACAGATTGCTTGCCTTTCAGGAACATAGTGTGGCCAGGTGCACATGGGCATGTTCTTTGACAGTGAGCTCCATGTATGGATGCAGCTGAACTTTCTACAGGCCGTAAATGAAAATAATTCTGACTTTGTTTGAGTCTTAAGGTGAGCAAAACACAAAATTCAGGAAAGACTTGTAAGCATTTAGAGATTCAATTTTTCTCTCTTTCTTGGTCATATTGAAGCCTTGAATTAAAGTTTCATTTGACACTGATCAAATGGGAACAACCCTGAAAGCACAGCTGAGGACTTTGCTTATGACTGGACAGTACTTTGAATCATCACCAAGGTCTAAAACTAAATCACACGTCCCCATTAAAGCCTGAAGATGGTCATTTAGTTATATGATTAGAAATAACCAAAGGTGGGTGGGTGGATGGATGGATGGATGGATGAATGGATGAATGGATGAATGGATGAGCTGACTACTAGCATTTATCCTTGAGAGGAAACACTGGCCACATGGGATGCATGAGCACTCCCAGAGCTGATAAGGATATTTTTATAGGTCACTGCCCAGTAATGAGTGAAATTGTAAAATTTCAGTGAAGCTAAATACAGCAACTGGTGAGGCAGCCAGGAGGGCTTGCATTTGTTCATGCTGTTCTTAGAGCAAGTTGATGTGGTTTTTGTCTCTACCACTGCTTGAGTTTTCATCTTTCAGTATGAGAACACTGGGGAGAAATCACTTCCTCCTTCAGGAGCAGTCCATCTACATGATAAAAGGGTATATCCCTAGTAATGTTAGATTATCTGTTTTAATTTAGATTTTAAAATAGAAACTAATCTCTAAAATATGAAATAAAATATAATACTTGATATTATTTATCTATTACCCTTAAGAAGAGCACTGCAGTTTATCTGTTTTCCCTAAGAAAAGTACTGCAGTACTTGTGTTTTTTTCTTCCCTTTTCTTCCTGGTTCTTTTTCAGGCACAGGAAGTATGGTAATTCATCCTATGTAATCTTTTTGCTTTTGAGTGGTTGCTGTTAGCAGCTGTGGAGCTGTTCCCTGGCAGTTTTGTTGGTTATGCAATTAAGAGCCATAAAAAATACGTACTGCAAGAAGCAGTTGATGTAGTATATGAAACTAATAAAAAAAAAGAGAAGTTTTCAGACTGATAATGGATCAGAAGCAGAACAAAAACTTACTCAAAGCAATGTGGGGGGGTTTTCTCGCTCTCAGCAGAAAGTATTTTATCAAAACTACAGACCGACCACTGGCTTTTTTGATTCTATTTCCCAGCACGTGTTCATTTCCCTGTCAGAGGAAATTTTGCTTAGAGTAAAAAGACCAAAAGCCTTCTTTTTATTTTCTGATGGCTGTTTTTCTCCATCACTGGTATTTTGGGTAGTTTTTTTCTCAAGATACAAAGATAACTTCTTAAGCAGAAGTTTCACTCGCTTCACTGTGCGTTTTGCTTCGCTGGTTTCTCTGTGTGTTACAGACGTCCCCAAATGTATATCTTGCTACCAGACAGAATATTGCATTAAGTATATTTGCAAGTGGCTGAAGCATGACTGGGTGATCTCACTGAAATCAGTGAAAAAAGGCAGCCTTGGGGGGCTTGCATTTCCATTATTGATTTTTTTCCCTAATTACTTGATGAAAAACTGATGTATTTTAAATATTTTAGGAAGCTTTTTGGTGTTGAAATATTAATTTTTTGCCATTAAATATTTAAAATTCTGGTGGCTGTTTGGAGTTCAATCTGTTCTTGCTGACCTGTACCAACACATAACTCGGTCATTAGAAAAACAGATGACAGAATGAAACATGCTATTTCAGCCTTGTCATTCGCTAACAGCGTTAGGAATGAGATATTTTGGGCTTGCATAATTTCTCACTTGAATCAGCTTAGAGGCAGGGGAGAAACACACTGCAGAATTTGATGGAATAAAGATACATAACTGGAAAAAAAAAATTTGCATTGCCATTTTGAAAAAAAACCATGGCACATTCAAACAAGAAAGGGGGGAAAATTACATCAAACTATATAGGTTTACAGCTATACTCAGTGGGGAGAGATAGCAGAAAGAATCTTCTTCAAACAGCCCGAGCCCAACATAGCTGTTTTTTTTGTCTGTACTCAGCACTTGTGAGGCTGCAACTCGAGTCCTGTGTCCAGTTCTGTGTCCCTCACTTGTGAAGGACACTGAGGTGCTGGAGCCCATCCAGAGAAGGGCAGGGAGCTGGGGAAGGATCTGGAGACTGAGTCCTACAAGGGGCAGCTGAGGGAGCTGTGGGTGTTCAGCCTGGAGAAAAGGAGGCTCGGGGAGGCCTTATTGCTCTCTACAACTGCCTGAAAGGAGGGTGTAGCTGCCTGGGGATCAGCCTGCTCTCCAGGCAGCCAGCGACAGTACAAGAGGACATGGACTCAAGCTGTGCCAAGGAAAGCTCAGGTTGGACCTCAGGAAGAATTTCTTCACAGAAAGGAAGTTGTTAAGCATTGGAATAGGGTTGGTGGTGGAGGTGTTCAGGAAACAGCTATACATGGGCCATGGTCTAGTAGACAAGGTGTTGGTCACTCAAAGGTTGGACTTGATGATCTTGGAGACAGCTTAAATGATTATGCAATTCCATGAAAATCCTGTGATGTGTTCTGGTGCCCTCCAATTATCTCCCTAAAAGGAAAGTTTCTAACATACTTTTGCATTAACAGCAGTTAGCCCCAGTGAGCCAAATTTTTACCCTCACCTTGCAGAGAGTCTTGACACTGCTGAGCCTGTGTAGCAAGAAGTGTTTGAGTGCTCTTCTATAACTTCAACTCAGAACATACATGCTAGTTAAGCATATATAAATGGAGTTTTTAAAAACGATAGTATTTGAGTGTGTTTTTGATATTCCTACATTATCAGTACCATTCTAGCCATAGAAGTGAAATGATGGCCTTATCTTTATGGAAATGGAACTGTACAATGGCACCCTTTAAGATGAAGTCTTATGTATGGTCATTTTTATTTAGAAACAGAGTATCCTATTTTGATATGACTGACCCTATAGAAACTTGACAACAGAGTGTTTGTTCCAGAATAACTTCCTGGTCAAAGAAATGTATGTGTGCTTATCTTTGTGCTCTATTTTATTAAAATGGGTGGGGTTTGTTATTTGGAAGTGTTTGTGAGAGGCATTGGGCAGGGGTGGGGTGTTCAGCACTCCTTGGCTGGGCTTGACATAAACATGTAGTTGTATAATAACAAGAGCAGCTTCAAGCTCTGTATCACTAAACAGGAGGTGGTGTGTATATAACCTGGCAAGTAAATAAAGCTGTCCTGCTCTTCCCATGTGGGTACCTGTCCTGAGCAAACTGTCCAGTTTATTGGACTGCAGACACAGTCAAGAATTTTTTGAGATTTTCAGTGAAAGAGTAGATTTGAAGTGTAAGTTAATGACAGGATGTTTCTGTTTGATTATCCCCTCCATGCAGGGAGGGGATAATCAGGGTCTGATTATCCCCTCCCTGCATGGAGGTTTAAAAACACAGATGCTGTGAAATTTAGCCTGAGTTTTAGCTCTCCTGAAGGATCCAAGTAGTTTGCTTCTCCAGTTCTCTGAGTTTGAGGAAGATGGTTAAGATGGGCACTTGATTCTTTTGACTCAGATGTTACAGGGTCTCTGGACTTCAGCTGCAGTCCCACAGATTTGTTCTTGGGGACTTCTTGTGAATACTGACCTTTACTCTAGGGATGCAAAAGCATAGGTATCTTTTCTGGCCGTGGATCATCACTTACACTTGTTCTTGGGCACCTGGGAGTGAGGCCCAGGCAGCACTGCCTCGGCTGTGTTTGTGCACTGGGAGTGCTGGCTCAGCGCAGCTGTGGGAGGTGGATGCAAGGATGAACCCTGAGGTGGCTCTTGGAGCAGAGAAGAAAAGCACTGACTTCCAGAGATGAACTGGACTGTCAAGAATGACAAATATATAGAGGAGGGGACTAGCCCAGTGCTTCTAAAAAGGGATTCTTTTAAAAATGAATAAATTCTGAGATACAGGTAATGCAGTGTGTTTTCTGCCATATATGGCACTAAGCCTGGCTTTTTCTACTGTCTGCTAATAAAAGGCAAAAGTAATAATGACCTTTAAATAACTACTAAGTACCAATCTGATGTCTATTCTGTTTGGTTTTTTTTTTCAGGTTGATTTTTTTTTTCACTACAAACCAGTGAAGATGACACCAAAACATGAAAAACAGGTAAGTGGTATCTGAGCTTTAATAAAAAAGTATTCAAGTTGTGGATTGAATTTCGTTATGATTCGCATGGATCAGGGAAGACTGGTCGTATTCCTCATACTTTTAGTTGCCAGGATACAGAATATTCTGGAATGATGCAGTACCAGTTCCTTCTGTTAAAATCTGATAGAAGAATCAGATATTCATTCAGAGTAAGTGACTGTGCACAAAGGGCTCAGACACTGAGACAGGAGAGAAGGATTTGGATGGAGTCTTCTTTTATCAGTTTTAGATATTTTATAGGGACGATGGTTGGATCTGGATCTGAGCTCTGATTACCAGCTGCATGGACCACAAGAATCCTATTTGCATGTTCTATTCTGCTCAGTCCAATGATTCAACAAATTATTTTGTCTCAGCTCTTATTTTCTTATCAGCCTTACTACACAGCATGCATGGAGTGAAGATGCCAGCATCCACAGCATGAAAAGTCCCATGTCCTTTGTGGCTGATCCTTTTACTAACAGGCAACCTGATGGGATATGCTATTTTTCTTGGAAGCTTTGTGGAAAATTACTCTTCAGGGGTTATTGACTAATCACATGTATAATAGGAGCACAAGCTCATCACCTGATACAGTTCTGAGCACAGACATTTGAATTAAAATGCAGCTGAAATGACTAAATACAAATAGTCAACCAATGTGAGATTGTTTTTATTCCTCCTTCTTGTGGTAGATTTTCCCCTCATATTAAAAATAGATATTTCCATGTCAGATTTCCTATTTTCCTAGTAGGAAAATGTTAAGAGATTTCTGAGAAAGGCACATTTTTTGTGATCAAATTCTGTATAGGAAGGCTTCTGCCTTATGCTTTTCTCTGAGGAATCCATTGCATTATGCAGAAATATATCCAAGAAAAGAGAGAAGGGGAAGAAAAAAAGAAACAGAAAAATTAAAAGAGAAAGATTTATTGTGTTTGCTTCAGCTGCTGTTATGGGTTGTTTTTCCTTGTGAGGCAAATCCAAATGGAACATTTTGTTTTTCCATGCTTGTGTCTATGTGACCTCAGTGCTGTCCTTATAGTCTCCTGTCAACACTCATGTTCTTTGCATAGATCTGTAACCATGAGGGAGTAGGTGTAATCCAGGTTTGGGTGTCACTTGGGCTGTTTTGTCATTTATGTGTGACCCTATCTACTTGGACTGCTCCTGGCCTTGAGGACAGGGTAGCAAAATACCACCAGTGTCATGCTTAAACTGGCTGGTTTAGCCAGGAATTAAAAGGCACATGCAGCCAGAGAAACTGCTCTGCAATTCCTGCTTGTTAAGTAGTTCTGACTGCTCTTGGGGCAGATTTGAAGATTTTGAATATTTATGAGGATGTTTAGGTCAGCATGGCTGCTGGACTCCATATCAAAGCTATAGCTTTAGCAGTTTGGTCAGAAAATTGTTTGCCTCTGAATGTAGTAGTTTCCAGAGAGAAGGAATAAATGGAGATGCCACATCTTCCAGTACCTTTCTTTTGAGTATGTACTGTTTCCAGTGCAGGAGGCCTCCTTGCCCAAGCCTGGACACTTAACAGCAAATTTTGATTTTGAGAGAATTGTTGCTCTGAAGGACAGGACACATATTCTTGAATGCATTGATATAAATGCATGTATTGTGACCCTCAATTAAAAAAAAAACCAACAACACAACCAAGAAAAAAAAAAAAGAAACAAAACTGAAAATGTGTGTAGTGTGACATAATAGCTAATTAGATCTGCAGTTCTGGAAAAACCAAGCAGCACTAGGCAATGGGGGGAACACCTTGTACAGGATTGCAGCTGGCAAAAGTAAAAAGTCCCTGAAACCTTGGCTGTCTTTGTACTGAGTCTCCCACGTTGTACAGCTGGAGTGCAGTTTTGTGACAGATGATTAAGTTAGTCTTCAAGTGGTCTGTGGGAGGGAGAGGTCAGCATCACCTCCCCCAGGTGAGCAGTGCCTTACTTGAGAAAAGACATGTCTATTGAGAGTGTCCTCAGTTTTATAGCAAAACAGGGAGGGAGTGGGATACATACAGAGGAGAAAGGCAGTTATTACCCAGTATTGCTGTAATCTCCTGGTTGTTTGTGACCAGTGAATGCAGGATGCACTGAGCATATAACAGCATTCTCACAGAGGAGTGAGTATTCTGCCATCCAGCTCTGCTTGGACCATAACATAGCCTGTTTGTGAATACTGACCTTTACTCTAGGGATGCAAAAGCATAGGTATCTTTTCTGGCTGTGGATCATCACTTACACTGGGTAGATAGGTCTGCTTTGATTAAAGCAATGCTTTTTTTCAGTGGGATCTTGTATTCTGGAGAAGAGTTAAAGGTCAAGAGAAGGAACAGTCTACATGTGCAATGCCACTGTTTCAGAGCAGCAAAATCTGTAATGGGAATAATACTTCCTAGATTCAAGAGATGAATAGGGGAAGTAACCCTAAATCTTGAGAAAGGCTGTACATTTTTATTTTTCATTTCTAGTTGCTTACTGTTTTTCTTGCTTCATTCTAAACTCAACATTGTCATTTTTTTGGTAAATAATGGGGGGGAAAAAGGAACACCCAGTCTTGTGTTGAAATCCTAGTGTTTCAAATCAAAGCTGACAGTGACTGTGTCTGAGGGATGCATTTTGCTGAGGTGCTCTGCTGTTCTGTACATCATTTTTCCTCTTGTCTCAGTTCTTTACTGCTTAGACACTTCCTGCCACAGCATATACAGCAGGTCTCATTTCTTTGCTAGGTAGAGTCTGAAGGGTTTTAACTTGCTCCTTGTTGAAACTCAGTGACTAGTTAATTGCAAGTTAAAAGTGTACAGAAGTTTTCCAGTGCAAATCTTGTGGTCTGGAATGATTTGCAAAGTAAGCCATAGCTAACCAACAGCATATCCAATAGCAACTTTTAATCACAATACTTTGGTACTATAAAGGTTTGAAAGAAGCATTTTACTTCAAAGACTGTTTTGTTGCTGTACAAAGGAGAAGGTTATGGAAGGTTATTTGGAAATGGGGTAATTTGGGGAACCTGGACAAAAGGAAAGTCAACAAGAAGCTGATACAGCAGTAGATGAGAGGAAGGAGGCTGAGGTCAGGTTATAAGCAGGCTCCCTGAGGTTGTGACTCCTGTGATGCAGCAGTTGAAGGGAAAATGAGTGCAGTGTCCTGTTCGAAGCTTCTTGGCATAATTTCTCTTCTTTCACTTGCAGGACTGATGCATTCAGTGCCCAGCAAAGGAAAGAAAGTAGGTTGAGAAGTGGTTGCAGCTTTGGAGAAGATTGGGACACAGGGAAATAGGAATTTGGGGAAGACAAAACCTTGCGACGTAAAAAGATGGTACAGTGGTCTGAAAGTCTGCTCTATCTATCTACCTACCTATCTATCTATCTACCTACCTATGTATGGTAAATACTACAGGCAGGTGGAGAAAAACAACCCAAAAAATGGTGTCCTCTCCTGTGTTCAACACATTGCTGAATATCTTCTCTGAAGCTGAAATAACTTCCTCATAAGGCCTTACTAGTGTTTTTGTAAAAGTAAAGGCATGACCCTCAGCTGGTAGAAATGATTAAAGCTCTGATCATTCGTTCCTCTTGTGTCATGCTGGCATGGGGTTAAAAAGCTGCAGGGGAGAATTGGCCCTCTGGTACTCTTCAGGGATGAAAGAAGCAGCAGAGGTGGCAGGAGGAGCCTTTCAAATGTGCTTTATTTGGCAAAGTGTTCATGATGCTCACCAGAAGAGTAACCACCAATTATACAGAAAACACCCCTGGGACTAGGAGCTGGGCTAAGTAACATAAAACCAAAAGTTGTGTCCAGCCGTCAGGCCACAGGCTCCCCATCTCAGTAACACCTGGAAATCAGGGAGGGAAATTATTTAATCCAGGCCTTGAATGTCTCCCTGCTACCTACAGAGTGCAATGGCTGTCCAGGAAAAAGTGTATCTTCATCTTTCAAGGTTGTTACTGTTCTCCTGTCAGTCCACTGAAGGTTTGCAATGGTGGTACATGCAAGTGTGTGTTAGGGGAGAATACTTGGCTGAGGAATAAAGCCTTTATTTCTGATGTCTTTGGTTTGGACATAGGAAGACATGCTTTAAGAGCTTTCTAGTTCAAGATTTCTTGATTTATGCAAATATGCACTAAAAAAAGCATGTTTTTTTACCAGAGACGCTGTCATTCCTCCCACAGTTGATTCCTATACCTGGAGATCCTGCGCAGTGCCTTCCTCTCAGGGGGAATATATTTACAGCTTGAAGTGATACACTTTTCTTTAAGTCTTTGCTAAGTGGTTGGCTTAGCTTTTGGGCTGAATAGCTTATTTAAGCAATAGAAGTAGGGCAGCCTCTGCATGTGCTCCAGAACCAGCAGGTATTTAGGCACACTTTTGACCTTTGTATTTTAAAGGAATATTTTCCATCCTAGCATCAATATACAGATTTATCAGGATTATGGGGTTTAGTTTGGTTTTGTTTTTCTACAACAAAATTTTGATCATTAGCTGAGAGTATTGAGAAATATTTAATTCTTCAGTCTCTTCCAATTCCCATTAGTGTTACATTACAGTAATGTCCACAGGCCCTCCCTCTCTGTCTTTTCAGATCCTTCTAAATTATTATATAAATGTTGAAATCACAAGGAAGTAAGCTAGATATGACAACTTCTACAACAAATACTCTATATGATTGTCCCTTCAAAATGGGACAGTGTTGCTATGTTGCTTCCTTGGGCAGGTTGATGGAACAGAAATGCCCCAGTGCCACATCTGCAGCTGTGCTCTTTGTCAGTGTTGATTACAAATGTGGGAAAAGCCTGAAATACCTGCCTCCTTCTCCTTTACATTGGTGACTTTGAATGTTAGATTTTCAGTTTGTCACTGCCAAGATCTTGTTTCCCATGCATGAAACCTGTATGACTTTTCACAGTGTTACTTAATCTGAAATATTCCTTTTCAGCTAGCAATTTGGCAGGGACTTTCCCAGACATGTGGTGTAGCTCAGATGATTCATTGCTTTATGCTTCTCCATTTATAGGGTTGCAAAATTCAATAAAACAGCAGTTCAGCTTTTAATCTGACTCAGTAGTTTGTGGAACAGCAGAACAATCAAGAGAGTCTTTAAGGCTGCCTCTGTCTTCTGAAATTAATTGCTTGATTTTTATTATGCACTTACAGGAATTTGTAACTGTCTTGGTGCGAGACCCCAGGATACAGAAAGAAGACTCATGGCATTCTTACATAGACTATGAGATATTTATTCACGTAAGTATAAAAATATGAGAACAGATTCTTCAGTCTCTTATTGCTGTTTCTGTCCAAGCTAGGGTTGTCTTTGGGGTATAAATGGAATTTCTGTTTCTAGGATGCTGGAGGCTATTAGTCTCCTTTTAACAACTGGGATGCAGTGGAACAGGTAAAGTGGGTTTGCCAATGGCCGTGTGGTAGGTTTAGCAGAGCTGGGGTGGAACCTAACTGCTCACATGTGCATTCCACAGTCTCTTGCAACAGCCAATCCTTAGCTTTACTTACCAACTGGAAGACTGTTACAGACAGTGATATCTTACTGTTGTAGAAGAATGTTGATGTTCAGGTAGTCATGGGAAAACAACTTTCTTTTCAAGTAATTATCTGGTTATTTGTACTTTAAATTCCCCTCAGTTCTTTTTGCCAAGTTATTGGTTGCTGCGATGTGGTTGTTTTCAGTGTATGTTGACATTCATATTATGCTAATTTAGTGGTGCTTGGATGTGTGAAGTGGTTGCATTTGGGCTTGTGATTGTAGTCCACCATATATTAATGGGAGTCCACTTGGCATTATGGTGCTTTCTTTTTGCCTTAAATCTGTCCTATACATAATTTTGTTTTCTTGATTGTTCTTTGGTGGCTAACATATGGAAGATGTTATCCTAATTTGCCAAATCTAGATCCAAGGATTTTAATTGCAGTGTAAAATAAAGGTATTTGAGGGCACCAAGTTACATGGTTAATGCTTGCCACAAGACCTAAAGCATTTCCTTATTGTGTGGAAGAGTTAAGCAGTTAGTGGATGAGAGCAAGCAGTCAAATGATGACTTATTAAATGCCTGTGTGATAAGTACTTCTTTCCTGTGTGGCAATCAGAGTTGTGAAACTTTTAAATTTGTAATGTGCTTCAAGTACCGCTTCCAAAGCAATTATATTTTTCATTTCTGGTAAATAGAAATTCTGTAGATCTGGCAGGGTGAGTGCTGTATTACTGTTTCACAGACATGAGTGCCTCTGAATAAAAATGTATTAAGGCTTTCTCAGTGACTGCTGAGTTTGGGAGATGTTGTTTAGACCCAGTGTGTCTTCATTCAACTCCAGCCAGCAGCTAAGCTCCACACAGGTGCTTGCTCACATCCCCCCTGCCCCACCAGCAGGATGGAGGGAGGAGAATTGGGGGAGTGAAAGAGAGAAAACCTGTGAGTTGAGATAAGAACAGTTTAATAATTGAGATGTAGTAATAACATTAATAATAATATTAATAATAATATTAAATAGTAATAACAACAATACTAATAAAGAAAATTTATTAAAATTTATTTAAAATAATTAAAAAATAAAATAAATAAAACTGTAGAAAGACAAGTGATGCAAATGAAAACATACGCTCAGCACCAAGTAACCAATGCCACCTAGTCCCTCAGTGGGACTCCCCAGCCAGCCTCCACCCTAGTTTGTTGCTGAGCATGATGCCATATGGTATGGAATGTCCCTTTGGTCCATTGGGATCAGCTGTCCCAGCTGTGTTTCCTCCCAGTTCCCCATGCACCCCCAGCCTGCTCGCTGGTGGGCTGGGGTGAGGAGGAGAAAGCCTGGCTCTGTGCAAGCAGTGCTCAGCAGTAACTAAAACATCCCTGTGTTACCAGCACAGTTTTCAGCACAGACCCAAAACACAGCCCCAGCTACTGTGAAGGAAATTAACTCTGCCCCAGCCAAAGCCAGCATACAGTGATACATGATCCATCACTCGGCATCTCTGAAGCTATTTAGCATCAACTCAGCTTCCTGCCACCAGTGCCAGGGCTTTTGGAGACCAAGTCCCTAGGTCACTCCTACCATCCAGACTTCTCAGTGGACTCCAAGTATTGTGTCTGCCTGGCCTTTAAACCAGCTGAGTTCCCCTTCTGCCCAGCTCTTAGAGCATTTCTCTTCTCAAACTGTGTGGTATCCTGGGTGTGCTCCTCTGTTCCAGAAGGCTGACATCTTTGTGCTCTCTACAGTCTGCACCTTGTGGCTGGCTGGAGTTATGGCTCCTGGCAGGCAGGGAGGGTGGGCTGGACTGCAGGCAGTTTACTAATGGAGTTTTGTCTGGTATATGGGATTTCATCTAAATGTATGCTCCGTGGGAAAATTTGGCAAAAGTATTTAATTTCTACAAATTGTTTCTCTTTTGATGAATTGGCATTTTCCTAGTGAACTAAGAGTGTTCTGTGGGAAAATTTCCAAATGCTGCTACTTGAAGAGAGCAGTTGCATTGGTTTCTTTGGTTTGATTTAAGTTGGGACTGCACACTGCAAAAACTCTGTGTACCTGTTTGCAGGATTGTAACTAGAATAGCTAGAATCTTTTTCCCTTGCAAAGATTGGCATTATCTACTGAAACTTTTTTCTGAGGTCTGTTTTTCCTGTTACTGTGAATTGTACTGTTATCCAAATATCTTGCTTTTAAAAAGAAGGCAATGAAAAATATTTCCCTGAGAAGCAGTAGAAACTGTCAGCAGTCCTGCCTGAGGTAAAGCACAGCCCTTAACATAAACTGAATTAATGTCAGGCTTTCCATTGGTGTCTCGGTTATTAGTATAACATTTTGGATGTGTTGTTAATACCGTGCCTGCACTTTAGCTTAAGCTGATTTGCAAAGTAAATGTTTTTTATTTCCCAACAGACTAACAGTATATGCTTTACAAGGAAAACATCCTGTGTTAGACGACGCTATCGAGAATTTGTTTGGCTGCGGCAGAGGCTTCAGAGCAATGCAGTGCTTATGTGAGCAACTTTATATATTTAATAATCTGTCAGTCATGGAGGGAAGGATTGTTTCATCCTAATTCAGAGAACTACAGAAATCAGATCTGGAAAGTATCCTGTGTTTCTTACTAGCACAAGTTTATTCTGTAGAATGCATTTTATGGACTTTAAACCCAGAAGAATGTGTTTTGTACTTACAGCCTTTTTTTGGTGAGCCCCCCTCCAATTTGTAAGAGACTTGATTTGTATTTTCTTTTGCTATGCATGAGCAGCAGAAATAACAATCTAGTGTAGGTATTTGTACCTCCTCTGTGTTCTTCTTCAATGTGCTTAGGTCTTGCAAGCACCATAAGAGACCCAGCCAGACATGGATGCAGGCTTAACAACTGGCCCAGAAAAATCAGATTAATTTATTTTTCCCCTTTGAGGTGTGTGAGAGGCCCTTCAGTTTCTCAGCCTTGTGTTCCCAAATTGATTTCAAGAGCTTCTGGAACATAACCCATGGTTTTCACATGCTTGGGGTTGGTACTTGCTTTCTGCATTTTTCTCTCCTGTTTTACATTTGGTTTTACTGTGTATTGTTTTCCTGTTTATAAAGACAGCTACCTGAACTGCCGTCCAGAAATCCCTTTTTCAACATGAACAATCCTAATCACGTGGACCATCGCCGTCAGGGTCTACAAGAATTCCTGGAAAAGTGAGTACAGCCTATCCAGATGTGTTGGAATTTTTATGAGGTCATCAATTTCTGGTTTAAAATAGCTCATCTCTGGTACTTGAGAGCCACCATGTGGTCATCTGTACATGCTACACATTTAGGTATATTTTTTACTTGCACTGTCATAATTCATACACGTGACTTCAGCTCTGTTGGTTGGTTATAATGAGGCTTCAACTGACACTTTTCCATTGTACTTCATTGCACTGATTATAGATAATAGGCCTAAATTTAAATCACTTTGTAATTGCATACTAAGTTTGGGAGATCTTTCACTGTGATTTCTATTTCTAGCTTTCAATAAGGAGCTGGATATTCTTGTACAAAGAAAGCTCTCCCCTTTATGTTCATGGAAAATCAGTGTCTTTGTGGGCTAAACCCCTGTGAGCCTGGGAGAATTCTCTAGTGAGATCTCCTAACACAGAGCTTTCCTAAAATGCAAATTGCTTTGTTTACCAGTCCCACTAGCATAAGCAAGCTCTAGCAGCTGTGCCCATTTTCAGTGCAGCTGCAATCTGTATAAAATCATTCATGAGGTTTAGCTAGACCCTGACCTGCATTACAAGGGAGCAGTGTATGAGTTTCAGTACTGCATCCCTCAGTCCCACTGCTGTGACCACTTCACCTACTGCAGTGCCTGAGCCCCTGTTGGTGTAATTTTCTGCTTTTTTCTGCCATTCTTGTCGTGCCCTGGCACTGCTGGTGTGAGAGCAGGCTGCTCACAGCTGCTGGAGCAGGAGCTGTGTGTGCCTCTGCTGGCTGCCTTTAGCTGCTGCTCGGGGTAAGGACATGCTGAAACACTGCACCTAGAGACTATTCATCTTCTTTCCAGGCAGTGCATTATAAGCCTCCCTAACAGACAACAAATCATTGGTCCCGAGGTATATTTGTTAGGCTTAGCAGCTGAAGGCAGGGACAGCTAACTGCTGCAGGAATAATATTCTGCATGCAGTTATATAGGATGTGTGGCCAAAAGGTCAGCCAATAAATACTGGCTGAAGGCATGTGAGACAGGGAAGAGAAAGCAGAAAAGGATTAGAAGATATTTTTACACCTCAGGAAAGAAAAGCAGTGAAATGGAAGGGCTGTGCTCCTAGAAGCATGTCAGTGATAATATGAAGAGTGTGGTAGCTCAGGTTCCAGTGTCTGAGCAGTTCTGTCTTAGCTGTGCTGCCCCATGGAGTAGTTGTATTTCAAAAAACATTCTCATTTTGAAAGAGGCCTGTCTGGTAACAAGGTATATCAGCATCAGAAATGTTTACAACTGCTGTCTGCACTTCAAAAGTCAGAACAGAAAGGTAGATTAACTTAAAAGACATCCTCATGCTCCAGTTTTGTGGATGACTGTAGCTGAAATGAGTACTGACAGCAGAAAATGACAGCATGTGGAACGTTTCACCATGCTGCTGTTAGTTCAGGAGTGGGAAAAGAAGCAACTCAATTGTAAGGGAATGATTTAAATGTTTGAACTTGAGCGCAAGAAAAGCGTCAGCTTTCTCTCAGCCCTGAGGAGCATTTGGAAGGAATTTTCAGAGGTTGTGTTGAGATGCACTAGCCTGGCACCGTATGTGCTGTACCATTGCCCTCTGCTGGCTGGATCCACTGTGCTGCTGCTGCTGCTGCTCACAGGAGGCATCTTCCTATTGGCTCGGCTGCCGTGATGCTTTTCCCCCTCCCATTTATGAAGCTGAACCAAAGGTTATGACTCTTTTTCTGAAATTGAATTTTGTGGAACTCCCTAACGAGAGTTAGTATAAAATATTTATATACCTATGTATAATATATACCTATGTATAATATATAGGTATAATATATGTGTGTATGTAAAATATACACATATATTCTGTATAGATGTATGTTCTATGTCTATCATATGCATATATGAATGATATACATATGTTACATAGATATTACATGTAATAAACATATAATACAAATAATAAACATACACACTGGAATTTACTGAAGCTCTGGGTATGGATGCTGCACGTTCTGATACAGTAGAAAGGGGGGACCCTAACCCAAAACTGCTAAGCTGAGAGCTCCATTCACCCCAGCAATGACAAGCTCACAATCCTACTGGTGGTTTTTTTTGTGGCAGTGGGAAGAAATTTGATTCAGGCCTTTGTGGACCTGTCTGGGGAGATGTTTGCAGGTAACATTTTTAAATGCCCGCTTGTGATGCAGGACTCCCAGGTGTTACCAGGATCCAAGACATCTCTGAAGAGCGGGTTTAGATCTTTCAAAGTCTTGGTTTTGTGCCCTGTGCTGTATGACCAGATTGCTGTAGTGCCTGCCTGTGCAGGAGCCAGGATGGAGCAGCTGGAGGCCCTCTAGTGCTCAGCTTCTGGCCCTGGGAACACTTCCATATTGCCTATATGTGGATGGCTACAGAGCTCTGTTGTCCTTCCACACTTTCCACTCCAGGGTGAGTTAGCACAGGGCGCAGGGTGTACTTAGAGCCTTTGTGAAGCCTCTCCGTGCTGAGCACAGTAGCTCAAGAATTAGGCCAACAGCTGGGAAGTTAAGCACTAGACTTTGTTGAAATCTGGGAACAGGTGTCCCATTTTGATTTGGTTTTACTGCACAAATGCAGGGTAAGATCTACTTGTCTTACAGGTTATTATCTCTGAGTGATGAAGAGCTGTAAAGCTCACTTCTTGTCTGGGCATAATTTAATATTTCAAGAGGCCATTTGCATTAACGGAAGTCAGCTAGCCCCTTTTCAATTATGAATTACTTTGTAAGAATAAGGAAAATTATGTGTTTTTCCTGCTAAGTATCCTTGTCCTTTGAGGATGCCTGTGAATTCACAGAAAAGTTTACTCTTAAACTAGAGGTCAAATTTAAAACACTATCTTATAATTTTAGCTTCTGCAAGATCCTCTTTGCTTTCATCCATTTGTAGCTGTGTAGATCTAACTTTGGGATTTAGATTACCCTCAGAGAAAATCAAGTGGGTTTGCTCATGAGAAAACTAATTAACAAAGCCATTTTGAATGAAGTTGAGTTCATTTGATGACTTTTTTTGATTGAATATAGTTGGATCCCAAAAACTTACGTGATTTAGGGAGAAGGATTACTCTTCAATTACTTCTCAGACATGCAGTTTATGATGGGGTGGAAGACACTGAGAGTTTTGAGAAACAAAATGCATGGATCCACAGGGAACAGAGGGCATCCACAGTGTTGCTCCTGCAGAGGGCCATGGCTTGCTGGGTGCCAGAGTGAGGAAGTCACCCAGAATTAATCAGCCTAAGGCAGAGCCATTTTCTGAAGGTGTCTGGTGTCAGGCACCTCCTTGCCTTTTCCACTGCAGTCCCACGAGCTGCAGCTGGTGCAGGGTCAGAGGTCTCTTCTGAAGGTGTCTCCACTGGGCGCTGTGTCAGGGATGTGGAACCTGGGAGACTGGCTCCTAAAGGGACAGATGCCAGCTTGCCCCTGCCAGGGGCTCAGGCAGGAGCATTGGCAGCTGTGGGGCAGGTGGAACCACCTTGGGCAAGTTGCCTCTCTCCAGTAGAGCCTTGCTGTTGTTTCCTATCTGGTGAGGGAATAATGTGTAGCAGGCACATGTGGCGTAATCTTCTCCTAACCGCACACATTATCACATACACAACAGTTGCTTCACAGTTGCTTGATACCGGTAACATTTCCTCCCTTATAAAATGTGAAGGAGGAACACAGTCAGCTTTTTTAAAGAGGAAACTGGGGCTTTGTTTGGTGTGGGCTGGGGCTGAGGGGCTGGATGCTCAATAGAGGGCACCACAGCACAGGCTGTCATCCGTCTCTCAGCTCCTTGGGTTTTTCCCTTGCTCTCGTGAGCTGTTGTAAATGGGCAGAGTGAATTTGTTGAAAACAAAATCAGAGTGTTAACCTTCCACACACATTCAAGTATGCATCTGTCATTGTATTAGGTTACAGTAGATGCAGGAAATCTTTAGTTAGGATTAAGTTGTACTGTTCAGCCATATGTTGTTTTTCTCCAGCAGAACAGTGTATAATATACATAATAAAATCATGGTGAAGAAAACCAGATTTTGGACGTTGTCCAAATAACAAAAAACACACGCTTTTTTCTTTTGTAAATATTTTTGCCATAACACAGGAAAAGAGAAATATTTCTCATATAGTATCCAGCATTTCCTCAAAAATGACATTATTTCTTCTTCTTGTGATGTTTTTCAGTCTTGCTTCTTTAAAGGTCTAGAGATCACAAGCATTTACTGAAAGCTTACAAACAAAGATTCACATGGCTGTGAATAAAAAATTATTTTATTATCTCTAATTCTAATGTAGAGCCTTATCTTGCAGCCCCCTTAATCACATAAGTAGTCATTATGCATGTGAGCAATCTGGCCAAGAGGAGTGAAATCTCTGACAAGTAATGACTGCTGATGGGATCAAGACTTGCAGGGTTTAGCCTTTGGTTCTTGCAGGCGTGCATAGAAGGTCTGTTGTTCCCGTCAGCGTGCTCAGTCAGTTCATAGGAATGATGACCGTGAGCCGTGACTCTCCAGGAGTGCTGATTTCCATCACTGTGAGCACAGCCCTGCCTGCTCTGGCTGCAGTGAAAGTGCAGAAGCAGCGCTGGGAGCTCTCCCTGCTGTGTCGAGACTGCGCACGCGTCCGGCCTCCGTGAACACATCCGAGTATTAATGTTGTGACGCTCCTCCCTTCCTCCTGCCTTTTTAATTTGTTAGGTGCTGGTTTGTAATTTTCATTTTTTAAGTCCTCGAAGCCAAGTCTAGTTTTTAAATGTCAAGCCCTTCACACAGTGAGCCCCCAGGACAGCAAAAGCCCCCAGAGAGGAACTGCTATACCAGCACTAAATACTACTAGTACCATCTGGTGACAAATGTGTGGGTATTTCCTTGAAGAAAGAGTATCTTGAACAGGAAAGCCTAACACTTATAGGTAGTGCAGAATTTATTTTACATTTTGGTTGCTTGAAGCTTGCAATTAAAAAGCAATCTTACCTGTTGGTTCAGAGGGGGGTGAGAAAAGTAGCAGTTTTTTTTTTAATTAAGAGAAAACAGAAATTCTTCAAGGGTACAACCAGGTAAAAGGTATTTGTATATCTGCTTTCAGGATGGTTTTAAATGACTTGCAAAATGCATTGAGTGTTTGGTCTCAGTGTGAACACATAGTGAATACACACATATACATATATGAGTGTGGGTGTGATTTAGCTTTATGAACATTTTGCCATTTCTGCACCTTGGTTTCTCTTCACTCCCTTTACCTCCAGATGGCACTATGAAGCAGAAAAGAAAATTACTGTGAAATAATGAGTCCAATGTAAAGTAAAATTGGAAATTGAATTATAGCTGCAGAAAAAGGACAGTAGCCTTGAGGTCCTGATCAGTCTGTACTCTTATCACTTTTGTTTGCTGTTCCATGTGTTAGGTTACTGCTGAGTTAATAACAGTGCTCTAGCAGTTCAAGGCTTAGCAGAATTGTACTGGACATGAAATAAAGCTAAAATGAATTTGTGTCCAATATCATTGACATTAGTGCTCATTACTTCTCTGGTGTAATGCCTCAAACCATCTAAAATCAATTTTAAAGATTACCCGTTATTTTATAAAGAAAATAAAATACATTTCAAACAGCAACAGAGCTGTAAGTGTAGTGTAATCTCATGAACAGTTAGTTACTCGTGTTTTCACTGGTTGGCAGGAAACTTTTGAAGGTACAGCAAGAGGAAAATCTGGGAAACTAAATGCCATTCACAGAATTTAATGACTTGGCTTTTTGCTGTGTTCCTTGGCATTAGACACGCAAATGTTAGAATTGCAGAAATGTGCATCTCCTCACTGCCTGGGAAAAACAGTAACTGTAGTTACTCTACAGGAAACTCCAGCACATTATTTTTCTTTTGTTTTTCTTCTTTTTGTTTTGGTTTTTTTTTTTTTTTTTTCTTTTTAAGAGCAGTAGAATATTTACTCTGCCACTTGCATAAACTATAAAAGTGGATTTATTGTTTGGAAAGATACCTCTTCTTTTTGTTGCAATGTTTGTCTTTGTTTGGAATGTGCGTTTATCAAGAGTCAAGGCTGAAATCCTCTTTTAGTGGCTGCTGAATGATGGCTTTTCAAACTGTAATCATGAAGCTGTTGCTGTCAAGGTGTGTGGACCTGTAAATTCTGTTTTGAATCATTTTTACACAGCCTTTGCTGGATTTTAGACTACAAAGAAGTTTTTCTGTCTATGAATACATTACCCACATTGATTTTATAGACGTATATTTGCTATTAAAATTGTGAGAACTTAGATTGGATTAAAAAGGCTTTCTCTGTGTGTGAAAAGTGTGCTTATTTTGAACTTCAGCAAAATGTGGTCGTTCTGAGGCTCAATTTCACCCGCACCTGGTAGATCATTAGAGTTGTTGGAGACATTTCCTCATTGGAAGGTGTCAGAGTTAGAGTTGTTTTTTTGAGACTGCGTGTTCACCTAGGCAAGTGAAATGTGCATGCACACAAGTATCTTGTGGTTTCATGTAGATATCTCTTACTACTTATTTTAATTTGACAGATTTTTATGGGCTTGAATGAAGCCAGAAATCCTTTTGTGTGTTTATTAAATGTTATTGTAATCTTGGCTGCTTTAGTGAACAGTTTTCAGAACGTATTTGTGTTTAAAACGTTACAGTCCAAACACACCATTAATCTTATTCAAGAGAAGGAACTAATCAGTTACACTTTTCATTTTAGTCAGAGTACCTTTAAAATGCAATATTTCTTTCTGCTCTTACTAGTTCTTACATTAATGTCATCTCTTGTTTCCTGTTGCACAGCAATGACTTTTTTTGGTAAAAACTGTAGCCTAAACGGGTATAAATAAGTAAGTATTGAGCCTGAGTAGCTTTGAGATGTTTAAAGATATTTTAATAATATTCTGTGGAGCATTCTTTGGCGTGGTCATAGCCTCTGATGTCTTTATTACACAAGTAAAACAATAGACACAAATTGAAGAAGTTTGTTGTTAATCATTCTAGGATTTGTATAGTAAAGAATTCCTTCTTTAAAGATATGTTGAAGAAAAGTTGCATATCTTTTATTTAAAAATAGAGATGATGATCCTCAATTCTCAGGCCTTCGAAAAGTCTCTCTACAACTTTCTGTGTTACTGGAATGTATTGTATTTTGTTTTCTTTCATGTGTTTTAAGTAAATACTCTGTGCTAAATTTATTTGGATGCTTAATTTAAAATATATATGAACCAAATTTTAAAACCTATTTTTGAAAATAATAGATGGAATTAAATAAAAGTTAAGAGGCCCTGAAAACTATCTGCAAGTAAATTAAAACCAGCATAACAGTGTAAATAATTTTGGCTAGTGTTGGCTCAGATGTTGACAGGTATTCCAAAGTCCTGATGTTGCACATATATGAAGTCTGTTCTGCCTACGCACTGTCTCTCTACACACTTCTTTACTCCACCAAACAAATCGGTGACTTGTCATTTTTATAAAAGCTTGGCTAACAAAAAAAAAGAGAGAGACCAAATTTTTGTAAGAGTATATGCCTCCAACTGCCTAAAAATCATTAATTGATCCATGTGGTAATAGCAGATGGTTAAATGGAAGAAATGTCCTTGAAGTTATTCTAATAGCAGATGTGCCTAACTATTAGCTTCATGTTTTTACTCACCTAAAATTCCAAATAATGTAATAAGAAAGTAACACGCACCTAATCATTTTAATATGTTCATTGCCTTCTGTTACTGATTTAGGATTCATCTGAAAACTTTAAAAGCAGGGCATCATTTAGAATTTGTTCTAGGGAAACACTTTAGAATATATATATATATATTATATGAGTGTGTGCAGGTTATATATAAACATTTGCCTTTTTTTCCTTTTCCAGGATCCTACAAGATGCATTATTGCTCTCAGATAGTAGGCTTCACCTCTTCCTACAGACTCAGCTAAGCCCAGAGGACATGGAGGCCTGTGTGTCTGGACAGACCAAATACTCTGTTGCTGATGCCATTCTCAGTTTCGCCTCTCTGAACAGACGTTTTCCTATAGAAGATGAAGAGGAAAAACAAGGAAAAAACGATGCAGACTCTGATTCAGAGAGGTGATTTCTGTATATCCTTACTTTCTGAGATTATATATCCATACATACACATGCACATGCTTCACTTTTTTGTTGATGTAATACTAAGATAATGAAAAAATTAATTGACTGAGATTTTATTGAGCTGTGACAGCTCATCATAGAAGTCTTCACACACACCTCCACACTGAATTAATGAATGCAGTAGAAATTCAATTATCTGCATTCTGATTATGTGAATTTCATTTAGTCAGACTTGAATTATTCGCGTTTAAATTATCTTGCTAAAAAAATATCCAACTGCACTCCAAATGGCTAATTAAAAGTCCAAATTTCCTGTCTCTCTTTGTGACTGGAGATAATTAAAGTTCTCCTCTGTTACTCAGGCTTTGAGTGTGTTGTGAAAACCAATTTCCTCCTTTTATTTTTTTTTTCTCCTCCCCCCCTCTCCCCTTTTCTGCAGTTCATCCTCCGGGCTCGGACCTAGTGATGACAGCATTTCATGTGGATGTAAAGCAAGCCCAGCTTCTGAAGAATCATGAAAAATCATTCCTGTATTGCTACCTTAAGGACAGTACAGAGCAGTTTCTGCTTTGTTTACTGGTTATGTGTATACCACACAAGCAGGGCTGTCTGGTAACATGAATCTGAAAGACCCATTGTTAATGCAACCATATGTCCTTACAAAATACTCAAAACAGGCCTATCTTTTTGGTGATTTTTTTTTTAATGTATCTTGGTGAAGGTCTATATTTATGTTTTTGTGACTATTAAAATCTCAGTATTGGGTAAGTCATGCTCTTCTGACGTATGTGGCAGTTAAAATAATTCCTTCAGTGAGTGCGTGTCTCAGATTTAAAAAATAAAGATAACTTAATTCCTCATCTTAAAAGTTGGTATATCATATCAAACATATTCAAAGCATCTTTTAGTAATTTGCATCAGAGAAGTTTCATCTTTAGAAGTCATTTGACATCGGTGATGAAATTACACACCCCACCAAGGTACTCACTTTTTAAAGTAGCTCAGCAACATCAGCAAAACAACATTGGTACAAACTATATGCTGCTGACAATTTGAGATATAAATACATCTTCCTCTGGTCCTTCTGTAATGTTTATGGAAAGATTGGTTTTATCATGCATAAGTACTGAAGGCAAAAATTCTTGAGCATGGTTCCTTAGAAGTTTAGAAATATAAATAAAAATTACATCATTTCTAGGCTTGCTGGAGATTCTCAGCTCCCAAGGAATTATGGATACTCATTCCCAGTGAAAATCCTGGATGAGGTCCATCGAAACCAATGGCTGAATTTTGCACTGACCTCGCTAGGGCCAGGATTTCACCCAACATGTTTAACTTTAGGCATCTATATTTGAAGGTGCTGGTAGAGGTGTTTTGGTTCAGCAGCAGAGTGGGGAGTATCTCCCTCTGTGAAATGATGATAATCACATAGCTGTAGCACCCTGCATGGATGTGGCCCTCTCCACTCTCCGTGAGTTACAGGAGCTGCTGATTTCATTGTGGCTGTAGTTACCACGTTGGAATATTGACTTTATTCACAAACAAAAGGCAGGCTTGAACACAACTTCTTAACCACCAACACTTATTTTGATTAAACGTCAGTTTTGCTCTTTATTGTTCACAGCAGCTGCGTAGTGTCTTGTCCCAGATCCTGTCAAAGGAGTATGTTTCACTGTGGTGTTGTATTTATATTTGACATTTAACTGCTATTAAAAAGAGCTAGGGGGTCTGATCACCCTAGCAAAGCTCCTATTAACTTCAGTGCGGTAGTTACCGGTCTAGAAATGGATGTAAATACATGGCCCCCTTTTTTTTTTTCTTTTTCTTTTCTTTTTAAAGAAAACTGTGGTTACTTTCAAAGAAGGAGCATTTTAAACATGTGAATTACAGAAACAACAGATTATTAAATAGACAGCTAGTAAGGGGTAGCATAAACATGTGTGGGCATGTTTTTTTTCTTTTAAAGCATCCAGCTGGGAATCTGTGTAATTTTAGAAACAGGTTTTAGTAGCCTGGGAATAACATCTCTTAGGTAACTACTTTAAGCCACTGTATTTTGTTGATGGTAGCACTTTGTAAGATAAATATCCGTGTATCTTTTTGCTCGGTCTTACTGAATTGCACAAATGTATCTATTCACCGTCTCAGCTTCTATGTGAGTTAGCAGCAACGCTATTTTTAATGTAAAAGTGATAATGCTTAACTAAAGCAACAAGTTATCACTAAAAGCAGCTTAAAACAGCTGTTACTGGCAGTAATTTTCAGAGATTTTCATTATTTGATTTTTTTTTCTATATTATTTTTAAGATAGCACATTACAAAAAAATTGTTTAGCAAATTTATTTAAAAGGTGGGAAGAATTTAAAAAGGAAAACTGGAATAATGTTGAGAAGAATATTACCATTTTTATTTAAGACAATGTAGTTTTTCTTTTGTTTTAAAAGATTGAGCTAAACTCTTAAAGCACTTTACAGTTCTGGCTTACTAACACATCCTCAGTACCTGACAAAAATTACAGAAACACAAGGTTTGGAGAGCCTTTGTGGCTAATTGCATTTTTTAATTCTAGGAGCTTATCAGTACACCAGCAAGTGTTTTCCAAATGAAGATGTTTCTGAAATAAATGTTTGTTTTCTAATAGCTCTATTGTTATTCTCTTATTTTCTTTGTCATTCTGTTAAATCTAAGATTACTATAACTTTCTTCTGAACTTTGACAGAAATTTGTTCAAATATTTATCTTTTGAATGTTGTTTGTGTAGCTAGTGTTACTAGAATTTTTCTTCGTAATGGGGGAGGGAAAGTACTCCATGTTCTCTAGTATATCTCCTTCATGTATCAGCTGTATATAATCACATATAAAGGCTTTAAGTATTTTGTTTCATTAGAACATTAAATGTAGCTTTTACAAATGTAAATGTTAAACAAAAAATAATTTTAATGCCTTTTTTTACTTTAATGATTTGGTAATTTTTCAGCACTATGACACACAGTTTGATCAGTTGTCACTGGTACTTTGATTCTCATTTTTTAGTTTTGAACAATGCTGACATTTCCTGCTAGCTTTTTTAAAAAACAGGATAATACCTAATTTATAAATTAGAAGTAGTAATCAGATTACATTATATCTAATTGCAATAATTCTGCATTCAAAAGCTTTTTTCCCTCTTTCGCTTATAGCTTTACATCCTCATTTTTATGATGATTTCTTAAAAGCTTTTAAGTAATTAAATAAAACAAGTTACTACTTTCTAGCTCATGTTTAAACCTGACAGTGAGGTTTCCTTTATTTCAATATCAATATCCTAATCACTTTATGACTTACCACATGTAATTTATTCTTCAGTTATTTTTGTAATATGTGTATATATACATAAATATATGTATACATATATATATAGTATATATATGTGTAGATATATATACACACTGTGTATACACACACACACTCTGCTGTGTTTGGGTTTCCACTTTACATTTTTTACAAAAAGAACAGCAAAGAAACTCCACAAAGATGGTGTATTTGGAGTGCAAATTGTTGCTTATATTGCAATGTATTTCTATGAGCACAGAAGGAAATTTACACTCTAAATCCCACACTGTAGAACAGTGCATACTTCGGTGTCCATGTATTTTTTTGACAGGTGACATAATGAATTTGTTTTCCAGATTAATATTTAAATTTTACATAATTACTATGAATTATTGAAACAAAAAATGTTTGTGACTTGCTCTGTTATACACGGTATGGATAAGAAGAATAAACCTTGTATGGTCCTGTGTCGTTTCCCTATAATTGCAGGACTAGGCTCAGGGCTAAGAACCGGGGGCTTTACTTTTCTTCCCTAGCTTCTACGAGGTAGCAAAAATGTAAAGAATAATTTCCAGTCTCGGGCTGATTGTTTTCACGAAAGGCCTAAACGCTTTAGGAAATTATTACAATTATTCTCTCCTTCGGTGTTAAAAATGCACCATAACGGGTTAAGTCGCTTCTTTGCCTTCTGGAACAAAACCTCCTTATAAATTAATTCAAATGGCCTTGTAAAACAGAAATCGAACTGCGGCCTTCGGGCTCGCTTTTGGGCTAGCGGGGCGCCCGTGGATGCTCGGCGGCCGCGGCCGTGGGTGCGTGTGCGCCCGCCGGAGCGGCTCGGCAGCGCCCACGGGGCTCCGCAGCCCTACGAGCGGCCGGGAGGACTTGAAAAAGGGGGACAGGGGAAAAAAGAACAGAACAGCCAACGCGGGGAAAAAGGGAAAAGGACGGCAGCATCCCGGATCGCGCTCCCCGCTGCGCCCCGGCCCGGCCCTTCCTCGCACCCTGCCCTGCCCTGCCCCGGGGCCGCGGAGCGGAGCGCGGCCAGAGCCTTACCTGGCGCCGCCGCGCTCTCCGCCCCGCTCCGCCCCGCGCCCGCTGCTCAGGGAGCGGGGCCGCCCAGCCTTCATCCGGTAACTCGTGGCAACCGCAGCCCATGGCAACGGCGGAGGGGGAGCCGGGGCGGGGGCGGCCACAGCGCTGCCGCAGCGCTCCCGGCCTCCCTCCTTCCCTCCCTCCTTCCCTCCTTCCCTGCCTCCCTGCCGCCCCCGCGGAAGGAGGGGCCGCGCCCGCTCCGCGCCCGCCGCCGGCCGCCAGGGGGCGCTGTGCGCCAGCAGGAGCCGCCGCCGGGCGGGGCCAGGGCGGAGCGGGCGCGGCCCCGCGCCGGGAGCGCGCTCCGCGGGCGCGGCTCTCCGCGGGGGCTGCCCAGCGTTTCTGGGTCATTTCTGCGTTTTCCTGCTCCCCGCCGGTTCCCCCCATCCCTGAGCTCCTCCCGCAGCCGCGCGGCTCCGCAGCCGGGCGAAACAGGGAGGCGCTCACCGCGCCGCGGAGGGGCGCAGCCGGCGTGGCGGGGGCATCACCTGCCGCCCCACGGGAAAGCCCCCGCCGCCCTCCGTGCACCGACCCCCACAGCTCCGCCCTATTTTGAAAGCACATGTTACTATTGATTAATTAATTTATTTATATTTTTATACAAAGGCAATTGGGACCCCGCGCAGAGCCCAGGTGTGACATTTGCCGGTCTCGGTGGCAGGCAGGCTGCTTTAAATGGAGGCCTTTCTGCGGAACAGCGAGAGCCAAAAGGCCTTGTGTCACCCGGTTATGTAAGACACAATCACGCCTCAAAATGCACAATGAATCGGGAAGGATTTATGTAATTAATTGACCAGTCTTAACCTGTTATCGTGATGTAAGGAATTTGGAACTCATTAATTTGGGCCCTGACAGATTTCATATTAGAGCTGGCAAATATGGATTGAGCCTCTTATTCTTGTAGCAGCTGGAATTTCCATGACAGTGAGGATTAGTGAAGAAGACCTATTGCTCAAGTCAAACTGCCTCTTTTGTAATCAGTGGCCCTGCTCTGCATTAAAGGGGTAATGGGAAAGAGGAAAAAAAATACAGAGAGAGAAAAAAAAGGAGAAATGTATTCATGGATGGAGCAGAGCAAGGGAGAGGGAAGAGGGATTTATCCTGGACAGCACAGGCACCAGAGTGGGGTTTTCCCAGCTCCGTGGCAATGAAAATGCCACAAAGGCAGCCCTGGGGTGGTGGAAAGGGAAAGTGCCTGGAGGACAGGTCTGTGCTGTCACCATGGGCCTTGCTGCCTCTTGGGCTGACCTTCAGATGGACCCTCCCAGGAGCCACTGAGCACTTGGGCAGCAGTGTCAGAGGTTCTGGGAACAGGGTCTGGGCTGCCAAGAGCTGCAGGGATTTAGGAAAAGAAGGGTTTGGTGCATGATCCTGGAGAAGACAGGACTGGGAGGTACCTGTAAAGACAGCTACTGTGACACCCCCACAGCCTGGACTGTGGCAACCTCCCTCATGGGAAAACGATGCTTAGGGTGGGTAAGAGATCCAAGGACAAGGACAAGCCTCCATGCAGCCATGGCAAGGGTGACTGCACATTATATGCTTCAATTTCCCCAGTACAAGAACAAGAAAAAGAAAAGTCCCTTATGTCTGCTGCTTTGTGACAAGCTCTCAGTTCAGTTTTTTGTGGTGCCTGGCTGGGGAGTGCCCTCATCCCATTATCATTTCTTGGCATTGATGTGGTAGTAATAACATTGAGTGCAGTCTGTATGGAAACAGTCTAGGAGCTTATATTTTCTCTCCTGGCAACCTGTTAATGACTGCCCTGGTAGTGAATACTTTTGTTAGCAATGACATTAAAAGGTTTTCATGAGGCCTCATCATATTTCTACATGCTAAGTGTTTACCTACTCTTGTGATAAATGCCATGCAGAAATGGAGTAGTGTTTTTCCTTTTCTCATTTTTTCCTTGCTTTATGCCATTTGGCACTTGAACATTTCCTCTTCACAATTGCTTAGAGCCACCATTTGCTGCTGTGAGGAGAAAAGTCGTAAAACGTGTATGGACAGTAAAACCACAATTGTCTGCAAAGACTGTAAAGTCAAATGCTGATTTAAAAAACCCCACAGCTAATAAGGCATATGTGGCTCTTATCCTCTGGACATCTTTGACCATATACATGTTGGCCTTGATGTGTAGGGATAATTTATGAAACCTGGCACTAAAATGTATTCAGTCCTAAATTTGGGCCAATAATCTGGATCATAGCTTTGATCTTCTTGCTGTAAAAACAAAACAAAACAAAACAAAACAATCAGACCAATAGATTGCAATTGGATTGTTCTTTTTCAAAGAATGTATTTTGTCTTACTGGCTCCTGATACATTAAAAAATCTTAACACATGTCAACTATCTCATATTTTCCAAAAGGTAGGGAATGATTTATTGTTTATGACAGTACACCCAACTCAACCATTGTCTCACTCAGTTTATCTTTGCTTTTCTGATTATTAGGAGCAGCAAACCACCCAGGTACTGTTGCAATTATAGGTTTTATCCAAATGTTCCTCTTGTTAAAATGTTGATCAGGCACATCTAATTTCCATGCTAAATGTACCAGCATATGTCTGAGTTTAGAATTATTTCAAACAACAATAAAAAACATTTTAAAGTTTAAATGGATACTGTAATTACAAGTATTTGCACGTTCTCTCTTCCCATAGTTATATTTAAAATATGTGTTAGTGGTAGAACTTTCCTGTGATACCCATGATTTTGAGTGCTTGCAAAATTACTTGTAGTATCTGCTCCTTTTTTTTTTTTTCTTTTTTTGGCTTGTAGATAAGAAAACAGTCATCAGATGAGATGAATATTTTGTCAGATTCTTACACTATTTTTATTCTTCAGTGGTTATTCAGAAAGCAAGGAAAAATTATGCAGAAAAGAGCCCCACAGTTAGGCCTTCTGAGCAAAAATGTATTTGCTTCAGATATTTGTTACTTAGAATTATACCAGAGGACTGATTTAGTGTTTGTGCAAATACTAAATGCAAATTTCACAGTAAAAGTGGTTAAGATGTATCAAGCACTGATTCAGTTGAAGTCCATGATAAAAACTTTGTGCTGCTTGTGTGGGGGTTAAAAAATTCTGGTTTCTGAATGACGCTGAGATTAAAAATGACGTTCTTGTTGGAAACAATAGGTGGCCTTTTTGAATATGCTGTAGTAATTTTTTTCCTGAAAACAGAAAAAATGTTTGCTTTGAAATAGAGAACATCTTAAAACAGTCATTTTCAAATACAGTGATTTTTTTATTTCTGGAAGACAATATATAGGTGAACTTCTGGGTTTATTTCCTATTTTTGGTGTACTTATGTTATGTCATGGGTCTTCACAGGCTCATAGAATGGGTTGGGTTGGAAGGGACATTAAAGTTCCGAACCCCCTGCCATGGGTAGGGACACCTCCCACTAGGCCAGGTTGCTCAAAGCCCCATCCAACCTGGCCTTGAAAACTCCCACAGATGGGTTGTCAACCACTTCTCTGGGCAACCTGTTCCAGTGTTCCATCAACCTCACAGTAAAGAATATCTTCCTGATAACTAATCTTAACCCACCTTCTTTCAGTTTAAAGCTATTTCCTTTGTCCTACGGGATCAATAATAGTGATGATAAAGTGGACTACAAAGTCTATTCTTTCCTTTTTCATGTTCATGCTTTCAAAATGCCATATATTTCCAGTTTCTAAGACCTCTCATAAGTTCTTATTTCCTGTTATTTCACAGTTAATGAAAACGGTTTCAAAAGAACAGTATCTCCTTGTGCTTCAGAAAGAGAGTCCTTGTGATTTTTCTGAAGTCACTCCTCTGAGCCAAGTGTCAGAAATCCTGATTCTGTTTTGTTTCCTGTATAAGCAATACATTCTTAAAAGGTTTCTGCAAGGAAAAGGCAGTCAGCAGCCATAGGTGGCCAGGGCTCTTAAAAACCTGTGTCAGATGAGGGTGTTAAAAACTTGAAAATGCAGCCCTGAGCTATTCATAACACTCCTCACTTATGCCTGGATGAGGTATTTTAGCAGCTTATTCTTTGACCTATGCATTTCTGGACATAAAATTATTTTTTGGAGCTGGTTAGTTTTTGATAAATTTTGGGCTTGTGTTTTTATCCCTGTGTGTGGATAAGAACAGCCAGTGTAGGGCTGAGAGCTGGGCAGGTCTCCTAGGAGAGAGGCACCACCCTGTTTCTGTCTTGCCCCTGCAGTCTACTTTCACCATGTGCTGGCAGCCCCTATCCAAGGGCACATTCAGAGTCCCAGGACCTGCTTGTTTCACCCAGTTCTTACTTTTCTTGAAGGCAGTGGCTGTCCCTCAGTAATGTAGAATTTGGTCTGACCAGCACTCATCCCATGAAATTGGGCTTTAATTAGAGTCCTCAAATATGGGACAGGAGTTCACCCACAATGTTCATTCTGGTGTTCCCATTTGTGTCTGCACAACACTTTTTACTTTTGATGGTCATTTGAGAGCTTTGTGTGTTGAACTGTGAGACTGAGGCACTAAAAGTGCAGGGATGGCTTTTCTTAGAAGCTAATGCTGACCTAGGGAGTTTAGTTCCTAAACAAATTTAGTTACTCTGGCTCACACACTGAAGAAGCCCATCACTCTCCTGATGTGCAAGAGCCTTGGGAGCCCTGGTCCTAGGACAGAAAAGAAACCTATGAATGTCCACCTTGGGACATTCTTGTAACCCCAAGAAGTAACTTTGTTGGAAGAGAGACCTCTTTATATAAGATAGTTTCTTGATTTTTGGCAAGAAATGCCCTTTAAGTGCTGTTTATATGAATCTTTTTTATTACTATTTCCTGCTCTCTAAAAGACTGAAGACTGTTGCTACTTCTAATGATCTGAGGCCTTGAGAGAGGAGGTGGGATGTGAGTGTCTGTCCATAAAAATGCTGCCAATTTGGTCACACACAAAAAGAAGTCTGAAAGCAAGTTTGGCTCCTGGATGGTTTGAGTTTTGCTGGGAAATCAACATCCACCTTGGCACCAGAGTCCACACATCATGGGCTGGATATAGGAAGTTAATAATTTGTCTATGTTTATGATAAAGCTTTCCTGTCCAGAGTCTCAAAGTCTTTTGCAATGAGGAATAAATTCAGCCTTACAATAAACAGGATCTGCTCTTTTTACAGCTGAGGAAACTGAGGAACAGTAAGGTGACCACAATGATGTACAGGACATCTCTCTCAGATGAGGGAGGAGGAGTGTTCCTTCTGCTGCTGGGCTCCACTGCATTACTTGCTGGTAGGGATGAAGTGCCATGCTCCTTCTGAAAATCTCACCCCCAGCTGCCAGCACAAAGCACTCCAGAGAGGTAGCAGGGGGGGGTCCCAGTTTTTGATGTTTGACTTGAAACCTGAAAGGGATTTGCTTTTTGCTTCCCAGGACCGTGCACTCTGGCACTTGGAAACCAAACTCCCCCTGGCATCTATTGCATTTGTAAATTTTGGGCTGCAGCATTCATAACAGAGATTCATGTTGATTTTGGAAAAAGAGAGTTACTCACTCTTCTCACTAATTAAAAAATAGGAAGTGAGAAGAGAGAGGTAATTAGGGTACCTTGTTTAGCTTGGTTAAATAAGCAGGACTGACAGGATTTTCTCTGAGGGACACTTGCAGAAGTGCTGCGGTCTTGTTGATATTAGATGGCGTTATCACTGGAACTGGACTGAAAGAAAGAGAGCCTCTGTTGACTAAAAAGTATAGGAAAGATTGATTTTGGCCAGATCCTTCAGTCTTTATTCATCCATTACTCTAGTTATTAAAATAATTTGCTCATAAAGACCATTTACACCAATGGTCTTTACTCATATTGCTAGTATGAGTAAAGACCATTGGTGTAAGTGAGCACTGCAAACTTCCTTTTCCAAAGCTATGTTGCCTATTCAGCTGATTTCAGCAGACCTCCTCTCCATGTGAGTTTATTTTGCTGGTGGGATGTATGATCTGGCCTTTCATAAGTAAAAACAATTCTCAAAAATCGACACGACATGCAAGCACTATAGGTAAATATAATTTTCTAGATTACAACAACCCATTTGATTAAATCCAAGCAGAATCTTTTAAGGTTCATATTTTGCTTTCTGGCCAGCTTTTTTTCTTGGGGTAGTGACAGAGACTTCACCAGAAGGCTCTTCAAGTTTATCCTAAATTCTGTATTGTTTGTAGAAAGTGACGATGACTTCTGAGCAGGAGATGAAGATTGTGCCAAGGACAGGGCATTGTGCTGTTCCTGGAGCTTGACTGGCTCTTCCCTCCCACTTTGTTCCTTACTAATCACAGTGGCTTCCTACAACACATTTATCAGGGCTGGCCACTGCCTGTAAATAAGAGAGGTTTTTGTCCTTTCCAAAAGCCAGAAGTACAATGTTATCTTTCCTCTTTCCCACAGAGGAGAGCCATTAGGAAATTCCTTGGTTTAGTTTGTCCCTCCTTGTTCCTGGATGATGTTGGAGCCATTGTAAAAAGATGAGGCTTATGTTTCCTTCTGAAGATGGCAAACTCATTGATGCTTTGGATTGATGAGCTGAATGTTCCCTGCTGCATTGCATCCTGTAAAAAGAGTTTTCTGGGCTATTTCAGGGCTTAGAAGTCCAAAAGGAATTTTGCTGGTCTGAGAACTGAGTGCTTGGTATTTTTCTGGGTGCAACACAAGAAAGCAGGGATCTGAATGTTAAATGTAGTGAAGCATTGGTGAGACAGATCATGGCAGTGGTGGTGATGTGCTTGCACTAATTCATAACCATCAACCTCAGCACCCTCTGAAATTTCTTAGAAGACAGGACCCAAATTCCACTGTGGGAACAACTCAAGAAGGAGACCTTAAAGATTTGCTTTTGTAACGTGAATTGCTGTCCCTACAGAAGGTTCCTCTGGCACTTCTCAGTTTCTCTGTCTGCCATAGCAGGGAGGACAGTAAGGGGGCCCCTACCTAAAGCTCTCCTGACCCAACAAGGGCTGTGGATAGTGTCAGGGATGTCAGCAGCAGGAGAATCACCTCTCTTGCTCATTCCCTGTTTTTTTTTAATGTAGTTTTGTCCTGCCTAAATCACCCCCCAAAAATGGTGCTTTGGAGCCTGCTGAGCAATGTATGCTGAACTCTGCCACTTGAATACATGATGGTTTGCAGCTCCCCAGAGAAGTTGAAGCTTCCCTCTCAGTTATGCAGGTATTGATACTGCGCACATGCAGAAACTCTACAGCCAGATAAAAGATTTTACATCTTGCGAGTCACAGATTAAAAACCAAACCATCCTCACTTACAGAAGTCATCCCCTGGGGTCAGAAGAACAATTTGTGTTAGCAAGAGAGGTGAGACCTCCCAAGATGTGCCAAAATCATCCTGAGATGAAATTGCCCCGCTCTTCCCGGGAGGGCCCACCGCATCTCACAGGGTCAGCTCCATAAATTGTATGTTCTTCAGGGCAAGGACCTTGCCCTCTGATTTGTCTGGGAAGAATGTGTTTGGTGTGCCATATCACAAATAATAAATAACTGCTTTGGCCACTGGCTGGGCTTGGGATTATGAGTCAATTCTCCCTCCTGATTCATTTCTTGTTCTGAGATACCAGCAAGGCAATTTTACTGGAGTATGTCAGTGCTGGTGTTAGTCCCCTGCTCTTCCCCTGCTCATGGTAAGGCAACTGTCATCTCCTGTCTGCAGCATACTTCACAACACTGAGGAAGAATATTAATAAGATTTCCAAAAGGCTTGCTGCCACTTTGGGTGGAAAGGTTCCCTGCAAAGAATGTGCAGCAAAACTCCCAGGAGACAGACAGAGAAAACCCTCCCACCGAGAAGAGCTGGTGTCATCCAATTTCATTGTCTCTGTGTCACTGCAACACCCCTGTGACTGACACACTGCTCTGTGCTGCCCTAGCTTGTGCAGTTCAATGTAATTTCCTTGGTTGAACATCTTTATTTTAAAATTGCAACAAGGTATTAACTAGTTTCCCTATGCCTAACTGTTGGCTGTTTGCTGTTTAAATAAATGTCTCTTTCCTGTTCAGGTCAGCTGGATTTTTGCTTTTACCATTTGATTTTGCATCATATTAAAAAAAAATAGAAAACCAAAACCAACTTTATATGACATATTTCCATGCAGGTTAAGGGTTCAGGATCTCAAGAGTTCATGTGACAGGGAAACCAGAAATACCCCTCAGTAGTGAGTAACAAACACATGTAACCCAGCAGTCAAGAAAAGAAGGACATAAACACAGAGAGCCAAATATTAGCTGATGAGGCCTGAGGTTTACTAGAAGTCCTTCTTCTGGGGGAGCTGGCAGAAGTCAGTGTTAGGATGAAATTTCTACAAGGGCCCTCTGGAAAGCAGTGGGGAGCCCTGTTGTGATTTCTTGGCTGTGTCTCACTTGCTGCCATTTCACCTAAGCCGGTGCTGGGAGGTCCTGAGTGTGGCTGCCCCTGCCCTGCTCTGGTGGGACACTCTGTGGTCCCACTGCCCCTTGCCAGCTCCTCTCCATGAGCAGCTCTGGCAGGGTGCAGCTCTGCCAGAGGCGCCTTCTCAGGGTGTGCCTGCTGTTAGCAATCAGGGGACAGGCTGCCTTTTCCAGGTCTGCTCCTGAGAACACCCCTTAAATGCAATCTGGGCATCCTCAGTAGTAAGTCTGTGGACATACGCAGGGCTGCTTTCTAAATTAAGGGATAAAGTGCAAAGAAAGATTGCTTTTAATGAAGGAAACTCCATAATGTTAGTAGTCTTTGAAGAGCTCCCATTAGATGCTGGCAACCTCAAGCCAATCCAGCAGCTGCACTTGCAGGTCTTGACCTTTGTTATTTTTATCTTCTATGGATTCAGGGAGACGACTCTTAAATGGAATTAGGAGTCTGTGAGCTGGCTCTGTTCATGGGCTTGACCAACAGATTGCTGTACTTTGTATTGCTCATTTATGCCTCATGTAGATATATTTATATAGTTGAAAAAGTGTAATACTTTAAAAAGTTTGACTAAAGTTTGCATCACTCAGACACAGATTCACACGGAGCAGTGATATTGCTTTGTGTATTCAAATAATATATCCCTAACTGCTGCATAAGGCACAGTGAGGTTTTGTTTCATTTTGTTTTCAGATTGAAACCAGGAAGCTAATGTACATGAGTTGGCCTATTCTGAATCTTTGTCATCTTAGACAGCCCTGCTTATTGCCAGCTCATTTCACAGAGATCTATTTCAAATCAACTCATAAATTATTAATAGTACATGTGTAGGTCAGAGAGATGCTAACCCTGACAATCACACCCTAATATTCTCTCTTTAGCATCAGAAATAAGAAAGGAGATGTGAATAATCAATATTCAACAACCATGGTACATCTCATACAGATATGGTATATGCACTTAGAAAAAAAAAAAACCCACATCTTTGCAAAACCTGTCAGGCTGGCATTAATCTTGCATGATGAATAATGTGGCAATCTATGAATTTTTAACACCTTTAAAATGATAAAATTGTGGAATGTGATATCCAAAAGTAAATTTGCTCAAATTGGAGAATATTTTTGATCAAATGGAGATATTGAATAATGTGAAGAGAAATATTTAAACATCAATTTAAATTGCACAGCAGGCAAGACAGTTTGTACGGGTTTGTGACTGGGAGCAACTTTCCGTCACAAATAATTTTCTTGCAGATTTAATTATAACTCAGAGCTTAAGCAGTAGCTCTTCTGAGAAGAACCCTAACTCTGGAGGCCCTGAGCAGTTCCTGGGGCTATCTGGCAGTGCAGGAAAGGCCACATAGTTCCTTGCCTTGCCTGGCTCCTGCTGTGCAATGCCCTCTACAGAAAACCCCACCAAACCCAGAGTAGGATGTTTCCAGAGAGGATGTAACACAGCAGCAGAGAGGGGCAGGAGCAGAATTTCACCTTTTATTTGTAGCAGGGCTGCTCAGTGAGCAGGATCAGGCCCTTGCTTTGCTAATTGTGCTTGATGGTAGAGGGCAAGCTTGGATTTTTAGTCTGGAAAAAAATGAACCACTAATATGTAGGAAATAATGGGATGGATGCTGTCCTGCTTGAAGTTCCGTACAAATTTGTTGTTGACATTCATGGGAACAAGATCAGACTTTACATTTGAAGTCACCTCCCTCTGACAAACTGCCTGACAAACACTAAACCAAAGTGCTTCATTTAGAAACTGTCAAAAGGGAATTACTAACCTTTTATACTTGTTGAAATTGCTGTATGTGTTCCTGTAAAGGGACTAGGCACCAGCTGGACATTTTAATTTTCACTCTATGCAAAATAAAAATGACATTCAAGAACTTTACCTAATTTTTTAAATCCTTCTAATGAAAGCATTTTATTTTATTCCATTTTTTTATTGAACAGAAAATAAAATGTGTTTGTTTCCCCAGATTTGAGGAGAATTAACATGAATCTGATTGTTAATATTTGATCCTTCTTTAATTATTTATGGTATCAAGGAATGAATCTGTCAAGTAAATAATGAAATGCGTACATGCAGCATATGTAATTAGGTTAGGTGCATAAATCCAAAGTGTTCACTTTATAGTTGTCAGTGCAAAATTTATTAATAATGAGAAATGCTAAGTGAAGAAAATTCCTAACAGTCTACTCATTAGTGTAGGTTAGAGCAGCTGCTGAAAAGGAAAGTTATCATTCCTCTCCTACTGTATTTCATCATTTTGGAATGTTAGTAAATCATTATATATTTTCCTCATCTCTGTTTTAAATGTGTAAGAAGAGTAGTCTTTAAGTTGTGCTGGAAAGGTGCACTTTGTCATCTCTGCAAACAGACAGCTATCAAAGAAGAGAGGTTTTGCAGCTTTGTGTAGTTTAAAGACAATGTTATATCCCACTCTTGCTTTCCTTAGGACACAGGAGTTCCCAAGTGTTTAAGAGGGATGAACTGCACTGTATTTATCCCCTGGCATTTTAGGACTGAAGGTGATGAATGAATGCTTACACATAAGCACAAATATGACTGAACATTGGTTGGGGGGAGCACATAGGCAGCACAAAATGGTGGGTGGTGCAGTCTGTGTTTGCTCGAGTCGTGTGTCGTGTTGTGCCTTAGCAGAAGTCACACAGACACCATCTTCACACAATGCATGTCTGCCTGGGGCATTAGAAAGGCTCAACTTTTAGTGGTCCAAGTTTATAGCCAGATGTAACAACCATAAGACATCTATTTTGAATGGAGCAGTGCATCTGAGTACTTCTTGGGCTGTGGGTGAGTTGGTCCACATGAGCACAAACCATAATGTATTGCCAAGGGTGGTGACCTGAGTGAGGAGTTGCGTGGCTCTGCTTGGACCCCGGAGAATATCAGCCAGACTAAAAGGCTTTAAAAGTGGAGCCGTGTCCCATGTCATTCTTACCACTCCTTCACCTTAGCTTGCTATCAAGTTGTTTCTGCTTTTTGCAAATTAAGGGGAAAATGGTTCTAGTTAATAAAAAAAAACCAAACAAAATTACTCTGTGAGTTTACGCCGTCTGGGGTCTGAGAAGAATGTGTGTGAGAGATGAAACACCTGTTTGAGACAGAGAAGTGTTGCTGTGGGACCACAGAAAATCTTTCTCAATCCCAAAAGGTATTTTTCAAAGCTCCCTCTCTGAAAGAAGATTTGATTGCTAAAAGCATATTTAAAACAATATTTCAATATCATTTTGAAGCTTATCATTATCACAAACACTTCATGGGCTAATTCTCTATATCCAAGGATAGGCATTCACCCCAGCTCACTTTTGCTGTGGAAAATTAGATATCTAGTCTGAATTAGTCACCTGGGTTCCATTCATAGTCATTGAGATTCATCCCAGCCTGAAACTGGTGCTCGAGGCTAAGCCTAAGTTACAGGAGGTGAATCACTCTCTGGAGATGCTGGCTCTCTTTTTGGGATGCAGGAAGCTGATACTGGAAGCCTAACATTTTAGTCTACTAAATGAGATGAGCTGAATCCCACACTATGCCTCTGGATCTGACTTCTGCTGAGGATCTTTAAGGGAAGGTCGTCAAATGATGACCCTAAGGTAGCTGAAGCTCTGGGAGACTGAGCACACAACCATAGCAAAGTGCTTATGCTGGCTGTGCCTTATTTTCCCAAAATATTAAAATAAAGAGGACCGGATTTGCTGATCAGCAGAGGCTGACCTAAGCCTGGGCTGTCACTGAGAGCCCCCAGCTTGAAGCTGCATTGCTATATCTGTATCCCTCACTTCTGCTGGCCTCAGCATCCACAGAGCACAGCAGGCAGCTGCTTTGAGAGCTGATTTGGCTGAGCACAAGTCTTTGGGGGGTGTCACAGCGTAACTTTTCATTTTTAGAGATCTAGCTGACCATGCAGCCCCACAGTCACTAGTGCTGGTACAAGGGAGAAAGATGGGAAGGCAGTGATTGCCGATGTTGTGAGGTGGCCGGGTTGCTGCTGCTGGTGGCGGTGCAAAATTAACAGATTGTGAAATTGAACCTAAAGCAAAAGGATGCTGACACCCATTCATTAAATTTTGTATCCTGCTGTTAGATTTTAATCACAACATTTTGGATCAGAATCACAAATCCTCTTATTTGCCATAAGAACTTCTTTCAAGCTTAACATTTTTATGCTTCATGTAGGATGCAACAATATTCATCTCTGCTAGCCAAGCTTAGAAATGCATTAAACTGTCCAACCAGAAAATCAGGAACAGGCATTTAGTGATGCAAAATGGTCATTCTGAAACCTAATGCCTAAGGGACAGATCAGTCATCACAGACTCCCACTTCTCCCTGAAAAGACCAATTAGGTGACTCTGTCTATTCAACTATCAATACAGGATTGTTCCCAACAGTATATTCCCCTGTGCTTTACCCACTCTAATTTTAAATTACTCAAGTGCCAAGACTTCTATCACTTCCCTGCAGTGACCATTGCACAATTGAAAGCCTCACTGTAAGGAAATGTTTCCTGATATTCTGCCACAATCTTCGTCTGCTTAGACTCATGTCTTTTTACATAGTTACATGTTTTTGAACAGTTCTATCTTCTTTTATAGCCACATCATTGCAAAACATAATGACAGTTACCATCCCCCCCCTTGCTTGCTTTTTTTTTTTTTTTTTTTTTTGTATAATGATTCCTAGGCAGAAGAGAAAAGAAAAAGTCAATTATTTCACCCACTGGTTATCATTATTGGTGGTGTGCCAGTGCTGATGTGCCCTGATCATTCTGCATTGAATGAAGCTACTCCAAGAGGAAAAGTTTTCTGCTCACAGCCTTTGAAGAAGGATGCTAAAGGCTGAACAAAAGAAAGTCTTGGAAAAAAAACCCAACAACTTTTCAGATGTTATGCACTACTGTGGAAAGAGAAGTTTGCTACTCACACATGAGAGTCCCCTAACAACAAATAATTAGGATAAAGCTCCTTACAAGAAGAGCTTGAGGCTTACTCTGTATTTCCAGGTTTTGGTAGTTAGGTAAATACTAGAGCCCAGTGGGCTGTGACTGGTTCTGGCAAGAGGCAGCGGAACTGTGCCACAACCCAGGGCTCTCAGGCACTCTCAGGTGCCCTTGCTTCAGGAAATAAGGCTTGGATGCATCTTGTACAGCAGAAAAAGGCTTATCTCCAAATATCTTGGGCAAGTGAATGGCAGACCTCCTCCAAAATAGTCTCTTCATGCTCAATAAAGGGGCAATAATATTACATTCCTGCTCCTTTCATCTGAACAAATGGCACCCTGAATTTTGGGTCAGGTGCATTCAGAATGAGCTTTCCCAAAGTCATTGCAGGACCTTTCAGCCTGCTTTAGGTAGGATTTCTTTTTGAATTTTTCCCCCACACAGTGAGTGTCGTACAGTCAAACCGTTCATCTGTTTTATCAGACAAGCAGAACTGGGAGTCTGATATCTTTTAAAAAAAGATACAGTTCTCTGATTAACTGAAGAGTAATAGCATGAAATTCTAGTCTCCAATAAGTAACATATTGATGCTTATGTCTAATTTAATCAGCATCAGGGGGGACGGGGGTGCCCATTCCTTCACCATCAGTTATACAGCAGTTCAAGGTGATAAATCCTATCTGCAGAATGATATTCCGTCGACATTTCTATAATATTAATTAGATCACCGTGTCAGGCTGTAGGAAATTTGCTTAACATTCATTAGAAATTTCTTATAGATAGATAGGCATCCCTCCCTCCTTCTCCCCTCGCTTTCTTTCTTCTGTGATTGACAGATGAGGTCAAGCCGGAGACAGCCCCCCTTCTCTCGCCGTGCCTGAAGAGCCAGGTCACCGGACTCCATAATGCATGGGGAGTGGGAGGGGAGGATTATGCCTTGAAGAGATATCCTATTAAATTGGACAAAAGCTCGTCTGCCTCCAGGCTCCATTGCCAGGTCTTTTCAGCCTGCAGCCAGCACGGAGAACGCAGGCGAGTGTACAACGCAAAAGCCATTTGCATTACCCTGCAGTCATTTTTATATGTGGAGGTAATGAAGTTGTCAGCGGAGCCTCGAGTGTGGCAGAGCCTGATATTCAAATAGACCTGCCAGCTCTCCCCTCTCCTCACCACCGCCCTCTGCTCCCCGCTCTCCCCCCATCCCCACAGCTGATCTACTGACTTCTTGGATTACTGCTTGGCTGGTTCCCCGGCTCCGACTGCGCTTGCACTCTTGCCCCTGTCAAGTGCTTTTGTTTCCAAGCCAGGGAGCAGGCAGCCCCAGCCTGGCTGCACACCGCTGCCCACCCTCGCACGCTGCCCACACTGCCCACGCACACGGGCTGTCAGGGCTCACTGAAGTGCCTGGCCGGTCACACCATGGCCCTGCCTGCAGCAGCAGTCCTGACAAGATTGCAAGGAAAGCTCCCAAGACATCACATTAATCCCAGGTTGAATGTCTGGGGCAATTTGTTGTGGTCAAACAGAAGAGAAGGGTTTCACACTGCTGTTGATTTTCAAAGTGAGGTGGCATGTTTGTGCTTGGTGTGCCCACCATGCCCTTTTGCTGTGGAGGAGCAGAACATAATTTGTGGTGCAAATTGTGCATATAGCTGGGAGGGAGGCAGCAACCAAGTTGTACCCAGGACTCGTGTTCACCAGGGAATGCTGGCAAAGGGCATCGCAGAAATACCTTGTCCTCATAAAGGGAACCACAGCATCATAAATAACAAGGCAGTTAGAACTGGCCTTTGGTAAATTTTGCATCCATTTTAGGAGGAAAAGATTTTTAAAAATTCCCTGTGGCAAAGCTACCTGGTAAGCAAAAGGTCTGAATCAACCCCATTAGCCTTGGAAACTAGCTTTTACTAAATATGGGGCTAGGCTGTCAGCTGGTGTTAATTGGTGCAAACCTACTGAAGTCAATGGAGTGACAGTGATTTATACCAGGATGAAGACTTGGGGGATGGATACTTAACAGAAAGGCTGTCTTTTCTCTGTTTTCAGTAACTGGACCCACTTGTGGTCACAAATCATAGCTCCCAGGTTTGATGGGCAGATGTCATTAGGTAGATAGGAATTTGCAGGTTGTCAAATATACACTGTGAAACAGAAAACCATTAAAAAAATTCATCACCCTGGTAAATATTTAGGTACCTCAATAGTCTCATTCTTGAATCAGCAACTCATTCATTATTTGCAGAAAAGGATACTTTTGGTGGTCTTATGAAAATGATCAATGATTCTTTAGCACAGAAGGCCCCTGGGATTAATTTATTTTGTAAGCAGCATGCTAAAAAGACTGGTTCAAGCATTTTTTAAAAACTTAGAGGAGGGTCAAAACCACAAAGGTTTCAGCAGCAGCATTTTTTGGCCTTTGTTCTTACACTGAGATTTTGAAAGATTCCCTAGAACCCTAGCAAGCTACAAATTTTCATGGCATGATACATCATTGGAATTCATATGCCTTCAGGAGCTCCTTTTGGAGAACCCAAAATTTATTTAAGAAAGTGAACTTCATGTTTACAGTACACTTAGCCTACAAGAATTTCCAGTATACAGGACTACTCTAAATGCACCAACCTGCAGATTAAAGGCTCCCTGAGTATAAATTGGCATGATGCACTGTAAATGATTCACAAATGGAGGAGTCCCTAGGTGTGCATTGACTCGCTACACCATAACATCTCCTACAGAGATTTTACAGCATCCTATGCCAATGATCCATGGATTAAGGGCTCCCTAAGTGCACATTGACACGATAGACTGGAGCTGTTTTGGTCTATCGTGTCAATGATCCGGTGATAATGACAGTGTCTTGTGCAGATCCACTGAGACCAGAGTTGTTGTGGTTCCTAAGCTAAAATTGTCCCACTTAAGTAATATTGACTATTTTGGGTGCTACAGGAACATGGACAAAGTTTTCACAATGTTCTCCTCCTTCGTATCAGTTGAGGAGTATCTTCAGTGGTGCAGTTTCGTAGTCTGAGTGGCTTCTGCTTGTGTATGTACATGCACATGCAGGTTCATATAAAAAAAGTGGACAAGTGCACTCATACCTTTTATATGCATAAATCTTTCTTCATGGAGAGGCAGACTGTCACCCTAAAATTCTGTCATTATCATTGAGGGTACCAGAACTCAAGCTGAGGGAGAGTCATTCTAGATACAGACTGACTTCCTATGCAAAAGAGCAGAGTTCTCCCTACTATAGAGCAGGATAGGGAGGGGAAATGAGAACCCAAACCATAATAATGTCTAGTTATTCTGTTTACTTGTATCTCAGAAAATGCCTCTCCAACAGTTGTAAACCTCCCCTTGCACAAATGGGAATATTGGTGAATAACAAATTTAATGTGGTAAACCTGTGACTACAGTGCAACTATGAGCAAATACAGCCTTTCCTAATATGCCTCAAAACCAACAACAGTGGCTTAACACATTGAAATAATATTGTCCTGTTCTGTGGAGACAGGACAGAAGAAGTCAGGAAGACAGAGACATGTAAGAAGAGAGTGTTAGCAAGTGTTTGTCATCCAGAAATTGTCTGGCATTTGCAGCATCCTCCGTCAGCATTTTCACCTTCAGCTACTCAAGCTTTAGAATTGCTATGGTGGAGGAAAAGTTAAGATGTCAAAAAATCAGGTTGCAAATGAAACAGCAGGAGAGGCAGAGTCAAAAATATTAAAACATCCAATTTTGAAGGATTGAAACAAAAATATAAAATTTCAAATATACAATTAAAACTGAAGTTCCATCAGCCTTCACAAAGCTATCTCAGAAGAAATTAATAATAATCTGAATACATTTAATCGAAAAAAGGGAGAAGGTCTTTGACTGGGATTACAATATAAACAAATACATTATACATTGACAACTGGATTCTTTGATGAAATGCTGCTTATGGATGCATTATATTGGCTTTTCAGGTCCACTGACATTCATTATAAAAATTTCCATTATAATATACCATCTTCTGAAATGTTTAAATTCCTTGACTCCTGACAGTCAGGGAAAAAGGTACACATATTAAGAATTTTAAGAGTATTTCCATCTTCTGCATAATTTTACCTTCACAGAAAGTGAAGTCTGACTTCCATTTTATTTTCAGAGGTAAAATATGTGCTACTGAGAAGAGTCCAGGGATTGTCACTGATGGTTGGTGGCTTAAATTCTAAATCATTTTCACTGTTTATATTCCTGAAATTACAAATTTCATTAAGTTTATCATTTAATGGAAGATATCACTTTATCTATAGCATACATACAGCTACTTTAATCATGTTAAGTGGAAGAATTGCTTTATTTCATAATGTATGAGGTAAAAGTTTCTCTTCCCAGGAGAAAAATCCCAGCTGATTTTAAGGAGTAAACTACTCTAGTTTCCCTATTCATAGAAGTTCCCTTTCCATAAAGGTCTGACAATTTTTGATGACAAGTGTGGAGATTTGAGAAACAGAAATGATTGCAAACATTCAGCTTGCTAATGGTTCATTTCAAGAAATAGAAAACAGAAAAGGTTATAAGCAGTTGTTCAACCAACCTCTCTCTCTGCCATAGAAAGTCAACTGGTAGATGTTATTTAGTGCTAAGGCAGTGAAAACTGGGACCCCATCTTGGACAGCAAAGTAAAGATGCAGTAGGAAATCAGGGTATTGAGTAATCTGTTTTGGGCTGCAGGCTGGCACTCAACACAGTTTGCAGAAGGCAGAAGCAGAGGGGAGACTCCCTCAAGAAGTACTGGAAATACAGAAGAATCATTTAGTCTTCAAAAATGGAAATATATATTTGGAAATGCTCTTCATAACACCTAGCTTTGACTTCACAATCTACCTCCAACAGAGGCTTAAGAAACCCATCTCAGTTGACAGCTGATGATTCTGCTGATGTTCAGAGATCCCAGATACTGGGGTGATGTTGCATTTAAGGAGAAGCCATGGGACTTGATTCCAGGTGAGATAACCACTATTTTATTACTAGCAAACATCCCTAGCATGCTCTGTGTATATATATATATATATATATATATATATATATATATATATATATACATACATACTGTGGATTCACCCATTTTGAGAATTATAAAGACTTTTTCTTCTCAAGAACATTATTTCCACAAATCTTGCTCCATTTTTAGCCAATCTTCCTCTATACTCCTTTGCTTGTAAATTTGTGCATCGTGAAATTGCAGTATCAAAAAGAAAAAAAAATATGCTGCCCACAGTATTCACTACTTAAAAAGTAATTGTATAATTGTTTTGGTAAGCTAACCAGAATGAGGCACTTTTGCCAGTCCCTGGTGTATGTAGAACTGAACTGAAAATTTCACCCAAGCTGACTAAACTACAAGGCATCATTATACTTCAGTGGGGCTGGGGTAAAGCACAACAAATGGTACCTGTTTCTGTTAAGAAAGATGAAGAGTGAAGGCAGAAGGAAGACATGTGGCACCCCTAGTACCTGCTTGCTTTCCACACCAATCTGCAATGGCCCTAACCTTCTGCCATAGTTTATTCCCAGAGAGTTTATTCCCAGTAAGAGATCTATGAATAGCCATACACACAATTTTAGAGCAAATTCCTATTTTTCTGAAAATGTTCTGTGCAGAGATGCTTGGTATGCTTTCAGTAGCATCGTATAATGTCTGAACAGGGCTGAATCTGTCCTCATCAGTAGCAGCAGGATACCCTGGGGACAGCCACTATCTATCTCCTGCTGAGTTTGCTCCTAGACATACTGCACACTTCAGCCAATTTGAGAGAGAATACTGCTTTTCTTTGCAATATTAATGGGAAATGATGCAAAAGTGTAAAACCTAACATGGATCTGATGCATTCAGAAGTTGAAGGGCTGGAATAATAATTATATTCTCTCTCTTTCTTGTGAAACCTAACCAATGCCAGTTAGTACTGTGCTCAAAATCATGCTGCAAATTAGACCCCCAACTCTCAAGTTGTTAAAGAATAAAAATATATGGCCACAGTCGTGATATATGTGGAGGAATGGAAAGTCCAAGTTGGAAATAGATTGAGAAATGGAGGGAAAAGGAAAAGTTCTTGGTTGATTTCAGCTTGGCAATCAGTAAGTACATATGAGAGAGTCAGCTCAGGGAAGGATCTGAGGCTCATTTTTCCACAGATGTGAGGAAGAAGAAAGGGAAAAGACTGGGATCTAAGGAAAGAATGCAAGAAATCCATCTGTGTCTCAGAAGTGCTTGTTTGGTTTTTTTTCCTCAGATGGTAAGACCCACTTTTCAGTGGCTATCTTGAAAGAAGGGCTCCCCGGGGTCTGGGGACACCTCCTGACACCCTCTGGTATAAAGGTGCATGAGATTTGTGTGAAGATGAATGGGGTGAATCTCAGTTATGTATCTGTACATGGTTGCCTTCTCCCATTGGATATGTCCTTAGCCACCCCAGGGGTCTGTTCAGGCTCGGTGGGGTGACACAGAATCTGTGGGAGACCCCTGCCCATCTGCAGTGGCAGCTGAAGCCTGTCCCAGCTGTCCAAGGGCATCTCAGGTGGTATCAGCCCCCTTGTCTAGGTAACAGATTCAGTCCCATAAAAATGCAGGTCTTGTTGCAAAACTGGTGCTTTGCATGTGCAATTTATAGCTGTCCTGAGAACCTTTAAGTCCTGTGCACATGCCTGAGATAAATATACCCTGAAAAATACTCTTTTTTTAAAAAACTTCCAGATTTTGACATTTGTACCCTTAGTATTTAATTTTGAGATAATATACAGATGAAAAGTACACTAAACTTTTCCTTATGAAAGATCTTTCAAACATTAGCTGAATGATATTTGCCCATTTGACCATCTGAGTAATTACTTTAGAATGTCCTCTCCTGTACTGCTTTGCTAGCAGTCAGGCTTCTGTAATAAAATATTATGTTCAAAATATATTTTAGAAGAAAGGTATATAATCCTGTTAATGGATTTCTTTAAATTCTCTATATGTGTTTTGCAATGAAATAAGCATATCTGTAGCAATATCTAAAGTTCTGCTTCAGGATTTATGCACTCTTAATGGATGGAGATTATTTCTTTGGATAATATAAATATCCCAAAGATTTAATGAAGCCATAAAGACATTCATTAGACTTCTGTAATTAGAATTATAGCTACAAAGGCTTCAGAGTGCTAAATATACATGCAACATTTACTTGTTTCAAGCTTTCAATAAACAGCTTTCATCCAGGGAAGAACTCAGAGCTGTGGAGGAGGGATTCACCTCCAAACTGGTGAGAGGGCTCTGAGTGTCAAACAGGGCAAATAACCCACAAAACTACATTTGTGGAGACCACTTCCTCTAGACTCCCTGCAACCTTCCAAGATCCTCTTTTTGGGGGCTGCTATGGAGCATGCCTCAACTAAATGTCACACTCCAGCTTGCAAGAAAGGTTCAGATAGATCCCTAATTTCTCGCTCTGATGTTTTCTTCATGTGAGATGAGGATCACAGGTATGTTTTGGAAATTGCATGGAGACCTTGCACAACCACGTGTGGGAATATTGGGGCTGAATCTGGCCCTGACTTCTTATGGTAAGTGGAGCAGAGTAACATTTTTGAATGTCACAAATACAGTAATTTCTCCAATTCTGTGGTTTGCTCAGGCCACTTCACTCTCATGCAAATGTTTTCTCTGTTTTCTATGCAAAGAACAGCAAGACACAGAGCCCAGTGATGATGTCTCAGAATCCAATCAGAAAACCTGCATAAAGATGAAAGGTCTTACCAATGAGAAGTGAGCTTGCTAAACTACACCTTTCAATGAATTCAGACAAAACTGAAAAATGTTGTTGATATCAGATCCTTAGGCTGATTACTGAAGCGTTCGATTTTTCAGCATGTCAATTCATCACTGTCTACCTGGTTATATTTAACACTTTCTCCTGTTTCCATCCTGCCTGCTGAGATAGGCAATCTCTGTCACACGGTATCTGCTTCACCAGAAGGTCAATAGACCATTGTGGAGGCCCATGAGTCCTGTTCCCAAGTCACCTTGATTGTCTTCACGATATTGCTGACAGCAGGTGGAGCTTCCATGTCTTGTGGCATCTAAAATATTAATGAGATTAGAGCTTGCATCCTTCAAAGAGTTCAGTGATTCCTTTTCGGTGCTTTGCAGTTATGCATCCAGTCCATGGAATGCAAAACCTCTGCACCGATGGTTGCTGGCCTGGGATGGTATTGCCAAAATTGGTTACCCCAGTGTTCATTTCCTTTGAGAAAGTGCCAGTTTGCATTTTAAGCTAGCCATAAGTTCAAAATTTTTGTGAAGGGTAGTAAGCTTTGGGTAACTCAGCCTGGAGCTGAGAGGTTTGGATGTATATACAGAGTTTATGTTTGGTTACAGCTTATTAGTCCTGGCCAAATTATGCAAAATATACATAAGGAAATGGTGCATCAGTCTGCTTTTGGGGTTATTTGGGAGGAGTTCTTAGGCTTCCACAACACAAACCTGACAGAGGCTACCTGTGGTACCAGAACTGTGGTGTGTTACTGGTGAGGATTAAACAACCTTCTCTTCTGCTATTTCATTGTCAACAAGGGGACAGAGCAGCTACACAACCTTTTAGGTTGACTCCCTGTTTCTGTCAGACTATCCCTCATTATGTACCTGGATCCTGGATGCATATATAATGTATATACAGTATGTATAATGAATATACAGCTTTTTAGATCATCTTATAAATCAATTATTGACTGATTAAAAGGCATTTATTGTTAGAACTTGCTGATAGTTTAGCACAAAGGGGCTTTTCTGGTTTCTTGAACAGGGTTTGCTTTTCCAGTGTGAGTCCTAAACCAAACTCTGGATCTGGAACATTCTAGATGTTAGGGAAATCACTTTTTGATATTTGGCTTCTCCCCTTTGTAAAATGATAATCACACAACTTGCATAGCTTTTTAAAGAGCGTTGAGATCTATGGGTGAGACACAGTATAGGCATTCTAAGCATGATTTATTTCCTTGCTGGGCCTGTCCCTAAGTGGCTCATTGAAGAAACAACATTTATAAATATGCATAGCTTCCTGGTATAGAATTTTTCCTATTCTTTTCAGAATATACAGGCTAAGCTGTTATTATTCACTTTTCCATTTTTAGAATCAACAATTAAATTGCACCACACTGCTGTGTTGTAGCAATTAAAATAACTACTGTCTATTTGGCAGTCCTTTAATGGGAAATGAAATTCACTTTTAGGAATATATCATAGTAATACATATATCATATTGTATACAATTTAGATAATTTTCGAACACAGTAGCAGGATTAGTTGTTATTCCCTACCTAACCATCGTTACAAGCATCAATTTTGTTAACTAAGAATTTTAAGCCCTGTGAATTTATAGTACAATTGTGTTTTACTTCATAAGTAGGTCTTTACCCCTCTACAACTATTAACAAAATGTCCACTTATATTATTTACTGGTGGATTCAAAGGCTTATGAAATTTCTGATGAAGATTTACCCTTTTGTCCAAGCTTTGCTCACTGTGTGTCAGCTGTTTGTCAGCAAAACATAACAGTGAAGACTTTTGACTTAAATCCTTTTTTTTTTTTTAAAGAAAAGCCAATTCATCAGGTAAGAAAGACTGCTGCTCGCACTCTCAAGTCCTGCCAAAGACAAATGGCTGTAAAAATTTAAAATCAATCATTAACAGATTAGCTGTTGGTCCAAAGTAAATAGCAATCAGCTTATTAGGCATCAGGCAGAGTGAGATAAAGGGGAAGAGTTATTGAAAATGAGGATGTTTGCTGGGGCTGTGCTGATGGAGCAGAACAGGGAAAGGCTGTTTCTTTGTTGCTCTAATTACAAATGGAAAATAACCTACAGTGCTGAACAAGTTGAGCTCCCTAGCTGAATTGAATGGAGCATAGTGCTTATGTTCTACGTCATGGCTTGATTTATCTTGATTATTGGTAGTTTGCACTACTTCTTCCCTCCCCAAAAGGCTCTGTTTGGCATTCTCTTATATCGAAGTAAATCAATTTTTGGCTCTGCAAAGAATGGGATGTTGTGGGGAGAGTTGCCACAAGAGAAATGCCCTTCTCATCCAAAAATATAATTTCCATACAGGAAATTCCTCTCATATGATGGAATTTTGTTTGTGACAGGGTTTCATTATGGTTGAGTGACAGATTGCTGGTGACTAAATCACAGCAGGCTTTGTGCCATGGTTGTATTCGGACACTGTGAAATTCTGCAGAGCAGATAAATTCAGAAAAAGGCGGATGTTGTAAGAGGAAACTGAGAGAGAGAAGGAATGGAGGGTCAAAAAGGCTGAGAAAACAGAAACAATAGAAGGTGGGTAGGAAGCAAAGTTGAGGGGAAAGAAGATAAACAATTGTTGGGAGTAAAATGACATGAGGAAGCAGAAAACTTGAAGTGGGAAGGAGAAGGAAATGGCTACAAGTTAAAGCCAATTACCAAAGCTCCCTTTCATCATATAAACACTGAAGTGTTTACACAGAGAGAAACTGACCATTAGAATGATTCACTGGGAGTGGGGGCCGTTTCCCCATGGCTGAGCATGTGAAATCCAGACTAAGATGTTTTTTCTAACAAAATAGGATACCTGAGAATTGTGCATTCAGTGTTTTGAGCAGAGTGAATTGAAAGGTCTGTCTGTGAAAAAATCTGGAAATGGCACCTTTCCATCAATGATGTGATTCCACATGTTACACTTGTGAACCCTCAGACAGTAGGTAACCTCAGACAAATTGCTGCTCACCAGGCTGGTGTGAGCTGTAGTCCCTTGTACCCTGAGCATGAGGTTACACACTGCTTCCTCCTGGCTGGCACCCACGCTGTGTGACTGTGTGACTGACCTCTGCCTCTTGACTGCACGGATGCAATGCAGCACCAGCACCAGCTTCGGTCCCTGGCAGCTAAACTGGCAGCACCCCAGCCAGCTTCATTTCAGCAGCTGCCCCTTCATCCAAGCCCCAGCAGAGTTTTCCCTTCCCAGTTACCTGTCTGGGGCCGCTGCTCAGCCCTGGAAGAAGAGGGAGGGTCCACTAAACCGCGCTGGCACTGGGATGGTTTCTCGCCCTAGTGCAGGGCTGTAGTAGAGCTACAACAGCACATCCTCAGCCAGGGCTCCTCTGCCATGTACAGTACAGAGACCAGACACGAAACGTGGGGATCCTTTTTGCAGAAAAAGAAAATAAGACCAAATGAATAAGCTTCCATATGATCTTAGTTATTTTTCCTTAGGAAAATATACATACAGCCTGACAGAAGAAAAACTATTCTGGTATTCTTTAAAATTTTCCATTAAATAGCTGTGGAAAAACAGGAGAGGTTTTTCTTTTCCACTTTTTTTTTTCTTTCTTTCTTTTTACCTTACTTCTCATGTACCAAAACCCAAAGGGTCTATATTCTGTTCATTTTCTGCTGCTTTTGCTTTAATTTACTCTCAAAGATACCCAAGCAAAATTCATAAAATTACATAAATATGACTTCAACAGAAAGAAAAAAGTGAAAAGTCTCTGGAAAACACACTCTAACAATTATTTGACAGTGTTTCTACAGAGAAGACTAGTCAGCTGGCAAAGTAGCAGAGGCCTCTTTTTCACCTGCTGAACTGGCTGAATAAGTTACACAGAACAAAAAATTCCTTTTCTGCCTGCAAATCATGGAGTCCTGGGACACCAGCCCACACCTGGGGGTGACAGAGCTGTGGCAGTCTGTCATCCTTGAGCTGTTTCTCCATGCACCAAGGAGCAGGGGGGTGGTGCTGCTTTCTGTCTACAGCAGGAATTTTTTAAACTATTAGCAATGGACAGAAGGGCAGCGTGGGGAGAGTACAGGGACACTGGTGTGATGCTATAGACATTGATCCTGCCAGAAATAACAGCAAATGGACTTGCAATGTGAATGGTGGTGTTTCAAATATAGAAGGGAGGGACATTTTCCAGTGTCATCTTCAGCCTAAAAGAAGGCTCCTTGCATATTACTCAAAGGAGATTGCAGTGTTGTCTAGGGGTTGCATATGTCAAGATAAATTCTTGTCTTCTTCCTTTTCCTACGTATTGGTGTCCTCCGGTCTGCTGGAAGCTGTGAAGTGAATTTTGTGTGTTTGCAAAATTTATCTCCCTGAAGAAAATTGCCAGGTTTTCGCTCAATTGCTTGTAAGAACAGATGAAAAGCAGAAGAAGGGTGGAAGGCTGACAGCTAGCCAGTTGCTGGGATGCCCTACAGAAAATTGAAGGAGGCAGCTGCAGGACTGGCTCTTAATAACAGAGAAAGACTAGAAGTAGTTGACATTAAGACTGTAAAGAAACAGTTACACTGGTGACACATATTATACAAGGACTGCCTTACTTATTTTTCCATCCACATACTCCTTTTACACAATTTTTGCTTCTTTTAATTAAGTGTTTCAAGAGAAAATAATGGGATCTTAAAGCCTCCTGTATTTTGGAAAAGGTAGTAGTAAATTGTGCAGTTTTGACCTTTTCAGCTTTTTGTAATTTGATTGGCTGTCTGTTCCTCTCCCTCCACTATTTACAGCTGCAGTGAACTGTGCAGAAGGGGTAGGATGGCTAGCCAGCTGAAATACGGAATATTTAAAAGGTTAAAATGCTGCAACATACTGGTGCCTTCCACACAGTATATGGGCATTATAAATTTTGCTGCGTTGATCACATAAAGGATTGAGAAATTAAATGACTTCATGAATCAATTTCTGTGGGACAACAAATGTGACCAAAATGAGGAAAAATTGTATTACTGTGACCCCAGATCTAGGAAGTGTATTTTTTTTGTGTTTATTATTTTTGCTGCAGTAATAGATGAAGACTCCTTCTGAAGAACAGGATCATTTTAACAGGTGTTAAGTATCAATGAGTGACACAAAGAAAACCTGCCCCAGAAAGCCTGCAATCAAAGCATCTTGAATCCATTCAACAGGTGACTAAATAGAGGTGGTGACCTTCTTAGGGATAAATATTTCTTTTTTAGCATACCAGAGGGAGATCTTCAGGAAAACACGGTATACTTTGAAAGTAATTCCTTAGCAGATGGAGACAGTAGTACAGAAAACACTATTACCCATGTAATGAGTCCAGAGGGCATCTGAGGGGCAATGCCAAATAATTTGGTACCCAGGCAGTGTGCTGAGGAGATTGACAGGAATGTAGCAGAGCAACAGGAGATCAACAGAATCCCAGACCAGGATGACAGCTAAGACACTAATAACTAGAAGAAATAAAATCTTCAGAATTTGGTACTTCAATTTGTCATTGATAATGAGTCTGGTAAACAGCATTCAGTTCCATGAAAGATTTTCTCAGTGGAAAAGGCTGCTAAAGGCAAATCTGAATAAAAGCTTCTCAGGAAAAAAGGGGTGGGGGGGAGGAAAGGCAGCAAATCTTGGCTTTGCTGAAAAGAAAAAGCTTCAAAAATGTGTAATTTTTTTGTGCAAGACAAATCTTAAAAGCGATACCAAAGAGGTGTGGGGTCCAGCAATGGAGTTTGTGAGACCATGAACACCATGAAGACTGTTAAGGCAGTGTTCATGGTGTTCATGAACACTGGCACTATGAACACTGTTAAGGCAGATCAGCAGTAGCTGGACCTCTGCACTGAGGCTGGAGGATTAAGGCTGAGTCTCATTTCCCTGCCCTGACCCCACACATGTCCACACATGGCTGAGCAGAGCAGAGCAGGTGGAACACCACAGGAGCACCACAGGTGATCGAGTGGGAACCAGGTACAGACAGAAGGAAGTGATGAATCAACTGGGGTTGCAAACACAATTCAGAATTGTGAAAATTTTGCTCTAGCTCCTCCGTGATCTTGGAAATCAAAAGGTTCATCTGATTCAAGTTGTAGCTCTGAATTAAAGTCAGAAGTGTGGGGGAAAAGACTGTTACCACACTGAGCTACTGGGAAAATATCTTTAGAAGGAAATGGCAGTATTGCTTTTGATGCATCATTTGAAACACACTCATGATCTTCAGGGATTTATTTTCTGTGGTCATTAAAACTGAATGTTTTCATTGATTCAGATAGCGTCTTTCTGGAGGAACTGCAGCTGCCAGGACAAACAAGCCTCCATTCTGCTGTGCTGATCCCCCTGGGAGCCAGGAGTGATTGACAAGGGGCTCTGGTTAGGGCAGACTCTTACCCCAAGGTACAGGAATTGGTGCGTGCATTTCAGTGAGAGCAGCCTTTGCAGCACTGAGCCAGGGGTGTTTTCCTTCTTTGCACGAGCATCAAGAGGCAGAGTAAAGTGTTTCCAGCCTGCCTGTGATGACAGGACATGCAGAGACAGCCCGTGAAGCTAATCCCACTCTTCTCCTGCTGTCCAAGGTGGCCTCTATCCCATCCTCCTTAGGCTATCCTCAGAAGCAGCAGCAGAAAATCCATGCAGGAAATGGGGGATCTCTGGAGGTAACTGGTGCATACCTTACTTGAGGGATGGGAGGTCCAGAACAAACTGCATCACCTCCAAAATCACTCAGGAGTGGAGATGGGTTGGACATGCTGTGGGACTTGTGTCCAGGCATCCTTGCACGTATCTGAGTGCAATCTCCTGATGCATCACCCATCCCTCCCGCTGTGGAAGAGGGTGTCCATCCCAAACATTACAGCTGGGTCAGAGGCTCGGGGACTTCACCAGCCCAGGGACCCAGCTGCTTGCCTCCTCCTCCCCCATCCACACCACAGCTGCTCTGGGACAGCCTGCTGCATTTACCCTGCTGTTCAGAGAAAACAGAGCGGAGGCAGACTGAGAGGCTTTGACGGAGCTGAGCTCTGAGGTCAGCTGCTGGGCATGGTGGTGCCTCGGTTTGCCTCGATGGCTGAGGGAAGGCAACGTCCACTCCTGCTAAGCGGCTGAAGCTGAGGAGCCTTCATCTCTTCCCCCTCTTGGATCTACAACCAGACCACCCACAGAAAAGATACCAGCATTAGAATATACATATAATACCTGGTTAGATGGAGATATAATTTATTGAAGCCATTGTTTAGGCCCTGTGGGTGGCACTACAAGTAGCCAGCCATGAAACAGAGCTCGTGAGGGGGGAAAGTCTCTCCTGGAGGTGGTGGTGGCCTTTGGCAGGCTGGGGACCCAGACAGAGACCGTCCGTGGGTGAAAGGAGGAAGCCTCTCCATGAGGCAGGGCTGGAGGTGGGCTAAGGCAGCTGCTGAGTCTGGGAGGGCACAGCCCCACGCCCAGAGGGCACTGACAGCCCCCACCCACAGCGCCGGGCTGCTTCATTTTCATCCGCTGATCAGATATATTTACTTCTCGGGTATTTCCCTAACCAGAATTGACTGCACTATAATTGCCTATTTCTTTGGTCCATTGGCTGTTAACCTTGAAGCGCGTCGGGTGGAGGCAGGGAGGCCCTCCCTGTCAGGCCTGACCCCGGCCCGCGCCGTGGGCTGCCATGACAACCGCGACAGATGTCACCCATGCCGCCCGCGCCCCCCGGATGGGGAAAATCGATCTTGCGACGGCGCCGCCGCGCACAGCCACCGACCTGCCAAGTGCTCCTGGCTCAATCATTTGTTTCATCTAGCGAGGAGAGGAAAACATAAAAGAAATGAAATGAATTTGACCTCTGTCTTTCGAGTGACTCCGGCGCTGCGCTGAATCCTAGCAAGCGCCTCTTATGAATTTGAAAAAATTACATTAGGAATAACATTTTGAAGTGAAATGACTCTTGTAATGTCAACCCTCCAGAAACATGTTATTTCAAATGTCAGATACCTAGCAATCGTTTGCTATTTTCTGAATGTGTCCGGAGGTTATCTTCACCTCAGATACATTTCAGATAAATTATTTTAAAGAAACTACCTGTGAAGTACACAAAAAAGTATTGTCTGGTTTTTTGCACTGCCCCAGTGAGGAAACCTTCTTTGTGGCTGCACAGAGCCTCTCCATGATGAGAAGATGGCAAACAATGCTCTGAATTGACAATGTCTCTCCTTTATTAAAACTGTGCCAGAGGGTAAAGGACTTTCCCAGTCTGGAGCAGGGTTTCCTGAAATGGTGGCAGGTGCACCAATGAAGGCAGAGGATTCCAGGGGCACAGGAAAGCCACCCCCCAACACACACCCCTCTGAGGGTTTGCTTGCTGCATATGCAAAAAATTTAATGACCAAATTCTATGACTCTGAGCTAACATTTGCCAATGCATCAATGTCATCCCAGCAACGTTGCACATGTGTCCAACAAATAGGAAAAAACCCAAACCCCAAGAGGCTTGGTTCATGCCTACCACTGGATGGACCTGCTGGCAAATTTAAAAGGCAGCCCATAACAAATCTATAGAGATGGAGAAATCTCTAAGATAACCTTGTCCTTAAAAAAAACCAGGAAAACAGCACGCCACTGAAGGTGATTATACTAAAAAAGATGTCTTAAGATTTTGAATGTGATATGTCTGTCTCTCTGATGTGGGATATTTTATTGCATTTTTGCCCTCAAGTGAAGCTGATGGGAGCCAGGCTTGCAATTTAAATCAATAAGAACCCTTTACCATGGCCATAAAATACTTGGTTAAACCTTTGAAGTGGCCACAGTTGAATGCGCAGTGAACACAGCATAAATGCTCCTTGAGATGTATTGTGTTAGACCACTGCTAAAGTGGCATTCCGAGGAAGCGGTGCCTGAGCACCTTCTGGGGGCAGGGCAGAGCAGTCTGTCATCTCTGGGGCACTGGGGGGTTGCTGTAAGTCAGTGCTCATAACTGGTATGCTGCCCCACAGCACAGATGTCCAGAGTTGGCACTCCCAGCTCAATGGGTTTCCTGGTGTGGGGACTCAGCCTGAAAATCCCATAATGTGTTATTCTACCTCTCAGCAGTGGCTGGGGAAACAGGAGGCAACCATGGCTGGATCAGCAGTGTTTTCAGGGCCAGGTCCTTGATTATGTAAATCAGCATTGTTGCAGGGAGGAGCAGGTCTGAATGACCCCAGCTGAGGCATAGTCTGTGCAGGATGAACAGTGACTGCGTGCATGTACGTCTGTCTAGCTTTTGGCATGTGCATGCATGAATGCATCTCACAGACATCCAGGTAAAAGCCTGTGTAAGAGCAGAAAGCTCTCCATGAATATCATGAAGATTTCACCATTTAATATTTAATACTTACAATAAGGATACCCAAAATAAAGGTTGGCACTTACCATTCCTGCATATAAAGCAGTAGGAGAACAAGTAAAGTTTAAATCTGCACCCCGACTTTGCAGCTGTTTATGACAAGTCCTTGGGATTCTTTAAGGAGAAATCTGTTGTTTCTCTGTTTATAAACAAGCTTTTCATTTAAAGAAACCAAGGACCAAGCACTACTTTATTATTGGTAAATCATACTGGTAAAGCCTCCAGCCCAGTGGCAGGGAAAAGTGCATGGGGTATATGTGTTTTAAGGTCATAAACGACTGGTTCTTCCAGATACATGGTGAATATGTTCAGAAGCAGCATTAAGTTCACATACTAGTTACAGCACTGTATGCTCTCTGGGTGCAGGTCTCTGGTTGCAGGGAGGCTCCTGCCCTGAGGGTGCACCCTCAGGCTGACTAAACTTGCTCAATTTGCGACAAACAGTCCAGCTGGTTGTGCTGTCTTTGCTGTTTCAGTTCTGTTTCTGTTCTGATCCAGTCCAGGGAGGTTCAGCTCAAATATGCTAGGGTGGCAAACACAGTCTTCCTTTCTGTCCTGTACATTGAGAGTTTGGCCTTAAGCTACTCCCAGTGTACCTTAGTATTACAGAGGTAGCAGCAGCAGGTGTAAAATACTATGTGCTCAGCAGATAGTAAGAATGAGGGCTTAAAAAAAATTCAGTATGTGTTGTCTACAGCAAACATTATTTGTAATAGATCCTATGTCTATTTAATGTTTTCTTTTTAAATATATATAAATTAGGCTCACCACATTTACAGCTGCCTGATTAGGTTTGAAACTTGACTCTGTGGCATTTTCTTCTTTTTTATTACTCATTTTACAGGAACATAGGTGTTTCTGCAACCCCAGGAGCATGTCAGAATTTTCACAGGTGTGTATTCACTGCCAAACATGACCTCCTGTGTCAGTTTGTGTAAGTACTGCTCCATACACCCACATGGTAAAAAAAAAAAATAATTCACATTCCTTTGTTCCTGTAGATGCCATGTGTTTCTTTTGCACTGAGAAACATTCCATGCTGTTCCACAGTATTTTAATGTAAAAATAGCTAAGTGGTTCCTGTTATGCTTCACTGAGAAGTTTTCCTCAGATCTGAGTAGTTTTCTCCAGTGAACTTCCATTGGCTGCTCTTGGCTTTACTCAGGCTCTGTCCTTCCACTCCTTTTAGCTAACCCTGTGTTCTGAGCACGAGCTCCATGAATCACACTCTGCTGTCTCTTGCCCTGGATGAACTCAGCCACAGCATGCCCTCGGGTGCAAATGGGAGAAGTAAAACCTACAAATTACCTAGATGGACTTAAAAACATTTCTCCTATTCCAGACAGTATCACCAAGAGCATATCCCAGCTCAGAGTCCAAACCCATGTGGCCTATGAGGATAAACAATACAATGGGGAAATAATCAGATGAAGAAGGATGAAATGTGATTTGTTTCACTGTATTACATCTGACAGTACGTATTTGTCCTACCTCACATCTTGCTTATGAGTTAGGCAGAATTAGTTTGGATATGTGATTATGGATTTAAAAAAAATTCTTCCTATTTCATCCCACTGCTGGAGACTCCAGGTGACTGAGCACAGACACCTGAGAAACTTTCCAAAAAAATATACATCCAGACTTGTGGCAAGTTTATCTGTTTATATTTCTCTCTCATCTTATTCCTGTTTTTCCTTGGACTAGACTGGTAATGAAAGGTATTTCTCTCTCATGGGGCATCTGACAAGAAGACACACAGAGCTTTCTAACATGGTCACTGAATGCTTCCCTTCAGTCTCTGGCTTACATAGATATGACTATCCAGAGAGACAGACTAAATAAAGGTCCTTAATTTTATGTAGTGGGCCTTTAAAATTAAGGAAATTGCCATGATTGTGCTATTTCTTCCCAGGAATTTTTCTGTGAATATGTCAAACCAGAATTGGACATTATAAAATAGAAGGACCCCCAGTCCCTACTGTCTCTGATGGGTAAGCTGCCTCAATACCATTTCCAGCTTGAGTTGCAGTTTTCTGTCTTCATCCATAGAAGGAGAAAGAAAGAATGAAAATGGATTTTTGAAACAGGGAAAGTCTGACTCTAATCTCAACTCAATATATACAGATAGTGTCCAGGAGCCCTATAAGGGACATCAGGGGAAACAAATCCTAAAGAAGAAGGGACCGTTTCCCTTAATTTATATGTAATTCAACAGTTTTTGAGTTGTCCCTCATAGATTTTGCTAAAACCCTAATTGGTTCTTAGTCAGAACAGCTGGCAGAAGGATACTGCTGAGGAGTAGCCCTTATGGCTTGTCCTAGAGTATTTCACAGAAAGGTCTCCTAGTAGTCATGACTTCTTGTGATCAGCACAGCAACCCACAATCTGTTGCCCTGAATTAGGCAGCCCATTTGTCTCTTTTCTTTGAGCAGCATGTAAATGTCCTTTCCCTCCTCACACAAGCACAGGGAGAGGTTCTTGGTTCAATTTTGAAGCCATTGCTTTAAGTCTGGATGCACAGTCTGAGAAATGAGCAGTGGACAGGCAGAGGTGTAATGGTCAGAACCACCTGCAGTGGGTAGTTATCCCCTCAGGAAATTTGTTGTAATCATCTTTTCCTCTAAATTTGCTACATACCTCTCCAGAAACTGGTGTTTTTTCAAAGTTGGAAAACAGAGACACCCATCATCACACTCTTTGCCCATCTAAATGAATCTCTCTGCTTTTCTGATTCCTTGTCTGCTTAGACACTTTTCCCTAGGGTCTACATGCAGGGAAGCTTTAGCAGGATCCCAAGAACAGTGTGTCAGAAGGGAAGGATGTTCTTGATCCCAAATATTTCACTGTCAACAAATCACTCTGAATTTTTGTTTAGTGTGATAAACCTTGATACAGAGCGGGTCATATAAACCCGAGAGTCAGTGAGTTTTCTTCCAGCCTTCTTGCATCTGGGCTCTACTTTATTTGCTCCATATGCTTCTTCCAGACTTTACCATCAACCTCCTCCTTAGCTGTGGTTTGGAGTGTTATTCAAAGACAAAATCCAGTAAAATGCATTTGCTCCCACAGGAAAGAGCTTTTCATGTCTGATGGCTTGTTTGTTTCTGCAGTAAAATCTATGCTGTAATCTACAAATGAGTTTGCATTCCGACATGGGATGACATTCTTCAGTGAAGGTCACAGCACTGTATAGAAGCCTTGACTCAAAGCAGGTTTCATAGAACAAAATGGAGTTCAGTTTGACATAGATATATCCTCAATCTGTCATGAAGTTTTCTGCCTTAACTTGATGGACAAAGTAGCTGGCCAGGTGTGAGCGGGGAGGTGATCTATGTCTCTTCAATAGCAGCAGTAATTTCCTTGTCCCTCCTCAAACTTGCCCCTGTTCCAAAATGATGGCAACGCTGGTCTCTTGTGTGACCTTCTGATCGATGGAGTGACAAGCTATTTCTTTCTCAAGTGAGTCCTAATCTCCTATTATGCCACAAGTACACAGTCTACTGTGATAAAAGCTTGCAGTCTATGACACCTGGTCAAAACAATTATTTTGGTAGTTGTTCCCTATGGATTTGGGCTGTGACATGCAAGGTGACTAAACTAATCCCTGGAGCAAAGGGATTCCTAAAGTGAAATATGATTTAGAGGGCATTGGCTGAGGTTTGGAATTCAGTACATGATTCTTAAGACTAGTCAGCTCTGCAGTTATCTGCCTTTCATTGTATTCTTGACTTTTGAGTTGCACAGTTTTCTGAGTCCAGGAGCATTTCAGGGTGGGTGTCACCCTTCAATTTGTTAGGCATGTTCAGCACATCTCATGATTTGCTTCTCATAAATCAAAGTTATCTGATCTGTTGTCTTGGCACAAAAGGATAGTCCACAAGGTGCAAAAGTTTAATTTTCAAGCTGCTTGTAACAGCCTGTTGAGACAGGCTTCTCCTAGGCCGTATTCCTTCTGTCTGGAAACAGTTCAAATGACAGGATTTCTACCACAACTCTTTTGGGTCAACTTTGTACCTGAAGAAATCCTCCTGTCAAGCTGCCTTCGAGTAGAAGATCCTCTCTGCAGCAGTATAATAATTTTTATCCCATAAAAAGAGATTGCTTTCCCAGTTTTTTGGAAGGAACATCAAGGATATCTGGGTAGCTGCCTTGCTCTGGGCTGCACAAAAAGCTTGTGACAGGCCAGGAACCTGAAGACCTCATAAAATTGCTGGGCCAGCCATCATTTACATTGTTGTATCCAGTTGCATTGTACCTAATGAAGGCTTCCTCTCTGGCCTTGGACCTGATACTCTTCTGTGGTAAAAAGTGAGGGATATACAAATATACAAGTTTTGAATGGTGCAGACCCTAATTCTTCATTCCACTAAACTCAACTCAGAACCATAGAGTGTTCCAGCTCCAAACTAATTTATAACAGCTGGATATCTAACAAGGAAAAATTACTGTAGTGCATAACATAGTTACTTCTGTCCACCTTCTTCTCCTGAACCCATCTAGGCATGTTCCTTCTTGTTATCCATGGAACTACAGGCAAAGCTGGTGCAGGAAGGTTTGTACCATCTTGGCTGCCTGTGTGACACTGTCTCTGCATAGGCAGATTTCTCTGCTGTTTTTACCCGTAAACTTCAGGGTCACATCATACCAATAGCACAAAATAATCTATATGAGAATTTGGACTCTGAATTCTTGTTTAGTGGTGATAAACCTTGATACGTAGCTGGTCATAGCTGTGGAGCCAGGCAAGTTAGTGACTCTGCTCCTTTCAGGATATCCAGCAGATCCCTAAGCAAAGAAGAGCAATGGCATAAAGCCCAGGGGGTTTTTGATCCAGATTCTGTTCAGGTACTGCAAGTCATGCCTAGAAAATCGATCTATCAAAGGTCCCATAGTCTCTGCAGGCAGATTTCCTTAACCACTGTATTTCCACAGTGGATACTGGCCCATACTAAAGTTGTCAGGCTTTGTTACTGGGTAGAACCATACAGCCTGCTCCAGGATCCTCTTGCTTCTTCAGTATCTGAATCATTTTCATGTGGTAATCAGAACTATGTCTGTGTCAGTGGATCCAGGAGCGTATCAAAGTTCATGAGTGTGGGTATGTGTTTCATTCATATCTGAGAACAGGCTGAATGTTGGCTTCTTTTCTGTTTTCACACTGGATTTCATGGAAAGAAAAATGCAGTATGTAGATCATCAAAAGATATCAGCTAAATGTAGGCATTGCCCAAGTAGTTGGATTTCAAGGAGACCCTTTCATACAACATCTCTATGATACCTTTAAGGATACTGTTTATAGATTTACCACCCTGCAAACTGTTATATTCTAGTCTCTCTGACATAATAGGCCATCTTTCATTACAGTAACTTCCTCCCATTTATCTTTAAGCCAGATAATAGAGGGCCTTTATTCACTTACAATGGATCTAAAATAGTAAAGTCCTGCTGTCTTCAATATGCTACTTTCAGTTCATCAGTTCAAGATCAATCCCAATTTATTTGATTATTTTTCCTTACACATCAATCCCTCTTGTCCCATAGATATATTTATTAGTTCTTTATGGATATGCTCAGTGGGTAGAAAGATGTCCATTGTATTAAAGAGTTGATCATAAGGGCTGTTTAGAAGGATATGCCAGTTCTCATAGAAAGAAGCACAAGCCTGCTAAACAATCAGTGCAAAAACATGAAGATGAAATGGTGGTTTAGCATTTCTTTTTTCCCAGTTGCAGCATGTATTAACACTATTTGTAGTACTCAGAAGTACTATCCCTGGTCCATGGCTTGATTTTTCTGTAGCCAAAATATTTTTTTAAATTTTATTTTCATACTATTTTTTCTGGAGGGGAGTCTGCATGACTAACTCTTTATGACAATAATATATTTTGTACTCTGTTTTCAGTATAATGTTTGAAGTCAATAATCTTAAGGGTCTTTTCAGAGTAAATAATTCTGTGATTTTATGATTCTTTGGTTTCTCAGTGGAGTGGTTGAGGCTGACGCAGTTATCCTGCCTATGTCCACTCACCTTTATGACGCATAGTTAATTATTTTTCTCTTCAGAATGTTCACTCCTTGTCCTGTTATCCAGAGACTGCCTTTGAAATTAAGCAGCCAGCATCTTCTGATGATAGTTTCACTTAACAAGGGAATACTTGTTTGCAAGATGTACATTTAAAACATAATAATTCTTGCCTGCATGGTATAACTTAAAATGAAAACCAAACCAAAGCTAAGAGGCTGTTAGGTGCAGTATCTCCAGACTAATTTAAAAAGCAATAGTTCAGCCACACATGTTCATAAAAAAAGAGGCTGAAATTATCTTATCTAAGCCATTCTTAACAGTTGTCCTGCAGAGTTATTGATCCTTGGCTGCTCATCTAATGAGCAAACTGCACAGTGGACTACAAGTGCATTTCAGTTTTATGTGCAAGTGCTGTGAATGCTATTTTCAAAGTTAATATATTATTTTTTGTCAGTTTTATAGCAGCTTATTTAAAGTGTTATTAATGTTTAGAAATGTGATTTGGGGCTTATTTTATTGGTGTTTGACTCAGTTTTAAACACTCTTCATGTCCTCTGTGTTCAGACTACATATATATAATTCTTGAAGTTGCTTGCCTCTTTCTGGGTTTGTCCCTTATTGTTTCATTAATCTTGGCTCCTCCTTAAGACACTTCTACTACCATAGTGGAACAGTCTGTGTCCTAAATTGTAAGTCTTTGTGAATAAAAGATGTCAACTGGATAGATTTCCAGATGACAGAAACTGCAAGAAGCATGTGGCTATGCCTGAAGGGTAAGAACCAGCCCTCCTCATGGGTTTGGCTTTGTGTTTGTGCCCCAGCACAGGGTGGGACACACACTGTACCAAACCCAGAGCACCCCAGAGAGGCATCTCAACCCTGAGACTCCTCTACAAGCCACAGGGCCTCCCCTGTTTCCACCTTTCTTTGGAGGAAGCAATTTTGCTTCTGTCCTGGATTTCAGAAGGACAACCCTGCCTTTGTTCTGTGGGTGGCCCGGAGTGAGCTCCAGGCTTCCCAACCCACCTCCTCCTCCTCTGGAGAGAAATAAACATGCACAGGGCAGCACACACACTAGTTTATAGTAGCAGCAGCTGTCAGAGAAGCTGTGCAGGGAGGTCTCATGCCCTTCAGCTCTTTTGGATAATTGTGTTATCCTCATGCCCCTCTTTGCCTTTGATGGAGTGAGAGCACAAAGCACATCCCTGTTCAGTGAGCTGGTATCACATGCAGGGTGACAGTGTTGGGGCAGGTGTCAGAGACAGGTCCTTAGGACCTGGTGCTGTGCTCAGGCACCATGAGTAGCTCTGTAGGCACTCTGGTACAGCGAGAGTACCCATGGCCAAGTTCCTCAGACCCCAGAAAAAGAAAGGATATGGCTTTGCTTTACACATCAGCACATTGTTGAACCAGCAATGGATTCTCCTGGGTAGCCAGTCAAAAGCAAAAGGTACTCTCACCCCTCTGGATGCCTGCAGTATCATGGAACAGCTCCTGAAAGATGAACCCTAGCAGCAAAGGACATCAGTTCTGTAGTTTCAGTGAGCCAAACACGGGAAGCCCTCTGACATAGTCCTCAGGGGGAGCTGAAGCCTTGGCCCTGCAGCACATCCAGGGCACCTTCCAGCAGAGCATGTGCTTAGCTTTTAATGCATGGATGATCCCAGTGAGCTTCAGGCATGTGCTGAAATATGAACAAGTGCTTGAAGTGCTGAGCATCTTGGGGCTATCAAGCCCCAAATGGATCAATCCCAACACATTATGCAAATTGTGGGCCTTCCAACTTCACATTGGAAAAAGGCTGAAGAACTTAGTCCACTCAAGGCATGTGCCCTTGAGGGAAATGCAATTATATAACCTGTTTCTTTCTGAAACCCACTCCTGATCTCAGCCATTTCAATAGCCCTTCACTGTTTCTACCCTATTCTTGTTACAGCTGGTGACCATCATCACCAAAACGGAAATCTAAATGTAAAATACATTTAAGTGGCTCTGCTGTTTTCAGCTTTCTGCCTTACATATTTTTGTTGTGCGTGTTGTTTCTGCTATTTGTCCCAGCTTTTAGAGGACAAGCCAGTCAGTGGGTTAAGTGACAGAATGTTTTTCATCTTATTTAAGTATGTCTCTATTAAAATGTAAACTGCTTTCTAACCTCTTCTGGGAAAAGAACAGGGAAAAAAAAAAAGCCTACTTCTGCAGATGCAGTAAAGTCATGGTAATTTTCCCCAGTTGGAACTCCTGACTTTGTGTCTTAGCATCATATACAGCATAATTTATAAAAGTGTGAGCAACTGCAGAATTGTTCTCCTAATAGATTCTGAAGATTCCAATTTCCATTCTGCCACACAAGACTGAAAATCCACTTGTGTTCAGTTATCTGTATCTTTGCCTCATCCTCAGACTGCATCAAAAATCAGGTTCAGGTGCAGGTTAAGAGCATGCATTTACCTCAGGAATATGGGACTTATTAAATATCTCTACACAATTAACATCACCATATCAATAAGAATTATCATTATGTCCTGTCAATCAGGTGCTGAATTTTGCTTCAGGGAAACAAAACAATTTAAATTATAGCAAGTGCCCCCCCTTCCTTTTTTTACATGCTTCTCTTAAAATTGGATAATTATGTGGCTTTTCATTAGATTCCTCTAAGCATAATAGATCACAATATTCACCCTTTGACCTTGGTGATGAATGTTTCTGGTGAAAACATGTGACAAGCAGTGTTCTAATGAGAATAAAATACTGAATAACTGTGAGTCTCACATAATGAAAGAACAAAAGAGAGAAGCTCAACTACTTTTAAGGCTACAGTGCAGAATGTGTTCATACAGCAATTCTGATGGATTCAAAAAGCAACCTTTTCTTATTTAAGATGGTACCAACAAACTTTGGTGTCAGAGGCAGAGACTAAGGCAAGAAAACACAAAGGAATCTTTGTATTCTGTGTAAACTCTGTAGGAACATGAGAAGCGGCCTTTATCTGTGCTGTCTAGGGAAGTTGTTACACAAAGCTCTGCTATTAAGCTTTCCTAAACATCTCAAAATTTTATGCATGTATTTATGCTATAAAAGAACTATAAATTCAATTTGTTTCCAATAATTTAGAGTGGGGCTAAGAAGGTCAAATTCTCTCTCATGCAAACAGCCACACACAGTAGTCAGTAACGTTACAACATTGGTCATTACTATTCAGTGTGTTTATAAAGGATTATTTTTGGACTGACAAAGATGACATACCAGTCATCAGTGCAAAGACAGTGAGGGGAAAAAAGGAGGGTTGGCTCAATTAAAAATTGTTATCCGCTACCTTTTTTTTTTTTCCTGTTTTGCATCTTGGAACCCTACTGCCGCCTTTCAAAAGGAACCTCAGAACAGGGTTACTTACATCCACATCTGCCATGATCATTTAGACTCTGGTCTCACTGGAGTAATGACTGCAGCAGGAATGTTTGATTTAGTAGATAGTTATCTTTTCGTTTTGGTCTATCTTGGTTTTGCTTGTGTTGGTTTTTTCATTTTGTTTGATGTCTGAGAAATGTTTATGATCTGAATTATTATCTCTGCTAATCAAACTTTCAATCAACTTCTGAAGAAAACCTTTTGCTTTTAATTTCTGGCTGGAGTTAATCTCTGATTCAAAGTTGGCTTTCCTTAGCCCATAATAGAAATAGATTTTTGTCTGAAATCCTGTCCTTGCGAAGACAGTGACTGTGTTACTGTAGGCTCTTGGGACAAGGATTTCAGCCATGCTTTGTGCCAGGATCTCTTTTGAGTTATTCTATTATCACACGTTATTGGCACAACGTTTTTGTGAACTGAGGACTACATGAGAGAGAAATTTGGTCTCTTGTCTTTATTAACCTTACAAAATAGTTTGGTCTAAATAATGGCTACTCTTATTTAATAAATGCATGAAAAACCATTAAATATTAATAGGGAACAACAACTACAATTTCCTCAGTAGTTATGCCATAAAGCTCTCTAAGTTACTTCATCTGACGCCAGGCTCTGTGCTTGTGCCCATGAGGAATTTGGGGGTTAAACTAAATGAGATGAAAAGTCGGGGGATTTGCACGGCAATTTGAAAACAAAATGAAAAGCCAGTGTAAGTATAAAGATCTGTGTCTCCTTCCCCGTGTCTGTAAGCACTGTGGACAATAATGCACTTTAAGGGAATTTAAAGGATGAGGAAGGCCTAAGGGGCATGCTGTGCTGGTAAGAATATGCATTTTGCATGCTTCCTACAGGATGACCTGGAGAGGAATCCCACAGAGGGAATGATGTGCCCTGGAGCCCCTTTCCACCAGCAGCCCTTGTCCTGTGGTTTAACCCTCCCCACTATGGTCCACATGGCATGCCAGGCTGCCCCAGGAAGTGCTGGAGAGGGCTCTGCTGGGGAAACCTCTGCCCAAGGCTGACAGCCTTGCCCACTCAAATATTTGGTCGTTCATGTCTCATCAGCTGAAAAAATATCCAGGGAGAAAAGAAGATCATACCTATAGCAAGGTCTAATGAAGAGAGAAAGTTTTGATTTTCATGCAGGTGAAGCATTAAAGGCAAAATAATCTTATTGATTGTTTGTTACAATTGTCTGAATTGAAGGCTGTCTCCTCAGTGATTGAAATTTACTGTGATTGATGGGATCTCATAAACTCAGATCAAAAGGAGAATAAAAATGAAGGATTGTAAAAGCACATGACCCCAAATAAAAATGTTAGTGTCAGAAAAAAGTAAATAAAAATGTACTGCATGCATTAACCAATGGTGTCTGCTTACCCAGTGGCTATCACTTATATGTACTGCAACAAGTATTTTGATGTTATATTCTAGTGAAGAAGAGAAGAGAAGAGAAGAGAAGAGAAGAGAAGAGAAGAGAAGAGAAGAGAAGAGAAGAGAAGAGAAGAGAAGAGAAGAGAAGAGAAGAGAAGAGAAGAGAAGAGAAGAGAAGAGAAGAGAAGAGAAGAGAAGAGGGAGGAAAAGAAGGAAAAGAAGGGAGGGATGAAAACAAAGCCCCCAAACTGGTCTAATTGGGTTTCCACACTCTATTGGTTTTTGGGTACCACCCAAACTGTTCTGAAGTATCTGTCAATTTTCCTCCCGCTAACATTTTAGCGGCCAGCAACTCAAAGCAGTTGTTGATCTAGGCTAGGAAAATGTCTGGCTCAAGAGAGGGACTCAGCAGAAGGGGGCTGGAGAAAGGGACCTTTGTTAGGGACCATGATAACCATGCTGCCTGTTGTTCTGCTCAACAAGCAGAGTTCCACTGAAGGCACACAGAGTATGTACACAAATTAAAGAAGGCATGGACACACCATGCAGAGAGATCTTCATCCTGTCTCTGCATGGGTTTCTACTGCTGTCTCTCAGCTAGGTTGTGACTTCACCTTCCAGTCTAAAAGTGCTGTGAGCTGTTGGCTGACCCTGCAGAAAAGGCTGAGATTGGTCCCTGTTATTCCTTCTCCAAAATACCCAATATGTAAAGGGAAACATCTTGGAGAAAAGATGTACCTTTTTTGAGAAAATCAGACACACACAAAGATTGTAATCAGATAAGGGCAATTGCACAGCAGTTATAACTTCATGGATACCTGAGGTTTAGGAAACATGCCCTCAGGAATGTGGTTGGAAGCTAGGGGAATTAACCAGGCAGCTGACAAACCTGATGGGCTATCTTTCATTTGTGCTAATATTTTGAAACCAACTGACCTAAAGAAAAGTCTACCTTCTCGTTATAAGATTGGCATCTTGAAGGATTTGAAATTGACTGATGCCTATGTCTCTTCAAGACCAGAATAAATAATGAATAATTATGCCAATAAATCATATAAATAATACAATAGCTGCCATTCTAGTTCATTTTATATCCTTGGTGTCCATCACAGAACCATTTCTTTTCTCATTCACTAAGCCTTTCCTGATTCTCCTGTGCATTCCTTCTCATTGGTGATGTTTTTTGGCTTGGATTATACTATAAACCTCAGCTACTTTTGGTGAGAGCCATGGAAAAAAATTATCCCAGTAATTCACAAGCCTGTGCCAGTAAATCTCCTGATATAGACATGATTTTACTGGAAACAAAATCATTTTGCTCCAGTAACTTATGTTATTCTGGAAGGTGGTAGATTTCATGTAAGTTACAGCACTAGCAGGAATTCTGCCAGCTTTACCAGTAGGACTGGCTGCTTCAGGTATTTCAAGACGGTTTTAACAGCAAACCATTTCTAGGAGGCAAGAGTTTCCTTTACTTTTTTTCCTATTTTTGCTGTAAGAATAACCTGGTGCCTTACAGTAAATGTAGCTGGCCAAGTGCTAGCATGATTTCTCTGAATACACAGGCAAGGACAAACTGTCTCCCAGCTAACAAAAAAGAAGTGAGTAGTGGGGTTGTTGATGTAAAGAAACCCCAATATAGCCCATGGAAGATTTTTAGCATGTGATCAATAAATAACAATGAGCTCTAGGTATTTGTGTCATTTACCTATGTACTGAGACAGAAGTCTCTGGGATTTGCAATATCTTGGTAAAGGAACTGATTCCTGTATGAATTTTGAATTAAGAGCAGCGTAGTTTTGTGCAGAGGGAGAATGAGAGTATCTCCTTTTCCTCTTCTTATCAGAATTAACTGGAAACTCTGCAAGTAGAGGCTGCTAATGGTTTAGGAGGGTTCTTCTTGTGATGGATTAGTCCCAGGGACAATGAAAAACTTACTCTCCAAGGTCTTCCTTGCTGCAGTGGTACATAAGCCCCCATTATCAGCTTCCTCACTCCAGATCCCTTAATAACCAATTATTTTTCATACCATTAAAACACACACAACATTGCCCTCCAGCATCTGCAACACGTGCTTTTATCAAACCTCCCTGATTTGCACGGGGGCTTAAGTCATTCCTGAGCCCTGCAGTCATGCATGGAGCACAGCCAGGGCTGTCTGAGGCTGTCTGTGCCATCAAAGCACACAGCCAACACAGCCTACACAGCCTGGGGATCCTGTGTCTGCTCTGTAGCCAGCAGTGCATCTTCCCTAATCCTGCCTCTCAGAGTCATTTTTTCCTAATCATTCTTCTAAGTAAAGTTAGCAGCTATGCCCACTTTGGAAACAGTTTTGCTTAGACTAAGAAGCTGTCACAGTGCTGAGAAAGCTGCAGCTTTAACCAGATTTCATCTTTGTGTGTCACTGCTCATGTCAAAGTATAAATGTACTCAGACATAAGAGTTGTCCCGCTTTCATCAAGGGAGCCAGCCTGCCTTCGCCTAGTTCTGCTTGGTTAAGCTTGTTATTTAAATTGTTAAAATTGAGACATCGGCAGTAAATTTCAGAGAAGATATAACAATTATTAGATACAAGCAGGGCTCTTGTACTTGTGAACATATCATGCTCTCCATCCACATGGAATTAGCCACAAATAATTTACAGCAGTTTCTTTAAGAATATCCCCCATAGTACTCTGATGGCATTAAATCACAGCCATTCCCAACTGGGTCATATTTCCACCTTTAAGATAGATTTGATGCTCATCACACTGTGGCTCAGCACTCCAGGGGACTACCTTTTAAACCTGCCAGCTCTTGAAGAACTGAGCTTTGATTCCCAATGCTGCCTCCTGGCTGAGGCCTGTGAGGGTCAGTGTCTCTTCATACCGTGCCAGGAGAGTGAGGAGAGGCAGGATGATGTTTAGGTGACCTTGTGCCACTCAACTTCCCCAGGAAAATGACTGACTATAGGACAGAGTAGGGCTCTGGTAGCTGCAAGCAAGAGGGATCACTGCTGAAGCTGGGAGTTAAAACAAGTGTCAGGTGAAAGCTGAAAAAGGAATATCAAAAAGGGGTGACATGCTTATATATACATACATACATACATATATATATCTATGTCAAATAAGAGACTTGTTAGTCTTTTTAGGGAAACTGACTTTTATTTTCCATCTGGGCAGACTTCCACATAATCCTCTCACCCCCTCAGAGGAGATGAACATAAGCAGCTAAAAGGTTAAAAGGCAATGGGAATATTGGACTAAACCTGCCTAAAGCAAGAATGGGAAGAAGGAAGGGCCAGCAGAAGATTCCCCGTGGTGCAGTTTGTTCCCCTGAAGAAACATCCTGTTTTTGATGGCACGTCTGCAGAGGGCCTACAGGTGCAGGATGCAAACAGATACCTGCAGGTGCTGCAGACAAATACCTGCAGCGTGGAGATGGGCAGGGATTTCTAAAGACCTCCCATGCTTTATGTCTTCCAGCATAGAGCTGCAGCTCTGCTGTGCATTTTTGCAGGAAGCAGAATCATAGAGGGTCCCCCTTCAGACCTGCATGGGACACCCAAGCAGCCAGAGTCCTTGAGTAGCACAGATTTCCCCCTTTCCTCAGAGAGAACTGGAAAGGGGATGGAAGCTCTGTACTGTCCTCCCTCCTGCACCATCAGCTCCCTGCCGTGGAGCAGAAGGGGAAGCCTAAGGAGTGATTTGTGCTAGGAGAGATCAGGGTCACACTATATCTTCTTTGAAACACCTGTTAAAACAGGGATCAATACATGGCTCCTGGAGTTACAGTTTGGCTCCTGCCCTTTACTCACAGTAGTGTGAAGGCTTCAGTCTAAGCTTCTAGAAATAAGGGACAGAAATAATACTGCCATTGAATCCCAAGAGACTTCTGTTGTGAGATTTAACTGACACAAGTCTGTGAACAGTACGAGGTGGCTGGAAGGCCCTGGAGAGGGAGAAATGGAAAGGCTGGTCAGTAAGCCCTGTGTTTTATAGAGATAGATAAAATATTCTACCCCTGGAATTTTCTTTTTATTCAAATCCAGGCAAAATTTTAGGTGGGGTGGACAGGTAGCTCTGAAAAGAGGGGAGGGGAGGGGAGGGGAGGGGAGGGGAGGGGAGGGGAGGGGAGGGGAGGGGAGGGGAGGAGAGGAGAGGAGAGGAGAGGAGAGGAGAGGAGAGGAGAGGAGAGGAGAGGAGAGGAGAGGAGAGGAGAGGAGAGGAGAGGAGAGGAGAGGAGAGGAGAGGAGAGGAGAGGAGAGGAGAGGAGAGGAGAGGAGAGGAGAGGAGAGGAGAGGAGAGGAGAGGAGAGGAGAGGAGAGGAGAGGAGAGGAGAGGAGAGGAGAGGAGAGGAGAGGAGAGGAGAGGAGAGTGCTTGGACTCAGTAACTCACTCTGTGCCCAGGCAGTGCTTGGCAGTACATAGTCCCATCTCATTTTTACAGAGGCAACCTTGCCATAGTCATGCATATTAGGTGACTAACCATGTCTTTATGGGGCAGGAGGGTGTTCCTGCTTGAAGCCAAAAACCAGAGGACTCATCTTTCTGCTCAAGCAGAATTTCTGCAATTCATCCAAGGCCCTGGTGGCAAACTGCTGTGTGATTTGTCCAGTGCATCCAGTGCATCTAAACACCTTGCTGTTATTGTGCAGGTGCAGACCAGCTGGTCAGCTCACCCACAACAGATTGACCTATCCTTGACCCATCAGACATGCCACTCATCCTAGTGCCAGCCTGTGCTTGTCCATCTCTCTCTGATCCAGTACACCCAACTGCACTGAGCCACAGCAGAACTGCATTCTGAGCACATCCTGATGCAATCACATGAGAATTGCATGTTACAGGTTAGGGATGCTAGCTGTAGGGCAAGGGATATTGACAGAGATGGTGGTGTCCTTGACAGAGGTGGAAGCAAGGAGGGCAATGAGAGAGCAAATCAAATCAGAGGGACATTGGCAATCTGGATCTAGAAGGCAAAAACTACAGGAAAATTAAGAGAAAAGAATTTAAAATACTGTTTTCATTTGATTCCACATTGACAAAAGGGATCTTTCTTCTCACTCCTGGTAGCACAGATTTTATTCCAGTATATAGGAAAATTTTCTCTCTCTTTCTGCAAAGGTTGGAAAGACAACTATCAGTGAGCAAGTAAGGGACTACACAGAGAATAACTACCTTCTGGGGATCTGATATTTGGAGGAACTGGATGCAGAGAGATGTGGGTGCTGAGAGAGGTCTCCCCAGCATGACGTATTGACCATACCAGAAGTGAAGGCCATGGCAGAAGGAGCCATGGTGAGAGGTAAGATCCTGGCACATGGACTGTTCATCCATCCTGTTCACTCTGGAGAGCCTGAGAATGGAACTGTGCAAGTGGACCTGCTGGTTTTGGGGCTGTCTCACTTCCTGTGCACAAAATTTGAATCTTTTGGGCGAAGCATTTGAGCTGGACCCAGAAATGTGAATCACATTTCACCAAGTCATATTGCGTTACTGAGTGCTCTCCCTCAGTGAGGTGATTTTCCAGAGGGAGAACCCAAATATCTCCTTTCTGAATGACTTTTGCACCTTGCATAAAAGCAAAAATGTCAAGCCATTTTTTAAAAAAGTCACTCATAGAGAAAACACTTATACAAGAATGACCCATACAAGCCTAAATTGTCATTCTCAAGGGTGTGCTGCTAAAAGAGCCTGCAAATGCCATTTGGCTTGGTTTTCATCTTTTCTCTCTCAGTGTGACTATGACATGTGCTGGTATTTGCTTTGCAAGATAAAAACAGACATAGGACATTTCAGGAAATGCGAGGAGACAGCTAACCATAATATCTCCAACATTATCAAAGCCAGCATAATTCTGGTCTGAGCCTAACAGGAAAGCAGCAGTGGTACAAACTGGACACACAGCTTTAAAAATGTCATGTCTCGTTATCAGCAATGCAACTAGTCAATCCTTGGTTAAAAGTGACTGGGAGTCTACAGAGGGAATGCAATGCTGAATGCTCCCCAGGCGGGATTCAAGTTTCCAATACGTGGCATCTTCACTTTAAAATATCTTGCTAACTAGGTATGGTTGTTGACAACATTCCAAAAATCCTGATGGCTGGACGGTGCCTGAATGGAAGAGGAAAGCTTTGCTTTCATTTCTCCTGGCCTGCCTTCCTCAGCATTGTTCTCGTGCGAGCCCCACTGCGCTCCTGCTTCAGCCTGAGCACCAATAAGCACATTTTACAATTGTTTGCTGGGTTCGAAACACTTGAAACATTTCAAAGCACCTGACATCCTTTCAAGTTAGCTGCTAAAAAATCGAGCACAAACAGAATGGGTTTCAGAGAAGCTCTGTCAATCAGCGCTCAATCTGTATGTTCTCCGAGACATTCCTTATCCTGGCTGATTTATTTCATATTAAAAGGGCTGTCAATCTGTATCACAAGAACAGGTTGAAAAAAAAATGAGTGATGTCTGTGACTTTTTTTTTTGTTTATTTAAAATGATATTTCCCCCCTCCTTTGTTCCCCCTCCCCTTTCTCTCTTACCCACCCCCATCTCTTTTTGTCTCTGCAGGTACAGTACGACTGTTGTATACCACACGCATTTAAATTAGAAATATATTTTGCAAAGCTGTGGCAGACCTTTCTTTTTTTTTTTTATCCATCAAATATATCCCTTTTACCATCTGATAGCTTGGCAACTGGATCATCTCTCTTTCAGTTAAAATAAATGGGCCAGTAAAGTGGTGGAATATTCACTGTGCTGAGAAGACTTTGCACTAGTTAATGTACACTGTGTGTTGTGGGTTTCATTAGAGCAGAATACTAATGATACACTGCATGTCTCCCCACGGTACCACTTTATTGTACCAGCTGTATTATTGTTTTATATTAATATATTGATTATTGTCATCTCCTCTCATGTGTGTTTTTCGTCTCCTAACTTCTTTCTCCTGGCACTGCTTACCTACTGCATTTGGCAATTGTTTTCAATATCACATTTTTGGAATGAATGTTGATATTTATATTATTTCTTTTTGTTTTCCCCCACATCTCCAAAGTAATTAATTTCCCTTGTTTGCTGCACAGATGTTGGTATATTTTTTAGTGAAACTTGATAAAGAATGACACCTTCATATACAGGTATAGAGGAAAATGGGATAAATGTCTTGGCATCTACGATTACAGGGTAGTATCTACAAGGAGGGGGGGAAGTATCTAAATTCTCAGAAGACCAATTCTTGGGGTTGGACAGAGGTGGGGAAAGATCTGATTTCTGGATCTTTTTCAGGTTTTTTGACTGCTGAACTCATAGATCTTGTTTGCTGTAGCTGTGGGCTAACCCTTGTACCTTGCACAGCTGAGTGACTGTTTTGTTCATCTGAGAAAAGGAGAGGTGAAAGCTGAATCACCAGGAAGAATTTGTGATTTAACAATACTGTGGGCACCATCATTTTGATCTGTGTCAATTCAGCAGCTAACACCATGGGACCTGGTCCAGGTCTGGAGCTGGAGGGTACCATGGCAGTATAGCTAACAAAGAGTAACACACTGGTAAAGCCACTGTTATACAGCTTTTTATGTCCTGTGCCTGAGAAACAGTGAATTCTCACAGCATTTTTTAAGGTGTCATAATACATTGCTGTCATGACTTTCTCACAGAGAGCTTGCTGATGATGGTGAATCTGTGAGTCACCTGAACATACCACTGCCAATGCCAGAGAGAAGAAAGGGGAGTTCTCACAACTGACTCACTGCTGTAGGAAGTTACTCAACACCCACAGCTTCCCCTCAAAATAGTGACTTGGTGGGAGACCCAAGGAATCCTGTGAGCTTGGGCTGGAACAGGAGGATATAGAGCCTTAAAGGCTCCAGGGAAGAAGGGTGGTTTGGCAGAAGATGTGGTAATGTGGCCAGGTGATTCATGTCTTTAACAGCCAGTGCATGGCCCTGCCCTCTCCAGGTGTGCATGAGGTGCAGCCAGCTGGTCTGCAAGCCTGACAGATGCAAAGTGCCTTTGACATTCCTGCCCAGCTTGTGGTGTGGGAAAGTTTTGGTACCTCCTCCTGACAAAACAGTGTGGATCAACCAACAGCAGAGCTGTGTGCAAGTGAAGGGTCTGCAGAATGACAGACATGGCTGGAGTGTTGTTTGTCCTGCTGCCCAGGAGTGAAGGTGATAAGCATTAATTCATAATCAAAACAGCAAGAGATAGAAAAAATCTGCATTTGAAAAGAAGATACCAAATTTCTTTGTGAGTCAGGTGACAGTGCTGGGTTTCATGGCCACAGAAGGTCCAGGGTGCTGAGCTGTCTGTAGCACTTAGCATCCTTCCACCAGCACAGTACCCCCCAGGCTGGAAAATCAACATGCATTTGCAAGCCCTGCTGCTGAGGTACAAAAGATGTGTAGACAATATGTTAGCACAGTACCAAGAGAACTTTGTCAATTCAACAGCAATTAAGGAAGATGGAAGCTTTTCCGAGCATAAAATAACAATCAATGACTAACAACTTTCTCATTGAACAACAAAATGGAAGGAGACTCAAAGACTGCCATGTAGACTATAAAAACACTGGAATAATTCATCATGAGACCCTGAAAAAAAATGCTTTCACCCACTTCATGTAGACACAAGGAAAGGTCTTTTTGACAAAGCCTATTCTGTCACTAGAACTACTCCTGGGGGTAACTCTAACCTCTTCAGCCCAAATTTTTAACTGATGTTACCTACCAGCTGTCTCCATGGAGTGAGTTAGCATGACTTGCTGACTCCAATAGGGTAAAAAACAATTTACAGTCCTTATGGGTATGATTGACCTTGATGGATCACCCTTAAAATGTCAGCATCAGCATTACAAAGACTTTGTGAGGGTGATTATAATGGTTAAGATCACTAGTGGACAAGCAGTTCATAATGGCAAAGGATTTATTTTGCTAAAACAGTGAAATCATCTACTCTCTGTGGCAAAGAAAGTGCCAGCAGAAAGGTTGAAAGGTTTTCTTGTTGACTTTTTTTAGTGTTGTTTTTGTCTTTTACTGATACAGTTACACAAGGTAGGGCTAAGATGTCAAGGTGGTGTAGCAGCCTTTATTTTTCTTTTCCAAATTAGAGGTTAAGTAAGCCAATAGAAACTCAGTGGGAGTTCAGAAATGCTGACTCTCAGAGAGGCAAGATGCTGTCAATCACCTGATTATGACTGATGCTCCTGCCTGTCAGTCAGTAGCTCCTGATCTCAGAGCCTGGCACTAGCAAGAGGCTGGAATTTCTGCCTCTCACAAGACCTGCAGTGTCCATGCCCAGTCCATTTGTGCATCTGTTGGCCATATCTCACTGCTGACCACTAGTTTCTTTACAGTACTGAGAGAGCTATACTAGAAAATCTTGTCATTGTCTCTCTTTCTCTTGTTTAAGATTCCTCTGTTTTAATTGTAAG